>NC_084906.1:5877557-7190682 GCF_949316345.1 Pungitius pungitius
AAACCGTGACAGTAGCTTTATATATTGAAATTGGAAATTTGTTAAAGTAAAACCCATAAATCCAATAAACTCTGAACCAAAACTGAAGAGTTCTTTTTAAAAGATGTTTCTATATTCATCAATTTCTTTTTCCTTTTTTTGCACTCATTTGTACTCTAATTAACATTGCCTCCATCCTTTGGTTTCCATTTTTGAGCCAAGCAGTACCCATTTATATTAATTATCTTATTATTTAAAATTTGATAGTAGACATGCGGCAGTCTCAGCTAATTTAAATTTGGCTTTTTTAATTTTCTTCAATGAAAAGATTTTATAATGAATGCTGTAACATAACGTAGACTGCACATTAAGAATGATGTGGTGATGTGGTGAGACACGTTTAAAGCAAGTTCCCAGTTAACAAAAGAAATCAAAGTTTTTCTGGAAATGAAAACAAAACCAAGTACAACCATGCGTAAACACAAACTGTCCATTGTAGATACCATTGAGTTTAACTCTAACTTACCGCACGTCAGCCCTGTCAGTAAAGTGTGATTATAGAGGTCCACATTGGTCTTGAATCTGATCCATCAAACAACATTCAACATACCAGAATCCCAAATTCATTAATGCTCAAAAAAGGGATGCTAAGGGGTCTGTGAGTACAGTACTTAGAATAGAGTCAAGTTCAGAGTCACTTTAAGATATGTTTCTTCTACTTATTAACCACATATAATGTTTCCATCATGACCAAAGTTACTGCTCAGGCTATGAGAAACATCTGGATTCTCCTTCAACCCTGAACTCACCTGGTGCGGCGGGAGAAACTAATTAACAGGAAAAGATACACCAAAAGTCTGAATTAATTGAATAAACTACACAGAAAAAAAAGAAAAGAATTCCCCCTTTTGTGAAACCATAGAGTTTGTTTGTGTCTGTTTGTATCTTAAATAGCTGCTGCTCAATTAACCCTGAATGTTCATTTACTGGCTTGCCCGCGGCTGCAGGTTGGCACATCTAAACGCCGCGCTGGCCTCTCTTTGCACCTGAGCTGCCAGGTTACATCAGAAAGAGAGACAAACAAACGCACACTCGTTGGCGAGAATGCTCCTGGACCAGCCTTCAGTGATGGGTTATGGCACGTCTGGGTTTTATGCTTCCACGAAGACTTCAGGTTTTACCCCGGTGCAGAAGGAAAACTTTCCCAGGGATTCAAAAAGGGTTTTCCATCCTACGAGAGTGTGTGTGTGTGTGTGTGTGTGTGTGTGTATGTGTGAGTAAGCATGCGCTTATGTGTGCATGCGTGACTGTGTGTTTGCGCGTATAAACAGGTGAGCCACAGGGTGATTATGCTGTCAACTGCTGCTGAGTCGTGCACATCTTCACCAAGTTAATTAGAGGTGGCGGGGCATACCTGTTTTTTCACACATAAGCAACCACGCACAACACATAGGTAGACAAATGATATGTATAAATAAACCTGCGTGACATCCTTCAGTGTACCTTCAGTACTTCGACAGATTTTGACGAGGTGCACGTACATGCACACTTGCAACGCTGGAAGCTCCGGTGTCAATGTTTCGAACAAAAGTCCCATTATTTCTCATTCAAACAGTAAATAACAGAACAAGGATTTTAAGACTAAAAAACGTCATAATATTAAGCACTAAGTTATGCGACATGCTTTAAATTGAGTTATTTGAACTTTGTCTCAGTGGTTATTTCAACTTCCCTACAAACAACGTACGCTGTAGACAATTAAACATGTTTTAATGCAAGTTAGCTCTTGGTTTGCATTGATTTCACTTTTATTCAAATGTATTTGCAGATCTGTGTGTAAAGGAATGTGTCATACATTTTAATTTATTGTTGAAGAGACATGACCCGAATCAAACGAATCTTAAAGAAAAAATCCATATCAAATGCATGCTGTTAATGTAGATCATGTACATACTGTATCTGCAATTAGGTTTAAAAATGAACTTTAGTTTAGAACTGAATGAAAACAAACTGCTGCCTGGATGATGCTTTGAGAGAAACACCCTTGGTTGTATAGAAAGTGTTTTTTTCCGGTCCCATATTGCCGATCATAATACACTCTCTCGATGACTTAAGTAGTTTGCTCTATTGTCGACCACCTCATAGCGTGTGAGGAAAAATACTTTTCCACTCTTTCACTTTTCGTAGTGCATGGCTGAAAGAAGAAACATTCACCGCCACACGGACATGCACAGCAACAGATTCCATGGGTCACATGTCTTCTCTGTATCCCTGGTCCGCTGTTGGTGATTAGGTGACAGGGTTTACATTTTCTAGGAGGTGAGAGCCTCCGTTGCACAGTGGGAGTGCGCACAACGCCCTGTGGTCATTTTGTCGTACAAAGCGGGTCACACCTGTGAGGAATCCGCCTTGACAATGGACATGTATGTCCTTGTTTTGTGTGGCGTGTACTCACACACATGGCATGTACTCACACGTAAAGCCTGCGCAAGATCATCATTGCATCTGAGCTGATAGGCCAAAAATAAACTTTGACTCACAAAATCGTTTAAACCACTTGCAAGTAAAGACAGATTTTGGGATTTGCCAGCTTCTAGAAATCTATGTTTGAGTTAAAATCAGGCCAAATTTGATGGAATATTTCTTGTTTTCTTTTCTTTTTTTAATTGAATACAGGCAAAAATATGCAATAAATGCCCATAAAATGATGCTATGACAATGAAAACGAAACAAAGCACTTGGGACCCCAGGGTGGGTTTTATGAAATAATTAACCAACTTCTCCGTTGATTTGTTACCAGTGAACTTTATAAACATGGGTTGAGTTTACGGTCATCATGTGTATCACGCCAAGTAATACACACTTTGACAAATCAATACAGACTGGTTCTTTACTATGAGAGATATCTGCACCCTGTTTTAAGAGTCAGCCAATTGATAGTTTTCATAACATTTTGGAAAGAACTCTATTGCACGGTGGATAGAATAAAAAAATCTAGATCTCTATGCATGCAGTTTAATCTAATAATGAAGTATTCATTATTTGGTAATACAGTCATGGATCTAGTAATGACATATGTAATGTGTCTTTTCATTTAACACTACTCCTTTTTCAAAATGTAGTTTAAACAAATACTATTTCCCAGTAAACATTGTTGTTGTGTCATCTAGGTTACCGTGGTCCAGTAAGTTTTAATACTGTATTTATTCTTATTTACTCTATATATGCCACGTTGCTCAAAACCTGAAAAGTACACAATGCCATAATAACCCTGAGCAAATCTATAATGCTTACACTTGAACTGTAAACTAAATCGAGTCAAAGCTCTGTTTCACATTTCACATGTTCAATTAGAGGATGCATTTTTCATAACTCCTTGAGTTAGGTTTTTCTGGGTGTGGATGGAAATACAGAGAACAGTCCACATGAAATGTAAACAGCAGTTTCTCATTCCTCTGCCTTAATTTCAATGTAAACCAAACCAATAGCTCCCCCTGCTCGCACTTAAACCACCGAACTTGATGGTTTCTTGGTGTTCCTTGCCTCAGGCCACCCATTTGGCCCATCGTCCCACTCTGTGTGGCTCCGTACTGATCATTCGGTCCCACAGAGAGAGAGAAGATGCACAACACACACGGCAATATGCTCGTTCTTTATGTTGAGTTTTTAAATGTCATTGTTTGCTTTTGGAAAATAGGAAGGTCTTTAGTGATGAAGGTATTTCATTCTTCAAGACGTGTGGAGTGCAATTCCTCTCCCCCATCCGTCGGCCTAGCTCTTTGTAAGTTCAAATAAAGGGAAGATTCATTCTTCTTGAAATTTAAAATGGTTTCGCTACATGAACTACAGTTTATCTGTGGTGATTAGTTGTTACTGAATATTTACCCACAGTGATGGCCGTGGTCGCAGAGAGAACAAACTCAAATAAACTAAAGAGGGCTTGCAACTACACAGATTGACCCGTTTAGAGCGTGGAGAAAAACAGTAATGTAGATTATGGGAAACATATCTTATGACGCTTATACAGATGAAAAGAAATGATGGAACTCAAATTACAAACCAAATCATGAAAAAGCTAAACAACCTGAATTCTCTGATGATATACCGAACTGGACATATTTCTTCATGTACTGTACGCAGTTACAAGAATAGACTACATTTAATATACATTAAAACATGTAGGAGATTGAAACCAGCTCGTAGCTACGAGGTCTTCATGAGAAACTCAACACCCGGTGCAACAATCCAGCAGAACAAGAGGCAACAACTGAACACGGTGCACTGTAGCTTCTCACTCCTGACCCACGCTTGGATTTCGCAACTCTGCTCTCGTCCATAAGCATCAAAGCTGTCTGGGGACAGCAACACAATCAAGACCAGTATTGGGCCTGTTACATAAACTGCTGTGTCACTGCAACTTCCTCTGTGAGCATGTGCAAGCTGCACATCGGCTCCCATCCTTTCATGAGCGGATACGGAAGATCAGATTCAGACGACTCATCATTCATTAACCTCTACCATGATTTCTATTTGCACAGATCAATACACGATGGGAATTCATGCTCTTGTAAAGATAATAAAGTACATTTGGATTGCTGCAGTGACATTCGGCCATATTTGGTCACCTAACCTCGAATGCAAACTGTCCCTGGATTGCACAGCCATAAAGCAATCAGAAGCAGATAGCACGGGCTGCATTATCAGCATATTGAGCAATTCTTCCCCTCTGCGGGTGTTGCCACTGTGTTGGCCCGACCCCACGGGTCATCTGTTTCTTTGTCAACACCGATAGGGCTCTCACAAGGCCAAACTGTGCCACCCTGTGCTAGTCAGCCGATCCTTAATGTGAGCCGAGGATTGACAGGTCAAAGCCATGGCTCCCTCATACGCAGCTACTGGGTCTGATGAACCTGGTGATGCTGTCATTTATTTCCATTTAGGTTTGCTGTGATCATTTAAAATACAGCAGAGATGTTCTCTGATTTGAAAGGACAAAAAACGAACAAAGAAATTTGCATGTGGTGTTTATTTCACAGTTAATGACATGACCTTTTTGTTTGTAGATCGTGTTTAGGATGAAACAGAAGAATGAGATGACTTCACGGGGCTAAGCATGTTTTACTGTAAAGCAATCATGTGTCGATTGTGTCAACTTAATAGCTGGTTTTAATGACTCTCTGTAAATGAATTATCTTATGGCCACACATGACAAAGTTCACAACTTTATCATAATATATGGTATTAGTTTAGATCAGCAGTTCTCAGAATGTGCAGCCAGATGTTCAACCCTATGCAAAAACCCAAGTCATGTTTAGTGGTTTGAAATGTTACATACAGGTGAATATTGTGCAAAAGCTCATTGCTTTCAGTAATTCAACTTAAAACGTGAAACTAATATATTAGTATATATATATATATATATATATATATATATATATATATATATATATATATATATATATATATATACTATATATATAGCCACAATTATCAAAATTATATCAAATAAAGGCTTGAAACATCTCACTTTGCATGTAATGAATCTATATAATATATTAGTTTCACGTTTTAAGTTGAATAACTGAAAGTAATGAGCTTTTGCACGATATTCTAATTTTTTGAGTTCCACCTGTAGACATTAGATGATTCAGTAATGCCAGACAAACCCGAACCTCTTTCACCAGGGGGTAGTAATATGTGGAGAAACTTTGGATCAAGATATTTATTCATCAGAACTAAGAAGAAAATTACATGCTAGTCAAACAGAGAGCCATAACTAAAAATCACAATAAATTCACAGGTATTCAGCTCCATTTGAGGCAATCAGCACTAACCCTTTAACACAGATTAGGTGTTTGGTGGACAAACAATCATTCTAACACCACAAATTGTGATTGTAATGAAAGATTAGCTAATGATTAAGTGAAGGCAACTCAAACAATCTCGGTCGATCAGGGTGTGGTTTTGGTTAATACAAATTGTACTCAAATATGAATCACATGTGAATACAAAGGTGTAGTTAACTATTTTGTGATTCACCAATAAAAAGTAATGCTTTGTATGTCCTTTATTAGGAACTTAATATCTGACATTACATTTTGCCATTGGAGTAGGGCATGTAAGCTATTTTAAATATTAGGATCAGTAAGGATGCTGGAATCAGAAAGCTCAGATGATATTCTTTGACTGTTGGAGTGTCGTTGACCTGACAAATCTCAAGAAAACTTGGTTTTTATGCAACATGACAGAAATGTAAACAAAACAACTTGAGCAACAGAACCATTGCAAACGTTGTAATCATATGTCACAAGAGGAAAACTGAGCAAACCCCTGACGCTGATGATGACCAAGAGATGTGGTTGAAAACCCAAAGAAAGAACAGACTGACACTTTTCTCATGTAACTATAAACATGTTTTTAAGTTTTAGTCTTGAACTACTTTGCAACCAAACGTTGATGATGTCAGGAAACAGGACACAAATCACTGTCACTATACACTTCTTTACCTGTCTGTTTTGTAAAATGTATATGGAGCTCTGGTGTCATGTCCCTGAGGAGTGAATGTTGAAGGTGATGATTTACATGTTACTTGACTAATTTGATTGTGTGAAAATAATTCACGCAACTGTTAAATTGTTTTCTTGTTCTGTTTTTATGATCAATATACATGTATCATTTTTTTTGACATGGGTCTGGCTTTTCTTTAACCTCTTGTCAAGCTGTTTTGATGCTGCGAAAAAAACAATGAGTCAATCAGTCAGCCCTCTGACAAAAGTGTTTCAAACGTTTGTCTTTGCCCGCAGTTGTCTGGGAGTTGGATTAATGACGCTGGGATACTCCCAGGTTTCACAATGCCTGACCAGATACTGAATCAATGCCCGGGCCCGGGACAAAAACACATTGTAAGCAGCCAGCTGCAGCCAAGCTTCATGAGTCACCAAACTCAGGAACCTTTCTGAGCCTAAGCAGCTCCACACAGACATGGGCGGTGGGGTGATCGGTTGGAGTGGTTTCACACACTCACAATGTACACTCCGTCCACCAGAAGTCAGACTGCATGTAAAGAGCCGGCGCTACTGTGAGGCAGAGGGAAGGTTTACGTTACGTTCACCAAACACACACACACACACACACACACATTTTTGCATAAACACAGAATGTTAACACTAGTTTGTGTTGCTCGTCAAATGGCATTGGGCTGAGGTGAATCGAAAGTTTCAGGTACACTGTACATTGAGTGTTTCTAACAAAAGCATCATTTCTCTCTAGCAAATGTAAATGCCAGTGTGCTTGTGTGCGTACATCGGACAAACAAGACAGGAGCCTACTTGCATCGCTCTGAAGCACCATAAGTGGTGAGAAACTCCAAGGGACACCTTTAAAGTGTAGTCCTTAACAAAATGTGATTTTAAGCCATAAACTAACCCATTTACAGTAATAGTAAACTGGTCCTAATCTTTTAAGGCCAATTCTGAGATGGAGACATCCTTTTCGGATTTATTTAGATCATAATAATGTTTACGCCCTCTGATCGGACTCTTTGGGATTCCCCACAGCCGCCATCATATCTTAGAGGCTTATTTTCCCTCTTTTAGTAGCTTAATTGTCAGCTAGCTAGCATAAACTTGCTACCCCTCCGTGTTAACGCTCACATTACACTGTTTCAGAAAGTGAGCAGGACAGTTGTTTTGAAGCCGCATGGAGAATTATGTCATGTTGCAAGGGCCTTGTTTCTTTCCAGAATTTTTTCAATTCAACATCCAATGAAAATGAATATAAATTGAGAAGATTGATCCCAAAGTGTGAACCATCCATGACAGCCACTGTGCACTAATCCATTACAAGAATGTTGAACCAAACTATAGTGCACAATGTGTGAATGCGTTGATTTATTTGTCCACAGAAATGAATGCCTCTTATTAATAGCGTTTATGGAAAAAGATGATGTTGAGAGCTTGTTTTTTTAGCAAGCACCAAAATAAAGTTGATTCACTTCTTTTACATTGGTTTTGGTACAAAAAAATGAAATAATGAGAAATTAATTTTTTTTGGAATAACCTACTTTTACAATCTTATTCACCAAGGATGGTATTTAAAGATGCTGCAACCTAATATCAACAAGAAGCTTCTAATATTTGGCACATTTGGAGTGTACACAAGTGCAAATAGTAGTTTTTGTTGTCGGCGCACAATGGGCTCTCTCATTATAGGAAGGATAGGCAATGAAAGGCTGTTTTTCCGAGTGTTTGAGGGTGCATCACTGCAACAACATAAAGAGCAAGTTTACAGGCTTTGTCATTCTAATATGTCTCGGCAGAGTTTCAGACCAAATTCCACTCCTTGTGATCGCTGTTGTTTCCCCTCTCGCTGCTCCTTTGCCGGTGACTTCTGTTTATGCTCAAGTGGTGGCTCGGCTTCGTCTCACCCCTCACAAAGGAGAGCAGCTTGTACCGTTCTCTATGTTAATGGCCCTCTCTTTGTGTGTGCGCCGCACATGCCGATAACTCCCAGCTTTAATCCAAGCCTGTGTCTTGGGAGCAGCGCATCCCCGGTGGCGTGCGTGCAAGGATTAGACGCAAGGGTCGCTGTAACGGCGCCTAATCTACGGCGGGCCTGTTCTTCGGCGACTCGCTACTTTGAGTGCACGAGTATATAAAACACAATAAGGGTGCTAGACACAGATAGACAATATGCACGGCTTTATTACCTCTCACAAAGAGGCATCTTTTTGAGTGGCATGTAGCTTGTCATGCATTACCGAAAACCAGCAGGTATTTGTGTGTATCCCTCAGTTAACTGCATGTGTTCGGGGGCTTTCTGGACTGCTGCGAGTGAGATATCAAATAAGAAGGCTGTTTATCTACGCAAATAATCCTTTCGTGACTGGATTTGGTGATATCACCATGAACACGCATCAGCTAGGGTCAGCCCTCTTGTGTTATATCTGCACGCAGGCCCGGGTAATGATTGCAGATACAGTTCATATAAGCTGTGGGTGTCACCTCCAGTCTTTGTTTGCCGAGTCAGTCAGACACTTGGTAAAGTGGAGGTACTTGTTGTTTTTGGTGTCCCGGACTCCCCCCTTTCTCGACCGATGGACCCAGGACCAGGAGTTCACAGCTCGCCCTGTCCTGCAGGTGAACAATGAGAGTTCCTGTATGAGGGTGTTTCACATTGTAGAGCTGTAAGGTGTGTCTAAAGGCATCTGGGATGCAAACAACTTCCGACTGACGGACGGAGAAAGACAATACACATCTTACCAGCCCGTATTTAGCACAGAGGTTAACGTCCTTCAACCTTTAAACATTTTTGCCTGAATAGTGGTACTTTAGTAAAGGATTGTAAGAATCTCCTTTTTCCCCACTGAATACTTGAGTACATGTATATGCAAATATACATAAGAAGTAGTTTAGCTAAACCATCGTAATTCTTATATTTGAACCCAAGTACAAGTGGAATTATAAGATATGTTTGAATCAAACAAATGTGTGTCCTAATGACAAGGTCAGGGATGAAGATTGGAAAAGGAACCAGGGAGGTAAACAAGGAAGAGAAGCTGGAGGGAAGCGACTGGGAGAGCGAGCAGAAGGTTTTTGGCATCCTTATACACGCCATCCTGCGTAGGTTCACTGGCCGGCATTACTTCACTTGCCCTGTAGTTACCGGGGCAGACACCAAAAACACAAACACACACAATATTTGACGAAATACTGACACATCTACAATCACTGTGTACAAACCAGAATTCCAGGAGATTCTGTGGAGCCTAAAGATTTATTTTAAAGACCATCAAAAGTGTTAATCCTTAGACACTGTTTGAACCACTGCATTAGATATGTTTGTTCCTCATCAATCCACCCTCACACAAATATTAAGCAGAATTTCAAGACATTTCAAAACAAAAAATCCAAAAGAAGGCATTGACTTTCCATACATTTTTTATTCTAGTTATGTCGGGAACCATCTGCAAACTCAAGACCCATAATTGGAACAATTACAATTAAATGAGAGTGAGTACATTCATTTGTTCCCAAATTAAATATGAGAGGTGGATGTAGTCATTGTGACTTCACCCATTGGTTTGTGGGATGTCGTTTTGAAGCCATGTTCTGCTATTTTGTAATTGCCCTTTGGATAATGTTAGCATCTATTCATTTTTTTTGCAACCTCTAAACAGTTACCACATTTTAAATGCGAAGGTGTGTGGTATGCAACGCTGTGTACGACTCAGGTAGTGTCAGCGACCTGTCAACCACAGTAAGCCCGCCTAAAAGCCCAGTCTGCTTTATGGTCTATTTGACTCCAAATGGGACGTAATTGACCAAATGAACATCATGCTGTATTGAACAAGACGTGAAACTATTGAGATTGAGAACATACACTAACATTCACAATGTTTACAGAGGGAACAAATTAAGTTTGGGATATTTTCTCATAGTCTTTCATACAAATACTAGTCTTTGTAACTGGAGGATGCGATTTCATCATCTGTTAGCATGTGGTCATTACTGCTACTTTAAAATGCTTGCCCTAGGCAATATTTTCATCAAGAAACAAAAACAAATTCAAAGCCATCTGAAAATCAAGAGGGATGTTATTCAGTGTTTCAGTGGATAACGTGACTGCAGACTGCAGTGCTCTGACTGTAAACCGAGAACATCCTCTGCCTTAAAGACCCGGGCTTTTCGCAGAGTAAAAGAAAATTCAGTAGTACCTGTGGCCATAGGCGTAACCACTCATCCATTGGGGGGTTGTGTCCCCTCCAATATTGAGAAAATACCAATCTGTCCCCACAATGTAGAGCAGAAAATATGTAAAATATATGTTCTCCTCTTATGAACCCTGTCGATGGATCGGTCTCTCAGCTCGTTGGTTCCCGCACACCGCTGCCAGGCATCTTTCTCTCCAACGTGCGCTCACTGAGCAACAAACTGGACCAACTTCAGCTGCTGGTGAGGACAGACAGAGACTTTTCTACGTCCTTCGTGTTGTGCTTCACGATTCCGGTTTCAAGCTGCTCAGAGAGGTCCGCGACGCGGAGCTCTCCGGCAAGACGAATGGTGGAGGAATCTGCTTCTACTCCAACACCAGCTGGTGCAACGATGTAACGGTGATCGAACAACACTGATCTGGAATCCTTCATCATTAATTGTAAACCATTTTACTACCCTGTGAGTTCCCTTCATTCATCCTAGTCGGTGTTTACATGCCGTGCAGGAGGCACAGCTGACACTCGCCGACCAGATACGACGTGTGGAGCGGATCAACCCGGACTCATTGGTTATTGTCCTTGGGGACTTTAACAAGTTCAAACAGTTTATTAAATGCCTAACAAGAGAGGAGAACATGCTGGATAACTGTTACACAACACCTGCCCAATACCCGCTTTAAAAAAAATGACGAGGAAGGGTATTCATTTGAACCCCCCCAAAATCTAAACCATGGTTACACCCTTGCCTGTGGCCAACGGTGTTTTGGGCCATTAGCGCTGGGTGTGTCTGCACACGGTCCAATTTTCCACTGTGTGTATGACTAAGCATTCACATTAATGTGAATGAAATGACAGCTTTGTGATTGTTAAATGGGGGCAAAATGTTGAGGCAATATGGCCAGCAGGTACAGAGGGGAAATGGTCGTGACATGAGTCTCAAGCTGTGTGTGTGTCTTTTGGTATGGATTTGGTCAGAGATTACTAAGTTTCAAACCAACCTTTAACAATACAATGCCGTAAATAATTCATACGTGATCATAGTTCGCGGGAACAGTGACCGGTAAGCTTTTGAGAAGTGTTGTTTCTTGTCTCTAGGTGTGAACATGCCTGCCCATCTAGAAATCCGGACTGTTTAAACAAGATAAGGCGAGTCCATTACCAGCTCAGGTGTGTAGCCGTTCAAGATCGAGGCTTTTGAGTCAACATGTGTAACACCTGTACCGATAAGCAACTCAAAAGTTTGTCCACTAAAATCTTCAGACAAAGACTGAGAGATAAATATGGCATTCTTATCAGCATGTGAAATGACAGCCATTTTAAGCCAACAGCAGTTGATACAGTCTTTTCAATACTAGCATTCTTTAAGAAACTCTTTGACCCTGACTGATTACTGCAGTGCAGTTGATTTGCTGTGTTCCTACTGTACGCTATAAGCTATTTACATTTCATTCCTTTTTACTTGACATGGTGCTACCTACGAGTGGGTTTTACTTATGGATAGACTGATACTTCAAATACGGAATAGGAATTATGTCTGCATATTTGTCTCTCTTCCCCTAAGACTAATAGTTATAAGTAACTGTCAGGACCTGGATTAATGTTTCCCCATCTCATCAACTGTTGGTTTCAACTACGTGAGTTTATCTATTCCGAGGTGACCTTTTGGCCATTAAGTGGACAAAAACTGTATATGCTTGTCTCAACAGCACAAGAAATCTCACCTATACATTTAAAGACTTTTGTTTATTTGAACATGCAGCTATCATCTGCCGTTCAAAAGACCATAGAGACCAGACCGCCATTGTCCCGCCATTCCCATAGCTAGTCATGCGGTTATGTCTCGCAGCCGAGAGAGATGAAGGTTGCGTGAGAAAATGAGGAAAAAGATTTATGAACTGTGGACAAATAGGAAAAAAGGGCTGGAGAAGATCTATGACCAGCGAGGAAGAGATATTCTTTCAAAGGACAAACGGAAAAAGGAGGGCTCATCAGGAGTGCTTGGGCCCTGCTATTCAGTGCTACGGGTTTGAATTCATTGTATTGAGAGACAAAAGCTTTACAGAGTGTGCCCGTGCATGCTTGTATGAGCCACTGTATTGGAATGCTGGCCCGGGGCAGTCAGCAGCTCACAGCTTTAACTTCTGTAAACAAACTAATAGCAGGAGACTGGAGGACCACACAGCCTCTCTGGTGAAACTCTAACTGCAGCCTGTGGTCCCACACTGCTGTTGTGGACAGAGAGACAGATTTACATCACTGAAGGAGGTTTTGAGTGCTGGCTTTAAATATTATCGCCACTTCCGTTCCGTACTTACAATTTAGCATCCATCGTGTACACCAAAGGCAAAAAGTAGCATCTGACAAAGTCCGTATGGGGCCAATGCTTGTTAGGCATGATTAGTGTAGGAAAAAAGCAAACCCAAACCATTTGTGTATTTAGAGAATTGAATGCAACCTCCTAAGATTGCCGCTCAGTAATACCGGTGAAGGTCGTTGGCCTCTTTGGCCCATTGAGCTTGAACGTCATGGTCCCTGCTGGTCTCCTGCCGGCTCCCAGTTCAAATGATCAACATAATTCATTGATGGCAGAAACGTTCCAATGTTTATCACATCTAATGGCTCAAATTGATTAATTGTTTTATGGGGGATTCTTTGTTAATGGGAAAGTCTTGAGCAGGCAGATGGTGTCACGACTTATTGCTCTGAGTGTTGCTGTTATGGTGGAATCACCTCATGGCCTTCTCCTGTTCCTAGAGGGTCGAGATTAGCCTCACCTTGTTCGCAATATAATAGAATTATAGTTATAGTTTCTACAGTGTATTAACGAGGAAGTTGCAGGTACCAGGTGTTTTTACTTTATTTGGAAATAAAACCTTCAGTGAGAAAGCATTAGTACTTATTCCAACCATACATTCAGGCATGTTGCTACCTGCCTGTACATCACATATTTATGGTAAAGAATTGCTGTTTCTGTTTTATGGTGTTCGATATTGCTCTTTCATGATGTCCCTGAAGTCCGCTGAGGTGTCAGTCCGTCTCGCTCCTTTGTGTGGCTCCCTGATAGCTATCCAACTGCCGCTTCATTATGGGCTGAAACAGGTTGGATGACATTTCAAAGAAACCTCCCTGTGCCCTCGCTTTCTGCACTGCAGTCACACGCGATGGGCAACCCGTGGGTGTTAAAAGATGGCTCTGCATTTGCGTCACCGAGCGTGTGCGCGCTTGTGTGTGTGTTTGTGTGTGTAAACCAAATGACAGTTACCATTACGGAAATTTGGGGACGTGTGTGTGTATGTGTGTAAAAAGGAAGAGCATTGTCTACCTGCTATAGACCCAAGATGGATGTGCAATGAGAAAATGATTCTCCTTTAATGTAGCTCTAATCGTTGCACTTATGAAACGTATTAGCCAATGCAAACTCGTATTATTTCATTTCCTTTTGCACATAAATGGGTTGGGAATGGGTTGTGTGGGAGCTGGATGTAATTAAATTTGGAGTGGGGGATTGATTTAGGAGTTTACTACCCTTCCTGTCCCATTCCATGGAGACTTAAACGGGGGTCTTGTTGGGCTCCTCATACATTGCAAGTCAGCAAAGCAGACAACACAAGTACATTTACTGAAGGAATCTCCTTTTACAATCTTGAAGTTCTTTGCTGTAGTAGCACCGTTTTGCGCTGCTTTGTTGTTCTTTTACATTTGACTGCTACAGTAATAATAATTTTAACACTGCCCGTAGGTGTATCAATGTGACAGACCTGCAATCGATTGGTCACGAGTCCAGGTCGTACCTCTCTCTCGTCTGATGTTAGCTGGTCTGAATCCTGCCCCTCGCAACCCTCTAAATATAAGCGGTATAGAAGATGACTGATTGGACAATCAATTGATATTTCATTTATAATAAATATATCATTCTAGTCAATCAAGAAATGACCCTGTAGTGAAGATAGTTTGGGCTTGCTTGAAATACTCAAGGCAAGGAGCTAAAGAGCTGATGGTCTGAAAAGGGCTCGTCAGCCATGTTAATATGGCAGTTTAATACCGGTCTCTGAGATGAGCGAGAAGTTTCAAATGATATCTGTCAAATGAAATGGAGCAACAACCAAAACTTGATGTGACATTTTTGTAATAACTGAGCTGAAACTGGCGCTTTTTCATCAAGGCCCTCTGAACTTGTAGGTGGGAACACATTGCATCTTCAGCAGACTGCACTCCTCACATACCTTTGTAAACACTATAACAGGTGTTTCCTGGTTCACATGTGGCATGGAAACTTCCTCACAAAGAATGCAATCGAGGAACAGTCTCCATCATAATGCATGATTCACGGTTGCATAAATATTCATATTACAAAAGAAAAAAAATAAGATGAATAGTCCCAACCTGTTTACCTGGTTGACAATTTTGAGCTCATCGTTGATTGAATGGTGGGTGGACGTCTCACACCCAAATGTGCCCTGAAGAGAAATACAATAAAAGCAACAACTGAATTTCATACAGGCATCTGACTTCTCAGCATGCTGGAATCAACGGTTGCGTTAGATAATGAGACAAGTTCCAACAGCTGGGGATCTCCCTGGTTCTCTAAACTAATCTTCACTGACAACCTCTCCTCATTATTAAATGAACTCAAATACAGGTTCATCTGTATTGGATGATTGTTGGATCGATTCTGAAAATACCAGCAAACAGGTTGAAGTTCACAGGTGTTTATGACGTTGTGCCTGCAAGTCGCAAATTATCCTCGGAAGTAAGGAGTATTGGGTCCTTTGGCCACATAGAACATGAAAAGAAAAGAGCGCTCACTCTGCCGAAAAAGAAAAAACTACATTAACACGATGGGATCGTTCACAGAAGAGATCTCAACACGTCACAGGTGTGAATATGGAAATTAACGCCCACTTCTCATGTCATCGTAAATCCTGACAGCTGGTCTTCTTTTTGGAAGTGAAGTTTTTAGGAAGTCTTATAGTTTGTGATGGATTAACTTTAACCATACAAACTCCCTTTCAAGCTGACGGTTTTCCATGTTACGTCATATACAAGCTCTTCTCTGACATCTACCTTCTAGTGGCCCAATGTCAGACACAGGGAAGTGGCCCTCTTTTAATCCTCATTGTTCCTGAGCCCCATTGTATTTGAATGTATAGGTCCATCCTGTCATTTGTGTTCCTTATGTGTGTGAAAAATACTTTGAAGTATTGCCGCTTTGCAGCAGAAAGGTCACGAGAGAGTAAGCAAAATGAGAAATGACTACAAGCAGAAAGAAGTTAAGAACCATTTTAGACAGTTGGTCACAACCTGGATTTTATTTTCACACACTTGAGATTATATGAGATTACGTTTTGAAAGGCCGAACAAAGAGACAAAGAGAGTAAAGGTGGCGACTGCAAGCTAGCAAACATGGATGTAAACATGAAATTAAAATTTAAAAAAGGGATATGGTGTCATCACATTTGTAGAACCCTTAAGATTTAAGCTTTGGTGAGTAACACCGCATGAAAACCTTAGTTTTGTTTGTTGACACGAAAAACTGAACGTCACTACAACAAAGTTATTCACTTACACAATCAAGCAGATCTTGTAAATCCCTTCATTTGTAGGTGAAACAGAAAGTGACAGCGTGCAGAAGAGGGTTTACTCTTGGGCTCAACCTTTCTGTCAACTATCCAATGATGAACAGCCATCATGGCGTCGCCGGCATTGTTTTCATCCTTTGAGTCATGGTGGCAAAATGTGTTCCTGGAGACACCCACTGAAGCAGAAAGTACCACAGTAAAGGTCAATGTCGATTCCCCAAATATGGCTCTCCAGGGAGGGTCGGCCCCAATCTAATTTCATTTTAAAGGCCTCAATCCAAATTAATGTGCTATATTGGGTGACAAAAGGTGTCTCAACTGATTGATCTACAGTAAACAAGGAAGGTCAAAGTTAATGGTGCGTCTTTAAATTATGATAAATAGTTTGCATACTTCATGTAGTGCAAAAAAACCCCACCTCATTTGTACATTTGTACAATCATCACACATTAACCAAGTTGCCCCAGAAGAAAAGGATAGTCGCCGTGCCTGGCTGGAAGCGGCTGCTCTGAACCGTGGCATCGAAACTATGTTCACATGCAGTTACGACGCATTAGTGACACAAGTCTGAACACTGTAATCTCATTTAATCATCATTTTATGATCACACGCACAGTGATTTGGCAAGAACTCGGATGCTTTCGCACCAAATTTCAGACGGAAGGCCCCAGACACACGCAACCAGCGGATCGCTCCGGGCTTCGGGTCTGCTTCTCTGACAGGTCGAGGGAGGATCAAAGTTCAGATTGTGAATGCACTGTGAAGGCAAGCAACAAAGGAGAAGGGAGTCAGCGAAGAAGAGATGAAGCCGAATAGGACGTATTTATCTGTTTTGTAATAGAGGAAACAGTTTGAGCTACATCAAGCCGTATTTGTCAGGTAGAAAACTGAGGTCCTCCCCCTGCTCGCCTCCCCTTCCTCCCTCCTTGGCGAGGGAAGCAGGATGTCTTTCATCCAGTTCAGCCGAGGGATCAAAGCTAAAAGGCTACTCGGCTGAAACTGACCTCAATTTGCACTGCTGCGCGCTCCGCACCTCTCCAACATACACAGTCCTATAGTTCTCCTCACATCCCCTGCACCACCCCCCACTGAACTACACACAGGCTACTTCCCTTCCTGCATGCCACACTACCTCATCCACTTAACACGGGAAATCTCTCACCGCCTCCAACCCATTAACAGGACAATTTATGGCCTCCATGACACATTCACTTTAATCTGAATTATTTTAACAATATTATACCGTATATCACACATTATCAGAAGTGGATGATCAGATATTTCCGAGAATAACATATAACTTGTGTTTGTGTTGGTTAAATAACCTGCGTACAATAGCATTACCCTGCTCGGTACTTCAAAGAGAAGCCTGTGTTTGGCTTCCTCTCTGTGTCTTCTTTCTCGCTGTTTTCACTACAAACAGCCTCTCTGCTTCAACTCCATTACGCGTGCACACACACACACACACACACACACACACACACACATACACACACACACACTGTAATGTATACACAAAATGTTTTTGTGTACACACATAACCACACTCTTAACCATGAACAGCTCCTAAAATAACCCTATTTTCTTTTGCTGATTTAAAGGCGGTTTTATTCATCACACCGGTAGGTACATTTCTCTCTAACAAAACTTTTTTTTTTCTTCATGAGTTCTGAAACCAATTGAATTACATCACAAGTCACAAAAATGCATTCATGTATAGAATGGAGAAACAACACTTTTTATACTATTTCACAACACTTTTATATTATTTCACCTTTGTCTTCTTTGGGTAACTTGTTTTTTCCCATCTAAAGCAAAGTACTTTAAACTCCAGCTTGATCTGTTTTTTTTAAATATCCTTATTATTACAATTATTATTGTTCTTTATAATGTAAGGGCAGAATATGTCTGGTCACATTCTACCTTATATTTTTCTTGTCCCATCTGATTGATTTAAATAAACATTTTGACAATTTGAGACAGTGTCAAAGTCTTGAATTTCAGAACATTGACTTCTTTGACCAATGGAAACTTTTTTTTAAAGAATTACTTTCATATTTATCTATGCTGTTATATCTAAGTTGTTAGATAAATGAGAACTTAAACGGATGTTTAGGTTGTTACACCAATGGTGTAACTATTGTCCACACATGGTGTCACCCCCATAACTGGAGCTTTGTAGGGAAACAAAAGGTCTGTACTTGTGTCATCTGCTGTACATCTTCAGCGCTCCTCTGAGAGGAAGACATTAGTGGAGTGGCCAAGTTCGCAACTAACATTCTTGGGCGCCCCCTTCTGGTCTGAAGACAACAATTGGTTTGGTTTTCTGGAAAGGATTCGCGTGCACATGAAGAGGGAAAACCCAGAGGACCACGGTGAGGCCTCCCGCCAAGGCCTGAATCCTTATTGTCGTTGATTTAAATGAGGAAATGAAGACATTCTAAATCATTAGTGAGCCAATATGCTGCACATTAAGTCCAGTTAATATTCACTGAAGCCAATTGAGTTCCTCCTGAGCGTGTTAAATCCTTACAGGCTGATCCATGGGATGGAAAGCCCATGTGTGGCATTAGAGGGCTCATTCAACTGAAGACCCTCTCTTCCTTTCACACAGTAGGAAATTAGATATAATTCAAATTTGAGGCATATGCAATTTTAGGTTTTTTGGTCCCCTTTTTTTCCAGCTGTACTGTGTGGTTCACCCTTCATACATTTCTTTCTCCTTCTGTCAGCATTTCACTGAAAATTCTTGTATGGTAAATATGCAAACTATCTTTGCATTCCCTTACTATAAAAACTCAATACGAATATAATTTGAGCCAATGGGGTTCGTATGAAATTAAAGCCACTCATCTTTATAAAAAGGATTTTTTAAATTTTTGGTTAAGATTAAGATTCAACACTTGACATTCATGCTTAAGTGTGGTAATATTTACAACGTGATATATTCTCACTAATTCAAAATATGACCTGTATTTATATTTCAGGCCAATAAAAATAAAAAAAACGTTGTTTTCTGTCAACATGTGTTGACAGAAAACAAAGCCTGAGCGTAGAGACCGAGGAGCGATTTTATGCTCTCCTCTTGATCTTGCGCCCATTCAGCACACATCTAACCGAGAGCTCCAACCAGGTCCACCTGTTTATAAAAAACAGTCATGAACACACTCCGCGCGTCACACCTCATCATGGACGGAGCACACACTGCAGCGTGCATCGGCAGCTTCAGCTGTATGTTTCCGTGAAACAACCTTCAGGAACACAATATGTGTCCGAGGAAATCAATCCACCCCGAATTTACGTCTTGAGCGCCCTTGTGGGGTTTTTCTTTTTACTTTCTTGACTTTTCCCAGAGTGCTCCTCCACAGTTCTCAGGGCTGATCCTGTCTGTGCCTCCCGAGACACTGCAGCCTGTTGTCTGGCCTGGGGGGGCCGACGGAGTGGTGTTATGAGAAGGCAAAGAACATGTTATGTTAACCTGGGTGGTAAATGCCTGAACATATTTGAGAAAATGCCCCTTTATACCTTCTCACACCTCTCTTTTTATTCAGATTCTCACACTTTAACTGCAGGAATTCTCCAATCTTTCCTGTGTCTAAAAAGTTAAAGGGTCGGTTCATCCAAATTAAAAACACAAAACAGCAAAGATTTCACACAGAATAAAATCTTAATATCATTCCTATTACTATGTCTTATTACAAAGATGTCCAAATTCCCACAACTCCAATATTTGGCTGCTAATTAAAGCGTCCGAATAACTTTGATTAATTAATTAATTAATTAGGCTCTCTTGTGTGGGATGATTCAAGAGTTAAAAGTATAAATGTTCACCTTCTAGTCTTCTATAACTATGGTTTATAGAGCTTTATTCGTTCATAAGAGCTTCCTGTTTAGGCACAGATGCTGATGATAAGGTGATAAAAAGGTAAGAACAGTGAGACTTAAAAAAGTAATGGAAGTTAAATCCCAAACAATGAGCTAAAACTCCCATAAAAACGTGTAGAGGAACTGCAGAGTCAGGAGATAAGTCATGTGCATTGTCCCTACAAGTGATTACATTTACATTACATTAAGTCATTTAAGCAATCGATAAAATCAACCCATTTACGGTAAATATTAATAATAATATTCTCATTGGTATAGTTATGTTCAACAGACCTCACTATAAATAGTTTTCTTTGGAACTACGCTCACAAAATAGTTCCTGGGGAAACTGCTGACAGAAAGGTCTGTGGGTTATCAAAGACACTGAAAAACAATACTTGTTGTTGCTAACGAGTTGTTAACCAAATAAGTAACAAGGATGAATGGATGTGTTACCTTCATGATTTCGGTGTATGCGTTTGGCTCAAATACTGCTGATCTAAATGAAGCACAGCCTCAAACAACCATCAAGTGATTTTATTGAAAACATCAAATGAAGCACAAACGTAATGACTGCCAGCATCTCCAATGCAAAACACCGGTGTAAATACGTTTCTTGTCTTTTGGTTTAACTAAGCCTTAAGGTCACGGGAGAGCTGACATAAGATAATCATATTAGATGATTTTTCTCTACCTTTATGTAAAATCATTCCTGAACTTCCGCCCCGCCATCTCTCCATCCCTTTAATGGTCGTGTTGTGATGTGAGGAGCTCTCTGTTCCCCTTAACTCTCCCTCTCCCACTGTGTTCATTTAGATGCTTTTCCAAGCTAAGCCTGGCACAGGCCTGAATTTCCGGAGCCCAAATTTTGAGCCCAGTAAACTGGACTCCTCCGGGAAAGGGGAGCAGCGGGAGATCAGCGCCACTCTCAAGCAAAACAAACCCAAATATCAGCGGTTTATTTACAAAATCCCTGTCTTATATTAACAGCAGTGCTACAGGCTAATGATTAGCCGCACATGGGTCAGGAGTTGCCAAGCTTCACTTAACTCTCATTCGTCTATTAAAACATAGAAGTATTTCATGTGCGCAGTTTCCAAGATGAATTGCAGCCAGTGATGGCACAAATGGAGATATCATGCAATCGTGTGTTCTTAACAAAAAGCTGAGGCCTGCCCAGGTTATTGAAATGTCAACACTGAGCATATGATCTCATTGCAGCGATCTTTGACATTGAGGGATTCATAATTGTTTGATGTCTTACAGTTGAAATGCCCTGCACAGGAAGGAAGTGCTCACCCACTGGTCGCCTGTTCCATCTTCAGGAGCTCGATGGGAGGGAGGGAGGATTTCAGTGCAATATTTACAGTGACCTTTTCCTCTCACTGGCCAGGGGCCCATGGGAAAAAACTAGAGAGGACAAACAATGAACAATAGGGTTCAGGGATGAGCAATGGTGCCAGCGCAGCATGTGCCATTACGGGATGTAGATCGCAGAGGGTTGGGGGGGTCACAGCAAGGATCAAGGCGCCAGCAGTGTCCCACAGGAGCACACCTGGGGCACCTGCTCAGAGAGCCTGTGCTATTTAAAAAACACAACCTGCGACCACGTGCGCCTCGTCTAATGGGAATGGGAATTTGCTGTGGGTAAGTTGTTTAAAGGAACAGTTGGGCTTTTCTGGAAATACACAGATATGTATTCTTGTCAAAACGCGCTTCACATATCTCTGTTCAATATGAGGCTACATCCATCAGCTGGTGGGATTAATTGAGCGTTAATGATAGAAACAGAGAGGAAGCTTCTAATTACTGCCACTTAACTGTGCAGCATATTTCCCCCGATTGAACTATAACTTGTTTTTACACTAAATGAATATAACAAGAGATAACATGGGTTCATTTTGGGGTATTTATTCTCAAGCTAAACTCTTCTAAATGCACCATCATACTTAACAAATATATATCAGAGTGAAAACAATTTTCTCATTTTATTCTCCGTAAAAAAGAAAATCAGGGTATTTTTGTGATGTTGAATTACAAACAACGGTCCTGTCAAATGCAGAAACTGATGTTCGCATTCAATGGCACAGGCTTTACCAGCAAGGCTCAAAGATCAAAATCTTCTTCCTTCATTGATGTTGATGTTTACACAGACAAACAGGCCCTCTGTTGCATCAGCATCTGTGCAAACTCCAGAGTCACAGTTTGATCCTTCAATTATCAGATTACCCCGTATAATTGGACAATATTGTATCCCCGGGGATTGGGCTTTGCCTTATCACATAAATTCTTTCTGCCCTGCACAATTTGGTGAGATAAATGTAATGGTATCAGTGTTCTAGTGTGGCCCTGGGTGGTCCCCGTTGCATTTCTAATGATGCTACGCCTTTCCCAGAACAAGTGGAAATACCTCAGTGATGCACCGTGAAAAGAGAAATGAGGAAAGGAGCAAAGCTCCCACTGGGCCGCAAAATTCCCACACAAAGGACATCCAACACTTGAGAGGATCATACAGTGTAATAATACTGCTTCTGCTTAATCTTACAACCACTGTGAGCACCAACTAGATGAGCCTTGGATCAGGAATCAGGAAACATTTATTGCCATATGTCAGAAATACAAGGAATTTGACTTGGCGGTTGGTGCATGAAAGCAGACAGTGCGACAGTACGACAATGGACAACAGACAACATAGTGCACGAATAAGATAAACGGCTTATTAGATGTTGTTACAAAACACTGTATTTTCATTACTAGAAAAAGGCCTTAAAGACAGAGTTGCAGAACGAACAATAAAGAGCTGGTTATGACAACAAAAAATGTTTTTTGTCCACATTTTGGATCAGTCTGTTTGGGTAGTTATTATTGAGAAGGAGGAAACTACTGCAGTGGTAGAAGTATACACATCCTTTATTGCAAAAGTGGCGCTTTCACACTATTACTTACAAGGAAACAGCACAATGCACCCTCAGTGTGAAAACCTGGCATCATTTAGAGCGGGCCCTTTTAACGAGTCTTGAAATATTTTGTACTATTTGATTATTATTGGTGAGGCATTGACACATTTTAAAGTGCTGCGGTCTGAGGTAGCGATAATTTGGAGTAGTTTAATCAATGACAAGCCATCATTATCAACCCCAAAAAGTCAGATGAATGAAGTGGACAGTATTTGCCAATGACATTTGTGGTGTTGAAGTGTAAATTAACATAAAAATTCAACTTTTTAAAGTATCCCATACAACTGTTCATTATAAAAAAGTTAAATGTAAATGTAATTAGTTGCTTTCCACCACTGCTGAGCTTTTTACCACATACATTTAACACATTTTAGATAATGTGTTTTAAGGTATTTCTTATATATAATTTCAATGTTACATTTTTCTTTGATTGTTCATTGAAATCATTGAAATGTATTATGGTAGAGTACACGGAATATTTAGAAATGTAGTATATACTGTACATTCAATAATAGATTTCAAATAATAATTTCAAGTAATGTATCGGTTTTATTTTGAAGGCTGAGGAAGGCTGAGATCAGAGGCCGGAAGTACTCACCGGATACAGGAAACGGTCGCTGAAGCTCCACCGTAGAAACCGTGAGTTACCATTTTATCTAACCTATTTACCTCTTAAATGCTCTAGGTAGGGTCCAACCTAATTCTGGTACGATTCGTGACGATATATATGCGCGTTGTAATGATTACGACGAATTCATGTGACAGCCACTGCTAACGTTAAATCTTCCGAACAAACAAATAGCTTGCTAGCAAACACAGGTTAGCACAAGCTAACGTTGACTTAGATGTCAGATTCGTCAACAGAGGTGGTTTCCTTTCCTCTAAAATCCCCCATGTTTAGCGCGTAACACGGGGTGACTGTGACAGCAGACACAACCGGCAGATCCAGCTGCTCATCTGAAAGGCAGTGTGATAACCTGGGAAACGTCTTCCACTTTAAAGGCGACGTTGGGTGTGTGAAGAACATCTCCAGCTTTAAAGGCTGTTTGATAGATGTTAAATTCTTTTGCTAAAATTGGCAGGTTAGTTCCACATCAAGCGGTCAATATTTTAATATGTACTGTCAACTCATACCGTCAATGTAATGCAAAGAAATTTGTCTGTGAGGCTCACACCCCATAAAATGACTTTTGACCCAGCAGCAACTCAAACAATTTCTCTAAATACTCTGGACGATACACAGAGCTTTCCCTGCAGTATATCAAACCCAAATCAAAATAGAACAGTATGTTTTTTTTTTCTTCTTCTCCTCCTCCGTGCATCCATTCAGCCTCGGGTTCATCTCTCACATCAAGTGAAGCCAATGCAATAGTGTGATTTTTTATAACCCGAAACAGCGCACATCAGTTATCAAGGGCCGCAGCGGTGTGTGTAACAGAGAACCCTGCAGAGTTGCTCATTGCCAGGTGGCATGATTTCTATAAAGACTATGCAATCCATTCCAGTGTAAACAGAAGAATTAACTGGCCTTCAACACAGTAAATAATGATTGCCTATAGCGCTCTAAAAAAAACAAAGAAAATGTGCTGGAAATAGCACCTTTTTATACTTGGAACATGCATGAAAAACATTTCATGCACAGATGGTAATGAGCAAAGAAATGATCACACCAAAGACCTTACATGACTCGAGAAGGGAGTTTTCCATTGATTGGAAGACACTTTGATGAGATTAACATAAAAAAAACTGAGTGAGGTAAATGCATCATTACCTCATCGATTGTACATGACTTACAATCATCACAATCACATATCATAACATTTTACTAAGCAGTATTATTGCAGTATTGCCAAGCCGTTAGTATACGCACGTCATCGACTTTTGACCAAGTTATTTGTTTATCATTAGCATAATTAGTTCTTTCTCGGTTTTGCATATTTTAAATCAACCCAGGCCTTCGGGAGGATCTACACGAGATGGAGTTTCTGCTTTTATTTGGAAATATGGAATAGATCTGCAACTAGTTATTTTCATCATTTTCGATTTCTTAATTATTGATTGATAATGCATCAACTTTGATGTATTCAAGTTGCTGGTTTTATTTGATCAACAGTCTAAACTCCTAAAATGTTTCCCTGGTGTTTGCTCTTAAAAGAGTCTTAAGAAGAAAATAGCGGTTATGAGCTCAGCTTATTTATTTTTTTAAGAAAAGTCGGATCAAGTTTATGCTACTCTGAAATCTAGAAAGCCCTGTTTAAGGGGTTAAGAGCATAGTTACTTATTTAAACCCCAACTGTTGTGATAAAGACACTTCTCTAAGCTGAGCCTCATTCCGTGAAGTGTTTCCAAACAGAGAATAGTCTAAGCCTCTATAATCTCTACTCTTGTGTACCTTTGTCAAATATTGTTCTAGTATACTTTCTTTAAATGGGCGTTTTTAAGGGTGAGCCACTTGTGTTTGTTTAACTGATTGATTGTCCTGGGGAGGGGGAGAGAGAGAGTGAGAGTAATTGATCGACAGGCCGGTTGCAGGCAGGCGCCACGTCGCAGTAATAAGTTGTCATTGAGCTCCTCCGTCATTTGCCTCGACATTAATGCTAACGGGTCCTCATCAGCCCATACAGAACTCTGTCTATTTCCTTCTCCTCCCCTGAAGTCAGGCCGGGCTGGGGGATGGTGGGGGCCAACGCTACACCGATCCATTTCCTGCCCCCCCCCCTCCTCCTCTCAGGGCTCTAATTGAAAAATTGGGTGGCCCTGCTTGTTTGTTTTGGTGGAATGCGGTGGGTGGTGTTTTTTTGGAGGCTTTTCCTCAGTGCTCCATAGACCCCCAGGGTGAGTGGAGCCACGGGGGGTGAGGGGGGTCAGGCCGAGCCTTGTTTGGGGAGCGACACTTCTCTACCTACCTCTCACCCCCGGTCTGCTCTCCGCAGTCTGTCCCACCTGGTCGCCTCCTCCCTGCCCGACGGGCTTGCTGGGCCACTGCTTTTCACAGTCTGGTTTCTGTGACCCGGTGAGACCTGGACAGCAGCTCTCTGAGACGAGCCCCATAGCAAGAGAGTCCGCTTATTTAGAGGAGATCCTACCATGATTTGGTGGCTGTACAGAGGCACCGAATGAATCTGTTGTTGAAGTATTGATTTGCCATTGGTCTCTGACTTCTTATGTACTTGGTGCTTTTTGCTGTGTTGTTTAGTATGAAACTGAACGTTTTTAAATGATTATTTGATAAGGTTAGTAAAATCTTGTTAATTCCTGCCCTAATTAATTTTTTGATTTTAATTTCCAGATGTTTAACTTTGATTGGTTTCAACTTCTCAAATACATTGTTTAAAAAAATATATTTTAAACATATCTCAAATGTAATACCTTTCAGGTTTTTGAATGCCTAGTAATATTAGGCTATTTTGTATTTTTCCGTTTAATGTCAAAACATTTTCAGAAAATCAAGCAATTACTAAATGTAATTATCCAGACTTGAAAACCTTAACCGGCGTTCCATAATGGACGTTTGGCTGAACAAACAATCTATGACGAATTCACAACGTAACTATAGTGGACTATTTGCAGTAATTTAGACGATAAATGAATCGTGAGTACGATAATGAACCTCTTAATTATTTGCGCGTTGTTTGCAGAGCTTCTGGTAGTGTGTGACTGTGAAGATGGTTCTCACGCTGGTGTTTTTTTATGTAAGGCAGCAGTGATACGGCCTGGCTCAGGAAGGTTCACATCACTCCATCTCGCCATGTCACCGGGCAAAGCCGCCTGTCTCCAGTCTCCTAATCCTCTGAAAACATCTCCCTGCCTTTGCAGGCCTATACTTCATATTTCTGTTTGTTATTCGAGGATTTTCATGTGGGAAATTGGGGACTTTGCTTCGTCAGGCCTCGCTCTCAAACATCACTTGAGACCGACAAACAAACAAACAGACGGCACCAAAAATAACAAAGCTTGTGGGCAGACAACATGACGGTCGGACAGAGAGCCAGAGGCACACATCTGATCCCCCTCCCCCGCCTCCCCCTTTGTCACGAAAGAATCTGCCCGGCCGGGGCCGTCTGCGAGCGCAGGAGATGCTGACTCACCGCGGAAGAATGACGACTGCACGGCGGCCGCGGCTCTGTTGGCCAACACGACCTGCGCACTTCCGGTCGACGGGATCCGTCGGAATGGCACGCGATACGGTCACACCTCGGAGGGCTGGTGGGGCAAGCGAACACTGCGGGGGATTGTTCATCTCGTCGGCCGGTCCTCATGATTAGACCAGTCCGCTCGGGCTGGGGCCGATGTTTGGCCCCTTCTGTCCATTCAGAGGCGTCTGGAGGAGTTGGGGGGGGGGGCCTTTGATGAAATCTAGTGTTTGTGTAATGTTGGGGAGCACGGAGCGAAACGGTGTGAGTGTGTTGGTGTCCGGGGGGGGGGCTGATGATCCGTCTAAATGGGTCCCTTTGTGCCCCCTGAACCCATCACACACACTCCCCTTCTCACACACACACAAACCGAAGTGCCAATCACTGCCACATGTGAGTCACCTTTGAGCCCGGACCTGCATGTGATCTATGGGCATAAACGCCTTATTTAGGAGGCGGCCGTGCGGCAGTTAGATGGCTTCCCGTGTTCGTGGGGCTGCAGAGTTTGTCCTGTTTTTGAAGGTGCAGAAATAAGATTCTTCTTTTTTTTCCGACCAGATATTTCTCTCTGGTATACAATTACCTCATTCCCTTCTATTTAATAGCACAGAGTGGAGACACGGTGAGAAAAAGAGAGGTGAAAAACCCTTTCAAGTAGTTTTTATGATAAAAATTCAACTTAATTCAGTTCAGTTAATTGTCTGCTATTGATTAATAGACTTTCAATGGAATCTTACCTTGTTGATTTCATACGTATTGAAAATTAATTGTAAAATGTTTAGGTTTGTCAACGTTTTCACAGCAATCAACGTGATTCTATTTTACATATGATTTTAGTATTACATTTTGCTAATATTGGTTTTAAAACAAGGAAATCTATATTTGCTGTTGCATTTTTAACAGCAAAATACGCTGAACAATATTCATCGCAATTTACTTACTTATTTAAAAAATATTTTAAGCTGTATGTAAAATCTTGTTGCCTTGTTTCCTGTAGATGCTCTTCCATTCAGGCCAGTCAGTATTTACGTTGTCTTGGGAACAAACCCGTGCGACGGGTCAGGCGGTTTCCCAGTAAACAAAGAAGACTCGGTTTGATGCATCAGAACATGAAGCAGTCAAGAATAATAGTTTTGATTATAAAATGGTTTTCAAATAGTGTTTTGCGCTGATTGTCTCAATTTTAAAAGGTCTCAGGTGACAAAAATATTTAGACTTTTCCCTGAGCTTTAATAGAAAGTCTTGCCTGTGTGTCTGCATGCTGCAGCACAATGCTTAGGAAGGGATGTTGAAGGTCCCAAGACTTAGACTTCCACAGATTAGAGCCAACCTGGCTGTTTGCTACTCAGCCTCCAATGAAAACAAACCTGCCTCTTTAGCCCTATCACCCGATCCAGAGGCTCCAGAGGCTCGCAGCATCATGCTAGAGAAGACAAATTGAGTGAGAGAAAATGTGTTGTCATTGATTAAATGTAGCCTTCACACACAGTAGGTCTTAACTTAACACACGTTGGGAGAAGGTTGGCTTTATGGCTGTGGTGGATCTTCTAATGCCACCTAGAGGTTGACACGTTCGTTCCTTATGTTGAAAATGCCGTCGACCTCGCTGGTTTCCAGTTGAAGCTTCAGAAAAAACACGTTCTTTTGTTTTTCTCTCCGTGCTTCTTTGGCGAAAAACTCACTTAGTTTGTCCCCGGCCTGTATGAAGTTTACAAGGTATTTGTGGTGATGTGTGACATTCAACTTGTGCAAGAGTCCGCTTCATTTCTATGCGTTGTGTGTGCGTGGGTGTGTGCGTGCGCGTGCTGGCGTTAGAGAGAGGGGTCTGGGCAGTGTTCCCTTGTCCATGCACAGCCCCCAGAGTAAAGTAAACACCGCGGCTCTTTTCTCATCCCAGCCGTCAGCAGGCTCTCCCCAGGCCCACGCCAGAGACCACACACCCAGACCACACACACACACACACACACGCACACGCACTACTCATGCCTCTCCACAGATCCTTACACGTACTCGCAGATACACACAGACCACACAACACCAGCTAGGGCCCCTCGCACGCAACCTCGCTGATATGTCATTCTGCCCTGTGTGTGTATATGTGTGCGTGTGCACGTGTATTTCTCAGATGAGTGGGATGGGGTCAAAGGGGTAATCTAGAAACACTCGTTGAAGCCAAATCAGAATTGTACAAAGTAAAGATTCCAGCGTGCGCCAACTCCAGACCCGTGAGGTGATGAGGGGTGTAGCGAGGTCTTGTTCTGGGCCTGTTGACCTCTTATCTTCTTCATGTCGAACCCTTAGCCACTCCATTTCCTCTGACAAGCTTGTGCAGAAGCAACAACATGAGCTAAATCCCGTTGGAGCTTTCTCGTTAACTCTGGGATATCGAGACGATGGTGGGGGCTCGGGGGGTGGTGTCTGTGGCAGAGTTTTTTTCCCGGAACGGTTCCTACTCCAGGAGGTTTCTAGGTCAATGCGTGTGCGGCTGTCCCACTACAAGCTTCCAATGCTACTGTGTTGTGCCTAACTTTTCTCCACTTATTTTCCTACCATTTAAGAATACATTTTACTTATTGCCATCAGCCAAACATTATGTTTCAGCAGCTGACGTGATTTGTTGGCTTAGGGGTACGTCCGTGTTAACGAGGTTTTTATGACATGTCCTAAGTTGGGAAACAATTTGACTTAACTAATTTCTCAAAATAAATGAATGATCAATAATAATTAGGGGTTCACAAATTACAGACCCCAATAAAAGAAATTAGGCCACATGTATTCTATGTATTAAAAGACAGGTTTTAATAAAAATGTTTAAAAATACAATTGTACTCTTCAGTGTACGTTTGTGTACAGTGTACAGGTTTTTTGTAAAGTCAATGGCATTAAATTTAACATTACTGAGGTCACCGTTTACTGTTGTACTGGACTTTATTATTTTGAAAGGCTCTTTTGTCCTTGTCACATACATGACCATTCTGATTTTAGAAAACATATATATATATATATATATATATATATATATATATACACAGTTCAGTGCAATAACACCAGAGACTCGATGCCAAAAAGTTTGCATGTGGGAGTGCAGTCCAAAGTCAGCCGGCTTCTCCAATTGCAAAATAGTGCAATCTGCTGAAGAAGGGTCGCAAATCAGTTATTTTCATCATCCATTGAGGAATGACTTCATAGTTTAATTAATCATTTGGTCTACCAAGTGTCAGAAAATGGTGAAAGATGTCCGTTAGCTCAGAGTGACGTCCTCAAATGTCTTTTCCAACTTTACGGTAAAACTCCCCACACTACACTACTTCCCTTTGAACTTGGCGCCCCTATTGGCACTTGGACGTCCTCCCGCGCCTTGGCCATGCATCCACATCCAACAGAGAGTCAGCACCACGTTTCAGGTCCAGTCCGTGTGAACTCCTGCATTGTTTGTGGACAACGTGTTTTGGCTCCGGAGCGAGAGTGCAGAAGCGTCGTCTAAAGCGAGAGTCCGGATTGGTTCCCTCCCAGCCCCCCCCCCCCCCCCCCCTCCTCCCCATCCTCCCTTTTTGAGACCTGGCAGTAATTTATTAGCAAACATCTGTGCTGCTCTTATTTTTTTCTCTTGGAATCGCTCTCTTCTGTTCAGCCCCAACGTGAACTGATTTGCACGGGTGCGTCTTCGTTGGTACCATAATCTCCACTGCATTGTGTGGGCTTACGCGGAATGATTGGGGAGGCCAGGTTTATTTATCCTTCGCCGTGAGGTTTACATTCTTCCTTTCCTTCCAGCTCTCTGTCTGCTCCTTCATTCTTGGCTCCCTTCTCTATTTTTCCTATTATCTGAGAGATAACTGCTGCAGTGCACACTTTGTACAGAGACCTGTGGGCCGGACAATTGACTTTTTAAGATCTGGAGGGTATTTGTGTGCTGGAGGTGTCTTGTTTGTTTGACCAAGCTCAGTCCATTTTGCAGCAATGTTTAGCCTATTCTAGATATTAAAAGGCGTCCAGACTTCCAACTAATGGTTAAATTCACAATTTATTGTGAGTAATTGTTCATAATTGACTATATGCCGATGAGACAGTGTTTATTTGTGTGGAGTTTCTTTTGAGTTTTGCGTCACTCACCATATCCTACTTGTCCCCCACCCCCCCCCCACCCCCGCCCGTCTGCTGTTCCAGGTCCAGGTGCTGATCGACCCGGTGTTGCTGTCAGCCTCAGGCCGCCATGTCTCGTGCCCGTCAGCCCCCGCTGGTCACGGGCATCTCGCCCAAGGAGGGCGCGGCTTGGACCAAAGTCACCATCCGCGGAGAAAACCTGGGCACGGGCCCAGCCGACCTCGTCGGTAACTTCACTAATAAACAACACCACCAACCACACGCACAGCTCCGTCTTGGGGAAGTGCTGAAGCCTCCATGTTTGATTATTCTAAACTTGGTGCTATTCACTACTCATGGATACTTTTATATTTCTTCTTTACCGTGCTCCCCTTGAAATATTTCCTTTCATCTTTCTTAATAAAAAATGTATGCTAGAATGTAGATAAACACCTGAAAATAAATATGCAGTATTTAGATGTTTCTAAGTCATCAGGCAGATATTTAACATATCGACACATTATGTCGTTAACGTTTGTGTTTCATCTTAAATGTAAATTTTTTTGTGATTATTTTGTTAGAGAGGAACACTGATAGCTTTATTTTTGTCATATCATTGCTTCTATAGGTATGCAGAATATTTGTAACTTGAGTCGGATTAACTGATTTTATTAACTTATCCGTCAACAAACCACAGCGGCCCCTTTTTTAAACAGGCTGGTGTAACGTTTATTTTTGTTTATATGATACGTAAATGGTCAGGACGCCTGATTCTGTCTGTCCTCTGGAGGAAGAATTTTTTTCACTATTTAGGTTCAATTTTCATGACAATTTAACAAGCTGACTCAAAAGACCAGGGCTTAAGTTAAAAGGGTTTTGTAGATAAAATACATATTACAACTATTTAAATGTAGTAATTATCTGTTGTGGTATTTAAACTGACTGTATTCCTAAATGTATTGTATATTAAGTCCGCTTGTTCTTCAAAGTTACTTAAAAGTCTCATGACACAAAAACAGCAAAACAATTTTAATTTAGGATACATCATTTTTTAATACTTTGTGCGTATTAAAAATATTTATTTTGAGTCCTCAAATGGCCTCGCAAAAAATTAAAAGTTCCTTTAGTAGTACCAAACAAAAAAGTCCAATTGAATATTCAGATATTATATTGTTATATAATTCACTTGCTTTTTCTGTGGCAATTCTGCTAACTCTTCATGCAGCAACGTTTTTGTAAATATTTATGTACCCTATGCCTAGTTTGAATCTCTTGAGAGATTATCAGTTACCGAGTTGTTGGTGTGTCCTTTCTCTCTTTCTTTCTTTTCATGAGCCACACGGGTGGAGAACTACCTCCATCTTGTTCTCGTTATGTGTTTGAACGTCAACCGTTTTCTGTGCCGATATTTTCCCTGATGTTCGCCAGTGAGCCGAGGTGGTGAAAGGGAGGGGGGGCAGTCCGGAGGACTCGCACTCTGCGCCAAGCTCAGAAAGCCCCGCTCTGCCCAGCGATATTGGCCCGTTTCTGACCATGAGTGCCCCTGGGGGCCTGGAATTACACAATTAGTTATGCACAAATGTGCTTATGCATTAAAACCAAGGGGCCCGTAGAGCACAGAGGCAGGAAATGGCACTCCAATTGGCATATTATTCACAATGGCTCGGGCTTTTTGTTAATCAGCTTTCACAAGCTCTTATCACGTCAATCAAATTACACACACACATGAAGTTTTTAGTATCTTCTCGGCTGGAGCTGTCGGAGTAATCCTCCAGTCCGTTCTCTCGTGTCCCAAAGAGCTTTCAAGAGGGTTTAAAAAGAGGACGACAGATGTAAGGGCAGAGTGCACATTGTGCCAGTAATGGGCCACTTAGCGCTGAAGTGACACGCGTTAACTTAAGAGAGCTGAGTGAGAGGAAGGGAGGTCACGGCCACCCGCACCCGTCGTGACCCCAACTTGAATTTTGACCCCGCCGGTGACAGTTTGACTAAATGTGCTGATAGACGGCAAATCTGTGAGCGAGCTCCTCTTGTTCCAGATTGTCTGTGTGTGTGTGTGTTTGTGTGTGTGTCGGTGCTCCAAGCTGTTTATTTGTGCTGTCTCACCTATTTCACCTCTGGTCCCTCTCAGGTCTGTCGATCTGCGGCCATAACTGCCTGCTGACAGCCGAGTGGATGTCAGCCAGCAAGATAGTGTGCCGCGTGGGCCCTGCCAAAGACGACAAAGGGGAGATCATTGTCAATACGAAGTCCGGTGGTCTCGGCACCTCCACCGTCTCATTCAAACTGATCCGACCGGAGAGGATCGGTAAGACCCTCAAGACCAGACATCGGTTTTATTTTCTTTGCTCACCATGTCGCCACTGCAGCGACAGCTATAGACTATTTATATTGCCGATTTAAATCTAGTTCTTGGGTTTTATCTTCTAAGTTGATGTTCTGTTTAGTCTATAACAGGTCGGAAAAATAATGAAAGTGTATTTTAAAAGTTCCCAGCAGATACTCACATTCAAGGAGCTGTAATCAGCGTTTTGACTTGATAAACAATTAGGAAAAAAACTATTATTTAGCTGATGATAAAGGTTGTTATTATTATATGGTTTGTTCCAGTGGGCTTTACAATCTGTGGGACACCTTCTCTGCTTGCAACCCTGTTTCGAAAAAAAGGGTTTTCTTTTTCTTTCAAAAATAAGGCAGAGCACACTGGAAGAGCAACAACAGAGGAATCCTAAAGGGTACTCATGTTTTATGAAAGAACACATTGAATTAGACTAAACACAAGCTCATAAAGTGTATTGTTCAATCCCATAGCAACACATACATCACATTGACAAAACATGCTGAAAATGGATGAAACACAGATGAACCTACCTGGTCGTGGGATATGATTAGACTGAAATATGATTGTTGAAGTATTAACATCATTCCAATATTACTTTAAAAAGTGATTACACAAAGCATTAGACACAGTGACCTGTGTGGGCCCCAAACTTCAGTTTCTGTGTATGACTTCAAGCACTCGCAAATGTGTTTTTAATATTTGCTTGTTTTATTTATTTCAAGGTTCTCCACATTGCAATGAGAAGAGATGTCATCTTCGTTTACTTCTGTTTTGCTTGTGTGCATTCAGTTCTTAAAGTGCATTGAGGTTCCTTTGCGACTTTAGGCGACCTACAGTGCAAACACGTAACGGGTGACGCGTGCACAGAGAGGAGTCCACAGGATCTGCATTGCTTTAATCACAAAAGGGAGAAACAAAGTTAAAACATTGAATAGAAATATGGGGCTTTGCATAACTGTGTGCGTGTGTGTGTGTGTGCGCGTGCGCCTCCTGTGATGTGGTGTTCATGTCTCTCCCGTCCTGTCCTGCAGGTATCCTGGACCAGTCGGCTGTGTGGGTGGATGAGATGAACTACTACGACATGAGGACCGACCGCAACAAAGGCATCTCCCCCCTCTCTCTGCGACCCAGCAATCCACTGGGCATCGACATAGACAAGTACAGCCGGAGAGCACGCAAACGCACGCACACAAAGTCGGCACAATCACACCGCTGTAAACACACGCTCGAGTCATTGAGTCATGGTTTACATCCCTAAACAGAAACAAACTCTCCCCATATGCAGGCGTTTGAAATATTATGCCGACACAGCAATGGCTGAGCGTCCTCTAAACCGCCGCTCACAGGGAGTGGAAACAGAATAATTGTGTATAAAGCAGAGAGCACAGCGATTTGAAAGGGATTTGGAAAGAACTAGGGCAGCGACCCACACACGTGTTTTGTGTGCGGCCGGAGCAGGCGGCACAGTGCTGCCTCCCACGCGCCGGACAGGGAGTACAGCGGTTGTTTTGTGTGTGTGTGTGTGTGTGTGTGTATATATATATATATATATATATATATATTAGTTTGGTGTGTCAGGTTCTGGCATTTCTGGGTTAGCGTTTGTTTGGTTAAGAGGGGCCGGGGGCAAGTGACCGCTCGTGGCCAGAGAGGAGACCCCCATAAACAGCCTGTAGCGTTTCACCCGCCTCCCATGATCTGCTTTAAAAAGCCTATCTGATACGAGGAGAGTTATTGCATATTTACCAAAACATATTTAATCGGCTGGTGAATCAGCTGTAGGTGTCCCCACCGGCTGTCTGTAAAGTCCTTCTTGGCCTCGATATAATGTAAGCGGGCAGAAAGGAGAGATTGAAAAGTCACTACATTTATAAAAGGCTTGCATCATAAAAACTAGTTATAGCTCAGTATTCAATAAAAGCATCTTTGCAATTAAGTTTGGAATATTGCTGCACTCACTTCTATTGTGAATGATGTCTACCCTGCAGTTGACGACTAAAGGCTTTTTTAAAATCTAGAACAGTCCTTAAGTTTTAACAGCACAACTTACTTAAGTAAAACACAGCTGGAGGTCACCGGAAACATGGGAAAGCCTTAATGTTTTATGAGGTAAATATGACCAATCCAGGACTGAAGAACAATCTCTCTCATCTGGTCATTCGGTCCACATTCCACAGTCAGAGGAAAGAACCGGTCAGCTGTGATTGTTCAGCAGACTGAACAGGACTGTAACCATCCTCTTTTCAGGTCCGGTCACTTCATTAGACAAATGAGTGTGTAAATAAAGAACGGTATAAATGTCATGCTTGGAATTTCTCTGTTTGCAGTCATGATATTCACATGTCACCAATTGTATGTTTTTATGTGTTTCACCGACCTCGGAACTTAATACTACTATATGTGACGTCTTTTCTACGTGTGTGTTTGTATGCGTGCGCATAGCAGCACAGTGGGTGGTGGAGGTGGGGGTGGTGGGGGGGGTTAGGTTTGTGTAGGCCACGGGTCATTAGCAGAGATCAAGCTTCCCTAATGAGTGCAGGGTCCTCCAGGGGCACCCAGGCACTTCCCACGCCGAACTGTCCCAGCCCGGGACTTTTTAGCTGCATACTGCCCCCTGCTGGACTGACTCGCCCCAACATCACATAGTTGATCCCACCATTTAAACAATTGTAGCGTATTACTTACTTATAATTTGCCATTACTATGTTTCTACATTTATCTTTCTCAGTTTTGTTTTTGAGTGTTTATACTGCACACTTTACTGTTCTTTCTGTACATTGTAGATGTTGTAATTCGGATGTAGATGTTGTTTGTCTTTGCCTTTTTGTCTGTGCTCATCTTTGTTTATCCGTCTTTTCAGAGGGAAGCTCCCACAGAAAGACATAGAGCTGACATTTCCTGGAATGAGTGGAGACTTCACCAGTGAGAACTTCTCTGCCACCTGGTACCTCATAGAAAACCACATGGGCTCCAGGTACGTCCTTTTAATGATCACCAACCCCACGCTGCCATCCCTCATTGCTCTTAAATAGACTTAGTCTGGCCAAAGCTCTCTGGAATGCAACGTCTGTTTTTAATGAAGTAACAAATCAAGATACACAAGAGGCAAAAAAACATAGCAAAGCCGCTGGGATTCACTTTCTTTGGGTCGGTCTTGCACGTCCTGGTCACTGTGCTAGACATTCCTTACGGTTCATTGCAGTAAAGCTGGCTAGCAGGTGAGATTGCCAAAGAGACATGACTTTGTATACCCTCACCAAGCTAAACGGAGGATTAGGGAACTGCAGTTAGGCTATTCATCATTAATAACTGCAACAACTTCGCACTTAATTAAACTCTCAGGGACCAGACTCTCCTGTGTAGATGCTTTTTGCTGTCTGGTACTCTTCTGTCATAGTAAACTGTTAACATTAGTTCTTGGTCTGTCGGTCATAATGGGGTAATGGAGAAAATCATTAGACAAATTGATTATGACAATAATCTTTAGTGCAGAGAATTTGTTATGCTTTTTTTTCTGACGTTAATTTTGAGGATGTAGTCTGGGCTTTGTCTCCACATTTGGCCTTTCGGAGAACAGGACAAGGCTGACCCAAAAGCCCTGAGCCGGGTTGAATGTCACATCAGGGCAGGGAAGAGTTATTTTGGACTCTCCTGGCTTCCTGCTTAGCCCTCCAGTCACCCAGACCCCAGGATCCAGCGTGACCAGGGGCCTCTGTTTGGTCCTCGCCGGGTGACTGTTTCTTCCTGCGGAGGAAACCTCACTCAGGACACACGCACATACTCACTTCAACCCAATGTTTGTGTGCGATTGTGTTCCTGAGATGCATGATTTGGGTTTTGATCTTTATGTTTTCCTGCCTGTGCTTTTCTTCATTCAACTTAAGAAACCTGCGCAATTTAAAGACAAATGTATGGACATTTCTTTAATAGACTAGATATATAACGTGGAAGGTCTCAGTATAACGGCATGATTGTTTTGTTTCCTCAGTTTTGAGCAGTTGAAGATGGCAGCCAATAACCTGAAGAAGCAGGCTACTAAGAAGAACGAGGGCAGTCTGGCCTACGTGAAAGGAGGCCTCAGTACGTTCTTTGAGGCCCAGGACGCACTGGCAGGTGAGAGGGATTAACACATTTTTGTATGCTATGGAATTGCAATTAATACACAAACGTCCATATCATCACTCTCCATCTGAGCCGAGAAAGGAGCTTTTGATTGTTTGGAAAGCGTGCAAGTGTGTGTGTCAGGATTTGGTTTCCCTCTTCGCACACGGTTTAGCAGGGGTTGATTAAAGGAGCTCGTTTGGCCGCTGTGTGAGAATCCTCCACTTCATATTACAGCTTCACCAGCCAACCACAACACGGCTAATTTAGCTTCATCAAAATGAGATCAGCTCTCGCCTGTCACACAAAGTCTCACTCCAGGCTCCCCACACACACACACACACACACACACACACACGCACACATTCACACACTCTTTTGGCTAAATGAACCTCCAGATGCCAAGACGATTTCAAGGTAGCAGAGACTGACTGACTGCTGTCGCTCTGCCAGGTACTCCGAATCAATTGTTCGCTTCATCATTCATAATTTTGTCTGTTTACTCTCTCCTCCCGCCATAGCCACTCAGTTACTTCCCCTTACTATTTATACGTACACTTCTCTGCCCCCATCATTATTATTATTGCTTTCCGTATGTTTGTGCCCTGGTTCGGAGAGAGTCAATGTTTTCATTGTTAGTGGCTGAATCTAAATAAACGGAGCAGCCCAACACAATGCAGGCCACAGTATTAGGACTGATAGTGCTGATAACAGACCCAATATGACCAATGGGAACAATGCGCGGTCATTCTCACGTTCAGACTGAGCGTGCCTACTGTGTGCCCGCTGCCCCAATGGGAAATGTACAATCTCTACAGACGGAGGAAGCCGTACACTGGGGATGGACTGAAGTGACCTGTGAACCGAGAGGGCATAATGGTGCTTCATGACCCGTGCGACAGGATGGGATTCACTGTATTGGCCTTATTAAAAATAGTTATGCGATTCCCTGCTTGCTTTGCAACCTATTTGTTTGGCTAATTTAACTTAAATGGACCCCTGTTCATTGCTGGGGGGGTTTTCACTTGTAATGATGCATAACATAAGAAAAGAGAAGCGGAAGCGGAAACTAAATCTAAATATAGATGGTATTTAGTAAGAAATATAATTTTTAAAACTATTCTATTCAAATGTACAGTGAATCAGAAAAAAAGGTGGTGGCTGTATAAAATGTACACACGTTTTGAAACAAGATAACCAACCTACACCCCAAACAATAATTAAGAGGTATCCTGTCTTGGAGGTTGAACTGAGCTCAGTGAACACTTTGAGAGCAGATCTATAACAAAAACTCTGACTCAGGAACAACAAAGCCACAAACTGCACAAAATACAACATTAACAAAACGGGTGCACTTCTGTAACATAATATAGTAACAAAATATGGAATATCAAATGAATGTAACCCCCTCCCCCGGGCCCTCCACTTCAATTATAACAGCAATAAAACATCCTTTCTCTGCCAGTCATTAAAAGAAGAAGTGGTAGCCAAGAACGGAGATATCAGGTTGAGATGTTCTGTATACGAGGTCCGGTCGGCCAAACCGACATACCGGCCGACACGCTGCTGGACGCCCGCCGCCTCCAGGCGGCTCTCCAGCCGAGTGAGCCACCCTCAATCCTTCCTTTGTCTCAGCGGCCTTTGGCAGGTCTCTGTTGTTCTACGTTGATCCAAAAGAACCTCACCTGAGATGAAGCTGTGAAAATTGAAGAGGAATTAGTATTGGGAGGAAAAAAGGATTTAACAGGGCGCCTGTGTGTTCTCCTTGTTCAGAACGTTGCTGCCGTGCCTTCAGCTCTCTCAATCACCATGGAGACATTTTAGTCTCCTCTTCTGTTTATTTTCACTTCAGCTCGCATGTGAGATTTTTATTGATGACTTTAATAGAAGTCTGCAGTTACTATTTGATGCGAGTGTACGGCTGCGGGCATGGTGGAAACAGGGAGGGGAGGAGACAAGTCTGGGTAAAGAAATGAGGCGAATAGAAAATATTTAGAGCAAATCGCACGACTCTAACTTCTATATCCGTGGGGTTTCCCCCCCTCCCCCACCAACTTGTCCCCACTAATTGCCTCTTAATTGCTCTCAAGTGCAGTTAATCATCTCCGACTGAAGTGGCAAAACCAAAGGCTGTGTGTCTTGTTTTTTCACTATGAACCTTTAAACACACAGTTTAGACTTTTGCATCTGCACTCCACAAATCGTGGTAATGACAGTGCTGTTTGCATTAGTTCATTCAATGTTGACTGTCGGCCAGCTTTTGGTGCTGTGGTTGTTTTCATTTGAGCTTCCAAAGGGCCGTTGAGCAGTGTATCGTCAGGCTGAAAAGCCTCAAAAGGGTTGCACAGTATAAGGAAGAAGCCTCTTCTAGTTCTGCACAGTTTTCAGCAGAAGTGTTTAACCAAATGGCAACATTATTGGCACATCCTTTTTTTTTTTTTTTTTTATTGAAACAAATTATCCGGTCAAAACCACCAGATGCATGTGAGGCCCGATACTTTACGTCGACCAGATAAAAATAGTCCAAATTGTCAAACCCATATCTCACCGTATACTATAGAGACACATTTACCAATGTTATGTTAAAATCACATGTTTCAACTTAGACAACTCTGATTGAAGTGTCACAAAAAAGACTGCATGTATTTTGAATGTGGTTTGGATCAGTGGGGCGGAGTAGAGTTCTGTGTGTTGTACTCCATCTGAAGCTGTCAGACATTTGACTTCAGATGATGTAGTTGCCAGAGGTATAAAGTTGGAAATATGTTTCTAGGCCGACTGGGCATTTAAACTAGTGTTTTTTTCTACGCAGGTTTACAGAGGAATGTGTTTGCGTACCCCATTAGCAGATCTCTTGTTAAATATGATATTTTAGTTCCATGTGAACCACCACAGACTGGTGAAAGGTTTTGTCCTGGCGACTGCTTGATGGCGCAGCCTCGTGACGAGTCGAGCCGGCGTGAGGCGGCTGATTGACTGACTGACAGTCCGTCGCGGAGTCTGGGCTTGTTTCTGCTAAAATGTTGAAATTTGAGATTTTTCATTGTTGTGTGAACAGGAAGTCTCCCAGTGATGCAGGAAACGGAACAGCTACCGTGTTCCAAAAATGCCAGATTCCCAGGGCCTATTCCCCCAGCGCCCAGCCCCGCCAGGAGTCAAAACATCTCCAGCTTTAGAATCCAGGGACACTGTATTTTTAATCTTATTCATTTTCTTTTCCCTCAATAGTTCCAGGAAGTGAAGCGGGAGCCGCAGGTCTTCCTCAGGTCCTGTCTGCGTGTGTTATCCGGACTCTGACCTGATGTTTAGGTTAGCTGTGACGTCATGAGCCCTTCACTGTGTGACAGATGCAGAGGACACACAGCTGGCAGCAGGGCGAGGGAGGGAAGGGGGGGGGACATGAAGCAGACCTGCAGTGTGCGTGTGTGTGTGTGTGTGTGTCCTAGTCTTCCTGTGTGTTCAGCCCTATCAATCCTGTTTGTTCCCATATACACTTCCACGTCTACGTGCCTCTGTCCGCACCCGCATTTTCTGCCGGGTCGTTGAGCAGCGAGGGGTCCATGAGAGGGCCGTTGCCTTTTTGCAATACCTCAGTCTCTGCCTCGAGGCTTCTGTCTGTCAGAAGAGACCCACATATTTATTTACAGAACTCGCCCCCCCCCATTCGCCTTTGCCTCCTGCTCCCTCCGCCGTCTACGAGCTCGGCTGTCCGAGGGGCATTTGTAGGGGAAGAGGAGAGGGCAGACACTGATTGTACGGTTTTCCTTTTTTCCCGGTTCATTTGACTTTGCTCCTTGCTTCATTCTTGAGATATCTGCCTGTTGCATATTTGAGTTGCACCCCAGGTATGCATGAGATTGTCTCCTAAGCCTTCTCTGCCTCTCCCCCTCTCCGTCAATAAACCCACATTGCAGCTCTCAGCACCCAGCGGCCCACTACTGTTCACCATTTATTTATTCACAGGGGTAGCTACTCGCTGTGCCTCTTTTACTCTCTCTGTTTTTCTCCCCTCATTCCCTCGATTCAAATTCCTTCTCCCGCGTAAAGCTCTTCATGCTAAGTGATGAATACAAGTCATCAGAGTCCTTTAACTCCCCCCTTAGCAAGCAGTCATTTTTGGAATCCAGACCTCCAGCTTTGCTCTTCCAAATGTTATTTTTCAGAGTTGAGACATTTTGGGTTCACATTACCTCCAGGTCAAAGGGCTCCAAATGTCCCAAGACCACAACACTGTGCTGTTAATGGCTTCAGTTAGGTGAATTGATCCAGTACAGTTAACGTAGGGGCAAGGTCAGGTCGCTGCGTGGGAACGGGCTCAAGAGGGGGTGCGGGATGGGGGGGAGGGGGGGGGGGAAATTTCAATGGCAGCATCTGTGGGCGGAGAACCGGCGAGGTTATCTCCCATCTAATACGGGGTAGCGGCTGTTTATTGTTTTACCTTGGGTTCCTGAAATTGAAAAAGTTCCTGTGTGGGGATTGCACGTTGGTCAATCTGCACAGTAGGAAACTGTTCTTCCACATTTGTCCCAACTAAAACACCCATGCTAATATTATATATTAGATTTATAATATATATATTTTAGATTTGTCACTTATGTTGTCCGTCAGAGTCTTTTACCAGTAATACTGTTTTCTGTGTTGCAGCGATCCACCAGAGGCTGGAGTTTGATGGCACAGAGAGAGTGGAGGGATCGATGACCCAGCGACTGGAAAACATCCTCAACAGTGAGCATTGCTTCATTCACACGGCAGCCATGAAAAGAAGTACAAATGTGTGTTTTGGGGGATATTTCCCCCAAAAACCTTTGCGGAAATCTTTGCACCCTTTGGACTTTTTACAATTTCTGTTAATTCGTTCCTAAAAATGCCCTTCATATGCATCATTCAATTCAGAGAGGGAAATCTTCCCGGTCATTAATTCAATTGACATTACAGATATGCATTTTCAGGATATTACTCGGATTTCACCGGTGGCAAAATGACCTCAATTCTTTTTGCTGCTTTTTTTTTTTTTTCAGAGCAACAAAACTCCATCTGCTAGTCTTCCTTAGCGGTAACTGGTCCACGTGTCACTTTGGGACATTATCATACGGTGATTGTACTGCCGTTATTAATTGTAGATGATTTTAGGTGTCAAAAATGAACCCTTCACCCTGTGAAGCCAAACTTCTCTCCCACTGATACGCCGTCCATTAACGGAGCACATGTGCCCCGCGTGTACGTTGGATCTGCCCCTTTTCAACAAGCCGATCCCCCAGCAGATCTCGTGTTCCCACCCTCTCATTTCATACATGATAATATGACTTCTCTAATGGAGGGTCAATAAGCAGGTCCTTTTTCCGGAGTCTAGAGTAAACAAACCACCAAGCCGGACGTAGCTTTCATCCCCGCAGCCCCAGACCAGTGGGTCCAGGCCACCGCTCACCACTAGAAAGTGGTTTTAGTGGGACGCCCGGCGTCAGTCGGACAACCACGAAATAAGAATGTTAGGAGCTCATATCAGCGAGGAAACGAATGAAAGAATTTCCCCTCTGTTTGTTCCCATGCTTTTTTTCCTTGCAGGATTTTGTATTGGGGGTGGGGCTTTGTTTTGATTAGAAGAACTTTTTTTTTCCCTCCTCTATTGGACTGCACATTCAAGGCCACCCACGAAGCCGGTGGGTCTTGCAAAAGTTCCTCTCAGCTGTCTGAATCAGAGATAGCTGTCACTTTCTCCCTCGCAGCTCCGGCTCTACGGCGTCAGATAGCATTCAGAGCAGGAAGAAAGGCCGTCATTAAAGGGGAAATGTGGTGTCAACCATTTATTTTTATAGTGTCCCAGCTTCTCATTTGCTCCTTCCCTGTTTGCTCTCCCTCACACATGCTCTCCCTGTGTGTCTCATAGGAGCCAGCGATACTGCAGATACTCTTTTCCAGGAGGTCTTAGGGCGCAAAGACAAAGCTGACTCCACACGCAATGCACTCAACGTCCTGCAACGTTTCAAGTTTCTCTTCAACCTGCCACTCAACATCGAGCGAAACATACAAAAGGTACCTTCCACGTGGTACACACTCGTGGAAAAGAACAGCCGTTCTATCGATATGAAGTGCAGAGTAAGAAGCTTCCTCACTGGTTCCCCACTAGTCAAACTGTAAATGCTCTAATTTGAGCCGGCTGTAGTGAGATATTGGATCATTCCTCACCAGACCAATGTGTTTTCCAGCCGGCACAGTTGAGCTCTGGTTATTGGTGAGGCTGTTGTTTTCATCTTTGTGTCTATGTAGCTAATCTTTAGTTCATTTAGCTTTCATGACAGGACTTTTTCATCTGAAAATATGGGAGAAGAGGAAAATGCCTGCGGCTTAATAGCGAACCACCATCATAATGTAAACTCACATCAATTCACTTTACTTACTTGTCATACCCTTGGCACCACCTGGGATAACCAACGTTTACAATGGCTCCACATTAAGGAGGTTTTTAGTGAAATACAGTTTGTAAAAATTGACTTTGTCTCAAGCTTGAGAACTCCCACAGGCCACAAACTCAGAAGCTTTTCTTTTGAATATTAATTGTTTCTTCAAAGTTTTAGTGTTTTTCATTGCATGATTCCTAGATCTACGCTCAGTATGTATGTAGTTTTAAGGCGTAGCTTGGATTGCTTTCATCATAAGGGTGGAGTGAGTTAAGCTCAAATAGACAATGTGTGTCAAGAATGTTGAGTTAAAAAAAAAAAAACGACTAAGCTGCATTGTTAACTGAACGGACTTTTCTCTGTCAGGGCGATTATGATGTGGTGATCAATGACTATGAGAAAGCCAAATCTCTCTTTGGCAACACCGAAGTCCCTGTTTTCAAAAAAGGTAAATTATTTTGCCTCCATACATTTAATGAAACAAGTATAACATCCTAATTATTCACTCCTTTTTCCTGTTACTCTGTTCTAGTGTATGCTGAGGTCGAGATGCGGATCGGAGCTCTGAGGAGTCTCTTGTTGGAGAAGCTGCTGCAGACCCCGTCCACACTGCACGACCAGAAGAGATACATCAGGTCTCCTTACAGTCGTAGATGGCTCTTACATTCCATCCGTCTGAATTCCTCCCATTCGTCGGGTTTTCTATACCTCACACGCCGTGATGTGATTTTATAAAACGGGTTTATTTTCTACGTGTGAAAACGGGTTTTCATCACACATAATCTGCGCGTAGAGTACACATAAAGTAATGACTCTTCTCTTATCTGTGTCCTCGTTTCTCCTGAACTCGCTCTTCCATCTGCCTGTTCACTCCGCCCTCCGCTCCTCGCTATCCCGTTGTCTTGTTTCTGTTTCTTTTTTTCCCTGTTCTATGCCTTTCTTTCCCTCTTTTTTCCCCCTCCATCCCTCTGCCCATTCGTACTTGTGGGCTTCCCCGATTTATTTTTGTTAAGACCGACCTGTCAGGATCACAGAGACCAGTTCTCAACCACACAGCAACATCTTTCATCCCGCTGCATTAGGCACGGCTCTGAACGCCCACTCAGCTCCTGTTTACTCTTGGTGTGCGTGTGCGTGTGTGTGTGTGTGTGTGTGTGTGTGTGTGTGTGTGTGTGTGTGTGTGTGTTTTATGCCTGTGAGTCTTGCTCAATCTTTTGAAAGATGCCACCTAATGAGAAACAAATGAGGAGGTAGTTCATAGGACAACAGTAGAGGGAGCCAGGCCACAGCTCACCGAGTGTGTCATCTGACAACCCTGCAGGTTACTGAGTGACGACCATGATAGTAATGGGTTTTTTTAGCGTACATTTCTTACATGTGTATTTGTGCCGGTGTAGGTATCTGTCTGACCTCCACGCCCCAGGCGACCCGGCATGGCAGTGCATCTATGCTCAGCACAAGTGGATCCTGCAGCTGATGCAAAACTGCAGAGATGAGTTCATCAGCGGCCAGCGAGGTGACTCACGCACACGCGCACGCACACACGTCTGACATGACTCTCATTACTCACAAGGGGAAAAGCCCCTGTTTAGCATTTCCAATCAGGCGGCTGGTGGGTGTTGTGTGAGTGTGAGGGCGGCTCAGGGCAGAGAGAAGGCCAGCTGCTTGTCCGTGGTACCAGCTCTCTGCTCGCATTCCCCTCTCGCTCCCTGCCTTCCCCCTGCTTTGCTGCGGGCCTGTGTGTTTATTTTCTTATGAACGTATGAATAAGATGAAAGCGAGCGAGCATTGGCTTTGGATTTGGGTTTCAGGACTTGACATGTTACTGCAGACCCCCACACACACAGACACACACACACACACAGCTTCACAGATGGATTGGAACAATTAACCCCAATTAAGCCGTTCCTCTGTTAAATCAGCCAGCAGAAAATGTGAACGTGAAACCGTCCGCTCAGGAGGAACAGCGATTTGCCAGCCACGCTTAGACACACATGGACACTCCTACATCCATGCTCGCACAAAGGCACCCATACAAATACATTGTGAGTGGGTGGCTGCTTCACATAGTGCAGCTGGAACATAAACATGTCTAATGCTAAGGGTAACAGTGGTTTCCGGGGCTCAGGCCTGATGGATCTGGGGGCTTGTGTGCTCACTGCCTCTCAACATTTAAATATCATCTTGATCATCACGTCCGAGATGGCCTCTTTTCAGTCCACACATGCATTCCACAGCTGAGAAACATGTGGCAGGGAGTGAAACCAAAATCGCATGCAAATCTATTACAAACCCACTATTCTGAAAATTGCTGGTTTTACAAAGACCTGCATTTACGGTTTGTTTATTTACTTTAATGGAACAGTGTGAGACATGAAAAAAACGTTAAGGGATTTAGGAGAAACCTTACACCTAAACGCTATTCTATATACGTTACAATTCCGACGCCAAATAGACAAATTTACTGTGCACGCCAAGTCCTTTTACCGTAAAAAAAAGTCAGTTGTCTGTGTCTTTCTAAAGTGACCAAATGGGATTTTCCAAACAAGACAAATAAGTGTTTCCTGATCTTCCACATCTATGGTGAATTTCTGTTTAAGATTAAACAACTAAAGCTACTTTGTTAAGTTTAGATCTCCATTATATTCAAAAGAACCCAAACTTGGCTAGTTCCTCTATGCAGGACCTGAGTTGCAGTCAGCACCGTGGATATCATGTGATTTTGTACATCCAAACCCGACCCCCCCACCCCCCTCCCACTGCCTCTGCCACCATGAAAGGACAGTCGTTATTTGAACAACCCCATGAGGCCACTTTTCAGGAAAAAACATAAATGAACACAATTTCGCACAATTACGAGCCAAAACCTACAATTGACCCTAATGTTCATTTTTGTGTTGTTGGTGGAGATGGTCTTCATTTAGCTAATGATCATAGCACACTCGCATAAAGAAGGTGCGCACAATCCCTCCATTTAGCGGTCGACTCGACTCTCGCCACAGCCAGCTGCCTCCTGTCCCCACTGCTGTCACGCAGGGAGCCCCTCTGCCCCCCGCGCACACACACACACACACACACACACACACAGCTGCTAGTTATTTACCATCCCCGGTGCTCTCTGCTCACCTCTCGCTCCAAGTACGAAACCTGTGCCTCTTGAAACGAATCTTTCACCCGGGCAGCCCTTTAACAGCCACCATCTGAAAACCACATCCACTACATCTCCCTGACCCCACTCTTCCTCCCTCTCTCTCTACCTCCCTCTCCTCTCCTCCCCTCACAGGCTGCTAGCAGCCTCCTCTTTCTACTGCACTGAGCTGGTCACATGTAGCAACTCGGTTTATTAAAAAATACACTGTTTTGTGCTTTTGACAGCATCACACGAGGCAGGGATTAGCGTTTAGTGATGGATCAGCTGGGTGTGCGCTAACTGATGTCATTTCCACGGCATCTTGAGAGTCCAGAATATGACGTTGGAGGCCGTTCTGGTTTAGTACGGATTCCATCAATTACACTATAAATTGCCATCCATGAGAAAAAAAACCATCCGTCTCCTTTGAACCAAAAGCCTTGAGTTCCAGGTTTCTTATGAGGAAGCATAGCATGGCAAGTTGCTTCCGTATGTCTAAACACTCCCATCATGCCCCGCTGCTGCAATCTGACTCTGTCGATTCAGTTTTAAACTGCAGTGTTCTTACTTCCTGAACAGCGCTTCTTCTGCCAATATCAATACAATTAGCAGCATTTTGTCCATAGGAAAATTGGTTTGTCAGTGAACAATTAGGGGGATTCTACATTGGACGTTTAAACATGCGGTTGGGATTTTAGACTCAGTCAGAATCTCTCTAGGGAAAAATGTTAATTATCACACTTCATCTAGCATGTTTATTAAGCGTTTGCATGTGTTTCAGGGCAGGGTTGTGTATTCTTGATGTTTGTTTTATTTTTATTTGATCCAAAGAGAAATCCAGAAATGTGTGAGTTTATTTTTATTTGTTCATCCGTTTAATCCTAATTCATTAATACAACTATCCGGGCAAGTGACGGTTATTTTACCGCCAGAGTGTAATTTTTCTGGGGGGGATTCTGGAGCTCACTTTCACTTCATGGTCAGGTTCTGTGACCCCTTGGGGAACAGGAACTCATGTGACCTGCAGAGAAGAATCAGACTTGATGAGGAAGTGAGCAGAAACATCGTCCTCAGTGCACATAGACAGCGGTTCCTATATTCTAACTTTCACACTTTGAGCAAGAAAAACGATAATGAATCGTTTGAGCACTTAAAGCAGCCCTGCACACTCTGACCTACACTGTCTCTCACACGCATGCACTTGTGAATTCTGAGGACGCTGGGGATTCAGCCGACACCTGGATCAACAGCGGCTCTCGTCCCAGTAACAAAGAGAGCAAAACAAAACAGAGACGGACTCTGCACAGCTCCCTATGAGCTGTGTGTCAATGTGGTGTGAGAAAGCGCTCTATGTGTTACAGATAATCTGACTCAATTGGGAATTTTCTTGACTGGATGGTTGGGCTGTGTGCTCCTTTTATTGGGGATTTCTTAGTAGTTGCCTCAACACTGCATTCAGACTGTGACTCATCTATAAGACGTGTGTGTGTCAGACACATGCTTTGGAAATGTGGCCATCAGTCTGCCTTCATTTAGACAACCTGCATGTAGGCGTATTGCAGCGCTGCACAAACCTCGTGGGGTTTATTCCCTCTCGGCACTGTCGTGTTTCTCTTTCACTCCTGACTGTCAACCTTCGCCACTTCACCTCCGTGGGTCCACCGAACTGAATCCATCTCTCGAGCCCGGGAGACAGCACTGTGTGGTTGCAGAAGCGCAGCAAAGCTCCCTGTTGCCATCTAGTGGAGCTCTGATCTCAAGGACCAGACGTGACTGGGCCCCGGTAAACCCGCTTCACCCCGCTGCTCACGAAGCCCGCCGCTCTGTTTCCTCGCCCTGGAAACAAGGCTGCCTTCTCCCAGCTGCGGGGCCGCAGCAGAGATGGATCAGAACACAAATAAAGAGAGGCCGAGAGGGGCGAGGGCGGATTGTTTGGTGTGAAAGCCCGCTGAGCTTATTAAGGAATGTGGAATTATGAAAATGGCTTATTTGATATCTGAAGTATGCGTCTCCCCCCCCCTCCCCCCCTCCCGAGTTCATTTCTAATCTCTTGCCCCTCTCCCCTTCTCCTCCCTTCGTTAATGCCGTCAGTGGGCGTCGGAGCTCTGGACCAGGAGGGGGATACCCCTGGGTCTGCCCTCGGCAGGCTCAGCCACACCGCGTCTCTGAAGAGGGGGGGCAGCCAGAGAACGACGCGAGCCAGCAGTGGGTACCACAGGAGGGGCTTTTCTGTCTGAGGCCATCTCCTCAGATGTTGCATTTGTTTGTTTGTGTGTGTGTGTGTAACACGTCTTTGCCGCGTGCTTAGGGGAATCACATCATAACAGAGTTGAATGTAAGGAAACTGTAAAAGTACAACAACAGTGTGCCTGGAAGTTAAAGATGATGAAAGCACTCTGACATTTTCAAGTCCGGGTGGTATTGCTAGTTCATTCTTTGGGTTTCCCATCAACGCCTAGTATAGCACAGAAAAATATTATAGTGGGTTTGAGTGAGACACTGTTTTTCTTTCTTCTAGCCTGGCGCTTTGAAACCCCGCAGCAGGTGCAGTTTGTGGAGAAGCTTTCAGATGTGGTCATCGGCCAGTTGCCCAACTTCTGGAAGCTTTGGATCTCTTACGTTAACGGAAGTCTTTTCAGTGAGGTAAAACTTTTCAGCGACGGGAAGAAAAGTGACTGTACAGTACCAGTCAAAAGAGTTTGGATACATTTTCTGAAAACATAATTCGAAAGTGTGTCCGAACTTGAGACTAGTGTGTTGCAGTCAACGGATGGGTCACCCACCCACACCCACTCATCCTTTAAAACAACAACTCCCATGATCCTGTATTACTTTTCAATGTTTCCAAACTCCATTTTTGTTCTTTTATGAGAGAGAAGAAAAATGCATCTTATGTTGAACATAAATCCACATTTTTATGTTTGAAAAGGTGGTTGAGGGATTGACCTGGCCGTCAAAATACTAAGGACTCATCCTTGAATAATAGTATTTTGTCTTATTATCAAAATTTGTTTCTGGTACCCGTTGGTGCTTGTGATTACGCGCTTTATCTCCTGCAGTTCTTTGTCCCCATCAACTATGGAATTAAGGAAAAGAGGGGGAAAAGTGTTTTGGTCAAATGGATAACTTGAATATGATAAAATTAACTTGACTTGTGTATCATGTTTATTTCTTTATTTCCTTCTTTCTTCAGACTGGAGAGAAGTCTGGGCAGGTGGAAAAATCCAAGAAAAATGCCAGACAGCGGCAGAATGACTTTAAAGTATGCTTTGCTGTGTGAAAATGTTATGCTTGAGATAATTACTCGCCAGCATTTTTTTCTTCTTCTTCAAATAAAGCCCACCTGACCTTGTTTATACGTCTTTATGTTTCTGTGTGTGTCCTAGAAAATGATCGAGGAGATGATCAATCGGCTGGTGAAGCTCGTTCGGGGGGCTCTTCTCCCCACCACGCTGCCGCAGGGGGAGCTGAGTTTTTACGGAGGCTGGGAGAACAAGACGGAGCTCACTGGGGCCTGGCTTACTCAAATTATACACATCGTCAGGTTTGAATCCCCGTCTCATTGGTCAAATGCAGTTCTGACATGCTTGTGTCCATGGCTGCCATTCCTTTTAATGAGCACATTCTCACTCTCCCTCCCACTCCTTTCCTCTGTTGCCTCTCGTTGTCTCTCGTCCAGGGCTTGTCACGAGGCTCTGTCCACTCTGGAGATCCCGAATGACTTGCTGCAGGTGATCCAGGATCTGCTGCTGGAGCTGAGAGTTCACTGCCTCATGGTGACTCTGCTGCACACCACAGACGGTGAGGGAGCTTTTTGTGTCACCTGGTATCGGTTTTACTGATTTCCTCCATTGAGAGGCGGTCAGTGTCCTCAACAATTGCGTTTGACTTAGAACAACTTCCAGGTTAGTAATGGAGAAAGTGTTGTGATACTAAAACCAGACATGCTCAGTTTCACTTGTGGTTAGGCATGGTCATCTTGAGAAGAGTGACTGAGTTTCTTTTAACTTTTCCCCACACTGTGGTCTCGTCACCAGAGTTTGATTTTCTATCATATTGCGGTTTGCCCTCAGAACCCCTCAAATTGAAAAATGTTTATATGTTTTATATGTGTAAAGGCCCAGTGTGAAAGTGATCCCACTTTATTGTCTGTGAGATTCCATCGATTGGACTTTTGATCCGTATTTGTGTTTTTTGTACACCCAGATGTCAAGGGGCTCGCTGAGAAGGAGAACTGGGTCGTGGATAACGAAGGGATCACCAGCCTGGTAAGGAAGTCCCGTCACATAGGGCGGTAGGTCATACATTAATAATAAATTAAAGACACTCCAAAGTCTACTCAGCAGCTGAGTAGTATCCTTCCCAACCAATGTCTTTGTTATCTTTTGTCGCCTTCCTAACACACAGCACGAGATGTGGATATAAATTGTAGCCTATTTTCACAAGATGGTATTTTGAATCTCTGTTCTTTCCGTCATGCTTTTCGCAGCCTTCTCAGTTCGAACAGTGCATGGTCCTGATGCTGCAGTCACTCAAAGAGCCCCTGGAGATCAAACCCGGGGAAATCAATGTGAGTTAATGAGCTGCGATCATCCAACCACAGACTACAACCACAACTTTAGCCTCCTCAGTTATCTTATTGGTTGACGGGTCGGAGATATCTTTTCATAGCACTTGTGTGGCTACGACACCGCTGCTGCACACTTCTAGTCCTTGTATGGGTCAAGGCAGTGGATACATATCTGAACTTAGCCATAACATAATGTTTAGTCAAATCGTACTTTCTGCATTGCTCACCGTAGCATCCGGGTTTAAGAACCTGTTCGCTGCTAATTAGTCCTGAGAGTGTTCACTGATCGCTCCAATGAAACCAAGAGTAACACAAGGCGTGCTGTTGAGTAACGTGAAAAAGATAGCAGGACTAATGTGTTTCACTGTCTCTTGTTCAGGTGCTGCAGTTAGACCAGGTGCAGGACCAGGCCACAGAGCTTAGTGTGAACATCATGAAGGTAACATGTGACAGATATGAATCTATTGGCGATGTTTGACAAATGCAAGCAATATTAAACACGATATATTTATGAATTCTAAAAAACGACCTATCCAGGGAGGAAGGATTAAAAGACAACTTGTGAGGGAACCCGGAGCCTACAACCTACTATTATCTTGTCCTTTTTGAAGTTTTGACCATCAAAAACAGAGGCTCTGTTAAAATTCTCACTTGTCAAAGTATAAAAACCACTATCTCATAGTTTGACTTATTTTGCTACTTCTAGAAAACATTGTATTACTCTAGTAATGGAGTTTATAGGAGTTTATTACTCTACTTCTGTTTTGGTTGTAGAGCATGGCGGTTTAAACAGATGTCATTCAGTTTGACACAGTGTAACAGATTTTGCTGCAGCACCTCGCACAGTGTGAAATGCTGCGAACTTGCAGGACATGTCGTGTTTTTGCTGAAAATTGGTGCCATCAGAATGACAACTGCTCACCTATTTCACTGCATTCATTGTCCACTGAAACGCACACCGTGTGCTGGTGCACCTGAGTCGGGAGCTGAGCGAATTCATTGTATAGAGAGATACGTGAGGATTGTATATCGTTTCCTCACAGGCTCCCTGACTAATGTGTTCATGTGTTCAACGCAGGTTTTCATAAACTGCCTGGAGCAGCTGAGCACTAAAAGGGACATTTATACTTCTCAGTAAGTACTCAGATGACTTGTTCATGTCTTTGATTTTAGTGTACTCGACTCTGACAACTGTGTGTGTGTGTGTGTGTGTGTGTGTGTGTGTGTGTGTGTGTGTGTGTGTGTGTGTGTGTGTGTAGCGACATTTCAGTGGACCTCTCCTCCCCAGATCGGTTTACTGGAGTTCATGAAGGCTTCAGTCCAACATCAGTAAGCGTGTTTTTTTTCTTTTGTTTTTTTTTCTTTTAAAAAATGTATTATTTCCTTTCAAACTGTTTGGGGTTTTAATACTCCTAAAAGGCCACATCTGTCACCCAAGCGTGGGCTCTCTCCTTTACACAACAGCCACAGCTCGTGTCTCACTCAGTCAAACCACCAAATGTTATCAGGCTGTTTCCTGGTTGTAGACCAGCAGCAGATACGTCCTCATTTCCTGTAACTTGTTAGAGATGTTAGCGAAGAGGGTGCAGGGGAGGAGGAGGAGGAGGAGGAGGAGGAGGAAGAAGAAGAGCATAGCGTAGAGGGCTTCTTGTAAAGGGAAATGGAGCACCCTGCAGATGGGGGTTCCCCAGCCTCGATATGCGTAGCAGGGCTGAGGCAGCGCGACTCGATTGAGTGCAGCTGACCAATATTAAGACTGGTGACACTCTTCATTTAGTGTTTCAACCTAGTGTGCGTTTGGCAAGTGGCCTCATACAGACAAGAACAATACCTGGCTGTCATTACAAGAAAACTACCAGGTTATATCCACCCACTGAGGTCTCATATTTTCAGGTCGGCAGTCTTGGTTGGATTGGGTGTGAAAAAATGTATGTTCTTGACAAAATGCACGCCCACCGTTCTGTCAAGATTCGGCGTCTCAGTGTACAATTATTTGTAGTCATTATTCTCGTGAGTACCAATTTCAGTCTCAGCGTCGTGGAGACACAGAAAGCAAAGACATCTAAAGAAAATATGACTATGCTAAGGAAGTATGGACACTTTTGAAAATACAGACTATTTCAAATGACTAGAGATTTGTGGGTAAATTTGTACATGTGAAGTGATGATATTTTTGAAAAGCAAGAACATTTTTCCAATTGATGTGAGATTATTTTCAAAGAATAAAGGACATTTTAGTTTAATTTTTAGAAGGTAAAGAGAAATAAGTTCCTAACATGGGACTGCATGAGGTTTAGTACTTTGTAGTATGTAGTTGTGGGGACTGAGAGGAAACGCATAACGTCATGAGAGCCCTCGCTATTCTAAAAGTACAAACAAGTATTTTTTGTGTTTTTTTTAGGAGCAGCGCTTACTGATCATCCTCAGCAACTGCCAGTATCTGGAGAGACGCACCCTGCTGAACCTGGCCAATCACTTTGAGAAACACGGCCTCACAGGCACCGAGAAGATCACACGGGTCAGTTTAGCACCCGGGTTCCAAGCAACCGAATCCACCGCTTTGACTCATGCTGCTCATTCAAAAAGGTGTCATTGTTACCATCTAAACCGATCAGAGATCCTGAAGATATGACTCTACATACCAAAAAAAAAAGAATATGGAAAGGTCATCGTCTTGAAGCGGAGTTCCACATTTTCCTTTCTCTTCTTCACACACACTCACAATGACTAATGGCTGATTCACAAAGCAGAGAAGTATCCGTTTAGCTTGCCAGTAAAATAACGGTGAGCATCATTTTCTTTGAAAGATCGTTATCGATATTAAGATCGATATTACGTTTCTTGTGTCGTTGATATTTGGAGGGCAAGTGATGTGTTGCAGTTGTAGATTTTAATCTGAAAATATTAGTTAATAAGTGACTAATAATAATTCCCCCATCATGCATCTGCCACACAGCATCACACACAGGGCTCCGTGAACTCAACATTGTCATTGATTTTTCATGACACAATTAAACCCAGTTGTCCATTTATTGTCCACGCATGGCTCCACCCTGCTGACGTAACGCTGTGCGTCCTCTCCGTCCCAGGTGAGTGTGGACGCTGTACGAGAGCTGGATAGAAAACTCTTTGAGGCCTACATCGAGAGACGAGCCGACCCCATCTCCGGCTCCCTGGAGCCTGGCATCTACGCCGGATACTTTGACTGGAGAGACTGCCGGACCCCTACAGGTACCGTACTGCACGGCCTCTCTGAGAGCTCAAATGAGTGGAAATCACCCCACTGCCGAAAACTACCCGACTCTTTCAATCTCTGGAATGAGCCGCTCACAGTCCTGTCGATGTGTCATGTGCACGGCTCTTTGATGGCTTACTGTAAACGCCGCTGAAGGCAGGCTACTGGTCTCAAAGCCTCGTGGCCTTTGTGTTTAGTTGTGGGAGTGCGGTGACTTGTGCGTGCGTGTGTGCGTGCGTGTGCACTTGTGAGTTGTACCTCTCACACACCAGATGCACCGAACCCAGGTGAAAGTTAAACGTGCATGTGTGAAAGTTAAACCCAGGTGAAAGTTAAACGTGTATGTGTGGTTTACCTTGACACAGGATGTGACGCAGCTTGTCCGGGTGCACGTAGCGATGGGCAGCAGCTCCTTGCGGGGCTGAAACAGGCAGCGTTGGGCAGACGTTGGGCCTTGCTCTGCTTGGTTCCTGCCGGTGGGAGTCGGTGTGATTGGGCCGCATGTGAAAGAGGAACGTTTGGGACTCCAAACCACAGTTATAGGATATGATACTTTCACTTGTTGCACATTTTGTGTGGGACGCATGATGGGGTGTGTGGCTGCTGCAAGGCATTAAGAATCCACTTTCAGTCTTTTGTTGCCTCTGGTTCCTTCTGATGTTACGGAACCTATGCTGTGGTCTCTATTTTACCCTCAAAGGATACTGTAGAGCAAAACATATCAACATGCATTTTCATCATGTTGATCTTTGTGTGCAGCTTGTTAATATAGATTATATCATCTTAGAATTTCACTGCACAGCTGGATGCATTTACTATTTACTGTTGTACATACAAGATTGTATTAGATTGCCTAGCAGTTCAATAAAACCTGAAGACATATCTCAGTACCAGCAGTATACGACATTTGCATTCGTTCCTTTCAGTCTTCTTCTCACTTCTTCACCACGAGAAATCAAAGACTACGATCTTCTCTTGATCCAGCCAACTCTACCGTTTCATATTCACACGTCAGACGTTCCAACAACGTGTGTGTGTGTGTGTGTGTGTGTTGCACTGAAGTCACCTGCCTGTAGTTGCACACACTTTTTTTCTGCTCTACTTCTAATCTCTGACAGGTGAAACTCACACATGTGTTTTTGCTCTCTCAGCATCTTGTGTACATGGATGTTTGTTCATGTTTGTTCAGGTGTGAGGAACTACCTGAAGGAAGCGCTGGTCAACATCATCACAGTTCATGCTGAGGTACAAACACTTGCACCCCCCCCCCCCCCCCACGCCCCGCCCTAAGCACCATCATCCCTTCCCGCTCTTTGGAATTGTCCCTTTATCAAACTCTGCATTTACCAGACTTTTTGTCTCCTCGCCGTCTGTCTAATGCGTTCGTCGCCATCTTTTATCTTCCCCAGGTCTTCACGGTGTCTAAGGACCTGGTACCCCGGGTTCTGTCTAAGATTGTCGAGTCGGTTGCGGATGAGATGTGTCGTCTTATGCAGTGCGTGTCCTCCTTCAGCAAAAATGGATCCCTGCAGGTAGTCACGGACACGCACTCACACAGTTATAGAGCAGTTCATCACTCATAGTAAGACCCTGACTCATAAGCAGACCCTTGCACTTGGTGGGGGAGCAACCTGTGGTTTCTGATGAGGCCATAATGCAGTTCAAGCTGCCAACTGCTGACGGTTGAAGATGTTCATTCGTTTTCATTTGCTCTGTTGCCCATGACAACTCCCAACCCCACCCTACCACGTCCCCAGGCCCGACTCGAACTGTGTGCTCTGAGAGACGCCGTAGCCACGTTCCTCAACTCTGACAGCAGGTATGTGCAGCACACACACACACTGACTCAGACGGGAACGGCCATATGTGCCCTGTGATTTATGGTAGCGAATGTCACAAACATAAATCTTAGCAGTCGCACATCCCTCTGTACAATCCCTATTTATGTTACTTGGTGGGTTCTGGAAAGGAAGTGAAAGTAATCTGGTCCTGCTGTGTGCACGCATTGCGGTGGGCCCCCGTGCATGTGTGTGCATACATGTGCGTGTTCATGTGCCGAGGTCAGCGCGCCGGCTTCGGCTTCTTCTGCGCTTTGATAAATGTGATTTTTTTTTTTTTTTAATTCTCCCATTTTTTTTTATCTGGTAGTGCCAGCTTCGAAGTGGCTCTGGGTGCCCTCCCACAGCTCCAGAGTGGAGCTGATAAGAAGTGAGTTTCCTTCTGGTTACTTGCAACAGTGTATCTTTTTTCTCTTCTTTTGGTATTTGCTTTAAGCTTTTGATATTGATTTCAAACTTCTTCCTTTTTTTCCCGCCAGGTTGTTGGAAGAGTTGTTGAACAAGTTTAAAAGCAGCATGCAGCTCCAGCTCACCTGCTTCCAGCCCTGCTGCATCCAGCCTGTTAAGAGATAAACTCAAACCAGTCTGACTGCAGCTGTACTGCCTTCGTCGTGTCGTGTGTTGGTGCAGTGGGCGAAGGAACTTTAATCTAGTCTTTTCACTTAACGCTTCTTTATTAACTCGCAGCTTTTTTTTTTTTTTTTCAGTCCCAGTGTTAACTTCTGCTTCACCAGATTGGACATCAATGTTTGTTCATCTAATCTCAATGACACAAGATGAGTTGATGTTGTTTTTGGTGTGTAGGCCGGTCCAGGCCATTCTAGTCATGCTCATCCCGTACAGCTTCAGGTTGAAAGTGGCTAACCGGCCCGTATATGGAAAGTTGTGGGTGAGAAGTGGGATGCAGGCTGTGTAACCAGGAGGAACTCTGCCTCGAAAAGAAAGATTTGCCCTCATCACGGTTTAAAGTTGGTGCTGATGCTTTGTGCTGTGACATCTCTACAGCCCAATAAATGAACACTACCTTCTTGTTTGTTCACTTACTTGACTTATGCATTAGCAGATCAAGCTGAGTTTTTTATAGAACTGTAAGTCAAGTCTTTCCATTGTTCTGGGCAATTTTCAGTTTCCCAGTTCATATGTTCGATAGATTAGAGTATGTGAGACTTCACTGTCCAGAGATAGTTGGAGTTCCCTTTTACAGCAGCCCTCTAGCTGGGGATGTGCGACAGTCGTAACGCATCACGGCCGTCTCCGAGCAAAGACATTCTTAGGCAAAAGAATACATTTTGTTGACTAAATGATACAATGATTTCATTTATGGATCTGTAAACAATTATTTATCCTCAGAGAATGTTGAGATTCTTTCCATTTCCTGGAAATTAGGTGTTACTTGGACTTAATAAATGGTAGACAACTAAGACCAAAACAACTAATTGTTTGACTAAAAGGGGACGAACCATCATGAGGATTGGCTGATGGCCGCTGGGATCTGCGGCCACACGCTCTACTCATCCCACAACAAATGGGCCATAGCCTAACCAAACTAAGTACTTGATCATCAATACCCTAAGTGAGGAGCTAATCTCCATGGTGATGATCACTACAATGTCATCTCTTTCTGAAGGCTTTCATTGTCTTATTGTTCATTGTCTTTTTGTCATCACAAATCCTACAGGTTTGCATTAATGTCTTCCGTTTTTACTAAATCACTGAAGCTGGTGCTCTACAAATGATTATTGATACAAATCAGCCAAATTACTATTACCATGGAGCAAAAAGGGATACCATGCATGCACGTTATTCTATGGATCAACAAACCGGTGTTAATGACATGCAATACTGAATGATTCCTGATCTCGTCTCACGGTGCACCCTCCCTTCTGCATACTTGCAGACCACAGTTCAAAGCGGCGGGTAGAAGCCATTCATCCGTGGAGCTCCTGCCCGCCGGTTCCCCGGTGCCGTCTGGGAGGTGTGTGAGCACAGGGCGTGTATTGAGGGCAGCTAACGGAACAGAACACGCTGCCGTTGGTTCCAGGGGGGAGATGGCTGACGGCAGAAAGTCGTCAGCCTGGTCGTGGGTGCAGCGAGCAGAGCGGTTGTGGTGGGTCGAGTCACTCAGGTTGAGGAGACAGACAGCAACACGCCCACAACTCGCAGGAGAAAGTCTGACAGAGACACGGGGTGATCTTAGGACAGTTTCAGGTTTTATAGTAGTTGATCCGTTTTCTCTTCACCTAATAGATGCTCTCGTCTACGTCGTGGCCCCTCAGACCTTCTGTGGGTCTTGGTTCCCCATCGATGTTCAGGGGCAAGCAGGAGCTGTTCTGATTGTGAGTTCTAAACTTAGCTCTGTGCCCGCCCACGGATTCATTCGCCAAATAAACCCTTATCCGCTCTCTGTTTACGGTGCAAAGAGGGGAGTTTTTTTTGTTTTTATTTCATTTTGTGTTCCATTCACGAGACGTGATGAAGAGACCTGAGAAACACATTGGTACTTTAATCTGACTTTTCTTCTTTATGAGTGGGTACTTGAAAGAAATAGAGAAATTTGACACCTCAGAGGAAATTTAGGGTGCACTAACCCTCACTGACTGTTATTCAAATCGTTGTATTCTATTTCTGTACTATAATGCTTCAGGTGCAATGCGTAGAATCTAAATACACGCTCTAAATAAATGGAGCCACACACGCTATATTCTTTACATTTTTTAATGATATTTTTCTGGGTCTTACGCTTTTTAAGCACTACATAAACATTTACCTATGGCTTACAGGTGAAACTCGAAAAATTAGAATATTGTGCAAAAGTTCATTTATTTCAACCTAAAAGGTGAAACTAATATATAGACTCATTACAAGCAAAGTAAGATATTTCGAGCCTTTATTTTATATCATTTTGGATGATTATGGCATACAGCTTATGAAAACACCAAATTCAAAATCTCAGAAAATATTTGGCAGGGTGGGCAGGTGCCAAATCCTGCTGAAAAATGAAGTCAGCATCTCCATAAAGCTTGTCTGCTGAAGGAAGCATGAAGTGCTATAAAATGTCCTGGTAGACGGTTAAGTTGAATTACTGAAATAAATAAACTTTTCCACGATATTCTAATTTTTCGAGTTTCACCTGTATATCAATCTGCAATGTAGTCATAAGGAGCTGTAGCAAGTGTTGTAAGAATATAACTCAGAGACCTTTTAAGATCCCTACGTCTGTATTTCATTATATTTTCATTTGCCCACAGCAGGATAAAATAGTAGGATAAAAATAGTTTACTGAATATGTATAATGTGCTTAAAAAGAGTAGCAATAACTAGGGCCGGGACTTTAGCGCGTTAATTACGATTAATTAATTACAATGTGAATTAAGATTAATTAATTACACAAAAAATAACACATTAAACATTTTTTACCCATTTTTACACGTATTTTTTGCACCGCGGAACGTTTCTCACTGGCTGAGATTCGGAGGACCAATTATACTGGAGCACCAACTAGCGTTCATGACTTCAGACAACAACAAACCACAGTGAACATGAACGAAGAAGCTGACGAGACCGTGTCGGGTGGCCCCATGAATGGGAAATCTTATTATAATAAACACACGGATGGAAGCGTCGATAAGAGCCTGGTTGTGTGCAAGCTGTGCAACAAGGAATTCACATCGAGCCTCAAGTATCACCTCAACGCAAAACAATTGGCAGCTAGCGTGGACGTTAGCCCGACTACGAGTACAAGGACCCACACTGCACCAGATGACTGTTTAAGGACCAGGGTAACTAAGTCCACGTCTGAAAAAATAACGTTGTTGTTGATGTTCTGAATGTACTTGAAAGTGTTGGTCTACTTAAAAAAACCTAGTTTACAGAAGGTCTACTTACCTATAGGCTACCTGAATTTCTGAAAGTACTATATTTCTAAATATGCTATTTCTACACTTGTCTGCTGGAATTGGTTGAACAAAAGTAAAAATCCATGTGAAAAAAAATACTTCTCACTAATCTCAGGTCAAATATTTATGCAATTAAAATGCGATTAATTTTGATTTATTAATTACAAAGCCTCTAATTAATTAGATTAATATTTTTAATCGAGTCCCGGCCCTAGCAATAACACAACCTAGTGTTAATGTTTTGATATTTCGAACTTGTTATCATGAAGTTAATATCTTTCTGTGCATTAATTACTTACTCTAAAGGAACGCCCCTTTGGAAATGTTCAAAAGCCTGTTTTCGTTTAGTGACGCCTGAAGTTTCGCGGCAGTGACACGTGTGTTTGTGGGGTTTTTGCGATTAATTTCCATGGAGGTGGAAAGTGACTGAGCTGAAGTCAGGAAGGCCTCGTCTCCAGCGCAGCGTGGAAAGCGTGGCCGACCTCTTCCTCCTCTCTCTCTCTCTCTTTCTTTCTCTCCGCCCCTCGTGATGTCATCACTTTTGTTTGTGATAATAAAGTGTTTGATTAACCAGCCTCATCCTGCACAAGAAGCACACTTCCTGCTCAGACGCAGCACGCACACTGCCGAGCTCACCCACTTATCAACACAGGTCATCTTTGCACTTAAGCCTTTTATTGTTTTGTACAACAGAAATGTGCTTGTTCAAGGCAAAAAACGTCCACTCCAACTCATTCAAAGATTTCATTTTTTTTGTCATATTCAATTAAAAAAATAAATCTCGTAATTGATACAAAATTGTGTTGAAAAAGCTAAAACCTGTTTCTCACACAAACATAGCTGGCCACACAAGTTCACTCATAACTTAAATTGGGGTCATAGTGTCTCCTAGCAACAAAATATGGTATTTATAGGAAGCGTTAATACGCTTCTCAAAACAGATGCAGTAAAGTAACTGCCAGAAGACAATTAGCCTAGCTTAGCATGACGTCTGCCGATTCCAGAGGTAAAAAAACAAAACTTCCCTCCAGCACCTTCAAAGCTTTTTATGAATGGTGACTTTTGGAGGTGCCTGTTTTGGCAGATTCTGTTACGTATGCAGAAAGATTCCACAAAATGTCATATCACCAAGAGGCATTAAAATCCCTGTCACGGGTTTCTTCTGTTCAATCACCTAAGCTGTCAGTTTTCTTTGCATAGTAAGCATGGAGACATGGAGATGGTGACACAAGAATAAAATCGGGAGAGAAAGAACTCGCTCACACAGAACCCCACAGGGAAAACTCCTGCTGTCCCTCAGTGTCCATAAGCTTTGTGTATCACACTGTCCACGCTTGTCCTCTTCTCGCGGTAATCTCGCCTCCCGGGTCAAAGGTCGCTGCTGTGTCTTGAAGTTTTCAACAGTCACTTGAACCTATTGAGATCACTCCTGCAGGCTGCTGGTGAGGTGATGCGCGATGGTCCTCTGGTAGTCCTCGGAGGGGTTTGTGTGTTCTGTCACTTCCGGGTGCTCGTAGCTGCGGAAGTAATGGCCTCCCATCTGCTGGGCGTAGTACAGGAGCTGCCTGGCAAACAGTGGCTCCACCTGAGGGCCCGGGAAGGTCACACGGGTCAGTTTAAACATGGTCCCGCATTGAAGGTTCCTCTGATCTGACACTTTTATTTGAAAAGTGGAACCACTGTCTTGAGTGTTGAAAGATGCAATATGTAACATGTGACCAGATGCTCCACATGAAGAGGATTAATAGCATGTCGGAATTCCATTTGTGAATGCATCATGATTATCAAGCTTTTATTAAATTTTTATAAACGTCTTCAAAAATAGTATTTTTGCTTGAAATTGCGATCCCTACTCTACACAATCAGAATTTACACTCATGTTATTTAAGCAATTACACCCCTAACCGCAGGGAGAAATAAACTAAATGGGATTTAAACTTACATTGCTCCATCATACTCACACATGAGCATATTTGAGAATGGATTCTATATTGTTATATAGTAACAGCTGTGCAGAACTGTGTTTGTGATCTTCTCGGGTTGAAACCCAGCCATAGCCAAATAGCCGATTTTTTCACAGCAATGTTTAATAATCCTCATAATCCAATTTATGTGCTCATTTTTTTGCCTTTTGAATCACTGTTAAAAATGCCCAAACAAATATGGGCTGTAACCGGGGCAGTGCCTTATCCCTTGGAGACTGAAACTGAACGTCCGGTTTTAAACCCTTCGGACCATGACGGTCGCAGCTTCTAAACTTTCAAATCCTACGTTTCAAACCACATTTAAAAGGGAACGAAAGAGACGGGTGTGTGCATGGCAGCGCTATGAGGAGATACGAGGCAGGGCTCCAGGAACAGGACTAGTAGATGTGTGTGGACAGTCACCTGGACAGTGAGGGTCCGTCTTTGTCTCTGCAGGTCCAGACACTCGTCTCCAAAGTTCAACAGGATCTGGAAACGAGGCGGCGGCCGACCGTGGAGCCCGTAACTCTGGATCTCTGAAAAGTCAAGGAAACGGATGAGATCACTGGGTTGTGAGCGCTGTGATGTGAAGCGCACACAAGACGGGTGGATTCAAATGAATTCAGGAGGGTTTCTCTTGAAGTTGCATGACCTTTGGGGTGATTCGAATGGAAAGTCCGGCTCACAAACTGTATGCAAATCCAATTAGCTGTCAGACCTTCACACAGCTGGCTTAGCGTGTGGGCGAGGTTACATGTCATCTAGCTGACTGATGTGGCCACCAAGAAGTCGTGTGACTGATTCTTGAGATCCTTCTTTAAGGGGTTTGTCGATCACACTTGTTGTGGTTGAGACAAAGTGATACGGACCACTGGGGGGGGGGATTTGTTTCATATCCAACGCGACTTACGGTAAATGAGCTGTAGCTGTTCCTCAAAGACGGAAACGCAGAACGTTACGCTTAGCTAACTAAGTGTAGTCTTAGTCTTTATGTACTGTTTTACCATTAAATAAAAGCTTCACAGCTACAAATCTGATATTACAGATTAGATTAGATTAGAGATTTAGAAGAACAACAATTTCCCCTTTTCTGGAGGTATTTTAGAAATCTTCACAGACAGATATTTTCAGTGCAGTTTTACTAAAAGAATATGAGTCACTTCCGGCTCCGCCTGCGTTTGCTGAAAAGATGAAATTTGTGTGTGAGGCTACTTTGGCTCCTATAACTGGGTAGCCAAAATCATTTGGTGAAAAATGCATTGTGTACATCGGCGCTTATATTGAAGAAAAGTAATCTACAAACATATATACAATCATCAGTTATTATCATTCATAAAAAATTGATATATCTTTGGACGTGCATGGTTTTATTGCAGATGTCTTCTATGGTTTTAGGATTAAACAGTTTTGAAGTCTCGAAAGCAAATCTCCCAATGAAGTGATGATAACCTCATCTCACCTGTCAGGTAGTCCTGTGTGTGCAGCAGTTTACAGGTGACCTCTCTCTCCAGTTTGTTGGGCTTGTCTCCATACTGGGACAGCCCCCCCTGCCAGTACACCCTGCCCTGACACAGCCTCCGAGCGTAGAGTCCGTCCGGGCCCATCCACAGTAACACTCCCCTCTCCAGGGTGGACGGGGGACTCGGGGGACACTCCTCTGGCCTCCTCGGGGGGGAGAGACTGTCCACAGGCAGGGGGACCACCTCGGGACCTCCGGGAGGCAGGTAGTGCTTCTCCTCTGGGGAGCAGGGAGTGATGTGGCAACCCTCCGGACTGGAGGTGGTCACCTCCCTCACCAGAGTGTCCCGGAGATATACAGAAACATGCAGGCGGAAGTCTAATGGGAGGAGAAGAGGTCAAAGGTTAAAGTCCCGGTAATCTTTCCTCATGTCTCTCAGGGTGGTGTTGGCGGCTGTCGAGCCGAATGGCGCCTGTAAAACTTTCTGCAATGTCAAATATTTCAGAAACTAATCAGGTTTCAAAATTTTAAAGGATTTGTCTAAAAGGAAGTGTCCACTGTGATATTATGACTCCAATATCTCCCAAACTATATGGATTCTTTAGAGCAAGGCAGACAGTTACTGGTTATTACTCTTGAACATGTTAAATGTACCTGCTGAAAGGGCTTCACTCGCCTTAAGCTGAGGTTGTAAGAGCAAGAAACTTTTTTTTTCGCCTATCAACTAATTTGCCTGTGGCCCACTGGACCGTGAGGACCGCTTCCCTCCGGCCAGCGGCAGGAAACTGTGAACTGAGCAAATTCGAATGACTTGGCTCTCTGCGTTTGAGGGAGGATGTGGCAAGATTTGGCTTCAAACTACGACATGTTATGTCTATTTTAATTATCCTGTGTTTTCTATCAATAGCTAGAAAGCATTTCTATTTTCTATGTCACAGAAGTTTGACCGCCCCATTAAGCACAAAGGCTCATCTATAGTATTTTCTTAGTGCCATCCCTCAAAGTTCCCTTAAAGCGCCATTACTTAATATCACAGCCACCACAAATCCACCACCCATCCCGGGCTTGGGTGCAGAGGCAGTTAACGTAGCGCGCGCATCGACAAGTGAACCACGTAACGAAATGAATGGGTGATGTTTTGACCTTCCATTGCAAGCCATCCTCTTCAGAGAGAAGAGAAGTGAAATGAGGGCGTTTACCTGAGAGCGCCTCGGCCGATCTGATGGCGTCCAGCGTGAATGGCGAGGGCTGACTGTCAGCTGGGCCGTACGAGTAAATGGAGGCTCTGAGTTGATACCCTGCACACACGGAGGAACAGACAGGAGCGTCACACGAGCACCGAAAGGAGCCGCGTGAGATGCGAAATGCTGGTAATGGAGCGCCGAGGGCCGTACCGTTCTCCATGGGCTGGCCCTGCCATGGCAGGCTGCGGGGGGGGCAGTGAGTGAAGGGCAGCTCGGGCAGGGAGGCCGGCTCCGGGCCGAAATCTCTCCATCCGCACTCGGGCGTGGGCACGTACTGTGGTATCTGCAGACAGACACACAGACAGTTAACTCCTTCTGACTGGATTGTGCTGGCTCCCGCTTCCAAGTTAATTTCGTTGCGCTTATTTTATTTTCGGGACTGGAAAGTATATTCAAAGTTGAGCAAAAAAAAAAGTAAACATGATGCAAAGTTTTGACAAAGTGAAGTTAAAAAGTAAAGGAATTTATTCTCTTGTCGACCAGAATGATATTCCTTAAAGTAGTACAGCTCTGGTCAACAACTTTCAAATATTGTTTGGAGCCAAGATGGACAAAAATATGATATTAAGATTTAAAAGCATACCGACAAAAGTATTCCTATAATCTTGGGAATTTCCCTGGCATAAATAAACACTCAATAACACCCGTTATTGAAATGTTTTTTTAAATGATTTGCATCACCAGTGATTCATTTTAACTTAACCACGGATAAGTAAGATACCATCTTTCTTTCTGTGTGAGGAGGTTCTTGCCCTCATCCACTGTTTCTATCGCACAGCACTCAATCACCTGTGGCTGGAGTGCAGGATACGGGGAGTGCACCTGATAGCTTATTGGACTCAGAGGACTGTCCTCCTGTCTGGGTCCTGAATGGGGAGACAGAAGAGACCAAACGTAAGCACATACAGAACTCGGCAGAGAAAAGAAGTCCACATGGTGACATCATGCACCGTGACCTTCACTGGTGGTTTGGCTTCTTAACTCTTCAAAGATGTATTACTGCACTGAGAAGTCAGTGACCTTTATTGATCTCTGAGGAGAATTTCCAACTTCCTAACTTTCTTTTGGTTTCATCAGACAATCGGGACCACATTCAAACTTACATTTTTAACAAAAAGGTCACTGTGGTTAAAATCAAGCTGTGGCAAAAAACCAACGGTTTGTTATAGAAGCTGCATTGTTTGATATGTCACGTGTTTGAGGTGGGACTGACTTTTCTTGGCACCCTCGGGGATAATGCGGTACACTTTGTACGGGTCGGAGATGTCCAGCTGGCTTCTGTCCACAAGCTCCTCAAAGTCATTGCTCTTGTTGAGCGCGCAGCGGAGGCGGGTCTTCCAGGTCGGAGGGTCCGGCTTGTCGATCCCCTCCCGAAACTTGCCTTTAAACAGCGCCCAGGCCTGCAGACAGACAATCCGTGAAACTTATTGGAAATATATATATATATATATTATGTATATAGTATGTACTATATAGACATACTTGCTACATAGAGTTTGGTCCGAGAGGATGAGACAAACAGTTGTCAGAAACAATAGGTGTATATATTTAAATTATTTTTTATATTTTAAATTACATTATTTTAATTTATTTCTTTAATGTGTCTGGATGAGAAGATATCCTGTTTTCATATCAATAACGCTGAACTACTTATCCTCGACTTTCGAAAGAAAGTCATATTTGTACTTTTTCTGACGTTCTATAGAACAGTCAATAATGAAAATAATCATCACAGCCCTATTTGTATAACACAAATACATATATGTATAGTGTTTAATACAAAACCATTACATTACATAGTATTACATCTCTCTTACATTTTTATGATTGGGAAACCCTATATCTTTGTGAACAACAGGATAATAAAATAATTATAATATAACCAATATAACCGTCATAGTCAACCTCGACGATAAAAGCTTTTTTGAGCAGCTTTTCTTTTCAGTTTGTGCACTTTTATTCTGAAACTTCTTTGTATTCTGTCTGAATTGACAGCGGGTATTTTACCTTGAAAAGCGCGGCATCCTCGTCGCGGTTGTAGTCCTGTTTCCCGGCGTGTTTCCACGGGATCCTGAAGATGCTCTTCTCGCCGTTCTCCCACACCAGACCGGGGTATTTGCCGCAGTCCACCTGCTCGATGAGCCACTGGCGCAGCTTTCCGTTCCCGCTGCTCCCGGAGCCTCCGTAATCCACCTCCGCGTGCATCTCCGCCCGGACTCACGCGCGCGACCACTGCGCGGGCTTTCAGCGCGAGCTTTGAACACCGCTGCGAGTTGTACGCCGAGAGGGAAGAGTCCGCTCCGTGAAGCTCAAGTGACTTGGCCGCGGAAACAGCGTGTGGAGTGTGAGGTCACCTGTGGCGCGCGAGACAGAGTCAGGGAGCCCTCAGCACCCCGGGGGGGGACGCGCTTAAATCCTCCGCCCTACAGCGAGAAGCGGGCGGGCGGAAGGGGGGGGGGGGGCGGAGACACGGAGCCGGGGATGCTGAGGAGGACGCACCTGCTGCCTCTCTCTCTCTCTCTCTCTCTCTCTTTGCCTCTCTCCCCCTCCCTCCCCCCTGGGGAAACCCTGCCGTCGTCGGCCGAAAAGTGTCACACGCCCGCACACGTGGAAAATAATGACGGTACGAAGACGAAAACAATTCTTTGAAATGATAAAGCTTTACGAAAAGTAAAGAAGCGAGCCGCAGACAAGACGCGTGCAATCCTTCAGATTAAAACAAACTGTCCCTTTTGTACAAGTCCGGTAAAATAATCCATTTAAAAAAAAAATCATGTCCATCGTTTCAAAACTTTTTTCGCAATGCTGGCTAACGTCCGTTATCTTTGTAAAGAGTATTGTTAATATGCTGGCATTACAATCAAGTATCTTTACATTTCTCCCACTACTGACCAGTTAAGACCAGTGGCTCATGGCTTGCAATTCCTAAAATTCACACTACAAACTACACTGATCTAAATAAGCACCTAAATAAAGAATGTTCACTTGATGAATTAAACTGTATGTTGATGTTTTTATTCAATAAATGCAAATTCAAATGTGTACATTATTATAATCTGGAGCCTAAATAAAAGGTGTGAATCATTAACTCCACAAACTCAAGTTTGGCTTTTTACTTAAACCTTCTTATAATTGACAATCTCATTTAAATCCCACACACTGTATTTTACAACACCAAAGAAAAAAGGGATAAAAAATGTGATTAGAAAAACAATATTACTTCTAAAGCCGTTTCACTGGAAGACACATCATTGCCCTGTTTGCACACTGCATGAAGAAAAGGGTCATTTCAAGAAGAAGAGGACACATCATAGCGTGAGCTTGTGTACATATTTCATATGCATGTCCTTCTGCATGTCATGCTTGGCCGCCCTTGCATGTTGTTTTGACAGTTAGAGGACATGACATGACGAAGGGGACTGATATGACAACATTGAAAAATCCCCACCCCCCCCTTCAAAATCTCACACATGACTTTTTTTTGCCATTCTGCAAACTTTAAGTTATCGTATTGATACACAGCGTTCGTCTTTTCTCTGCAGGACCGCCAACGGAGGCGGCGGTCTGGTCCAGGTGGGTTCAATGTTCTGAGAGAAGCCCGTCCCTCCTTCAGCTAGTTGAGTTCAAAGAAGACAAGCTCCTATTAGGAGACATTGCTTCAGGTGCCACCTGCCCCGAGGGCAGGAGAGATGCTGGTTGTTATGGGAACATTGCTGCTGGATTTCTGGGTTAAAAGGTTTTTCACCTCCTCATCATCGTCGATCGAGTTCTTCCCGTACCGGTCCTCCCACCAGGCCCGATACTGGAGGGGGAGAGCAGAACAGGCGTAAGAGTGAGTCAGATGACTCCATGAGTGCTGAGGCTGAATCGAAGTGATGGAGTGAGACAAGGCAGACAAATCCCACCTGGGCTCAGTGATGTGTAAGTACACAGTGACATCACCGGCGGGAGAAGTTTTAGGTGCACACATCTGACCACAACCAACTGGTTCTGATCAGAAGTGTGCATGGAGCGCCACTGTTAGCCAATGAGTGACAGCGCACGCCCCATATGCTGTGTGCCTAACGTCCACAAGTGTGAGCGCGGAGCCGGGAGGCCTGTTCCACCCCTCTCTCTCCCCCTGCTTCCTGTCTGCACCTTCTCTGTTAACTAACTGTCAAAAAGGCCCAACTAAAACAAAATCTGTTAAAAAAAAAAAAAAAAAAAAAGTGGAAGCAGGCTTGAGGCTCAACTGGGGGGGGGGGTGGGGGGGGGGGTTTGAAACAACATAAATCCCTCTTTTAGCAGCTGCTGCGTCAGTAAACGCCAAGAGAGAAACCAAGTTGACGTCGTCAGGGGAAATGGCCTCACGAAAGAGGACAGTCATACGTCCAACACAGTCATACGGACTTCCACATCAGGTCCGATTCCTGGTTGCATTGTTTTCTGTTAGTCCCTCAATGCACGATTTGAACCCCCCGGCCAGTAACACCTCACGCTCATGCATGGGGAGGTACATTCAATGGCTGCCGTTAAATAGGAACAATAAAGGCGTTTGGTGCCGTGTTAGTGGTACTAAAGCCGGGTGTCGCTCACTTCTGTCAGTTCCCTGTTTTCAAACTCCTCCAGCTGCCGGAGGAAGCCCAGGTTGGGCCCCGCGCAGGGCCGAGCCGACCTCACCGCCGCCAGAGCCTCCACCCAGCCGCGACCGGTCACCGTCATGATGTAGGCCACCACCAGAGTCACGCTGCGGGACACGCCTGCCACACTGAGAGCACACCGCTTCACAACAGGCTGCCCGTGGTTTCAAATCCACACATATTCGGATCTCTTCTTCAGTGTACAGAGGGCTGATTGTGTTTGTCTCGCTTGGTATGAGATGTGGTTCAAAATGAAAGTTGGTATTGTAAAATATGAAGATCAGCAGTTAAGACACATCTTAAGGCAAAGAATGGGCAACTAAATCTTGATATTTGTGCTTCTTACTTTCATCATCCTTATATGCAAATATAACCGGTTTTGTACCATTAATGAAATGTAATGTAAATCAGGAAATGGACAGAAGCCTGTTATAATACGCAAGTTATTCAGGGAAGTTGAAACAAGACGTACTGTTTTTACTAAAAAGATGGAAATGCTCCTCAAGTGTTGTTTGATGATTTAAATAGAAATATGGTATGTTGTGTTATTTCAACATTAAGACCGTATGTACAGAAATCACTCACCAGTGGACGAGGCAGCCCTCTCCTTTCATTCGGGACTCGTGGATAAACATGATGCTGTCTCTGAAGTACTGAATCCTTGTAGAAATGTGATATTGTAGGTATTGAATTTAGCCGTGGATCAGACCACTGAGAATTATTTCATGATTCCATTTTTCTTCCTTCATCCTTTCCTAAAATAATGAATACATCCTTTGGTGTACGGTGCTAAATTATTAAGTGCTGTTCTGTGCAGATTTACTTTCATAAATCAAAAAAACAATGGGAGACGTTAATTCAAAAACTTAACTGAAAACTCAAATAAAACTCTTATTGGACTTTTATTTTCAGCTGATATACAACAATCCATTATTGTCCAACTTTTAAACAGTGAACCTCACATTGCTGAATATATTGACTATCCAGTAAGTACTCACAAGTTTTGTCTGGAGTGGTCAGCAGCCGATATACACAGGTACGTCATGTCCTACACGGGGGAAAAGGGCAGAAGTTTATTTTCTGAGGACAAACCTGCCGAATAATTGAATGTAAAACACACACACACACACACACACACACACACACAGTGAAAAGGGTTTCCCGTCCTGTCGGGTCATCTGTTTGAGCACTGGGTCACTGGCCGCTCTGACACACTCTCGCCCTGCTTTGATGGTCGGTCAAGACATAATGGTCCATTCGCCTGTGTGTGTGTGTGTGTGTGTATTAATGTGTGTGTGTGTGTGTGTGTGTTTTTGTTGTGCTGTGCACCTGGCAGCTGATGGTACACGCTCAACACAGAAACTACCTTGTCCCACTATGACTGCGCTGCTGCAAAAGCCCCTTGGCCCTCTGGGACACAGCGCGCTCTTCAAGCGCTCCAGACAGGTTCAACTCGCTACACGCGCACCCCAAGCAAGGTCTTACGCAGTAATCATTCACACACGTGCACTTATTGAAGGAGCATGTAGCCCCTGTGTCTGTGAAGTTGTATTTTTTGACAGAAAAGGTCAGGAGGTGCAACGACATGCTGACCACAAGTCCACCTCTTTGCATGGTCATCATCAAACTCACAAAGACAGAAAGCTTGAGTGCACCCTCAAACGTTGTGCATTCAAGTTGATTTCCTTAACAACCATTTTGCTCAACAAAACTGACCCCGTCCGTGTACTTTTGGGTCTTGTCTGAAACGAGGAGCACGTCCAACCTTTAAAAGTTGGTGGTTGCAAATTTCTACTTTCCTTTCGCACAAACCATCATGTCGTCTTCCAAGAAATCAATCAGTCAGTATTTTGACTGTTGGGTATGCAAATACGCGCTCCCATCTGGTCAAACCTGAGTCATTATGCCACAGAGCTCAAAAAGCTGTGTCATGTGTCAGTGGCGGCTGGTGGATTTTTCTTTTGGTGGGGCCAGCCAATCAACATCCCAGAATGATTCAATGCTAAAAAAAGGGTATCAAACATACATTATTACTTTGCAGTTAAATAGTTAACATTTATTCCAACAGTTTAACATAATAAGGACATCTTATTGAAATAATTCAGTATATTAATGATTATATATATATATATACACACATGCAGAAAAAGCATACATTTTGCACAGATATCTTGATTGACAAATAACACTGGGTATTGTCCATGATTCAAAAACACAAATAGACACATATTGACTATTTGCAAAATGTATTTTTTAAATTATTTAAAAAAAAAAAATGTGTGGCTCAAGGTGGGGCCACGCCCCATTGGCCTTTATGGACCAGCAGCCACTGTAAATGAGTGAATGAGTGAAACAATGAACCAATCGAGACCAAACATCGGCACAGCCCGCTGTGATTAAAGAGCAGCTGAAACAAAGGCTCAGCGTCGGACATGATTTCAGGCCCAAAAGTCATGGAAAGGTTTTGGTGGTTGACCAGTTTTGGTAGTGATACTGTAACACAAGTTGCTGTTTCTCTTCAGAGTTCCATGAAAGATACGAGCATTGGTGGAGAAAGTGCACAGAAATCTCTGCACACTTCTCATGCTCGCTTTCAACAAGAAAAGAGGAAAGTTGTGAAAGCAGATTTTTGCGCGGACAGGGAGAGTGCGACAGTTCATTCAAATACAGCCGCCGCTAAAATCAAACGAGTCCTCGGCTAATATTCTCACATTCTTTGGTCTTTCATTTCATTTCTCATAGGACAGATTTAGCAATTGAAATAATGTGATATGTTTACATCTGTTACATAATTGAAACCAGTAACAGCACATCTACTTTCACAGTAGGACGGCTCTTTCTCTCTCTCACACACTCACACAAATACATTTAAGGTCCTTTTCATACACAAATCGCCTCGTCTAAATGCAGCTGTGAAAAGCAAGGAACCTTTTTTTTTAACGTAGTTCCACTTTCAAGACTAGATAAACTGTAAAACTGAAAAATGTCTCCCATAGTAATGGCTTCATGGCAGAACAATACTTATTTGTGAAACCTGGTGATTTCCAGGTCATCTGACAGGCTCATGACAAAAGGACTTTCCATGCAAAAATCTAAATATGAAAATTTGCTTTACGCACTAAATGAAGGTCTATTTTAAAGGCCTTTGACTTTTGTATTTTACTTTGAAACCCTTTTTCTTCTCATTTCAATACACATCTAAAATGGCCTCATGTAACAAATTGAATGGGAGATAAGAGTGAAGATTAGAGCTGAAATGATTTGTTCACTAATCAATTAGTCACACCTGATAATTGATCAACAATTTGAGTCTGGTTTCAAGTACACAGTACTGAAAATGAGCTGGATCCAGCTTTTCAAATATGGGAAGTCACCTCAAGCTACAGGTAACTTTTATTATTATCATTTCCCTTTACTTCTCAGACTAAGCAAATAATCAGCTAATCAAAAGGCAAAGGAAAATATAATAAAATAAAATGAAAGCTGCCCCAATGAATATATTCCGTCTGAAAAATACATTGTGGCACCACAGGTCTGCTCTGGCGGGAGCACTGAGTTCAGGGGAGGTTGTGCATTTGATGGATGGATTAATGGGGGGCCGTGGGGGCCGAGATGAGACTCAGAGAAGACAGCTCACCTCCAGGATGGGTGCAGCTGTGTCGTGGATGGACAGGATGTGGGTGATGTTGTGCTGCGCCAGCAGCTCCCCGTCTCGTGCATCTACAGATCGCAAAGAGAAGCAATCATCTCAACTATTCCTTCCATACAATAAACCCCGCCCCACCCGGCCCATGTAGGGCCCCAGACTAAATTAAGCATTTCTACCCAACAACAATAACACCCTGTCTCCAAAACAAATGGGGCCTTAAAGGTTTTGCTCCGGTTTTGAACTGAAAGAAAAACCGGAAAACCAATGTTTCTAAAACAGTCCAACAGCTTGGCCCAGAAGCAAGAAACTGTAATTTTTCTAATCAAATTTGTTCTTTAAAAGGAAGCCAGATGTTTTCTACCTTAGACAGATGTGTCTTGAGCACATTTTTCTCATGCTTTGCAAGTTTGCAGAATGCTGACGCCACTTATAACACACCAAGGTGAGCCTGAACTGAACCCTCTTCAAATAAATTGAACACATGAGTTTGTTATACTGCAAGACAAAACATCAACTCATACAATGGATGGCTTTGAAAATAGATTAATATATGAGAATGAATCCTAAAGATAGCTGCATAGGAAACACAATCTGATTATGTAACTTAAACTGCAAGCCAGTGACTTGAAGGTCATCAAATGAGACAAGTATGTTTACCCGGTCATCAGATAGCTTCAATATTTTAATACAGTATCTTGGTGCCAACACCTGCCCTCCATACTGAGATCAGACCAGGGACACCACCCTAAACGGCCAAATCCCAATTACTGCTTGTTGTACATCAGTCTGCTTATTATCATGACATAGAAATGAAAAAAGAAGACAATCAAGAGAGCAACAACCAGGTCAAGTAAATGTACTTGTTGAGGTCTAAGAGGTCTAAGGCCTAAGTTTATGCTGAACTGATGTTACCTCTAAACTCCTGTTAAAGCTATGCAACTATCTTAGCATGTTAGCAGGTGACTTCTATAGAATTTAATCCGGTTGAGATCGCTTAAAATCACATAATTCTTTGAATAAATGTGACAAAAGAAGTTCAAAAGTAGCCTCGAAGAGAGGTGAGATGGAACATTTTCTTAAGCTGCACTTTTCCCCTAATTTCCGTAAGGGTTTTAACAATATAATTGACCAAATGACAATGATTTACTAAGGTATCACTTTGTTACTTTATCACACTAAAGCTTTGATATACTTTATTTGCCTCACTCTTCTTTGTCAAACTCGCCCCCACTTGCTGGTGTGTGACAGAGTTCGCTTATTCCGCGAAATTTGAGCCTGAATAAAAGGTGCCCAATTTCCTTCAGAACAGTTGTTCCGTCACGTTTACAAAAAGTAATACATCATTTTTCCTGTGCAGTCGTTAAACGTGAGCACAGATTATTGCTGCATTTGCTGCTGTACGGAAAGATTTGGAATACAGTTCACAACAGGGACACCCCCACTCGGCGGGGCATCCCCTCCCACACCAACCCTCAAAATAATTTATTTCCCCAAGCGGGCTGACAGACACACTCACACACACACACACACCGCTGCACACACACACACACACTCACCGGCAAATACACAGTCGAATCGGGGGGTTTTAACACCAAAATACACTACTTCAATCACTCTGTTCTACTCTGTGACCCCTCCACTCTATAGAAACTGAGCTCAGCGTAGCATCTCACCACATGCCCCTCTGTATGAGGAACTGAAACACTCTCTGACACATTATCCTGAAAATAAAACGATTTCTTCACTCAAATGGCAAAGCCAGGATGTCTTACCTTTGATATTTCCGAGATACAGATGAGGCAGGACCTGCAGACGGTTAGAAATGGAGTCAAAAGAGGCAAGAAGAGGCTGAGAAGGTACGAGCATGTAGCATGGTCGTCACAGACCATTTACAGGGTTTAGAGATTTCCTACTGTACCTTATTTATCCCATTACCCATGTCATCAAGTGCGGGACGCACACTTGAGATACCACCAGGTTTTGAAGGTTGTGTGTCAGCTGGTGTGCTCCAGAAGTGTGTAGCTCCGCCGCTGGACTTCTCTCACTGGCTGTCACTGCATCCCATCATTTGGGTATAATGGAGCCTCACAGAGCACACGCGGCTTGCGCTCCCAGGCCTTCTCGACTGGGAATGTTCTGCTTGGGATTACGTAATGTGACCTTATTTATATTTAGACCTAGAGTTGGGTCATGGGAATGCGGAGAGGCACATGCCAGCCAGACGAAGATGGTTGAGGGCAACGGAGGGCAAAAGAGAACGGATCCAACAGTGGGTCAAGGCCGGATGGGCCTACCTGCTGAGGCGCTACCGTAAAAGGAGCACTTCCTCTTTGGGCTCAAAATACATGCATATGGCAATAAATCACAATCATGTTCTCACTGTATGACAGGCACGTTTTTTTTTAAACTACAAATCTGCCCATTTTGCTTAAATGTGCTTGAAACTATTTTTAATGGTGTCCTGCATGAACACAAAACTCCTTAAATGTCGAAACAGTTTTTGTCCTTTCACATAGAGTCGCTCTATATTTTCTCTGTGTAGTTCTGGCTGTTAGTTTGGAAAGTGGTTGAATAGATACACATCCTAACACATTAAGGATATAGCAATATATCTGTGAAAATGCAACTTGTTGCTACATTAATGATTTATAATAAACAATGCTCTTTCTATACTGTGTGTTTTACATATTAAGCAGTAAACGGCTTTATTCAACAGATGCTTCGTTTTTGAGTCAAAAACAAAGATTTCAACCCCCTTGTGGTGTTATAGGAAAAGTCAACCAAATCACTGTAGGGTTCATCCTCCGGGGACCAAAATCGTCTGCACCAAATTTCATTGTAATCCATCTAAGATGCTATCATTGATGGTAGGTTGGCTTCAAAACTCTATTAAAGGAATCCAGGATAAGCTGCAAGTCCTCACATCTAATGCATCAGTTAGATACTTCATGTGAATTGCTTACACGCTTGTTTTTCTTTTGAAAGCAAGTTATCTTGTTTCTCAGTGGACATCCAGTTGCATCAGTCATTTCATTTCCAGTAAACTCTGCTTCATCTTCAACGCGCGGCTCTGCGGCGATCAGGGTATTTTTAGCCCGGGCCGCGTCGTCTGTGTGTGTCGTGTTCCTGTGTGTGCGGTTCAGTGTGTGGCACAGCTCAGACGCAGTGACAGGCAGAGCAGAGTGGAGGCGTTTCCCAAAAGCCCGCCGCCTGCCTCAGAGAAATAGGTCTCAACTCCTCTAACCAGCAGCGGGTCAATCCCATTCATAAACACACACGCAGCACACAGAAAGAAACCTGGGGGGGGGGGGGGGGGGGAGGGTATGTCTCAAAGGATGTGATGTGTTGACGATCCTATTAGTCTCTTTAGAGAGATGGATGTCAGTTTGTTTGTTTCTAACCCGGGCCAGCAGAGGAGCTATGATTCATACAATAAAACACTGTGAAATCCTTACTCATCATTTCTGCAACTCCATTATTGCACCCATAATCATTGTATTATCATTATTATTATTGTTGAGTAATAGGTTATTTTATTGAGAAGAATGAAAAACGCACTCTGCGATGTACCAGAACTGCCAAAATCTAAAAAGAAGGTTTTTCATCTTATGTCTTAATAGTAAAACAAATTGCCTGGAAGCTTGGTTCAGACTGGTATGGAGCTCAGATGATAATCCCACTCAGAGTTAGTGTTCTCCTCACTTTTAAAAGGTTTCCCTTATCCAGGCGTTTCTCAACATCTGGATAAATTATTAAATATTTTCATAAAGACATTCATAGTTCTAGAGGATAACCCATTCTTGCACAGCCAGAAAAGAAAAATGCCAGGGTAGAGAGAGAAAATAATCAAATCCCCCTCCTGAAGTATTTTATGAATTAAAATGTAGTTCTATGATTGGGATAAATATCATTTTCACCCGCATTTATCCCAAATGGCTGTAATTATAACCACATTATTCCACCAGTTTGACAATTCATTATAAAATGAATTCCCCGGTTTTGTCCTCTGTGAATCAGTGATCAATGCTTGCTTTGTCTTGGTATTTCCTACCAGATTAGATTAAAGATCTTCTGAAGTCCGGAACGGTCACTCCTATGACACGGTTGGCTCTGGTTAACGCCATCTACTTCAAGGGAAACGGGTTGAACCGCTTGGAAAGAGATGTCCTTCAAAGTCAACCAGGTGAAGTTTGCAGATGTTGTGACATGAACCTGGAACACATGAAACTGTTTAACTTTGTCAAATTAACCTTGATTTACGTTGTTTCCTGTGTGTCAGAAAGAGGCAAAGCCGGTTCAGATGATGTACCAGATGAAGAAGCTGCCCTACAACTACGTTCCTGAGCCTCGGACTCCAGATCCTGGAGCTCCCGTACGTGGATGAGGAGCTCAGCGTGTTCATCCTGCTGCCCGAGGAGTCGGCAGATGGCTCTGACCCGCTGCTGAAGGTACGTCTGCCTACCTCGGCCTGAAAGTAATAGTAAGCTGTAATGCAAAATGACAAATGTGTAAAATCCTTAGTTGTCATTAGTTGTAAGGAAAATCCTTACAACTAATAATATCCAGAATAATAATGATTTTGCATCTTACAAAAGAGATCTTGATTTCAATGAGACGGCCTGATCAAGAATAGAAAAAAACCTTTTGAAATGAAGTCTTTATTTTCTGGGATATTTAATTGAATTTAACTAGGTGGTTTTGTCTGCCATTGCACTTAATTCACAAATTTAGCTATTTCTCTTTGGGTTTAAAAGTGATTACATTCTTAATGTAGGCAACCAGAGTTTTTCAAAGGACTGTTAATTTGACAGTAGTTATAATGAGATGGGTTCACAATAAATCTTATTGAAATACAATTTGCTCCTTGTAAGACACTTTTCAATATCGTAAAAGTTTGTCACTCCTTTTACAGTAATTTATTAAATATCAGTGCATAACTTTACTACTTAGCTGTGAAAGAGTTTTGAAACATGGAAATCACAAGCGCTGAGAAAGCATCCCTACCACAATGCACAATGATAAGCAACAAAGCAAAGAATAAACTGGTGGTTCGGAGTGGCCTGTTAACTCAACCGAAATTATACAGTATGTACAGCAATGATATTGCTTCAACATGCTGATCAGATGCTATCCAAACGTATAAATAAAGTCTTTTGGGCCAACACTGAATAAATGAAAAACAAGATCAACTCATTCTTCAAGAACATAAAGTAGTTAAATAGATGTAACCCTTTCATGCATGAATTGAGATAACCTCAATCAAGTGTTTTTATTACTTTTTAGGGAAAAGATTTGGACTTTTTTTTTTGTTGGGACATCTATTTTCTAATCTATTTTTTTCAAAAATGTTTTAACATGTCCACTCAGGTCAACAGTATGCGTTTGGGTTTTCAACAGAAAAATGTATTAAAAAAACCAATTAATATAAAATGATCTATTAAGATGTAAAAACGGAGGCTGTAACTCATTAAAAACAGGATTAAAATAGATTTCAATTTTGTTTTCTTTTTAGAATGGATGATTAGATTAGACTAGAGTCACTGAGAAATACCAACAGAGGGTCAATGTTAGAAATCACGAATGTGCAGGACTGATCAGTGATCAGGAGTCAAACTTTATCCGATACTTCATTCACTAAGTGAATCGCCATTAAAAAAAATGCAATACTAATTGGAAGTTTGATATCCAAAATGCATTGCAACACGAAAAATAGTTGTACACCTATGTTTAACAATCTTATTTGTTTCACCCTCACAAGAAATTCAGTATTATCTCTCTATCTTCTCAGTTTGTATCCATCTGGTTGAAATGCACTTATTGTAAGTTGCTTTGGATAAAGTCAGCTAAATCAGTGATTCTGAACCATAGGGCCGCAGGGTGCAGCCTGTTTTCAGGCAAGTCTTCTGTGACATGCTCCGCTGGTTTTCACGTCTCCGTTATACATGAGATATAACTATACTATAACTGGGCTGAGTCTTCATAACTTTTAATGTGGTTACTGATGTTGTTCACCGGTAACGTTACGTCTGTTGTAGTGCAGAGTTTAGATTCATAACTTCATATTTAAATATAACCGTCATCTAGACTCTAAACCAGCAGCAGATCTTCAGCTTCAAAGAAACTCTGAAGCTCTGAATTGTAATAATAATACATTTAAAAAAAAAACACTTATTGTATTTTTCTCTGTAAGATATTTAATGTCTGGTCAGCTGCTTGCATATGCTTGAAAACGTTTCTATTTATTTCATTGTCATATTTTCATCAAAATGTTAATATATCTAGAACCATTGATCCCTGTATCATAGATATTAAATACTATGACCTTAATCACTATTAATGTAGAGACACAGAAGAGGTTTCAGGTACATGATGTTTGTGCACCACTACACTCATTATCAGCCTCTTGAAGTTTGAATAACAAGAAGACAAACAGTAGGTGTGTGTGCAATGTGTTACTACCCAGTAAAATATTTACTGTTTAATTGTTGTTACTGCACCCAATGTCCTCCTTTGTGAAACCAAAGCTAATGCAGTGTGATGTAATACAAAAGCCGAGATTTAAACATTCACCTCAGTAACTTTATGTGTTTCTTCCATCCAATATGACAACAAATTAGATATACACCTGTCAGTGTAACCCAGTAAAGTTCAGCAGCACCACAAACTACAGCTGCTCCTCTTCATCTGCTTTAAAAAGATGTTTGACTGTATAACAACTCTGATCTGATCCATTGAGATATTTTGCCCAATTATTTTATGACTGATTATATATATATAGTACTCAATATTATATATACCATTTCTAATTTCAAATAAAATGAAATAAAAGCTTGATAATAGTAAAATTATATTATATATACAAAGTATATTGAAACGTGTTTGACTGGCTGACGTGGTGACGTCATCAAGTCAGCTGCTGTTCCAAACAGCGGAAACGACCGATCGCCGTTCTCCGGTATCCGTGAGTCAGGACTCCCGAGTCTATTCTCGCGGGAACGTGAGTCCGTTCTCGCCGTCTTAAGTAAAGGGCAAAGTTTGGTTTAATATTTTACCGACTTCAAAGGAAGACTGAAGAATGGCGTTGTTTTTACTCCGAGGACGTGTCTTTAGGTGCAGAAGCGACATTAAGAGAGTCACGACAGCCACGCAGCGGAACTGGTAACTTCCACTTGTCAATGTCGCTCTGCTCTTTCAACCCTGGACCTAAACCCCGCCGTGCTGCAGTGAGAGAAGCAGGAAATGGCTGTCCTGCTGTCTGCAGCATGCTCGTCCATGCAGCGGAGTTTCTCTGGTGGATTGTTTGATTTATTGCCGCTAGATGGCGCAGTACGTGCAGGAGGGCACCGTCAACTGTACGCAGGAAATAAAACCACTATAACCACAGCACAAATTCAGCTGTAACATCCAGGGTTAATCCATTTAATCTCATGTATTTGTCGGTGTTAGCAGTATCTTCGTTGCTGATAAAACTTTTGGCATACGACTCATTTGCATTAACAGTTAGATTGTATGTTCACATTTAAAAGGGAATAACAATCCTTTGATTGAAATTGAGTCCCATTATTAAGTAGTCAAGTGAACCATTGAGACTAAAAGCCTATTGCCAACATGGAGTGTATCTACCAACCCTGCTTTGCTTTTGTAATGAGAATGTGCTAAATGAGCATAGTCTGAAACGATGAGGCACACATCCCCTCCAAAATATCCTAAATTAAAATAATATATTTTTTTCCAGCATTAAATTTGTTGTCGCAATGTTGACTCAAAGTAGATTTCATCCCCTTATGACCAAATAATAACCTTGCTGATCAGAACCCGTTGAATAATCAACAGGTTTAGTGGAAGCCACATTGCTAAAACTGAACAACTGTGAACGTGATGAGGGCGATATATAAAGTCCCATTTACCGGTGTTTCTTTCTGCACCATGATGTCCATTTCTGAACCACGTTATATTGTATAAATAGGTGATTGTGTTTGATGTGCAGTACTGGAAGATGTACCATGTATCAAGAGGGCAGTTTCTGCAGGTGGAACAGAGTCCCGCCCTTAAATCACAGGCCTTCCTTGGTTTAAAACAAGGGCCAATTCCTCAGCTGGGGAGAAGCCTGGCGATGCTCCACTTTTTCCACTTATCCTGGATTTCTTTATTCTACTTTTGTGCAATAGCCGGCTGGGGCGTTTTAAGCCGCGTGTGCTTGTCTGCCTCCCCACAGCTCTTCAGTGGCCTCGGGGAAGCAGCGTGTTAATGGAGTGGATCTGTACTACGAGCAGACAGGCAGAGGGAAACACGCTGTGCTGTTGCTTCCTGGTGCTCTTGGTAAAAAACAACAACAACAACAACATACCTCTTCTAAGGGCTTCTGGCGAGGTCCCTCTCACACTGACACTTCCTCTTCTTCCGCAGGGTGCACTCGGACTGACTTTGGACCTCAGCTGAAGTCTCTTAACAAGGAGCGCTATACCGTCGTCGGCTGGGATCCCCGTGGTTACGGACGATCCCGCCCCCCGGACAGAGACTTCCCCTCAGACTTCTTTGAGAGGGACGCGAAGGACGCGGTGGATCTGATGAAGGTCCGATCCGTCTGTTGATCAGTCACGAGGGATCGATATACATCGATCGCATGGTTCACTGGGAGAAACGTGGGTGTGTGAATGTGAGCGCATGTGTTGATCAGTCGTAAACTCGATTGAGGGAAACTTAAGAAAGTTAAGGACAAAAGTGTGGAGGAAGATTGAAATGAATAAAAGTTGTAAATTGTCCCACCAGTTAAATGAAAGCAGGGGGTACAATTGCATTTCAGAATATTAAGGAACATACCGTACATTTCCTTTATGATGCACTTATTAGATATAAACAAAAGACCCCAAAAGGTCGCAGCATTTGGCCTTTTCACATTTGACAGTTTCTGTGGCAAGAAAGCATAAATGAAAAAAACCTTTCATCTGTACTTCAGCTCTAAGTGCCCGCTGTAAACAGGAGGCTCCCACACTGTGCTTAATAATCATAATCCGGATTGCTTCATCAAGCACACAGTTTATTAATCCATGCTATCAGTTTATCAAGGAGCCAAAGGTTAACAGCAGTACTACCATGTTCAATTCACTACCTTAGAAATAAGTGCTTTTATCACACAGTTGTGTGAGGAGAGCAAAGCTAATTCAGGTGTGTATTTTCATTGTTGGATGCATGTGTTGCACATGAGACAACATGTTCTCTGTCAGAAAAGTATACTAAATCCCCTTTTATTGACAGGCGCTGGGATTTGTCAAGTTCTCTCTGCTGGGCTGGAGTGACGGAGGGATCACCGCTATGATCGCAGCAGCGAAGAACCCCGACGTCATCAGCAAGATGGTTGTATGGGGAGCCAATGCATTTGTTTCCCAGCAGGACCTCGAGCTCTACAATGGTAATCTGCCAGTGTGGTCCCAAACAGTGTGAGCTGTGCCCGGTTTAATCCGTCATAACTTTGCACAATGTGCGTCCGTGCAGCGGTCCGAGACGTCTCCAAGTGGAGTGCGAAGATGAGGAAGCCCATGGAGGAGGTGTATGGAGCAGAAGTCTTCGCTAAAACCTGGGAGGCCTGGGGGGATGGGATCGCTCAGTTTGCAAAAAGACCTGATGGTACGGATCACGTGTTGTTTCCAACTCAGTACGCAGGGGAAGTTAAAAGTGAAATCCTTCAGATATTATCAAATGAAGAGATGAAGGGGAAACGCCTTGTCATATTGCAATTATACAGGAAGCTGTGGTTTTGATGTTTCTAAACTGTGGATGAATTTAGGATTGAGGATATTTCTTTATTCTGCAAGATATTTTCTTCCTTTAACACACACACACGAGAAACCAGTGGAGAATACATTTCAGCTGCTCCTCCGTTTTGGCATGTTTAAATAGATTTCAGATGGAAAAAGATAAAAGCCAAAATGTTAATCTAAACGTCCTCCCGTCAGGGAGTATCTGCCTGGAGCTTCTGCCGCTAATCCGCTGTCCAACCCTCGTCATTCATGGAGAGAAAGACCCCATGGTGCCCAGCTTCCACCCACAGCACCTCCTCAAACACATCAAGGGATCACGGTAAGACCTCTCTCTCTCTCTCACACACACACAGATGTTTAAACATAAAATGACAAATACCTGAAATTCAGGGGGAAAAACAAATATGTATAGGCTCTTTTTTTTCCTGTCCCAAATATAGATTACACCTGATGCCAGAGGGTAGACACAATATCCACCTGAGGTACGCTGATGAATTCAACAAACTGGTGGAAGACTTTCTGGAACACACTTCAGAAATTCATTAAACTAAAATTCATTAAACTGAAATAATGTCTGATTCTTTTGTGGACAAGAAGCAGAGTGAATAGAATTAATGGCGTTAGACACTAAGTTTAGAAATGTCTGAACTTTACTCAATTGTTGTATATCCCTTTTAAGAGATGAAAGTTATTTTTCAACAAAATTACTTGCTGCTGCATCTTCATGATAGTGGTTGTTATTGTGGCTAATAAAATGTGAAAAACAGATAATTCAAGGCTTAACTATGTTTGTTTGTCCTATGTTAGGACAGATGTTAGTTTTGTCCCTTGCAAAATCTGCAGAGTAAATTATTGACGTCCGTTACATTACAAGACAAATTTTAATAATCTCTCCCTGGAAATGAATAATTAGCTTTAATCGACTCGCTTATGTTCCATTCATTAAATATCGTTATCTCAGTTATTTTTATGTTGATTACTTTGTATTTTTTATTAATATTTTGAATCTACAATTAAACTATTTATATGGGCCATATAATTCTAGATTATGGCACCCGGTATATACAATAATTTGCTCCACATTTATTGGCTGCAACTGAAATTTCAATGAATTATTGAAGTATTATTATTAAGTATTATTCTAAAACAGGCCGTTGCGGCTATTTAGGTTTTTGGTCAAGTTTGAGGCTAATACCTTTGTACTTTTACTTATGTAGCGCCCCCTAGCTGTCCTGGCTTTGTTAAAGGAGTGCGCTGCCCAAATTCTTAACTGTTTAATTTATATAATTAATACTAGGTTCCTACACTCTGTTATCCCTATTATTTTAGCACCTTATCACACCAATTATTTAGGAAGACATACAACGTACACAAGAGAATACATTTAACCCTTTACTTGAAATGGGATTCACAAATACACATAAAATAACACTCAAACATATATGTTGTTAGACTGCGTCCAGTCACTTAATTCAAATGTAGCTTCGAACTTTTAGACCTCTGTCAAACCATTTTCTATCTAAGCCGGCAGGTAACTAACTAATAAACCAAACGTGGGTACCCAATCAAATGTCCAATGCACGGTGCAGGCCTGTTGCTACTTCGCGCCAAAGTGCCCCCCGAAAAGGAAACACTCACTCGTCCTCCTCACGATGTTGGCGAGTCGGAATTGGGGCTGTCGTCGCAGACGTCCACAGCGGTGTTGGTCCCTCCGGATCCGTGAACCGATGGTTGAAAGAGTGGCCGGGTTGGATACTCTCGCTCTCTCTCTCTCGTGCAGGTCCGGATCTCCCAAGCTAAAGCCCGGCTCAACTAGCTATTGCCGCAGCGGTCCTATAAACGGCGCGGATCTCTATGCGAGTTCCGTCATAAACAAAACAAAACTAGCGCAACGCGTGCAGATGTCACTGTCTCTGTTACTTGAGAGTCACTCGCCGCTCCTCTCGTTAATTCCTCTACTATCTCACTTCACGCTGTTTTGTTATTGTCCGTCATCCTTCTTCGTCCCCCCCTTCTTCTTCTCTTCCTCTTTTTTCGTCCCTCTCCCTCTTCTTCTTCTCTCCCTCTTTTGGCCCCGCTCCATCTCACCTCCCGCCCTCAGGTCTGATTGGAGTACTATCCCTTCAATTAATACAATGTTTAAACATGCTCAACATCAACTACAATAACAAACACACAAATAAAATACAATCATTCCAAGATACAACCCAATTGGCCATAGGGCTACACTTAACATTTTGAACATTTTGAATTTTACGCAAGTATTTCTGCAATATGTACCCTTTTCCGGGCAGCAAGTGTGGCGTCTTCTTTTGTTTGAGGTTTTCTCGGCTCAGACCAGCTGTTTTGGCGTCGCCGTGATCGATTGCTTTGGGCTGCCGCTCTTCTTTCACCCGGAAGTAGCGCTCTCTGTTTGTAGCTCGCGCTAGCTCGAGGCGTGCACGTACTGCCGCTGCCACAAAGATGAGCGACGCACAAAACGGAGAGGTGTTTGAGGCCATTACGGTGCACAATTTTTCCGAGAGGATTTTGGAGCAGGTCATACACTTCCACGTGATGAAGCTGAGCGGTGGGTTCTTCCTCTGGGTCGGTTCCAGTCCGGTTCTGTCCAACCTCGCGGTGTCGATGAGCAGCAGATACGTGAGTATACGTTACACACTTAAAGGGTTTTTGCTTCTTTTCTTTTATCGCTTCTTCACACTTCGGCGTTACGTGTTTAAACCACGGGCTGTTGATCTGCTTCACTTTACTAATTCACGTTTAAACGATACACAGAGCTTGTAAAACAGGATGTTTTCGTCCCAAAGTGAGCCAACGTTATCCATCGTTTAACGCCGTACGAAAACCTCAGACGTGATCAGTCGATTAACCAGTTAACACACAATGTAACTAATCATTAGGTGCACAGTTTCAAATGAGTAAACAAATGAGCTACTGCTGTATTGCACGAGTAATAATAATCTCCTGATGTAATGTGACAGTCTGTCAAAGGCTACAATTCCCCTCAATTGTGTATTTGTGCTTGCAATACCTTTTTTAGTATTGACTTTAAAAAATATATTTGTGAGCAGGCTACTGTGAGTAGTCCACGCATTAGTAAATATACGTCTTGTTTTCATCTCACTGTATTAGAACTTTAGATTGTTTTTCATTGCATACAGTTCGTTGAAGTTGATGTTCTTGGAGAATACACGACGTTGTTTATTTGTTTTATTTACTGCTGTTTATTTGTATTTTTATGTACCCATTCACACTTGGGCTAACCGAGATTGTAGTGTATTGTATATCGCTCATCCGTGGCTAAGTATCCTCTGACTCCATCACGAACCAGAGACAACTGTCCTCAGTCGGGAATCACTAGGGGTAAAAACAGTTCAGGACTGATCAGTTGTTTAGGAACACGTGGGTTGAACATATTAAGCAAGTCAGTATGTTGGATGTGAGACAGGTAATTCATTTTTTTCCCTGAAAAGACACTAACTGCTTCTTTTTTTTTTTGTCTGCAGGATTCGATGCCATTATCTACATTAGTCATGGGAGACCCATCCAATACTGCTGCAAACTCTATGGCACAGAGATTAGGTAATGATGCAGATATTGTATAACGTTACTAAACAGTTGGAGAACTTTTTTCAGATGTAATGTGGTTTGATTTTGTGTATCTTTAATTTCATGAAATGTGTGATAAGCACACAAATCTCTTGGGGAAAGCTTTCTACGATGTTTGTCATTCTAAAAAGGCTTTAAGAACATCCTTTTTATATCTCCACAAACCTCAGTCTGACTAGTGTAATTGTGTTGTAAAGCAAACAATTTATTTTACAATCCAAACTAAACATGAGGTCTGTGTCTGTCTGTCTTGCAGCAAAGAAGACCAAAAAGCAAGTGTTTGTGAGTTACAGTCTTCCGATGACGGACTCCAACCTCAGTCTTTCGGTGGAGCAGAGGATAAAAAAGGAGGTGGAGCTTCACCCTGAACACTTTTGAAGCCATTTGATTATTTACTCCTGTTTTGTGTAAGGCTGAGGATAAGATAGGGAGAGGGGCCTGATAAAGTAGGAAGTGCATCTTCTATTTTGACACACATACACCTGCAGATACTGTAATGGTCCTCCCAACACAATAACCACAAAACGTCACATCAAGTGTTCTTTTATTGACACAATAAATTAAGTTGTTTATTATCAAAACATGTAGGCCTATGGCTTTTTGTACAAATGCGTCATATTAAAAAAATACCATTAAGAAAACTGCATTAGTGGTTGAGTTTTTTTTCTCAGTTTCACTGTTGAAAACTTACAAACTAGTAAACCATACATGGTGTTCAAAATACGTGCTGTGTACTAAACATGAATATTGTCTGAGTGAAAATTGGTTTATCCAATCAACGATCTTATATCCTATAAAAGTAAAGTTGATGGTCCATAAATTATGAATGGTACATGTTTCCATACCTTACATTTGTATGCAGTCCTAAAGGATACTTATCTAGTAAAGTGTGTTATTGTACACCAATCACATCTAGGCCAGGGCTGTGCAGGCTGCGCTGCTCTATTCTAATCTTCACAAACGTTTATTTCAAAAAACTGTAAAATATTGTGCTTTCTGGCTATAGTTACACATCCTCGGAGCAGGATTACAACATTACCACAGTACAGAGAACAAGGAGTGGAAATATCTGCTAATTAGAAGGTATTTCAAGCAACAAAACTGCCCTCTCGAAGCAGGGCGAAATAAATACTGGTTACCTTAAATTGAAATGCTCTGTTCCTTAAAAAAACAAAAAACAGCCATCATGATAAAGCCATTGAAATGCTGAGAAGCGTCATAAGACATACGTTTGCACACTCAACTGGTAAACTCTCATGTCCGTTCAACTCTCAGATTTGTTCAGCGTTTCCCGCCGTCTCTACAAGCTGCCAAAGGTCTCCGGCTGTTCGTCCCATTCGACAACCATCATACACCCGCACCATTGAAGCCGTACTGCTTTCTTTAAGAATCTGTGTCTACACTGACCTCTTCTGTGAGGATCAAGTGCCACAACGGACTTCTCGTAGAGGAACAACAAATACCAAATTAAAAAAAGGAAACGTGTCGAACCATTTGTGCCCTTTCATGCAAAAAAAAGAGTGTTAGTGGTTTAGCCAATCCCTGGTTCTCCAACAAGTCGGCTGAACATCACAAACACTTGATTGTGTCTCTGACATTTAGTGCAAAATAACTTCTAAAGAATTACAAGATGCAGTGAAATTCTCTCTCAACGAGTCAAATCTGCAAACACAAACGTCCTCCAGCAGACGTTGCTCAAAGAGGGTCTGTCCCGCTTTGCCTCTTCACCTGTCTGCTTCTTCTACCTGTAAATCCTTCTCTACGGAGCGGACGGCAGTGCAACAAACTCCCCACGCAACACTTTCAAATTATTGAACACACACTGACTTCAGATACAATTTTTTTTTTTTTGCCAACTCTTGAATGAATCATAGTAACAACAACCTACACACACACACACAAATATATTACCGTCACCATCAGAGAGTTTGTCTGGTTCATCCGAATAATTCCATCCCCCCCCCCCCCCCCCCCCTCCTCCTAAAAGTCCTGCGTTGTCCCAAACTCGTGGATGAATGCTAAAGCGACACCCGGCGCCGGTAGGAGACTATTGCTCGGGTGCTCGCACCCCGTTGGCCACGGCCTGGTTTCCGATCACCTCGCCGCCGGTGGCCAACGAGTACGAGGCCGGCACCGCTGCCAGAGCGGTCGCCGCGGCCACCGTGGCGCCGCCGGTGGTCGTGAGGTGCAACGGCGTGTCGTGGACGCGGGCGTACTCGCCGTCGGTCTTGGCCAGGAGGAGGTGCTGCTCCCCTGGATGCAGCAGCGTCTGTCGGGTGAAGCTCTCTCCGTCGGCCAGGCTCTCGGGGAGCGGCTGGCCCCGCGGCTCGGGCAGCAGCAGCAGGCAGATGATGCACAGCAGGGTGCAGCAGGCGAAGATCACGTGGTGCAGGAAGTAGCCCTTCTGGTTGTGGAGCTCCATGATGGGGGCGGTGAGCATGCCGAAGCCGGCGCTGGCCAGGACCAGGCCCAGTCCTCCACCCCTACGCGGGGACACACACACACAGAGAGAGAAGGGAGAAAGATTTGTCACCACGGTGTTTCAGTGCTCTATGGGGGAGATGGAGGGAGTGTTTGCACCTTTACTCACATCTCTGCGGTTTACACTTCTACTGAAACTTTAGTGAGTATATAAAAGACTCACCTGTCAGTCAAAGTTGCACCACAAGATGCAGCCAACACCAGGAACAAGAGATTTGCCCAAAAGGTTCCATACGCAGCGACAATTCACATTACGGACTATTCAGCGAAAGGCGGAGGATACTGTTTTTACCGCTGGTACACAAGAAATCCATCTGCTCCACCGTTTTGGACTAACAGGAAACTATTATTTCATGTATGGTCACCCCCCACTCACACTGGTCAATTAAACGTAACAAATGGACTAAATGGATTTCCCAAGACATCAAAATTCTTTTGGCATTCAAATAATGTATAACGTTTTTTCTGACACTGGTGGAAATGATTCACACCACCTACTCAAACCCACTTAAAGATACGGTGTAATACAACACTGTGACACAGACTATGCATTCTCTTTATAATATTTTTATCACATTTTTCTTTCTGTGAAACAGGGCAATTTTTGTGGTGAGTGTATTTCATGCTTAGAATTTTGACCTTCAAGTGAAATGGCCTATGGTAGATAGTCCACCATCGGTAACAAATAAACAATGCCCCTTTCCATAAGGGTCCCCTGTGTGTTTCTGATCTTCAAGGCTCACCTGATGACAGTAGGGGTGATTTCAGCACAAAAGAATATGCTGAGTGTGCTGACTGCGTGAGAGGAGAACATGCCGATGATGGAGAAGGCCACCGAGAATTTCCTGTTCAGGGTGTCTCGCAGAACTGTGCATAGGAGGACAATAAAAAACATAAGAACACCGGAAATGTCCAACATGAGACACAGCATAACAGTGTTAATGTAAGGGACAATGTCCAAGGAGGCCCTCTGGGTAAAGATTCCTGCTCATCCCTGTTGAGGTTCACTTCACACTAATGACCATCTTATTATACATTATTCTGCTTTCCACCAATTTGAATAGATTAATGAATAATGTATAGCTTCCAGTAAACAAACAGTCCTCTTGCTGTGTATGAAGATCAGAACTATGGTTGCAACGGCGCGAACAAAAACTGAAGCCATGTTCACGTTAAGGCTTGAGAAGCTTAATTCATTTTACATTTAGAAGTGGACTTTTGGGGGGGGGGGGGGGCTATTGTAGGGAATACACATTTTTATTCGTGTTCTTTCTTATGTTCTTTGTCATGTCTTTGAAAATAAGGTTGCAAAAATTTGCATTAGAAATGTTTGCATGCAAGGCTGTGTATGACAAAACAAAATTGTTCAAAATTCATATATACTCCTGTATACTCCTGTTAATTCCTATGTAACGTTTCCAACTTCGAATATTCCCGGAATATTGCAACCCCAATTAGAACTGTGGAAATCTGCTGTAAGGAACTAACCATGGAATAAGACTGTTTAACAAGGCTATGTGAGAATATACAGTATGTTACTGCACAGGCACCTAAATATTAGACCAGAACATGTAAATAACAAACACACTGTAGTTGTACCTGTGTCGTGGCGAAGGCTGTACTTGCCAATCACTGGTTTCCATTAGCGAGCGTTGGAGAGAGGAGAACATGTCATTAGTCCACACAAAGGGCAGCACAGTGCTGACTCATAACAAGCACAATTTCTCTTTTTTTAGGCCTTGAGGAGAACTCTGCACGGTACCACTGAAGCCTGAAATGATGACCCCTGTATTGCATATGTGGGAAAGAACTGCAGGCTGTACTGTTTAACTGTTCAATGACAAGGTGATGCAAAATGTCCAACTCTCTTCTCGTGTTGCGATTACTCACAGTTGAGTAGGCCCAGCTGTAGAAGGGACGCCAGTGCTGTAATGATCATGAAGGTGAGCAGCCCTCCCCGCCGACCCATCAGCCCCACCGCGGGGCAGACCGCCAGGCATGTTGCCACGGCGATGCCGGCCATGGTGTAATAGTCTGCGTGGCACAAAGCCGTGGGCTTGGCCTCCGGGTCCATCATGCTGCGGGCGAAGCAGTGGTGGATCCCGTAGCCCGTCAGCCTGCCCGGACAACAGCGAGACCCAATCAGCAGACGGACAGACCAGAGCCAACAAGACACACGTTGATTTCTTAATATATATATTAAAGGAACTGTGCCGGCCCGGCCACAACACACTTACGAGTTGACACACAGCACCACGATGTTTTTCCACAGGTTCCTCGTGCTCATCATCTTGACAATGCAGGTCGGTTGGGGTTTCTGGTGCAGCTCCTGCTCCAGCTCTGGTAGGAAACCCGAAGCACACCGTGACATGAGAGGCCAGCCTAATTGCGCTCTGTGGCCTGTAGATGCATAGCAAATCTCTTTGTGTGTCTGCAGGGCCACGAGGTGAGGCATGAACACGGAGCGTATCCCCGAGGCAGGGGAGGAGGGCGGTGAGGTATGGGGAAGGGTGTAAGGTCAATCCTTTGCTTTTACACGGTTTCGGATTCGTTCTGTTGAACAGACTAAACAAGTAAGGCTGTAAGTTTTTGGGCAGTTTGAGCAGTTTTCCCTTTTTATAAATAGATATCAAATCTCAACACTGATTAAACAAGTGAAAATAGTCAGTAGGGTCAGTCTCTCTAAGACGGAAGTCTTATTGAAAAAACGTTGAGAGACACTGCTGGGAATCTACAGCATGGTTGCACGTATGAAAAGGGGATCTTTGAGTCTTTGTGTTCGTTGCATGTGCATTTCATCACACGCTAAGAAGCGGCTGCAACATAACGCAGATGATGACAGTTTTGAAAAGTTGGCATAGTGACGTGAATAAAGTAAAAAGACTGAGGATCAATCCTCTAGTTTGATGCCCCTCACCCGTCAGAACGCCTCTCGGCTCAGTGTTCAGGTTAACCTGGTTCTTCCTGGCAATACGCAGCATCATGGCTTTGGACCGCCTGTAGTGGTGGGTGGCAAGCAACCAGCGCAACGACTCCGGAAAAAGCCTGGGGAGGGAAAGAGGAGAGCGGGAAGGACATGGAAGAGAAGAGAAAGACATGAGCCAATGGGTCAGAGCAAGAAGAAGAAACCGACAGAAGTGGGAGAAGAAGGAAAACAATAGAAGAAAGAGAGTATTGTTTTTAAGTTGAAGCAGAGGCTGCAGAGCACTGTGAGGTGCAGTGTTTACTGTACAAGCCATCGCCTGGCTCATCTGCCTCCTCAACTACCCCCCCTCTCACCCGCAACCCTCCTTGTCCATTTCCTCTGAGGGCGGGACTCACCAGACGTAGGGCAGCATCAGAACAAAAGGGCTGATTATGACAATCTGCAGGACCTGCCAGTCATCGCGGCCCGGCCAATTGCGGCACAGCGCGGCCACCCCTGGCATCAGAAGCTGCCCGCCCACCATCAGGAAACTGGCCACCATGGTCATGGAGAAACGCCAGGCTGGCAGACAAAGCTCGATCCCTAAAATGAGAAGACAGTGAGAAAGAGAGAGGTTTATTTTCACTCGAAACAGAGACTCTTGTGGTGTTGCTGTGGAAACGTGTAAATCATAAGCTGCACGAGTGGGTTGCATGTGGGGCCAGTGCGGAATTTCCTCTCTGAATTATTGAGAAATCCTGTCGATTAATTTAGGAAGTACTACAAGTCAAGGTTTGTGAAAGGCTTCAGCTGCTTGGTGAGCATTTCACCAAATCAGTCCATTATACTCTCCCCCCCCCCCTATACCGCCTGTAACATGGTACAGTCCAGATGGCCTGGTCCTTATGGCAAGGTCTGTTTGAAGGTGACCGTTGTGGGAGGATGGGAGACTCACTAACCTGGCCTCCTGTACCATCTCTTGTTGTTGTTAGGAGGAGGAAGCAAAAGCAGAGGGGGGAGGAAGGGAAGGGAGGAAGTAGGAAGACAGGAGCAGAATGCAAATGACACCCCCCCCCCTCCCCCCCTAAAGAAAATGCAGGAGTCGCTCTATTCATCAGTTGAATCACTAGAGGAATGATAACAAACAATAGCAAGAGGAAGCCAGAGACGGCTAAAGGCCCACAAAGCGAGGTGGGGGGGAGAAAAACAAAGGAAGAAAGCAGAAAGATGACACAGATTCCAAGATAAGAGAAATAGTTCAGTTACAGGAAAAAGACATCTGGAAGAACAACATGAAGATATTACTGAGAACCCCCTCCTCTCTGTGTCAGAGAAAGTTCAAATGAATATTTCCGGTTTACTTTCGGGGCCGGAAGTATAAAAAACATTTTTTAACAGATGATCTGTCTACAACTGTCAAGATGTAGTGATGTTTTGTATAAAAAACTACTTCAAGATGGCATCTGTTGCTTTTATGTTCTGTAAGTCAAACTTTAATGTGGAAAATAACGTGTACCGAAAGCTGGCAGATGAATGTAATGTAAAACGGGAAATATTGGCCTCCGGAATGTAGTCAAGAATGTCAGTAGCATAAGATAAAGGTGCAGTGGTACATGCAGAAGTTCCTCAAAATCGCTTGTTTCCATGTCATGTATTTCCCCCTGTGCTCTCGGCCCTGACAATCAACACACACCGTGCCTCTTTGGCCCCGCCTCCAGCGGTCAATAGACATGGATCAGACACACACAGACTAGACATAAACTGTGCCGTAGCAAAGGCAAAGCATCTCCAGACCTACTGCGGAGACCCCCAAAAACACTCCCCAGCTCTCTGAGGACTTTACTGGGATATCAACACACACACACACGCACACGCACACACACTTGCAGGGAGCTTTTGTTCCCGCTGAGTTGGAGAATGGTTCTCCTTGTGCTGATTATCTCACTGCCCGCCGTCACCCCCCTATGGGCTGATCCTCCCTCGCCCCCCCTCCTGCTCCCTCTTCCCTCTTGCTCATCAGGGGCTGAAGTGGCTCCCTCACCCTTTGTAAAGCCACCATCCCCCACTTCCACACCCCTTACCCCCCCCCCCCCCCCTCCTCCTCCTCCTCTTCCTCCTCCTTTCCCTGAGCAGTTGCATCTGAACAGTTGCAGAGAGGGGACGGGAAAACAAAAACCTGTAATTGGAGAAAAGGAGGCTAAAAACAAAGAGAGGGCAACAGAAAGCAGCTATTCTAATGGGACAACTAATCCTTGATGACGAATGGCCGCCACCACACACACTTTGTGTCGTCTTCTGCTCCGTCCCTGACCTTGCCTGGGGCATGAGAGCGGGGCACCGAGACGATTGGCTCTCTGACAGCATGAGTTAAGAGAGAAGACCACAGTCTGAGTGTGTGATGGGTGTTTTATGTTCCAGTCATGTGGTCTCTGCCCCACTGTGTTGACAAAGCATCCGAACCGATGTTTGGAGAGAAAAAATTGATAGACATCCCCTTTTGTTTCTGGAACATTACACACACACACACACACACACACACACACACACAAAAGGCACACTCATGAAAAGAGTCCTCTGCCGCTGCCTTAGGGCTTCACAGAGAGCAGGTTTCACAAGGGCACCGACAGGACAGTACGTGTCCCCAGCTGAGTCAGCACTAGTCGTCGCAGTAGCTCATTAACAACAAGCACACACATTTAAATCCGTGTAAATGTCTTGCACTATACTCCCATAGAGATGTATAGGAGTATAGTGCGTGTATCTGTTTTTAGCCACACGTCTCTGAGAGTGGAGCAGAGACAAAGATGTCTCAGTGCCGTTAGAGTAAATGCAGCCTAATTCCTTTGGGTCCGTGCAAACCTCACTGACAGAAATCCTCCCTTTGAGTACCACATGCTCCCCGCAGGCCCTGAGAAGCGGCCCTGAAATCTTTTTGCGGCTTGCTGCAGCGGCTCCTGTCAGCTGGGATTCGCAGGGTGCGCACTGCTGAATTTGAATCTCGACACAATTATGTGAGAATAACAAACCCAAAACCTGTGTCAGATGCGTCTGAACATGTGGCAAGTCCTTCAGGAGAATTCCAAATCGTTCTGCAATAAGGATTTACCCGAGTCAGAGCTCTGGCTTGTCAGCAGTCAAGTCTGACTACGGTCAGCCGCGGGCTGAGTTCGCCTGAGCGAGGCCAGTCCATCTGCCAACACAGCGGGAGGGAAAGCATTTAATAACTCAGCTCAACTGTCACCAGAACGTCATGCAAGCACCATCCAACAAGGCTGCCAAATGGAATCAGCACAACATGAACGCTGTACGTGTGTGTAGAAACACTGATTCCTAATTCCGTTTTATTCAGCTGCAGTGTGTGAGAAACCTTCATAGTCACGATTCTAATACATGAAGTGGACATGCTAAATTATATTTCAGTGTTGTACAAGTCTCCCTTTGACCGAGCCCTCGTTTTAAATCGACGGCACTTTTCCAAACACATATTGTGTCTCCACGGCATCTTTACGATACTTGTGTGTCACACTGCGACCTGCAGACACTCAAAAGGTCTTATCTTTAAACACCGTCTTGACCAAACAGCACTCACAGGATAAATGTGATATTATTTTTCAGATAATTTTTGATGACGGGCAGAAATTCGAGGAAAGGGGTACGAGGAGACGGAAAGGTCGCTCCTCCCGCCTCCCAGGGGACGGCCCTCTGGTACGTGCCGAGTTACAAACTAATCAACTCTGAATGCAGAATTGGTGCAAACAACCCCGATGGGCAAACAAAACACGAATGAACACGTTTACATTGGCAGTGCAAACTAAAGCTTCTGCTGGCGGCTCCAATGGCGTTTATTATTCTCTGTGAGCTGCAGAGAGATAATCAAACGATGAGATGCTCATAAAGTGAAAATAATGAAATGGCATTGAGAGAGAGGGGGAGGAGGATGAGATCAATGTGGTCAAGGGAAACAGAGTGAAGATGGAAAAAGCCAGAGAGCTGCTGTATTTAGAAATCTAAAAGTCAGCCGTGCCTTGACACAGGCAGAGAGGAGGCAGAGACAAGGGGCATCGATGTGGAGAGATCGGCACAATGCGATGGAGCGGAGGCGCGTCAGCGTGCAATCATCCATAATACGGTACACGTGTGCTACATGACATCCATGATGGGTGTTAGCATCTGTCCTTTTGTTAGCACAAGCCAGCAGAATAATGATACTTAACATACAGAGGAGACCAGGCGGGAGGCAGGGAACCTTGAAACGAGCGAGTCGTGCTGTGGCTGAACGGGCCTAAAGAAAAGCGTGTGAGCACCCAACGGTGACTGGATCGACCACAACAACAAGCCGGCTCCTTTCTTCACTGTGATGGTTTGCTCTTTCATTGATCTGCTGGCCTACTTACAAGCTGCGTGATCGTCTGACTGCTCTTTGCGGTCCGTTTCTTTGCATTCCCTGATCTACGCCCAGATGTTGCGGCCATACAACCCTCAGCATGCCCTGATCTCCCAAGCAAATGATGGACTCTGCCCTGGTCACAGCGGACAGCAGACTGCAAACTTTTTGAACACAGTCTTCTTCCTCTTATTATTATTAATGGCTAAAGCTACTAAACATGTTTGATAATATGTGATATGCCTTTAAATCCCTGTATCCCAGTTATCTGATTTCTGACCCTTATAACTAAGGGACTATGTTTAAAGGATACACTCCCTTCACTCCTTTGTATATTTTCAATTTTAAGGTACTTTTACTTTATTTGCGTTTTTAACAGATTACGATTTTAAAAATAAAAATATCTATTGCATAACATGTGATACTGGATGGATTCAAGTTCAAATGTGTTCCACCAGTAGCAACAAACTATTTTTGCAGAACTGAATGTTAATTTTACTCAAGTAAAAGATGCAAGTCCTTAATTCAACCTCTGCTTGTTTGAATGTTTAAATTATCTCTGAAATTTTGTTTGAAAGGAGGTCCAACGCTCATCCAACGCTCGGTGTGAAGAGCCATCAAATTAAGGCATAGTCGCTTCAACCTGAAAGCAATTTTTGTCATCTGCAATCTAATGGACTGGACTGCACAGTCGACATAAACAAAATGACGTCACTTCAAAAATGTCACTTCAAAAAACATTGACGACTCCGACGCTTCTGTCCTGCAAGGTGCCTGCTGAGCCTCTCTTGGTAAGCGACAGAAACAAGGTAGAATGACGAGGAGCGTCATGCTCCACTCAGCATCCAGGGTTGTTCTGCTCGTGTGTGGGTACAGTATGCGCTGCTATTCTACATGTCTTCTTACTGCTAAAAGGACGGCGGCATCTGTTGTCTGTGAGTTTACTTCAAAGCAACTGTGTCCTGTGTCGGATGGGCGACTGTTCCTCCTTCTGTATTCATCCACGGCTCACTCAACTCGCAAACACCTTCTTTGTTACACTTCAAAGTGCATGAATACAATCTGTTCCCTCACACAAACAGCAGAGACACTCAAAACACACACGCGCGCACACACACACAATGCCATCATTGTCCACACTGAGCACACAAACAGGTGACAGAGAAAAGAGCCATTACAGATTACAGAGCAACAATGAGCTCTCGTAAATGAATATTTGAATCTGTCGTACTAATAATAATTGCAAATCATTGAATGCTCTTTTTCCCAAACCAGATACTTGTGAGAACAATAGAGCGATAAATGTCATGAAATGAAACTATTCTGTCCGGTTAAATAAACCTTAGCTCTTTTCCTCATTCAGCCTGTACGGTGTGGTCTTCATTTTAAACCTGGCGTTTCCAAACCCCTGTGACCACAAAACTTAAAGAGTCTTTCGTTGGCCTTTGTGCACATCGCAGATTAAATTCACTTCTCGGGGGTTCCTCTGCAGACGAGCCACTTTGCTTGTTTGTTTGCAGAAGCAGTTGTGCAGATATTTATCAGGATCCCCTGCTGAGAGGGACTAAACCAGCCCTGAGCTCACAATCTGCCCCCGCTTCATACATAAGGATCTGCTAATCTCCTACTGGCCGGACAGAACAGAGGGGGCCTACAGAGAGTGAGTGGAGGCGGGGGGGGTTCAGAGGGGACAGTAGGAGTGTTTTGGGACGGGGGTGAGGAGTGCGTAGTGGGGGGGGGTTAATGCTATTAACCAGTTTGGTGTCACCTTGGCCATTGGCCACTTATTAAACTATTTAAGATGTGGCTAGAGAAGAAGACACGCCTACTTTGGTGCTCTCAGGACAATTTGCAGAATCTCTGCACCAGAGGCCATGAGCAATCCATTGTTAAAATAGTTACTATATCTTGAGGGCTACTGCCATTACTTTTCTAACTCAAAGTGATTTTAAGAAATTGGAATGCATTCATTGCACTGTGTAAAACACATCATTTGACCCGGTCAGGTGAGATGTTAGAGAATCACTGGACAGTGGTCATTTCAGTCTAAAATGTAGTGTTACACCACCTTCTATCAAGAAAAATGTTTCATCAGACAAATATTTGAAACTTAGATAGATATTTCTTCCTAAAAGAGAGCATTCATATGACAATATTGAAGGTGAACATATTCATTATGTGAGAAGTTATTGGGATATACAGAGATTGTTGTTGACACTGGGAGGAAACCAATCATTTTCAAAAGTATTGCAAAAAAAAAAAAAAGGGATCTGTATCGTACCATTAGGCCGTTAATGGGTTGATGAATAACCCCAATAAACGACAGCGCACCAATGAGGAGATCCGGGAGCAGGGGGAAAGCAGGAATATGCAGGCGACAGCATTTACTTACTGAGCACGTAGAGGGAGAGAGCGAGGCCCGCCAAGCAGAAACCCTCAAAGAAGCGCAAGGTGCTGAACATGGTGACGTTCACAGAGAAGGCAACACTCAGACCAAACACCAGCATGAAAAGCACCGAGAGAATCAACACGGGGTGTCGACCAAACCTTTGGAAACAGAGAGAAGCAGGAAGGAGAAAGAAGTAGCAACGTGTTTAATAGCTGTCACAAACTGAGAAGAGAGGAGCTTCTGCTTTGAAGCTGATCGGTCCCGTCATGGTTTGCTCCAGACTTTAGTGGACGTCCTGGTACACTGGGGTCACTGGGTCACTGGGCCAGGTCAGAGCTGAGGACATTTCTTTGCATTGTTTCCATGGTTACGGATCCCAAACACAATGTGGGGACTTTTTTTCCCACGAAGCAACTCCTGCCGTCTGACCTGACCACATTGACTTCATTTATTAAATTGACAACAGCCTGCAAACCAATTACTAAAACATACATTCTGTTAGCTTGGTGCTCACAACTATTAGAAAAAAAACGTTCAATCATTTAGTAGCCAAATTTCTGTCAGACACTTTAGTTCAGTTTTTTATTCGAAACTCTTTTGAATGTAGAGGTTGACAGCAAGAGCCATGGGCTTCGAACACAAGGAACGAATGCTTTAAGAATTGAAATGTCCATAATCCAGTTGATCCAGACTGAGATCAGATGGATTTCCATTGAAAGATGCCAATGGTCAATTAACAATTTGTCTTGTACTGTTAGCAGGCCGTTGTTTTAACAACTTATATTGTTTTAACCTATACATACATATATCTGGCATGAAACTTTTGATTCAGATTGAATGGTCTTAGTAGAGTATGAATATGTGAGCAACTCTTTGGTTTACGACCTAATCCTTGCAAAACTGATAACTGATGATTCAGTTTTAAGCATTAACAAAACTCAACACACCTACATTGCTTTGGGATGTGGGCACAAGGATTAGAGAAACCCTCCAAAACTACCGCCACGGTAGATTGGAGTAGACTTAAGGGAGAAAATTTAAGGGAGAATTTTGTATTTTGGTGTAACATAGATATTTTTATCATCAGAAACTGTAAATGAGCACAAGACAAGGAAGAAGCAGCTTACCAGTCAGCCATGACCCCCATCACTAGGTAGCCAAATATGGAGCCCACCAGCAGAGAGAACTTGGCAATGTGCACCTTCCAGGCTGAGTCACACACCAGGTTCCACTGAAACGAGAGAGAAAACACAGAGAGGAACGTTATTCAACTTTTCAGAGAAAACCACCCACAACAAGATGAAAGGGAATTAGACATCAGCAGCTGAGCAGTTTTAGTCTGTTAGCTGCACAGAAACACAAAGAAATATGGGTTTTTCTCATCAGACGTCTGTCTAACTCGCTGCTCTGATAGTTCATGGTGTTTGATGAGCGTGCAAACGGGCTGCCAAACGCTTTTGAAACACTCAGATGTGCATTTGAGGGAAAAACGAGAAAGCTTGTGAGAAAACGTGTCACTGTGTTCATAATGACAGAAATCGATCGCTTTCCACTCTCTGTGGGTCAGTGCACACAGCCTCGGCATCTGGAGCTCAGCCAAGAACACATGTGCAAGCATGATGTGTAATTATATTTGTGCACGACCCAGAGAGGATCTGCAGGCGTGCAGCAGCGCAATCGAGCCATGTGTACAAAAAGTGGAGAGGAAAAAAGCGTTGGTGTTCAACAGTCATTTACAGAACTCCATGCTGAGCCTGCAGCCGTGTGCCGAGGAGCAGAGAAGGAGGTGATTATTGGTCATGACTGATGCTTTTGGTTAGAAAATGGCCGGTGGTGATGCAGAGAACTCAATATGGCTTTATCAGGCGTGGGACATTAGCACTAGCGTTATTTGAGACGGAGGCCATGAGCTGGGTGCAAAAGGCACTTTGATGATATGGCCGTCAAGTTCTTATCACGCTACAAAATACTGTTATCAAAATTTAATTAGAAGCAAAGCTCAGTATGTTTTTTCTTTCACACAAATGTGATCCAAAAACACTGGATTGAACTAATCAAGGTTTTGAAACAGGATTTTTGACTTCTTCTAGAACACGGATTCAAAGTTTCTTTGTAGTGCCTTTCACTTTTCTATTACACGAGTGCTGTAGTGTGGCATATTCCCCAATAATTGCAAAGCTTAAGCAACCCGAGCGTGTTTAATCGCTCTGAGCAAAGACAAACTGATCAGTATTAAGCAGATTGGTATATTGGACACAACATCATTATAAGTGGTAGTGTTCCCGTGACATTCACTAAATTAAAGCAGAAGAGGGGAAAGGATTTACGTCCCTGGGTCTCTGGCTCTGGGACTGTGTCACGGTGGGGTGTAATGCCCAACAGTGCAGCAATGAGCTGAACTTCACAACATAAGTGATTTGTTATTTACTGGTCATTTTGTGATTATTCTATTATTACTATTATTCTTAAAAAACTATACTAACTATATTGACTTCAACCATGATTTCCCACGCCAAGCCACAGCATGGCCATCAGCTGCTGTCTCTGACACACACTCTCATATTGAGGTCAGGGGGGAATCTCTGCTCTGAACTGAGGGTGATGAAGACAGAGGGCGGTGATGATGATGATGATGATGATGATGATGATGATGATGATGAACAGAGAGCTCTGTCTCAGATAAAGCTGTGTCTCTCTCTGGAGCTCAGTCGTTACCTTGGTAACCACATTCTGACTAAGTCCCGTTTGCAGCTCCAGCTTCCACTCCTTGCAGGCGCATGGCATACCGCCGCCTTCGCCGTAGCCCCCCTCGGTGCCGTTGCCGGCGAGTTGCCACGCGGGTGCGCCGCCGCTGACCGGCGGGGACCCGGCGGTCCAGTTGCTGTCGTTCGTGAGGGGCTGCAGGCACGTTCCATTGGGCTGGGCCAGGAGGAAATAATCCGAAAACTGACTAAAGCCAATGAACAATGCCGGTATCCAGGTCAGGACCACGAGCTGCTTCTGATGTTTCCCGAACCCCCCCAAAGACGGCAGGACGGTGCGGTCGATGTGCGGCAGCAGCCGGGGCACCGGGTGCTCCAGCGGGGTGAAGCCGTTCTCGGGCGGGTGGTCCTGCGCCTCCAGGCGGCTGGCTGCCATCACGGCCCGGCCACAAAGAGAGCCGGCGGGCGAAGCGAAGCCCCCCTCCCTCCCCCTCCACCCCCCCGCTCCGTCGCCGTCCGAGCACTCCGCGTTAAGCCCTTTGACACAAAGGGAAGCCCGCGGCGCAGATAAATCCTGTGTGTAGCCAACAAAAGCCCGATCCAAATATAGCGCGTCTCCGGTGCGTGGGGGGGGCGTGCGCAGGCACCAGATCACCGAGCAGTCGTCTTCATGGCGAGGCGGGACTGCAGCGACCAGGGGATGTCCGAGTGGAGAAGCTGTGTCAGGAGGAGAGGGCTCTGGAGAGGCTCCCGGGGAGGAGTGGAAGCGGACCGGCAGGCATGCTCACCAGCACGGGCTTTGAATTCCATGAGTACAGCTCCCACAGCGAGATCCATCCATGTGCAGCTGAAGTGGGCCAGGCCTGCTGGTGATGGAGAAGCACAACAAGGGGCTACACATCCACACTGGGATCCTCTTAGACATCTACTGGTCCCTCATCCGTTTACGCGCCACAGGTCTCACACCTGCCCCCAAAACGGGGACCTCCTGGGGTTGCGCATCACTCCGCTTTTCAAGTCCAGAATATCCGCGCGCCAAGTCCTCGTCTGTCCGCGTCTCGACGGCGCTGAGTTCAGCGACGTGCTTGAACACGCTGCGCGGTTTGTCGCCGTCCAGTCAGTGGGACATGGAGCTAAAGTGGCGCTGGGAGCGGAGATAGGGGGGGGGGGAAGCCCCGCCCTCCGTCGGTCGCGCTATGCGCTGCGATTGGAGAGCCTTCAAAGGGCGACTGCGCCACTGACGGGCATCTGCAGGCAACAATGATCCCCTTTGTGCAGCCTCTGCCCTTTCCACCAGATAGGAGCCGACTCTGGATGCGTTACGGTGAAATGAGAAAAGCAGTGGTTTTACACAAAGGCGGTTTACGTCATGCGTGTTCGTTGCACAGGCGGCACGTGAATAGGCAGTATTAGTTAGTTCGTGGTTTTAGGAGACAATGGGAGGAGGTCAGTGTCCGTGGAGGTGTGGGGGTGTTGAGGTGTGGCCTGCCAGCCGCCAGGTGGCGTCTAACGACCACAATAGCCGCCCTCACCTCCGTTTGTCCTCATTAATCAGGCCATCCGCAAAATTACAACGCAGGAATTATGTTAGATTTTAAATAGTCTTAAATAGTTTTTCAAAAGGCATTAACGGAAGGGATGAATTAAATATATATCCAAAGGGTTAATGTGGCTGCTGCTCCCACATGAGTGTGAGTGACCTTGAGATGCAAGGCAGTGACAATTCCCCTCTGCGACTTCTACAAACGCGCTATTGTGTGTGCGTGTGTGCGTGTATGTGTGTGTGTGTGTGTGTGTGTGTGTGTGTGTTCTGCTACTCTGAATCGCATAGGGCTGATATTTTGGGTGCGGCTGACGGTGTAGCACAGAGGTGCAACTTGTCCTCATCTCTCACTCATCTCTCACCTTCCTCCTCACCCCACCCTGCACCGCTCCTCCTCGTCCACGGAGAGACTTATTTAGGATTTGGTATCCAGGGGGAGGCCGTGTGTGTGTGTGTGTGTGTGTGTGTGTGTGTGTGTGTGTGTGTGTGTGTGTCATCCGTTACAGTCACTACAGCCAACCACACCCATCTTAACAAATACCAGAAATACAAATACACAGAATGTGCCCCACCTCATTTTCAATTAATACTTTATATAGTTAAAGCAACCTAAATTGAACTGAATGCCACTTTTTGCAAACCCTTAATTAGGTCATAATTGCAATGATGTATCAAACTGTTTTTGGTGTTCACTTGCTACAGCTGCTGAAACATTTTAGGAAACATGCTTATTCACGTTCCCCTTTTGGAGTAATGCAAGACAATTGATAACTATCACACAAGCTCAGCATGAAGACAGAATCAAGGGCAAATAACTAGTTTGGCTCTGTCCAAAAAGCTCATTAAAGAACACGTCACATCTCATTTTCTACACAAAAGTATATTTAAAGAAGAGATTTTCAGGGTTTTCAGATCCTGATGATTAAGGCTGCAACCTTTTTTTTAGTGGCTTTGTTTTGCCTCCTGCCTTTTTTTGATAGTGTGTGCAGCTTACTGCAAGTGAAATTGAATTCTGTAGAGCATTTGCAGCAGAAACACATGCCACAACTATTTCTTGGTGAACACGGCCCAGTGCTGGGAAATCACCTCTCCCAGAGGTTGCCAGGCAACCAGCAGTTAAGAAGCACGAGGCAGATGGATAAACCATTTTTCAACATGGAACAGATTCATCTTCTAATTCCTCTCTAAACTTCCTCCTTATTTATTTTAATTGACAAACTTTTAAATTAAATGACATTAAAAATTCATTTTTTTCACCTTTCTCTTTTTCACATAACTGCTGATGTTTGCACAATAGTATTATTTTGTTCTTTGAACATGCGTTACATACAATTTAGGTTTACCACGTTGTATTAAATGTGTATACGCACAACTTAATTGATTCTATTCATAATTATCCATATCAATTTGTGCATATTGCATACAAGCCTAAGATACTAACCCATCATATTAGCTTTCATAATTGACAAAGTTGTTAATTTGTTGTGTTAACGCCTATAGCTGTATTATCTTATGATAATAAATTAAATGTGATAAAAGGAGAACATGTCAAAATATGCAACACATTTACAAAGTACTTAATAGGTAAGATATATGAATGTGAGGTCAATGAAAAGATTCTAGATAAAAGTCTAGTGTACATACACGGTAATGAATTTAAACCAGTGGTGTCACAATGGTTCGCTGGTGCAGGCGGAACAGGAAGTAGGACCCAGGCGCAGGATTCTTACAGAAAGTGTTCTTTATTAAACACAACGGGTACGGGTACGGGTACGGGTACGGGTACGGGTACGGGAACAGAGGCGTGCTCCAACGACGACGGGAACATAGACAATGACGCGACGAGGGACAACAGGCACACGGGGCTTAAATACACAAGGGAGGTGCAGGTGATTGGACACAGGTGGAAACAATCAGGCAATCACAAGCCAAGGCAGGAAGTGAAGTTCACCCAGAGACACGAGAGACAAGAAAACTACAAAATAAGACAGGAAGAGGACCCAAACCGTGACAAGTGGATTTCTTTGTGTATAAATGCTTTTAAGATGAAGGAAAAAGAGAAGTTCATAAAACATGCAAAACACACAATATACCGCGTTAAAATTAAAGGTATAATTCCAGATTTTGGGAATTGTGGTCTTGCTTTTCCAATAGTTTGATGATAAAAGTGTGGAAAATAAAACAAGACATTTCTTCCCTTTACTTCAATAAAGAAGTTAAATCAAACGATCTGTACTGACAAGCCGGGAGCACAATAATTTGTCTTTATGGAGGAGGTCAGTCTCATGGTGACCATGGTGACTATTTGTCTCATGGTGACCAGTGACCCAGATTGGTTCACGTGTCATGTGACGGCTCTCAGACGGCCCCTCCCTCCCATTCATCCCGTCCCCGGCTCTGTCTCCATGGACCCAGAAGGCATATCCATATCACCTGGTGCACAGGTACACCTCTGTCAGGATCAGTGAGCTGCAGCAGCCTGTTCACCAGACACCAGTACTCACAGTGCACATTGTTCTCTGTGTCACATCATACATATACACTGTGATACTGCTCGGTTGCAATATCAGCATAATATCATAAAACATTGCAGATATGGGCAGCCATGTTTAAACTGAGCACAAAGCTCGTCTCAGTTGTCACCGACTCCCTGCACACTGCACTGCACTTTCACCTGTGACGCAAAGTGCCTCAAGCGATGAATGCATATCGCTTTCCCTTCCCCTCCCTTCTGTGCTCATTCTTTCTCACACACCTGCAGGTGCAAACACAAAATTGTACTTTTATCTTTCCTTGCACCCTATGATTCATGTCAAACCCACTGGAATGAGAGTCCCGTCTCCTCCCTTTGTGTGACTATTTGTGTGTGTGTGTGTGTGTTTGTGGCTGTTGGTTTCTGGTTACTACATACTCAGCCCCACCTTAACCTTCACCACATAGCCTGTAGGTATCAGAACATTCAAGTTTGTCCAAAAAGTGTCCAAATAACTATGGAAAAGTAAGTTTCAATAAGTAAAAAACAAAACATAAAGCAGTCACATATTAGGACACTGAGTACTGTGCTAGAGGAAGGTTTCACATATATTTGTAGCTGCAATGGCTATTTGTCTTTATATGTGTTTTCTTCTCCATAATTCATGCAAAGCAAACTGGGAATTTGTTTCACACCCACTCCTGGCAAAATCCCTCTTGTTTCTAGTTTTTGGTTCCAGTAGCCGGTTGGATTCTGGCTCCAGTTCCAAGCTGATAAAAATACCCAACACATTTACCTCAGAATCTTTTATCTTCTCAATCTCTTCTTTTGTTTATTCCAGCACTTGGTGATGCACAAAGAAATTAGCTCACAGCCATTCAGATAGATCTCATTTGTCTGGTAAAGAACTCAACGTTTCAATTTTATTTGATGAGCACAATCTCAATACAAACGCTATTTTAAATGAAGACTAAAATATTTTCCGTTTATTTAATAAAAGGATAAGATAATTTAAACCTGCTGATTGATAGTTCGTAGTTTATGGACTTGATTACCTTTTAATTGAATGTTCTCCTTCTGCACCACCTGGTTAGTGCAGACATGGATGTTACCTGCCTGCATGCCACTAGCCCTGAGGGATTCCAGGAGAGGAGACACTGCAAGGCCACACCTGTGCATCAGTGCAAACCGCCTAGTTTGTTACGTCAACATTGACAGACTCTTGGCATTCGTTTGGCTTAAGCGTGTGAACAACAATGTTACCGGCCTCTGTCCCGAAACCCTCACATCTGAGAACAACACTAGACATGCAGCCACACCCTGAACACCAGCAATTATCACTCTCAGGCCTACTCATCTGCACTTTAATCCAATCTGAAAACTTTCCCTTGACACACTTGTTGACACACACAGACATTGCATGCAGACCAAGGAACCCAAGTTCCTGACAGATTGAGACAACACCCCCAGATTAAACAATTAAAACACTCCTCCTCTTAGACGTCGTAGAGGGAGAAGAGATGAACTGTCTGTACACGTGTGTGTGCATGCGCACTGGACAAGGGGATTTCATTTGATAGCAAGATTAAGGTCAAAGGACTCCTTCCCAGATTCCAGCCCATCGTGGGTGTGTTCAGGGGTGTGGAGCATCCTCCAGTTTGCCTGTTGGAGGGCAGATTATAGGGCGTTTTGATATTTGAATTCTAATCTGAAAGTACAATTACTCATTTTACGGTACTTGTACTTATACTTATACTTACTTGTACTTGATATTTCTATGGTCCACCACTCAAAAGTTGTACTAGATATCAGAGGGAAATATCGTATAGTTGGATGTTGCTTTTGAAGGCAGGACCATGACTTGTAACAAAGTACTTCTACACTGTGGTATTGGCCTTGGGTCAACTTTATTAATTAAGGATCCTTGCTGCCAAGTGAACGACATGTATTTTTTAAATGTCATGCTTTTTCAGTTAAACAAAAGGATCGAGTCTTCCTTTTGAGTACAGATTGGAGGAATGATTGGATTTTTAAAGTACATCAACAAAAAAAAAATCAAACAACCAACAAGAGGAACCTGAAGAAGAAATATGAGTAAATATACCTGTGTTGAATAAGCACTGGATTAGATACATATTTAAGATTTTCAAGGTCCATGCACCACAATATTTCCCACAGCCGGTTAGAGATCTCCGTTATGTCGGGCACCTTTTAGAATCCTAATAAAGTGTGCAAGCCTTATCTTGTCTTAGGAGTGAGAGACGATGGAACAGGGTGAACACTGGGAACACGCCTTGGAAACACACCCTAAAATATGTTATGCCATTGGATTAAAGAGACTCACACGCACAAAGAGCACATTTGTTAAATTCAGTGATGGTCTTAAAAGCGTGTATTCATCCGATTAAACATGTATTAGAATATACAATCTCCTCCCACTGTCTTGATTTAGTTTATGCCCCAAGTTAACTAACAAGAACGTGCCCGTGCAAGGTCACAAGTTCCATACTTCTATCATTTTAAATGAGACCAAAACTTTCAGAACGGAAAACAAGGAAACAAAGTGTAGCTCTAAAGAATAAGGAGGACCACTGCTGGAATACTCTTTTTGCAAAAGTATTGTTTCTGTGTTAGTTTATGTACAGGCAAAGGCATGTTCTTGAATGTAATTTAGGAGCTATGGTAAGGTGGGACCTTTTTTTTCCCCCAAGAAAAATGTTACAGCAGTCTATTATCCATGAATCACTCACATCAAGCACGCGAGAACTTCAATGGTAAGCTGATGGTAATAATTTATTTATTTATTTCCCAGAATATGGTGGATAAACATTCTTCTGCACCCAGTCAACCAATCTGTGTCTGTAATTATGTGAATAGGCTACATCTGTTTGCAATAGATCATTAACAGCACACTAACACTGTAATGTACCAGAAACTCTTGACTGTTCATACATATAACTCCCAATCATGCAGTCTTATACACACACACACAAACACACACACACACACACACACCATATCTCAATGGCTACTAATATGTTCTTTTCTTACTTCCTTCATCATTTGTGGCAGTCTGAGGGTATTACTGGCCTGCAGGCGAGTCACTGTGCTAAGGAATTCTTGTAAGGTGTAAGGCATGATAGAACTTCACCCTAAATCTGCAAAAACATAATTTGCAATGGTTTTCATCCACTTAGAATACATTCCTCTCTCTGTTTGGTTTTCTCTATTCTGATTAATGAATCCTGTGTAATTTGTGTGGATGTTATAAAGGCACAAAAAGAACTAAAACTAATCCTAAACTTAACTCAACATATTGATCTCCCAGCAGCTCTGTGAGGCAGTAGCATCGCTTTGAACTATCCTCAGCCTGCTAATATGCTCACTACAACAATGTTAACATACGCTGATGCTCAGCAGGCATGATGGTCATTGAAGGTGCTTAATTCCATAATTACCAAGAATAATGTTGCAGCACACACAAGTATTTTTTCTTTAAAGTTATTCTCATAATAACCTGAGCCGAGAATAGAGTATGTGAGTTTTTTACATAACTCACATAACTCATTTACAACAAAGGCACGGCAAGGCAAGACTAGACAAGGCATTCGCTTGGTGTCACCTTGATTCATTTGAGTCTCTAAACTTTGCAGCACTGTTTCTGATGTTAGTGTCTTTAATGTTTCTTATGCAAAACTATATATATATGTTCTACTGTATAACTACAGTAGAAGGGCTTTCTGTGGAGGACCTCAGTCCCAGAGGAAGTTGACATGTGCTTAATGATTAATGATGTTAATGTTAATCCACAGAACTATATGAACTTGCATTGAAGCTCAAAATGATCTGCAAATTATTGTGTGAATTAGAAAAGATAGAATTCCTTGACATAAGACATACTCCTGAGGGGAAGAAAGGTTTTCATAAGTTTATCCTTTTACTTTATTAATTTTGGACCAATCGGGAGACTAGAAAACTCATCCAACGTTGCTGTCATTTTTTTCTAATGAGTTCCACCCATTGAGGCAGGTGTTAATTTACAGAGTGCTAATATTTTAGCAGCAGAGGCAGAATGACAGTAAGATTTGGTGGTTGTTTCTTGTATAAAGTTTGGTGCATCTGGTCACATGTCTTCATCACATGACACTGCAGCACTTTACCTTAAGGCTCTTTGGCCTTTACAGCAAAAACACGATGAGCTGGGTTTGTTAGTTAGTCAACGTTTATTCAACACAACTTTCAAAGTTGGCCGCTCCTCCCCTGCTCACCGAGGGCCACGGTGCTTGTTGGGCGGGTGAAAGCCGACTCCCATTTCGGAGCGAGCTTTTTCCACCTGGTGTGTCACCTTGTTATATATTGTATATAGCGTTGTATTTGCCAGTGTTGACATCTCCCTTTTTAAGCTGCGCTTACAGTCTGGCACCTAATTACTAAATTGGATTGAGATTGACACTCAGAAAAGTCCACAGAGAAATTAGAAAATGCAGGCAGGTCTAAATATACATATAAAGATGCACACTTCTACTAAATAAGAGCATAGAGTTGATACTTTTTTTTGAGAAGAAACACTCATTGTGTGTTAATAAGATATTGCAGAAGGTTTTTCAACATATCAAAACGTAAAAGCAAACATAAATGGCCTACAAATGGATGTTAGACAAAAAAAAATATTTTATTTATTTATTCTATTTTTTTTAATGATCAATGCATTTATTTGATCTTTACTTGCAAGTAAAGTTTTGCAGGGCACTCACACATTTTTTTATATTATTGTAGGTTTATATTATTGTTTGGGCACAATGCATTACCGTATGCATCTTCATACCTCCATGACCCCACCCTAATCACGTTAATGTGAACGCCATTTTAAATCTTCAACTTAAAACCAATTGACCTCAAACAGACTTTTGAAGCAGTCAGGACCAGAATATATGTCCTTACCTCTTTAAATATCTTAACTTTTTTTTTGTCCTCACTGTCCAAAAAAAGTAATATAAAAGAAACTCCTCCACAGTACTGGTAGAATAATGAAACATTTTCTAAATCTGATATATTTTATATATCTTAACATTTCAAAAGCAGCTTTGTTGTGAAACTCACTTTGGCCCCTACAAGATCTCTCAGCTCAAACATGCTATTCGCCTCCAGCTGAGTTTGAAGGGGAGGTGTTTAGGGCTCGGCACGTTAGGGAGTGACAAAGAGGAGTGGTCACCAGCCTGCAAAGCCTTTCCTCCCTGCCCGCTGCTCCCCAGCTGCAGTCTGACTGAGGGATCGGGTCTGACGGGTCGACAGAGAGACTGCCTCCCTGCTCGGTTCCCCTTGGTGGATTCCACGCAGGCGCTTCGGCTGCCGTTTCAGTGGCAGAATGAGCATGTACGGGTCCCAAAAGGCCCTGAACATGGGCCCCGGGGTCGGGTCCAAAGGCAACTTGACTGCCACGGGGATGCAGTATTACTCGCAAGGTGATCTCGTGCACGCAGGCGGTAATGGGTACGATCCCTACCTTGAGGAGTACAACACCTTCAACTTTTCAAAGTCCTCTGGAGGCGGAATGGCGAGCGGAATGCTGAGCGGCACGGGAGGCGGAATGATGAGCGGTACGAGAGGCAGAATGGCGAGCAGCAAGGGAGGCGGAACGATGAGCGGCACGGGAGGCGGAATGATGAGCGGTACGGGAGGCAGAATGGCGACCAGCATGGGAGGCGGAACGATGAGCGGTACGGGAGGCGGAATGATGAGCGGTACGGGAGGCAGAATGGCGACCAGCATGGGAGGCGGAACGATGAGCGGTACGGGAGGCGGAACGATGAGCGGTACGGGAGGAAGAATGGTGACCAGCATGGGAGGCGGAACGATGAGCGGCATGGGAGGCGGAACGATGAGCGGCATGGGAGGCGGAACGATGAGCGGCATGGGAGGCGGAACGATGAGCGGCATGGGAGGCGGAACGATGAGCGGCATGGGAGGCGGAGAATCAGGCAGAATGATGAGTACAGCGGGCGGAATGATGAGCGTAACGGGAGGCGGAATGGCGAGCGGCATGGGAGGCGGAGAATCAGGCAGAATGATGAGTACAGCGGGCGGAATGATGAGCGTAACGGGAGGCGGAATGGCGAGCGGCATGGGAGGCGGAGAATCCGGCGGCATGATGAGCCAGAAAGTAGGCGGAATGAGGTATGACTTCATTTTATGGTTTACTTTACAACTATTTAATCCGCGCACACTGTTTCTGTGAACCCGGGGCCCTCTCTGCAGGGAGCCGCTGTTAACTGTAAATTATTGATCATGGCACACTTTTCAATCCCAGTATTCATTTCGGCCTTGCACAACCTGTGTAGACGTATGGAAGCCCACTTCCGCCACAAACAAAGAAGGGTTAAATAGTCGAAATTATAACTTAAAACGATATTATAAGATAAAAAATTATAAAATTATAAAATTATGACTAAAGAAATAAGAAAGTCGAAATGATGACTTAAGAAAGTCGAAATTATGATTTAAAATATGCGCATGCGCAAGCTCCTTCGTTTTTTGGTAGATTGACTTTCCAAACCCTATTGGCGACTTTTTGTCAAAAGCGACTAGCGACGAATACAGCGATCTGGTTTAATTGGAGACTTTTGTGGTGTCTGACGTGAAAGCGCGTGTTGTTTTACAGTTACTGTCCTCAGAGAGTCTCACAGAAACCTTGAGGCTTGCAGCAGTCAGGCTGCAGTCATGTCACGTCCAGACTGACAGTCACGCGCGCATGCGCAAAGCCGCCGCTGATTCTGCAGCGTCTTTCCTCGTTGACCGGTTCCATAAAGAGAGAACTCTCATCAGGACTTTTCAATCGTTACTAATCATGAGAACAACTGAATTACCACCCGGGCGGTATTTTATCTCCCAATAAGTTTGATTTAGCTCGGACTCGGAAGTACCTAAAAGCGGATCACTGTACTTCAGACGTCTCTGTCCCTCCCTGTTGGTGGACTGAGTGGGTGCAAGTGTCCGTGCAACGTTTACACTTCGGTAAAGTTGGCAAGATATTTACAGATTCAGACTTGAGTCTTAAGTCACAATTTCGACTTTTTAAGCCGTTATTTTCGACTTTCTAACCCTTATTTTTTGTGGCGGAAATGGGCTTCCATAGTGGTGTTGCCGAGGGTTATGGTACGCCTATACTTGGGTTAATAAAAAAACAACAACACGGCTCCGGTTCTGCGCCACGCCGGCCGCAACTTTATTACCCGTCTTTTTTGCTTCACCCCCTTGAACCCTTCCTCTACTTCCTCTCCTCCTTCACAATAAAAGAACTTACACCGGAACAGGAGTGCAATAATAGCTTACAGTGGTAACAAAACGAGGCAACACTTTTAACTGCAGATTATTTATAATGAGCAGAGAGGCTCATTGCAGAGGAAATGTCTTCCCTTGTTTGATTTACAGTTCACTTTGAACTTTTTAGTTCCCTCCACTGCAACAGCTTGAGTCAGTTTGCATGCAGGGGAAATATGCCAGTGTGGTACTTTCAAAAGGCTACCTGTCGGACAAGATCCACAATGAAACTCATATTGTGGATTTTCTAATATTTGAATAGTCTTCTGAATAGAAAATTATTGTCATTGGAGTTTTTCAAAGATAAACTAACGATTAGAACAAGACCAATAAATTGAATGGGCTGATATATATATATTAACGGTTGGCCTAAGAAAATAAGTGTGAAAGTTCATTGACGTTTATTGATTCTAGTTCTTTTTGTTTTTCTGAACGTGTGTGTGAGTTTCAGGTATGATTTGTATTAATATAATTAATTAATTAAATCAATAACATATTGTTATTGCACCGTATATTGGCTGAAGTAACAAGAAGTTGTGAAATGCCATACACCTAACTAAAAGGGTGACCTATATTATTAAAGGTCCTTATTACATTTTGGTTCATGTCATGCTTATGCTGAAAGAGACACAAAGATTCAGTGCTTTCATTAACTACTGCATATGATGATGAATTGTTTCATGAACGGTTCCCAGTACACAACAAATTTACATGACAAATCACTCTGAGGAAACTTCTCAACTGGTTGCAAGGTCGCGAACAAGTGGAGCGCTGGCCAAACCTGTGATAGATAATGCCTTGTATTATGGTCATAGTAGTATCCTGGTGGTACTGAGTTTCCTCTGCTGCTCCCTGCAGTGCCTCGAGTTCCATCCACCAGAAATCCATGATCCTGCAGAGCCAGTGCCAGGAATACCTGATGCAAGCCGAATACGCCCTACAGTCTGTGAGTCCTGCTTTTTTGTTTTGTAACGCTATTTATTCCCCCCCCCATCACTAGAAGTTTGAAAAGCCTGTCTCAATGTTCTATACTTTCTTTCAAAAGAAAATGGTTGTGTTGCAGCTTCCCTTCTGTGAAAGAAAGAAACAATTACAGGAATGTACTCTTGTAAATTGAGTGTCATTTGAATATTTATCTGTTGGCTTGTAAAGCAAAAACCCCTAGAGCCAAATAGTGTCAACTTTACACATACACACTACTCAGCTCTTTGCGGATTTTCAAAACATATTGTTGTGTGCTTTGACGAAGTGGTTGTGTAATATCTCTTATTTGAACAATATTTACTCAGAGTTTTCCCATGGAGTTTTCTCCTTGAATTTGATATTTCTCTCATGTCCACAAAGTTGACGTCAAGCAAAAGTACTGCATTTGTCAAATAAAGCAAAGACAAAAAGTGTTTGGCTCATTTTTATTAAGAAATAAGAAAATAATAAGAAAACACTGTTGGATACTTATAGACCCTAAATACATTTGAAAAACACCTTTTGGTCCTAGATCGGTTCGAAAATACAAAAACAAAACATTTTAGACATTTCAACATAGAAAGACACGTCACATAGTTAACTGAGTGGATGCATAGGCGGCCTTTGTCTTTCTGCCGAGTCATTTTGTACACCACCGTGAGTGCTTTGTTCATACGTTGCAGGGCAGCAACATGGGAGACGTAGAGCGCTACATGATGATGGCCAAAGAGATCATTGAGCAGCTGAAGAACTGCGCGGTGGACTTGAGGAAACTGGGACAACCCAACGACAACGTAGTCAGGACGTAAGGAAGACTTCTCCCTTTTCTTCTCGTGATTCCTTTTTATCTGTAGCTGAAATTATTCATTATTATTCATCCTACTCCTTAGTGTGGAGATGTGCAACGACCAGCTGAAAGGGGTCCACAGGGCCATGACCGGCTCCATGCCGAGGAGGAGGAGGAGCAACAGAGGGAGCTCCGGAGCCTGGGAGGAGCCTGGAAGGAGCTTCCAAGATGCCATGGCCTGGATTGCACAGCAAAAGGTGCACAGACACACACACACACACACATATGCACTCACACAACTGCAAGTAAGTGTAGAATCACTGCTGACGCTAAGAACTAAATTCATCCTGAACATGATTATTTGGCCATATACGTTTGTAATTCACCAATGACTGACTGAATGAGTGTTGTATTTTTTAGATACTGCTTAAAAATAGCTGTTGTCAATCCTAATGCTTTTTCAAGTTCATCCATACTCAAAAGCTAGATTTTAAATGTGGTGTCACTGACAGATCTCATTAAACCTGAGTGCCTGCTTTGAGTTGTCAGATATACTGGACGAGGTGTTCATGCTCCTGGAAATGATGTATAGACCTCAGAACTATTCCTTCACGGGGAATTTAAAGAAAAACATGCAAATCATGTTGTAGGTCTAAAAATCTGGGAGTGGCCTATTGAAGAAGGTTTTGTGTTGTCAACAACTCCAAGGCTATTTTGGTGGTGAAGCTGAGGAATGAATTAAATGAAAAATCTAACTTGTTTCTCTGCCACCACCTGCTGGTGGCATTCAGTGCACATCTAAGACACGTATCTGGACTGGAAGAAGGATTTCTGAGGATTTTGCTGTCTGCCAAAGAGTGAACTTAAAGGGTTTCAGGCTTTCAGTCACATCGTTTTTTTCAATGCTTACAAAATAGCATTTTTTTTTTCATTTCAGCGTCTGATTGAAACTTCTTCTTGGGGGGAAGATGCTGCCACCATCGACCAGCAGCTCATCAGCCACCAGAACTTTCACAGCTCCATCCAGAGGAGCGGCGAGGTGGACCGAGCCCAAGATGACCTGGTGGGTTCACTCTGCACTTTCACCATTGCTGCTGGGATGAAAAATGCCAATTCATTATTCAATGAATCGCACTTGCGATTATCTATTTTAGAGAAAAACACTTAAGTGGGCAGTGGTTGATGTAGTATTGGCACCTCAGTGGTTTACTGTTTAGTATAAACAGGCAAAAAACCCCGATTGAAGTCCAAGTCATCCTTACTAGTCTCTAGTATGAGTTCCAGGATCGTCCATATCCAATGGGGCACCTCAGTAGCATCTTTTTATGAGATCCCCCTGACCAACAAACGCTCCCATGCTTCAAACTCCACAGGCTGTTTTTAGGTCTGTGTCTTTCAATAATTGAGGTTGATTATCTTCCACCAGAATAAGAAAGGAGACAAGGGCAATCTTCACGCTCTGGACCAGGAATGGGACAGTCTGCAGGTGAAAGACAATCCTCTCTAGCTACTCACCTCTTGTGTTGTGTATATTTCAGGTGAATTTGTTTTATTTAAACGTACTATCTTCTCCCTTGCTAGAAAATGTCGTTTGGACGGACCGAGCAGCTGCAGGACCTTAAGCGGATCATCCAGGATATGTCCAAGGAGATCATGTGGGTGAACGACAGGGAGGAGGAGGAGCTGATGTTTGACTGGGGAGACAAGAACATCGACCAGTACATCCCCCGCAAGCAGGAGAGCTACTCGGTAAGCAAAGCAATTCCAACGTTCAGAAGTCCCATTGGAAAAATGGGCAAATTGGTTTCATTTTGATGCCTTGAGTCATTTTTTAAAGCTTTTTTCTAGTTACTTAAAGTTCTTGGCAATCCTGTGCGTGTAAAATACACGGACGCCTTTCTATGAGGTTAATCTCCATCTCATAGAGGAGCAATCATCAATGATAAAGCTCAGTCAGTCATCGACTGAATCCCGAGGATTTCTGTCCCTGTGATTACTGAACCTCGTGTTACGTAACAGAAACTGATGAGTGCCCTGGAGGAAAAAGAGAAGGACCTGAATAAGCTGAAAACCAGAGTGGATACCCTCCTGAAGAACAACCACCCAGCTTCAGACAAGATCGAGGTGTGGACCGATCCCTCCTTCATCTGACAGCGTTTACATGCAGTTATAAGTGGAGGAGGATAATGTTTATGGTTTTTGTTTTCTTTGGCCGTGTCTATCAGGCTTACAGGGACACTCTCCAGACGCAGTGGAGTTGGCTCCTTCAAATCACCAAGTGCATTGATGTCCATCTGAAGGAGAACGCAGCTTACAATCAGGTAACATAAAAAAACAGTTAAAATGTATATTAACAATTGATGGAATTACTATGTGTGAAGTATAGTGTGTTATTGTAACTATTGTGGTGATGTGGTTTTATTTTAACGCCAGTAACTTTACTGTTTCCGTTCAGTCTCATCAGTGTTGTTTTTGGCAAATAAGCTCTGATAAATTCACTGTACATAATCTGCCCAGCAACAAATGACAAAGTAAGCCAGTAGCTTGTCAACAAAACACTTATTTATTTTCATGGAATGAAAAGGACAATGTGATAAACTGCAATGCATGCTCAGCCTTAACTCTCACATAACAACTTCAAACATAGAGGTTTCTATTGATGCAAATGGAACTTCTCATTTACTCATTAATTTACCACACATGATTGTTAAAAGAGTGTCCTGTACCATTAGATTTACATTCAGCTTTGATTCCCATGAGGTTTAATGTATTTTGTGAAAATGCTGTTTGTTTTAACAGACCTTATTTCAAAATGACACTGTAGAAACCCCATAATGTATCTCTAACAATGTCTTCTCTGTATCTCAGTTCTTCAAAGAGGCCAATGAGACGTACAGCGGTCTGCAGAAGGATCATGAGCTGATCCGTAATAACTTTCTCTGTGACAAGGACACTTCACTGGAGAACCTAATGGAGCTCCTCAAGGGACTCGAGGTACAACAGATTATTTTAAAAGGAATGTCTCCTGTAATGTCACAATATCTGTAGATGGTCCAAACTCACCACTCACTATCAGTTTGGTCTAAGTAAGTTTTTTCATTTGGCAATTGTCTTCTTCTTCTAATCACTTCAAGTTTGAACCTTTCTACATTATATGTTAATATGTAAAAAATGATTTTTTTTAAATTAGCAACAAAACAGCAGGAGTTTGTAATCATTATTATCATTGATCTACATGTTCACCATTGTTATTGATTATATGCAGAAAGAGAAGGAGAGGATTATGGAAAACAAGAGGCAGGTCCAGCGTCTGGTCAACAAGTCGAGGACCATTGTGAGACTGAAACCCAGAAACCCCGGCGATAAGAGCAGCAGCCCCATCATTGTCAAAGCCCTGTGTGACTTCAAACAAGACCAGGTCGGTTGTCCAAGGATCACATCACATATACTTACCCGCTGGTAATAAAATCCTATTGGTGTGCCCAGTGCCAGGGTGGCTTCCAAATAAATCAAGCCAATCCTTCCCTTGTGCCAAGCAGCCAAGGATACCGATCACAGAAAACAATATATTTTAGTTCATTTGCTGATATGGGTTCACACATTGGGAGGCTAGCGAGACTGAACAAACCAAAGTAGATGCCATAATCACTCATATGTGGAGTCATCATCATCGTCCATTTGTGCCAAGCATTCTAAGCCGTGTCGTGTGAAGCCAGAATTGATTCGTTCTTTAAATGATTTGTTGATGATATGCATTTTTATTGGAATCCACAGAAAGTGATTTGTAAGGAAAATGAAGCCATCCTAAAGGACAACAGTCAACGCAGTAAGTGGGACGTCACGGGTCCCGGAGGACTTGATATGTTGGTGCCCTCTGTGTGCCTGATCGTACCTCCCCCCAACCCACACGGCATCAGTCTAGCCAACAAGTAAGTTGCAAACGTGTCTTGTGTTGCTGAGAAAGAAGACACCATGTTGTTGTGACCATAAGATTGAAAGGTTGTCCCTGTGTTTTCCAAAGGAACGAGCAGTACTTCGATGCCATCCTGTCAATCTGGAATCAGCTGTACATCAACGTTAAGAGTCTCATCGCCTGGCAGTACTGCCTCATGGACATCAGAAAAATCAACTCCCTCACCGTGTCCATGGTAAGGGATTAGCGAGCCCTCTGAAGTCGGCCTTTGTTTTTTTTCCAGCTATCCATCAGAACACAAGAACACAAGCATTATCGCAGCAGTGCGTGGATTGAAGTCCATTTACGGGTTTTTTGGTTCCTGGTGTTGGTTCGATTCAAGTAAAACTTTGTGTTTGTTTCTATTTGTGTTCAGCTGTCCCAAATGCGGCCTGAAGAATACCGTCAACTTATCAAGAGTCTGGAGACTCGCTATGAGGAGTTCATACTGAGCAGCTACAACTCCCAGATGTTTGCTGACGACGATAAGAGAAGCATTGAGAACCAGTTCAATGGAGCTCAATGCCATTATGAACAGCTGCTGGTGCAGCTGCCTAAATACAGTCAGTATTACCACACATTTAAATCTCTCACACCAATTTAGATTTGGATTTACAGTTGATGATGTGGAATTTTATTGTTGTGATAAAGAGATTATTCACTGAACACGAATCGGAGCAGTAAGAACTGTGAACTGTGTTCTTGTGAATATAATACATTTCTGGTCTAGAATTCTAATTTAGTGTGCATGGTTTAGGACTTTATCACTGAAATAGAAATGTTGAGGTCAGCGCATAGATGATACAGAATTACCATCATTTCTTTAGTGACCTTTATCATCAATGTTGCCTAATTTCTACTTCCATATTGTTGTCTCTGCACCTGTATCAAATATTTGAGGAAAAAAAAAAAGAAATTGCTTATTCTTAAGAAAGTCGTTTGAAAATCCCCTAATATGTGTGATGTGTTTTTAAAGCATTAGAATACACTCACATAATCTGGAATCAGTCCTCTAATAAAATGATTAAGTGTGTGTAAGATTCCAATTGTATCACCAGAGAATTATCTTCACCTTCAACTACGTATCTTGTTTCTCCCTTACAGGACATCAGGGACAAATAGAGATACAGCAAGCAGAGCAGCAAGCAGCTGAGGCAAGAAGGCTTGAAGAGGAAGCCAGGATGCGCGAAGAGGTCAGGAGGCGTGAAGAAGAAGCAAGGAGGCTCAAAGAAGAGACCAGGAAGCTCGAACAAGAAAAACCAGTTAGAAAAGTGAGGAAAAAAGAAGTGAAGGAGGTATTCAAAGCGGGAAAGGTGACCCAATGTACTGCCTCGTCCACCTCCACCTCCACCTCCACCTCCACCTCCACCTCCTCCTCCTCCCGCAGCTTAACTGAGCTGCATGCGCTCAGACTCAGGCTGGATGGCGCCGAGGACACACTGAGTCAGCACGTTCACGTCTGCCTCGGCGACGACGGGATGCACGACTGTGGCCTCAAGATCTCTCAGCTAGAGGTAGACACAAAAACCTGTAAATACAAAAAAAGACAAGCATGCATTATTTAAAAAAAACTGATCTTATTTTAAATATGCATTTAGTGAAATAAGTGGACCCGTGTGTGTTTCCCTGCAGACGGTGCAGCGTGATGTCCAATCCATGCATGCAGAGTACCTGCGTCTGAAGCAGCGAATCTTGACGGAGCTGGAGGGCATGAATGATTCTGATAAAGCCCAGTTCCTCCGCAGTGAGATTGGAGTCATTGACCAAAGACTGGGCAGTCTAGAGAGCAGCTCCTCTGCTTACCTGCAGCGGTAAGCGGGCGCACGTCAACTGTTGCCTTTTAGCTTTGATTAATTAAGAGGTCTTTTTGACTTCATGTCCTCAAGCAAGAAAACAAGAACAACCCGAGATGAAATAATATACACACAAGATCTCAACTAAGAAGATCATAGCTCCAAACTGTGTTCTAGCAAAGATGTTCGTATGTAAGTTAGTGCATTAAAATGACCTCGTTTTCTCACAAAACAACAGGGTGACATATGTAAATAATAAACTAGACTTATGGATCTCACACATTATTCAAAAAAAGAATATGTACCCAATCATCATTCCTTCCTCCCTATCAGGCTGCAGGCTCTGAGGGACTTGCTTGAGAGTGTGGCGCAAGCTGAAGACATAGTGAAAGTTCATGAGGCCAGACTGACAGAGAAAGAGACCACTTCTCTGTCGCACAGTGAAGTGGAGGATTACATGTCGACCCTAAAGGTATTTCAGAGGATACACTTTTACAGGTTTATTTTGGTGCTAGAATTTCTGCAGTTGTCTGAAATTAAACTTTTTAAATGTATTGCATTGGAGAAAATGAGCAACGCTTGGAACAACTGTATGTGAGTGCTCGGCCATCAGTTTGAATTAGTAAAGTTGATGTGAAAAAGCCTAAGAGTCCCCCGATGTATCCCCCGATTCTTCTAAAGCAATTTGACAACTTGTCAGGAACGTCACATTCAACTAGAGTCTCCTGTGTCTTGTTGATGTGCAGAATGTTAAAGCAGAGCTGGATGAAAAGGAAGGTGTCCTGTCCTCCATGGAGGCGGACTTGGCCAAGGCCAGCCACTGGAACAGCCAGGTGGGCGGGCCCTTCCAAAGGTGTGACATGATGCTATCCAAATACACCGAGCATGTGAACCTGCTGTCAGACCGCTGGAGAAGAATCCACGGGCAGATTGACACGAGGTATGTCTCCCTATTGTTCTAAAATGTATCCATGTTAAACCTAACCCAACAGTTGACTATTGCACCAACAAGATTCTGACTAACGGTCAGCCAGTTGATCCCTCCGATTGCATTTTGTGCTCTGGCCACTTGTGATGGCCATTTTTACCAATCAGTTGATTTATTGAACGATCCGAAGATTTATTTATTATGAAAATAATGTTTTTTTTTAACAGCCCTTAATACAGCTTCTCTGTGTCTCACATTAACCCTAACCCTAACCCTAATCAATAGTTTCTTCTGTAAAAGGTGCTGAAGGTTTTATTAATATACTATTATGCTTCTTCCCCTTTCTTACCAGAGTCCATGATTTGCAGTTGTATAACCCTCAGTTGCAGCGCTACAAGCAGACCAGCAGCTCCCTTATTGAATGGATTGATGCCACAAAGAAGAAACAAGACGCCCTGCAGGCCACCAAGATAGAGAGCATCCCAGCACTGACAGATCATATCAACAACCAGAAGGTTTCCTGTTCACCCTTCCATTGCTATCGATTCATTTGCTTATGTCCATGTGTTTTCAAATCAACTGAAATTTTTTATTATTGTCTTCTCAAGGCCCTGAACTCAGAAATCAAAGCGAGGAGGGAGACAGTGGAGAGCGTGCTGAAGGACAATGAGCTGTGTGCGAATGCTATCAAGGTAAAGAGGCCTATGTATAAACTGCCTTCAAACTCATTAAAGTCCTTTATTGATGTATTGTCATTTGTTTTACAGGACTATGAAACGGACCTGGTCTCTTACAGCTCCGGTTTAGAGACTTTGCTCAACATCCCCATCAAACGGACAATGCTAAAGTCACCGTCGATGGATCTCAATTTTGAAGTAATAAAACCAGATTGGAACAGTTGTCTTATTTAAACACTGAAGCTTCTTTTAACACTTGTGTCTGAAAATGTTTTCCTGTTTATTCTTGTATCTTGTATGTTAGAATCAATTACATTTTTATGAATCTGTAAAGTTCAGTGACTTGTTATTTAAATTGATCTGTGGCTTGTCTTTGTTTCAGGCCACACAGCTACAAACCCGTTACATGGAGTTGCTCACTCATTCTGATGACTACTACAAATTCCTGGGAGAGCTGCTCAAAAACATGGAGGAACTCAAGGTAATAATGTTGTGTTTTGTAGTTCTTTGAATATTTATGCTTGCTATGTATTCTTTCACATTCTTGTTATTTCTGTATTTCTAAAATTGCTTTGAAAAAAAATTGCTTTAGGTTTTTATTAAATGTTTTTATGTGAATGAAATACACATTTCTTAGTGGAATAACTGGAAAATGATTTCTAACAGTATATCAGCCTTGGTGATACTAGGTCAGTGTTTTATTTAAAGGTTGTTGCACTGTCCCCAAAGGGCCAAAACACCAATAATGCAGGGTTAAGAAGCAATGTATATTCTGTTTTTATGAATCAGTTAAACACATTTTAATGAATCATCCAAATTCACTGTGTTAGACCGTTTTCTGTAATAAGCAATGGGAAATATGCTTGATTACATTTTTCAAAAGTACAACTGCATTTATCTTTGCTTCATCTTGCTTTCAGATTCGTAACACCAGGATTGACCTGTTAGAGGAACAACTTCGGCTGTCTAGGGAGGCAATGCAAGACCGCAACATCCAGAACAAATGTCTGGAAGAAACTGTTTCCAGTTACCGGGTGGAGTTGTCCAGCTCACAGAACAAGCTGCTGCAGAACAATGTCACCAAGGACAATCTTGACTCCACTCAGAGAAGGCTGGCAGACCTCAATGAGGAGGTGACAAATCTCAACTACTTGCTTGAAGAAGAAAAGACGAAGAGGAGGCTGGCAGAGGATCGCTGCACTACGCAGCAGGATGCATACGAGGTCAGGCTGAGGAAGAGGCAGGAGGAGCTGGAGACAGTCAGCTGGTCCAGGACCGAGCTGGAGAAGAGTGGGGCAAATAAGGACTATGAGATTGAAAAGCTGAGGCAGCAGCTGGCTGGGGGGGCAGCGAGGATCAAGGAGCTACAGACGGAGATGTCTAAGGTAAGGAGCCAATTCAGTACGGAGATAAATAACTTAAAGCTCAGCTATGAATCCCAGATCCACACCAGCCGCACAGATATCCAGAGGCTGGCCGCCCAGAGGGAGGATGATACCGCTGATCTCCAGCTGCAGAAGGACAGGTTGGAGGCAGAGAGAAGAAATATAGAGGACGAGCTCAGGAGGCTCAGGATGTCTCTGAGCATGGCTGAAGAACATAGGATGAGGGCAGAGGAAGAAGCTCACAGCCAGCGGGCTGTCATCACAGAGGAAGGGCGCAGGAGGAGAGAACTGGAGAGTCAGGTGGAGGGGCTGTTGAGGCAGATAGACGAGGAAAGAAGCCAATATACAGAGGAGCTGGCTCAAGTCATGAAGAGCCTGCAGGACACAAGTGAGGAGCTGGCCTACACTGCACATAGTCTGGAGGAGGAGACCCGCAGGAGGAGAACTGTAGAGGAAGGGCAAAGTGTGCTTGAACAGACCTTGGCACAGCTGCAGGTGAAGCTAGCTAGTTCGTCAATGATTGTCACCCAGCTGGGGGAGTGCGAGGAGGAGCTTCAAAAGATGCGTTTGGAGCTGGAGAGGGAGAGCAGAGAGCGAAGCCGAGCAGAACAAAACATGAGCAGGTTACAGGGACGCATGAAGGACCTTCAGGCTGTGAGAGATGGGCTTGAGAGCCAAGTGGAAAATCTGAGAAAGGCTAACCAAGAGGAAGTGTCCAGAAGAAGGGAGATAGAAACAGAGCTGGAAAACAACACCATGGCCATGACAGACCACATCAGCACCATTACCACGCTACACCAGAGCCAAGAACGGACCACCGCGTTAGAAAAGAGAGGGGAGGAAGAGCGTCTTAGGTTACAGGAGGAGTTGGAGAGAAGCTTGAGACAAAGCAAGACCTCTGCAGAGCAGATAACCCAGCTGAGCGCCGAGCTGAAGGCCCTGCAGCAACAACACCTCCAGGAGCAGGCCAGAGGCAAAGAGGCAAACCTCAGGAATGAAAGCCTGTACAGAACTATAGAGGAGAAGAGTAAATCACTGAATGAGAACTCTGTTGAGCTTCAAAGGCTAAAGGAAATGACTGAAACCCAGACCAAAGAGAGGCTGAGGCTGGAGGCAGAACTAAGGACCACACAACATGATAAAGAGGAGCTCTTGAGATCACAACAGGGATGTGACAATGAGCTCTCCTCCCAGATCTCTAGTCTGCAACTGCAGCTGCAAGCCAGTGAGCGCAGTAATGTAGATTACCATAACCTGGTGTCAGAGCTTTCATCGGAGAGGAAGAAACTCACGCTGGAAACTGAGAAAATACAAAAGCAGGCCACCGAGGTACATGGCAGTTTGGCAATAAGTCCTGGACTACTCTTGTTTCCAAATCAAACTCCTAATTTGGATCAAGTAGCTATTAGTGTCTTTAGCCAAACTTCTGCCTGCATGCCGGAATACCTCTAGATCCCCAATAGATGCCTGTCACTTAGAACCTCTGATTCACACACATATCACTGTATGTGTTCAAATAAACTTGCATGTTAATCACTTGCATGCAAATATGACCTGACATAAGATTTGCAGTCTGCATGCTTTTTTGCCTTCCGGTCATTCCCAGATTGATCAAAATCATTAATTACATAATTTCCACTGATGTTTGATTCTGTTTGACATATTATTGTTGCATCTTTATGTAAAATATACAAAGAAATGTTACAGTATTGGAAGCCTAGTGATTTTAAATTGGTATTGATATACTGGCATGTGTTTTTGCAGTTTCTTAGATAGTAACTATTCCAATATTGGAATATATGTGCTTCTAGAAGAATCTTATGTTTGCTGTTCTTCATAGTATGTAAGATTACCATTAAGGTTAACTAGCACTAGTATACATGTAGGTGCAGTTCATTTGGATAACAGAATGATGATTCTTTCATTTATATCCAAATCTATTTTATCCTATCATCCTTGATTGTCTGCTTGTATACTGTGATGTAAATTTAAGAGATGCACATATCACGTTTTTTCTGACTAACCTTTTGTCTCTCTGCTTTTATCATTCTTTTTTTCTGCAGACAACAGCCTCGATGCTATCCATTCAGTCCCAGTATAGCGTAATTGTGAATGAGAGAGATGCTCTTTTGCTGAAACTGCAATTGTTGGAAAAGGACAGTGATCGCTACCAAAGGCTAGAAGAGGAACTCAGTCGCATGAAAATGTCACACGACTCTGAGCTTCATAATAGGCAGCGTCTGCAGGAGGAGAACGAGAGGGTTAAGAGGGATTTTGTCTACTGGAAGGACCAGTATAATAGTACGCAGGGCCTGATAAGGGAACATGACACAGAAAAGGAAAGTCTGGAGAGGGAAAATAACTCCTTGAAAAGTGAGATGGAGAAGCTGATGAGGGAACACAGGGAGATTGGTGATTCATATAAAATAAAGCTATCAGCAATGGAGAAGAAACAAGAAGTAGCTGTCAGTAAAAGGGAGCCTCCAACCTTGGATGCCTCCACTCTGTTTTTTGACGGAGTCCGTAAGCCAGTCACAGCAAACCAGTTGCTTGAGTGTGGTGTTTTGGACAAAACAACAGTCAACCAGCTTGTGAAGGGGCAAAAGACCGTTCCTGATGTGTCTATTGATAAAAAGGTCAGTCTCAAAGGTACCGGCCCTATAGCTGGGGTGGTAATTGAGGGTCTTAAAGGTACGGGGTCTGTTACAGGACCTACATACAAAATGAATTTCACAGAAGCAAAGAAAGAGAATCTGCTACCTCGAGATAGCATTGCCCTGCTATTGGATGCTCAGGCTGCCACAGGCCACATAATTGACGCCAGGACTAATCGAAAGATGACAGTTGAAGAGGCATGTGATCAAGGTGTGGTTGATGAAAGCGACAGACAGAGGTTAATAGCAGCAGAAGCTGCAGCTGTAGGATATCGGGATCCTGGCACAAGCAAACCCCTTTCAGTGTTTCAGGCCATGAAGAAAGGGCTGATTGACAAGAACACAACACTGCGTCTGCTACAAGCCCAAGAGTCTGTTGGGGGCATTTTAGATCCTGTACTCAGTGTGTTCCTTCCCCAAGACACAGCTATTGAGCGTAACCTAATTAATGAAGACCTATGTAGTGCTTTGAACCAGAGACCTGAGCTTTATCTAGACCCAGAAAGTGAGGATGGTGCATCCTATCTCTCAATGAAGAGGAGATGTAAGGTAGAGTTACACACAGGCCTTCTGCTTCTCCCGGTCTTTGAGAAGTTAAAGCCCTCCAAACTTGTCTTTGATGGTGTTAGAAAACCTGTCACAGCCGAGCAGCTGCTTAATTGCGGCGTCCTGGACAAGCCAACATTTATAGATCTAGAAAAGGGAAAGAAAAATGTCTCAGAAGTCTCTGCTGACAAAAACCTTAGTCTGAAGGGGACAGGGCCTATTGCTGGGGTTGTAGTAGGGAGTCAAGGCAAAATGTCTTTTTCAGAAGCCAAGAAAAAGTTGCTCATCCCTGAAGATAGTGCAAATTTGCTACTGGAAGCCCAGGCTGCCACAGGTCACATCATTGATCCCAGAAACAATCAAAAGTTGACTGTAGAAGAGGCATGCGCCAGAGGATTGGTTGACATTAGGGACAGGGACAGATTATTGGGGGCTGAAGCTGCTGCTGTGGGATACAAGGATGGTATTTCCGGCAAGCCTCTCTCAGTGTTTGACGCTATGACAAAGGGACTAATTGACAAGAAGACTGGACTACGCCTGCTGCAGGCCCAGGAGTCGGTGGGGGGTATTCTTGATCCCAATCTCAGTGTGTTCCTTCCAAAAGATACAGCGATAAAGCACAACCTTTTGGATGAGAACCTCCGCCAGGCTCTAAATCAGAGTCCTGAGTGTTATCTGGATCCAGAGACTGTGTGTGATGTCAGTTATGAAGCATTGAAAAAAAGATGCAAGAGAGAGCCCCACACAGGTCTGCTTCTTTTGCCAATTACTGAGAAGCTAGACCCTTCTACATTGGTCTTTGATGGTGTTCGTAAGAAAGTAACAGCAAAGCAGTTGCTTGACTGTGGAATTCTGGATGAACCAACATTTAACCAACTGCTGAAGGGAGAGAAATCTGTACCAGAGGTGTCCATGGATAAGAAGGTATTTCTGAAGGGTACAGGAACCATTGCTGGTGTGGCAGTTGGACCTTTAGGGAAAATGTCTTTATCAGATGCCAAGAAACAGATGCTCATGCCCCCAGAAAGTGCAGATTTGCTATTGGACGCTCAGGCTGCTACAGGACACATCATTGACCCCACAACCAATCAGAAGCTGACAGTAGAGGAAGCATGTGCAAGAAGAGTGGTGGACAATCGGGATCGAGATAGACTTTTGGCAGCAGAAGCCGCTGCTGTGGGATACCGGGATCCTAGCACGGCTAACCCTCTCCCAGTGTTTGAGGCAATGAAGAAGGGATTGATTGACAGGAAGACTGGGCTACGCCTGCTGCAGGCCCAGGAATCTGCTGGAGGCATACTTGATCCTAATCTCAGCGTGTTCCTCCCCAAAGAGGCAGCTATCAAACGTAATCTTTTGGATGACGACCTTTATCGAGCTCTAAACAAGAGTCCTGAGTGTTATATTGACCCAGACACTGAGCGTGATACCAGCTATGGCACTTTAAAGAAGAGAAGCAAAACAGAGTCTCACACAGGCCTGATACTTCTACCAATAATAGAGAGAAAAGACGCTTCCAAACTAATGTTTGATGGAATCCGTAAGCCAGTCTCAGCACAGCAGTTGTTTGAATGTGGAGTCCTTGACAAGTTAACATATGACCAACTAGTTAAAGGGGAGAAAACCATTCTAACAGTTTCTATGGAAAAGACAGTCTTTCTTAAAGGGACTGGAGCCATTGGCGGGGTGTTAGCTGGACGTGAAGGAAAAATGTCTTTTTCAGAAGCTAAAAAACTGTTTCTCCTGCCTGAGGATAGTGCTTATTTGCTACTTGAAGCCCAGGCTGCAACAGGCTACATTATTGACCCTAAAACTAACCAGAAGCTGACAGTAGAGGAGGCATGTGCCAGAGGGGTGGTTGACATTAGGGATCGAGACAGATTATTGACAGCCGAGGCTGCTGCTGTGGGCTTCAAGGACCCTAGCTCAGCCCAGCTTCTCTCAGTGTTTGAGGCAATGAAGAAGGGATTAATTGATAGTAAGACCGGGATACGCCTACTTCAGGCCCAGGAGTCTGTGGGAGGAATTATTGACCCTAATCTCAGCGTGTTTCTCCCCAAAGACATAGCTATCAAGCACAACCTATTAGATGAAAACCTCCGCCAAGCTCTGAAACAGAGCCCTACTTGTTATCTTGACCCAGAAACTGAGCGTAATGCCACCTATGGGGCTTTGCAGGAAAGATGCAAGACAGAGCCTCAAGCAAGCTTACAACTTTTGCCACTTTCTGAGAGGTTTGACCCTTCAAAACTAATTTTCGATGGTGTTCGTAAGACAGTCACAGCACAGCAATTGCTTGATTGTGGGGTCCTGGACAAACGAACATTTAACCAGCTATTGAAGGGAGAGAAAACTATCACAGAGGTGTCTGTGGATATGAAGATTTTCCTGATGGGGACAGGGTCAATTGCTGGTGTGGCAGCAGGACCTTCAGGGAAAATGTCTATTACAGAAGCCAAAACACAGAAAGTAATGTCATCTGACAGTGCTGACATGCTACTGGAAGCTCAGGCAGCTACTGGCTATATCATTGACCCCAAAACGAACCAAAAACTGACTGTAAAGGAAGCACGTGCCAGAGGAGTTGTGGATAAAGAAGAGGAATCAATGTTGTATGCTGCTGAAGCAGCTGCCATAGGTTACAAAGACCTAAATACTGGCAAGCTCCTGTCAGCGGGCCAGGCCATGAAAAAGGGATTAATTGACAAGGACACAGCTTTACGTCTACTTCAGGCTCAAGAGTCTGTAGGGGGTATTTTGGACCCTGCCCTTGGTATATTTCTACCCAAAGACATTGCTATGGATAGGGATCTCATAGATGTGGACTTATATCAGGGCCTGAATCAGTGTCCTCAGTGTTATCTTGACCCAGACACCCAACAAGCCACTACTTATGTTTATCTAAAGAAGAAATGCAAGGCAGATCCAAGAACAGGTCTTTTGCTTCTCCCTGAACCTAAAAAGCCACTAACTGTCCAGGGTCTCAGGGGCCAGGTGTCGGTCATTGATCTAGTTGATGCAAACCTTTTAAACCAATCGGATCTGGACCAACTAAGGGAGGGCAGACTGACAAAGCAGGACATTGAAAACCGCCTGCACTCCTACCTGAGAGGCTCCTCTTGCATAGCAGGAGTTTATGATAATGCCAGTGATAAGATGATGACAATCTATCAGGCCATGAAAAATGGACTGTTGCTTCCTGAGACCACTCTGAAACTGCTGGAGGCCCAGGCTGCCTCAGGTTTTATAGTTGATCCTGTCACCAACAATTACCTGAATGTTAGTGACGCTTACAATAAAAGACTGTTTGGGCCAGAGTTTAAAGACACTCTGCTATCTGCAGAGAGGGCTGTGACTGGCTACAGACTGCCTGGAACAAACAAGGTCATCTCCCTCTTTCAGGCCATACAGAGGGGAGGTTTGGTAGAGAGAGGTCATGGACTACATCTACTAGAGGCCCAGATTGCCAGTGGCGGTATAATTGATCCTGAATATAGCCACCGTATTGACGTAAACATAGCCTACAAGAGAGGTCACTTTGATAAGGAAATGAACAAGATTGTGACTGACGTTAATAACAAGGGTTTCTTGGATCCCAACACAGAGGAAAACCTAAGTTATCTGGAGCTTAAGAAACGCTGTATCACAGATAAGAAGACTGGCCTCATACTTCTGCCTATCACAGACAAGAAAGATCAAGAGTCGACTCAGAAGAACAGTCAGAGAAAGAGGAGAGTGATAATCGTAGACCCAGAGACTAATAAAGAGATGACAGTACGTGAAGCGTATGACAAGGGGTTTATTGACTACGATACCTTCCTGGAGCTGTCAGAGCAGGAGTGTGAATGGGAAGAGATCACTATCACTGCTCCAGATGGTTCCAAACAATTTGTTATCATTGACAGGAAGACTGACAGACGATATGATATTACAGAGTTGCTTGAAAAGCGAGTAATTGATCAATCCGATCTAGATAATTACAGATCTCGTACCATCACCCTTGCTGAATTTGCAGCTATCATCGGCAACAAGACCAAATCATTATCATCAGTATCGGCAATGACTTCAAGAACATCAGTATCCCCTGGGACATCTTTAGTAACATCATCATCAACTTTAAGAACGTCAGCAGCCTCAGTTCCATCGTCAATGACATCTTCATCATCATTAGTCCTGTCAAGACCTGTATCACCTACTTTAGCCAAGATGACAACAACAAGAACTACAACTGTCACAGAGCGAAGCGCTTCAAACATCCGTGTAGCTAGTGACTCACTCGATTCCCTACAGGGTATATCCAGCGTATGTATCAATCTTGCCTCTCCTGTGGAAATAGTGGGTGACCAGGTACCTGTAGGTGCCATCTTTGACACAGACACTATAGAGAAGATATCCATCAGTGAAGCTCTGAATCGTGGTCTGTTAGATTCCATTACGGCTCAAAGACTGCTGGAGGCTCAGGCCTGCACAGGGGGAATTATTGATCCCATAAGTGGCCATAGACATAGCATCCAAGAGGCGACACGCCTTGACATAATAACTTCTGACATGGCCTCAAAGCTTAAGCCTGCCCAGAAAGCCTTCTTTGGCTTTGAGGATGTGAAAACCAGGAAGAAGATGTCTGCTGCTCAAGCCGTTAAGGAGGGTTGGCTACCATATGAGGCTGGGCAGAGGTTCATGGAGTTCCAGTTTGTAACAGGAGGGCTTTATGATCCAGAAATAGGCTCTAGAAGAACTATGGACGAGGCTGTGAAATTGGGCTGGCTGGACGAGAGGGCACGTCAGAATCTCCAAGACATCAGACACCACAAAAAGAACCTAACTTGCCCCAAGAGCAAACTTAAGATATCATACAAGGACGCTCTTGATAATTGTCTGGTGGAGGAAAACAGTGGGTTGAAAATGCTCCAGGCATCATCTGTCTCTTCCAGAGGGATCAGCAGTCCCTATAATGTCTCCTCTGCCCCCGGATCAACCAGCGGCTCCAGGAGTGGCTCCAGGAGTGGCTCCAGACGAAGCTCCCGCAGGAGCAGTGTGGACCTAGGCTCCCCCCAATCATTAACTCTTCACCAAAGTCGCACCAGCCTCACTAACTTCTTTTCTAACTCCACTAGATAAATAAAGAACAATTTTTTTACATTCAGAAACTGTTTTTTTACAAATGAATCAGGATCTGTTAATTGTAGAGTTATGGTTGAGAAAAGAACTTATGTTGAACATGAGGAGAAAAAATGTAAAACATGATGTACTTCAAAGATAATGCTTTTCTGGCTTTTTTATATAGTTTAAGATTTTTGCTTTGGTGGTGCTATGGATAGTAGTATAATAATTGGTTCCCTTAAGTTGCCTTAGATTTCTTATAGACTTTATACACAATTGGAAATATATTTTTCAAAATGCTCCTTCTTTGCTATTTCTTTTTAAGCAGTTGCATTGGTAAAAAATGGTCTTGTGTTTACAATTATTTGTAATCTGAAATGCCTGCTTTGTGAGAGAAGGGATGTGGGGTTTGGTTATATGCCTTGGCTTGAGTATTATTTTTTTAAATGCTGTTGTTAACCATTGTTTGTTTGAACTGGTTTTGTAACAGTTCAATAATCAATAACGCAAAATAAAGATTTGGCCCTTTTCACATGTGGATCGATGACTGTTCATTGTTAGTTTTCATATACACTTTTGATAGTGTTTTTCCTGTGCCGATGTGAGGGTTTCGGGACAGAGGATGTTGCATGTGTACAGACTGTAAAGCCCTCTGAGGCAAATTTGTAATTTGCGATTTTGGGCTATACAAAATAAAAAAAAAATGAATTGATAGTTACCAGCTAGCTATCAGAATTATGTCGATCATGCAGTTGATTTTCACTGGACAAGGGCATGTGTAAGAGAAAAACAATTCTGATTTATATATTTTTAAAAACAAAGCACTGTACAGCTCTGTGTAGGGATGTGCAAAATACTGTGAAAAAACAAGCAAATGTTTGCTGTGTTCACTATAACCTACTGAGTCTGAGATAGATAAATATATGCTTTATTAATTTCCATGCGGAAATTTGTTTGTAATAGTAGCAATACAGTTAAGTAAATAATGAGAACTGCACTATATATATATATATGTACACAGTATATACAGTACAATAAAATGAAATAGCAGAGCAGATATTTTATAAAACTGTCAAATGTTATTGATAAGTATAAAACGTATCGTGCAATAGCCTAATCTTAAAAATAACAATGTTTCAGCTTGAATTTAGTATAGTTATTTTTAATTATAAATAACTAAATAAATATGTAGCTATAAAATGATGTATTTTGTTAAACCATTTGGATGTCTTGCTTTGTGTGTAAGGCCCTAATGCGGAAGTCTATTTAGGTAAACAATTGAACATAAATAAAAAATAATTCTAATTGAAAAAATGTGTTTTTGCAGCCAATTGTATTACACAATAATAGGATATATATGATTAATATGGACAGGAAAAACTCTTTTGACCCACCCTCAATGGTGTCGGTAGAGCAGCAAATAATGAATATAGAGACGATGCGACCTAGGAGAGTTGAAAAGGACGATATGAGTCTCCCCTGCAAGTAGGTATTGCTGTAATCTGAAAACGGAACTTTTCCGCGTCGCAGCGTCACCACACTGCGCATGCGCAATCCACATTGCTCGAGTACCCGGAAGTGTTTCGATAACTAACAGACATTTATTTGCATGGGTTTTCTGCACTCTTCTACGACAACGTCCTCCTACACGCCAATGACTCGTGTGCTCGCATTGATGACACTGCAGTTACAAACGCCTCGTACGTGTTGGACTCTCGAGCTGACGTTACTGTCGGCTGAAGTTATGAAGTTTGCTAACTAGTTCGCAGCTAATGCAGCGTTACGTGAATTGAGTCTGCGTGAAACACCTGTACAAGGTAAACATGTTCACTCCGTTTTGATAAAAAGACAAGCTTGAAATGTAAGTAAATGCTGCATTTCGCCTCACACAGAAAGATTTGTCCCTGATTATGCTGCTAGCAACTATCATCGCATCTTCAGTGGTGGAGCAAGCAATCAGATCCGCTTAGACAGGATCAGTACACATTAACGGTATGGCTGAAGATCCACAAAGGAATTTCCGCACTGCGTACTATGAGAAGGTGGGCTTTAGAGGAGTGGAGGAGAAGAAATCTCTGGAAATACTGCTCAAGGATAATCCTCTGGGTAGGTAACAATTCACATGAAAAGCATGCCTATCTAAAATGGCTTACATACTGAATTGAATTGGTCCAGGAACAGTGTTGGAGTTGTCAAATGAGTATGCACCATCGGTGACGTTAATGGACACATCCACCAGGCATCAATAACAACTTATATTATATTCTAGTTCTCCCCCCCGATTGCTGTTCTCACAACTACTTTGCGTTTTTTGGTTCTTTGCTTCAGTTTTGGCACCTGTATATCAGTTACTGCCCTTAAATTCCACAAATGTGTTTCATCTTTCTAATAGATCTAGAGAAGCTGAGCACGTTCAGTCAGAGGTTCCCCCTCCCCTCTATGTACAGGATCCATGTGTGGAAAGTGTTGTTGGGTAAGATACACCCGCATCCATATCACTTGCATTACGTTAGTGGCATGCATTTACAAATGTGCATGTAAAATAATGAAAATGTGATCTGTGCCCAAACTTACCTGTTCCTGCAGGAATCCTACCTCCCCACAGTGACTCTCATGCTTTGGTGGGAGGCTACAGGAAAGCGCAGTACAATGACATCTTGGAAGCCCTGCAGGTGATGAGATATGTCAACTCTTCCACTCCCTCCACCGATGTCTACCTGCGCATGTTCCAGCTGGAGAGCCAGGTGCTTCCACGGTGCTCTGAGACCACAGCCCCGGTAAGGTAGTCATGTTTGAGACTGATAAAGCACCAGGGAAACATTGTATTGAGTAACATATTCCATCAATGTGTTAAATCACGCAGGATTTCCCTCAACAGCTTTTTTAGATGCTCAGCGGATATCTTAATGCAGATTTATGTAGACAACAGTGGGAATTGTGATACTCATGCAACCCCAAATGGGAGTGTGTAGGTCAGGACATGTGTGTGAACTTAGTTGCAAAGGATTGTGTTGGTTTGTGTCCTGTTCAAATCTGTATATTTTGAGATCTCATAGTAGTATGAGCATACTAATGACAAATAACTCAAATCTATTTGATGCCTTACTATTCTGAAAATGATTATCCATCTAGTCCTTTCCATTTGGACTCGAAGTGTGATTTATGTCTGAATACAAATATTTGAAATGATATAAATCTCTAGTTTTGATGATCAAAGTACAATTAATAAAGAAGCAGTTGATTTAAATAGTGTATTAAAAATGAGAGGACCACTATGACTCCTGATTTTTGTGACATTAAGTTCAGTGAATATTTGTATGTAGGTACCACTCACACTTGTTTCCTTTGTTCTTTGATGTTCTAATGCTTCATAGTAATTTGCTGTATTCATCTTTTCTTCAGGACGATGAAGACGAGGACTTCCTCTCCATTGGTCGATCTATGGAGGAAATTGTAGATGATCCTATTGACTGCTATTGGCTGATCAAGTGTTTCGTCAATCAGTTTCACGCAAAGTTTGGAGACTCAATACCCCACCTTGTAAGTGTTACACAATTATTGTCAGCACAAGGTCTTCTGGAATCGATTCTAAGCTTTCATTTGTGTTTTTTCTTATACTCCAAAGCAAAATCGATACCAAAAAAATTGTCTATAGCCATTCTTCATGGCTATAAAAACAAGATATGTCATGTCTCTGCTTCCCTCACTTTGTGTGGCTCTCCTGTGATGTACAAATCACGAGGTGTATATTTAGTTTCCAAAATGCCAGAATCAATATAACAAACTCCAGAGTTTAGATCACATATTTTTAAATGCACGTCAGTGTGACTCCGGATTTGTTGTCTCTCCCTGTTTGTGTAGCCGAAGAGCCTGGAGCATTATCTGAGTCAGGAGGAACCTCGACTGCTGAGGCATCTGAAGAACACCGGCGCCCTGGCTCAGCTGCCGTACAGCCTGTGGTTCAGACGCTGCTTCGCTGGTTGCCTGCCCGAGTCCAGCCTGCAAAGGTCAGTTCACTGTTCATCGGCACACTTTCCCCAAGCCAACACACGGCATGTATTCATTCTTTCTTTATCCTCAGCAGAATAAAATTTAATTATGGCATCATTTATTTTCAAGCGTGAACCTGCTACATAAGAAACAGTCCCAAAATATTCTACAGAAGTGGGTAGAGATTCACGTATACAATTTCTTTGAACAATGTAATGTGGAAATTAGGATAAATTAATTTATAATTAGAGGCATAGCTAGAGATTCATAGATAAAGACTCACTCCACATTCAGTGCCTTGTGTTTTACTTGGCATTGATTTGTGAATACCTTTTGAGACGGTTTTAACAACCATACTTATGGGACCGAAGCGCAAAACCAAAAAAAAGTACTTGCAGCAGAGTAAGACTGCCGGTTAATATTAAATAATTCCTTTTGTTGCCTATCTAGAAAGCTCCATATTGAGTGAGAGACAACGGACACTTTGTTTACAATGGTACATTTGTTCACCACCCTTCTTAAGCCTTCTTTGTTTGCTACACATTACACGGCATATTTTTGTCTTCATCTCAACTCTAATTTATTTTACTGGTCAAATAAACGGATGCCTCTTGATTTATTTTTTTAGGGTGTGGGACAAGGTTATCAGTGGGTCCTGTAAAGTCCTGGTGTTTGTGGCATTGGAGATTCTGCTCAGCTACAACAACATGTTGCTGGGAATCAGCCGGCCTGAAGACGTGGCCAAGCTTCTTTGCAATGTGAGCAAACGGCAGCACAACATAGCTTCATTGTTGTCCACCTTCCCTCTTGTGAAACCTCACAGTAACGTTTCCCTTTCAGATACCACAGGAGAACACGGATGCCATTGTGACTAAAGCTATCGACTCGTGGCATAAGTATTGTGGCACTCCAATGCATGCTGTATAGTCACATGGAGCTCCCCACACAGTGGAAATCTAGGCCCAGAGGTGAGAGACTTTCCCATGATGCATCACGATCGGCTCTTACATTGTGGAGAGGTCTCTGCAGGACTGGCAGGAAGACTCGTCATGGGCTACTTTCAATGACACGGAGGATGTTTTGAGAAGAACTCTAAGCTTTCCCCAAAGAATATGATGAACTACACGTGGAAACGACTGAACACTGAAACAGCTGCTTTGCAGAGAGGGTGCAGAAACACAGTTGGGACAAAAGCGCAGAAGCATTAACTTATTATTATTTTTATGAGTTTCTTTCTTCAAGAAACTTGCATCATAGACTCACAATAACTTAATACCCACATGCAGTTTTTCTGCTTTACAAAAAACATTTGAAAAGTCTTGCTTACTTCCTTTGTTATGTACAAGTATTATAATTCTGAGAACATTTTTCAAAACATTTTTAAACATACAAGAGACAGTAATAATACCGACGCTTGTACATACAAACGGTCATAACACACAACAGATCAACCAGCTGTCCCAATAATATGGTCAGATTTATGTACCTAACAAGGACTGTAAAGAATAAATAAAGTTAAGGTCAGGGATTGTGTACCAACAATTAAAAAAAAATGGAATGCAAATCCACACTTTAATTTTGCTGAGAGTCCGGTAACGTGATGCTGTGTCCACAGATCTGTATCGAACAATATCATTTGGCAACTTTGACATCCCTGTAAATCATAGTGAAGGCAGAGTGGCACCGTGGGTTCAGTAACTCCCACCAGAAGTGAATGAGATGCATCCAAGATTGAGACTGATGTGGTTTAAAACAGAGATCTGAAATCCAGGGTGTTTTGAGCTCTTGAATTTAGGGCACAGATACATGCAAATCAAAAGAAATCTTGAATTATTGCTCAGTTGTTTAATATGTGTGTGTGTTCTCAATTATCACTTTCTAGCTTGCTGGGTGCGTTTTGGGACTTTAGGCTTAAGATTCAGCTGCCATTTTTAGTCATTGAGAAATGATCTGGATGTCATCTATGGAGTAACACTGTGCCAACACAAGAAGCTCCCTAAGGAAAGATCAAGTCCAGTTGAAAGAGCACAGAAAAGAATATTTTGAAAGGCAAGAAAACAATCCCTGTGTGAAATAAAGTCCCATCTTCATCGCCTTTGGTTTGCCTTCCTCAAACTTGGCACATATTCTGTGTGACTAAAGCAGTGTTCCAAAAAGTGCTGCAAAAAACCCCACATTGCCTCATTCAGCTTGAAAAATAAATAAAAGTGCATGTAGACATTGAGATGTGTGTCAAATCGCCACTGAGGGGGGATTCTGGGTTCAGAGTTGAATCCATTTGAATTTCAAAAGTGTCTGCTAGTGTTTCCCGTGACGGCCTCGTACACGTGTTCCAACCCGGCCATCAGCTTGAGGTCGACGCTGGAAAAGGTCACAGTCGGACCGATGGAGGCCTGCGTGGGAGAATAAAAGCATGGCCGACTTTCTTACACGTCCATCTCATGGTCGATGAAACCTGCAGACACAACAGCAGCAAAAGGGAAAGTCAATAACTTCATTAAAATGCTGTTTGGGTGGTTCTTTTTTCAAAACCGTTCATCTAAAATAATGAGTAGTCTGTGTGTCTGTCGTGCATTTTTCTCAACTCAATGGTGTATTAGAAGTGTATTGTGTTCACCCTTAAAAGTTATGCAAAATATTTGCGGGACTAAATAATAAAACCCCTGCTGCAACTAATGAGGCCCTTGATTTGGTGCTTGAGAAAACACCGGATGAGAAAAAGTGTCCTAAATATAAGGGATTCTACTAAGTTTAATAATTGAGACGGCACTAGTCAGTGAAAGTGACATTTTGTGTTGAATATTGAGAACAACTTCTAACATCGGTTGTCTTGAGCCAATAGTCCTTTTTTTTTAATTTGAGTAGAAGTGTGATTCTAACATGATATGGGTACATTCTGGACTATAAGCCGCTACTTTTTCCCCACACTCTAACCCGCTTATACAACGGTGCGGCTAAGGCATCATGTTTTACGGGCTAACGCGCAAGAGCGAGACAGACCGGTGCAAAAGATACCGCGCCGAGGAAGACGTTTGATTGTGTGGGCCCATATCACAGATTCCACGACCACCAAGGGGTTTCAAAAGGCTGGACTTGTTGCGTGATGAAGAGAATCGCTCCAGCACAAATTCGCCTCGGGACGAAAGTGACATTGAGAGCGACAATGAAAGTGACAAAGTCATTCTGGGGCTGTTCAATTCTGACAACGAAGAAGACCACTTCGGTGGTTTTAGTGTGCAGGAGGAAAATGAAGAAAGTGATCAATGACTTTTCTGGTCGGCTGCTTATTTTATTAACCAGCCGTGTTACTGCGGGTTTAGTGCATTGTTTCAGGCACTTTTTGGAAAAATGTATTTCCAACAATTAAAATAAATGTGTATCATCTTTCTGTGTAAATATCTCATGTTACAACGTGGACAACTACGTGCATATTATATATGTACACTTTTTTTTCTTTCTATATTTAGGTGGTGCGGCTTATATTCAGGTGCGCTCTGTAGTCCGGAAATGACGGTAGTACGCTATAAAAAGTGTCACAAAAAGATATAAAAACATACCCTATACCATAGGCGCATGAAGTTATAAAAGCATACCATAAAAGTTGAAAACATGGTTGGAATCTCTGCATTCACTCCAGCCTTCTCCCGCCTTACCTGGTGAAATGACGGCTCGACTCATGCACCTCCATCTCTGTGCTCTTAAACTCATTTAACTCCTTCCTGATGGCAGCCTGAACAACGCACAAAGTACACACAGTATACAGTAAATGTACAATCGACTCCGATCCAGTGCTTGGGATGCCTCGCTGTGGGCTTGTTAACCTTGTCAGCAGCTGTTAGTCGAGTCCACGGCTTGTCGGCTCTCCGGTCGTAGTCCTGAGCCTCGGCCACCTCCACGTAGTCACTGAAGCGGATGAGGATCTTGGCCTCCCTCAGTTCCTCCACTGTGGGCCTCTGGCTGAGCTAGAGAGTGCAGCAAAGGAGACGGGTCACTGACAGTAGCAGAACGCCCCGTAACATGGATGCTGGGCAACGTGTCTGTGCAGAAAGGACAGCAAATGTTATGTTTGTAACGGCTCATTCCCATTAAATTCCATTCCTTTGTGAAGTCCTTTTTTAATGTATCTGGCTGAGCGAGCAACGTGATCATTTCTTTTCTGAACGGAGGGAAATATCATCCTTTTAAGAGGCTGCATTCTGAAGGGTGGCAGTTGAGTCACCACGGCAACCATGTTCATCTCCGCAGGTACGCTCACGTTCCTGACCACCTGATCATGAATACCGACGTGAAGAGCCACTGTCTCTGCCTTACCTTTTTGGACAGATGTCTCTTGATCTCCCTCTTCTCCTGTTCCTCCACATCGTTTCGAGCTGCCAGGCGGGAGAAAGAGAGCCGGATCAAACACGGGGATGATTAACACATACTGTTTGTTCTCTCTTACCGTATGTAAGTTACTGACGTTTGAGTATGTTCCTCTGCTCCAGTTCCTCTGCTGTCGGCCGCTGACTCAATCGCCTTAAAACATTTTAGTAGAATAAACAAATCTATTTATGGAATTATTTTTACGTATGCGCACACTTGCAGATCATCACCGTGGCTCAGGATTCATACAGTCCTCAGGCAGGCCGAAATGTGCCCCTTGTACCTTGTGGACCGACTGGGCAGTGGACCTTTGACTGTGGGGATGAGTTTGTGGGCCCAGACCGAGGTGGTGCAACAATTCATTCACTTGGTCGGATGTTAGAAAGATGCAAAGAACCGGCGGTTGTGACCAACAGAGAAGCCAGCGGAGGAGGAACATGATTTCAGATGTTCAGATATGACAGGAACGTAACTATTTGTCATTAAAGAAATTCTAAGATATAATGTCATTATATACAACGGTTGTAAAATCCACCTAAACACCGAATGAAGAAATAACATGTAATGACAGGTCCTGATATACAAACGTTATTAATGGGATGGAGCAAGGGAATACTATCATTCAATCTAAAGTGTAGATTTCTCTGCTAGGTCCATTATTATCATTAGACTTGATGATGCTGCATAGTCTCCCATCCATTTGATGCATAGTGATATATGGCTAAACGATTTCATTAACTTTTACATTAACATTCACTTTCTGCTTCAGCCATTTTTACACTAAATGAAACAAAACATGTCATAATCGGAAAATGTTTTGATATCATTCGTTGCATCACTAGATACCGTATTTACCAATGTGGTGTTAAGGAAAGTGTTTTAACATCTTCCTAATAATGAATATGTGAATGATGCTCACACCGCATGCTGTACTCCACTTTCTATTTCACGCTCCTCGCCCTTAATATCTCTGCTCCTCTCATCAGTTACTGAATGCCTCCTCACTCCCCTCAACTATGACTCACAATCCATCACCTGCTCCCTCTCGCAGCCAAGTCACATCTACCACAGCTTTTGAAGCCCCGCCCCTCGAGGGTGACTGCGTCTGCACACGGCGCGGTACTGTGTACGGTCGCTCACATCAGTGGCCGTGGAGTCTCTGCATGCGTGTCGTGACTCGCCTGGTCAGCTTGGTGGCGGTTTGCTGCCGCGACTCAAATCTCTCCTGGTCCGACTGCATCGGCAGGATGTTTTTGTCCTCCAGATCCCTCATCGATGGACGGTTACTCAGCTTGATGGCTAGCGAGTCCTTTCGTAAAACCTTCATCGCCAGCGTGCCTGCAAAGTACAAGAAGGAAATGTGATGCATCAATACTCATTTCACACGCTTCACAACGCTGCAGCTCTTTGATGCCTTCCTCTTTAGGGCACATTTACTCCGGTTTAGTGAGTGTTTCCTGCAGTAGAAGGCTGCCGTTTTCGGCAAACAAGCTTTAATAAATCCACCATGCGCTTCCTGCCAGCCACCAACAGCATGAAAGCACAGATTGCGCCTGGCTGGTGAACATATTTGTAGTATATTATTAAGTATTAGTAAGTATTTGGTATCTAGAAAAATTGAACTGCCACATTCTTGAGTCATAAACAGCCTTTTTTTGTCATAGATATCAGCGTTTTTTCCCCATGGGAGAAATCTTTAGATGAAGTTTGAATCCAAGCATTCGTCCTTTCTTCCTTTCCTTGTATCATGATTTGTGTGTATGCAGAGGCAGAAGGAAAGTACACCTACTTGTAAAGAATGTATCATCATCTTCCTCCTCATCGTCATCATCGTCTTCTTCCTCCTCTTCCTCCTCGTCATCTTCTTCTTCTTCATCCTCTTCCTCCTCCTCCTCTTCCTCAGGGAGGTCCTCGTAGTCTGCCCCCAGAGGGAGGTTCTCTTTGTCGTTGTTACAGTCATTCATCACCGTGGGAACCGTGTGCATCAAGGTGCTGCGGGTCGGTGGGGAAGGGCAAAGGTCAGACGTGAAAGCTTCATGTCGCATAAAGTTGTAAACAGCAGCAGCAGCAGCTATGTGTGAGACTGTGCAATATGACTTAATGCGTTTGTTCATCCAAAATTGGCTTTAAACTTTCAGAACAAACCAGCAGCAATAAAACTGGGGTCATTTAGTCAGAGAAGGTGAAGAAAAACACGTTGTGCTTCTCTCCTTCTCCTCTATCCCAGTTCCTTTTTAGTTATTGTCATGATGGCGGATAATGGGCCGCATTTATTAACTTTTACGGTGCATCAGTTTATTAGTTATGGAGTTAATCTGCAAAAGCTTCAGTATGCACACTGAAATATCACAAAGGCTCCAGTCGTTAGGAGCGTGTTGGTGAAACAGCGGTTTAGGAACGTATGCTCGCTAGATTAACTGAAAGGAGGCCGGTTGTGGGATTCCATCCAACTGGAACACGCGCCCAAATGATTCACACCTCTTTAAGACCATGCAATCCTGTAGTAGTACTATGTGTGACATGATTCCCTGATTTCGTCATTTATTTTATTATTTTTTATTTGATCTACGCACTGAAGGATGTCTGCATTGTGCAAAAAAATATGTATGTCATAAAAAGGTTTTTTGCTTTTTGGGAGAGTGTTTCCTGTTTCGAGACAGGGGATGGCTCATGTGCACAGTATAACCCTATGAGGTCAATTTGTCATTTTCGATTAAGTTAAACCATGCAAAATAAAGTAAAAAGGAATTCTACACTTCTTCAGTATCAGATCTTCCACTGTTTGATCCACACCTCTCAAACCTCTGCATAGTGAGGGCGAGGGTCTTGTTGAGCTCCTCTATGATTCGGCTGGGGGGGTGGAGGGGTAGCACCCCGTACTGCAGGGAGTGCCCGCCCGTTGGAGCGTGGCACTTCTGGAAGGCGAGTGATGACGGCTCCGTGCTCCCTGCGGCTATGGAGATCATTAGCTTCTTTGGAGGTAGAGGAGGAGAGAGCTTCGCAGACATACATGGCAACTTCACCGGGGCACCGTCTGCACACAGGGGGGGGGGCGTGAGGAGAGATTAGACATGTCCACGCAGAGTCACACAAACATTTATAAACAGGCACAGAGACAAATGTACCTGCGATGTGATTGGGTAGCCTGTTGAAGGGCTTGGGCGGCAGTGCAGGGGGTGTTTTGTGTAGCGTAGGAGGTCTGGAGAGCGCTGACTCGGCGCCATCGGCCCCATACACTGGAGATTTCTTTGTGGGTTTTTGGCCTTGGTCCTGTTGACATGCACCCTCTTTCAGCATCTGAAACTTCAGAGAGCCTGAGGATCAAAAACACAGGAATGAAAACAGTCAGACGGTATGACACCAAAGGCAGGGCCGCTGTAGTGCCGGGGGCTCTGCTGCCTACCTACAGCTGCAGTGGCTCCTTCCATCAACTCAGTACCTTCAGACTCTGACGGGCTGGAGTCGAGCGCCGGAGAGGGCCCGTTCTCCATCTTCTCGTCCTGGAGTAGAGCCGAGGAAGAGCCCTCTTTAAATATGGAAAGGAAAGAGGACAACGAGAGGAGGAAAGAAAAACGTGCCGATAAAGTTACCAGGGACACATAAATGGGGCAAAAATTGCTCATTTTGTTGACTATGATGAATGGTTCAAATCAATATTATTATATATATATATATATATTTACAATACATATGGCTAATTGATGCAAAATTAAGTGTAAAATCAAAATGCTCAAAACATTCCCGTTTGCATTAAAACACTTGTAATAAATACACTTCAATGACCAATTAACTTAAAATAGCAATGTAATGGAATCACTTTTCGATCCCTGATTGTTTCATCAAGATCCCAACAACCATAGTAGTGATCCAAAATGACATGAGAAAAAGAGCCAAACTGTCACATCTGACTAATCCATAGATTTAAACAAAGGGGGGACGAAATCAAACATTCATGAACAAAAAAAAACACATTTCTTAATGAACAGTTTGTTTCAATACTTTACTTTTATAGCCTGACTTGTTTTCTTGCCCCTCACCTTTCTCATATTCCTCCTTGAGCACTCCTTTCTTAATTAGCTCCTCTCTGCTCTGGCGAGTGGACATTTTCCTCTCCAACACTGAGGGACAAGAGACATGAAGTTGAGTACAACAACAGCAGCAGCAGCAGCAGCAGCAGCAGCTACTACTGCAAATCCAAAAGGCGCTTCCACCTCGTCACTAGTGGTGATGAATGCGTCTGCTGCAGCGAATGCACGCACGGACTCGCTGCCCCCATCCTGGATAGGATATTTTTCCAAATGTACCTTCTTTGTTTTTAAGAGAGTTTTTAATTGAATAACATGTGTTGGGAATGTCTTGCTGTGCCAAATGAGAAGATGCAGTATTTGAATATAGAATGGTAGTTTTCTCTGTATCAGACCACGATGGAATCATTATACGAGCCCAGCAGCAACACCCCGCGCTCACAATGTGTTTCTACCTGTGTGCTGTAAGCCGAAGGCCGATCTCTCTATATATATATACCTTTCATGAGCACAAGCAACCTGCTGGGACAGCTGGGAAAACAGCAGGAAGTCTCTCTCTGCTACTCTGCTGTGTGTTTGTGTCTCTCAGTAACAACGAGGTGGCAGCTGAGAAACAACTACAGCTTCCGCCAAAATAATAGGCCTTCTATTTTTGCAGATTTTTTACGTGAGAACCAACATCCACATTTCCTCAGACCCAGAGGTGACATTGAGTAAATTAAATGATAGTAGTAACCATTAATTTAGGCATTTAAAGCTCTTTTGTTGCTGCAGTAAAAGTTAACGATTAACAACTTCACTCCCACAGCTGTGTTTGGATCTCTGGTAGAAATGTAAAAATCAACTTTTAGTAATAAGATTTCAAGTGAAAAAAATCAAATGTAAATTGTGGAATTCTACTACGACCAGCAGTTTGCTTGAGAGGACCAAAGTAAAAGTAGTGTGAAAAACCATGTAAGAATTCAAAGTATTGCATTTTAGTTTCAATTTAGTTGTTTTTAATACATTTATTCATCAATCTGATTCAATCCGTTACTTCTCTCATTGGTTTTCAATGTGCTATTCAAATAACTGACTTGGTCAAGCACCAAAAAACACAGGTTGGTATTTTTGTTTTCCATTTTAATGTTTAGACGAGTATGGTGGAAAATACAGACTTGAAGCCTAAATAAACTCTTTTAAAACTTCGCTCAACACTAAGTGTTGCAGATGGTTGTGAAAAACCCATCAGAGTCTGGTGGTTGGCCTCTTGTGGGTCGTATTCATTCAATCAAACATTACAGCAGCGGGCATTGTTGAACATGCGAGACGGCACACTATGGATGAGTACAAAACCACTCACTATTTACAGTGTCATCCATTACTAGTGTGTTTGGTAGTCCACTGTCTTCTGAGAATTATTACCCTTAATACCCTTTATACCCCCATTGGAGTGAACTCCACTTGCACCCTGCCGACGTTCCTCTGAGACCCTTCAGCTGCTGCACAGTGTGAACTCCGCTGGGCTGCGAGGCCTCACTGGACGTTACTGCTGGCACCGTGCAAACCACATCTGCACTGTGCACACTCGTGTGCCAGTGAGCATGTGTTTTCAATAAATGCTTTTGCACAATTCTTTGCACCATTTGGTTGGTTTGTGTCTAACGTTGTTCTATCTTGATATGAATAACTTGCTGAAGCAGACTGTGCAGCAGCAGGAGCTACTAAAGCAGCCTTAGATAACCTTAAATTATAATATAGCTTTGCTGCAGCACCTAAATGCCCCACTACTGTTGCTAGGTGCCACAGGGAGACATTTGTCTCTCCCCATCTACTGCGAGGGAGAGGTAGGGGAGCTGCGTGATGATGTGATCTCACCGGCTGAGGTCTGCTTGAACTTTTCACTCTTCTTCTTCCTCCATTTCCAGGGCTTAAATAGACGTCCCAGAGTGGCCAATTTGCTCCGCCGCCGAATGGGAGGCGTGTGTGTGCCTGGAACCAGCGAATCGGAGCGCATCGCTGTCAACCTCTCCACTTCCTCGGCTAAGAAAAAGGAATGGGAACAACAAAAGTCATTAGCAGGCAGGAAAACGGCACTGACAATTTGTCGGTTACATAATGACAAAATCAACATGTCAATACAATGGATTTGTAATTCTAGTTTGTTTGGTTTGATCACTTTAAAGTCAGAAATAAAGTAAATTCCAGTAATCGTATCGCATATTTTCTGTGGCCTTAGGTTTGTTAAATCCTCTCCTCCTGCAGGCAAAAGCCTCACCGCAGCACAAGAGAAGAAAAAGCTCTGCAGCTGCCTGACCAACAGGAGCTCAAATGTAAAGGTGAGAAGACGTAAACAAGGAAAACTAAAACCATTTTTTGCCTGCTTGTTTTATTTTATTGGCAAAGAGATCATGTGTTGTATTATATAGCCAACTGATTAGTTTAGATAGTTTAGAGACATAAACTGAAAGACTAAACTCTCGCCACAATATTTTGTTGAATGGGAATCCATATATGTTTTTAAAAGTTTCAGCCGGCTGTAGTTGACATGCAAGGACCAGTAGTCAAGGATACACGTAACCACCGATGTACTGTAGAGTTCAACATGAAGCAAGCTGTGTTTATCCAAAGCAAAATGTCGATATAGAAGAACTAGATGGATGTGAAGCAGTAAACAGGTGCAGACGGGCCTCGGATACGAGATGGATGTACAACCAGCGGCTCAGCGGCCACTAATCGGGAACACCAACAACATACGACCCCCCCCCCCCCCCCCCACACACACACACCCGACACCGCTCCACTGCTCCTCCTCAGCTGTCCCCCAGGACGTATGAGAGAATATCTCTAAACAAAGAAATCACAGCATTGACTAAACTAGACCTTTTAAGTTCACGTGACTATAAAACACACAAATGAGGCATGTGTTACTATGGAGAGGAGATCCGGTGAGATCCAGAGTGGGTCCCATCATTGAACTCAATTATTGGACTAATAGCGGTAATGAAGGTCTTCAAAAAGAAAATCCATTTTTTTTAATTGACTGGTTGTATTGTTTATGGGAAACGAGTTTACAGTATATCTAATGTCTTTAGTCTATTTAAGCAATCTGCTTCATGACTGCATTGATCTGCAGACGGACAATTATTCCAGAGAGAGGTTTTCAAATTAGATCAAGTTGATTGTTTGATTGCACATTTGACCCTCCAATTTGCTGCAACAATCAGTGCAAAAAATATTGATTGATGGGAAACAAATTGGTAACAATTTGAGTGATGCTCCCTGTGCTGTGCCCCCTCCTCTTCCTCCCCGTCCAGCAGGCACCGTGTCGCCTCACCGTCCCCTGGCTCGGCCCCGCGGCACTTGACGCAGATGTGTCGGATCTCTTCGCCGATCATGAACTTGGTGTTGTTGTTGTTGTTGTTTACGGTGGGGTGGTGCTGCTGGTGGTGGTGGTGATGATGATGCTGCTGCTGCTGCTGTTTGGCGGAACTGTTTCGGGACTTCATCCTCGTCAGACAGAACGCTCTCCTCCTCCTCGTCGGTTCCGGGTCCGCGCACGTGGTCGCAGCTGAAGACGGGCGGTCGGTGTCGGATTCGGATCCGGACCGCGGACACGTGACGTTGCCTCCACGGACAGCCATGTCTGACCTGCATGGGCTGGACCCTTCGACCCGCTCCGGTTTCCCTGTCTAACAACTACCACTGAAGTCACAGTGTGAAAAATACCTACCATTATTACTACTTCCTGGAGCTTCTTTCAAAATAAAAGCACGTCGATCAAGCACCAGTGGTAACAATCTCTATCAACCTTTACGTTTTTTCCCATCTCGCTACGTAAAGAATATTTAATGAACAACAACGATAAACAACAACTTTAGTTGTTAGTTCTATTTTTTGCTTTTCATTGCTTTAACATTATAGGTTCTACATTGACATTACAACAAGTAAACAAGTTCCTACTAGTGTCAATTTAAAATATGAAAAAACTACACACGTCAATACACCGTCTTGAAAGTAAATCAATAGGATATTAAGACTAATTTGATTTTTTTTTATCATCACTATCCATTCTCAGGAATTACAAGGCTCAAATTCCTGTGTAATGAAATATTTTGTCAGGCATCTCCCGTTCTTGCACTAAAAATATGAATAAAGCATGGATAATACATTCTAAAGGATTGAGAGATTAAAGCAGGTTAAATTAGGAAACCTTCAAGAAACTGAAAGGACTGAAGTCAATGTGCTTGGCAGAGAGACAGCTGGTTGTGTTGAGGCCAACAAAGGGTCACAGGCTGCTGTTACAAATCTTCACCAGCAGATGGAGCTCACTCTCAAGCAATAGACTGATATCTATTGAAACCAAGTGCATTACCTCCATGTTGTATGGGACTTGTGTGCTTAAGGGAGTTTTCTTTGACAATGTGTGTGGCTTATGTCTTTTTATGCAACACTAAGATATAAAGCACAAGCTTCCTTTTCCTTGCCGCAGACACCGACTCATGAAGGCCACCAAACTCTGGCAAACGCTTTTCACCTCACTGGCTGGTAGTTTTGGAGGAAGCATTTAGATCCCTTGAATCAATTAATATTGTCATTGTAAAAGTCCTGCATTGAACATGTTTCATAGGTGAATGTGTCTGAATATAATCTCCAAAATACACAAAAAGTAGTTTGAGTAAAAGTACTCAGTGCAGAGGAATGTCCTTTGTGTTTTCCTCTGTTGTCATTGTTAATACTATACACACATTTAAAAGCACAAGACCTAAATCCTTTGAGATTTCCTCCATAGCACAACCAGCCAGTCCCCACTTTTCCTCCACTCTATCCCTTCAGCTTCAGCTGCATTTAAAAAGCGCCTTCATCCAAAGATCTTTGTAGAACCTTTCCTCCCATTCAGACACACACAAACACACACACACACAGTCACACACACTCTAACCATAACCATAAGGATTTGGGCCTTTTGACATTTGGAATACCTCCTGACTCACGGCCCTGATTGCAATCTAGAACTAAATTAAGCTTATTTACTGTTTTACATGTCTTTATGAAGCAAATCAGAAAATACCTACGTTTTTTTAACACAACCTTTAATAAATAAAATAACGCCCACAGTGCCGTCTCATTAGTTGCGGATATTGTTATTTTTACCTCTGCATACCCCGAATGCCTCATCTCATTTTGTTCCAGCCTCTGTCTTCTTGATATGAATTTCAAGCCTCAAAATCACGATCAAAAGAGCCAGAAGAAATAGAAGGGTCTTTCATTTCCATCCTCGGGAAGGCTCTTTGTTCCCTGCACACTTGAGGCGGGGCCCAAAGGTTTGGCAGGTTACAGCTCACTGTGCTGCTGCCCGCCAGTGATGGATTCTGCACACGTTAGCATGTGTGACTCTAAAACATACCAGCCCACTCTCACACAAGGCAGACACACACGCGTACGTGAGAACGCGCGCACACTCATGAGGCCACAGGTGTGCTTGTCACATCTTAGAGGGCAGCGTATCCTCTGCCTGAGGGGTGAACAGCTGTCACCTTATTTTCATTCTATTTTCGAATTTCTCTTCACACCTGTCTCATCGCAAACGCTCCTGTCCAACAGGGTCCGTCATGTAGCGCCAGGAGTCTGAGCATGTCTCTCAGCTCAGACGTGCATCAGCACACGGCGGGCCGAGGGAGGGTCTTATCTCTGGGCCTTTGTGCTGGGATGGAGAAGCCTCGGCCGGATCAATCTTTCTTTGACCTGCCCGAGCAGTGAGTCACATCTCTACGGTGCCCTGTCTGCCTGACAACTCTAATGAGCTTCCACTCCGCCCCGGGAGCACATTAACCAACACTTCTACTATCTGATGGCACGCTGCCGAAGTCTTGCTGCAGCAGAGCTTAGGTTTGGGGCGCGGGACAGCCAGGAGTCATTGTGGCCTGTGTCTCTCCAAAGAGACCCTCTTACTCTAACCAATGCCACATGCTGCAATTGATTGATATTGATATTACATCCTACAAAAGGAATTTTGGCAGACACTGACTTAGTAAGACTCAAACTATCCTCTCAGAGGCAAAGCTTCATGGTTTACTGTCTTTATGATTGACCACATAACCTTCCCTTTTCTCTATTTCACATATATGAATATCCATAACCTCACATATATCAACTCCTCATCCCATCGACCCAAAAACATGAATCATCCTCTGGCCTTTTGACAATGCTGCAGCTAATTTAGGCCCCTCACTGAGACTGTTCCTGACAGAGATTTAGCATGAAAAGTTGATGTGCTGCTCTGCCGCTGATACAGTTGGAAAAGTCTAAGTCTGAGTGACAGTCTAAAACATACTCCCGCTTCACGTTTATCTTCATCAACCGGCTACATTTACCAAAGACGAGTTTCTTCCCCTGGTTCACAGTAAATGAACCTTACTAACTCGGCAAAATGATCAGCCGAAAAACATGAACATAGTAACACTCATCGGATAGATACTGTATATGTAGTCATCATCATCTGTCACGGCGTGGGTTCGTTTCCTATTTTATTTTGTAGTTTCCTGCCTCTCGTGTCCCTGGGTTAACTTCACTTCCTGCCTTGGTGTGTTTTCTCCTGTGATTGTGTGTGTGTCCCTGGTTGTTTCCTCCTGTGTCCAATCACCTGCTAACTTCCAGGTGTATTTAAACCAGGTGTTTTCCCTTGTCTGTTTGTAGGTTAGATGCCAATTAAAGACGGTGAGCTGAGGCTGCCTTTGTCGATGGTGGTGTCGTTTTGGACGTTATTAGGATATTTACAGTTATTTGCAATAAAGTCTGTGACTTTTGATGCCTGTTTCATAGAATTCAGTTTATATGCAATTTTAATATCTTTTTAACAGTCATACCACTCATATAATTACTGAAACCAAAATTAGTGCCAATAAGGGAGAAAGAAATAACAATTATTTATATATCATCTAATTACATTTAAATTCCATTTTTATCAATTTTTTGCAGCTGTGGATGACAATAGTTCATAGTAATATAATTACTGTAATAAACTACTGTGTCCTGGGTCCAGAGAGGTAACAGGACATTGTTTGTGGGTAAACCAATTAACAGATTATTAATTCATTTTTATTGATTTAAGTAGTTATTATTGACACTGATGAGTCTGTCCGCTTCCAAGAGAGCAGCTGTGCTTGCTACAGGTGTTCTGGTGCTGCCTGAAGCAAACTACCCCCAAAGCCAATTACACCAGTCGGTGTACTGTCTCCTGGCAACCTTGTGTACACACGTTGCAGCTAATGCTACAATGCACAGCAAGAAACAAGAAAGTATTATAAGGAAATTAAAATGTCAACCTCATTCCTTTTCTTCCGACTAAAACAGTGTTGACATAAAGACAGAAACACACATGTACAGTGTTAAATAAGGTGTGTTGGGAGGAAGGGGACACAAAGTTCATTGTTTTCTCTCCTTCCCACAGTTTCTTGTCGTCCTCTCACTCCTTACCATTCACAAGCCTCTACACGCTCCCCCCTCTATGTGCTGTATTAATCCAAAGTGACAGAACAGCAGTCTGGAGGAGCATTGTGTATGTGTGTGTGTGTGTGTGTGTGTGTGTGTGTGTGCTTCCTTGTAAATGTGTGAATATGAAACTTGGCATATCACTGGGATATGAGTTTTTTCTCTCTCTAACGCTCTCAAAATATATATTGGCTTGTTTTGTACATACAGTACCTCTTTGAGATGAAACAAAGATCTTCATTACAAAAAAGGTAACATTAGAACTCCATTGAAAACACTATCTTTGTACACATGGGAGGCCCATTTTTTTTTTCTTAAACGGAAATATTTTCTGTGTTGGTATGCCACAGGTATTACTCATCACTGCTGCTCTGTCAGACACGTGCATGATGAATGCAACAAGTCCAGACAAACTGTCTAAATACACGACTGCTGGGAAGAACGTGAAAGGACAAAATAAAGAGCAGCTACTTTTTCTTTCTCATTTCGATTTCCCACAATGCAATGCGTACACAAGCTCTACTAAAAGACAAAAGCCTGGGGGTTCTTAGACATTAATGAGTACACTACTACACAAGTAAATCTAAATATAAACATACTTTGTAAATTTGGTTTACATGGAAATATGGATGATATTTTGATATTTCTGCCTGTCAGCAAATATTTATATAAATATTATTTTTTATTATTTTTTTATATATTTATATATATAAAGTGCCTTGATTTATTTTAAACGGCTGTAAATTCAGAGCACCATATTACATGCAAATGTAACCATTACGTAGTTTGAGGTTTGTTTTGGTAAAAGAATCCTAAAGAAGAAACACTTCCTTGGAAAAGAGCTAGAAGATAAATCACATGAGTTATACCTGAAATATACCTTCATTGCACTTTAAATTCCAATAGAATTTAACCGATAATAAATACATTAACCAAGGAATGAGCCCATTGCACAGACCAAAATGTCCAGAAACTGTATGCGGTCACACTGTAATCCAGACAAAAATATGAAAGGAACACAAGCGTGGCAGTCAGAGAGAGAGAACCTCACTGATGTTTTAAATTCTGAACAAGACAACACAGATTGCATAAGTGCTCCTTCACCATGACTAAGAAAGCTTCCCACTGTCTGGATTACCGTCCTCAGTGTGAGTCAGATGCCTTCCCCGTCTTAGGTCTTCTCCCCGAGCACAATGGTTGGCTTGTCTGAGCTGAATGGATGAACCTGCGTGCCAGTGCGGGAAGAGTGGGGGGTGTTGTCTGTTTGGTGGGAGGCAGCGAGGCAGGATGTTGTCCCCTCTGTTTGAAGCTCTCCTGAATCCTCCCACTATTTCTTTTGTATACTGAATGCCCAGGTAGTTCTCCCATTCTGCTGCTCAAGGCCTGGCCACTCTATGGAGACAGCAGCGTTGATGTATGTGCAAAGAGAGAACAAAAGACAATCACTCAAATAGTGGGAGGTGTGTGTGTGTGTGTGTGTGTGTGTGTGTGTGAGAGAGAGAGAGAGAGAGAGAGAGAGAGTAACGTTCCCACCACATTCTATGGATGGCAGCCCACTCGTTTTTTTCTCCACGCCAGTCTTTATGTTGGCACCATTCAAAAGCCTCCGTCCTGCCACGCCATGCTCCTCCTCAGAGCCGTCCTGCTCCTCCACCTCAACTCATTCAGGACCTCTATGTCAGTCGCTCATTCGGGGGTTTGAATGAGAGTGTTGTTTTGCCTGTGTCTTGGTCTTAGTGAGAAGGGCAAAGCCCCCCGAGAGCTGACCTGAATATACATTGAGGGAGCAGAGGAAATGGCCTTGCATCCGGATTGGCTCAAAACGATGTAGTAGTTTTTAATTCTCACAATGAGTATAAATATGGGACAGATCCATTGTAGTGACCATAACACCAAATGTTTTTAATCAGCTCTGGGCCCGGAGCAGGCTTTTAACGTATTTTAGCTCATTGTTTTGGTTTTGTCAGCTGTTTTCATCTTACGACTTTTGTACAGTATCTGCCTTGCACCAAATACTGGACAGAAAAAGTTAGACGAGGGTAGCTGGTGATGAAAGTGTAACTAAACCAAAGAGCCATTGATGTTTTTAACAACATAACAAGTAAATATTTGATTCAAATTCATCAGGTGGACCCAAACACAACTCACGATGAACACTTATGTTGCAGAACTTCTGACGGATGTGCACATCGGGAAATGTTTCCCAACACAACACCTTTATCCATCTTTCTGTCAAATTGTTTAGGAGTTCAGCCGCCCCCTAGTGTCACTTTGGTAGTTCTAGACAATGCGTAATTGGCCTTAAGGCAACATGGCATATCAAAGCACATCAAAGCCACTCTCTTTGTTGACCCATTTATTAGCCAAGACCTCCTTTAAAAAATGTTTTAGAGCAAGACATATTTTACTGCGTAAAATGTTCAAAATATGAGCAAGAATGATTCTGCCCCTTTGTAGTAAAATGAGCTCAAACGAGCTCAAGAGAGCAACTGCAGGTTGTTTGGTGATTAGTTCTTGTTTACAAATTCCAATACTCAAATCCAATCAGCCTCCCACACACTACACACACACACACACACACACACACACACACACGCACACACACACACACACACACACTACACACACACACACACACACACACATGCCGTGTGAAGATTTGGCATCATGGACATTTGTCACATATGAATTGTGACACACATCAAAGAAAAGAGTGGGCTGGGTTTATGCAAAGCAACAGCAGCTAAACACACATGAAGTAAAATCAGGACGAGTGGGTGGGCATATGGCTGAATAAAGACCAGAGCATTTCGCAGGGGGCAGGAAAAAGAACACAGGAATGCTTTAGGGTTGAAGAAAATAAATATAACTCTACAGCTGGGAGTGCCTATTGGTTTCCATCCTGCACCAGCCTCACACCTCACACAACTGCATCTCCCGCTCTGTTTTCAGCAAGCCACAAGCAGCACCCCACCCCCAGCCCCACTTTAACTCCCCAAACCTCCTTCAGATTCAAGCCATGCCTGATGGAAAGCCCTGACACAAAGCTCCAAGAAAGAATAGCTTTACTCACATCGCCGAGGCTCGGCGAATCTCGCAAAGAGGAGGTGCCGCGTTTAACGGTAAACAAGATGGAGAGGAGATTGTTGAGGGCCAGAGAGAGGGCAGCTGAGCGAGATTATGGGTCAGAGGACCATGAGTCATAAAGGTCTAAGCAGGCTAAAAAAAAGAGGGAGGATAATTCCTGATCTCATTAGGATTCATGTAAGGCTGTTTATTTACATAGATGCATCACCTAGCTTGAGGTAAAAAAGACAATGGCAGTACATTAAACATTTAATTTCACTCACTAACCGTTGCATTAGTATAGCAGTGTGCTGAATACATAGAACCTTTATGTGTGACAAATGCTGCCCAAGGTATCAGAAGTTTATAAACACAGCGCTGGGAAATAAAGACAACGCAAATAACAGCCAGAAAGGGAACATTTTTACAGTTGTCATCTGTTCCAAATTGAAAATGTAGGCTCGAGTTGAGCCTAGTGTACCAGGCACACCATGTGACTAGGATTTGTCACATCGGAAAATTCTGGGGGAGGGTCAAACACAATGTAAAAAAAGAAAAAGAAAGCCCTCTCATATATGTAATGTGAATGATCACCAATAGAGGAATGCCAATTCCATGCAATCACTTCGACTCTCCGATCGCCCATTCTGCTCTGTGGCCTTTCAGCACCGAGGGGGAGTGGACAGCTCCGCACTGATGTTGAAGCAGCCTATCTTACTAAAAGATGAAAACCTACATTTTTTTTCATACACAGGCTAATCTGTAAATTCGTGAAACCGTACCATCGTGGCCATGGCAATATAAGGAAACAATAATCTCTCTTGTTTCCCCTGCACACACACACACACACACAGGGATTGAGCCACTGCATCCGACGTGGATTCCGCATGGAGCATCCATTCCTTCTCCGAATACCTTTTCCAAATGCAAAATAGAAACCGCTTTTTAATGACTAGCCAGAGGCGGCCAGGTCCGCACAGCGTTTCAATGCAGCCGACAAACAAGGCGAAGCCTGCTTGGTTAAAAACAGCCTATTTCAGAAAACGCATCCCCGATCTCCTCTCCTGCGGCGTGAGTCTCTATTTGGTTGCCGTACACCCAGGTACAGCTAAGCACCATGGGCACCGTCTGAGCTGCACAATGAAATAACAAAGTCACGCTGATGCGTGGGAACCGCCGCTAAAACCACGAGGCGATTCCTCTCACAGCATAACGCCGATTCCCCCGTGGAGGCTGCAAACACACACACACACGCGCGCGCACGCACGCACGCACACAGTCACGGAGTAGTCGACTACCTGTCTCCAGGTGGAGAGAGATCCTCGCCTCGTTGATGTAAGGCGTGTCACTCTTGGACCGGACCCTCCGGATCGGTCTGCGGTCTACTTTGTCCTCCGGGGCCGCCGCCATGTTCGGCCGGCCGGGCAGCGCACACTGGCGACCGGCGGGACTGCGTGGGGTTCGGCGCAGCAGCAGCCACTCGTGCACCGACCCGGGCAGACAGTGAGGGAGGCGCGTTGTGATGGTGATGGAGGGTGTGAAGGAAGGAGAGAGAGAGAGACAGAGAGAGGTTCTATAACACCAGATCACAGTGGCCAGTGAAATCATTGTCATTTACTGAGAAGATTATATGGAGAAGAATGTTAAGAACAATGCTGCTTGTTATTTAAAATTGCATTTATCAGTCAAAATCTTTTCTTCAAGCTACTCCATTGTTAGAATTGACTTACCTTTTTCCTCTGTTTAATATACAATTAATAAGCTATTTGAAATTTGACACGTCAGGGATTGGAGAAATTGTGACAGCATTTGATGAATTTGACATATATTCAATTGATTAAAACTTTATTTTAGGTTCATAGGTACTACAAGGGCAGATATAAAACAAAAATAGGCATGTATCACTTTTAGTAATACACCCATAGATTATATAAATAAAATATTCCCTGAATTGCAGAAAACGGCACCAGCTTTTGGTTTTGGCACCACTTTACCGGTTTGATATAGCACGTGTAATAATATTAGCAATATCCCTTGTTAACTAAATCGTTTATATTATTGTCTTACCTGGTGACTGTAAAACTATCCCATTGTGACCTTCATCTAGTAATCAGTCAGTCAGTCAGTTCTAGCTCAAGCTATACAGCGTTATTTTAGCAAAAACATCAGAAAAATGATTTATCGAGGAAGCGTTATAATTCATAATCTATTAGGCCAATGCTGGCCTCTAGTGGACAAATAATACAAACGAATGTCAATGGGTTCAAGGGTTTACTATTACTTCAGTAAGAAAGAAAAACAGAGGGACTCTAAAATACATGTTTATTTAATTACTGGCAGCTATGAACATTGGCAATTACAGATAATTACAGAAACGTTATTCTGAAATGGGCCTGTAACTTTAATATTTGTACTTTAAGAAGAAAAAAAAGAATTGAAAGATCTGGGTACGTTATCCACCCCTTGGGGCCATGGATATAAGTAAATTAGCTCGTCAAACTAATCGACGTTTTGGTCTTGTAGCTCGGGAAGTATCTCAGGGGTCAGATCAACGTGAATGCGCTTTTAGAAACAGGACAACAGGAGTACAAGTGCTCCCTCTGCTGGTCACATCGGGCCGTCGGTATGGTTGTTATTCACCTCGCGGAGGCCTCTCATTGGCGCATTTTCTCACAGCAAAACCAATCCGCCAATGACATCACCCGAGCCGTTTAAAGACAGAAAACAGCGACTGACTTCCTACTTTGTTCGGCCGATGGTCCAGACGTCGCGTCACGTTTGCGCCTCTAACCAAACCTTCCATAACATCACACAGCTGTCACACAGCTGCACGCGCGCCGGTGAGGCCCTCGCTGGTTTTTGTTGGTGTGTTCGCTAACTTGTTCTGAACCTGCTGACAGGCTGTTAGCTCGCCAGCTAACGACTGACTCATTTGAAGCTAACTGGAAGGGAATTGTTATTGTTATTATTAATCTGTCGTAATATGACTGTTACTTGATTCATCCATCGCTTGTGTCCGGATAAGGAAATGGCACGTTAGCTAAATAAACCAAAACACGTGCTAACTGCGCTTGTTTACGTTCATTTCGATGATCACTCTGTGACGCATCTGGAGGACGCACACCTGCGAGCCAGCCCCAGGTCGCTTTTAAACATTGCACAACTTTGGCAAGCATGAGCAGATTTTCTATCGCAAGATCAAAACAACTTTGGAGAGACCCTTCATGTGGCCACTTTGACCACACTGACCTCTGTTTCAAATGCATCTTCAGATGAGGCTGAAGGAACGGCTGCACAAACACACTTTTCTCAAGTTACCCAAGTCATTTTGTTCATCCAAACAAAGATGACAACGGGAAGGGACATTGCTTGCAATGAAGTAAAGCAAATGGTTTTGTTTGCAAATGTCTCAATTCCAAATAAAAAAACAAAGCAGGGATGTTGGCCATTAAAAAAAAGTTGTTTCCTCTACTAAAAATGTCACGTTTCTGTTTCCTTGTAGCTTAAACCCAATGCTTTTGCGCCAGCTCACCTACAGAGGCCTAACACACCCCCACCTGCGTGTCCACCTGAGAAGGCCGCAGTGCAGCCAAGACATGGCCCGACCCAGTTCAGGTACTTTTAATTCTTTACAGTTACTGCTTCGGTTATTTCACAGTTCTGCTGAGCAATTCTCATATTTGTCACCCACACATCCACGAGCCTCTTTTTTTATTGTCGTGTGTGTGCATATGGTCGTGTTTATTTGCAGACCTGGCAGCACTGAGGGAGATCTTCTCCCAGGCCAAGAACATAGCCATCATCACAGGAGCCGGGGTGAGTGCAGAGAGTGGAGTCCCCACCTTCAGAGGAGCAGGAGGCTACTGGAGAAAATGGCAAGCGCAGGTATGCAAGTATATGGTTGCCTTCAAATGTATTGTATTATACTGAGGTTTTTGGGCTATTTAGCTCCCCCATATTCATTTAATGGAATGCAATCTGACAGCACCATAAACCACAGCCTTTAAAATGATTTAGAGGAAATACTTTAATACATTTTCAACAAAAAACACTTGAACCTGGCAAAAGAAGGATTGATGTTGAACGGTTGTTTCAGATTGCATTCATTCAAGCTGGGTGTACCTAGTTAAAATATTGTCAACTGAGCGCATTTGACTGTCTTTTATAATTCAAATTTGCATCACGTTTATGATGCTTATTTGGGGTGGAGTCACGCTGGCAGCAAGCTAAGCAAAGTAGGTCAGATGCCCCGCAACATTTTTCTCCTCCTCCTGCCAGATGACATGTATGATCTCTCCATCCTGCCGAGAGTGTTTGAAGGAGACTTAACGAATAATTCTCAAATCCTAGTCAGGTGGAGCAGTATGTACGGGCACCTCAGACTCGCTTTCAAGAACTTGACTGAAATTTTTTTTTTGTGGCTAAAATGAGTTGTTACTTAAAGAAGAAAGCCACATACCTAATTCCCTGTTGCTTTTCAATTCATTTTATTTTGTATAGCCCAAAATTGCAAATTACAAATTTGCCTCAGGCTTTACAGTCTGTACACATGCACCATCCTCTGTCCCGAAACCCTCACATCGGCACAGGAAAAACTCCCCAAAAAATTAAAAAAACCCTTCAATGGAGGGAAAAAAGGGAAGAAACCTTAGGGAGAACGTCAGAGGAGGGATCCGTCTCCCGGGATGGTCAGACTGCAATGGATGTCATGTGTACAGAACAATGTAAAAGATGTACAATACATTAAATTGCAGGGACAACCACCATCAGATAGAACCACCATCCACAGAGGCTTCTGTGGGGAGGGAGAGCAGCAAGATGTTGGTTTATCACGATAGTAATATGAATCATAATCATTTTCAGCTGCTATGCGTTTTACCTGCGTGTTAACAGGTTGGGTGGTTTTTCAGCCTCATAAACCATTGTGGCGTTTTTTTGTTTTGTTGGTTTTCATCTTTAGGAACTTGCCAGCCCAGAGGCCTTCTCCAGGAATCCCTCGCGTGTTTGGGAGTTTTACCATTACCGCCGCGAGGTCATGCTCACGAAAAATCCCAACCCGGCCCACTTGGCCATCGCCGAGTGCGAGGAGCGGCTGAGCAGACAGGGCCGCGCGCTTACGGTGATCACTCAAAATATTGACGAGCTCCACCGCCGCGCCGGATCCAGCAACATCCTGGAACTCCACGGCAAGTACAATGAAAACTCAATGCCGGCATTAATCTGGAAAGCTACTCATTTTGTGTCTAATCTAATCGGCTCTTTATTTCAGCACTAATATCGTAAAAAGGCACTTATAGCATTTAGTGGCTTGTTTTTCTTGAAGAAATTGTACTTTCTTGTTCTGGGTCTGAAAGCCCACATGGATGTATTCACTTATTGTAAGCAGCTTTGGATAAAAACAACAGCTAATTGTAATGTAATCTGTTTTTTCTCGTTAATTCAGGAAGCCTATTTAAAACCCGCTGTATAAGCTGTGGTCATGAAGCTGCCAATTACAAGAGCCCAATCTGTGCGGCTCTGCAGGGCAAAGGGTAAGAGCATCATCTGGGGATTCACATTGTAATTTCATGGGCCTGCTCTGAGGACGTCACATACAAGGGTAGCACATGCACATGACCTTTTTTCCTTAATTTTTTAACAAATTAAAATGAACTGTACAGAAATCGCGGGCCGGGGGGCGGGGCAAGTTTTAAGCATACACGCCCCGACACAAACACAAAGAGCATGCCGCAACAACACAAGCCACGGCCCCCGGAAGAGTCACAATGGCAATCAGAGATATCGATCACGTTAATTTGGGCACAAAATGCCAGTGAAAAAAAGAAGCAGGTTTCGGTTTGTCAGATGTCAGCCAGCAGCTGAATGACACCGAATGACGCAGGGACAAGGAAAAGCTGTGGCCAAACTGAAATGTCACTCTGTCAATTATCTGACATTTAAATTAGTTTTTGTAATGGCTGAAATGTTCCACTAATCAATTTAGTCTCTGCTGTTGACACAATGACGGAAGTCCTATCCTAAAATTAAACACCAGTATCCGAATCGTTGATGGAACAGCTGATCTGACCGGACCATTAACAGTAATTCTGATTAAATCTCCAGTCGTACAAGTGATATTAATGTCTCCCGAAAGACAAATCCAAACTATTGGTGGGATGCACACATTGATGGCTATGCATGGTTTTATTTTCAGGCTAATCTAACTTTTACCAAACGGCTTCCTCAGAGCTCCGGACCCAGACACAAACGATGCCCAGATCTCTGTTGAGGAGCTGCCCAGGTAACACACACTCATGTTCTCTTTTACTGCGTGCTCTTTTCAATCGAGCTCGTTTGTTTTTACAGCGTGTGTGTCTGTGTGCGTTTCAGGTGTGAGCATAAAGGCTGTCACGGCCTCCTGAGACCAGCTGTGGTTTGGTTTGGAGAGAATCTGGACTCGGACATCCTCACTCGCGCAGAGAAAGTGTTGGACAGCTGTGACCTCTGCCTTGTGGTGCGTGTGTGTGCGTGTGCGTGTGTGTGTGTGCCCACAACGAAAATCTATGAAAAATACCATTGCCACAAACAAAGCGGCCCTTTTTATTTCCATCCTGATGTTAAATTGTAAAAGTGTTTATTTTGTCATAAAAGGTTCCAAGGTATTTGGAGGATGGTTAATTTAGTACCATGTAAACATAAGTTCATACAAGTTATATCAGTTTATATCCCTTTACGGTGTTGGTATTGTCCTAAATGAGTGACTCTTTAATACAGACATCCTCTTTAAAGCTTCCGGATTAACAACATCTCCACTCGTTGGTCCTATAAAAGTTTATGATATTAAAGATCAGAATAAAGTTCATTTCTCGGTTCTTTGATACACAGCGGCCACGTTAAATATAGCAAGTGAAGAAGAAAAAATACTGAACCTTAAATGTAAAAAGAAAACATTTTACTAATGAATATTTCAAATATATTTTGTTTAAAATGGAAGGGATGGAATGTGCCAATACTCGAAGAACACAAAAATGTGCCAAGTCATTTTTAAATGTGTTTACATTTCCAACTACACTCTGACTGCAGGTTGGCACTTCATCCGTTGTGTATCCAGCAGCAATGTTGGCTCCTCAGGTGGCAGCCAGAGGGGTCCCTGTGGCCGAATTCAACATGGAAAACACACCGGCCACCATGAAATTCAAGTACGTGTCATTTTCCTCCCACACGCACTCTGTACGTGCGCATCGTTAGGCGTCACTCATTTGTGTCACGTTTACAGACGACATGCATCTCCCCTTTTATGTTTCAGGTTCCACTTCCACGGGCCCTGTGGGACCACGTTACCTCCCGCGCTGGCACGCCACGAGGCGGAACCAACATGAGTCCTGGACGTCAGCTGCACACTGTCCAACCGTGGAGGGCTTCATTTGTACAAATACCAAAATGAGTGGGTTGAATGTAATGAGCGGTGTGGTGGTTCAAGCTAATGCAGATCAAACATACAGCGACAAGTATGTAGACTATAATATACTGTACACACATTTGTCTTGAGACTTTTTGTCTTTCATCTGTTAATTAGTCGATGACAGATTTGAAGGATTTCCTACATTTTAAGAATGGTAGCAGATATCACTACAATGGCAAATGAAACCAGCTCTCTGTGCGGACTGCAGCAAGTGCCACATTTAAGAGTTGTAATTGTAAAACTAGTTGGTGAGCCATGGCAAGATTATCAACTGCCCTTTGATACAACCTAGCTGTGAAAAGGACAGTGATGCCAACACAGCAGTGAGTGAATAGTGATAGTCCGACTGTAGGGGACAGTGTTTAGCCACTGCTGCGTGAGCTGGGACATCTCAGGATGGCAGATTGAAGGAGCCTCCTTCCAATGGATGTGTGTGTTTGGATTTGGTGTTGTGTGAATTTATGGACTGTGGTGAATACTGTGTATGATGCCTTCCAGTGGGCATGAGTGAGCTCAGTTAAACCAGGGAAACCAGTAAGGAAGCTATGAGGAATTTTTTTGACCACATATTATTTCCTGTAGATAACTAGAACATCCCATTCATTTAAAATGAGTAAAGGTATCGTCTAGGAGATAAAGGGTGTCCCCGCAGAGCGTCCTCAGGGTCCTTGCATGCATGTATCTATAACAGTCTGGATCAGAAAGGACCGAGCTTCAATAATGCAGCAGGTGGGGACGATGGTACCAGTGTAGAAGTGAAAATGGACTCTACCCCTCCTCTATGTGCTCTCCGGTAGGCGTTTTTCTTGTAGCTTGACACTTTAATGCTCGGCCACAACCGACAACCCCCCCCCCCCCCCCCCTTTTGTTCCATTGTCTCAACATCAACACACAGTGCGCATGCCAAGAGCGGTGTTCTTGTACGTCATGGTGCCGCGCTACATGCGAGGAAAGCATCCCCTGCTTTGGGAATCACTGCAGTTACCAGCAACTACGAGCCAAGACTGTAAAGCTGAATTTTGATTTGTTCAAATGAATGAACTGTTAAACACATTTGTGTTGCATGGCATAAAAACATTGATGCGATGGTCTGTATGCATGAAACGTGCCACGGCGACCAAAACATGACAAGAAAATGATAGGCTGACTGCACAGGACCTTTGGGTGCAGGTGGATCGATGGTTCAATAAAAAAAATCCTACTTGAGACTAGAAAGTGGACTTTTTTTTTTTTTTTTTTTTTTAAAGCAATCTTTTTCCAGGTTTCAAAAGAAGTTGAGCTTTGGAATCCGTCTCTGAAGCCTCTCTGAAATGGACCGCGTTGTTCCTGACACATCCCCGCTCGGCCACAGTGTGGCGAATGCGACACCATTTCGCCTTTTCTTTTCTCCTCCCTGTGTTCTGCCATTCACCTTTTTTGAAGAGCTGTTTTCCCCCTGCGCTCTCATCTGTACCTCTGCCATGCGCGCCGCGTTCTAGACGCCTCCATCGCCCGCTCATTAGAGGGAGGCCGATGGTCCGACGCCCCCCCCCCCCCCCCCCCCCCCGCGACACGGCTCCACAAATAACAGAGACAATTTCCCGCCTGTTAGGCGCCGATTTCACACCAATCTGAGTTGCTCTGCCAGAGCGAGCGGGTAGAGAGACAGAAACGACGTGGAGAAGAAAAGCAAAGGGAATATGTAGGTCAGAGTGTAATGGATTGAAAATACAAGTGCTTTATCCTATCAGCACACCGCCCTCATCAGCCTCAAGAAGTATACCAACATGCAGCTGTAGCCATTTTAGGAGATTTCCTTTACATTTGAAAGAAAAAATGCCCATGCATAACCCTTAAAGAATTGTAATCCTTTTATAGAGGCTATCCACCATATTTATTGTAGCTTTGTGTGTATTGTACATATAGGAGCATGGTTCATTTAACTTTCAGGAAAACAACAATTCTTCCTCCATTGGTTTAATTATTAGTGGGAGCATTTTGGGAAGGTCCCTAACTAAGCGGGAAAGTAGTCGATAACGGCCCAACAGCAAAGTTCTGCCCTAGAGGGCTCACGTACTATAACATGTACTCTACTACATTTGAGTATTGCACTTTTAAGTCAGCTACATTTGTAAAAGATGCAACCAATGTATGAAATAGGATGCATTGTTATACAGGTTATTAAACTACTATAACAGAATCTAGTGAAAATAAGGTCCAGCCTCACACTTAAAGCTAATGCGTGAGTATGAAATGATTAGTGTGTATTCTGCATGATTGTATCACTGAGCTTGGATGAAAACACTAAATACTGAATTATCATTGTTTATGGTTGTGACATTGCACTAAGGAAATGTTCAAGTAACCATTTATTATGAAATAATAAACTTTAAAAAGTTGTCAAAGCAGTGCGGAGAACCATGTTTGATGCTTCCACTTCTATGATCCAATTAAACTTTGACATTCAACGTCTATAACAATAAAATTAGAAGATGAGACAATGCTTGTTCTCAATTTATTTAGGCCTTATTTAGCTGCTCAATCTAATTATACTCTATATATACTCTAAAAAAAGGTGCAGTGGTTGATTCTTTGATTTCTCTTCAGGTTCCTTACAGACTGTTTGAGGAAGTTTTCATTTAGAAGCTTCAGTGTTACAGGTAATGTAAAAATCACCCTATATTGATAAGTGCATGTCCTAATGTCTGTGTGGCAAATATTCATGCACGTTTGTAATTAAATGCGTGCAAATGAATTTTGTGAGGACCTTTGACTTAATAGACTGCAGAACATTCAAAGCGCTTCAACACTCTCCCATTCATACACTGATGGCAGGAGCCTCCATACACAGTGTCACCCGCCCATAGCATTCAGACACTGGGAGGACACACTGGGAGGAACTGGGATTGAACCACCAACGCCGCTACCACGGGGCCACAGTAGGACTAACCGCAGCAATTACTTACACTCAAACTGCACTTTAAAGAGGTGAACCGCAGATAAATTATTATCTTCGAGTAAAATGTTCCCACTTTTAAAAAAAATTGCAATTTTTTTGTCTTCTCATTCTAATTTAAAAAGTTCCAGTTTGTCACAAATATTTAAGTGTTGTTAAAAAATGGCTTCACAAAATGTTGTCCCTTTTAACAATCACATTGTTCCTTGTAAAGATTGAAGCTTGGAAGCACACACACACACACATACATATATGTATATATCAGAGGTGTGGACTCGAGTCATGTGACTTGGACTCGAGTCAGACTCGAGTCATGAATTTGATGACTTGAGACTCGACTCGACAAAACGTACAAAGACTTGCAACTCGACTTGGACTTGAATACCGATGACTCGTGACTTGACTTGGACTCGAGCCTTTTGACTCGAGAAGACTTGCTACTTCCCATGAAAACTGGGGGAAAACATTTTCACACCACCGCGCCGCTCTGTTTATCTGCATCTGTCAAAAAAATATGCGCCACCTGTATGCAGAGAGCGCGCGCTGCCTGCACGACATCCAATCACTGCAGTCCATTTGACCGTATCAACGAGACAGCTCGTTCATGGTTACAAAAATCGGGATTTTTGAACCCGGATTCAGACTCCGATGGAAATCCTCGCCAACATTATGTCAACGTCCGTTTTAAAGTAGTGTAATGAGCTGAGTTAATGTTATTAGTTAATCAGTTATGCAGATGTTGCATGTGTTCACGTTATGCTGTTACCAGCTGTAGTTTCGCGAGACAACCCGAGTTTTGGGGGGCCGTGAATGCGGAAGTGTTCGTTCGGCGTGGTGACGGCCAACAGTGACCGAAGTTGAGTTGTTTTATATAAATAAATGCAGCGGAGTTGCAAGCGATCGCCTCCTTATTTACGCTGCAGCATTGGGGTGAGCGTTACAGTACTATAACACAGTCACAGTCGATCCACCATTACCCTTCCCTTCGTAGTCTAGGTCTGTGAGGCAGCGCACCATCACACAGGGTTCCCCCGTCTCCACTATAATAAAATGACTCGAAATGACTCGAAACTAAAATGGTACGACTCGTGACTCGACTTGAGACTTGTTGGCTTTGACTTGTGACTCGACTTGGGACTTGCTTCGTCTTTGACTCGACTTGACTCGGGACTCGAGGGCAATGACTTGAGACTTGCTTGTGACTTGCATAACAGTGACTTGTTCCCACCTCTGGTATAAATATATATATATTTGTGGCTGCAGCATGGTGAGTGGTAATGTGTTACTGTGGTAACTAAGATGTGTGCAGCGCCGCAGCAGAGGCAAGCCTGCAGCACTGTTACTGTACACACACACTTCTCACATCATTTCTCGCTGTCAGTACGGCTGGTGCGAGGGCAAGGGAGGACTCAGATGCAGAGTAATGAGAAAATAAAAGGACTTTAATTGTCAAAAAACTCTAAATCAAAATCACTCCAACCAAAAAAGATAGGAAGGAGCCAAAAACAAAACCTGGGACCTGGACTTGAGACACCAACAGACTTGACATGAACCGTCGACATGAAGACAATGACGCGACAAAGGACAACTGGCACACAAGGCTTAAATACACAAGGGAGGTGCAGGTGATTGGACACAGGTGGAAACACTCAGGCAATCACGGGACAAGGCAGGAAGTGAAGTTACCCAGGAACACAAGAGACATGAAAACTACAAAATAGGACAGAGCAGAACCAAACCGTGACAGAACCCCCCCTCAAGGACCGAATTCCAGACGGTCCTAAAGGGGGGCAGAACCATGAAAATCAGACAAGGGGCGGGAGGGTGGGGACCCGACAGCTATGGTCCGGCGGCCTGCCGGGGCGGCGGCCGGGCGTGGGGTGCTCTGGGGGTCTGCCGGGGCGGCGGCCGGGCGTGGGGTGCTCTGGGGGTCTGCCGGGTCGGCGGCCGGGCCTCGGGGTCTCGGGGGGTCTGCCGGGTCGGCGACCGGGCCTCAGGGTCTCGGGGGGCGCCGGGCGGTGCGGCTCCGGCGTCGTCGTGGCGTGGGGCGCCGAGCGGTGCGGCTCCGGCGACGTCGTGGCTTGGGGCGCCGAGCTGTGCGGCTCCGGCGTCGTCGTGGCGTGGGGCGCCGAGCTGTGCGGCTCCGGCGACGTCGTGGCTTGGGGCGCCGAGCTGTGCGGCTCCGGCGTCGTCGTGGCGTGGGGCGCCGAGCTGTGCGGCTCCGGCGACGTCGTGGCTTGGGGCGCCGAGCTGTGCGGCTCCGGCGACGTCGTGGCTTGGGGCGCCGAGCTGTGCGGCTCCGGCGACGTCGTGGCTTGGGGCGCCGAGCTGTGCGGCTCCGGCGACGTCGTGGCTTGGGGCGCCGAGCTGTGCGGCTCCGGCGACGTCGTGGCTTGGGGCGCCGAGCTGTGCGGCTCCGGCGACGTCGTGGCTTGGGGCGCCGAGCTGTGCGGCTCCGGCGTCGTCGTGGCGGGGGGCGCCGAGCGGTGCGGCTCCGGCGACGTCGTGGCTTGGGGCGCCGAGCTGTGCGGCTCCGGCGTCGTCGTGGCGTGGGGCGCCGAGCTGTGCGGCTCCGGCTACGTCGTGGCTTGGGGCGCCGAGCTGTGCGGCTCCGGCGACGTCGTGGCTTGGGGCGCCGAGCTGTGCGGCTCCGGCGTCGTCGTGGCTTGGGGCGCCGAGCTGTGCGGCTCCGGCGTCGTCGTGGCGGGGGGCGCCGAGCTGTGCGGCTCCGGCGTCGTCGTGGCGGGGGGCGCCGAGCTGTGCGGCTCCGGCGTCGTCGTGGCGGGGGGCGCCGAGCTGTGCGGCTCCGGCGTCGTCGTGGCGGGGGGCGCCGAGCTGTGCGGCTCCGGCGTCGTCGTGGCGTGGGGCGCCGACCCAACCCCTGACCCCACCCCCCCTTCAAGGACCGACTTCCAGGCGGTCCCAAGAGGGTGGGAGGGAGGGGTCATGGTCGGGGGCCGTGGGGACGGGGCTGGAGGGGTCATGGTCGGGGGCCGTGGGGACGGGCCTGGAGGGGTCATGGTCGGGGGCCGTGGGGACGGGGCCGGAGACTGGAGTCTTGGGGCCGGAACGGGCGGAGACTGGAGTCTTGGGGCCGGAACGGGCGGAGACTGGAGTCTTGGGGCCGGAACGGGCGGAGACTGGAGTCTTGGGGCCGGAACGGGCGGAGACTGGAGTCTGGGGGCCGGAACGGGCGGGGGTCTTGGAGCTGGGGGCGTGGGTCTTGGAGCTGGGGGCGTGGGTCTTGGAGCTGGGGGCGTGGGTCTTGGGGCCGGTTCGGGCGGAGACGGGCGTGGTTGGCGCCGTCGCTGCCGCCGAATGCGGAGGTCCAGGGCGTGGGGGTCGTACCTGGCCTGGAGGCGGGCGGCCAGCTCCAGCACCTGTTTCCAGCGTGTGCTGAGGACCGGGGGCTGGACGCCGGCCTCCATCGGCGAGGCCCAACCTGAGTCTGGAGAGGGGCGAGGGTGGTGACTGGAACACCGCCCGGAGCCTGCTGGCGAGCCGTGGTTGGCCTTACGCCGGGCAGCCAGCTGCACACTGCGTGGCCCACCAAAGGCCAGACGGGTTCCCCAAAAAGGGTTTTCAACATCGTCCTCTGCTGAGTCCTCTCTGTGTCGCGTCATTCTGTCAATACGGCTGGTGCGAGGGCAAGGGAGGACTCAGATGCAGAGTAATGAGAAAATAAAAGGACTTTAATTGTCAAAAAACTCTAAATCAAAATCACTCCAACCAAAAAAGATAGGAAGGAGCCAAAAACAAAACCTGGGACCTGGACTTGAGACACCAACAGACTTGACATGAACCGTCGACATGAAGACAATGACGCGACAAAGGACAACTGGCACACAGGGCTTAAATACACAAGGGAGGTGCAGGTGATTGGACACAGGTGGAAACACTCAGGCAATCACGGGACAAGGCAGGAAGTGAAGTTACCCAGGAACACAAGAGACATGAAAACTACAAAATAAGACAGAGCAGAACCAAACCGTGACACTCGCACACGGCAATACAAGGGTGCATGACCCTCTGGACCTACACTCGTGCACATTTATCTCCAAAACCTTCGATCAACTGAGAGATAAAACCTTGTTTTGTCAGAGGATCCAAAAGGCTTTGATTAGGATGAAGGGCACTCTCACATCTCATGGTTCGGGTTCAGCAACACATTCAATGTCCCTTCAGCCTCTACAGTTTCAGTCTCAGCAACAAACAGCGGACACAGCTAGAAAGTTGCTGGTCAAGAAAAGTAGAAGCTCAACAGTGCAATTTGTATCCTAGGCGCTGGTGCAGACCAAACCGGATCTAAAGAGAGCATAAGTTAAAGTTAGAGACAAACACGACTCACACGGGATGATAAATGTTACTCAGTGTCTTCGTGTCTTGTCGGCAGCCGTCGGCCAAAACATCAAAGTAAGGGGAAGCGACGTCAGGGCGCCTTGTCTTTCCTTCGGTTGGAACTGTTAGGTGTCGGGGTCCTGAAGGGAATTTGTGAGGAGGGCAGGAGGAGTGATGGTACCACGTGCAGGGAGACCGCGTTGTGGGGGGGTTTACTTGAGGTGGTGACCCTGTGGGCAGAACAAACAAAAACAAAGCAGATACGGCCGGCCAACAGTCAGGTCAAAAAAAGTTACGCAGGTACTTGTGGGTACTGATCCTGTAGGTACACGCTCTACAACATCAGGAGAATACGAGCCCTTCCCACTCAGAAGGCGGCGCAGGTACTGATTCAGGATCTTGTCATCTCCCGCCTTGACTACTGTAACTCTCTCCTGGCAGGTCTCCCTGCTGCCGCCATCCCACCTCTGCAGCTCATCCAGAATGCAGCAGCTCCACTGGTCTTCAACCTTACGAAATTCTCCCACACCACACCGCTTCTCCGTTCTCTTCACTGGTTACCAGTGGCTGCCCGCATCCAGAACCATTGGTTCTCACATACCATGCTGTGAATGGATCGGGTCCTACAACAACCCGCACACAAGCTGCTTGTTCCTCCCTCACTGAGAGAAAAGCACTCGGTGAGATCGCGACTCTTCGCTGTCCTGGCTCCCAGATGGTGGAACGAGCTCTCTGAGGACATCAGGACTGCAGAGAGTTTGTGTCTCTATGTGGAAATGCACTTATTGGAAGTCGCTTTGGATAAAAGCGTCAGCTAAATGACATGTAATATAATGTACTGACAGCGTGTTTTGAATTACTTCTATCCCTGATTAGCTAAACAATGCTAAATGCCGCTTTGCAATTCATCAAATATATATATATATATATATATATATATATATATATATATATATATATATTTAATTGGACAGCAAAAACATGCAATTTCTATTTCTGGATGTTCCTACTGATCTCTTATTATTTTGTACAGCCATTGTTATTCTTAGCACCTCACTCAGTGTCTGTGTGTGTGTGTGTTTGCTGCAGAACAGGGTTGTTTAACGAGCTTAGCTGGATCAGGTGCTGAGTAATCTTCCGGTAATGAGGCTCACAGGCGTGTGTGTATGTGTGTGTGTGTGTGTGTGTGTGTGTGTGTGAATGTGCGCGTACATACATTGTATCATTTGTGTGTGCATCTTACTTTTACCCAAACCCACAGCTTTACATCTGCAACAGCTCACAGGGAGTGAACCACATTTCTAAATCCATATTCTCCTTTTTCCCCCCAAACCCGACACGCCCCACCTGTCCTGCTTGACTTTCTATTACCTACAGCTAAGCATGCATATGTATGTATATTTCTGTATGATTGCATTTGAACATGCATCGACGCTGGTTATTGCCTGCCTGTTGGCCAGGTTTTAACTGAATTAAAATGACTGAGGCTGGTACTCTTCCCATCACCCCAGATTGGGTTTTGGAGTGAAAATCCTCCGGGGAAGCACTAATCCCTGACTGTCGGAAGCAATTTTTATTCTGTAAGCTAAGCTTTCTTGCTCTATCTCTCTCCTGCTTGCTCCCTTTCTTGCTCTATCGCTCTATTTATAGCCCTCTTAAGCCGCTCTGCTTTCCACTGTTTACATTTAGAGCCCCAACTCTTTCGATTTAGAGCCCCCCCCATCCATCTTGGTCGTCCCTTGGCTGAAGAATTAAAAGCAGGACCTCTCTATCGGGGTAGCGTGCTCACGTGGAGGGGGAGAGAGATTATGAGGAACAGAGCAAGGCACATAGAGGTGGACAGGGGGGAGAGGAAAACGAGGGAGATGTGAAGTGACAAGCAGATCCGAATGTGTATTCCAGGCGGTCAGGCAAGCTGTCCGTGTTTTGAGAAGACAGATTGTGATAGAGAGGAGGAGGAGGATCCTTTGTGACTTGTTTACAGGAGAAAATTAATTGGGCTACAGGAGGGTGCTGTTTTATCCAATGACAAACCATTTTGAACCTGTGCATTTTATTTTCTGGGATATTTGGGGCTTAAAGGAACAACGTGACACCAATGTTGCTTTCTTGCCAGTAGTTGCAAAAAAAAGATTTATGACGATCTGATGTCCAAACAGGACATTTTTGAAGCCAGCAGCTGCTCATTATTAAGTTATATCTTGTTCGCTGTACAAAAAGCACACTGTTCACTATTCATATGACAATTCAGTCACGTGTCGGAATATTTCTTCTTCATGACCAGTAACTTCCTAGTCGCCGCTGGTTGCCTGGCAACTGGTTCCATTCAATAAATAGTCCACAACCCCCCGAAAAGTGACAAATACCTTCACTTGAATTTATATGCAGATTTATGAAATTGGATGTAATCTGTCATTTAGAGGTCCTGGTAGGAATTACATTACATTACATGTCGTTTAGCGAACGCTTTTATCCAAAGCCACTTACTATAAGTGCATTTCAACCATAAGGATACAAACGCAGAAGAACAAGAAACAAGAAGTGCAATTTCATCAATATTTTATCATCTACGGACGGAGTCAGTAATTGTTTTGGATTCTTTAAGGTAAGATAACCAGCTGCTGGCTGAATCTTCATATTTAGCACTCAGACATTGGAATGGTATTCATCATTTCTTATTGAACCTTCAACAAGAAAGCAAATTGCCATATTTTTGGTATAATGTTTCTGACAAAAAAAATTTAAAATAATGTACAGGTCCAGCTTGTAAACATCACACTGATCACTGATCCTGAAGGGAGTTTTTCATTTATCTAAAAATGTTCTATGATATATATATATTTAGTCCTATTATCTACAGCTTTGTTTAGTTAAAATAGCTTAACAAAAAACTCCATGATTCAACATTTGTACAATCATCTTAAAGAGCATTGAAATCACCATTGAATAAGTTTTAACTTCGCACTAATAAGTTGAATTAGATATCTGCAACAGGTTTCCACACAACTTCATAGTACACTCAACTAATCAGGGATCATAGTGAAGGTACTGGCCTGTGAGAGGCATCTCCCAGTTATTGATTACCTTTTGTTTATTTGTAGTAACAATGCTTGGTGATTAAGAGAAAAAAGGAAAAATGCATGTGTGTGTTCATGGTGACGAGTGACATGTGGGCAAAAGTGCGGCTAATCGATGAGTTCATGGTGTTAATGGAAATGAATGGAGCTCTAGAGCACAGATCACGAAGATATAACGGGCTTTGATCCGAATCAGAATCAGAAGCCATTTATCGCCACAATACACAAGCACAAACACACAATTGTTAACAATAAAATGTATATAATATTTAAAACAAATGTGTTTTTTAAAATTATTTCACATGAACATGATCTCCCTCCAGCCTTTCAGCTTGTTTCTGTGGAGGTCAGGTTAGTTCGCCCCTCACAGCTGAGCAGTAGCAGTTAAAGGCAGCAGCTAACATTTAGCTCATTATGTAAATGCTAATCATCAGTTGTAGCTCGGACCCAGGGGGGAGGAGAGGGGGAGGGGGGGGGTTAAGAGAAGGCTCTGGCACAACTGAGGCTAGCAAACCAGCGGGCTGTATTACCAAGATGAACAAACCGATTAGTGAACTGCGAGGCTCCACTGCGCTTATCTGCCTGTTTGGTTTCCTGCACGTGGTGCAGCTGCCAAGATGTGAAGCAGTCATTTCATTTAATGTGATGGAGAAGCCTCGTCCTCTGTGGATTTTACACTCAGAGTAGGCACGCTTCCACTTGTGTTTCCTGCTCAGTGTCAATAACATAATCAGATGTGGGGTTCACAGCTGCTCTGCCTGTGAGTGTGTCTATATGACTGTGTTTGTGTTTGTGCGAGTGTGTGTGTGTTATGAGAGAGAGAGAGAGAGAGAGAGAGAGAGAGAGAGAGAGAGAGAGCAGGAAAAACCAACAGTGGAGTGTTTAGACAGTGACATATTTTTTGTGGTGTTGGCTCTGTCTTCTGGATTTTAAATGAAATTATCTCTGTAGAATTGAAAATGCAGGTTTGAATCCTGGGTCCCTGTGTTGGAGGGATAGGAAAAAATGCATGTTTGGGCCAACAACAGTTTTCCTTTTCAAAACATTTTGCTCAGGTTTAAATAATTCAAGGGAATTTTTTTTTTCTTCAAGGGAATCAGCTAACGTTTTCTCCTTGCTGCAAGCATGCATTCTCACAGCTCCTCAAAGTTCAAAGCAAGTGTAAATAACGCTCAAACTTGCCCACTTTCTATGGGCTCAGCGAAACACTCAAGGATTTTTTTTAAAATCATGCTCATAACTGCGCAGCGCTCAAAAAGTTTCACAGTAAAAACACACAGTACAGAAGCTAAAGGCCAAAGTGACTACGAAGTCCAGCTGCTTTAAAGAGTGTGGGAACCAGAGGGTTTGCTTTGTCTGGCCACATTGGGGATTGGTGTTGCTCTCACATCGAAGTACACACCCAGAAACACTAAATTCATGGTTTTGCATCTTTTACCCCAGTTTGGTGGGATACTCCAATCCCTCCCAGAAAAAAAAAGGTTGTGACGAAAAAGAAGCCTATGCACGTCGATCGTTACTCGCCAGCTTTTGGCTGATATTGAATCTGATTTGGGCTTTTAAAAATTGTTCTTAATTAGGTCATTGACTTAAAAAGATAGCTGGCAGGAGATCTTCCAGTTGGACCGTGTTTTGTGGAAAACCTTTGACAGTTCGAAAAACAAACACAAGCTGTCATTGAGATCCATTCGGATGAAATAACAATAGATTACATCAAAGTGATGCTGGTCAGCTTGCAACATGTGAGTTAGTCATCAGTACCTGTGTAAACCACTGCAGAATGCCGCTCATCTATCCATTCATCCCCCAAAGCACGAGCCCCTCCTCAGCCAACCGAGATCTCTGTTCCGCAAACATTGATCGGGCTCAATAATTCACACCGGCCTTTAATATTTCATGTGTGCAGCTATAATCTGTTGAGGGGATAAGTGCCCGCGTTGACTGTGAAACACACGCAGACACACGCCGAGCTCCCGGTGGTTTGTGGTTAGGTTTCCCCCACCCTGTGGAACGTGAGCTGCTGCTGAATATTTCATGTGTCAGGTTGATTGTGGGATCCCGAGGGTTCCTCCGGCTCCTCCATTGATCAGACGGGCCACCGTCTGATACCTCACCATAAAGTAATGACATCCTACAAATGCTCACGCAGAGGAGGCACTGCAAGAGAAAACCCTCCTAAACTTGTGTTCACATCAGTTCGTTAGGAGCAGGGAGCTTCATCCGAGTCGGTTTAGTTTTTTAGAAACGCATTACAATGATGATTTAAAAGTGGATTCGGTAAGTGATTTAGTTCTTCATATTATTCTGTAGCTTCCTAGCGATGTAACTCGTGCTGTCAGTGGGAGGGCTGTATTTTTCTTATGCAGAGCCCAAATACTTTTAAGCTAACTTATTAATCACATAAATTACATTTGTTCACTGAAAGACTGTCCTTTTAATAATTTATTCACCTAATATTCAAATCCTGAAATTCACATTTTTACTCAAAGTCTGTCCTAAATAGAAGGATACATAGATATTTTTATTTTTGTGTCTTTTACATAATTCTGTGAACATAATAAACATTATAAACCACCAAAAACACACCTGCAGTACACACACTTTACTAAGTGTCATTAAATAACAAAATTATACTTAAGAAATATTCTCCCGTCTCTCAAAATATTTTCATCCAGCAGGAAGTAATCAAAAACAGTGCTCTCAGACTGGTTATATTTTTTTGAAGCTCTCTATTCACAAGGTCATGGCTTTTATTTCTAATTTAAAGGTCGTAACATGGTTGTCCAAGATTGAGAGAGATGTTCAGTCTTTGATGTTATCTCTGTTAATTCTGTGGGTCGTTGTATATCATGAACATTTCCAGTGCACTTGTTTTCCAATTGACCTCCTCTTAACGTGGTTAAGCCATCCTGACATTAGAAACCATTAAAAGGCATGAGGGGGAACTGTTTATTTATTTGCAAAAATGTAGACTAAATGAACAGTATTGGGACATTTCTATGCTGAGCCTGCCTGAGAGGAAACTCAAATTTAAGTCTGCAGAGCAACTGAAAAGCTCTTGAGCTCGTTGTACTTTGTTTTTTTGAACTGCGCAAACAAAGCTGTAAAAAAAGGGAAAAATGTTATCAAGCATTACTAAAGCTCTTTATATCCGATATATGCAAAAAGTGAGAAATTACTCTCTGAAAATTGATATTTGGATAAAGTAGCTTAAAATGGAAATAATAAAGTAAAGTATCAAAATCACACCATTTACTGTAGATAACCTTCCACAACTTAAAATCCATAGAATTTGCGTTGTCAAGAGGCAGCTGCTTTAACAGAAAAGCGTTTACATGATGTGACGTATGGACTGCAATGTGATTTAGAGTTGTAATCTGCAGCTTGAAATACACTTTAAGTCTTTCTACAACCCAGTCTCCAAAAAAAGCGTGAAATGGCTACGTTGGTCCACCGTGATAAACGTAGTCATGTTACGTTTTCCCCCAAAATAACGTTACTATGTTACGTTTCTTTTGGCCCATTCATTTACATTGCTTTGCAAATAGGTCACGTGACTATCAAGTTTCCCGGTAGCGAAAAGAAAAACATGGCGGACGGTCAGCATAATCTCCGTGAAAAACACATTATTTTAAGAAAGCATCAGCATTTGTATGCATTTCGATGGCATTTCTAGCGAGAAGTATGCGTTATTCTTTCATAATCTTCTATCAGAGACTGTAGAAGACCTTCCGTTTATTCGTTTCTGCGAAGATTTGAGTGTCCCTTTGGGAAAGCGTGGCTACGCAACGCCTTTAACGGCGCATTATTAAAAAAACACTTCCAGTGGGGGCGTTACCGTAAAGAAGCGTTCAGCCTTAAAGCCACTAATCGCCAAACAAAACAAACTCAAAGCACTCGAATCACATTATGACTTTTTAAACATAAATTCCGTTATTTTTATGAGTTTTCAATGAAAGAATGCATCATTTCCGGGGGTAGGCATGCCCGGGACATCCCGAATTATGGGCAATTTTGATTTGTCCAGCTTTTTGACAGCTCCAGTCCCGACTTCCAATCACAGCCTCCTAAGTCAATGACGCGCCTAAAACTCTCGGATCGAACATTACGTCTTGTTTACATGGGAAAGGGGGGCGGGGCTTCGCCCTCAGAGCGGAGCGTCATTTCTCGCTCCACACGTCTCCTCTTTTTACTGGCCAGGAAAACGGGCGATCTATCCCACGTGGGTCTGGCTCCATTCCATTGGCTCTGACGAATCCATAGAGAGGCGGGACTTATAATTTGCCCGGCAAACGGAGAGATTTGAGCTGCATTGCTTCCACTGTGCGTGAAGTGGCCGTGAGGCCTCCACTAAAGTCTCTCTCTATTTGTTCTGCTTTACTCAATAAAAGTAAAACCTTTACAGATATACTGTCCACACACTAGGCTAACATAATGGAGACTTCCAGGCTTCGTCCTTTATGTTTTATGGGGATAAAGCCCCTGTAAGTAGTTTTTTCCCAAGCAAATCTGAGTTTCTTCTTTTTTTGTGTGTCCCATACAAATATCAAAATATATATACTGATTTTCACATCCAAACACACTCACTTATGTTCCCTTTTATCATGACAACAAGAAATTTCAAGATATACCTTTTGCTTTCATAAATATGACAGTTTTAGTGTGTAAATGCCCAGCAGTGTACGGTCCGGGGGCCCCTATCGGGCCACTTGTTAGATGGTTCGATTAGTCTATCACTACTATACTTTGATTTGACGACTAATTTGCACATCATGTTCGTACCGGCATGGCTTCGCCCTTCCCAGGCATAGTTCATCATCTTCCGGGGTCCTATAGCCAGTGTTGGGAAAGTTTACTTTCTACATTGACTAGTTCAAAGTTTAGTTTACAAATTTTAAAAAGGAACTAGTTCAGTTCATAATTCAAAATATTTGAACTAAGTTCACGGTTCCAAAAAATGAACTAGTTCAGTTCTTTTTTTCCATACGTTGCTGCGAGCTATTTTTTTTTAAAATTATTGCCACAGCCCAGAACCACAGACAGCAATTATTTTATCAGTTTTAACACTGAAGCGATGCATCAGATTTAATCTTCTTATCCAATTTGAATCCTTATCCAACCAGGGTTTACATTAGCATTGAGGGGACAGCATTTCCCTAATGATTCTTTGATGCTATGTTGCTGTCTATTCACTCCACACTAGCAGCAGTTGCAGAGTTTACCCCTACACTACATTCTCAAACACATGCTGCTTAAATGGTCTTTTTTAAATAAGGAATTATTAAAAGAAAAACAGGACAGTAATCATTAAGGTGCAAATGTTTGCAAAGAAAGGTCAGATTCCTCCCATCCTCACCGACCTTGTCAGTAACTTCATAAACTCTTTAAAATTATTAACTGCCGCCTCTTTGCTACACTTATTAATGCGCGTTTATGGTGTGTTTTCTATAGAAATCTGGTACCCCATTGAACGATGTTAAGCTGAACGAACGCGCCGTTCATAGACACCAGAATGAACGAGAACAGTGACGTTCATCGGGCATTAATACAGTACGTTGAGTTCACGTTCGCCCAAAATATCAACAAGTTTATGAACGCGTTCAGGCACAACACTGTCCCAAAAGGGCCGGGATCGCACCTCACCCAGCATGCCTCGGCCTTCACTTTTTTCACTACAGAGTTTTGTTGCACCCTGTGACTCCGGCGTTAGACTCCTTCGACTGAGTTTTAAGATGGGTTGGATGGGTTACTGACTAAAATTTATGCCCCCACCCCCTAACTGCCTCAGGGAAACTTGTAAATATAATAAGTCAAATAAGTCAAACAAGCAAGTTGTATCTGGTTTAACCCTTTTATTCCTGTAGGCGTTTTTTAGGTCTCATGCTGGAAATTGCATTTACACACTAAAACTAGGATAACGCATGTCTGATGATAGTGACAGTGAGTCTGTCGATCAAGATGAGGATGGAGACATAGTAGAGGTTGAAAATCCTCCTTGTTGAACACCCCACAATACATTCTGTGCTCCCTCTGGCATAACATTTCTAATGATATCATGTCCCCCCCTTCAGTATTTTAAGACATTCTTCAGGTTATTGTAGGCCAGTTGAATGTGTATGCCATAAAATTTGACACAAACAAGCCCTTTAAGTTTACATGTTTTGTATGTGGATTTTGTACATACAGTGTTGGTCATTTCATTTCTTTGTTTAATATTTTTGAATTTATGTTTGAATCCATTTGTGGTTAATGTGCTCAAAATGCACTACTTTCTTAATGCTTACATTGCTTGTTTGACTTATTATATTTACAAGTTACCCTGAGGCAACAGACCTAAATCAAGTTAGGGGGTGGGGGCATATATTTTAGTCGGTAACCCATCAAACCCATCTAACAAGTGGCCGGATAGGGGCCCTCGGACCGTACACTGCTGGGCATTTACACACTAAAACTGTATGATTTATGAAAGCAAAAGGTATATCTTGAAATTTCTTGTTGTCATGATAAAAGGGAACATAAGTGAGTGTGTTTGGATGTGAAAATCAGTATATATATTTTGATATTTGTATGGGACACACAAAAAAAGAAGAAACTCAGATTTGCTTGGGAAAAAACTACTTACAGGGGCTTTATCCCCATAAAACATAAAGGACGAAGCCTGGAAGTCTCCATTATGTTAGCCTAGTGTGTGGACAGTATATCTGTAAAGGTTTTACTTTTATTGAGTAAAGCAGAACAAATAGAGAGAGACTTTAGTGGAGGCCTCACGGCCACTTCACGCACAGTGGAAGCAATGCAGCTCAAATCTCTCCGTTTGCCGGGCAAATTATAAGTCCCGCCTCTCTATGGATTCGTCAGAGCCAATGGAATGGAGCCAGACCCACGTGGGATAGATCGCCCGTTTTCCTGGCCAGTAAAAAGAGGAGACGTGTGGAGCGAGAAATGACGCTCCGCTCTGAGGGCGAAGCCCCGCCCCCCTTTCCCATGTAAACAAGACGTAATGTTCGATCCGAGAGTTTTAGGCGCGTCATTGACTTAGGAGGCTGTGATTGGAAGTCGGGACTGGAGCTGTCAAAAAGCTGGACAAATCAAAATTGCCCATAATTCGGGATGTCCCGGGCATGCCTACCCCCGGAAATGATGCATTCTTTCATTGAAAACTCATAAAAATAACGGAATTTATGTTTAAAAAGTCATAATGTGATTCGAGTGCTTTGAGTTTGTTTTGTTTGGCGATTAGTGGCTTTAAGGCTGAACGCTTCTTTACGGTAACGCCCCCACTGGAAGTGTTTTTTTAATAATGCGCCGTTAAAGGCGTTGCGTAGCCACGCTTTCCCAAAGGGACACTCAAATCTTCGCAGAAACGAATAAACGGAAGGTCTTCTACAGTCTCTGATAGAAGATTATGAAAGAATAACGCATACTTCTCGCTAGAAATGCCATCGAAATGCATACAAATGCTGATGCTTTCTTAAAATAATGTGTTTTTCACGGAGATTATGCTGACCGTCCGCCATGTTTTTCTTTTCGCTACCGGGAAACTTGATAGTCACGTGACCTATTTGCAAAGCAATGTAAATGAATGGGCCAAAAGAAACGTAACATAGTAACGTTATTTTGGGGGAAAACGTAACATGACTACGTTTATCACGGTGGACCAACGTAGCCATTTCACGCTTTTTTTGGAGACTGGGTTGCTTTCTAACTAAAGTCCTACTGAAAGCAACCATTTGAACCTTTCTGTGACTCACATTTAGGCTCCATCCCAAAGGGTTAAAATCTACAACGCTAACAATGGTGCGTGTTTTCTACCTATACGTGCACACATCTAGAGTTTAGATAACTGTCATGCCTGGGTAGCAAAATATAAATAGACCATCTTTCATAATGAATGTGGCAACATATAAACGCAGGATCCAACCTCCTGCGTGTCATTTGTTCACAAGCTTCACCAAGTACAGGAGTGTCAGCAAAATCCACACCCTCTCTCTGATTGAGGGAAATCCTGCGCTATATTCCACTAGAATGAACTTAATCCTTCCTCACAGTCCACGGGGACATTTTCACACTCCTTGAAGCAGTTGAATGGAAGAAAGTCATTAGGTTGACGACTGCTGCTCCACAGGGAAATATTACAGTCATTATCTAACTTATGGTGGAGTATTTTTTTAGTCACCGTGGCTCAGGGAATTAAAAGCCTCCCTTTCCTTTCAAACCAAAGAAAGAGAATTTGGAATTCTTTTAATCTGTTATTACTTTTAGTGTACGATTCAAGTGGTTTTTTTATGACATGACAGGAAGCCTCATCATTCATTTGAAATTGTATCCATTCAGGATCACATTCATATTTTAATTGTGTTCATGTAAAATTCCCTCACAAGCACTCCCAGGGAAACTCATAAAAGAAAACACCGACAATCTGGCAGCCTATTTATAACTTTCAAAGCATCAACTTGTGCTATACGAAAGAGTTCAGAGAATGCATGCGTTTCGTGCGAGTTGGTGTGAATGTGCACACTCGAGTGTGCAGCCAGATGTGTGCGTGTACTTAAATGGTAGCTGCATTGGAAAATGTTTCTCAGCTTCCCTCCAATATCTCTTGCAGGGAGAGATGAGAGGAGCTGACACACAGAATTAAAAATATCTCTCAATAGCTCAATAGCACTCCCACACACACACAGCAACCAAAGAGGACACACACACACATTTACATACTTTAACAAACACCCTAGTTCTGAAGACTCTTTTCATATCTGCTCTTGCGCATATGGACACATATGTACAATCCGCTGGCTGCCGCGCACACAGAGGTGTCAATTACCGCTTTGAAGGTTTTGTTTATTGGCTTCTCCTTTTGACCCCCTATTGTAGCATTCATATGCATGCTAACATCGTGTGAAGGCGAAGGAATAAATCCATTTAGCTTTGCACAGTGATTATGTGGACAATGCGTTTGACAAGGTCTTTTAGCGGCCGTATAAATATCAGTTTATGCATGAGAGCTGGTTTCTGTGTTCATGTATTCCTGTCTTCCAGAGGAGAAGCATGGACCTAATTGTGTTTGTATGAATGGCAGCAAGAAGGTTTATTCATGAATGCACACAACACTGCAGTAGTTTCCTCAGCCTCTACAGATGGCTCCTTTTCATGAATGTGCTGAGGATCCCAGCCTACTAAGGTCCCATTTATCTGTCTCCGTGTCTCCCTGCCAACTGGCTGCCATCCCATACACACACACACACACACACACATGCACATGCACAGACACACACACACACACACATGCATGCACATGCACACACCGGGTCCATGAACAGGAAATCACCTCGCTATGATTATAAGAGTGGAATGCCTGACAAATTTCAAATGAAAGCTGCAATCTCAGAGTCACCTGGTTGGAGGCGATGCAAGACTTGGTCTGATGTTTTCGCAGCTTTATTATAAATGTATGGCTTTACTCGCTCTCCACACATCCTCGTTACACACACCCCTACCACTGCGTCCGTTCCCCCCTCCTGCACCTTACCACCATCAGTGTGTTGGCATGGCTGTGTGTGAGGGAAAAGTTTTGTTTGGTTCCGGCCGTCACCTGTCAAGCTTTCATCTGCGCACCCCCCCCCCCCCCCCGATATCAGAGCCTCAAGTTGGAGAAATGTCAGTGAGCACAATGAGCCGCCAAGGCAGAGGCACTGTGTCACTGGGGCACAGACCAGCACAAACTCATCATCTCAAAGCACCTGCAAGAACGCCGGAGAGAAAAGACAGAGGGGGGGGGGGGGGGGGGGGGCAATGTGTCAGATTGGGAAACACCTCTGCAGCAATCAAAAACTACTTGCCTTACTGCCTCTGTTGCTATAGTAACGGGGGCCTGTCAAAGCGTCCTGGAGGAAGGGGTCGTCAGAAAATCTGCGTCCGTCACTTACTTCAGGAGAGGGGGAAATGGAGCCAGTGTGTTTGTGCTGCGTTGCTTGTATCACTTGACTTAACGTCACTTCACTTCAGTAAAAAGCTAAACAGGAAAGATGAGACAGTTTAGGATGGAGCCAGTGGGGATATAAAATGGAAAATAATGCTGGGTTTAATGCTCCCAGACAACTCGATTCTCCTGGGGCGTTTGTTTTATAGAACTACGGGAATATTTTTTCTTGTGACAAAATAGAGAAAACAAAGTATGTGGCAGTTACAATGTTAACGACCTATTTTGCTAAAAGACGTACAGTAAGTGTTATCTTTGATTGTGATTATTATTGTTGTTATGCCTGCCTTTTGAAATATTGAATCTTGATGGACAGCCTGTCTTTCCTCTTGGTCTCGGGTCATCACCCGATCGATTTGAAACCCGCTGGACGACAGTGGACATTGACCACTAGTAATTAACTGTGCGCATGTAAAGACTTTTTGTTACAGGGCGGCCTAAGTGCTTCTCATTGACTTCTTCATTGATGACTTCTTCATTGAGATCTTAGTCTGAGACAACAATAAAGCAAGGTGATGGGTTAGCCCATTCAATTAAACCGGCCTGGCAGTCCTTTAAGCAAAGTATTTCTGGATTGCAAATTGGGAAAAAGTTTTCCTAATTGCTCCGCAGCCTTAAAAAACGATTTCCTGTAGTTTTAACCATCCATTGTTCGAGAAGAGAATAAAGTAAAGTAATCCAAGCTACTTTGGGATTTGTTTACGTATATTGATCCCACCATGCATACTTCCACTTGCATATGAGTCACTGTGTTATGCTGCACTGCCTCCCTCATGGCCGCCATTATGCACAGCTGTCATATAGAGCGGTTACTGTCGATGATGCGTAGCGCCCACCATCAAGTTCCCAGCTACACTGTTAGCTCGTTTGGAAGGCTCCTGGTTTGGAATTTAATTTTTTCCATGTTAATATATTTTTTGTTTATGCGTGGAATGTTGTAATGGAGTGAATATTTCTCATTACACACACAGATAATTCCATGTACCCCAAGCTGAGTACTTTTAGAAAATCCTAAAGACCTCTGCTGTAGATATCGCTAAATAACAACTCAAATATTCTCTCTTTGTCATATAATTTGTATTCATTATAACCTCATACAGCGTATTCTTTTAGGGCGCCTTTCTAATGATCGTTCTGTATAACTATAATTAATTGTATTTGCTGACATTTATTTTTCTATAAATATTGTTGGTATTTCTTTTGAGTTTCTATTAATAATATGAGAATGTTAACTAAATTTACATTCAATTACCTGTAAACGATGATAAACACCACATATTTGACTCATCTGCATCTTGATAGAAACACATTTTTGAAAATTCAGAATACCCCTATTATATTTATAATAAATAATATATTATATGTTTTACTTTTTTTTTCTAATATTTTGTAGACCATTCAGACAGTTTTTTTTTTCAAAACATTATTTTACCGTTTTTCTGAATGATTTGTGTTAAAACTGTGCTTGCATAATAATAATTCAGATGTGCCCCTTTTTTATTTTTTTATTTTTTGTTCTGCAACCGTGTTAAATCCTCTTGGCGTCCACTTTTTAACTCAAAGTCAAACCCACATGCATGCACACCATATCAAGTTATGCATTCCCCTCAATGGTGCATCATAGTTTAAGATGCACGCCATTGGCCACATACTCATTGTTAATTCGGGGGGAGAGCTATTTTTAGCTGTCGTGCAAGATTATATATGATCCCTCTCTTACGGTTTTCCTGTTAATTCTTTGCCGGAACTGAGCACTTGACTCTGCAATAAAATCTATGAGGGGAAGAGCTGCGGGAGAGACCAAATTGTTGCTATATCGAACCATCCGCCGGTGCTGAGCTATTTTTAGCGGGGAACTACATCAGCTCTGAATGCAGACTGTGAGGGGAGATCACCAGCGCGGTTTTCTGCTGTCTTCACTGACATTTCACTAAAGCGAGTTAGAGCAGGAAAAGCACACACAGGTGCGAGAGAAGGCGAAAAAGTAAACCGGGAAAAATAGTGTCAAATGGTCAACCTGTCTCACGGTGAGCTGTTTTGATTATCATCTTAGAGCGCGTGCTATGAGTCCTGTTGCAGCGCAGGATCACCGGTAACCCTGTGTGAGGCACAGCAGGTGGTCCGAGGGGAAGGAGAGAGGGAGGGAGGGAGAGAGAGACAACGAGAGAGAGGGAGACAGGGAGAGAGGCGGGCAGCATATTGGTCGGGCTACTTTCCTGACGACACACCAACAATCGTCAACCTGTGGATGCGGCGCGCGCGGTGCTCTGTTCCCTCCGCAGCCACCCTCTCCCCCCCGACACCGAGCCCGACCCTAGGCCACCCAGGACGCATGCAGTGGGAGAGGGTGCCGGTTCGACTGCCGAACGGGCGCGAGGAATCGAAACTTTGAGGGGGCCGTGTGCCATCACCCGCTTCATGAATGGCCCGAACATGGAGGAGGTGCAATTCGAAAGAGTCAAGACCCGGCGCAGGAAGGGTCACTGCCCAGCTGGTGCCCCCCTGGGCGCCATAAGCTGCGAGGACGAGTTCAACAGCCAGGAGCTTGAGGCTCTCTTCCAGAACTACAACCTGAAGCTCGAGCAGACCGCCACCCTCAAAGCGCTGGCAGTGCTCATCGTCGCCGCGTCTTCGCTGTCGCTGGTGGAGCTGCTGTCCAGTCCGCGTCTCACCTTGTCCAAGGGCTCCTACCCGGTGCATTGCGTGGTGTTCCTGTCGCTCTTCATCGTCACCAACGTCAAATACCTGCAGGTGACGCAACTGCAGCAAATAGCCAAGCTGGCCCTGCTGTTCAGCTTCACCTTTGCGCTGCTCTGCTGTCCGTTCCCGCTGGCGCTCGGCACGTCGGAGCTACTGAGCGCCGCTGCCCCTGAGCAAGGCGTGTGGCAGCTCATGCTGGTCACCCTCGTGGCTTACGTGCTGCTGCCGGTGCGGACGCTGCTGGCCGTTGTGTTCGGCCTGATGCTGGCTACGTCTCACTTCATTGTCATCGCGACGTCGTTCACGGGAAGGAAGCAGAAGCTGTGGAGACCGGTAAGTGCGCCTCCGTGCATCCCGGGTCAGCTCTTCGGTCACTCGACCAGCTCTATTGGCGTATGGCTTTGTAGTTAATGGTTGTTTTACCTTGAGGTGTCATCTTATCGAAGAGGTAGCTGGTTGAGACACCCGTTCACTCAAAAACCCTCCGGCAACTTCTCCAGAAGACCATAAAGTTGTAATGGGAAGCTCCAAGCTTTGCGTAAATAGGAAGTGGTGATGCTGAACATGACGCTTATACTCATTTGACTTTCCTTGGAGAAGAAAAGGTTAAAGAAACGCCCCTCAGTGATCGATATTAGCTGCAGGACACTAGGTGTACAATTGGAGGGCAGTGAGTTTCACTTTAGCGCACCTCAGTAATGAAGCAGACAAGGAGCTGTCCAGCTGCTGGTGCTGAAACAGGATCCTGCCGAGCCGTATAAACAGCTTAGTGTTTAATATTGACTGCTCCTTTAGCCCCATATGTAGGTTGAAAACAATCACTGTGGTGTGTTTTTTGTAAGGTTTCTGAATTATGTAACACATTGATATTTTTCTAGTGCTATATTAAACGGTAGTTCCCAACTCTTTAAGTACGTCTACTTGTCTGCATATATTGCATATCCCTCCTTCCCTTCCTACAAACTGCATTGGACCATCACCAGTTCCTATTCTTCCTTTTCAAATTGCTTTGCTTGACATTGTGGTGTCTGCAAAAGTAGTAAAAATTATATTTTGTGGATTAGAAAAAAATAAGTGCTATCAGTGGTCTTCAAGCATCCTTTGATAACAACTAATAAATAAACATGCCAAATTTGAGTTATTTTTAACTATAATTTAGCTTCTAAGACCTGAAATTGGCAACATCCTTCTGTCTAAAATACCCTTTGTCCCTGCCGCCCCCCCCCCCCTCCTGCTAATCCATTAAGAACCCCTCCATTTTTTGGATCTTTTGTTTTAAGAACTACGATATTTCTGGAAAAGTTGACCTTCTTTTGGTTCTGCTCCAGTGTGAACTGGAGTGAAGTCCTAATTTAGTTAACGAGGTGGTGTGTTGTGTCATCCATCTTGCTGTGATGGATTGAACAATTTAGGAATCAACAGAATCACACAATTGTTCATCCTCAAAATGAAGTGTTTGGCAGAAGCATTCATTTCGGATCATTAATCAATAATGTACTTTCTCTGTCATTTCCAATAAATGGCTTATGTTTCTTTAAATCACACTCACAGTGTGATTTACCATTTAAGCCCCTATGGAATAATCAAGCACTGTGCACAGTCTAAAGCAGCCAGGATGTATACAGAGACACACCCATGAGCGTCCCCTCGGGCTCACATGTGGTATGTAGATGCTGCCGGTTTTGTCTGGCATGTCTGTTCCTGTTTGTGTGCAGCTGGTGGCCAACGCCGTGCTGTTCATCAGCGTCAACTTGTCTGGGGTGTTTGTGAGAATTCTCACCGAGCGCACCCAGAGAAAAGTCTTTCTGCAAGCCCGCAACTGCATTGAGGAGAGGCTGAAACTGGAGGATGAGAATGAGAAGCAGGTGAATTTGCACAAACACAGAAACATGCACAGATAGAAAACGCTGGAGGACCATGCATGCACACATTTCACCTCGCCTTCAGTAAATATGTTTATGAGATCTTCGCTGTCTCTCTCGAGATGTCTTTTTTTTTTTTTTTGGAGGTTTCAGGTGCCAAAGTATTCCAACAACCTGCCTAGAGGCACTCGGTAACTATGACAGCGTCTATTTAAGGAAGGTACAATTACTGTGGCACATGCACTAGCGCCACACGTTCCACCCCCTTTGCGTGCACCTACATGCACAGCCTTAACAAAAGAACAACCAGGCAAACTTTAACACACAGAAACAATTAAACATGAGCCACACCCACACCATGCGGGCAGGAGACCAACCTGCAGCAGTGGCTGCAAAGAGAATAAATCATCAGATGTAGGTCATATGGCTCTATACACGTTTCACCTTTGTCATACACAACACTGGTGAGCGCACAGGCACCCTTAGCAGCTGTGCTTTGAAGATTAGATGATAATATGCTCGGTTTTCCACAGCAGAAACACGCTCCCTTCTGACAGGTAATTACACAAGGAGATTGCTTTCTTGCCCCCCCCCCACCACTAAAGGTCACAGTTTATCTGGGTGAGTGGAACACACACAGACCCCTGATTGGGATCCATCAATATCCAGCTTGTAACAAGGCTGTTGCTCATGTGCACAACAAATAGCTTGGACTTTGATTTTGCTAATCAAAAAGGTTGCGTGTTGTCACTCAGCGGTTTGCTTAAATTTCAGCCGGATCCAAAGTTTCTCAGTCTATCCATGTTCTCCTAAAATGCATGCATTAAAGTTCATTCTTTAACACAGAATACTCTATTTTTGTTAAAGAAAAGCAGGCCCACTTACGAGTTTTTCCAGGGATTTCCGCAACTATTGAACCGTACTTTAACAGATCCATCTGGCAAAAATCCAATGAATATTGTGTGTTATTGATAAAAGCAAACATTGTCTTGAATGGGAATGGTTTGTTCAAAAAGGACAATAACCAAAACGATTAATAGGGACAAACTTAACATAGCTCTTATTTTTTTACTTTTGGTTCTGTGGTCATTGCAATGATTTTTGTCATTTTTTTTGTGGGAGTTCCCCTTGAATGTATCTGGTGCAGCGGAGAAGTAAAAGAAAATGAGGCATTGGTTCATTAATAAACCACCATGAGGAAAGCCGTAGAGCACACAAAGAAATTAGCCGCGGGCAGATCAGAGAAATGGGAATTATAACAAGTTTTGGTCAGAAGAATGGAAGAGATTAATAAAAAGAATAGAGGAATTATTTCATTAGAACAACCTCACATTCACACTTTGGTTATCACAACTTTATGTTTAAAAGTGTTTAAAAGAGAAACAGCAGCACATATGGACAAATCCACTTTTACTGCACAGCATTCAACAGGAAGTGTGATGGCTATTTCTGTTTTTTTTCATAGATGTAAGATGTTAAACAGAGGTGAAGCAGACCCAGGGGAGATCCGGCTGCTTTGAAAACCCGCCTCTCGACCGCTATTCAGCGGAGCCGCCTAATGATTCATTGATTCATTGTGACTGTCAACTGAGAGGGTTAACAACAGCCAAAATAGACTTTAATTTACTATTGATTCAGAAATTGATTTAAATTTTCCATTTCAGATGCTAGACTTAATAAATGTTTAGAAATGCTTCTCAACAAACTGCTTTTACTAGTTTTATTATTAATGATGAAAAAAATAGATTCCAAAAATTGTTGCAGACTAATTTTCTGTTGATTGATTTATTCTTTTCTTTATTTTGGAATGTTTGTCTACGCCCGAGCAGAAAACAAATTGTATATTGTATTGTATGTTGTATTGTATATTTCCCAGATTACTCCTGCATGAAAACCATACAGTACGGACATTTGTGTCCTCTCAGTTAGTTAGTCCTTACAATGCCCTCTTTTTCTACCCCACCCCACCCCGCCCCTCCTTCCCACACACACACACACACACACACACACACAAACACACAATCCCAGGAACGTCTGCTAATGAGCTTACTGCCCAGGAATGTTGCCATGGAGATGAAGGAGGACTTCCTGAAGCCGCCTGAACGGATCTTTCACAAGATCTACATCCAACGCCACGACAATGTCAGGTAGGAGGTGTCATGACAACTGTGGGCTGCAGAGGTGAATGGGGGGGCCAAAGTGTTTTCATCCAAAAGCCACCCGCCGGGATCCCGAGGAGACCAATTAAGGACAGCCAGTGAAACACATGCAATCAACTACGGAAAGGCAGAAAAATCAGAGGCACGGAGCCCCTGTTTTATAACTAACTAACGATAGATTACAAAAGAGGAATTGGATTCTATATTAACCAAAGCAGTAACGGCAGTAACATTATTTATAAATTGTTGTTAAATTAAAAGTTGGTTTCTTAACTAATGGTTCACTCACTAAGCAGAATAGGTTGTATTCATACTGGCTGAATGACTATAAAACATACTAAGGACATTTTTCCAATGAGATTTCCATTTTTACCTTTAAAAAAACATTTTGTAGCAGATTCTAAAAGTTTGAGAAGTGTTGCGCAGAAGCCGCTTTGTGGCTTAACCAAGGTCAAATAACCCAGCTGAAATGAAAATATTCATATTACAGCGATGTATGAATGGACGTTGCTCATATTGATGAACTAATCAATGAATCAATTGGACAAACAAAACCGAGAAACTGATCTGAAGACGTGACCTCTTAGTCTGAATGGAGCTTTAGGGTTCAGTGTCTTCAGTTGTAACGTAACTCTTGTGTTTCCGTCGCAGCAGGCACATGTTGTCAGCATGTAGACTTACTATAGAACTTACTTTCACTTTTCAGCGACCAGCAAGGTCTCTCCAGTCTGTATCATTGTCGATGAGTGCTTTGGGTTTTGGACTGTTAATCAGACAAAATATGCAATATTTACTTTTGACAAAACCTCGATCAGCAATTTTGAAAACAGTAGGTGATTTATACATTTTTCTTGCAGATTTGACTCTGATAAAAAAACTGTAAACATTCATCGTTTTTGTTCTGCTCATTTATCGCAGCCTTTCTTTGTGTTTTTTACTGCTGATGCACATGAAGATTTCCTTTGGTTCTCAGAACTAGTAATGGCCATCTTTTAAAAAACATTTAACATAGTAAACCAAAGGAGTCCTTCATTGATTTGTTTTTACAAAATGAACAATTAAACACTAAAAACAATAGTCTTTGCTTGCCCCATCCCCTTAGATTCCATCGGCCTTTTCAGCAGACACCTGTATCGCACAATATTACAGAGCGTGAGAACCTGGCCTGCGTTTGAGCTCACTACGTTCCAACGAGTCAGGAAGGAGAAATGAAGGGCCGTGTCAGTGCTGCTGAGTGTGGGAGTGAAGGGCTAGGTAGCATGTCAACAGCACTCCTGTCCAGAGACAGTCCTCTCCACTCCGCCGTCCCCGTGTGTCCGTCCCTCCGCTCGGCTCCCACACCGCTCGCCTTGCTGCTGAGCTGCACGCAGCTGCATCCAACAAGCCGGCTCCCGCCCGTCTCCAGGGAACTGCAACAAAAACACAGACACAAAAGCACCCATTAACACGTGTGGGGGGGGTGGTAGGAAAAAAATGAATAAATAACCTCACCATTAACTCGCTGAGCAGGGGCATGACAGCTCCCTCATCAAAAAAAGTGCTGAATAAAAATATTAAATGAATAAAATGAGAACGTTTGCAGACACAGAACACACAGCTCTGTCGAGGAGCGCTCGTGACCCCGGCTTTACATACATCAGGCTCAGCAAAAAGAGCATAGCAACCCATTCACAGTGCAGATGAAGGGCCCTCATCGTGATACTGGTGTCTTAAATTGAAAGCTCCCAATGAATGTCTGGTCAGCCCTATTATTTACCTGTTCTTTGGGTTCCTTATTTGAAGCAATATTTTGCTTTTTTTAGACTATATTATTGAGACAAATCTCACGTAAGGTTGCTGAAATTTTTAGTGGGACTGTTCTCACCAGAAAAGGCTGATGGGAATTAACAGCAAAAAAATGGTTATGAACTAAGTGATTGGACAAAATAATACTTTGACCTGCGTGGAGCAAGCCTTCGGTTGCAAAAATGAGGTTTGATTATATGAAAGTCAATGAGAAAACCAACCTCCTTCTCACTTGATTTATTCCCTCAGTAAACATTGTAAACACAGGTCTATGGTCTCCATCGCTGGTTTTAAATCCTTTTAAATGCAGTATTTAGTCAATTACGATCCAGTTTAGAGTAAAATAATATATATATATCTATATATCTATATAGATATATAGATCTATATATAGATTTATATACAAACTATGGGAATCTCGCTGAAAACCAATGTGACCCTTGTGGTAGTGCCAGACGCAAGTCAAACCAACGACACAGTCAGTAGGATTCCTCATCTGGAATTCCTTGTTTTAGGAAAGGAAATAAACAATATTGTTTACAGGATACAGGGACTCTTACTTTTGCTAATGAAATATGCAATTAACAATTCTTTAGGGGAATGATCAGAGCTAAACAGTGTTATTTTAGACTCACATCCGCATTGGAAGGAAATATTAGTTTGTAATACAGAGCTCTACACACATCTCTTTAGCTTCTCCCCCACTGCAGTATGGGCTTTTTTGTTGCACTGAGAGTGAATAAGATCCATAACACCTTGTTGCGAAGTAGCCTCTCAACAAATTAAAGAAGGGCTAAGTAGCTCTCAACACCTTCTTTATCCCCATTAGAGCAGCTAGCCTGCAGCAGGCATTTTAGCTCTATAATTGATTTAGTGGTTGGCTTAAAAAATGCTTTCACTTAACAGGAAATGGATTATGCACTTGATCTCCATTAGCCAATTTCCCTGCTGCGGTGTGATCTGTGGGTATTTGAAACACTCGTTTGTGGCCTCTCCGCCTTCCGTAGAATGCGTCGCGTTCCCTTTCTGGAGAACACAAGTAAAGCGTCTGTCAGGACAAGGTAAGATGGTGACGTCATGGATTATAATTCCTCTTTCTCTCCTCTGACAGCATCCTGTTTGCAGACATTGTGGGTTTTACCAGCTTGGCCTCCCAGTGCACTGCTCAGGAACTGGTCAAACTGCTCAACGAACTATTTGGGAAGTTTGACGAGCTGGCTACAGTAAGTGCTCCCCCGTACCCTCGCTGCTACACCTCACTTTGTGGGGAAAGTCTGTGATTATTTATACGCATACAGGTGCATCACAACAAACACTTGTTTGAAGGGGATGAATAATGAAAAACTCATTTTTTCCAAAGCTTAAAGGGGAATCCAGTCACAGTTTAGTCGGCTACCCAAATAAGAATCAGTTAATATGACAATAATAATGATTCTTTTAAACATTAAACAGGAAAGTCTGGTCAAGCAACCCAAAATATAAGCATGCACCTGAAAATGAAATAATACCTCCCCTTTTGTGTATTATTCTTAGACTTTCAAGTAGCTTTACATGCAGAACAAAGTGTCACCGTACGTATTTTATATGGAAAACATTTAGCAAACAATTGCCTATAAACAAATTCAGTACAGGTGCAGTCATGGCAACATCTATTTGGATGCAAGTTTGTGTCCACATGAGTCCAATTCTGATCTGCTTTTAGCTCTGTGTTTGGAGGGAAATATTAGTTTCTTTATGCTTAGCAGATAGTAGGCAGTGCAGAGTGAGTTCATCTTACATTTTTATAATAAAACAGCCGTCTCCTGCTGGGAAGGAGAATGCTGACAGCTATTAGAGCGAATCTACGAAACCGTAGCTATGCAACAGTGAGCTGAAGGGGGCTGTGGAGTTTGGCAACTTTCACATTTCCCCTAATCATTGTGTCCTTCGGTTACATAGATTGTACCCCAATTTAAAGCTGCTATTATCTGTATTACAGTAAGTCATTTAAATTATTTGATGAACACAGTATGACAACCAAGTTTCCTATTTCATTCATTCATTCTTTACAGACGTCAGTGACAAACACATTATTTTTATTTCCGCAGTTTCATGTTAGTTCATTAGTTCATATCTTAACTTATACATTTTCTTTCTGTGATTGTCCATTTCTTTATAATTAATGAGCATTATTGCAATCTAATATTTTCATAAGCGTTTCTGCAATTCTGCAGTCGACAGCAAATATCTTATCTGAATACGCTGATACTGATATATACTTTATTGATTTCTAATGCATTAGGTCTTTGTTTCAGGGAGTTTAGTGTGCAACAGGGTGAAATTTAAAAATAAACTAGGTACATTTAAAGTGTAACTTCTGTTGATGTCATTGAACCAGTAAGGAAGAAGGCTGGTGGCGAGTTACATGGAACAGTTAGTCTGCCTGTTGTTTCTCCGCAACACAAAGAGCTTCCAAGAAAATGAAATCTATTATTCACTCCTGAAGCTTATTTATTATGCAAAGGCATATATTGATCCAACAGTGAAAGTGAGGCCCACTGAGGATGAGGAGGAAGAGGAGGAGGAGGAGGAGGAGGAGGAAGAGGAGGAAGAGGAGGAGGAGGTGAAGGTCAGGAACTGAGAGAATGAGAGAGATGAGTGAAACCATTTTTTAGACAGAGGGGAGATAATGGTGTGTGTGTGTGTGTGTGTGTGTGTCTTTGAGCAATATTGGGACTAGTGCACTTGATAAAGACAGAGGGAGCGTGTTTGGTAGCACAGAGTGTGCACATGGTTTCAGTTAGCATGTGCAGTGTTGTCCTCCAGGAAAGAAGATTAGCTGATTAGGTTATCTATGATATTAACACACATACACACGCACACACACATAAACACACACTTACGCACGTAGCTTTATCAATATAGTTATGGAGTGCAGAGGGTCTAAAACAACCTCAACAAATACACATAGACGTAAATGACCCACAAGGGGCACCTATTAATAGCAAGGACAATATATTTATATACTTTCTAATATATATCACGGTCTTCACCAGCAAATTGGCGTTTGCTTGGCTTTTATCATCAAGCGACCTACAGTCGGCTGTTTAAACAGGCTGTCAAATATTCAAATATGATCCCCATATCCTTCTCTAAGCTCCACTGTTATCCAACTGGCTCAGGTGCTGAATAATAAAGTGTGTTTATTGTATGTTATATTTATAGGAGTGGATTGCACTGGTGCTTGTTATCAATACTTTTTAACGTTTGGATATCCTCTACCATCACGCTGCAGTGCGCATTTGTTTTTGTTTTGTTTTGTCTCGGTCAGGCGTTGGAGTTCCTCCAACAATACACACACAGACACACAAACACACACACACACACACACACACAGGGAGCTCGAGCAGATTGGCCACTGTTGTGACAAGAACGAGATGAAGTGAAGAATACTCGAGTTGACGGCTACTACGCTCGATACTTGATACGCACAATCAAATATTTTCCAGTGAAAAGACAATACTTCGTCAACACATCTGTGAACATGTGGGCTCCCTCTGCGGGGTTCTTCGAGGGACACACGGACACGATGAGTTCTGCTTGGCAATATACTTTACCGTGGGCGCAGGTTGGATGATGGCTCTCTCCCCCCTCTGCAGCAGAGCTAACCACACACACACAGACAACAGACAAAGCAGCTTGTGAGGAGATCGGACCATTTAGCAGCTTAAGAGTCAGATCTTTTTCTTGTGAGTTGGGGGAGACCAAACCAGAGCTAAAAGCATAGTGAATATTGGATTTAATTAATCCAGCGGATCCAAAGAGACAACTCCAGTGGGATGATACTTGGGATTTTATCCATCGGTTTTGATGTTTTTCTGCTCCATTGTGGCCAAAGTACATGAATTCATAATTGAAAATGACAAAATTTAAAAGTTCTGGATTTGCAAAACTATGTAGTAATTATTTGCAAGCACATTAAGCACATCACCTTGTTAAAGCAAATGAATGTCCTGGCTGTGACATATCAGTACGCTGTGGAGTTTTTCTGAAAATTTTATCACTTTATTGCAAAAACGGACAAACCTAATTTACTTTGTTTTCTACAACAGATTTAGAGTTTCATCTTTTAAAAGTTTGAGGCCTGAATTGCACTGCATTGAAAAACAGTGTGAATAAAAGTTATGATAAAATCAGGATTCAAGCATTTTGCTGCCACCTATGCTCTAAAGTTATCTAGTGCAGCCCACACATAACCTGAAAGGAGCATTTTTTTTTCACTTAAGATTAGTTGATTCTTATTTTTAAAGAGGACATATTATGAAAAGTCCACTTTGATAGGTCTTCCACATGTGGCCGTCTGGCATGTGTACCAAGCCCCGAACGCTGGAAGAAAACATGATCGCTGTAATGAATTAATACTAATGAAAACGACTGGTTTGGCAGTTCCCCAAGTGGGAGTCTCCTTTACGTCGCCTTGGCCCTGTACCTGAACAGAAAAATACACAAACTCAGTGATATTGACTAAAAACATGAATGGAATGATTGGAATTACATTTCTATCAAAGACCAGTGGAGGAATATTAATTAATTAATTTGTAATCATTAGTTTTCTACATTTCATGATGAGACAGGGGAGGCCATGCAAGGATCAAACCACGGAGGATGGATGGAGGAGGGGACAGGAGTGAGGTGGGGGGGGGGTGGTAGCAGGCTCATTAGCATTATGACCTCAAACGGGTTGTTTTGAGCAGAGCTGTTTTGAAAGGGTTATAATGATCCTTGTAGACATTTCATTGAGACCACGAAGAACCATACCAATCACATACCAATCAGTGGTTAAGGGGCACAATGCGGCTCCTTTAATATGTTAGTCACACAAAAGTCAATCTGGCCAAGAATTTAAACCTAAACACTCAGCATGCCACTTTCTATCGCCATCTTCTACCATGCCAAGAGATCTCTGTACACAGTTTACTCTGTCGTCCTACATGCACACACACACACACACACACACACAATAATCACATGATCAGCAGGATTATCCCTCATTCAGCAATCAGTCATGGCTTAACGTTGGGTGAGAGAGACACGAGGGGGAGAGAAAGAGCAAGATCTAAGGTGATATGTGGTTTGCTATCAACGCACCAGCACTCGGAAATCCATTATATGGAACTCATGTTATGAGGATTGTGTGCATTTGGTTGTGTGTGTGTGTGTGTGTGTGTGTGTGTGTAGCTACAGCTGCATCTTAATTGAGATTTATGCCCTGTTGTGTTAGCGAGGGAGAAATTTCCTTTTAAACCGGCTCTGTCACAGCTACTGGGCCCGTCTGATCGCTGTATGCCACACAGCATCCCAGGAGGCTCAGCCTAACTCAACCAAAGCAGGCATGCACCTCAACTCTAACCTTCACCCCACCGCGGTGAAATGAATCGAGGCAAATTGTTGACACGGATTTGCCCCCAATTAGACAAAACGTCACCTATCAGCTGGTGCCGAATCCCTCATGTCTCCAAAAGCACACTCAGATACTTTTCTCCTGAGACATGGCGTGTCTACAACTGATCATTTCTTTCTCATTTCACACACACACACACACACACACACACACACACACACACACCTTTCTCTTCCCAGAGCTGGGATAATCATCCACGTTGTGAATTGTTATGTCCTCCCACGCCAGAATCTTTCTGCTCCCACGAGCAGAAAACCGGAGCACCCCGTCTCCTCTCTTCTCATCTCCACCTCTAACCATGCAGTTGTCATGAATCCTCTGTATCTGTGTGTGTGCACGTGTGTGTATTTGTCATTCAGAGGCTGCCTGCAGGCTAAGCTTTGTAGGGTCTTCCATTGCGTTTTTTCTGATGACTGCGAGTGATACGGCGCCAAATGGAAACCCAATGTGTGTGCAACAAAAGCAAAGTACCTACACTGTATATTTGCAAGCTGCTGTTTGGCACGTTTTCTACCGGAATGTTTTGTTTAGTGTTGTAAAAAGTATGTGTATGGGGGGGGGAGGTGTTGGTGTTTGTGTCATTGTTACATTACATGTCATTTAGCTGACGCTTTAATCCAAAGCGACTTACAATAAGTGCATTTCAACCATAAGGATACAAACTCAAAAGAACAAGAAACAAAGAGTTTGTGCAGAATGTTCACTGTGACAAATAGCAGATCTGTCTGTGCGTGTGTAGGCGAGATTCTACTTCAGCTGCATGTCGGAGCCGTTAGAGTTGGCCTCCACTGCGTACGTACACATGGTTGCACGAGCATCTCAACCAACTTTCAGCTGTTGCATGTAAAAATAGTCTACGTCGTGATTTCTAACTTTTCTTCTCTCACAAGAGAAACAAATTCATGATCATATAGCAATGGTCCTGTTCTAATAACTTGCGTCTGCCATTACAATTATATTAAAATGACTAGAACTATTATATCTTCAGCTTAGAACAATGCTATAACAATGGTTATAACGCTATGCTGCTTTTGCTACATGCTTCTGTTATGCAGTATTATTTTGATGTCTGACATCTTAGTTTTGTGTGTTAACATAATAATTGGCAATTTCTTTTGCAGGGAGTTGAACATCTTTCAAACATTGTTGATAAAAATGGAAATTATGACCAACGATTGGGCATCATTGCGTTGCTATTTGAGCCATTTGCAAAGCTAAAAATAAGAGTCGCTGACATTGTTCAAATGATCATCTCTTTCTTTCTGTCCTTCTGCAGGAGAATCACTGCAGGCGGATTAAGATCCTGGGGGACTGTTACTACTGCGTGTCAGGCCTGACCCAACCCAAGGCGGACCATGCCCACTGCTGTGTGGAGATGGGTCTGGATATGATTGACACAATTGCGTGAGTCATGCACACCAGCGTAAATGCACGGTCTTCTCTATAAATAGCATTTGTGGGTGTCCATAGATCTGTAGAGGTCATCACACAATGTGTGATTGTATCTGCATGGACACTATTTGGCATGTTACTGTCCACTATGTCTGTTAGTCTGTTGGTGGTAGAATCTGAGCAAATTCCCTGTAAATGGTTGCATTTTTGAAGACCAATCACACAGTGCTCGAAAGTGTATCTACTGATATCTACTGCCTCCTCACGCCTCTCAACCTGCCTTAGCCAGTGGCCCTCAGATAATGGTGCTAACAGCATGGACGGAGCTAACAGAGTTAACCAGTGAAAAAGCAAATCCAATTAAATTTCTGTTTGTGAATTTAAGGTAAGATATTTCTTTGTTGCTTGTTGTAATGAAACATGCAGTGTTATTGCATTCACCCTTTCTTTGAGTTTTCTTTTATAGCCATAAATCAAAGATTTTTGACTGTCTTTCCAGCTTCTAAGAGATATTTAGACTAACAAACCTTAGAGTTTACTTAAACATGAATGCAACTTAGCCAGCAGCAAGTCCAGCAGCAGGACGTACTTTGTTGCCTTTAGACACAATGACGCCATGTTGGAGACATCCATCCAAACCACAATGTTGACAACAGAAATTTTTCAAGCTGCGACAAATTCCGCTTGTGACACAATTGCAATTACGAGGACACACGTGCTTACCCCCGACCCCTCAGCTGCATGTTGACTCGCGCACACACGCAGAGCCTTTACCTCATTTCCTTGTGTGAGTCCTTGTCTGTCATGTTCTTTCCCTGCTGCTCTGTCTGAGTGGATGGATGCTGCTGTGGGAGTCCTTTATCTAAGAAGACAGGTGCTCCCTTACACACTCTTTCTGTCTCTATGCATGTGTGTGTGTGTGTGTGTGTGTGTGTGTGTGTGTGTGTGTGTTACATCCCTCCCGATGCCTGACGTGCAGAAGAATTTCTTTGCGACACCCTGTAAACATACACACAATCGTTGTGAATGACCTCATTCTGGGGATTTCCCTGAGCACCACAATGCTGGTGAGGTAAAGGTGGCCTATTTTAATCTTCAGGAAGCCTTATATTAATAATAATTATAAACCAGATTCGCCCCCTTGACTTAACTAATTCTATATGATTGTTCAAAAAGAAAAGCTTTTCCACCACATAGTAATTGAAAGAGTTTTAAGGCATTTTGAGGAAAGAAAGGAATCCCAAAACTAGTTAGAGAGAGTATGTCTCCAAATTGGCGTGAAAACAACTTTTGGAATTCTTTTATATGCATTTGGTTGCAGCGGAGCATCAAAATAAGCAAAGTGAACATTGCTAATAATTTCTAACCCATGAAGGTGTTTGTGGAAGGCGGTGCTTTGAGATCAAACCCCTCTCAACAGCTCATAACGGGACCGTGACACATATTGCGTTAAAAAAGTATATGTCTACAGCTAAACCACTTAGGTATGAGAGAAAAAGTCACAGACATAGTTTCAAAATAATAAAACAACAACTTTGATCTGGAAAAGCGGTCTAATGGTTAAAAGTCCCATGCTCGGCGTTGAAGCTACGTCACCAGCTGTGACCGTTGCATCCCGAATCCATTTCACGGGCGTCGAGCTATTTCGGTCTGGTCCGATGCAGTGGACTCACCATCTGACGGTGACCTGGATTCGCACATGTCCTTCGGTGCAGCACCCCTAAATGGACGCTTGTGCTTTGATTTATTGCCTGAATTTCCACCCACAAGAAAGTGGAAACGCCCAGAACTATTTGGCAACAACAACCAACCAAACAGAAAAGGATGAATTAACCACAATGCAACTTCAAATTGATTTAGCTTTAGAAATAACATTTCTTATACCCTCATTCCCCGCCTGCAGGTCGGTGGTGGAGGCGACAGAAGTGGATCTGAACATGCGCGTTGGCCTGCACACCGGACGGGTGCTGTGTGGCGTTCTGGGCCTCAGGAAATGGCAGTATGACGTCTGGTCAAATGATGTCACACTGGCAAATGTGATGGAGGCCGGAGGGCTGCCTGGGTCAGTGCCGACTCTTACACCCACTGAAAGTAGACTGTGAGCCGTCACGGTGCAAACAAACACTCACGCACACACACACGGTATCCCAGCAACAGAGATATAATACAGACTTATGTGTGAATCCAATCAAGAGGGGCGGGTGTAGTCTTTCTGCATATGTAGACAGGAATACTACTTGTTTTTTATAAACTTGACAACATGTCCAACATGAAGCCTCACTTTATTATTGATTAAGCAAATATGAAAAATAATAACAATGTCAAAATGTTTTACCAAAATCCAATAACAGAATTTTGTCTTACGTTAGGAGGGGATCTTTTAACATCCAGTATAAACAGAGGGAATGATTACAGCTAGCAAACAATGTAGTGCTCATCAGCACTGGATTATGTTTGTAGTTTTGGCATTTTATGCTGCAATTCCTTGTTGTCAGCTGATACTGAAAAATAGCTTCAATACGCTGATAACTATTAGCGAGAAAAAGCACTTGAACATGCCACAAGGAATCTGTTATCCAAATGCAGCGGCATAGCTTTTGATAGTATTTATAGAGATATAAACTGTATTAGGCGTTGGCTACAGATGCATTATGCGGTAGTTGGATTAATTAATTGTTGCTTTTTTCATGTGATTAGTTAATACAAGTAAAAATGTCATATCATATATTCTTTATTAAAAATGTTTTTTTTTTCGGCTGCTTCAAAGGCAGTATTAGCTTAATACTTCATCCAGGATGACTTTTGCACATTAACCGGCTTATTTGCATTTAAAAAGCAATTTAATGAGGTCACCTCATTGGCTAGATTTGGCTTTGTTTCCACAGGAGTTTAGAGCTAGTTACTTCAGATTTATTGAGTTGTTGGGATGAAAATGTATTTCCTCTGAAGACTTTTGATTAATTCGAGGGCCTATTAAGCCGCAGAAAATAATGAGGGAGATAACGATTTGTGACCCTACTGTGAGACATTTCTCACTAACTGCCCTCTGCTCTGCTTGTGCTCTCAGCAAAGTGCACATCACTAGGACCACCCTGGAGTGTTTGAATGGAGACTACGAGGTGGAGCCGGGCCTCGGCCACGAGAGACATGCCTTCCTTCAGAAACATGACATAGAGACGTTTTTCATCGTGCCATCACACAGACGCAAAGTACGCCGCAATCATCTTCTTTTCAACAATCTCTCTTTTACTCTAGAGGTGACTCATCTTTTAGCGTTATAATAGTTAATCCTGTGACGCAGAGAGGAAAGGCGGATCATGTGATCAGCTGGCATACACAGGGCAAGGATCACTACTGCTCCAGCCTTACTGTACAAGCCTGCAAAATCCTTTCAAAAGTATTGAAATTTGGCCTCAAGATTGTTGATTGAAAAGAAAAAAATGGTTTTATGTCATTGGTTTTAGATTTTTGTTATTGTCATGACTTTTCAACGTGTCTCATTTTCAATTTTGCACCATAGAATGTGCAACATTTTCCACTGGTCCTACTCATTGGTTTATACTTCTAGCATACACTATATACTGAATTCCTGAATAAACGTCTACACATACTAACTTGACAATAGACAAGGCCATTCTAGCACACGTTTGAAGTACAATAGGCGTTTGCAACACAAATACTCATCAATACTTAATAATTAAAGACATTCAAATGAGTTCATATTACTTGCATTTAATGTATGAAGGCATACTGTGGTGTTCTTGTTTTTCTATAATTGGTGTCTTTGTCTTGTTCATCCAATTATTCGTCTCCTCATTTCCAGATCTTTCCCGGTCTAATTCTGTCCGACATCAAACCAGCCAAGAGGATGAAGTTCAAGACTGTGTGCTACCTGCTGGTGCAGCTCATGCACTGCAGGAAAATGTTCAAGGCCGAGATCCCCTTCTCCAACGCCATGACCTGCGACGATGACGACAAGGTAGACAGGCAGAGTCGCATAAAGTTGTCACTTTTTCAAATGCGTGCATGCATGTGTGTTCCGCTGCTGCGCGGCATAGATAGAAAACTATTTGGGTTACGTAGTAAAATAAATCCTTTTAATGGGTTTGTACGTCCACTTGTGATGGAGTGAAATCCTGCCTGGATTACTAATCTGCTACACGCACACACAAACACATAGTAATCTGGATTTCTTGATGCTGCTGCATCATAAATAATAATACTTTTTGAAAAGTAAACCAGTACAAAAGATATTTTGAGCAACTTTTGATGTAAAGTAAATGCTTATAAACTGTCTGAGCTTGTGAGTACGCTTAGAATGGACATGTGCATGTGAATATGTAAATCAGCATCCATTTAAGGTGGTTCATGGATTTCTCGTTATCTTGGTCGGTATATTTGCTTGCATCGAGTTAGTCACAGTGCTGCGATGGTTTGCTTTTCAGTCTCTCTGTGTTAGGTGTCCTGGAGTCACAAGGTCTGCCTTGTGATTATAATAGCATGCTTGGCATAATCCTCCCAACTGTGTGAGCCTGGCAGGCATTAGTACTTTGTGGTTCCAATGAGGTTCCACTGTGACGGCTGGTAATCACCCACAGCCTGGTATCATCTCCCTAATAGCTTTAGCCATATTGTTATATGATTATCCTGGTCGCCAACATTCTAAAATTGTGACACAGTGGAATTTTATAATGAATATACTTCAGAAAAAAATGTCAAACATGAGGTGTAGGTGCTGCATACGAGTCAAATTTCTGCTCGGTGCCTCAAAATGCTGCATGCGATATTTTTAGTGAACCGGAAATGATCGGCAGAATCCGCTGTAGTTATTACGGAGGCAGGAACATTAGCATTTCTATCAGAATCAACTTCAGCCTTGAAAGATGAAAATAAGACTAAATTACTTGAAAATAATAATATGTATGTACAATATGTACGATAAGAACATTAATTACGTGACAACAATTGTATCAAATCCAATGCAGTTGGAAGAGTTTTCTATTGCTTTTATTTCATGCTGGAGCGGAATAAAAGTTATGATACTGTAGTGCAGCTGTCATTCTCTTAGCATCGAGAAAGATGGAACTTACTGGCAACCGCTCTAATAATAGCTGCAGTGTTTTTTATTCATCTTACTGAAATAGGAAGAGTCCGTCTGTCTCTCTCTCTCTTTCTGTCTGTCTTTCTATTCATTCGACCTTTGAGTTTTTCTCAGAGTCCGTTCATCCAATACCCTTCACACTTGGTGTGTGGGTACCTGTGCGACCTGTGCGAGTCGAATATCAAATGTGAAGTTGTTTGGGTGAACAGCTCCTGAGAAAGCTACAAGCAGCAATAAATATGAATAACATGTAAGTAATGGTAGATACAGGTCATTTAAAAACGCAAAACAAAACACACCCATCATGGCAAAAACTTGATGTCATTATTATTACATGAAAGAATAAATAATGCATGTTTGTGTGCATCTAGAGTGCCCCTCTTTTTTTTATGGTTATGGCTACTTGAGTCTTATTTTATAAGCTTAATGCAATATGACAACTGAGGTTTAATGAAGGACATTTCCCCAGGACGCATTCCGCCAACTCCATCAAACCCTAAATGTAATTACTGTGAAATGAACAATAACAATCAAACCACAGTGGAATCTGCCTACATTTTAATTACTGCCTGGAACTTTTCTTTGTTATGGCATTAGTATTACATATAATTAGCAGCTGGAAAGAAGTTCATCCTTCATGTCATCAGGTTTTAAATAAATCTTTTCTACTGAGAGACTTCCCACTATAATTTCACTGCATGTTACCAACTTAGTGTGACATTATAAATGTGGCTAAGTAATGGCCTTAATATCACTGAAGGATGGTGACAAGCTAACTAAAAATGTTTTTGTAACATTACACCTAACAAACACGCTAAAATCAAATGGGCTATCAAGGTACAGCTTATTAAAAAAAACAGCATATGTATATACTCTACACTTACACACCAGGAATGTAGCGCTTACCTGGTTTTGAAGTGCAAAATGCTAATGCTATCTACAGTAGTATTTGTAGTTGCCCTCCCAGCAGAGCCCTCGTGCACAGGTGACTCAGAAAATGAATCATGACCGCTCCTCAGTCAGGGCTCTGGTCACGCTGGCTGTTTCCTGGGACACATGGAACACAACCATCATATGATTTATTGCACCTGTGCTTTTGGACATTTTGGCTGCTGTTCAGCTGTTAGGTCATTTATAATTTAATCTATATCTAGAACATCGGAATCTGCTTCCCACCAAGGGAAAGTGGCCTATGAATGATTACCCCGATGGGAGATATGTTCTACTTTGGAATCTCCCAGACTGCAATTTCTGCAGAACGATACACTGCGCAGTCTCAAGGAAAAACACCATTCAAATACACATTCCACCCTCCTGTCCACTGGCTTCCTGTCCACTATAACATCTAATTGAAAAACTTATCAGTAGTTACGGCTGATAAGATCTTCCAACTCCGGTGTATTGACTACTGAACCCCATGATTGGGTCTGACGTTTCTTTTCCATATTTTCACCTAAAAACATTGTAACAGCAACATTACCTGGCCTTGTATTAATTTCTATTATTCAAACGTATTATATTCTTGCTTCAAAATTTTGATTGACATGGTCTTGCATGCTTTTGTTTTATACCTGATTGTAGTAGTAGTCGGCTATCCTTACTTTACATCCGTGAATTGTTTCCTGTGTTTTGTACAGTTTGTGTTTCCTTGGGTGTATTTGCACTGCATAAGCAAATATATTAATACATTTAAACTCCTAGTTTAAGTCACAAATCTACAAAGAGACATATACCTTTCAACCCACTTATGGTAAGGACTCAAGGATTAAAGTTATGGATTAAAGGACCCCACTTATGGTAAGGACTCAAGGATTAAAGTTATGTGTCTATATGTGATCAAACAATTTTGCAGTATAACAAGCCACACGAGGGCCGGGGCGGCCATCTTGTTCTGACAAAATCCGGCGGCAAACTGCTAACCCCTCCTCGCTGCATTAGTAAGCGTCAGGACCCCGGTCCAGGTTAAAACAGCAGGCTTCACCTCTGCAGAGAATCATTAGGCTGTCCCCTCGGTGTCTGACAGCGGAGGGCCATGCGGACCGCGCCGGAGAAGCTGATGAGCCGGACGTCCTTCTCGGCCGCGGCCGTGCAGAACTCCCCGGGAACACGAGTCAACCGCTACATCGGGCGGCTCATCGAAGCTCGGCAGACTGAGTCCGAGACAACGGACCTCAACTACATCACCCTGTTCTACAGGAGCAGAGACAGGGAGCGCAGTGTGAGGACGCACACACACACACACACACGCACGCACACACACACACACACCCTGAACATCAGCAGAGAAGCCAGCAACGTGGATTCAGGTTTACAAAATGTAACAAATATGTATTTTACCCTTCATGCAGAGCGTGACCTGCTTCGTGACTGCATCCCCTCCTCCCACCATCCCCCCACTTCTTCTATCACAAACACCCTACACAGTCTCTAATTTCTAATTCATCCCCTTCTTCCTCCCTCCCACGCCTGTTGTCTGTGATGTATGCATGTGCGCGCGCGCGTGTGTGTGTGTGTGTGTGTGAGGAATCCACCCACCTTCTCACGAGGGGTTGCAGATGATGATTTGGGAACGTCTGAGGGGCACGTGTTATATCTTTCTCCCGTGTTGCGTGGGTAGAACCATAAAGGAGACACAGAGGAGTGCCGGATTTGTGTGTGTCAGTATGTCTTTGTTTAATCTAGAGGTTCAAGGTGGTTGCCTAAAAATCCCTACCCATTTAAAAGTATTAGTCTCTATTAGAAGTCTTCGGGAGATTAACGACACCAGCGCAATCAAATTAGGACTCAAATTAGTGTTTATTTGCTTCCATGAAACTACAAAATAGTTCAGAATAATCCCAGAAATACACATCAAACATCATATTTCTAGATTCGAACGTTAGATCATTTCATTACCTGCTGATCAATTAAGTTTAATTTAATATAATTTTCTGCAAAAATCAATAAAAACCATAACACTGTGATCCAGGACGATACGGGATGGTTCCTGCTGACCTTATAATTTGTCATTTTTCCTGTACATGGCACCGGGAAGGCTAATCAATTGGTCGGCCCGTTACAATGACCCTTCACAAGAGAAGGACGGATTAATTGCCTTGAAATCCGAGACAATTAAAGACATTGCACATTAGCTGCAGCCTTAATGCAAATGCTCAGGAGAACACAAACACAAAACAAAACGTTTTTGATCTGAAAAGAATGTAACCTTCAACCATGGAAAATGCTGTTTGCTCCTGCTTTGACCTACACCTAGATGATGGATTGGTGGATGCTTCTCATGTTTACATTTTCTCTCCGTTTTGTCCTTCAGTACCACCAGGTGTACGACGACCATTTCATCGGTGCGGTGGTTCTTTCCCTGATCCTCGCTGCCCTGTTTGGCCTTATCTATCTGCTCATGATCCCACAGTATGTACACACAGAAACACACATACACACACTTCTCCATTTGCAGTTTCTCCATTCCTGCAGCGTAATTGGATCAATTTTGCTCTGGTGTAGTGAGACAATAAAGCAAGGAAGGTGTTTTTACTGCAGTTGGTGAACTGGGGAGAGCCCTTGTCACTTTGGTCTCTCCTCTCTCAGGGGGATGCTGGTGCTGTCGCTGCTGTTGCTCTGTGTGTGTTTCCACGTGGCCTGTGTCATGTACCTGCAACTCACCAGCGTTCAGGTATGACTCCCACACCTCCTCCTGCAGGACGCCACTCTGGAGCCCGACTCTTTGATGACACTCTTTGTCACGGTGCCGCCCTCCTTGACACAGCTGAGTGGCAGATGCTCTGAATGGTTAGAAATAAACTCACACATAGACAACAAAGATGCCAGTCAGAGCATCCGTAGTGGACGTTGAGGCGTGAGTATTGTAGCTCCCACCAGCAAGATATCCTTGCTATATAACAAACATAATCAATTAAGGAGTCTACCTTTCTTCACTTTACAATTTCTGAAATTATAAGCTTGATGAACAGCAAACCTTTATTTTTTTGGTGAATTTTCTCTAGAACCAGAATAATTAATTACTTTATATATATGAAATTGCCCTCTTTGTACTACCACCTGTTGGCCCTTTCTGTGCTGCACTGGATTCACATTTTAATGGGCATTCAGAGTTTTGCACCACATTACACATTTCAAGTCTTTAAAGCACAAATTGAAATTGTTATGTGACAAAATATTCTTAACTTAGACGTTTAGGGTTAAAAGTCCTGGATAGTATAGTAAGAACACCTTGAATTCAGTTTTATTCAGAACTGCACTACTACTACAACGCTAAATTAAATATACTCAATGTATTCTCCTTTTTACATAATTATCGATGCATTATTGTAGATACAATATCCAGCGGAATGAAAAGCAGTAATGAAATGAATACCAATTAGAGCGTACACTTTAATAATTCAGTAGTTATAAATGTATTAAATAGTTTACTTATTTTGCATAATGGCTAATTTAATTATACTTTTAATGATAAAATTGTTACGTACAAAAACACATAAAAACTACATGCGCGACTTACTCATAACAGAGTATTTCTACACTGAGGTATCGCTACTTTCTTTTTATTTCTTCCTGTTTCCATGTCAGTCAGGTTGGAGTCACCTTGACATCTTCTATATGCTTTGACGTCACGTTCACACGCTCCATATGACACTGTGCTATCACGCTACATCGAACTGTCATTATATCCTATATAACGTTCTCCCCTAATAGGCCTACAGATAATGAGACAAAAATGTCATTTTGCACTCCTGCCTAATGATGTGTCCAAAATGCTGTTGAGGCAGATAAACAGGTGCTTCGTTTACTGAATGGTTTCCACTTTCCAACCTCCCTCCTCTTTCCTCTGGATTTAGTGCCAACCGAGCTGCCTCACCATCCAGATCAGAACCGTGCTGTTTGTCTTCCTCGTTTTGCTCACCTACTCTGTTACCCAAGCCTGTGTGGTAAGATTGGAAGTTCTATATGTACAGTATGAAATAATTATTTGAATCCAAGATTATTTGTCGAAGCCCTCTAGTTAGGACGGTATAAAGGTGAATACAAAATAGATAATAAAGTGTAAAAGTTCATTACTGACCTTTACTCAAATCAGATTTAAGTCTTCCTGACTTAGACCGTTTGATCAGTTGCCCTCATGTGCCCTCAGTAATATGTAAAAAGTCTCTGAAGAAGACCACAAGATATAAGCAAAAAGCTTTATAAAATGTGGAGCTTGTGCCAAAGCTTCTTTGGAGTAAGGTCAGTCCTACGGGAACATGAAAGGAACAGGCTCCTTTATCTTTTGTGTAAACATGAAATGCTCAATAGAATCAAAACCAAAATAACACAAGCCAGAATATCAGTCTGAATATCAACAGTTTATCGTATTAATTCATAATTGAGCATTTGATAATTGCTTATAAATGCTAAATGTGGAGGTGGAAAAGATTGATACCCCCATTTAATAGCTTAAAGGTCTGTATGAAAATAATGGTAATAAAACAATTTAGTACATAATGGAGTACAAAGCTTTTGAGTTGGAAACAGTGTCATCATTTCATTGTCATTTTGAGTCTGCACTACATGAGCTGGCAGAGTCACGGCCGAGCAGATGGTGCTGCAGAGTCTCCGAATAATGAGACATGCATTGTTCAAGTCTAAAATACCCATTCAAATATTTCTAATGCAAATTGGTTGGTGTCATCGTCGGCCCCAGAACTCAGTCAGGTTTCTGACGTGTGTCTTTGTGTGGATGTGGTGTAAAAATACATGAACTTCAAAGCAAATAATGCAGTGGAATAGCCCAATGGCCTTTTTTCTTTTTCATTTGCATTATTGGTGGTTCTTAATCGTTAAGCAGGTATTTCCTTTGACAAATCAAGTTTATAAATGTCAAAAGGAACCAGATGAAGCTGAGCCTAAATACTTTAAAGAGGCTCTTTTGTGAAGGAAAATGTCAAAAACTCAAATGAATTGATGGCTCGCAGCTCTATGAGCCTTGATGCAGACATACTGTATGTCACCTGTGTCTGTCATACTATTGTCTCATTTATATATATATGCTTATCATTACTCGTGCCTGAATCTAAAATCAGGGTTTTGTGTTTTAAATGGTTGAGATAGGGCATATTTCTAAGTAAGTAATGATTCATTTTGTTATCGATTATTAAACTGATTATTTTCTGTCACAGTTTGGGTTCTTGTGTTGTCCAACCAGTACTAGGTTACATAGCCTACATTATGTTATATATTTTTCCTATTATTTAGTATTGTAACATAATTCATGAAACAGTTTCTTAGTCATCAACTACTTCTTTTCATTATTATAAATACTATAAATCCCCCCCACCCGCACCTTTCCGTGTGTTTATCGTTTTTTTGCATCATCATAAATAGTGTCAGACTGTTTAACATTGATGCAGATGTGTGGTTGCTCTCCCATGTGACCCACAGGTGGGCTGTGTTCCCTGGGGGAGGGTGGGTATAAACCCCAGCCTCTCGGGGGAGGACGTCCCCGCAGACATCAACAGCACGGTGGCAGACCGAGCTTGTACCAACATGGCGTACTCCCTGCTGTCCTGCGTGGCCGCCTCTCTTACTCTGGTCCCCTACCTCAGAATCTCCTCGCTGCCCAAGATCTTCCTGCTCCTCCTCCTCTCTGTCACCTACACCGTCGTCATGGAGACCAGCGGCTATCGCCAGGCCGTGGGGTAAGCTCGAGCTGCTCGTGAGAAGATGTGTGTTTGTGGTCCAATGTTGTTAATGTAGCGTGTTTATATTGCTTTTTTTCTACTTTTGGAATTTGCCTAAAAGGGAATTTAAAGAAGCAAACCTTTTTGTTTCTTTCTTTTAGAGGAGGGTTTCTCCACTCACGGGGTTATGACCCTGTCTTGGCTACCTTGCTGTTTTCTGGAGCTCTTGCGTTGCATTCCAGACAGCTGGACTTGAAGCTGCGGCTGGACTATCTGTGGGCAACTCGGGTATGTGTAGATCTAGCTGTTCTTGGGCAGTGAATCATGTTTGCCTGTAAATGGTTCATAGAGTTACAGCGTGGCAGTAGTTGAGGTCCGAGGGCTGGTTGGCTGCTAATATTTCTTTCCATATTCAGCTCTGCCTGTCCGAAATGTTGACCAAGGTGAATGGATTCATTCTCTTGGCATAACAGCAATGACGTAGACCTTTTGAGGAGATGTACACATAATGTCTGCAGTTAGTGTGCACATTTTAAATTATATATTATATATTGTATACATGTAGCAAGGATGCTCCCCATTGGGAGAGAACGCTGTTATTTAGGAACTGACTATATGAAACTTTGCAACATTTTGTTGGTCCTTTTATTTTGAATGAATGTCTCCATTGTTTTGGGATTAGTAGTTTCATCTGGCTCTATTGGAAGACATTTATAACAAATAATTTCACCAAAACAAAGGAGATACTGACAACAGAGAACCGCAATGTTTTGGGATGGAGGAGGTTGGAATTCTGTGTCTCTACTATCAGCTGTTCAAGAGAAAGCTTTCTGGGAATTTAATGTTTGTGTGTCTTGTGTGCAGCACGTCAGTGTGAACGTTTCTATTTTAAGATTGCCGGTGAACATTTGCCTTGTTTGCAAATCATTATCTCCCTCTAGTGATAACAATAAGCCACTGCACTTACCTCTGAGCTGTGGGACAATAAAGGTCTATTCTACGTATTTGAATACGTGTTGTGTTAACTTCTCTGATGCAGGCGGAGGAGGAGAGAGGCGAAATGGAGAAGGTGAAGCTGGACAACAAGAGGATCCTGTTTAACCTGTTGCCGGCTCATGTGGCTCAGCACTTCCTCATGTCAAACCCCAGGAACATGGTGAGCACCCACAGACATGTCCCGGCTCGTCCAACGTGGACGTCACACTGGAGACAGTTGGGGCCTCTGAAACCAGCAGGCACTCTGCAGTGTTTCCTGATACACACTGAAAGAGCTAGTTGAGTTTATAAGATGTCCAGGTTAAAGCTGGGGGGCAAATTTGATAAACTGATCGCCAAGATCAGTGAATGGAGCGATGTCTTGTGGCGAGCATCTTAAAAGAATTACACACAAAATAAAAACACATGTCTTAAAAATTTAAATTATTCAGAATTTCATTTAATTCTACTACTACTCATTTCATGACCCATTCATCTCACATTATAACCCGTTGGTAGAGCGTGGCTTCACAATGGAAACACTGGTTTAGGTTACCTGCTGTATTAACATTGTGGCAGCATTAAACTGAGCATATTTCCAATTAAATCAATCCTTATTATTATATATTGAAACGTTCTGACTAATTCCGTTTTAACAGTCGCGTATGTTTGGTTGGCTCAGCATTAAGAATTAAAATCTTAGCATATTGAGCTCAAGGACTGCAAGAACTAATACTGGTCACGCCCCAAAAATATAAGATATCCCCAAATGCACCTGACAAGTATTTTTTTGGCTGGTAAATGTTTTCTCAACATGCCCTCATGCCGTTTGTTACTCTTGTTAACTTGTTAAATATAAAACCTCTACAATCCCATATACTAAAATAACCGTGACATCACAAGGACGTCAACCAGAGTTACTTTCTCGATTCACAGATATATACTGATTATACAGTGTATAACAACAACTATCTGAGTCCCATAGTATACAAAAACACATAAAAGAGCAATACTTTATTCACTGGATGTTCCTTTATTGCAATGAATATTGTCGATTATTTTGAAAACATCTTCAGAACTGCCTTGTAGACCCTGAGCAGAAGTTATTTAGACATGTTGACAAGCTGAGAGAAATAACCTGCAATGGAAACAATCATTATTATGAAAGAAGGCTTCCCAGTTGCAACACGGTTTGGACCAACAGTGGATCTATTTAGCAGGCCAGCATAAGCCACAAAGACAGTTTTGGTCAGTAGGTTAAAATTAAAGATTTTGGTCTTGTCACAGGATTTGCTCAAAAATAATCCAAAGTAACTGCGGCCTTATCCTGTAACAATCAGTGTGCTGTGCATTAGGCGGTGCAGGGATCATCTGAGGTAGTAAACACTGGGGTCAGGAAGTATGTTCCCGGTGCATTGGTGACCCCTCGCAGCCACAGTGTATAGAAAGGCTTCCTCTCTTTCCTCTGGGCTAAAGTTCACTCGTACACTGTATTCATAACACTGCCTGGAATTCACAGTATCATAGCTCCAAAAAAAATAACGATTTGTGTGTGTTTTGCAGCATGGGAACCACTCGGCCACATGCAAAACGCGGTGCTTTTTTCCACCTTTACATCCTTGAGCTCAGTCAGTATGTGCGCTGCGGTGGTCTTAGTTACAGTTGAAACATGGGTGCACAGTATATGGCTAAATAATCCAGGCCTTTTTATAACAAGAGACCCTCTCACATTGGGAACTTTGTATTCGCATTGCTTCGGTTAATAGCTTAAGGTTAAAAGTAAGGTTTCAGTTTGAACACTGGACTATGTTTCCTGCCACCATCACAGCACATCGTGCACAAATAAATCACAGAAAGTATAACAGAGTTTATTAACGGTCCCCTACAGGACTTGTACTACCAGTCCTACGCTCAGGTCGGTGTGCTGTTTGCCTCCATCGCCAACTTCAACGACTTCTACATCGAGCTAGACGGGAACAACATGGGGGTCGAGTGCCTCAGGCTGCTCAACGAGATCATCGCTGACTTTGATGAGGTGAGGAAATTCTTTGTTCCTTGGTAAATCTGCCGTTTTATATCTAAGCAATAAGGTACGAGGGGCTGTACTTAATCTGTAACGGTAGCAATTAGAGGGCGTCGCAGCAAATTTGGGGTGAAGCTTTGGAATCTATCATCAACAACATACTGCATCAATTTGCTCAACCAGGCTACAATAGTCCATTTTAAATTGCATTTTGAAGTGTTTGCCAAACACTACCTACATTTAGTAATAGTAGTTCTGCTTATATCCTGTTTTCGTTTTTTTTTACCCCTCCAGTTGATGGACAAAGACTGCTACAGAGATATTGAGAAGATCAAGACTATTGGGAGTACATACATGGCTGCAGTGGGGCTGGTTCCTACAACTGCCTCCAAGGTACGCATGCTGTAGCTTTATTGTATCCTGTGTGAGGCTTTGTGTGTTTGCAGGGTCTTAGCACGTTTTGAAATGGTTCCGAATAAACACAGCGGTTTTGCAGGTAGCTATTTTCCAGCCGTTGATATTTAGAACGCTGTCACATTTCAGTCAACAAATCCTCTGCGAGGGATTAACGGCCTCTGTGGCTCAGCATATTCTGCATTCATAAAGTTTCTTTAAATCCTGCAAAGCTGACGAACAAAAGAACCCTTTTTGCAACTGCGCTTAAACTTAACACCCAGTCACAAAGTTGGTTTGACCTTGGGGGAAAACCCTGGTGCGTGCTTTAGTGGTGGGTGTAGATTATAATGTGTAAAATCCCATCCGGGAAACCAAACTGAAGAGGAGTAATCCCTTCCTATCTTTGATGTAAGCATGCCTGTCTGCATTAATCTGTGTTGTCCTGGTATTTTTGTGCTTTTTCTGATTCACAGGCTAAGAAGTCCATCACCTCACATTTATGCACAGTGTCAAATTTTGCCATCGACATGTTTGACGTACTGGATGCCATCAACTACCAGTCTTACAATGACTTTGTCCTGAGAGTAGGTGAGTGGAACACTCTCAAATGCGTGCACACACACACACACACACAATGGTCTATGTAAACATTGGCGTTGGAGCTCTTGACCTGTTGCACTGGACACCACCGAAGCTCAGTGCCGGTAGGTTTGGGGGGAAATGCATCACTGGCAGAGTGTTCCCTCCAGGAAGCTCGTCACGGCGAGACCTGAAGTTCTGGGTTCCATTGTGTTGGGTATCCTGTGGGGAGCCTGCAACAAGAGCCCTTGTTTAATCCCAGCGTAGCCTGGTGTACACAGTGCCATCCTGTCCGCTGACAGTGGGGCTCCATGTGCATGAACTGCAAGTGTTTGTGTACTTAGCTGAACCCTGGTTGCAGAAATGCCACTTCGAACAATCTGAGTCAGATTTGGCATACGTGCAGAAAAACAAAGTTTGACCTAGTTTCACTTTGTCTACATGTGCTGCTGTCCAACCTCCTAATCACCTAGAGCTGTGGCTTTAATGAGGAAGCATAACATTCATTTGCAATGGTTTGATGGTGCAATGATTAATGCTACTTATTATTTTTCAATACCAAAGACAGGCATAGAATTACAGCAGCTGCCATTGAGATACAGTAGGAGTGGGCAGAACAATATGTTTGTTGTCAGTACTTACTGATTAATCTTGTTTTTAGCGTCAATACGATTGATACAGAAAAAATATTGAATGCTCAGCACATGAATCTGGGTTTCGATGACTTTTTTTATCCCTGCCAAAGTTCCTTTGTGTTATGTGAAAGCAGCATTTGCTCCTTGAGCTAAGCTTTGAAGGAGCAACAAATGGCTAAATGATTTCTCTTTTTAATGATGCATTTATAATGTGATTTGGATGATTAAAAAGATGAAAATGACGTAAGTTCACTGTTATCTCACTGAGAGTGTGTTTGCATTGCCTAGCCGTAGGTTGACTCAAAATCACCACGGACAGCTTTGAAAAGAGTTTTCAAACGTCAAACCGCGTTTCTACACAAGCAAACCTCCCTGAGAGCCAAAGTTATTTTAAACGTGTTTATGTACAAAAAAAAGTTTTTCAAAAGCATATTTCTTATTCATTTATCCAGGTATCAATGTGGGACCAGTGGTGGCAGGAGTGATTGGAGCCAGAAGACCTCAGTATGACATCTGGGGGAACACAGTGAATGTAGCCAGCAGGATGGACAGCACTGGGGTACAAGGAAAGATACAGGTAGAGCTCAGCAGTCCACTGCTGGCTTCTTTACTGCACATTTCATAGAAATTCAAAACATTTTCGAACGGGACCTAGTTGAAAGGAGATAAAAGCAAATTAAATTCCAGGTTTTGGGGAATTTGTGAAAACACTATACATTGGACATTGCAGCCCTGTTAGCGGTTTCCCCTTGTTTCCAGCCTTTATGCTAAGCTAACACCTCATGGCTGTACCGTTGTATTTAGCATACAGACATGAGAGAGGTATTAATCTTCTTTACATGCTCTCAGAAAGGAAAATGAGTACGTACTATAGCATGTACTATAGCATGTATTATTATTATCATTATGTACAATAGCAATTAGTCCGCCCTGTACGTAAGATTATAAAAAATCAATCGAGCGTATTTCAGTCACTTGGTATGAAGAACTGACATCTGTAAAACATCATTAGAAACACAGAGAAACCTTCCTCTTTGTCTCCCCTTCAGGTCACAGAAGACGTCCATCGCCTCATCACAGACTACTACGACTTTGTCTGCCGAGGCCAGGTCAGTGTGAAGGGCAAAGGCCAGATGCTCACATACTTCCTGGAATGGCGCAGGCCAGGCAGCAGGCTGTCTCAAATTCAGCACCAGTCCGGAAACGCCGAGCGACGACCCAGCACTTTCACCCAGGGCAGCGTGTGCACCAGGTTAAGCCCCGCCCCCACCGTGACCACCTATGCCACCAGCAGGACCCCGAGCCCGAGTGTGGTCAAACCAACCACCTCCACAAGCACCACCAGGTACCTGCCCACTGTACCCATTGCAACAGTGTGACGGATGCTGTCTTCGTGGTTATTGTGGACATTGAGGGTGGAGTTTGGGAGGTAGCGTGGATGGCAACAAGACAGCAGCAGCAGAAAGCCGACCTCCGCTCTTCTTCTCCTGTACGAGGACACTGATCGTCCGAGAGGAGGCGTGGACTCCCAGGCAGGGGGGCCCTCAATGGTACTCGCCCTCCACACTGGAGGCCCGTTTGTTGTTTCACGCTGCAGGGTGTATTGAACAGGATGCTTTAGCTACGTTGCTCTGTAACCAAGGTAACCAACGTTTATTGACCACAAATAACTAAATCAAAATAAAAACAATAGCACAATTGATAGTGTAGCATGCAACAACCACATCCAGAAATTCCTTTAACAACCTGAGGTGACCCTTTCATCTCAGGATAAAACCAAATCAGTGATGTTGCCTTAGCAACCACTCTTCACACTGAGTTTTCTTGCCATCTTTTCCTTGCCTTTTAGATTCTTTATTGATTCATTGGAATTCAGATAACTTAACTTACATTGTCGTTCAAACGATTTATGTTTTTACAGTGGATAAAGCCAAATGTATAATTGTAACTGGCAGTTAACGGTAAAAACTTGCCAAAATATGACAGGATATTGCCTTTACTCATCACCTGGACGCCCTCCAAACCAACGGCACATGAGGTTATCTCTTGAATCCCTGAGCCGAACCGCTCAGTGTCTTTAAGTGCATGATGCCACAACTGCATTTCAGTCTTGTTCGCTGTCTGTTTCCCTGTGACAACCGGCTTCCGGGTTCTTCCTCGTCAAAGTGTAGCAATAAAGCGGTTCGTCTTCAATCTCAGCCCCTTGCATGTAACCAGCTGGACCCTTTTTTGACCTGATAGTGTATGTAGCCAATAGAGTGTGCACAGCTCGCCACACCATTCTGTATCTCAGTGGAGTTGAAGCATGACTTGAAAAACTTATTTTTTGTAATTGTGAGAGTGTGATTCCTTCTTTGCGGGATTCTATTATTTAAAAAAGAGGTTTTTTTCTGTTTTACTATATAATGAACTAAAAGCTGCTTTGGTCAGTAGAAGTAAATTGCTGTTCACGAGGAGACACACAAAACCTCCATGTGTAATTTATTCACACAAAATCGGACGGTTTATTTGATGGTATAGCATGCTACTCACAGTACGGCTTACCACAGCCACTAACTCCTCTAATCTGTTCTAGCATGCACTGCCTGCACGCCTGTGGCTCCGACACGCATGCTTAGATGAAACATTCATACAGGCCCAGCAGTGACACAGTGGCTCTATTTCAATGTAGTCCCCATGCATGCGCTAACGGTAGCGGTCCTCTTGAATGTAAGGTGCTTTTTTGACCCGTGTCTTCTTCATGAACTTGGCGTGTGAACCTTTGAGGACTTTTTCAGGGCGGTTTGACATCAGGCCGGGGGTCCCTCGTCCTCCTCCCAGCTCCTGCTGTAGTAAACAGGTAGCAGGTTTACAGATGTGCCAACCTATTTTCATAAACATATCAAAGTTGTTGGTGTTGAACTGTAGCAGAACTGAATGTGTGGCTACGGTTATTGTGGATTTATTTTTGTTGACGCCTGTATTTTTGCTGTTTTGAGATGTTCTTTAACAGTTTTGTATCTCAATGATGAAACGACAGAAAGCGTGAAGAGATTTATTAAGACACCATAACCTGACTGAAATGATGTAATTGTACTTCTTATCATACTAAAAAGAGATTTAAAGTCAATATGGTAGCTTGGATGCTTACTTTGAGTTTCTAAGAGATTTTTATACACTTGCTTTCAACAGTTTGTGGAAAGTTGATGGAAATTAGTTTTTTCCTGTAAATTGAATATTTTCATACTGTATGATACGGGTTTCAATTGTTACATGTAGGTATTACTTGCTATTATTGTACATTGTAAAGTCTTTTTCAGAGATATATAATGAATGATCCGATATTCGTCAAGTTCTTTTGTTGAAGATGTATTTATTGAGATGTTTTATGTGAATGTAAATTTTGTTAAAGATGATATTTTATACTAAGTGTTTGCACTGCGAGGATATGGACGTATTATGATTATAAAAATAAAGCCAGCCAGGACATGTCTCCTGGAGTTAAATAAGCTTCTCCTGGGCTCTTTTTCAGAAAAACACACACACATGTAACGCGGATATGGAGAGTCCATTGACCCAGTTATAATGTTGCATAACATTTGAAAAACAGAGTAGCTGTTGTTTGAAGTTTGGACATGTTGAGGTCAATTTCAGCCTGTTTTTCAGAAGGAGCCTCATACTGGTGTTATGAACACATCTGCTACCAAAAAAACATGGCAGCTGAGTTTGTGTGTGTGTGTGGGGGGGGGGGGGGTGCCTGCGTTTGTGTGTGTGTGTGCATAGAGAGCAGGTACTGTACGGTATGTGCAGATAACAAAGACCACTACTGTGACCACCTCCCATTTCTGATGTTCAGGCTTGATAAGTTCTCTGTGGGAAGAATGCTGTTGAGTTTAATTTCAGAAAGGTGCCTTGTTTGAATTAAATCATGTAACTTTTTCTATAATCAATAATACAAATAGTTAATTATTTATTATTAAGAATAATATCAATATTACCTTATCATTTTTAACTACTTTGTCTAAAAAATATGAAAAATATGTAAAATAAGTAGTGTTAATAACCTAATAAATGCCAGAAGAAGGGACAGTAATGTCATCAGGTTTCTGTAACCAACAGTTTGAAATCCTAACGTGTTTTAAAACCGAGCAACTAGCAGCTGGAATAACTGATAAACCACATGTTATGTATATTTCTTACATACTGTGTACTTTTTCTTGTTTTTCCTACACTCGAAAGTAAGGTTTTAAGAGTTTGTGACTCACCGATGTGGCACTGAAAGATGTTTCTATTAAAGTAAGACAACTGGCCCCTTTCCCAGCTGACAGTTTGACATTATAATCAATAACCTTCCTCATGGCCGCCATTGGCTCAGTGGCTCATATGGGACGATGTATTGACTCCATCCCAGTCTATTCATTTTGAATGTTTTTGCCACGTGGAGTTCCGCTGTCGTTCTTGATGAACAACTGTGATAGTCCATTTGAAAAAAGGTGAAAAAACTGTTCACCTGGTCCTTTCCGAGGCTACTTTTCTAATCCACCCCATCGGTGGCCAACTTCAGGAAATGACACAAACGGACCAACCAATGCCTGCCTTTGTGGCGAGGACAGAATCGAGCAGTCAGTCAGGAGTGTGAGAAAGGTGTCCGGACGTCGGCGGGTTGTGCACCATTCAGTCTGACCCCCCCTACTCGTCCCCACAAGTGAAATCTAACTGTGTTTGTAAAAGGAAAAAGAACAGGACAAAAGCAAAACAAACGTGGGACCTTATCTTTTTGTCTGTTTGTGTGTTGAGTGCGAAGTGATGTTTAAGTCCTGTCGCAGGAAGTACCCACTTCCAAACATTCATCAGCGATGTGACTGTGTGTGTGTGTGTGTTTGCTGCTGCTGTGCTGAGTAAAGCAGCTGGGAGTGTTGTGCTATGTGGTGCATAATGAGTGAAAGATTGTCATGGCAACACAACAAGATCACGCCATGACGCGAGTCCGTCAGGGTCTTATTTTTCAACGAGTAAATCATGAACCAGTCGGCCGACCTCGTCCTCCTTCTATTGGCTTTGTGATTCGTGCTGATTGTGTGGAATCTCCTCAGAGGATGTCAGTGTTCCACTTTATTTTGACAACTGAGACGTTTACAGCCAGCAGGTAGTTCACACACACACACACACACACACACAGACACGCACAATATGGATGGGCACGCCTGACACGCTGTGAGAGAAGTGAGTGGAAACAGAACTTTTCCGGCCTGGTTTGCAGCTGTGGCAGTAAGGTAACGTAAGGCACAGCCGAGCGTAGATCGTCAGTGACGCAGACCACCAGCGCCAGCGTCACCGAACCCACAGCCCCCCCTCACACTGCTTACTCAATGACCGTTGTGTCATAACACCCTTTACAGTAAACCACTGCTGGACGCTGTACCCTGGAAGTGTGGGAGGGTGAAACATAAACCTACGTCTCAAAGTGTGTGTGTGAGTAACTTTGTATATTCTTTACAGCTGCATGAATGTGTTTATGCCTCTTTTTGTGTCTGTGTACAACTTAGTGTGGCACTGTGACCAAACAAGTGTTGAACTTTAAGCTCAACATGAAACGTGTATTACGTTTGCAGCATGTACCTGAGATCAAACAGGACGTTCTCTCCATGAAAACAAAGAAGCCCTGATGGCCTGGATAAATGGTTCCCAAACTAGAGGGCGGGTCCCCTCAAGGGGTCGCAAGATGAATCTGATGGGTTCCGAGATGACAGGAACAAGTAGGCGATGTTAATCACACTACTTCAACTAGATTTATAATGGTAATGGTATAATGGTTGAGTAGGTCGTTCCGTCTACATTTTGAGGTAATCTAGAGGCACACGTTGAATGAATCCACTCACAGTCTGGAGATGGAACTATACTCAAGATTAGTGAAGAGTGACTTAAGGAAGTAGAGAAACCATAAAAGGACATGAACATTGTTGTTGCAGTCTACAGTAAACAGTCTCTCACAGCTATCTCAGAAAAACACTAAATGATTTGGTAAAACACTCAAAATATGGGGCTCTGTTCCATTGTGTGTACAGTTGCCAAAAACACAACAATTTGTCATGGTTCACCTTTAACGTTGTGCGCCTGAAAGGCTTGGAGAAACTAGAAATTTCGACTGAGAAAATGATCAGGTTCAGGGAAGCAAATTCGATCTCCAACTTCAGTTGTGAAACCGTGTATATTTGTAGGTGTTTCAAGTTCCAAAAGGCTGAGGAGTGAATGTTCTTCTAACACCAGAATGCATTTCAGATGTACAGACCATGTGCTCAACTTTTAGCCTCCCAAGGCTTCCTCATAGTCAGGCACACAGCCAGGGGTTAACACACATGACTTTCCTTAAGGATTGCTTTCTGATTGATCAAATCCATATGCGAATATTAAGCGCTCCAATGCTTCCAAGTGTACAGAACTGCAAATGTTCTTCAGAGAAATTCTGTTTCGCAACAAAGTTTCTGCAAAAGTGAGAAACAAAACGTCTAGAGGTCTCAAGCTCAAACTGCTCCCTTCTGATTAGTTGAGAAAAAACATCCTCCCACAAGATTGTTCCTCATCAAGGATTTTCCCAGTGGAAGAGTGTTATTCTCCGTACGTTATGTTTTCCCTGCTAGCACATCAGCAGCGATACACACAGGGTCAATGAACTGCGTGTTGCGTAAGAACAGCAGTGACCCTTACTAACCTTCTGCTATACTGCTCCTGCATGTTTGGTCTCTTCTGAATGTCCACGCAGATGGAATGTGACGTGCTGAGAACGAACACCTTAAAAACACGCAGAAAATGTCATAACAACCCCTAAAACAGAGCGGATCAAGATGATCTGACATGAACTGAATCCTGTGAAAAAAACGATCTGGAGAACAATACTTTGACCTACAGACTCAGATCTGCAGACGTGTAGGTGATGCCCCACTGCTTTAAGATTAAATAAATACACATCGCAGGACTCTCACCACACAGATACAGTACCAGTCAAAGGTGTGGACACCATTTATGATTCGATTCAACAGGAAGGTTTTGACTGGTACTGTAGTTTAAGGGGGTTTCCATGTTTTGAGTTGTCTGCCTCCATCCCAATACTTACACAGTACGGAGGCAAGTGGAATGTGGTTTATCAAAGAATTGAAAAATTATGGTGCTCTTCAGACCATCAACAAAATATTCCTTGTTCACCTCCTCCACTTCATAAACTGCAGTATGACTTCAGTATATAAAGAAAAGCTGATGCAAGAATTGGTACAGAATTGGTGGATATTTTTACAATTCCCGCAACGACAATGTGGATTGCAAGACGTAATCTTCTAGGAAAGACTTGGTATACCACTATCTTCTATGTGCACTGGTGGCTTGTTGGGAGCCATTCCAAAGTTGAGCGCCGTGTGGAGGCAGTTTGTCTTTTGAAGCGGAGATGCGTTGCATGAATACATGTATGAATTAGCACAATGTACCCTGATGTTAAACTCTGTTCGTCACAGTGTGTTTAACATTAACAAACATTAGTCTCATCTGTTCTTTGTATACCCACCAAACCATCTCTCTCCTGCATTTACTATAATTCCATGCTGCACAATTAGCTGGACCTCCAGGGGGGGGGGGGGGGGGGGTGCAATGAAGTTGGGAGTTTAGTGGAGTTATTCCATGCAACTATACAAGAGTGGCTACTGTAACAGTCCCTGGCTGTATATGACCTTGCAGCCTTTATTTATTGCAGAGACTGCTTTGATGTGGGTGTTCTGGACAGACTGCTCTAAACCATCTTCAAGACGCACATGTGAGGGAAGGAAGGGGGAGGAGCAGGGGGGAAGGAGAGGAGTAAAGTAACAGTGAATTCGGCTGGAAAACTCCATTCTCCTGCATGGGGACACAATAATGGTAAATCCTAACAACACAGCTCGCCTGACTCATTCAGGAGATTGTTTACAGTTAACTTTGCCAAGTGCAATCCTCTGGCTCAGATGTCCTACTACCTCTCATTAGAGCCACATCGAGAGAGGGAAGCACCGCAGCTAAACTCACACACACACACACACACTCAGAGAGAGAGAGAGAGAAAGAGAGAGAGAGGCGGAAACTCCACACAATGGATGATGGCGCATGGGAGCCTGGATTTCCTGGCTTTCCCACACACAATTGTACCATCACAAGCTCATAGATTTGAAAACACACCGAAACGCGCATGCAAACCATCATACAACACATCAAGATGCTGCAAAGACAGGGAGTGTGTCCCATGACTCCTCGGCCATGAACGACCTCTGCTCTGTTTTGATGTTTTTCTCCCAAATCTTGTTCTAAGATCTGCACTCCTTGTTTTATAAGACATGGATTATCTGATTAAGGAAATCTTGTGTGAAGGAGAAGAAAAAGAACAACTTTGCTGAGGATTAGCGTCATTGTGCTCACTCACATCACATTCCTTGCTGCTGTTTCTCAGCCCTGGGAGAGGACGCTGGTTAACCAGACCCCACCATGGACGTGTCCCGGGACCAGAGGAGACACACAGTCACTCACCGAGACCAGAGCTTCTATCTGCACCACTACAAACACTCATTGCACTTGTTTGTTTAAACGTTTTAATTTAAATCAAATCATTACAACATTACATGCTGTGTTGCAAGTTGCCCAAATAATACATTGCTTTCCGTTCCTAGCCTATGAACATTTCAAACAAATAAGGTATATTCTTTATAGATCACCAACAATCCCCTTGATAAGAAAGGCTTTGGAGGTTGCTCCTCCACTTGCATGATCAGCACATTGAAGTCCATTTACTGACAACTATCTAATTACAATTAACTGTTGCTCTCGGTGATGACATGCAGGTGGCCACAGCAGTCTGAAGTACAACATCTCCACCCTGTGAAAGGTGGATTTCTCTTGCTGGTCATATAGTACAGAAGAAGAGAGTTTTTTTTATCATCTGAAGTACGTAAATGGCCTTTCGTGTCTTAGCAACTGGTTTAGTGGAGAAGCGTAAGGAGATAAGGAGGTAAGTCGGAGAAATGGATAAAAAAGTGGAAGTTTTAGTTAATTTTGTCATTGTGTAACTGCTCTGAAAGAGTTTTTTCTTTGACTAAGATTCAATAGACTATTTGTGCTGTTTCCTGATAAAAGACAAATGTTGTTATTGTTGTTTCATCCAGGTTTTGAACCATACCTGTACGTGTGTGTGTGTACCTGTACCTGTACTTGTACTTGTACCTGTACCTGTGCCTGTATCTCTGCCTGTATCTGAAACCTTGACCCTGGAACTTGTATTCAATCAGATTGTTACTGTTGTTTCATTCAGCTTTTGTTTTAAATCCACCTGAACCTTAACCGTGGAACCTTTACCTGTGCTGTATATCTACCTACCTGCACATCTGCCTCTGGAAGCTTGCATTTGCAACGGTTCAAGAATTACCCCTTAGTGCATTGTAACCATAACAGAAATTCTATCTCTCCTTCCAAGTGACGAAAGTGCATACGTACGTTATCCCCAGAGAGCCTCTGGGTGTCGGCCTGTGTAGTTTTCACACAGGTATACATTCTTTCTCTGGGTGTGATTTCAAACAACTCTGTTTTTTTGAGCTCATCCGTCAAAGACGCCCTCCAAAGGGCAAAGTTTCGATCCCAATGAACGGAACCCGGAGGGTGTGTTTGCCTGCATGTGTGTCTGCTCATGTGCGTGTGGGTATGTGGATGTGTGTGTGTGTGGGTGTGGATGTGTGTGTGGGTATGTGAATGTGTGTGTGGGTGTGAGCAGCTACTAGCTACTGAGACAACAAGACTGTTTTTCCCGATGCTCTTGTCAAAAGTAAACATTCCAGTCTTGGGACGTTCAATGCCAAGCGCAGTTTGATGTTCATCATGTGACATCTGAAACAAGTTGGGAACCCCGCCTCTTTCAGATGTCCCCCCCCCCCCCTCCCCCCTTACCATTGCTCTCTGAAACACAAACCCTGCAGCCGCCATTGGGGGGATTTGTGGTTTTTGTGCCGGGGACTTGGCGCTTGGATTGATCTTGTTGTGTACATGTGTTTTTGAAAAAGTAGGTCTGTTCCTGACCTGCGATAACTGCGTTCTGTTTGACCGCTCTGCCTCTCTGATCCAACAGATACAAAAAAAACAACAACAGTCAGATACCACATGTGGCTCTTCCATGAGAACACTTCATATGTTTAATCCCCCACGCCTCTAAGTGAACCTGCTAATTCCCAGACGAGCCCATGCTGTGCTTTTCAACCGCAGCCAGTCCGACATATGAGGTCCTATCTTAGAATATCACAGGCCATCTTTGTACACAGGGGTGGAGGCCTTACAGGGAGCTGTAAAGGAGGCCAATTTTAAGTTGAGTTGAATATTCGAGCAAAATGAAGAAAATGAAATGAGTTAGCTCCTTGGTTATTCCCTTTCACGTCCACCGGAGGACAGACTGAGAGAAACATACTGGATGTAGGAAAATGTTTGAAAGTTGTAAACCTGACAAGGAATTTTGATTCTTTACTTAAAAAGAGAAGCAAAAAGCCAAAAGCAAAAATGTACAGGTAATTTTTTTTTTATGTATAGCTTAACTGCATTAAACCCTAACCTAAAAGGGAAAGTATGACTACAGTGCGTCGTGGTGGAGTGTAATTAGCCAACAACATTTACTCACTGTTCCTATATAGGTCAAAGACAGTAGGTACTTATGCTGTTCAATCAAATATATAAATACTGTCTGATTACGACAGGCTGTATTTAGTCGCACATGTGCACACATCACATGATTTATTGAAAGAATGGACCAAATGAAACACTTAAACCTCATTGTCCGGCACGTCGTTAGAGGGAAACTGTGCATGCTGTGCAGCCAAACTTCAAACTCGCACAACTTTGTTCTATGTATATTTTAGTGGCAAACAGGAATCAGAAGAGTATGTTTGGGAAAAACGATACAACATTTCCTTCTTTGAAATGGAGCAGCCGAGACAGGAGTTTGTTGGTTGTTTCCTGTTGACTTTTTTACACAGTAATGTTTGTAACTGTTCTGTAATTAACTTCTAAAAAACGTTTGACATATTAACACATTCTTAAGTAAAAGTAGTTGATTTATGTTGATGACATGAAATGAAATGAAGAGAAGGTGGTAATGAAGTCAGTAATATATGTGATTTATTATTAGTGCCTGTTGTACTATACCACAGTACTTTCACTCCATCAAAGACGAAGAGGTCACCATGTACAACACAGTACTACATTAAAGCCTTTATTTAACCCCTGAAACTACAAATCTGAGCATCGTGTGAGAGTGACAGTTGACCCCAGTTGACGCCAGATGATGCAACCCTGTAACGCAATTGCACACAAAAGCAGCCCATTGCATCAGAAAAAAGTCGAAGCAATAATTAGAAAATTGATAGGCAGGGTGATGAAAGAGAGGAACCAAAGGGGGGAGATTTGCTCTGAGATCAGAGTTCTCAGTGTCCTAAAGCAGGACACCAAATGCCGTAAAGCAGGCGCGCGGATCCAGCGTGGGACCATCAAAGCCCCCCAGTGAGCGGCGAGGCAGAGGGACGTGTCTGTAGTCATGTCCACGCAGCCCCATTCATAGCTCTATCCTCGTCAAAGGAAACGGGTGGTTACAACGGAACATCTCATGGACGGAGCCCAAAAAACCGCTCCAGTGCGCGCGCGGGCGACAGGGGGGTTCTAATGCCACAGGAAGCACAGCCTCTGACTCAGTGGCGCAAGCGGGGAGCCTCATTTGGGCAGCTATTCCTTAAACGTGTCTTTTGTTATTATTCCTCTGCAATGCACGGACGCTTTCCCCAGTCCAATCGGAACCTTGGTTTGGCTCTCGGCGGACCCACGCTTTCCGCGCGCGACGTGGGCGTGCGTAATGTGCGCTCATTACTACAGTTTGATTCAAAGTTGTGTAAGAAGTACGGGAAGGGCAATTCATGAAGATTAAAAAAAACCTGATTAATAGACTGAGTTGTTCCTCACGAGCTTGTGTTTGTCAGCGCGGAAAACGCGGAAATGGTTCACCTTTGAAATCGATTAAAATCACTGACGCCATGTCGGATGTTTGTCATTTAAAACAAACAATAAGAAATAAACGCACTCGCTGCGTGGTTAGGATCCTGGCGGGCGGCGGTGTAGGGTGAAGTGATTAAGTGTAGCATGGGAAAAGGGGGGGGGGGGGCGGAGGGGGGGGGGGGGGTTGTAAGGGGGGTTGGGGAGGTCCTTGATTGCAACATCCAACACTGGTGTCGTCACTCACCAGCGATACGTGCGAGCGCTGCCTGTTCCAAAATAAATATTGACATGATTGTTGTATTCAAATGAGCTGCCTGGCCGGACATTGGCTGGCCAATCGGAGCCCATCGTATCATCACACCTTCTTTCCAGAAATCATTCATAACGCCGATGCGTCAAACACTCACAGAGGACCCGGCTATAAATACGGCTGCGCGCAACGCACAGTTAGACATTTTCCCAAAAATCAAACGAAAGACACAACTAGAGCCAGAACCGCGTGGGAATCCGACTTCTACCTTTGATTATTCATTCTTGATTTGGTATCCAACTGACTATATTGGCCATGGGTGGATTATATTTGAAGCACCTCGCTGTGGCAGCGCTGTGCTCCGTGCTGTCCACGGGGACGCTAGGGTCCCCGGTGGTGGGGCCAGAGCCGATCCGATGCGCCCCTTGTTCTGCGGAGAAGATGAGCCAGTGTCCTGATGTGGCGCCAGATTGCGCCGAGGTGTTGCGGGAACCCGGCTGCGGATGCTGTCTAGCCTGCGCCCTGGGAGCCGAGGAGCTGTGCGGGATCTACACGGCGCCGTGCGGCTCCGGACTGAGGTGCACCCCGAGACCCGGCGACCCCCGGCCGCTACACTCCCTCACCCGGGGACAAGCCGTGTGCACGGAGACCACTGAGCCCGAGCCAACCCGCGAGCCCCAGACACAAGGTAGGCCTTTAAGCTACACAATGTCTACATCCAGAAAATCCTCGTTCTTGCAACAGCCCCCCCCCCCTCTCCCTAAAGGAAACACATGGTTACAGTCGCATTCGGTGAGCCCCGCTTTCCATTCATTCATTCATTCATTCAATGTCTCTCTCCAGAACTCGGAGAGCCAGACGCCGAGATGGAGAACACAGCCATGGCCTCGGACCCCGGCTCCAGCCACTACCTACCCGCCCCTAGCAAGCCCAACGATCCGAGGGCTGCTTCCGACGCTCAGGAGAGCATGAAAGCCAAACTCATCGCCATCCGCAGGAAACTGGTCGAACAGGTGAGACCGAACCGCCCTGTAGCCTATATGTATATTTTAAAAGCCATGAATCCCCCCGTGTGTAATATGTTAGCAAAAGTTTTTGGGGGGAGGTTTGGGGAGGTGACTCTTGCACCACAAGGGGGAGCTCGCGCGCTGTTTGAGGAGACGATGGGGAGACAGCAGAGAAGAGGGATGCTTGTTGCTAAAAGTTTTTATATTGACGTCGGCCCACGTGCTTTCTGATGATAAGGCCCTTTTTGCGATTCATTCTGTGTGTGGCGCCGCGTAGCAGCAGAGCTCAGTTTAACCCCTTCTTCCCCACGTGTCCTCTCTACAGGGGCCCTGTCACGTTGAGCTGCAGAGAGCCTTGGACAAGATTGCCAAGTCCCAGCAGAAGTTAGGGGACAAATTAACCAGATTCTACCTCCCCAACTGCGACAAACACGGGCTTTACAAGCCCAAACAGGTAAATGACCTTATGCCAAATGGGCCCTTAGTGTGTGTCTGATTTATAACTCCAATGAGCATGAGGGAATCTCACCAGGTTGTGTGTGCGTGTGTATGCAATGTGTGTTGCATGCAGCGTGTTTTAAGTGTGCGATGTTGCATATTTAGTTGCTGGAGGACCATACGTGTGCATAACAGAGTGAGGATCGAAGCAGGTGAATAACATGACTTCCTGTTTCCTTCCTCGTGCAGTGTGAGTCCTCTCTGGACGGACAGAGGGGTCGATGCTGGTGTGTGAACTCCTGGAACGGCAAGAAGATTTTAGGTTCGACTGACCTGGCTGCAGATGCCGAGTGCCCTTAAAGAGATTAACCGCTGAGTTAAAATCTCGCAAAAAAGAAGAAATAAGCCACTGATTTTTCCTTTTTTTATAGCTGTTTATTTATTGATCTTGTCCATGGTGGTGTTTTATTCAGGTACACTGTCATTTCGAGGCATCGGGTCCCAGCTACCCCGATCCCCCCTCTCCCTCCTGTTCACCCGTCCCAAAGAGAAAATATATCTATTTTTGTTTTTCTGAGAAGAAGATTTTTAATATTGATGCATTTACTTCTACTCTTCAGCCTTATTTATTTCGACTGTATTTCATTTTTTATTTGTTGTTTGTAATTATTTTATGAGTATTTATATATATTTTTTGCCTTATTGTTATTATTATATTATTATTTTTTTGGGGTGTATAAAGTGTACATATGTATCTTGGCCCTGAGTAACTCCACTAATGAGTTGAGCTCGCTCTACCCTTAAGGAGTTGTCTGGAGGTTTGGTTTGTGAAAAACCAAGCAAGAACAAAAGCACTGAGTTACCAAATGTCATTTAGAAGTATTTCTAAATGTTGTTTTTATCATTCCTTTTCACCTTGTTGCCATTGTGATGTCCTTTGTGTTGCTTCTGATTTGACACGTGATCAGCTCTTGTCAGTGAATGCAAAACTCTCAGTCGGGAATCCTTAAACAGTACTCAGAAAACATGTCCCATGGTTCCATGGGGTTTGCAGTTTGCATGACGGGCAGCGCCTCCCTGCGCTGCCTCTCAGACGGGTATTTCTACATTAACCTACCTCCAATATTTATGTGTCTGATGTAAGTTGTGTTGATGTATCTGTCAAAAAAAGACTTACTAGTTTATTTTACATGTTGCTGTTCTCTCTGACGGAGAAAACATGACCACGAAGAGCGAGTCCCTCCCTCTGCTCATCATCTACATGCTGCTGTTGGAGAGAGAATTATTGTCTGTGTCTATTCCAAAGTGACAAACTGTCCACAGGTGTATATGTATACTTTTGTATTTGAGATATAATGTAAGCAGAAAAAAATGGCGATATATTTAATAAAAACATTAACCTCAGATGCGCTCCTGGCCTTTCTTTCACCTCAGGCAGGGGTTTACTTTGTGCACAAACACCCATAGGTGGCACAACATCAGAATCATAACAGCCTCATCGGGGCATGATTATGCACCACATTTTCTATATTGGGCGTGTTTGTGTGCAGTGTTATCACTAAAGTGGAGGTCCTCGTCTAACTTTAGACAGTTCGTGGGGACATGCAGCTCCGCGCTGCCTTTTGACCCGCTCTCTGTTTGCCTCGGTTGGGCGCAGGAATTCGCCTCAACCTCTTGAGCGCACTGCCAGCCTGCTTGGCACCACCAGATTTATTTTTAATTCTTTACAATTTGAACCTTTGCTTTATCCTTATTGACACATTCCAAGAGTGGATGCCCCGATTGCCTGCAGAGGTGAAGCTGAGCTGATAGGCTTATTGGTGACAACACAGGCCTCATTCTTCCCAGTGATATTTCAAAAAGTCTCAGAAGACGGGAAAACAAACATCGGCGACAGCATCTCAGAATGTGTTCACTTTTTATTTTTAAAAAAAGAAGACATTAAATACAAATTATACTTTGAATCAACATCATTCCATTTCTCAGAGAAAATAATAACGGTGTGATTTCTAGATAAGTATAAAAAAAAAAAAAACTCTTTGAAGGATTAACTTAAACTTAAAAACAAAATACATTGACCCGTGAACAGAGAGATTCTTAATGTGACCAGCAAGAAAAAATGATGAAAAGTGACATTAAAGAAGTGTGTTCCTGGCTCTGCACTAGCAGACAGAGGCGGACGGCTGGGTGTGCATGGAGAGAAGTGACTTATTGAGAGGTGAGAGGTTCACCGGCCTTCAGAAGCCGGGAACTGAGAGGCCACAGTGCCTGACTGACACAGATTCTGCCTGAGGCTGAAACTCGCCTGCTTACAAATGACCCTGCTGAGGAACAGAAGGAAACGGTTCATACATTTTTTTTCTTTTCTTTTTTTTTTTAACATTCATTAGTGATTATATTCCCAAAAATACACTGAATCAAATACACTTTGCTGTGCAATTGGCGAGCCACTAAATTGTTGAAAACATAGAAAACATAGTTTGGATCAGCTTATAATTCTTTCTTAGATAAATAATTGTATTTTTAAGTACTGTACATGATGTCTAGTCCGACACATAGCTGGCCAGGAAATAATAATAATAATAATATAAAAAGACACACTTACAAATATGAGGGAGGGAATAGCTTAAACATATTTGTATGCACGTTCCTCCCTGTACATCAAGTCTTTGAATAGGTGGGATAAAGCACCAACAGGTTAGTTGTAAGTTGCTCTCTATTAAAGGACGCGTACAGCCGATTTCATGCTACCAAGCTACTGGGCAAGCATTCTTTGTCGGCACTCTCTCCACTTTTCAAGTCTTTACACAGGATGCGGGAGAGCATCGGGCAGGAAGCTCCTCGGGGAGGACCCCGCCTCCTCCCTCAGACCCCCTGCCACTTGTGTGAATGCATATTTGGTGCTGTGTCCACCTTGTGGAGATTTGTTGGCATATGATCATACAAGCATTTTTTTTTTTCAACGAAACAAAAACAACAACAACAAAAAAGAAAATAGTTGTATTGAATGAAAAATCTCGGAGGGGTCGTTAGCTAAGTTTGCCGTCAGAAGTCCTGGAGTTGCTTCGTTCTAGTTCTTTCTGTATATCCCTCTCCTGCCTGGCTTATTATTGTTTTCCAACAGTATCACACTCTTTCATCTGACATTACCTCCGAGGAAAGGTATGCCGATGCAGATAGGTCCAATTGTCTTTAACTGCATGCATTGATGAGTAGCGGCGCAGCTAAAGTGCTTTAAGTGCTTGTGCTTGGGCTTGAAGCATAGGGGCAGCTGGCACCTGCGGCAGGGCAGGCCGATCACAACGGGCTCGTCCCGTTCAAACAAGCCTACGCCAGGTTGCACCACTGACAGGAAAAGGACCCGAGGCCGGGAAGGGGTGCCGCGGTGAGGGAGGGGGCTAACAGCGCGGTTTAGTGGGTCGGAGACGCGCATGGGGTCAGGCACACTGACGAGGACAACGTTTTAGACGGGGGCTAAAGACATGTAGGATCGGAGGACCTCAGCACCGGAGTCATACAAGGATGAGGACACGGGAGAGCGAGAATCAAGTGGACGAGGGACATGGATGTGGACGGGAACAGAGAAAAAACGTACCCAGACCAAATCAGAACAGTTCTCTACCTCCAATCCATCCTTTGAGTTTTAAATACTGAAGATTCAAACAATAGAAATGTGCATGGAAACTCCTGTTTTCACTTTCCATACATTTCTATTGTTGTCAAATAATCGCAACTACTCTGAAAAAAACAGTACCTAATTGCTTGATTGAAATAGTTTCATTATCCAATCTGATGCGTTAAGCTGTTATTTCAGTTGGCACTAACCAATGAGAAGAAAGGCTTTTCCATCAGCGCCTTTAAGCTGCCTTTGATCCACATTTCAAGCCCGCAGGGAAAAAGTATCTGATGGTCAAAAGGTTTGTTTTAAGGGAAATGTTCCTTTATTAGAAGACTACAGGTGGTGAAAGGGAGGGGAAATATAGAAAGGTTTGTTTTAAAGGCACTGTAACTGCATGGTTCGCCTCCATCCCCGTCCCAATAGCAGGCTGAGGGACAAGCCAGAGGCCACGAGGAGGGCTTTTGGAGCTGGATAAGTAGGCAAAGCCCTCGCATAATCCTTTCCTCCTAAATGAACCCTGAGCCAGAGAGCGTTTACTTTTCCAGCATTGTTTTTTTTTTCTTTTTTTTTTATTGGAGAAGGGGCTGGAAATTGGCAGTCGGATATCTCTAAACTGAGTTTAGTGACTTACGGTATTTTCACGAATAAACACTTTAGGGACAGAGCGCACACTCGCACGCCATCGTGCACAGACATGCAGCTGCGCACAGGTATGTTATGCAAGCGCTCGCACATTAAGACACACACAGACTCTCGCTTACAGACTCACAGACAGACACACACACAATAGAGACGGAGGTGGTGCCTGTTTTTTCTCCGGGTCACAGTCACAAACATGTCCTCGTTAAAAGCGAGTGGAAAAGTCCCTCCTTCCTAAAAGAATAGTGCAGCTGTAAGGATTTTCTCTTTCTTTCGCTTCTCTCTCAGCTTTCAGCAAAGCTATTGTTTTGTTGTCGCATTTTTTTTTAAATGAAAGGTTCCCTCAGCACAGGACAGATGGCTGTGAAGGACAGGGGGACATGTTCCCCCCCCCCCCCCCCCCATTGCTCTCGACCTGTCTCCCACAGAAATCAGACCTAAAATCAAAGGCCCAGAGGCTCTTCAAATGTTTACATAAAACTACATGAAAAGGGCAAAGTAGACTCTCTGTTGTCTTTCTACCCCCCCCCCCCCCCTCCACCCTCACTGCACACACACACACACACACCACCCCAGCCCGTCTTCTTCTCTCCGTCCACTCGTCATCCCTCCGTCCCCTCATTTGCTCTCCAGGTTGTAGCACTGCGTCTCGCCTCGCTCCCTGCCGTCGTAGCCGGGCAGAGGCTGCCCGTATTTGTCCACACACCAGCAGTAGCCCCGCCTCCTGCCTTTGGATGGACGGCACTGCAAATACAGGTAGACGGAGAAAGAATGAGCGTTCCGCTGGTTTAGGTTTATCAAACACTATGCAGGGACGAACACGCACAGTCCTCATGAAGACCAGGTTTGAAAGAGAGAGTTTACGGAAAAACATCCTCTTTATTTTGCAGACCAGGAGAAGAAAAAACTGGAGAGTTGCAGAGGAATAGTTGCTTTGGGACACAGTGTCTTAAAAACAGATTAACGTTTCCAAGGTAAAGGGTTACCCTGACACAGCTTCATCAACACAACCCTCAGAGTGAGTTATATTAAGACTCTATCGCTCGTGTTTGGCTTTTAGATTTTGGAAGCTTGTCAGCAGGCCAAGTCATGCCTCAGCAGAACTCTAATAAGACAAAACCACCATTGATCACGCAGAGGAATGCCCTGCTGTCTGGAGTTGCCTCCCAGCTTTTATGAGCTGTATCTATCAGAACGAAACCACACAGATGATGCAGCTGCTCGCCTTGTGAAATAAGATAATAAATGTATCAAGATCAGAGCGGCCGTGTGTAACCAGTTGAGTTTGTTCCTTCTGTGAGCTGTTTATTTATCAGGCCAATGTGTCCCTGACAAATGGGGCAAACGATGAAAAAGCGGCTTATTTTTGATAGAGAGGGGCGGGGAATGAGGATCTCACCGAGTCAGTGAGAGGGAAGGAGTGTGAAGGTAAACATGCAGTTGCTAAAGTATTTGCCAAGGCCAAGGTTGGAGGGCTCCAAGGAAACCAGTGCTGCTATTCTGGGAAACTGGAAGAAACTTAAAATCATCTGGAAGTGATTATGGCCTCCGTGTGCACGAGCACACATAAACACACATCGGCAAACATGTAGGCGCACACAAACAAGAGTTGTATCTACTGTACGTATACATACCACCCACCGGCACGCAAACACACTCGTATAGTCACAAACACCAGGCAGGGGGCAGTCCCTGAGTATGTATACTTCTGTCTACACCAGAAGACTGGATTTCAATTGACCACTGATGATGCAGCTGCTCGAAGCCCGTTTACTTCAACCCCCACGAGGCGGACCTTTGGTCTCCGTAGATTTCTGTATAATATGAGAAACGTTGTAACGGACTCTTGAATCTACATCGATGAAACACTAATAATAATATAATTCATTAATTACAGTTAAGACGTTTCTCTAATGCACTAAATCTACATGAACATGCAATGCCAATCTAAGCCTGACTAAACCAACACAAGCAGGGTGTTTAATGTGATGGATCCACTCTCATGAGGCGACTTCATTTCTTGTGTCCTTTGCATTTAACACCAGCCAAGATGTGATGAGCTGGAGAGCGAAATAACAACTTTTTTTTGTGAACACTGACACTAGAAATCGGGACATTGTTTTGTGGTTGCTGTTCAAGACACCACTGGTATGTTGGCTTACATTGATAACATTGATGACTTCAACAGGGGGGGGGGGGGTTGGCTAGCTTACGTTCCCCGTGGCACAAAATGGAACGGTTTTCCAGGGCACAGTGAAGAAGACCCACTCTGTGTGTATCGACAGGAAATCTGTTAAAAATCAGTCAGTAAAATGCAGAGAACCCTACAAATTAAAATCCCTTTGGTGTTCCCAAAAGGCCAAAACCCAAACTTCCCAAAAAGCAATACTGGTGGACTACATTGCATGCGGCAAAGTAGTGACAAACAGGCAGGGAGGCCGACAAAATTTACAGTGCGACCAGGTGTCGGTCTCCGCCGTCTTCCACATCCACGTACAGCCCGAGTGCATGATCAAAGGCAGCTTTATAGAGACGGAGGCCTATTAAAATACCTTGACAACAACTAGTGCAGCGGTCTAGGGGCAAGTATGCAGCCCAACACGCCCCATTCTCACACGCTCACTTCATCAAGAGATTATTTTCGGTTTTCCTTCTTCCTCCTCCTCCTCCTCTCCTACTCAGTTTTCTGTCTCTTTCTCCTCTTCCCCCGCCAGTCCCCCCTCCCCCCACCTCCCCCTAACCCCCCCCCCCCCCCCCCCCCCAGGGTGCCATCGCCTGTCTGCAGCCAACTTCTATTTCAGCCCTGACCCAGTGGACGACACTGCGGAGAGGAGCTTAACATTGTGTTCCTCTGCTCTGGTTAATGATGATGGAGTCCTATGTGCTTGGTGTGTCTGTGTGTGTGTGTGTGTATACGTGTGTGCGTGTGCATGTGAGTGTGTGCGTGTGAAGGTTGAAAAGCCAAAGGAGGCGGAAGGGAGAGGAAGAGCAAAATGTGCATGTGTGCATTCCCCTGTTGCTTGGCTACCTTTGAATTTCCACTCAGTCTCTCTTTCATCTGAGAACCATTAGCAGTCATCTCGAGCAATCCTTTCTTTATGGCTTGAATCTATACACACACACACACACACACACATACACACAAAGAATGTCCAAGAAAGCCAAATGTTTGTCAAGCGACATCCGGTCCGCACCAAAGACTGATAGAAGTTATTTTCCATCAACAGTATTTCCTTTTCAAAGTAAAAGTAGTCCTGGCCACCTCAAAGACCACCAACAATCTATCTAGACTCACCACTTGTTACTTTCATGGCAGTAAACTGGCTGACTACACGGCGTGTCCTCCATGAGGCACAGTGAGGCGAGTCAAGTAAACTCCGTTTTCGGAGTGGTGGCTCAAGGTGATCACTAATCCAAGCATTCTAAGTCTGACTGACCTGATGCTGGCCCCGCCTGGTCTACATGGCCGTCACTAAAAAAAGCATGTTTCATCGAACCCACACACACATAATGCCACCTTTATGGGGTGTGTGTGCGGGTGCGTTGTCCGCATGAATGTGTGCTCTTGTGATGGCGGTCTTTATAACTAATAGCAGCGCCGCAGGCCTCTACGGACATTTAAAAGAGCCCAGTCTGACCACGGGATAAACACAAGCTCATAAAATGCAATGTGTGTATAGGGGCGCAAGTATATGTATTGGTGTTGGACAGTGCATGTGTGTGTGTGTGTGTGTGTGTGTGTGTGTGTGCATTGAGATTGGCTGCAGTATATATGGCCTTTTCTGTTAAATAGCTTAATGAGAAATTACAGTGTAATAGTTATAGAAGAATGAAGTCCATAAAAACCTTCAAAAAGTAGTAATAATAATTCTATATATACAATATGAATGAATGTGATCAAAGACTTAATCATCCGCAAATAATTACCGCCAAGTCGTTCCTCAAGTAAAATTACCAATTGCCAATGATTTGCAAGTTGAAGCGCATCTCATGTAAGTTACTTTGCTCCTTTCATATGGAAAATGGTACAACGTCACGTCCGACTTCTCACACACGACTTTAACACTGTGTGTTCACACAGATGACACATAGTCAGATTATTACATTTACATTACATAAATCCTTGGTCAATCATAAAAGTGATTATTATGTGAAGATGGGGTACTAAACCGTAATACTTTTGTATCTTTTTGTAAAATCAAGCAATGAACCGGCCCTATTATCCAGGCATAGTTTTGTTATCACTACTGTGACTCAGGTACCACCCTGGCATTGGTATTGAAAACAAACCAAAAAAAAGAGTTCCCCATGTGAGAAGGAAGGCGAGGTGGATTATAAATCCAGGGAGGGAACGGAACGAGACAGAGAGACGGATTGAAAATAGATGTCTGCGTCCCCAAAGGTTGGCCCCTCATTATAAAGCCATTGTGGTCGGTGTGTACGTTTCCACAGATCCCTCTGAGTCACGCTCAATAAGTCAGTCCTTATGGGCCTGGCACCGTCCGGGACACAGTGAGGGAGGAGGAGGAGGAGGGATATGGGTACCGGGCACCTGGCTCACATCCTTAACCCAGCGACTCTTCCTCTTGCTCCACCTCATCCTATTCCTCTCAACGCACTTCACACTGAAAGAGCACACAGAGACACAGGCGCTCTCCTCCCATTCCCAAACCCTCTGCAGGGGGATTCCTTGCCAAACAAGGAAGGAAAAAAGCCGGGTGGGCGGAAGGACAGGATGGAGCGGACGATGGAGCGGGAAGGCAGAACAAAAGGCGGGTGGATGACTTTAGGGCAGGGCAAGATGGGGGGTAATGATGGGTGGGTGAAATGATGAATAAGAGAGAGAGAGAGAAAGAGAGAGAGTTTGAAACTTTGCGGGGTGTAATGAGTGGCTCGGTGTTGGGCATGCGTGGCCTGGACTGGGATACTGGACTAATTCATACAACTGCCGCTAAAAATAGGTTAGAAGTAGGGCTTACCCTGCTCAACCTTCTCCTATTACCAGTAACATGTAAACTGAAAGCCACACACATACATGTGACTTTTTTACTTGTGATAGCTGACCATTAAAACACTATTCAACCCCCCCCCCCCCCCCCCCCCCCCCAACCAATCATTCCAGTATCAAAACTCACCCGCAGTAGTCTCGAAAAGTGTTTTTTTGGCCTTTATGTAGATTTCAAAGTGTGTATTATTGTGAATGCGCCAGAGAATTTCTATATCTTTCTGAAACCGCCACTCACGTCATTAGAGGGCCATTGATCAGGTGTGCGTGGTTCAGAACGCGTACAGGATTTCACAGCAGGCTATTTTCAGCCGGCTTCCAGTGTGGTCGCTTATAACAGCTGTGAACACATCATGGTACAGGGGACACATTGCACAAACTATTACATTTTGAGCCCTGGTCTACTTTTTGCCGTTTGCTCAGTACATCCGTGCAGCCGCGAGTGACAAATGACAGCAGTGTGTGTACAGCCATAATTTGGCAGAGCACAGTATGTTGGCAAAATACCGAGCATTCTATGTGCCGTGGAGAGTTAGGTAACAACCATTGCTGCACGAAGGGTTTCACAAGAATCTATGATCATTTTCAGAAGAAATCCTAAAAGCTTAACTGGACTAAAACCCTCTATCTACAGTACTTTCTAGTGACCCTCTAACTATTAGTCCTACTCAATATTGTATACTGGTCAAGTACTGATAAAACACAAGCCTCAAAACTGCTGCAAAACATCTGTATTAATTCTGGAAGACTCAATTGTTTCTTGATGTGAAAAGCTTGAAATGTATCTACTGTTTTCTAATAATACATTAAGTGACTTATGGACTTATGTAGTTGTTATTTTGCTATTGATGCTTCCTTTCTGTAACTACTTGGTTAAAAAGGTTTTGTTAGCAGCCACTTTTGGCACTAATTGTTGGAAAATGAAAGATGAAACTACCAGCTCTTACCAGCCACCTTTCAACAGTTCGTAAGCGTTTGATATTAAAAGAATTTGGGTGTCACTTGAGATACTGAGGCAGCTAGTGTATCGTATGTATAGTTATGCCCCTATTTCCTCTGCTCAGTCGCTGAGCCCCCCCCCCCCCCCCCCCCCCTCCCTCCCTCCCCCCTCCCACCCCCTCCCACCTCCTCTCCCTGCTCCCTTCTTTTCACAGTATTGTCACCCTAGACGGTTCACACGGTCTCCTCTTCGCTCTGTTTCCGGTCATAAATCTCTGCAACACACCGTGAAGGCACATCCCCTCGGATGGATTTAACACAACACCCTGCACCCCACCGGCCCTCCGAGAAAAGGGCGACAAGGGCCTGCACAGACACACACAACCACACACTTCACTGGTAAGGTGTTTGTCGATGAAATCCAGGAAAAGAAGTGTCTTTGAATGAAAGTAACAATGAAATCTCACTTTGGAGACTTTGGGGAAAGAGTTGTTGGAATTTGAGAGGATGATTTTATTGTGTGTGTGTGTCTGTTAAGGATCGAGTTGGTCTCTGACTCATAGTGACTCATGCGTTTCTCAGTAACAGGCTCTAGATCGGTATAATCCCTCTGATAAGGCTCCCAGGAAATAAGACGCCGGTATTTATTTGACACGTCGTATGTCTCCATAATGCCCCGCCTCACCCCTCCAGCCCCTTAAGGTCAGCACATCGCCCGCCGGGCCACTCCGAGGGAAGTTTAGCCTCCTTGTTCTTTTTTTTTCTTCTCCCGTCTTACAAATGAGCAGGCTATGGGTGGCCCAGAGTCTGCTGTACCACGGACAAGAAAAACTAAACCAGTGACAGCCTGTTTGTTTTTCTTTACCTCACCAACAGCACCCCACACCTACACACCCTCACCAAAACTACCGCCATCAAACAAGCGCCATACTTACACTCCCCTGCCGCCACATCTACCGTGCCACACACACTCCCAGACCGCATTCTTACATCCCTACCCCCCACACTCTCCCACACCACACACCCACAAACACACCTGACCGACTTCATTTCCTGTGAGGCATGAGTCAGACGGCTGCAGTGCATTTACCGGAGTGATACATGGTTATTAGCCATTCTGATAATATAGTGTTGATGTGGCTGTCAAGGCAACCCAAGGAGCTGACAAAAAAGGGCAGGGGGGGGGTGGCGGGGGGGTTGGGCATGTGTGGGTGGGTGGGATGAGTGGGAGAGGATTCTTTGGAAGTGTTCAGGCATGTGGTGGGTCTTTTTGCATGTTCACAGGTGTGTGTGTGTGTGTGTGTGTAAGTGCGAGAGATAAAGAGAGAGATGAAACAGAGTGGGGAGCCATTCACCTGTTTTTTCTTGTAGAAGCCCTTTCTGTCACAGTTGGGTATGCGGAAGCCCCTCGGATTGAGTACATTGCTGATTTTAAGCCCGCTCAGGATGCTCTCCATCTCCCGTCGACACGGCCCCTAGCAACATGACAAACACCCCGGCAACGCCAGTGTCACACACTCATCCCAACACGACCACAGGCCATGAAGAACATCAGGAGTCACCACACTTTGTAGAAGTTCATGACTCTATTACCGTTAACCCTGCGAGGCCTGGATGTTCCACGATTTATACAATACTTAGATCAAAAGACATTTCAAAATAAATTACATTACAACAGAAAATTAAATCATCTTAATGCCTTGCACAGTTCGTTAATGCATTTTATATGTGTCTGCTATTTTGTCTTTAAAAAAGGAACTGTGCTTGTCACATCAACTTGCTGTGATGAATGATCTCGTTGAGGGTCAGAAATTTCTGGAGAAATTGGTACCTTGTTTTTTTGCAAAATGTCTGAATACAACCACAGTGATTTTGTTTGAACAGTAGGAACAAAAAAGGTTGGTTGTGTAGAAGAAAAATGTCTGTAGAGCACAAACGTTTTGATTAGAAGCTGAAATGTGCACTGACTGATACTAATGAACTTTGCAATACTGCATTGAATGATTATCAACTATTTATTTTAGTGCCGTGATGTCAAAGTTAAAGAATCCTAACGACAAAAAAATACTGCGGGTAAGTAAAGTTAAATTAATAAGATAACATATATTATTTTTTTTTACTTTTTTACGGCTGTCTTAATGGCTCTACTTTTTAACTTTTTTTTTACTCCATTTTTCCTTTATATAGCGACACCATAACAATTTGTACATTCTCATTGGCTCATTGAGTGAAACTTACATACTCGGTCTCCCTCTTGTTCTCCAGGGAGAAGTTGTGCATGTCCATATTGGCTCCTCCTGACACTGATTCCACCTTGTAGCTCTGAGTCTTCCTGTTTTGATCTTTCTGGATCAGCTTTTTGTGGAGAGGTGGCCTGGTGTCCATCGACCCCTGGCTGTGTCCACCCTTCACGGTCTCCGCGCCGGGCATCCCTGGCATGGTCGCGGTCACGTTGGTAGAACCTTCAACCTGATGTCCGTCATTCTCTAGAGGGGGTAAAGGTCATTCATTAGTTTTCAGATCATAAACCATCTTTTTGAGATGTTTCATTCATACTGAACAATGCCGAAGTTAACATCCGAATCATAGAAGATGAAGATGAATATATAATGGAATTTGATGGCTCATTCTCGGTTTCTCCATCATTTATAGTTGTTAACAATTGTTTAAGATCAAAATTAAAACCCATGATTAATGTCAAATCTGAATAAGATTGCACTCCAGATGCTTAAAAGTCTTACAATGTCTTTTGTAACCTGAATTTAAAAAAATGTTCAAGGCTGAAACTGATGAACTGTGTTGAGAACTGCAGAATCTCCAGGCTGAGTGTCCACATTGGGCAAGTGGCCTGCTCCTAAGTTGTCTTGATGCAGTTAAAACAGTAAACAAAAAGAATGCATGTGGATGACCGAATGTAGCAAATTGAAGCGACACATTCACAGATGCTATTCAGACGGAGAGAGTGGAGCTCTCGGTGCTTGTAGAGCCTTGCCAGCAGTGCCTAAATGCACCAGTATGCTTGTACTCAACCTACTGACATCCGGAGGATCCCCGCCGGCCGAACATCTGAGTCAGCAAAAACAATGCAGTTCTCCCTCGCATCCAACTACATCAAATGACGGCGCTGAATGCAGAAAAAACAGCTTATGCGGTCACAAACTCAGCTTTTTAGATAAATATAGCATGCACTGAATAATCTATTGCTTAAATGAACCGCATCAACTATAAAAGAAAAGGATTTTCCATATACTGTAGATAGTAGCTGGAAAATACAGCTTGTATTATGATGGCCAATCAGCTGTTGTCAAAGCATTTTCCTTTCATTTTTCTTCAAAGCTTTGATTTGATGAAGTACTCTGATGAAACATTTGCATGTCAGTGATATCTGCTTTTCTTAACGCATTGCCCAGTGGGCTTTTTGGAGCCAGAGCAGACGCCAAGAAATAAAGAGAAAACATGAAGAACTAATATCCACAAATTTACACAGCATGGGAGCAAGAGACAGTCACAGAGACAAACTGAAAAGCCCTCTTTAATACAACATGTTGTGTAGTGTCTATGTGTAGGGAAGGAGGGGAAACAAGTATTGTTGCTAAAAGAGGAGATGGTTTTAGCAGTAGGGGGTAAAGTGGGAGACCAAGGAGCAGATATATTAATAGCCTGTGGCCCTGGCAAAGATTCCAGTCGAATCGTTAAAGACAGTGTGGGCATCATCTGACCGAAATGAAGAGAGGAGGGGGCTCAAAACACTGCTCCTTAATATAGGAGAGGACCAAACTACCAGCCATATGCCACCCGGTCAGCCATGCCGCCACATGGCCACAGTGGAAGGGGCTAACTGAGCGAGGAGACGTCGCGAGGATGCAGAGAGACGATGGGAACCCACATGCAGCGGCTCACACACACACACCCAAACAATTTTAAAACGTTAACTCAAAGCAGATTTGGTGTTGTGTGCGCTGCGGTGAGGGCGGCGGACGGGCATGTAGGGGTGTAGCTTGTGTGGGCAGGCAGGCTGGCAGCCCACCCTTTCTGTGTGACCACCTGATCAATTAGTGACGCGATTGGTCCCCACAGTCGCCCAGGCACTCAAGAACTCAGCATAACAACATGGGTGTCAACAACAACGTCAACTGGAACAAGACAGTCAGAAACCAACAGTCATCCAGGACCTGCAAAACAGTCCATAAATGTCCATAACCAAGGAAAGAAAAGTTCAGCCCTTTTGGATTTAGAATTTCATCAAGAATACATTTTTATTGTCAACATAAACTTCTGTATAACATGTTAAGAAGATTTGAGGCCCATTACAACACATTACGCAATTTGTTAGTATGACGGAACAGGGGCAAACAGCACAAACTGCGGTGAGGAGAGCTTGTAAATGTCGGGGAGGCGAGGAAGCTCACGGAGCTCCATGGGCACTGATGGTTGTGGAAACACTGAGCTGCACTGAAACACTCTGACCAACAGGGGCGCTTAGGAGCTTCCCCCCATAATTGTCCCGCAGCTCCAATAGCGGAGTTACTGGAGTTAAGCATGCATGGATCTCACTGCTGTTAGGCAGTTGCTGCGAGTAGGGATGTGCTCATGTAAAACTTGGAATGGAGAGATGGAGAGAAAAAGAAGTCAGGAGAGAAATATGCAGGAAAAGTGCCAGGAAGTGAGAGTTAGTGTGTGCATGCTGCCTGATGGATAAGCATGTCTGTTTGTGTATGACAATGTGACTGTGGAGTGCTTGCACACCCCACATTACTTTGGTCAAGGCAAATAACCCTGAAGAAAAAACACACAGGGTCTCCTGGAGCCCTGACGTCAGCAGGGCCTGAACACACAGCAGTGTGTATTCACATGTAGGTGGCATGTGTGCCGTCTCACCAGTGTGAGCAGCATGCAATCCATTCACACAAAACGCCATGCAGCAACAACGCCTCGGCTATTGGCAGGGTTGCACACAATGACTATTTGGGCTCATTGGTTGAGAGTGAGCTCTGTATTTGAGGGTGTCTTGCTTATGGGGAACTCTCAGAAATGCCCCCCCCCCCTCCCCCTTGTCACACAGCCGAGATGATTTTGGCCCAAATCCTTCAGCAGCATATTTTCATGCTGTGTACAAAAATCCATGAGCTTTCTTTGAAGGAAAATAAGGACATTGCAGAAGACAAGGACATGGTCCGCGCTCAGCCTCAGCTAAATACTGTATACTTACAGTATGTATGTGGCATTCTTTAACTATTGGTTTGAGGGAGCCAGGATTTGTGTGTGTGTGTGTGTGTGTGTGTGTGTGTGTGTGTGTGTGTGTGTGTGTGTGTGTGTGTGTGTGTGTGTGCGTGCGTGCGTGCGTGCTTGTGGTTCTATGTGCGTGTGTGTTAGTGTGAATAAGCTGTTGCTGTTCTATAAAGATAAAAGAATAAACAATCAACTGCAAAGTTGAAATAGCTTAATTCCATGATTTGAATTTGGCGACATAAGCAAGATGTAAGATGTGCGCACGCAGGAAAAAAAACGGTCCGCCTGGTGAATTGCTGCGTAGAGCTGCAGCACATCGCTGTTATCCGCTCTAAACTTTCAGGAGCCTAGGGGACATGTTTAACCCATCAATGCGCAGTCAAGTCCCCCCTTCTGAAACCCCACGAGTAAAACTAGTGGCGTGCTGCTTAACGCTCCACGGAAAACACGCCGCACACAGTGGTGCGTCTATACGTGCTGTACGACGCACTTAATCGTTTTTTTCTTTCTTTTTTTCCATGAGCAGGGAACACCCCAGACCAGGTCAACCCAGAGCAACACCTTATGGGGGGGGGGCGCCTGTCAAATGCACTAAATAACAGAAACATCAACAACAGCAGCAGCACCACACGCACACACGTCAAATGACAATCGCTGTCAACAAACTGTCACCAGCGCAAATGGCATCAGGAGCGTCCCACCTGGTTTGTGCGCCGGTGCCAGCATGCCGTTGAGCTTCTTGGACGCCGCGGCGGAGCACGCTCCCCGTCCCTCCAGCAGTGCCTGCAGGGGTCGGCTCTCCCCTGGCCGGTACTGGCAGGTGAAGCCGGAGCCACAGCGCGCCGTGTACACTCCACACGCCAGCCCCTCTCCGATAGCGCACGTCATGCAGCAGCCGCAGCCGGGCTCCCGCACCCGCTCCAGGCAGTCCTTCGGGAGCGGCTTGCACTGCAGGAGCGCCCCGGCGTCACAGGGCTCACATCGCACCACCGGCCCCACGGTGCCGGCGAGCCCGGCGAACGCGGCCAGTGCGGCGGCGAGACAAAGTACGCAGAGACCGGGCATTGCGCCGATTAAGCGAGTCTCAAAGGGACAGTATGGGAGTTGTCGCGGAGGCTTAAGGGGACTCTCTGTGACACTGCGAGGCGGCTAGCTTTCTCCATCTGTATTTTCTTTTATGCGAACTTCTCATTTTATACAGGCGGAAAAAGAGCCAACAAGTCACACCCTCCTTCGTATGAATAATGTAAACGGAGAGCCCCGATATGAGGGACCGCTGCATCCAGTCAGGAGACAGAGAGCTGCTCAAACGTTCAACTCCTTTAATCCCTTGTAATAATTCACCCACCACTGGTCATTATCTTTCATGCTCGCTCTGATCTTACACAAAAGCAAAGGTGTTTGTTTCCTTCTGGCAGGTTGGCCTCTTTTCAAAAGACAGTACAGAGAGCTGCAGATGGCATCAAGGCAATGCATCGGCTACATTTATCTTCACTCCCAGTGCCGACGATATCATATTTAATCTCACAGAAAAGGTGCACAGATTTCCAACAGTCGATGAATGTGCTGCGTGTTGACTGTTCCCGAACCACTGGCCACGTCCCCTGCTGACATCAAAGGCATGTGAGTGAATGCCATTGGTGGTACCCCCCACACATGCAATGCTGATAAAACATTCCTCTGGACAGATGTATAGGTGGCCCTGGCCATATTAACCCCCCAAAAAACATTGTTTGCTTTGCATGTGACTTGTGCACGACCGCTCGCTCAGTGGGAAGTCAAAGAGGCGTTGCTTCACGGTTCTGCAAAGTTGGAGCTGCAGAGTTCGGATGCACAGGCCGAGCAGCACATGCAGCCACAGCTAATGCCACACGTGAAGACCAGACTGCATACCTGACCCGTTTGCCCAATTAGTTTCAGAGGCGGTGCTCACCTTTCATATACACTGAGCAGACCTGGGGATCTGGCATGTCGTATCCCCCCCCTCCCCCTCCCCCTACCTCGTAAACACACACACACACACACTCTTCCTTGTCACGAGTCCCAGTGTGCACCTTTCCTCCTGAATGCTCCCCTCGACCCCACAGGATTTCAAATTATTAGGAGAAAGAAATGTTACAATTCTGCAGGCTCAGCATCGCCCCCCTGTACTGCATATTCTCCTGTTCTGCAATAACAAACGCAAGAGGGGGGTACACCCTGAGAAAATAAAGCAATCAGTATTGGCCATTGTGTGATTTACACCACAGAAGCAGAAAAAGTGTTGAGACTGCATTATAAAAAAACAAGCAAAGGGTAATGAAACACTCCCGGAATAGCAAGAAAACGTCTCTAGCTGAGATTAGTTTTCTTATTGCTCCACTTTTTTTTCTCTTCCTGGATTTTTTCATGTCTGAAATATTCATCCTCTGACCTTTGGTTGGAATTTTTGCCTGCCCACCGTCCAGGGTATGATTTAGCTAAAGCACTCTTACCGTTTTAACTAATTCAGCAAAAAGACAGTTCTGTAAAACTATGCCCCCTTTGTGTGAACACAGTATGATATACAGATCCAGTTTATTTTGTCATACCATAAAGGTGACTGGGTTAATCCTAACGTGCTGGTATTGTTTGCCTGGCTGAAGATAGCGGTTAAACCGGTCTTAACACAATATATAAACAGCTAAATGGATTTGACATTCTCAAGTTCATTTTTGCATGATCAGATATCATGCAGTGGTGAAGAAAGTCGACCAACGGTGACATAACATTCACCTTGTCCTGCACATCCTTTGGGATCCTCAACATCTTAGCACATCTAAAAAGTGCTGTAATTGCATTTGAATATTATGAAAAAGATCAGACATCTGCTGGAACCCGTCTATGTTGCATTCTCAGCCACTATTTGTCTTACATCCCAATGTAATCTTCATTTGGCATTTTCATATATTTCCTCTCCGTCCTCTCCCTGTCCAGGAAACCTCATATTCTCTCTCGTTATGAATCTCTCCTTCGTTACAGCATCTTTGGTCCCTGTCAACATTCCTCTTCGTAGCACTCTCACAATGCAGCACATTTTAGGTCGTAAATCATTCATTGTAGACCCAAAGTCAATGATGGTCCTCAGTAATACTGGCACAATGCACTTTATAATTTGAGGTTTTGTGGGAATGAAAGGATCTAGACAGATTTATTTGTTTCCTTCCATCACAAGCGATTTGAGCAGCTGTCAACATAATCTATATTCATATGCGAGCTATACCATCTGCACGCTGACCACTTTATGAAAAGCATATCAATTAATTCAAAAAAACAGGCCATTGCACCATGAATCATGTCGGCAGCTCTTCTATTTAGTGTTTTTTTCAGTTGGGCAACTTTCAATTGCCGTGGCCTCAAGAGAGATCTTGTTTTGGTGTTTTTCAAGAAAAAGGACAGTAAGTCGTTGGGCTGAGATTCCTATCCAACTTCCCTCAACGATGAGTTATTATTACAGCAAAGCCAGAACGCTCTGTTATCACTTAAAGGAAGTTGACAGGAAAATTGTGTGCACAAGTATGATAGTAGGAGAAGGAGTTGAAGCAGGATGTGGCTCTGTAAACGCTAATGAATGTTTACCATTTACTCACACACATTTTCTTTTAAAAATATTCCAGCACATTCCAAAGGGCTGACAGATCTTCAATTAATTTGACGTTCCTTTAAGCGTCCAAACAATGGTCTTTCTTATCAATCCATTTCAACTTGGTAAACATCCTAATAAACGCAGCCCAAATGTTACAAGATATAGTCTGCTTTGTGTCTCATTGTTTTTATTGTATGCAGTTGGGTTGCTTTTCCTTCCAGGAAAACTATTCAGCTGTGATTTATTTGAATACTGTTGACTGTGGCTTACAGGAGAAAGGCATAAATAATACGTTCTGCCACTTTGTCTTGAGGAAAATCATTTGTTGCTCCTTAACTCAGCCGGGGTGCTGACAGCGCGGACAGGGCTCGTCCATCATGGGGGAACGTGAAGATCAGCTAATGAAGCGGGGATCGTTGCTGAAGGCTTAAACTGTTATTGGCATCTGGGACGTTTTGGGGACTTTAATCTGCAAGGCTGTCTGAACCTGGTACACTTAAAGTAAAACAGAACAGGCGTTAGTTTATGGATGCACAAAAGTCTGCTAGTTTAATCATAATCACAGACGACATCTTTTATTATCTAATACTGAAATGCTGATGACCTGATGCGTTTTTTCTGCAGTAGTTGTAAAGATGATTTGCATGAAACTATACGTAAGAGGCCAACTTGGGTGGTAAACATCGGCCTTGTTAACCACCATCCTCAGACTCCATTAATTTGGGGGTTTTGAGGTTGAGGTTAAGATAGTTGAATCATTTTTCCCAAAAGTTCAAGGCCTGTAGTTGTTGGTGTGACTGTGTCGTTAAATGGTTAGAATTCCCCCTAAGGTTTTTTTTGTGGCTATGAAGTAGGTAAACAACCGTGTCAATACAGCCTGTTGAGTTTTTATGTGTTTTCCAACTTGAATAAACCTGAAAGTTTCCACATTTTGCAAAGCCATCACGCTAACTTACGTGTGTACTTTCTTGGAAAGCACAGGGCTAACTTTAGAGTAAATATTCTGGTCTGGTCTGAAGAAATTGTGTGAGACTCATACAGCACGAGTTCAGTTTCCGTCCTTTTGCTGGAGATAATGGATCAGCTTTTATTAGAATCAATTAAATGCCCGCACGCCTTTAAAACCAACCGCTCCTTGTTGATTTCTGCAGTGGAGGCTCCTCTAAAAGAATGAACTCTGGTGTATCTGGTTCCAATAAATGGACGGAATGAACTTGGCCTGGCTACTCTCTGTCACTGTCTCCCTGACAGAGTTACGGAAACATCTGGAGGTGAGCAGAGGAAGACAGAAAGAGAAATGTGTAGCGCTGGAAAGGTGAGGAGGGAGAGAAAAACGTTAACTAGTTTTGAGTTCGGCCGAATGTGTTATGATGTGTTTGTGGTGGAGTCTGTTCCGTTTGTTTGGGCTACAGTAAGCTATGCCTGGCAGCTTTCAGCAGGGGGTCTGAGTCCTGCCCAGCTGAGGCTCCCTCTAATTGGTCAAACATGCAGTGTGGCACCTCGGATTGAACTCATGCCCTGAGGCCAGGTACGGCATACTTAGCACCATGCTGAGGAAAGATCACAGTCATGTGCTCGCAGACACCATCTGTCTTTAGGTCAGCAGTCCTCCCACTGCTGGCCGGGGCGGAGGGAGGGAGGCACAAGGCTAGACAATCTCGCCTGGCGCTCTCAAGTTGACCAACTCAAGTGACACTTTCCTGAGAGCGGGCCAATTCCAGGCTGCTAAGAGGATCAGTTTCCCCTTCCTGTCTTGACACACATAGCTAGCGCCGCTCAGAAGTCTTTGGGCTCGCTGCTCACCAGGCACAGCAGCCTCAGACACTCGCCTTCCAAAAGACATGTGGCCCTGCGGCGCGGACGGGATCAGAGAGTGATTCCCTGCAAAGACAAAGTCCGCGCTAAGAGGATTGCGATCTTAAACCACACTCTCGCAAAGTCTGACTGCAACCACAGGTAGGCAGCAGGAAAAGGCCAGCAGCATAGCTCCTCTTCAAACATTCCAGAGTAGGTCCATCCATCCATTTCCTGCCACTTCCCCAGGTTATGGTGGTCGGAATAGAATACACAAGAATAGAGTTGAATAGACACGATTTTCCAGGGAATGCATTGGGATTGAGATCTAAAAAGGACTGAAGGAAGAAGAGCAGACAGAAGAAGTGACAGAGACACAGAGGTGTCAAAGCTTGGATGTCTGAGTGGTAAGCATCTAACGTGTGATGGTACTTCCGAAGCGATAGACTTACAGCTATATTTTTAAACTGACAAAGGAATAAATTGCCAAGTCGAATCTGTCTTTCTTTACTGTTCTGGTCCACTCCCACCAACTTTGCGCCACTTTTCATGCACCAAATGGCCAACACTCACAAGATAAAGATGCAAGGTACTGTAAGGGGAGCGTATTGTTGCCTCCCAACGTCTCTCAATAATGCAGACAGCGAGCCAGTGGTTTTAACAGCGTCAAAAGTGCTGAGAGAGAGCTAACAGTGTTTACCTGAGAAGGGAACTGGAGGGTGGGTGCTACACCCGTCTGTCGGGACAGCATCTGTAACCACCACATCAGAGCGGTGCAGGGGGCGGACATGAGCTAACCAGTGGGGCACACTCAGATGCACTGAAATCATATACGACCCGGCTATGTAGACAAATCCCAGAGAAGCTCTGGCAACAACACACACAGCGGGAGAGGGACTATTCTCAAGTAGACGTTAATCCACTTTATCGTTGTACGTATGTTTATATTGATGTTCAGGATGTTAAAAGCAGCTCCTTTGAACCAGGACGAACCAGGTATTTCCCTCAGGCGGTGTCAGAAACCACAGTGTAAAAAGCAGGTTGACGACCGGATTAACATTCATCAGGTGGACAGAAACATGACTTCAAATGAATGCCAACATGACTCCATCTCTGCTGGATGTGTAAATGTTTGCCCAAACCCTCACCACAACAATGTTGGATGGTAATTTGTAGTGTAGTCATGGGTGGCTAAAAAGAGAACACCAGCACTAATAACACAAACGACTAAAACAATGGTCAGTACTCAATGAACTTGGACATGGACTCACCCCAAAAAGCTTAAAAGCAGCTCTATATGTGTTAAAATCAATATATTGTTCATTTGTCAGGGGCATTTGTGTGAAGAGACCCTTTTGATTCTTGCAATTTTGGCATGTATCATATTGGTTTGATGCACTTATTTGTAAATCGCTTTGGGTAAAAGTGAAACCTAAATGTAAAGTTTGGTAAAAAATGGGAAGCGAAAGTGAGCTCATGGATTTAGAAACCAAAAGATGAACGCAAAACAAAGAGTGATGCCAAAAAGGCCAGAGCACAGCCCGTTATGTGTGAAGGTAACCCCTGTATATTTTGACACATGTTGGAGCCCGACCTGACATTGAGCAGGTGTGTGCCAGAATGGGCTAAAAGGCAGCATGTCCTGCACACCAGCTGCAGAGTGGCTTGAGCCGGACCCTGCCGCCTGCTGAGCCTGCGTGGCTGACGTTCTGTTTGGATTGCGGGTGACTGATTAGGTCGTGATGTGGAGCCCTCCCACCACAGCGCGTCCTTGCTGCCGTACTCAGGAGGGTGACAGCTGCTCTACGGAGCACCTAGCCGTGGCCTAATAGATGGCTTGCAGGGCATACATGTGGAAGGGCTGAAAGGCTGTATAGGAAAAATTCAGGTCTGGCGATGATGTTCGACATGTAAGATGGTGTTTGGAGCCCTAGCTTATCAGATCCTGCTGTTAAAGCAATTCATCAATATGAACAGAACAACATTGGCCTTAATGGTCAATCTATAAATGATCAATGATCAAAGTTACAAGAGCCTGTTGTGTTTTATTTACTCAACTTAGAGCACAAAACTCTACACGTTTTATATTATTTTCAGTACAAAACACATTAAAGCAACAAAACTCTCATTTAAGATAAATCAAAATTGGTTTTCTGCTGATAAAAAAAATCAACCTATTTGCTAGTTGGAGCACCTTTTAGAAAAGCTTGTATCTTCAGACTTAGTCATAAAAAAGGGGCAAATATATCAAAGAAATGTTTCACTTTAGCTCTTATTCTTCTACCAAGATGGTTGAGCTATATTTTTTATACCAAATATATTAGTATATTGTACAAACAATATTTGTTTGAAAACCTAGACAGATAAAAGATTTAAAAAATTTGTAAAACTCAAAGCCTTTTCCCAAACTGAACTGCCTGTACACCTTAAAAACTGCCTTTTGTTCGGGGTTTGATCTCAAAAATATGTTTTCAATAATGATCCAACGTACACGTGTTCCATGGCCCAGTGATTCTGTAAAGCCCATGTTCAGCCTGCAGATTGTTTAAGAGACTCAGGCTGTGTGGGGGGAGAAATTGATGGTTCCTTCTGCTTATCGCTTTGCAGAAAAGCTGAGTGAGGCGGTAGTGGCGTGGTAGTGGTGGTGGTGTTGGAGCGTGGGGGCGTGTAGTTAAGTAGGTTGGTAAAGTAAATACACTCTGGTCCCCTCTCAGCAGTGGAAAAAGGGAGAAAAATGGAAATGTAATCTCACTCCAGCTTTTAAATCTGCGCCCCTCCTTGCGAGACCTTGACAAAAACACGTTTCAAATTGCCAGACAAGCTTGCGTGGGAGTCCGGCGGCGTAGATGGAGGGACACGGGAGGAAGGGCTCGGTGTGTGCATCATATCATCTGATTCGGGGGGGGAGAGAGCAATAATAAAGATGTCAAGAGTGGAAGCAGTATAACCGTCTCTAAAGAGCTGCCTCTTTTAGGTTGTGTTACATACCACCTGCATTGCATTAAAAGGCTTCACAGGCTGCTATGGACAAACCTTGTGGAGATTTCTCTGCTGTATGATAAGCAAAACTATCAGTACAAAGACAGACGCGTGAAGGTTCATTGTTTTACAGAAAACAACAACAAATTTCCGAATTTACAGTAATCTACTGGCAGCCACATTTCCTGTATTTGTCGCGACCGGACAATGGCCCTGAACCCAAATGCACAACTTTAGAGTTGATTTTCAAAATCAAAGTCTATTAACAAAAAGGCAGTAAATGAAAATCACTCTTGGTACAGGAAGACGGGCCCCATGCTAAATCTAAAAAAAAAGGATCTAGAAAATAATAAATAGAAAAATAATGTGTCTACTAATGAGGGAATGCTATTCTCATCTAACATAACGTAAATATTTCATTAATTTGAAATTAATTTAAATTTTGGCGTCCTAAAATACATTGAGATTTGGGCTTGTCCTTCACCGCCCTACGATGCGAGTCTCTGAGGCGATTAACCTAAAGACAACGTTGCAGATATTAAGGTTGTCACTCCAGGGAGTAACGTTAGAGTTAGAGTCTGACTGACGAGAGTCTGGCTTGGTCCACTTTGTGTGTCATGAAAATCGTCAAACTTTTCCACCCTGAATATAATCACGGATCGATGATGTCTACAGATTTCTTTACACTGTTTTGATCGGATCAGAATCAGAAGCCATTTATTGCCATATAAGCCTATGTTAGAGGAATTTGACTTGGTGAATTGGTGCAATGTAAGAATAAGATAAAGTAAATAAGAAGTAGACACTTGATGCAATATGATTATATGATGTGAGTAGTGGGCGGATTTAGAGTCAACTGAAAAGGGAATAAATACAGTAGTATACCGCAACATTAATTAGTAGCGTGCTGTAAAAAATATTTTCTTCCAAGACTTCAAAGTAAGTCTGATGTCATACTGTCATACTGTGTGTATTGTATATCTATTGTCGGTACCATCGTCATTGCCAAATAAAATTATAAGCAGAAAAGGATTTTCTTTTTATATAAAATAATTTTTCAGATTTCGGTATCCCATTAATTTAATTTTGTGCATTCTAGTTTATTTCTTTATTGCTGATTAATCTCACATTACAGTGGTCATATAAGAGTGTAGCTTAAGTTTCATTCCTCAAGGCTCCAGTGTGCTTCAAACACACTAAATCACTTTCAAATGATACACTTAACCATTATCCCTGTCATCGATGAACTGGCCTAATCCACAGTTTGAGTTATGGAGCTTGAAAAGGGCAGAACATCCAATTTCAACCTCTTTGAAACTAAATGTCAGATACTTTAAAGCATCACGGCAACACCTTGTTTTTTTAGGTTGTAGTTCAAAAAGTGAAAATATATTGGCCACTGGGCACAGCAAACACACCTTGAGCTGCTACTCTGTACAAAATGCCATTGAACAAAGACTTGTGTACATAAAGAAGACGAGAACGTTGTCCCCACAATATCTAGACTGTGCATGTGCTCTGTATACACGCATTTCGATTCAAGCGACTTAAATGATCTTATAGACTAAGAGAGTAACAAAAAAGGAGTCCATTGTATTAAAAAATGCATGAAAAACTGTCATACTTACGAATGCAGCTGAGGTGGCACAATAACTGCTTTGCCCTTAACAAACCTGATTGCTTCTTTGCGTGCTGAAGAACGGTTAAATGACAGATTCATATTTCCTGACCATATAGTCTAATGTATTTTTTGCCACGACCACCTGTGAAATTCCTCATGTGAACTGTATTTCTAACACAAAATATTTGGAAGCTACTTGGCATAATGAAGAAGAGAAAGTGAGCGAGAGAGAGAAGAAAACATGCTGTTGTGCACGCTTACACATGCACACATATATCCTTTCTTAGAAAACCACAGGTTTCTAATTATATCCTGGGTTTCAAATAAAAAGCGTTTACAGCCAATTTGTTTGCGTAAATGCCATTCCTGTCTGTGTGGAGAGATGCAACCATTTCTACCCTCAAGACAATAAATAGTTTATTGCTTTTATTTGTCATGGCTTTATGTTGTATTGCCAAGCCCTCAAAAGAATAGGAGGAAAAAAAGCATATTTTGCCACTAATGACTGTGTGTGATTCAAATGGTCTGCCTTTGACACGGGGGTGTCTGTGCGTTCGAACCGAGCATAATTAGACCTCTCAGGACAGAATCGCTGGGCTTCAGACTCTGCAGCGCGGTTTGGGCATGATGCTGAAAGGTCGGTGCATGGGGGGAAAAAAAAACGGCTGGAGGTTTTTTTTTCTTCCGAACACAGAAGTCAATGATATCTGAAACAGACATAATGATTGGCTTTGACACACTTTCGAAAATCAGATGTGAGGGCAGAAAAAAAGAGCACGTGGATTGGCTCGATGGGGAGCCAAAGAGTTAGTTAAGCCTGAGTCGTCCCCCAACGAGCAGAGAAAGAAGCCCCCCCCCTCCCCCTCCTCCGTCCTCACTGACCCTGAATGCTCACAGAGTGATTTTAACAGGTCATAAAGGAGCAGGAGTTCACACTTTTTTTTTTACACCCCTCGGCCCCCCCCTCTCACTCCTCCTCTTCTTCTGCCTCTCTGTGTGGATGAAAAGGGGCGAGGAGACGTTTCTGTTTTTGGGTGTCCCAGTCAAGTGATTTCTAATGACACACTGCTCTCGTCCCCACAACATGTATTTTAGAGTGAATGAATCAGGCAGTACATGGCCTCATTACGTTGAAAGTGCCGCTGTCCGCCACAAAAGTACACGGTGCTTCGGAGCCGGGACGTTGGGACCAAGAGGCCGAGCGGCAACGCCAACAGGACACACGTGTAAATAGAGTTTCTGTGTGTGTGTGTGTGTGTTGTGTATTCACTGGAGAGGCTTGAAGTATGGGATATTATATTGGGCAATCGGTTGAAATAACCAACCAGAATTCAGTGTATTTTGACGTTTGGTTTTTATACAGCATTCAAGAGCTTAAAAGCTTTAGCTCCCTTTTTTTAACCAAAGCCACTTGACTTGATTTGTTGGAATGGCTTCCATTTTTCTGACTTCTCCCATGAACATGGTTTTTATCAAACATACTGTTGAATTACCATTTCAAAGGTATTCCTGGAGGCTTGAAAAAGTCTTGCAATGTTTTGGGGATGAGCAAGAGGGACACATCTGTACAGGACAATTGGGAACATCAGCAGCCAGCTGGTCATTAATGTGCAGGTTCCTTGAATGAAGCTTTTAGAAGACATAAAACATTCAACCTTTGTATAAAAAAAACTGGGACTGAGGTTTGGGCTCTGATCACTGCCAAAATGCAACCTTCGCACGGGACACTGCTGTCGCTCTGTAATAAAAAACAACTTAATGAAATGAATTAAAGTACAGTATAAAAGAAACAGCCTTTTATATGCCTTTTTCATTCTCTCCTTCTGCACGGACAGATTTGGAGAAGAATGATATATCCTCAACCTTTTTCTCTTCATAGTGATTGTGCACTATCACTAGAAAAAAGGCTAGTGAGTATTAAATATTTTCATACAAAAAAGAATTGCACGTAAATTGTCAAATAATGGTCATTTTCCTACAGTGAATATATTGTAATTGACGAACGGAAGTGACAGGCCAACCCAGGTGGTATGTGGGAGCTGCTCGGCGTGGTTGTGTGTGTGTGTCTCAGGGCAGAAGGAAATAAAAGCTTTGACGAGCACAAAATACGTGGTCCACTTTGTGCAAGAAACCACAAATTCTGCAGGATCCGGATGTGATAAAAGACGTTTCACAGTAACTCAGACACAGGCGGAGACAAACTCGTCCACACCCAGCCCAATCCTTGGGCTCTTTTCCCGGCAGGTTATGTCCAAACAACATAATTTACAAGGTACTTTTGCTTTATCAGGATTCATTTTGCTGACAAAATAGATGAGAGGGACGGAAGAGAAGGGAAAGGACGTCACATGATAAAGTTTGTGAGCCAAACTGGAAACCACAGACAGTCACAAACCTGCAGTTTATGCCTCAGCAGTGCTTTGGAATGAAAGACAATAAGGATTCAGCGTTTATGAGGCCAAGAGTTTAAATAAAACGCAAACAGCTCGTAACCCATTGGATCTACAAACTGCCTCATGATAAATCTAATCTCCAATAAACCCAGAAAAACCAAGAGGATGAGAAATCTGGCTTTTGTCTGAAGGACAGAAAGAGGAACTATTTATTGCACTGACAAATGCTCAACTCCCGATTAGCGGTGGTCGTGCTGATTGTGTGGACGGATTGATAACATTGATTTTGCAGCGTGTCACAGTCACCTGACTGGAGGGGACTGGTGGAGACAGATCAGGAGGTTTGAGCAGCCAATCACAGCTCAGCCGTGCAGTCTGTTAATCATCGTACCACAACCAATGGCTTACTTTGCAGCTGGGCCGAAGCCCTGCCTCCTGAGCTGTGCAGTCAAAGGGTTAAAAAGAAATTCATTTTGGTCAAATCATTTGGTAGCTTGATGGAATGGAAAACACTCAGGCTTATTTGACGCCCCTTTCTGTCCCCTGACCCAGTCTGATGTCTCAACTGTCACCGAGCATCCTGGATCATGCAGCTTGAGGGGGGGGTGCCGTGTGTTCATTCGTTTATTATCAATTTGACTGTTGTTTAATCTGGTCAGATGAGCCATCCCAGTGTTGATAAATTATCCAATACAGACATTATTTGAATAAGAGGGGGAAGAAGATTTCACAGAAGAAATAAGGTCACTGTCTGGAATTTTAGAATGTTTATTTGTATCCTCAAATTTCTGGAATACAGTCCGAAATATTTATTTGTCCATAGATTCTAACCGAAATATCTTGACACAAAGTGGTACGGAGGCAAAACACACAAATAAAGAGGAAAAGCCAATGGCTGCCTGACTATCAGGGTGAAAAATATTCTATATTATATTCTCAAATATCATTCAGTCGCATTCATTTAATTGACCATAAATGTATTGTTCCAATAAAGGGATTATTGGTAAAACACACATTTATTTATTTATTTAACCAAAGTTAAACTGTAAGGTCTTTTTTGAAAAATGCCTGCCAAAACCGATTTTCTAGAAGAAGAAAAAAAGTAGGGAGAAATAATACTGAATAAAGATAATGGCAAGAAAAGAAGAGGGTCAAAAGGTAGCGTTCAGTAGCATTCATGTAAACGTAAATTTAACTGTGGTGCTCTCCTCATCTCTATTGGCATTCTGGCCGAAATAGTAGCATGCATATATTTCACAAACTACCCCGCAAAAGAAAGTGTGAAAAAGTGTTGGATAAGACCAGTGCTCTGGATACAAGATGAAAGGCACTCCATGCACCTCCCAGTTTGTGAGGACATTCGGGACAAGGACAGGGCTCCAACCCCCCGATGGGATGATGCAACTCCTCCAGGCATTTATGTCAGACACAGCAACCACCTAATCTGTGGCCGTCAAAGGGTCAACCCTTCCCCTCGCCCCAGCATACACATAAAATAGTGAATCCATGTCTTTAAATGTCTCTATTTGACTAACCCCATCCCCTGGTCTTTATTCTCTGCTTCACCACCCCCACCCCTACACTAAGATGCAGGTGGGACATAGAATGTTGGCAGGACTCGCGCTCAGAACATCAAAAGGATGTGTCATGGGTGAGTCACCCCCACCGGCTCCAGATCGCTGCCCCTGCACCGTGGAAACGGCCTCGGCTGTGCACGAAACACTCGCTGGCGGCGAGGAGGAAGGAAAGTGGGACGGGACCCGTCACAGAAGAATGTAATCAAAGTGCATTTTATTATGTCCCGCAGCAGGATGACAGGACACTGCATCCTCACACGTTGTCCACGCAGTGGCTTTGTGTGTGATGCATGATTGTGGTTGTGTGTGAGTGAGCGTTCAGATGAGAGTGCACGCATTCCTCCCCAGTGTTACATGATTGCGCTGCATGCCTGCATGCTTTTGTGGGTTTTGTCGGCGAGAGAATGCCTGGACTGTCTTATGAAGGGTTTGTCATACCCAAGGGTCCATACCAAGGGGTTTTCAACGTTTGACTCTGCTAAATGCACAGAGAGCCATATTTAAAGTTTAGCAATGGTAAACAATTTGAACAAGAACATTTTTAGTAGATATTAACGAACACGGCTTCTTAAGAGTGACGGGGTATGCTTGAAGAGAACTAGATTGTATGTGATACAATCGTAGGTCTGAAGAGGAAAATAACTGTTCTGGATCTGCACACGCAAATGGGAGACGATCTCCTCAAAGGTGGTGTTGCATTTGTGACAATAATTATGGAAGGAGTCATGTAAAAAAAAAAAAAAAGAAGGGAAAAAGCTGTTTCAGATGTTAGGGCAATTAGCTTCCCCGTTCCTTCAAGTGGGGACGATACTCCTGTCGTAACTGTCATGATGCCGAGGGGATCTGCAGCCAGGTCGGCAAACCAACCGTCTTAAAACCAGCTTGTTGACCGTGCTTCATCTGTGTGAATTCTTCCTGACCAGTCTGCAACCAATGTGTTAAGAACTAAATTGTCTATTAGAGCACAGTGGTGGACGAGATCCTCATATCTTTTACTTAAACAGAAGGAATGCCAGCGCGAAAATACAAGTAAAAGTCCAGCATTTGACAACCAACAAATGGTACCTGTTGGGGGGGGGGAAAGCAACATTTTAGGGGTGATAATGTTGAGTATCGCCAAAATTATTTAAAATAACACGCTAGTCTTCTAGGATTTTTTTCATTATGGTTTACTTACAAATTCCCATCCTTGCTGAATCATTCTTCAACTTGAAGCAAAAGGTCCTGGCCAAACCTCAGACCCGCCTTCTCGCATTTTTCTTCATCATGTTTGGGATTTGTATAATGCTGAAGGAGGCCATTGAGATAAAAGTGGACATGAATCACAGATATGTGACACACCCGTCTCTGATATCCATTAAGGACGGTTAAGCATTATTTTCCACCCTCATTCTCCAAAATGATAGTCAGCCAACAAAGACGAGACAGTAAGGAAAAGAAGGGAAAGACGGCAGTGTAAGAACTGAGGCAACGTCTCTGAGTGAGACGACATGCGTTTTAAGGGAAAATTCCACGAGCAGAAGGCGGCAATGCGCTGGTCACCTTTCACGCCAAACTGAGGGGGCGAGGAGGAGAGCATGACAGTTCTACCAAGTGAAGATGTGTTGGAAAGGGGGAGGTCAGAGTGCAAAAGAGACCAAACATGTGAAAAGTCCACCGTGACTGAATGGCGGTTCCCCTTTGACCCAACAGCTCTCCTGCCTCTTCGTATCAACTATAGTCTGACCATCTCAGGCAGGGACGCAAATGCCACCAAACTGCCGTGGAGATTGGAGGAAGGGCGACACAGCGGGAGAGAGAGTGAGAGAGCAAGCTCCTACGGCGTCTAAAGCGACAGTAGGAGCGCATTTATGAAGCATGGCCCGCTGCCCGCCTCATAAAATGTGCATTATTCTGGGAAAGCAGGAAACTGGCTGGACTTCAGCAGAGAGGGAGACAGAGTGAGAGAAAAAGAATCAAACATATAGAGCCCTTTTCTCTCCAGTTTTTTCCCTTCTTAGCATTCCCTTTGTCACCCTTCGATGAGTATTTAATAACTTGGGTAGAATTTGCGTGATCTCAAACGAATAAAACCCATGAAGACAATACAGGTAGTTATGGTAACGCCTCGTCGAGAGAGGGCGAGCGTGGCAGTTTGGGTACCTGACATATCGCATCTTCAACCCATCACCCCAAATATTTCGGTGGCTGTGAATGCCGGATCAACTTTGGCCACTTTCTGTAGCTTGGCTATACATGTTTGGACGAAACGTCCTACAAACTGCTTTTTTTCAGTTATACATTCTTTCATACACTGATATGGTTGCTTCCCCCGAGAGGTTTTTGGGGCATGTTCCACTGGGAGATTAGAACAAGATGTGGGGAGTACGTAGTCCATCTTGGTTTGGGGTATTGCGATTCCCCAAGATGACACGCCAACAAAACTAACCAAAGTACACGTTGAAGGGTCGTACAGTCTTGAATTCCCATTCGCCTCCACCTCTTCGACTATCACTTGTTGTTCACACCACAAGCAACAAAAGCAACAAAACTACGTCTGACATTGATGTATATACTTGGTTCACGCTTCATCCATCTTTAACTGTTAAAAAGGTTAAGACCAAATCACCTTTTATTAGTCGCATGTAATGCTCACTTTGTGTGTTTAGTGGCCTTCTTCCTCCGAGGGGCTGAAAATGTGCGGCGTATTTAAACAATTATTGCGTCATCTCCCTCTCAGCAATGGCAGTCTGTTCCCCCCCAAGTGTGGCCGTCAGAAACAGCTATAAAGACTTTTGCCTCTGGACGTGGTGGGACAGACGGTTCTTTTTTGGCCTTAAACTGCTCACCACCATAGACCAGACTCACATAATTGGCTGAGAAAGCATATGTGCAAGAATGAATTGCCCTTTTGGCAGAGCAGTAGCTTCTCTTCTGAACAGCAGCACAAATAGAAAGATCTGTCTCACTTTTCTTTGGTGATAACGATGACTCTGACCCATTTATATACTTGGCGTTAAAGGTTTGCTAGGTGTTTGATAGTCAAATAGCCAACCAACTGGAAGCATGTTTGAGTTAGAAAATTGCAATAAAATTACTTGATAGGATGAAAATATTTTTTGTACATTGGAATACTTTTAGCAAAAATCTTAGTAATAAACTAGTAATAAAGAGTGGAATTAAGCTGTTAAAACGCACCGTCACAGTGTCAAGTGAATAATGACAAAGACAGCTGATCACTTTTTTTTCCGGTCCCCCCCCCCAGTGCGCCAGAAAGGTCTATGTTTAGGCAGGATAGAGTTCTCCACGGCCAACAGGGGTAAAGCTCCGTCTCGTCTGTGCACGGCCAATGTGTCAGTGGAGAGAGTTTTAAGCCACCCCCCCCCCCCACTCCACCCTCCCCCACCCCTACAGGGCTCCTCTGCAAGTGGCCGTCAGTCAGCTGATGTGTGTTGCTGAGGGGATTTGGTGTTCCACGTAAGCTATTTAAAAAGCACCAACACCTCTCTCTCTCTCTCTCTCTCTCTCTCTCTCTCTCTCTCCTTTTCTCTATCTCCCTCTCTTTATCTCATGCACTGGCTCTCCTGCAATCTCACAACATAACCCTCACCCATTGCTCCCTGCAGTCCCCTCCCCCACCCCCCTTCTTTTTTAATCTGTCTTTTCTTTCTGCTGTCTCCTTCCTCGACAACTCTTGCTGCATTGGTTTCCTCTACTGTAACTCCTCAGTTAATTCTGTTCCACATGTTCCAGTCGGGGGAAGTGAACAATGTGAAGGTTGAAAGCCTGATGCCCGCTTCTGTCCTTGTAGGACAGTAAACTCCTGGGTGCCATTTAAGACTATCCTTATTACTTTTTCCGCTCAAATGAGCATTTTCTGAGCTTCCATCTCTTTGCTGAACACAGACTGCATATTAATCACATTGGTTAAGACAAGATTGCACTCTGGGTTAATGCAAAATGTTGGTATGGAAAATGATGGCAATAAATGGCACATGAACCACAGTCTCAAGTGTCAAAGTTTCACATTCATCCACGACACCCGTCGGCTGAGTTGACACCCATAAAACACACTGGACAGATACGTAAGCAGCAGTCAAGTAACCACAGTCAGGATGATCCAACTCAGGAACTCTTACGCACGTGTAAGACATTTGGTGCCTTTCTGCAGGATGTTGACAGTGTGGAAGAGGACAGCGTATCGGTATAAGCATGAGAACTCTCATGCTGCTGGTGTATTGGGGCTTCATAGGAAACACCGGGGCTCGTGTGTTGCTGGGCTTGATGCTCCAGGTGTGGGTTCTGTGGAGGTGCAAGGCGACGTTTCCGTGCAAGCTGTGCTGAGCAGGGAGAACTCCTCGTCGCCCCTAGCTGCTCGTGGCCTCTGCCTCCCCCGCTTCGAGCCGTTCCAGGCTGCTTCGCCTAATATCGCTCCTGGCTCAGCTCACATTTCACCCCGCTCTTCTAGAATCTCTCGTCGCCTGTCCCACAGAAAGAGAAACGCCTGCGTTGTATTTGAATTAGACCCGTAGGCCTACTGAAATACTTTTTCTTCTTCTTCATTCAAAGCTGCTATTAAGGTGTCCTTAGTGAGGCTTTGACTGTCTGTTGTCATATTTTACGCAAACATCACCATGAATATATTTTTATTTAATCCTACTGATGCCTTATAATTAACACAAGCATGGATACCATAATTAGCATTACGTTCTCATGTTTTAAAAGGTCTGATCCAGAAAGATTGATCTATTTTCATGCTCATTCTAAATGCTGACTGACTGTGTCAATTTGCATCGCGCACATAAATGCATCCACACAGATAAACTTACAAAAACACACACACACACAAAAATGTATATATTACATGCAGTGGAACATATATACCCTGTGACTGTAACCACTCAATACTGCATGTTTTATATTCTAGGCGTTCCTGTAGCACCTGGAGTCCTCTGATCGCAGTGGCTGCTTTAACCCTGTTACATTTACAACGGAAACAAAAACATGGCCTTGGGACTTCATGGCAATATATATAATGCAGGAGTGTGTCTCAATGTGTGTGTGTGTCCTCTGCAGGTTAATAGGTTTGTGTATCGGTGAGTAAAGTAAGTAAGTAAAAAACACAAACTGAGATTCTGTTGTTTCTAGAAGTTAGTGCAGATTCCTTCCTTAGAGCGAGACATGCGAAACAAGTGGGCTTGGGAACAAGAAGAGACACCAAAAATGGACTATGCAAACAGGGGAGAGAATTCAAAGTTGAGCTCAGGAAAATGAACCAGCGAGGACTGTGTTCACAATACATATCGCCCTGTTTTCAGTCCCCTGAGTTTCAAACATAAGGCTTAAAATACCAATGAACTCATTAATGGAGAAGAGTTAACGTATTCCTATCAACAAAGGATCCTTGTTAAATGCATTGAAAACTCCGGGTTATGGGCTCTGTGTCCTTATAAGGTGTGAGGCTGTGCAGCGATGTTGCAAGGTTTATCAGCTCGTATTTTGGCTACTGGCAAAAGCTTTATGCGTCTGACAAGTCAGAACTTTCATGACTTCAGACTTGAGGGCAATAAAAAAAAAAGAAAACTTGATGACTCATGGCTTTACTTGGACGTGAGTGTCAGTGACTTGAAAGATGTGACGTACTACCTAAGCCACCAAGCCGTGGTGGTGGGTGGAAAAAACGATTTTGCAGAAGAATTGTAAATCTTCTACGAGTCCAAATTACTTCACCAACGCCAAAATCAGCTCTGGTGAGTTAGATAACTTTAGTTAAGGCAAACGTTTGGTTTCAATGACTTAATAAGTAGCTTTCTGAGAAAGGCTATTTGTGAAACAGTTCGTTCCCTGTCTCCTTCAGAGCAGCGTTATCTGGGAGGAGCGTCAGCACGACATCCGCAGACCAACACACTTCACCAAAGTCACTACAGTGTTTCCAGTAACTACGTCAGCAAACTTTGGCCTTTTTGGCATCGAGCGAACAAAGATCATCCCGTTCTTTGTGTGCGCCCGATGAACGTAAGTCCAGCCCTCTTTTTCCTTTCAGCTCACTTCCTTGTGAGCCTTGAAAGGAGCAGTTACAGCACTCACCTGCTTGAGCTCCTTCCGGGCCCAGGAATGCTCGTCCTTTGAATCAAAGTACATCCACGCAAACCCGAACCAGCGAAAAGGTCACAAGGCCTCCAAAATCTCTTTTGAGGCATCAGTCAAGTCCAAATAATCACATTAGTTGTGCACACGGACGCACATTTTGTCCTGGGCCTGTTCATTCTAGAACGAGCAACTGGACGCTCATCTGTTTTTATTTTTTCTTCCTCCCATTTCATCCCATTCTATTTTTCTCTCCTCCTTTTTAAAATGCTGTCCTTTACCATTATTTCTTTTCCATTTTCCTCAATCTTTCTTTGTTTCTTTTCTTTCCTTCATTAGTTAATTGAGATTGTTTAAAAATGGATATTAATATATCAATATATCTCTTGCAGAAATGCAAGAGAGACAGAGGGAATGGGGAAAATAAAGAGAAGAAACTACTACCCTATTATAGATATGTGTGTATATATATACATATATTTATGACTGTTTAAGTGTGTGTGTGTGTGTATGTTATCTCTGTGGGGCTGTGGGACAGCCGCTACCTCCGTCCTCCATGGTTTTGCTGGGCAGAGCAGCTGAATAAGCTCATTGTCAGCCGGTGGAGAGTGCAGGTGCACCTCTTCTTTTTCACCTCCGACCCTCGGCCCTCGACCCCACAAAGCCCTTTGTGAACTCTATTTACTGGCGACTCCAATGAAACGTCATTCCATTACTAACATCTCCTCTCTCCCTTTCTCTCCCCATTTTCTACTCCTCTCGAGAAACCAATTAGCGACAATACAAGTAGGTTAGACTCTCTATTCAGAGTGGGCATTGTTGAACACAATACCAGGAAGCATTGTGAACTAACAATTAGTGGCAATGGGGCAGTGTAGAGTGTCACTGACATTGTTGGGAGTTGCACAAGGCTGGGTTTGTTCCCAAAGAGAGAGAGAGAGTTAGACAGGGTTGGAAGGAGAGAGTGGAGGGGTTCCCAGGTGCTGAATTAGCCCAAACTCGGCCCATGTGTCCCGGTCACACAAGACGCCTAGCTGGGGCATGGCTTAAGATACTGAAATGGGTTCTACTTACTTCGGATGTCGAATTTTATGCTAGACGTAACCCTACCTGGATTGGATTGTGTGTGCGTGCATGCACACTTGTTTGCGCTAAAGCATCAGGTTACTTGTGTTGTTCTTCTCTTTTGTTTATGTTTGGTTTTTGTGCAGGAATAGTTTATTGGGCTTGAAATTCAGGGATGTGACTGGGATGGAGGAGGCGTTGCTTCAGGGCCTAACCTCTGTCCTTCTGGCCTCGAGTAAGAGCCCCCGGGTCTCGATCCCGTGCTAATTCTAACAGCAAACTAGTCGCCACGTGAGGGATCTGCCCCCCCCCCCCGCAGGTTTCACTCTGGTGGCTGGTGACTGTGTGCTAGAAGGTCACGACCAGAAGGTCAATGGTTCACCCGTCATTGTTATCCTGCCCCTTTGCCCTCCACCCCTCCTCCAACCCTCCCCCCGCCCCCCCCACGAACACACCCCCACCACAGCATGACATCACAGCACACAGTCAGGGAGTCTGGAGGAGGAGGGCCCGGAAAGACCTGCTGACAACTGACACTGTTTAGGCTCGGCCCTGAATACTCGCCTCTGTTCAATAATGAGTAAAGTGAGACGGCTGAGAGATTTCATCAATCCCGTCAGACACAATTAGCTGTTTCCAAGTTAAAAAGTAGTTCACTGTAAATGGTAAAAGTCTTCTGACCACTCAAAACAACTGATCATTCACCCATTGAAACCCATGCACACACTGCTGGAGCTAGCATACCTGATGCCATTCACATACCATGGTCACCATAGTCACCGCATGGACTCTGGAGGTCCAGTTGCCTCATATAAGACTTACAGACAAATTAGCCTTTCTTGAACACATCTTTAAACTATAAAGGTAAACCTCAGTGAGCTGAACGCTCCAGAACAGTTGCCGTAGGAACAAGGGCACGCTCACGCCTGTGGTGTGTTTTCTTTCATCTGAATGCCGAAGGCCCTTCTCACGAGGCAGGATTATTAAGTTTACTGAGAGAAATCCAGAGGAGCTATTTTTACCCCATGAAGACTTCATTTAGAGTCAGAGAGGGTTGCTTGCATTATACTGACTTTTGAGGAGACACCTACACAATAGGAGCATCAGATGGGACTGTAGCTGGTCACACATCCATAAATCCGGGGTCCGGAGCCGTGGAATGTGAGGCAACAGCACAAAATATTACATAAGAAACAGATGGATTAGCTTTTCGATAACAGAAACAAATATTTTAAAGACTACAACTGTCGAAATAATGATGTAAAATGTGGCCATGCTTCGAAACATGTGTGTGGTCATTCTACTTTATGCACATCGTAATTCTCTTGAAACGTATTTTCATGCGATCGTGTTATAGACTTTGGTTTGATTTACAATGTTCTGTTGAGCTCCCCAAAACTGAACTAAGGTCAATTAGTTCAAGCCTCCAAACTAAGCTTCAACTCCTTCTAAGAAAGGCAAACCTCTGTGAGAATGGAACGTAGCTGTACTGAGCGTATAGCTACGTCCAGCCAAGGGTAAAAACAGCAAAGGAAAGAACATAGAAAACTGCCAAGTAAACGGAACCTGACATTGAATGTTATTGATGCGTCATGTTTAGCCAATGGTTTATCCAATGCTGCTTATTATTAGACAACACTGGCTTCAGATTTAGAAATTATTGTTTCAATTTTTTCCTCTTAAGAGATTGAAAGAAAACGTTTTCTTTGGTATTAAATGTGTAGTACACAGCCGTGACGTGCATTTTGCCCGCTTGGCTTGTATTGTGTGTCTAGTGACAGCACAATATGGAAAGTACCTCGTGCTGTTTATATGACTCAGGAGTTGATCATCCTTCCTCAACATGAACTACAATCCTCCTTGACAGTAGTCACACATTGGAGTTTTGTGGGGGCCAGTTGGATGCCTTTTGTCCCCCTCCCACCCCCCCCCCCCCCCCCCCCCCCCCCCGCCTCACCCTACGTTGCCCAGGGCAACCCCTGGTTAAATTTGAGGGGTGTGACAAGAGGGATGCGGGCCAGCGAGCACAGATACTGAAGGCTCTCTGAGCTGTGCAGCCATCCCCAACGACTCTGTTCTATTTCTGTCTGCCCCTCTTGATCACCATCTTTCCCTCCACTTACAGACTACTTTTTCTTTCCTCATTTAATCACTTCATTGATTTTGCTGTTGATTTGACAACCGCCCGTCTCAGCACTCTAAAAAGTGGGCCGGGCCAAAGGAGGACAGAAAGAAAGAAATCTGGGTCAGGCATCTCAAAACTCTAGAGGTGGAAATGCTGAATGAGAATACTGATGGGGCACTGAGGGAAAAGAGCAAGAAAGCGGAACAGAGGGGTGGATGCAAAGGGCCCAACAGGGCAGGCAGCATGAGACACGTGTAACTCCCACCACTTCGTTATCACTTATTCTGTAAAGTTCTCAAGTGCACAGACAAATAAAAAAAAAATAGACAGGAAATAAAAGAGAAAAGAAGTGAGAATAAATACGGACAAAATATGAGTTGAAACATGAAACAGACCAACCAATTAATCAGCAGAGGTGGGAACAAGTCACTGTTAGGCAAGTCACAAGCAAGTCTCAAGTCATTGCCCTCGAGTCCCGAGTCAAGTCGAGTCAATGACGAATCAAGTCCCAAGTCGAGTCACAAGTCAAAGCCAACAAGTCTCAAGTCGAGTCACAAGTCGTACCATTTTAGTTTCGAGTCATTTCGAGTCATTTTATTATAGTGGGGACGGGGAACCCTGGGTGATGGTGCGCTGCCTCACAGACCTAGACTACGAAGGGAAGGGTAATGGTGGATCGACTGTGACTGTGTTATAGTACTGTAACGCTCACCCCAATGCTGCAGCGTAAATAAGGAGGCGATGACTGGCTTTATTTATATAAAACAACTCAACTTCGGTCACTGTTGGCCGTCACCACGCCGAACGAACACTTCCGCATTCACGGCCCCCCAAAACTCGGGTTGTCTCGCGTAACTACAGCTGGTAACGGAGCATAACGTGAACACATGCAACATCTGCATAACTGATTAACTAATAACTTTAACTCAGCTCATTACACTACTTTAAAACGGACGTTGACATAATGTTGGCGAGGATTTCCATCGGAGTCTGAATCCGGGTTCAAAAGTCCCGATTTTTGTAACCATGAACGAGCTGTCTCGTTGATAGGGTCAAATGGACTGCAGTGATTGGATGTCGTGCAGGCAGCGCTCTCTGCATACAGGTGCCGCACATTTTTTGACAGATGCAGATAAACAGAGCGGCGCGGTGGTGTGAAAATGATTTCCCCCAGTTTTCATGGGAAGTAGCAAGTCTTCTCGAGTCAAAAGGCTCGAGTCCAAGTCAAGTCACGAGTCATCGGTGTTCAAGTCCAAGTCGAGTTGCAAGTCTTTGTACGTTTTGTCGAGTCGAGTCTCAAGTCATCAAATTCATGACTCGAGTCTGACTCGAGTCCAAGTCACATGACTCGAGTCCACACCTCTGTTAATCAGTATTAAAGCAAGAAACGCAAGGTCAGGTGATCAGTTTGCTTTCGTCTGTATGACACGTGCCAACCTTTATGAAATGATGTCTATGTCTTAGTGCACTTCATCCCCTTTGCTCCTGTAAATCTCCCCACTGCGGGACAAGTAAAGGATTATCTTATCTCATTTTAGTCATTATGAGACGCTCCGAGCAAAGGACATACAATCCAGAGCAGGAGACGGGGGGAGGGGGGGGGGAGAGCGGTGGTGGATGCTTCAAACCCACTTTCACTCAGGGAACCTCCGTTTGTGTTTGAAAACCAAAGCTCAGTGATTTGATTTGACGTCCCATGGGGTGCTGTCATGGTATCTGATTACGTCGTGTTCCTCCATGTCAGACGTCCTCTGACGACCTGTCACAACAACCGTAGTTATGGGATCAAATGTTGAAAGTTATTGATTAGAACATTTTTAAGTATGCTAAATGTGTCCATCGAAAAAGCTGAATGCGCACTGAATCAGCAAAAGTGAGTCATTTAATTAGTGATGCAATGGCATGAGAGCCAACACACACACACACACACACACACACACACACACATACATAATCCCTCTCTCATTAGGTGTATTGTGGTGATGCTGATGTAATTCAAGTTAATCTGTTGGCCTCTGGTTGGCTCGGTGGCCCAGCGGGAGCTCTTTGTGTGAGACATTACCCCAGCCCCGCCCCCTGGAGACAGGTTCATTAAGACTGACGCTGATACCCAAGTACCCAGGGCTTTTGTGTGTGTGTGTTTCAGGCAGTTATACAGAGACAATGCAATGAACAGAACGGCCTAAAGGCGCTGCTTTCTGAGCATGTGCCTGAGTGCACGTAGACCAGAAATCAGAGTGTGTGTGTGTGTGTGTGTGTGTGTGTGTGAGCTTCTTTTGCTGTGGAGTCAACCATATTTCTGTGCAGCGTTGATGCGTCACTGCTGTTTGAAGAGCCAAACACATAAATCGGTAAAGAGCTGATCTTGATACATTTTGATTTCATGCTCATACAATTGAACACACACGCGTATTTGTGCATTATCAGTGAAACGGCAGGTGTTAAAAACACTGAGACGTAGAGATTGAAGTTTTGACTTTCAATGTAACTCATAAACAATAATGTATTGATGATGTCACTTCTTTAGATTATGTCATCTTTCTTCATGTGGCTTTAAGGTTGGAGTACTCATCTTAATCCTCTATTTGACAGTATGATATACACTGTGGCTTATTCTGGGTCAGCTTGTTCCAACTCTTTGAAGTCCCTGAAGTTATGTAATATATACAAATCAAATGTTCAAATATAAATATTATATTAAGAAGACACGTGTATAGATCCTTGCACATTTGCCTCTAAATCAGTTATTGGTATTTTTGAAAGGAGTCTGATGACATCAGCTCTCTAGCTTCAAAACTTTAGAAGAGAAAACCATAAAATATTCTCCATGTACGATGCTTTTGCGCTGTGTAGGTTAGTATGTATGTATAGTTAACCAAGCGTCCAAACCATAATAGTACTAGGAGAAGTGCCCGGAATGTTCACTTGAAGAAAATGACCACAAATACAAATAAATTACAAAAAGTCCCACATCAGAATTCAACCGTAATAAAGTAGCTAACTGGACTGAAATAGTAATAAATAAATGTATTGCAGTACACGTACCTGAGGGAATGTTTCAACCTGTTACAGACAGTATAATCACCGATTGCACAAATGTTTGTTGTGCTGTAAATCTTCACGTCACCAAAGGTCATTAGAAGAATAACAAACATGACACGAAAAAGAAAAGGAAGATCTGAGGGTCGGTCGGCCGGGTCGCAGTCGAGTCCCTCCAGCCCTCCCAATCACAAATAGGAGAGGGATTATTTGTGGGCTGTTGTGGTTCTGGTGTGTGCGATGGAGTGTGTGTGTGTGTGTGTGTGTGTTTGCTCGCCTGTGCGGCCGTAGCAGCGGCGCACTTAGCCCGGGCTTTAAATAGCCAACTCAAATAAAGTGAGAGGAGGCCGCGGATTAGAGGCTGAGAGGGACTCTGTGAGGGAGGCATTCCCCAACGGAAGCCCGGCGCTCGATTTCCAAACAGCCTCCGGGGCGAGCGATGCCAACAATGTGATGTGGCCCGGCGGCGGCAGCGGCGACTGCTGTGAAAACCAGCGGCCCACCAGGTGCCGGCCCGACAGGAAGTGAATGCAGGGGGTTCTGCTTCGGGGCAAAATGGCGGCAGCTGACTCAGCAGAAAGAGGACGGGCTGCTGTGAGCGGACTTGCTGAGCTTCTGTCAAAGCCCAAGTAGCTGTGAGTCGGAGAAAGGGGAAGACGACCCCCCCCCCCCCCCCCCCTCCCTTCCAAAAGAGCCTCTGTTCCACACTTTGCCTCCCTTTTTTTTTTTACACACTGCGTTAAATTTCTATTCTTTCTCCCCCCTTTTTACCTTTTGACGGCTTTCTTTGTGTGCAGGCTGTGGGAAAGTCTCCCGTAATGGTGAGGTCATCCACCACCGACAACCCCCGCAGCACCACCGGAGTCCGTTACTCCCCCCACACATCGCTAAACCCCCCCTCCCCCCCCCCCCCCCCGTCCCCATTGCAGTCCCTCTTTCTCCAGGCCCAGCAGGACCGGGATGTGTCCCCACGTCTCTCTGTCCCACTTCCAGGTCCTCAGCTCCCTCGGCAGAGACCAGGGAATAAAGCCTCATTCAGAGGGCCGTATCTGATGAGCCGTCCTCTAAAAGCCTCGACCTGCACACAGAGGCCCGAGACAGACGGATCAGTAGATCTATGAGGAACCTGGAGGCCTGGCAGGCGCTCAAGCCACCTTTTGTGTGGGTCATGTGCACACACACACACACACACACACACACACACACACACACACACACATACACGAGCTTGGACATACTTTGACATTGCCAAGTTTATTCAAGACGGTGGTTCTTCCTGCATGCGGAGACCTGCTCAGCTCTGTTTCTTGGTATAAAACTAAGATAAAAGTGAGAAGGAAGAAAATGACAACAACAAAAAAAATCACTCAAAATTGTTAGGTCAAGAAATTGAGTATTTTTTAAGTAGAAGTAAAGTTGAGTGCAGTCTAGTGAGAGCTTAACTAGTCAGTACCTGGATTCATGGTGGTGGATTACTGCCATCTGTTTGCAAAACGGTGAACTACAACTACATTTTAAAGGCTCAGCTCACCACAAAATCCTAAAAGGGCATATTCTGCCACATCTTGTTTGTAGATATGCGAATAGTTTCGAGCTTTTGAAATATTTCAATTGAACTCTTCACACGACTTCTTATCAAGTAAGCTGGAGGAACAAACCAATAAAGGATGGATTGTGCTAATAATGTGTGTGTATCAAGGCTCGGTTTATACGCTTTGAGAGATGGACTAGCACATTGATGGCTTTGGATTTATCGTTATTTCTTTATAACTAAAAAAAATAATGTCCTTCTTCCCTATTACACGACTGTGGAAGAAGGTTTCTGGCAAAGAGTCAGTGATGGATATCTGAAAACCGAACTAATCTCTTGTGAGATTCAACAGCATGAGGCCATTTGTATGAGCCTCACTTTGTTTTTGGCCCAAATTACTGCTAACATGAATTTAAAAAACGTAACAATGTAACAATAATCAATAATTTGCAAATCAATTTAAATCCACATGAACTTATGCTCATCATAAAAATGAAACATGGTGAAATGAAACATAACAATCTGCGAGGCTGGAGACCACTGGAAGTAAAAAAGAAAACGTGTTGTTTTGGGGGAAATTGACACACCTTGCTTTAATATTATCTCAGAATTAGAGATGCTAGAGGATCAACAGAGATGAACGCATGAACAGAAGAAGCTGTGAAAGGAAATAATTCTCAGGTGTGACTTTTCTCACAGTGACTATTTGATCTCTTATTAGAGAAAATCGCAATGACATTTTTCACGACACAATAATTGTACATAAATATGTATTGAGTTACTGTAAAAGGAACATATTAACATCTACGACATATTAGTAATACAAATAATACACATGGGCAGCTTATGTAGTATCTTTCTGGTATGTAAATACTTCAACAATATGTGAAATAAACGTATAAATTCTTGGGTTCACCCCCTTCAAACCTAATGTACAGTATGTGAATATACAAAAATATATGACAAGTGTTTTTAGGCAAAATAATGAAAATGGATAAATACCCCAAACGCAACACAATGATGCACAGGGCGCTCACATTACCGGCTTTGTCTTGTAACGATATCGTAGGTTTTGACTTGACATACTAAATGGGCCTGTGGCTTGATGATGTTGATACCTGGTTTACACATTAACAACAAGCTTTTAGAGTTATATTCCTTAAAAAGAATATTAGATATTCTCCAGGTTTGATAACAAGTAAATGTGTTGTATTTGTTAGGCTAGGTAAAATTGGCATAATATAGTACATTTACAGTGTGTTTGAGGATCCAGTCAGACTAAGTAGCAAACTAACTATCATACTGGACCCCTTGGGGAAAAGGGTCTTATTTTATACAAATTCCATTTTTTTTATATTCCAAGGATCCATCTTAAAGCCTCCTGTGGGTGAGTTTAACTTCATACAGTTTTTGCTCCCTCTGGTGGCGGCATCTCGTAGTGCAGTCGCAGCAATCTACAAAAGTTCATCTGTTAAGACTGACCAGCAGGACCAGGTGGTGGAGTGTGTGGGTTCATAGTTTTTATGGCTCTTCAAGGTCTGTTTATTCATTTCTGGGGATCCACACTCATATTTTTACGACGTCGGGGCCCGAAGTTGCTCCCGTAGGCTCTTCAGTCTGCGGTGACTCTTTTCACTCACTTCTTGTGTGACCCAATCATGACCTTTGAGACGAAGTTGACGATGGCGCTGGCCGGCTGCTCAGGGTCGTGTTCAGCAAACAGGTGGCATATATTTTCAGTCTCACTCTGAGATTTCCTGGCTACAAATCCGAAGATCCTGGAAGAAAGGCACACAAACGGAATAATGCTGCGATGCTAGAATGGTTTTGTGGCTCTGAGGCCTCTCTGAGACCTATCCTGCAACAAAATAAAAATGTATATTGTCTGTCCGTGTGCTGCATGTGTTCAAAAAACAACACTTAGCGGTAGTATGTTACATGTTTGACTTCTTGGGGATCGTTGTGGTGTTTAAGGCACCAACCAACAAGTGCAAATTGTTGCATCTCTGTTGCATCTCTCTCTCTTTCTGTTATGTCTCTCATGCCAATTCTTAATGATTCACACTGCAATTTAAACGTCGGATGAAAATAGTGCAGTGTAGGAAAGCATTGACATGAATTCAATCCGACCGCTAATTATTATTGCACTTTTTCAGGTGTTGAGTAAAACAACATGTATTGCGTCGTGCACACGATGAAGCGAAGGCACTCACTTTGCAGTCGACCCGCTGCCTCTCGTCCATCTGTTTGGGACGGAACAACACAAGGTATCACACGCTTTACATTTTGCATCACACATAGGCTTTAATACTATATTAAATATATTAGACACCAATGAAATTGTTTAATACATTTAATGTGTGATAAACAATTTGTGATGTGATTCCTGTCCTTCAACAAAATGTATTGTCTTTGCAAAACAATTTGGTCACATTAACAATGTATAAACGTACTTTGTATGTTGTACTATGTATAAACGTTTTACTGCATCTTGTAGGCCTGATCAGATAATCCTCGTCTCTACCTGTGGATCTGCGGCCACAGAGGAGCGTTTAATATAAATATTAATATGAATAACTACACCACATGACACTCACTTCCTGCCCTGCGGGTCCAGAGAGCAGAAGATGACAGTGTTGACGGCGTAGTGTCTCCTGAAGAACAACCTGCAGGGACAAACAGAGGCCGTGTCTGCGTGTGTGTGAACACACGGGTCCCCACACGGGTCCCCCCCCAACTCCAAAAGGACACCCACTCACTTCCTCTGGTTGTCAGTGAGCGTGATCCCCTGTGCCGACACCTTGAAGTGGACGGCGGTGGACGCCGGGGGGGGGTCCGTGGAGAGGGTCAGCGTGGCGGCCTTCTGGACCGCCTGGTGACCCGTCAGCGACTCCAGCTCCACAGAGCCCAGGTACCACACGTTACACGCTGAGCCAGAGAGCAGGTGACACCGTTACCCTTGTGTACATGATAAACGAATGTGACACACAACACAGAGGTTTGTGAGCATGTGTGCTGGCTGTTTGTGCACCTGCGCCCTGTTTGAGGAGCTCCGCTGCTGAATTCGTTGCCGTCGGTGCAGGAGAGTCACTCGGCTCCTCCATCGGGTCTGCAAGCAACCGCACAAAGAGAGTTTAGAGTTTTAGCTTAAAAAGAAAAGGCATCTATGAACAATATTGAAATTCCATCAATAAGACTCGAGTCAGGAAAGACAATCTTTGGGTGTGAGGTTGAAGAAAAAAAAAAAAAATCTTGTAATATTTTTGTGTTAATGTGTGTTTGAGGCCTTAGGCTGTGATTAAATTGATTGTTTATACACAAGTATCCTGCAGTTAAAGAGCTTTTTCGCTTTTCTGGTTGGTTCCAGTGAGGACGTTGTATAGTTACAAGAGATTATCAGTTGAATGTACTTTCTAAAAGGTTGAACTGTTGGTTCGGACCTTTTGGACTGTGCGGTCTCGTATTGCTTACCTTTATCCGGCAGGATGAGTTTACAAGGCAGAGCCAGAGGGGTGATGGAGTGCTGACACACCAGAGCTGTGAGACTTCCTGGCAGGAAAAATAAAACAAACACAAAATTAGCATTTGGCACACAGCCTCACTGTCCAGGACGCATGATGGAGAATGAAGGCAGCTGCACCTCACCACGCTGACCACTGGAGGGCGACGCGGCGTCAGCTCAGTGTTTGACTGGCAACAGCACGATTATTCTGGACTTGGTTTGGTGGAGAACTCTTGCACTTATTGTGATAAACATGTGCATGCTTTTCTTCCAAAGAGGAAGAGGAACACTGCTTTTCAGAGCTTATTAAACTGGCCTCATTGGTTTTACAGTTCAGTAAACTCTGTAAAGTCGTATTTTCCACTCGACTGGCAAGAAACCCTGTGCAATAATTAATGTCGACAAGACTCTTTGATTATTGGAATCACTTATTTTTTTCCTTCAAATGTATTTTTGAGGGGATACAATTAAATACACGTGGACTTCGCTGTTGGATAAATTGAATGGAAAACATTGTTCAAGACTCTCTGAGGATTCAGTATTCTCACCAAAGTAGGGCTCGTTAGGGCAGCCCTTGAGGCGAACTCCTTTCTGCGTGCACTCGATCAGGAAGTGTCTGACCAGCTCATTGGACAGGTCCCCCACTGCAGAAACACAGGGAAAGTATCTGCATCGTATCTGCATCGCGACTCTTCGCTGTCCTGGCTCTCAGATGGTGGAACGAGCTCTCTGATGACATCAGGACTGCAGAGAGCCTCTACATCATCCACCAAAAACTCAAGACACACCTCTTTAGACTCTACCTCGACTAAAACACGAGCAAACCGTAGCACTAACAAATGTTAGCACTCAAATTGTACTTATAATGGCACATTTCTATAACACGTTATGAAACTGCTTATATGATGAAAATTGTACTTTCTTGTTACTTGTTGTTCTGAGTTTGTATCTCTATGTGGAAATGCACTTATTGGAAGTCGCTTTGGATAAAAGCATCAGCTAACTGACATGTAATGTAATGTAATACGGGGGTATATTTTGTTATATTTGAATACATGTGTTGTTACTGACGGGTAGACATAATCTTGTGGAGATTTACGGAGGAATGTGTCTTTTTAACCAGTAGTTTAGAAAATCTATTTCAGAGAAAATAGAACTTACTCACTGAAAAGATCACAATCCCACCCGTGTGTTTAGAAATCCCCCACTAAAGGCCGTTTATTTGTTTATTTTCTCCTGTAAATGAAATAAAAGTAAAACCCAGTGGCCTACCTTTCTTGCTCTGTTGTAGCACAGACGGAGGGGGCGTGGCCACCTTCATGGCCAACCCGTAGGCCCCTCGAAAGGAATGGCTGTCTCTGACAATGAACGAGCCGGGCTCTTTGTCCTTTAGCGCTGCGATGGCTGCTCAGCAGGCCAACCGGAGGGGCAAGCAGAGATAAGCTAAAGTTAGAACCACCTCCTTCCTCCTGCGCACACATTTCTGCGTGCAAGTGTCCGCTCCAATAATCACGTCCAACACCAATATTTACCTTGGTCTCTGGAAATGTCGGGCTTGTACCAGAACTTGGAAGTGTCCTGAACAAACTTCACAGTGTCGTGCTTACTGCCGAAGTCTGCAAGACACAGATGAAGAGTCTACGTTAGGTTTCAGGCTGGCTTAACCAATGTCCCCTACCAAATAACCAATGTCCCTAAACCCTATTCACATGCAAGCAATGTTGTTTGTGCTTCTAAACCCACTGAAAACTACAATAACAAATGACCAATTACCCACAAGAACCCTCAGAATGTCATGCGAGCCGTACAATGGAGTAAGTTGTTGTTTTCCAGAAAAATAGAGAATATAGAAAGATGCCTTTTTTCCTTTATAAATGATTTAATTCTTGTTATATGACAACTTTATTCTGAGCATTTCAGATCTATAACCTCAAGCCATTAGCGAGTCAATTCCTATAAAAAGGGGACAGAACCCCCTGCGAGAGTGTACCTGCTCCAGGGGACGGGGCCCCACTGGGTCCCCTGAGGGAGTCGGGGGTCATTGAGGAGGAGAAAGGGATGCTGACACTGCTGCCGCTGTGAGGGCTAGAAAACCCGCTCAGAGATGGGGAGCGGGAGCCAACCTCCCACCCCTCACCCCATCTCCTCTTCTCAGGCAGCAGTGGAGGGAGGCCCCCCTCTCCCCCGAGGTTCAGGCTCCCGAGGCCCTCCACGGCCTCCAGCAGGCTGCGTTCCAGGCCGCCGTTCCCCAACAGCAACGAGGACAGGTCGGTGCTGTCGGTCTCCCTGCGCGCCCCCGAACCTCCGCCCAGGCCTCTCAGACCCCCCCGGGGGGAGCTGTGGGCGTTGGGAGAGCTGAGGGAGAGCGGAGGCGAGTGCTGGAGGGCATACGGAGAGTTCAGGGAGTTTGGACTTGGGTCATTCCACACAGGAGGAGGTGTAGAGCTGCAGGGAAGGAGTACAGGCTTAAAGACAGGTGTCCAAATAATCCCTGATTGTGTCCAAATTTTAAACAAAATAAATAATAGCATTCATTTTTGCCACGATTTACTGTTGTCGGCGTATATGTTCCAGTTGGCCCTTGCATTGTACACCGTTGCTTGCACAGCAGAAACAGACTGGACGCGGGTACCTGTCCGTGTGTGGGAGGGGGCTGACGTCTGATGACATCGAGCACGTGGAGCCAAAGATCCTCTGGCAGGAAGCAGGAGGAGCCGACCCTTCTGACCTGAACAGCTCTCCCTCTGTGGCGCCGCCGCCGTGGTTCACACCTTCCAGGAAAGTGCGGGATTCTGGGGAAAGGACACGAGGATGAAATCCTCACGGCGCTTTTTGTACACAGTTCTTAAATATCAAATACCAACCAGGCGTGTTCCATAAACTGTTATATCACTTCTAGGTGGCACCTTGGCTGGCTGCCGTTGAGACCCGACCTTTGCTTGGATCATAGAGCCATCAACGTTTAACCTTTCCGAGTTGATATAAATATGAGTGTGGATCTCAAGAAATGAATAAACAAACTTTGAAGAGACATAAAAACTATGAAGCCACACACTCCACCACCTGGTCCTGATTCTGAAAAATATTAATAACTGTTTCTTTGACCAATATTTATTCAGGGAAGGAATCCTGGCAGCAAGTGCACATAATAAATTAACGTATGAAAAGTTCCCACGTGTTATGTCATGTCAACTTCTTGTCAATAACTAACTACCAGCTGGTTTCACTGTACTTTTGAGTATTTTCACAGTGATCTGTGTCATCGGTCTGTTTGTTTCAGCAAGATATAAAGGAAACAAAATGTAAAATTTTTCAGTTTTATCTGACTGAATAATTTGCGTTTGAATAAATCTAGTCCTCATTTGACCCCACCCCTCAAAAGACAGTTACATTTGTCCCCTGCCCTTAGCAAACATTTTGACGCACTTGTGGACGGACATTTAGGATCTTTGGAAAGATAAAAGATGATTCAAATTCTTTTTATGCTTACTTTACTCTGCAGCCTTGTAACAAGGACAGTAAAGCCGTGTGTGTGTGTGTGTGTGTGTGTGTGTGTGTGTGTGTGTGTGTGTGTGTGTGTGTGTGTGTGTGTGTGTGTGTGTGTGGGATGTAGGGGGTGGGGGGCACTCCCAACATCCCAACACGACATTCTGACAACACAGTGTGTCATTCAGCAGACACGAGGACAGGGTCTGAAGCCCGATGAGTCACCGCGTAAAGAGTCGATCATTATAAAGAGCTCCTTGTTCGGGCCGGCTCCCAAACACCCTTCCCCCTCCCCCCCGCCCCCCAAACACCTCCCTCCTCTCTTCCGCTCCTACCCTCCATTCAAGTACTCGGGCGGAGGAGTTTGGACTCACCTTTGGGATCGTATTATATTGTGTATTATATTATCACACGTGTCATGTAGATAGGTGAAGAATTTTTTTGTTGCACCAATACGCACACACACACACACACACACACACACACACACACACATGAATGCCACTTGTTTATGAAGCGATATCTCTGTCCCTCCTGGGAGTTTTAAGGAGGTTTCATGAATCGTTTTAAGGAGGTTTCATGAATGTCAACATGAATTGAAATTTTTTAGAATCAAGCAAGCTGTGATATATAAAATACAATGAATCATTCAATTCATTTTTATGGAATTTGAACCACTTAAGTGGGACAACACTTAAATGACGCTCTTTTGTTCAAATCAAGGACCTGAATTCTTCCTCCATTAATGATTCATTGTTTATGTGAGTTTCCCACGGAATGGTCCCGACACTCGTTTCTATAGTGACCACATTATGTACGGTGGATCGAATATCCACAAGTTACTCATACGGTTTCATTTTTCTGAGAGGTTTATAGTTTTTTATCATTTTTACTCCACTAGTTTACAGTTGTTTTATTTGATTTGCCTGAGGCTACTAATTATATTGTAGATTTAAAGTCTTTGAATCTAAATGATTGCAGTACTTTTGCTTGAGAAGGAGATCTTGTTTTACGTGTTTTAATTGTTTATCATATTATGTATTTCTATATATTATTCTATTACACCACGCACAGCCACTCGACACTCAACTTCAGCTCTCAGAGGGGTTAAAGGTCAAGAGCACTGAGCAGGTTACACTCCGGCCTGACTCCGATTTGATCCATATTTCGAGTTGTTGGATGGATCCACTGAGGATTCCTCAAACATTCCCACAGCCCCTGTCAGTTCCTGTCTCTCTTGGGACGTTTCTGAGAAAGCAGCTTTGTCTCTTACTGTTCCCACGGCCGACCGTCCTCACTGTGCTGCAGCGCAGCTCATCCTGTTAATTACAGAACTGCCCCAATCTGTGGATAAACTGTCTGACCTCACCCTGACCCCTGACCCCTGACCTCAGACCAGGCCCGTTGATCATTATTTCACTCTGATACACCTGTCCCCTCCTGTAGGCCCAGTATCCGTAGCGACTCATCTTCAGCTCGACTCAAGGAAGAAACGCTGGGAGAGCCCCGACTGGGACTTGTGTCGATCAGATGGGGAAACACACATTTTTATATAACAATATCCACGAAACGTTAGAAACGTAAAGAAATATTCTGTAATCCCGCCCTTCCAAAATAAGAGCGTTTTCTCTTTGAATAGCCTTGGTCAAACTGCTAATAAGTCAGAATGAAGTCAGGGTATTGAACACGTCCACATATAACAAGGACAATGTGATTTATCAACAGGAGTCACAACTGGTTTTCCGATCATACAATGCCATGAATGAGCTTTGCTTAGGGTTAGCCATAAAAACTAGGGAAAAGATGTTGTTGTTGGCTCTCGTTTGTACATCTGAAATACTCTGAAAACACTATCTTCTTTGTTTTGGAAATTCTTTGGCTTCTTCAAATGAACACAAACACGTAGTATGTCGTTTTGGGGTATAAACAACAAGTATATTTGCATAACTTGCACTGGTTTTTAATTAAAGTACGCTATCCCAGTTCTGCAAACCAGTACATACATTCATTTGTGACTCAAATGTTAGGGCAGACTGCTTCTGTTTGGACACCATTCAACATTCCAGATGTCTCGCTCTTTCAATGCACAACATTAACAAGTCGGGCTTTGGTACCGTTACTGACTGTCAGGTATTAGCTCATTTCAAGTGATACTCAACTCTGGGCGGTTTTTTTTTCTGTCCACTGGTTTCTCCTCCAGTGAGCACAAAGCCTCTTCAGTTCGGGTCGAACCGTGCAAAACCCATTCCAGACTGCAGAGACCCATGTGGGCACAACTGCCAGCCTCCGCCAGCCAATAGCCCCCTGCCCCCGCCCCCCATAATAAACACACGCTTTCCTGATAGTGGAGAGAAACCTGTCCATGACTCAGGCTGAAACTGTGTGCGTACCTTCATGCTCTATATGGAGATAATCCTATTAATAAGTCAAACCACGGTGAGGTCATCCGCAGCGTTACCTTCAGACTTCTCTCCTCAGACCACTGAGGTGGTTGCATAAACAGAGTGGAATGGAAGGCAGGGCACATGAAAACAGAGGAACGTACACGCAGCCCATGTTCGGTGCAGCTAAAGAGCCCCAGTGTTGTGTTGTGTTGTGACAAAGAAACGCTTCTCTCTTCGTTTTCCCCTCCTCACGCATCCAAACATTTGCTCCCTGAGCAGCATCGCACTGGACAGAAGGGCGAGCCGACACACCACGCATGCACACGGTGATGCATGCCGAGTTATGCAGAGTGTTTGCAGACTCTGTGCTGGACCACAGGAATGTGAGGGCAAGCACTTTGTATGCCCACACGCACACACACACACACACACACACACAAAGGCACACGCAGACAGCTCTGAATGCTACAGCTGTTCACAGCCATCACAGGCTACGGCCTCTCAGGAGGATCAAGTGGGAGGGGAGAGCCGAGGAGCGACTCTGAGAGGAAGTAGGGACACAATGAGGAGGAAGACACCTGCTGTGATCCGTGGGCACACTGAGAAGCCCGAAGTTATCCGGAAATGGACGCTGCACCTTCTCCGCCACAGTCTCCTACCGCGTCTGTCTGCTGTTCAGTTTTGGGCTCCATGAATCAAATGTGTGCAAGACCCGGTAGTCATTTGATCCGTCGCTAACAACAAATCGGATTCAGCAGAGAACAAGAGGGGTTTCTGCCGCAGGACGTGCAGCTCTCTCCTGGGTGTCACTAGGCGCCGCATCCGAATGCCATCCGTTGTCGCCCGCTCCCTCCTTTAGTGAAAATCAATCAGCCTCAGACCCCTCGTACACACCAACAGAGACCTTTCCTAGACCTTTTCTGTGAATCCGATTCCTCTGCTCTCTCTGGGTGGGTGTGAACGGACAGCTTTATCGACTCCGCGATGTGGCGGAGGAGAGGCCGACGTTACGAGGTAGCTGACAAGTGTGGAGTGAAGGATAACAGCGAGTGGAGGGAGAAACGAGGTGAAGAGTAACAGGGGTCAAGGCGGTTTGAAAGAAAAAGGTTTTGGAACATAATTCTGTCATCCACGAGTAATAATGGTAAGGAGTTGAAACCGCAGCCAGAGACACGTCGGACTCTCTTCATCCATCACACAGCGTGTCAGAGTTAAACAATCAGATGTGGAGATGTGAAGGATCAAAATGAATATTAGTATTAATCATATCCAATAGAAGCCTTGTCCCAGATATTTGATCATGCTTTGAAGCTGAAGAGAATATCCTCAGCCGTTACCCATCTGGGGAAGTGATCATGGACCATAAGTACTTCTCCTGGTGGGTCCAAACATGTCTGCAGTTTTAACCAGGAAGAATTGAAAAAAAGAAGGTTCAGCTTCACACTGATTTGTGAGTATAGTATAGTTTGTATAGTATTTTTTTTTTTAAATGGTCGGATGCTCTGGTACGTCTCACACAGAGTAACGCTCTGAACAACAAGCCCCTAGTATCCTTCTTTCCACTTACGGCTCTGCACCCTGAACTGGCCCTCTGTCTACTGTGTTGTCAACATTTTCCGTCCTTGTGGCTTCAAGAAATTCGGCCTCTTTTTGCCCCCGATTTCCTGTGAGAGACGAATGTTTCTCCCACAGCAGACAGCTGAAAAGCTGCTTTGAAGCAGCACATCCAAAGAACTTTTGCCCCTGAGAGATTGTCTGCTTTCAACACCATTCAAACGCAGAATTATTAAGTTAATCTGCCATTTATTTTCAAAATACATATATACACATAGACGGTTTGGCAATGCTTTTTTTTGGTAATTTTCTGGAATAACTTTCATTCATTCATAACAAATGTGGTTTTATCGTGTACGACGTATCGGGGAGATGTAGGAAGCAATAAGCAACACTGAATCTAAAATAAAGGCTTCAGCAGGAAAGAAGGGTTACATCGGTTAACCACCAATCCATCAGGCTTCCCTGACTGCACGTTAGACACCAAAATAGCCTTTAACCAGGATGAGATCATGAGCAGTGGAACAAACCATCTCATCATGCCACCGAGTGTGTTGCTGCACATGCACTGCTGTCCACGGCCAAAAAGAAGTAAGCTTCAGGCCCAAGGAGACAATGTTTGGACGGGGGTTGTGTCTGACAGAGAGAAAAGGCATCTGACGAGAATAAATTCCACAAGCTGTCTGCAAACACGAGCGGCCCGGAGGAGAGTTGTGAAGTGTTTCTGTGCATGCCTGAAACCTCCTTAAAACTCCCAGGAGGGACAGAGATATCGCTTCATAAACAAGTGGCAGAATGAGCAGAAAAACAGGAACAACTCCGGCTGAGAGAAGAGGAAACAATCGAGAATGCAAGGATGAAGGGAAAAGGTGAAGGGAATAAACTGCGTGAGGAAAAGTGAGGCGATTCAGTCACACACACACACACACACACACGTGGATGCTCATACATACCGAGAGACGCGGTCATGATGTGACTCCCGTTATATTTTCCGGTTTCCTGTTTAAAGGTCACTCCTTCGCAATCTCTTTCTGCTGTGTGAATGAAACTCCCCCTATGACCAGAACCTCCTCCTCTCCCCGTTCCCTTGAAGGCAATCTGAGCCCGACGGCCTTTTGTTTCAGTGGCTGGATCGTTTCGCCCTCATGCCCGATTCCTTGCGTCCGCCGTCCCCCCCCCACCCCGCCCCCCAAAAAAATAAGCTCCCCGTTTGGTCCTGGCTTGTTGTGACACAGCTTCACTTCTGGGTTTGAATGGAGGGAGGGAATAGAGGGAGAGATGTTCTGCCCCCTCCCCTCCACGCATGTCTACATACCCTCCCTCCCTCTTCCTCTCACTGACCACTGAGCATTGTTCCTGCTGGGCCACTTTCCCCCAATCAGAATGGACTCCAGTGGTCAGAGGTCATATGTGGCCTTTTATGGACCAGAGAGGAGGAGGTGGTGGTGGTGGTGTTGGGGTCGGTCGGGGAAGGGGGGGGGGGGGGGGGGGTGGTCTCTATGGCCTCTCTGTCAAGGCATGCGTGTCCACTCCCACCATCTGCTCACCACAAACACAGAGACAAAGGCATGCAGACACCCACACTGGCCGCGTCTCCTGCCATGTGTCTGAGCACAGTTACTCCACGAAGCTCTTGATTGAATTGCGTTGGGTTGAGTTGCAGTGTGGTTAACCTTAGTTTAACCTCTCCTGTGTTCCAGGGAGTGAGCGCCGTCCATCAACGAGGACTTTTAGAAAGCAATAGAAAGGGATACTAACTCAGAGGAAGTTGTTGTCTAGTGTTCATCCCTGTATTCAAGACATCACTTTGACATTTTTGCTAAGCTAATTCACGTTCATGAGACTGGCTGTCCGCTGTAAAGCTGTAACTAGGAGGTGGTCAGCGCGCAGCCTCCCGTGGACACTGGAAACAGGGCGAGGCCTTTAAATCTTTTAGGATGTGCCGTCTCTCATTTATCACCGACAACAAATCCAATTATCTGAAGGAGGAGGAGACGTTTCCCCTGTCCTCTCTGCACGCTCCTCTGTACTTTCTCCTGACCTTTGACCCCTGAGGTTCAAACAGTCAAGTGTTTGTCTGAAGCAACCTTCTGCCTCCGATGAAGCCTCAGCTACAAACAGAATTCCTCCGGCTGAGAGCTTCTGCATTTATCGCTGTTTATTTTCATCCGGCCGCAAGTACACAAAGGAAATGTTGTTATGTAACAATTTAGGGCTGTGCTTTGCCTTCTCTAGGAAGTGAAAATACACAAGTACAGAGACAGCAGCAGAGATTTTGGTTTGGTCTTTTGGTTGATGGCAACTTAGCAATGGCTTGGAGCAGAAACGAAGGCTGCAGGCGTCAGCTGTCTGCTGACGGACTGAAAGATGTCGTTGATTTACAATTCCGTCTTTGGCTAAAGACTTTTGCTGCTTCTGAAGGATTTATTTCATTCCATACCATTCAAACCCAATAGATGGAGTCAGCACCACAATGCGAGGGTTTCTCAAATGACATGTGTGACACTCGACAGGTTTGAAACATTTGAGACATCTGGGACATTTCTGTCTTTTACTGATCCCTGTAAGGACCGATTGTCCAGGTCAAAAGCCGCCTAGTGGGATAACTGGGAGACTTTTGACCTCAAATGTGGTTGGGAGTCTCTCATAGTGACAAACACGCAAATAACCATCACCAAACTCTGCAGGTTCCCTCAGCTCTGCGGAGGGTTGGTTTTGGTTTTACAGCTTGTAAATTGACAGTCTTCTGTCTTCCGTCTCTCCTCAAACAGCCACAGTGATAAGTAGTATAACGCAAAGACGTGATGGCATGTGAGCAGACACTTTACACCTAGAAAAGTCATTGTTCTCGCTGTGGGCAGGCCTTGTTACAAAGTAAATGGTAAAGGTGCTGTCCTTGTACTTCGCTTCGCCAGTCTTCCAACATCCATAAATCACAGCGCAACAATCCTCATGCACCATTCATACACTGGTGCCACCTGCCCTCCAGGACTCAAACATTCACACACTCTCACAGGAGCAATTTTAGGAATCCTGCCCCAGGACACATCAACACAGACCAGCGGAGCCGGGGATCAAACCGCGACCCTCTGATTGGAGGGAAGCCCCGCTCTCCACGGAGCCACAGGCTCTGTCCTCCAGGGCGCCACGCAGCTGTAAGGGTGCTACACTTTAAGAGAGCGCAGCAGACAGACACAGTGAGAGACGACATGCGAAGCATCTAGCTGTTGAAGTGGTACTCATTTAGTTGAAATCATTCAATTTACGGGAGCATGGTTTCCAATTAATGCAAATGTTGCTTTATGCAACAAATTTAACAGATCTTTACAAGTTGATAATAAGTCAACGCTGTGTTTACTGCTCTGTCCGGTGCTCCAAGATGACAGAAGATATTGACACTGTTGCATACACTGTGTATGTTGGGAATGTATGTGCAGTATTATATATGATAGAATATGATTGTGCCCACAAGTTTTTTAACATGTGTGAAATGGTGAAAAGTGCTCAAGTACCAATCTTCTCATTAGCACATTTTTCCAACAAATGTCAACCAAATCTGTGGTGTTGTTTTGGAGCTCCATGCTGCGCACAGTACTCACTCCCCACATTACAGAATAGCCTCGGGTAAACCTGTGATCACGGTAATGACTCACATTAGGTAGGAATCATTTATATGGGGAATCTGAATTGTTTTCCAGACAATCGTCTGCCTTTAACGTGGGAAACAGGAAACTGTTGTCTGCCTCGCAAAGTGGTGGTGAGCTCCAGATACTCGGTGTCCTTTGTTTTTTCTTCTGTCCATCCAGTGGAGAAAAATAATCCAATGTGTGTTATTTACAAAAGGAGTAATAACTTTTATCAGCTCTTTCTCTATCCTGTCTGTTATGGAAAAGGTGTTTAGAACAAACAGGTGGATCTGCCCTTTAAAAGAGTGAAGTACTCTGCCTTCAATACAGAACACGTCATCGCGAATATTGTTGCTTGGTTTTCTCATCAAATAGATGGACGACTATACGTTTTAGTCACAATATGATCCCATTATTTGACGAAATCTGCGAGATTCTATATAAGATTAGGACTTGACTTGATGACATCTTAAACGCAAACACCCCTTAAATGAAGGACTTGAGCTGCTCCTTTTCAGTTTCTATTTCGGGACAAATTTAAAGAAACAAAACCAAAGCTCTGTGGACCACAATCGAGCATTTTACACCATACATTTCTTAATAATCAATGGCTCTGTGAGGGCGCAACTCTGCTTCATTTGATTATACTGGTGTAATCTACACAGTTGCCATGGTGTTAGGATTTCCTGTATGTGATAGTGTAGTGCATTATGTACTATGCAGTTAAAAATCAATCATTTTAATAGGAGACATTTACTTTCCCCTCATTACTCAATGCCACCATAAAACTATGTATTAAAGATTTCTTTTACAGACATTTGTTTTTGTTGGTTTTGGACTAATGTAAAGAAATCTGCTATTTCATGATATTTTCATGATAGCTTCATTATTTCAAGACAGGCAGTCATGTCAGGATACAAAGATGTTATGTGTTTATCCTTTAGATATTCCATCTACTTGAGCCATAGCAGAATGTGTCCACTGCAACTTAAATAGAAACTGTTCAAAAGATTGTTGTCACAGACTGAATTAGCTCAAAAATGAGACACAGCTGCTGGAAGTGTTTTCTGCCACTGCAGTACATTTCTTCTGCAACTGCGTGGTACATATCTCCTCAGGCAGGATGTAACAAGAAACAAAAGACCCTCCCCTCCACTCCCGTCCCCTCCCAGAACAGGAAGTGAGTGGACATCCTGCCTGCAGTGGTCACTTCCTCTGTTACCGCCAACTATTATTAGCGAACATCAAGTATCAGCGGTCCCGTCATGGGCCAGAGAGAGGACGTCCCAGTCCGTTTTATCAATTCCTCTACCCACTTTTTACCTCTAACCCTTAAAAAAAAAAAAAAGAACAAGCCTTCTCTCTTCCTCCAGTCAGACCCGACTTAGCACAAACAGAGCCATACCCACATATCCAGCCAATCGCAACAAAGGAAAAGCCAGGTGTGTGTGTGTGTGTGTATGTGTGCGTGTGCGTGTGTGTGTGTGTGAATACAGGACATTCCAGCCGGCCCTTGAACCCTGTCCGGCAGCAATCAGGAGCTCAAGTGTTTGGCTTTAAACTGTAGTGGTCTTGCCGGTAACACACACACACAGTATATACATCTAAAGTATATGGTCACACACATGGTCTCTCACTCTCTCTCTCTCTCTCTCTCTCTCTCTCTGAGGAGTGTACCTTGTGTCCAGCTGTGTTGTTCCCACTGCCCACCGGTCAGGAGCTGGGAAAACTCTGGAAAATGTTTCACTGGAAAAGAGAAAGCGGAAGTTTCCAAATTACAGACCCACCAACTTGAAGACTCATTCTGCCATCATCACTTACCGTAGGGTGTCGGAGGAGACACTGGGAAGCCCGGCGTAGCAGGGACGATTTCAGGGCTGTCTGTATGTCCCCGATAGTCCACGCTGTTGGTTTTGTAGAAATCCCCATACTTCAAAAAAAAAAACAGGAAAAAAAAGAAAAAGAAGTGAAAAACATGTTTTTTATGTTTTTAAGTGTAACGGGCAAACAGGGCCACACACACACGCAGACGTATCAGCAGACATCAGTCTTATGATCTGTGTGTGGCTGCAGCCTGTTTTGGTGTAAACAGTTTGGCCATTCATGGCACCCAGCCGTAAGAGTGAGAGCGAGAGCAGAACGATCTAAAGAAGACGAGGAAGGTAGCAAAGAAACATCTAGAGATGGAGATAAGTTACATGATCGTGATCTAAACACACTATCCTTTTAAAACTTCAAAGGGATGAATCTGTGTTATCGTATGTGCAGCACGTCAATTCAGAGTTTTTGAAAGTTTTGGTAGTTCAAGACATCGTGGTCACATTTTTACGTGTGTCCAAAATGATTGTTTTATTTAACAAGAGATTTCTCCGTGTTTGGTCTCCTGTGTAGAAGCCGAATTCTCCACTGTTTTCAACGCTGCTGAGCAGGCCGTGAACCTCACGAGAGCTTTTTCTCTCCCAACAGCTGTCTGCTGCAAAAGAGCACATTCGTGTCAACGTGTCCGTCAGGTGAGTGAGAACAGGGGACACTCTGTCTACCTGAGATGGTGAGAAGGGGGGACTGCGGATGGGGGAGCCTCTGAAGCTCTTAGCACCACCCGGCCTCCACTCTGGCGCGGGGACACCAGCGTAGTCCGTCACATCACTGGCCTGCGTTTGCTGCTTCCAACCTAAGATGACGAGAGCCCGACAGTCAGACAGGTTGGAATCTGAAACATAATCAGACTCAGTTTTCTATGAAATTGACCCCAAGACAACGAAACACCGCATAAAACAGCACTGCGATGGTTAGGACCAGATGGCAGTTAAAAGCGATGACGGTGATTCATGTTTGTTTGTCTGTGACAAAAGCGCCGAACGTCACTGTGGGAAGGGCCTGTCATCAGGTCAGATGCTCTGTGACCGAACGAGACCTCACTGTGACCACATGGTGGAACTTTATGCAAAAATGTCAGAAAACATCTGTTGGATGATCTGTATAGTTCTCTTTTTAGTGGAAGGATTAAATACTTTACTTTTACTTTTAGGTTGACAATCAGAATCCTACAATTGACAAAATGCTAGTTTGATGTATTCCTATCGAAATGATTCTGCACGTTGGCGGATGAATAGCAAGACAGTGAAAGTGAATTAAGTTTTACATTTTTTATGTATTTATGAATTACTATAATAAACTAAACCTTTAGATTAAGTTGAAACACTGGAATCCTGCAGCTAGCAAACAAGGGAGAGCAAAATGTTCAGCCAGCTAAATCCCAAACATCCTCTCTTCTCTTGTTAAAACCTTGTGTTTTTTTTGTCGTAGCGGCTAGTAGAGAGGCTCATCGGACCTTAGAGACCTGCTAAACAAGGTTTTGGCGAGTGTTGAACAAGATTGATGTCAGCTAGTTAACGTTGACTTGAAAGTCTTTGTGTTTATTTTTACAGTTTTATACAATATTGATAGGCAAAAAAATATATTTAATAAGCAACATAACGCTACCAGTGCAAGCAAGCTATGCCGCTATGGATCTTCTTCTTTGCTGTTGGTGAATATGGAAATTGGGAGGGAAGCATTTTTGGGAGTGTGAATGGTGTTGAAACTGCAGAAGAGGTAAAAAGCCAAAGCTGTCGCAAGGATACTTTTTGGTATTTAGAAATGAATCCCACAAGAAACACTGAGACAGACTCTCAGACTCTTTTTTTAATCAGCTAGTGCACCGAATATGTCAAAGAATCTATCAAATAAGCACCAGTAAGCACCAGATACACGCTGTAACACCAAAACCACAGTCTGACGCGTGTGTCATGACGGAGGTTGACCATCTATGGGACCGCACTCAATTGTTCACATTATCCATAAACAGCCATGTGCAGCATTGTGCGCATCGGCCAGCTTAAACCCCCGAGCTAATCCAAGTGAAACTAATCCGGTTCCTCTTCTCCACCGCAGGGCCAGCTCCTGTTCGTTTTGCTCTTATTCTTTCTTTTTTTACAGTGTTGAGTATCACTTGAAACCCGCTGTACTTTTCAGGAGGCTATTCCCTTTTGAAAAACCTCAAGATTAGAGAGAGGAGGAAGGGGGGGGGCAGACACACTGCAGAGTCAAGCGTTGTGTCAAACTTCAAAAGCATTCCTGATCACTTACAAACTCCCGCCTCAAAACTGGGCTTTGAAAAACACCCTGTTTCGAACCGCTGCAGTAACTCTACCATATTAGAGTTACTGCTCCAACCATGCCCTCGGGAAAGTCTACATCTCGCCTACGTGCTCCATTTTTCTGCCACAAGACGCTTCCATCGACCTGTCGCTGCACAATAACACACAAGGTCGGAGGTTGAACATCAGCGGGGACGTAACCCTTGCGAGGCACATGGCCGCGGGTCAGAGATTCAGGAGCTGTCAGGGATGTTCTGCACTGTCGGGAACTCCCATGAGGACCGCCGGGCCACTCGGGTCAGCTTTGATGAACCAGCTGCTCCGTATGTAAGAGCTGGGAAGCGATGACATCACCCGCAGAGCTACAACCCGTGGCGCTCAAAACGAAAACGGATCAAGGGCCGGGGTCCCTACAGAAATGTGCCTCTTCTTCTTCCTGGCTGTGCCCCAGTGGATGTGAGAAGAACTAAATCTGCCATATGTGCCAGCAGGGTGACAGGAACCAGTGACGAAGAGGCAATGTGTCAGGAAAACAGGAATGACCCCTGTGACATGTTCAGGTGAGGGGTGGGGCTTGACAATGGCGTTCCAATTTAGGACACAAGTGCTAAACCTTTGATTTGTAGACAAGTCCTTATTTTTCTGCATAGATAAACATACTTTTCTCCATTTTCTTCACACGTGATTGGCTCTATATTGAATTCAAAGAACTTAATCCTCTGTCGTTAAAGCGACAGGTCTGCAGGTGTGAATGCTAACTAGGTATGTAACCTTTTCTTCCAACTGCAAAACTACATTTCCATTTAAACTAACAAGGAATGATCGGTAAAGACATTATTGTGCTTAGATTGCAAAAGATATGTACTCAGATGTCTCCACCCTGTCATCAAACATTGTGCCCATTAACAAACACACCTTCTGAACTGCATTAAACCCAGATGTAGATTTCCACTATCAGGCTACGCTTCAGTACCTCAGTCTGGGTTATAAAGGTTTCTCTGTATGTGCAGGCAGAGATTTGTACCAACTCTTCAACATCCATACCCCGGAGGAGCTTTGAGCCAAAGGCTAATGTAGTAGTTTTCTATGCTGAGGTTTAGCAGGTATATAAAAGGTACACAAACTGAAGCTGAGGCAGATGGAAATGACAGTAGTTCTGCAGGTGTTTGGTCATGAACCAAAGGCTGGATCGTGTGTTTACCAGATTTCATGACAAACCACCCAAGAGTTGTTGACAGCTTTCACTCATTACACAAATGTCAAACTGCTGGAGGAGCTAGAGAACAAGTCAGAAGAAAATCAAAGTCAGAAGGCCTCGTCATGTGTGAACCATGACTGCCTGTGCAAAATGTCTTGGTAATACACCCAAAAGCTGTCTGGTGGACTAACCGATGAAGAGGGCCGAGCCTAGAGCCGTTCTGCTTGTCAAGACTAGGATTTGTTATTGTTTGTTTTTATGGTGTGATGCACTTCATCATTCTTTACCTGACCGATGGGTATCTCCCTTGTGGCTCAGGCCGTTGGAGTGGAGGGAGGCGGAGCGCGACACCGGTGCACAGCGGGTGGGAACGGGAACAAAGGTGGGGTCCAAATCCAAAATCAGCTGGTTCAGCTGCTCTATGGACTCGTCAACATCTGTGGTCAACGACGACAGATCCTCCTCTTGGCAGGGCGAAGCCGAAGCCGCAGGGACACACTGTGCGTTGTGCGTAACGTCTGTGCTTTGTGTGACGTTGTGCGCGCCATCCTCGCGCCCCGGCCCTCTCTGCGCCGCTTCCCTGCTGCTGTGTCCTCGGGATGGGGCGATGGGCGGCGGCCTCGCTTTTCTGACGCGGCTCAACCCCTCCTCCCCGTCGACTTGGAGGGAGTTGTCGGCGACAACGTCGACCATCTGCTGCTGCCGAACCCAGGAGTGTGTGGAGTACTCAGCGTGGGCTGATCTCTCAGTTTGAGGCAGGTTCTCAGAGGGGAGGGAGCGGATGCCGCTCGAGCTGGGCACGTCGGAAGCAGGAGGGGCTACGCCATCCACGTCGTCCTCATCATCTAGGATGTCAGTTTCCCTCTCGCTGGACGAGGCCTCTCCGTTGACGGCGTGTGTCAGCTCCGATTCCCCTCCAGTCTTCTCCGCCTGCCACCCGCAGGAAGCAGCAGGGTCAGTCATGACCTCCGGGAGAGGCTGGGCAATCTCAAAGTCCAACCCGGAGAGCAGCTTCCCAGCCTGGGTAAACTTGTCCTGCCCCGCCCCTCTGCTCTGTCCGACCCAGGTCCGCCCCTGAGAGGCAACAGACAGGCCGGAGTCACTGCTGGCCGATGGAGCTCGGTCACTGCAGACGGGGCTGCTGGTGGCCAGGCGGAACGAAGCTACTTCCTCGCTACTCGTCTTCCTCACTTTGCCAAACCAACTGCCATTCCCAGGGCCCGGGGTGTGAGGTGGAGCTGTGGAGACAACAATTCAGAGGTTCATGTGTTGACAGAAGAGAAAAGGTGAGCTCTACAAGCAAGGGTGTCGCTTCGATGTCAGAAGTGAGGAGGACATGATGAGATCAGGGAGTCTTCACCTGCAAAAATAGCCCAGTCGATGCCATTTCCTATTTAATGGTGCAGGATTTGTAGTTGTGTCCGTTTATGCCTCATCTCTTACAGATATTTAATACTAGCAACCAATTAGTCTTATAATCATTTTCACATGGAACGTCAATTGGGGCTCCAAATAGTTTACTTACTTAGTTAATTTTATTATAATGTATCTCTTTGATTAACCAGTTAATTGTGTGGTAAACAAAATGGAAAAAAACACACCAAAAAATTAATTTAATCTAGAAAAATATATATAAAAAAGAAAAGCATACATACAGTATATATGTGCAATTACTGTATATGATTCACTGTGACACAAACAGACCACCTGTTAGACCTCAGCCATCACTCCAGACACACTCCCTGTCGATAACACAGAAGCCCTTTGTGCATGCTGCCGGATGCGTGCGTACTAAGTTGTGTAAGTGAGTGTGTGTGTGTCACGCAAAGCACCAGTTCGTCATAGACGTGTACCTGAGGCCAGATGGAGCAGATTGTACACACAAACACAAACACACACACACACACACATTGTCTTTTCCGGTGTATTTTACAGCAAGTTGGGAATTTATTGAAGCTAGGAGAATCATTCAATTAATCAATTAAATAATATTAATAATAAAGTTAAATTAATCCAATTAACAATCCTCATCCTATAAGTTTTTATTTCATGCAGAAATGCCTAGCATTCCCTTCTACTTGCTTTAAAATGCAAAATATTTGCTGTTTTTTTAAATAAAAGATGATAGAGGTACAACTAAATACATTTAGCTTATAAAGCCAATGTAGTAGACTCGTGTTAGATCCAAACGTGCAGATCCTTTCTCGACAAAGCTCGTCATCTTCAAATGAGACTGCATCGTACGGTGGCTGTAACAAAACATCCAGTGCATACCAGAGCTGTATGCGCATAGCCTCTTAAGACCAGAGACAATAAATCTCAAATACCACACATGGTAAAACCCTCACAGCTGCTCTGGGAGATTTCTCACACACAGATGCACAGAATAGTGCATTCACACACTTGTAAACACTTTGCGTAGCTCTCACCATGCTTCAGTAGAAAATGTTCAAAATAGGATTTTAAAAAAGGCGCTCACTTACTCACCAGCAGTCTGCCAGTGAACTTTCACTGTTCCCACTGTGGACTAGAAACAGGATGGAAATGCTTTCCCAAAGCTCCCTTCGGAGTCAGAGAAAGAGGAAAAGAGAAACAGATGACAAGCTGAAAGAGAGGGCAAGGACAAGGACAGAATGAGGATGAGGAGACAGACAGAGAGAGAAAAGGAGGCTGAAACAGATTCAGACCAGCTTAGTTGAAGTTGCTCCTCGGCTGTCGTCCTCTCAGGCTGCTACAGGAAGACCAGAAAGAACATTCTTTCTCTTAAGGTGCTAACAGCCCCCCCCCCCCCCCCTCTCTCTTTTCCCTCTCTCGTGTCCTTACTTCCTCGGCTGCTCCGTCCCTACACTTCAAATCCCCGCCTTCACAGTGACTACAGAACTACCCTTGCTTTGCCTCATCCCTCCTCCCCCCCCCCCCCCCCCTGCATCCTGCCCCGGCTGAAACAGGTAGGCAATGCTGTGCAGAGAGTGCGCGCTCATGCATTTTCTTGTCCAATGGGGAAAGCGGTAGAAGACAACTGTAGGGTGGATCATTCACCAGGCTGCCCACAGGTGGAGGAGTTGTGTGCAACGCACACAATGCACTTTCAAGAACGGAAACACAAAGCACAAGGACCTTGAGCTGGCCAAATATGGAGAGGGAAATGTAAACATGGAGGCGGGCTCTGCACAGACGGGTGTGCAGAAGGGGGAAGGGGACAGATTGGACAAATTGCAACCTGCAACTTGAACATGAGAGCCACACGCTTCAGTTGAAAGAATGAAGACCAGATAAAGGGGAAGAAGAAGATAAGGGGAGTCAAAGAGGATGGGGAGATACAAGTAGTGGAGGAGAGGGCTCTGGGTGGGCTGTGAGGGCAAAGTAGAGCCACCGGGGGGGGGGGGGGGGGGGTTGAAAACAACATTCTTGCGACTGGCTAACTAGCTGTCACCCTCATTGCGCTCACGTGCATGCGTGTGTGTTGGTGGTCAAAGGTAATGGCCAAGAGCCAGTGCAAATGTGCGTTAACGTGCCACTTTTCTGCATTTCTCCCCCCAGTGATGGGTCCATCGAAATTACATGGCTTGGCATAAAACAGCTGGAACTCAAAACCTCAACGGACGCTTTAAGTGATTGTTTCAGCTGTCTGGATTTGTGTTTTTCTGTGTGTGAACAGTTATTCCAGCTGAATGGAGACTGTTTGGCAAACAGCCGCCTCCAAACTCAAGGGTCTGGTCCGGTGTAGATGATAATCTTTACGCCCATTTCCAAAAACAGTCATCGCGACCACAGCGGTAGTAGTAGACTGTCGTTCTGATGACTAGACAATTACCCGCAGCACCGACCACAGCCAAGCGGAGTCTAAACAGCCATCCGAGATTGGATCTGCAACCACCGAGGGATACGACTTCTGGAGAGCAGCCAGAGATAGATTAACTGATTTATTTTGGGGGGGGGGGGGGGGGGACTCCACACCAGGCTGGAAAAAACACTTAAGTTTGACAAATCAACGTTTTAAGTTGTGAAGACTAACATGTTACCATGCAGCTTTTTTCTTTCACATGCGGCTGGGGGGCGTTTAAATGCATGGTCCACTATTCCATCCGCTTTAAGCTCCACTTTGGTCCCCACCTAACCGCCAGATGGTTTGATAGACCGGACCATCTCCGAATCCGTCATTGGGAACTGTTCGGGAGGCAGGTGATTGTAGCTGTAGTAGTAGTAGTAGTTTGTTCTTTGCTCTCCGTTCAGTGGAGAAATGCTCACCATTTCTGATATAAATAATGATAGTGTGACATCTACACTGACCTCCTCAGAAAACGCCATTGTTGTTTTAAAAATATAACAAATGAAGGAGAAGAATTTAATTCACGTTACTCTTTCTGGCTGCAGAAGGCGACACAAACAGAACAGAGCATTGATTATCTAGAGAACCGGATATGTTGGACAGGAATTGATGGAGGCCAAATCCTTTATAAGTCAAAACATAGATTTTCATTCTCATCTCCCTAAGAATGCTATGGAAACTGAATAAAGGTCACCATTACAAGAGCAGAGCCAACCCATCCATCCATCTCCCATAATGTGCTATGTCTTCAAATATAGTGCTTTGATGTTGAATCCTCTCTAATAATTAAGCCAACGAAGCAACGGGAATCGAGAGCTGGAAGAGAAAGTCGAGGAAAAAGATTACAATGCGCCTCACCTGTCTCAAGAGGAGACGTGTGTAGATATGAATCTCGTCTGACCAAAGGGTCCAAGGTGTCATAGTCCACGGTCACACAGCGTCCGTTGCTCCACAGCTCTCTGCCTGTCCGTGGAAATGACAAACAGACCAGCGGACGAAGAGGCAGTCCTGGTCAGGAGTCAGTTAAACAACAGCAGCTCACACGCGCACACACACACACGCACACACACACGCACACACACACACACGCACACACATACACACACACTAACACCAGTTCTCTTTCAAGTTTTGGGAAATAGTGTGAGCTTACAGCATTTTGGTTGGTTAGTTCTGTCACTCTGTGTCTTGCCTGTGTTTGTGTGTCCTTTTTCTCCCCCGCCTCTGTGTTTTAGCATGTACAGTATCTCCACTCAGAATTCCTGTCAGATGTGTGTGTGTGTGTGTGTGTGTGTGTGTGTGTGTGTGTGTGTGTGTGTGTGTGTGTGTGTGTGTGTGTGTGTGTGTGTGTGTGTGTGTGTGTGTGTGTGTGTGTGTGTGTGTGTGTGTGTGATAACTCCTCATATTGCTTCCTGTTGAGAGGCGAGGCGTGTGGTTGTAAGCGCCTGGTGGCAGTTTGGCTGTGACGCCCTCCTCCCAGGGTCCAACACTGCCCCCACCTGGGTGAGACTTTGTTGAAACTCGATAGTGGTGTTATTCATTCATGAGTAGTGAGTGAGTGAGTCATTCGTGTCTCTTCTGCTTGAATAAGGAGAAAGAGGGGAAGGGTGCAACCTTTGTTCATCTGCAGCACAAGCAGCCCAAACAATGTGTCTCCAGAGTCAGAAAACATGACTGATGACTTTCCCCTCATAAAATACTGGATAACTGTTCTTTTTTGGGACTCAAGAGTTATATACACATCATTGCTGTGTTGGATTGGTGCTTGTTGTGTTTGTTTTAACGAGCCAAAAGCCAAAGTGGTTGAGAACCAAACAGTTTCTGTTTTAACTTTTCATCTCTCATTGGGTGCCGTGAAAGTGTTAAAGTTTCAGTTCACTTAAATTTTAAAAAGACACATGTGTTGCCTTATCCATAAGTAGAAAAATGTACTAATTCAGGGTAAAAGCAGAAGTGTTTCTTGACCTGGGCTGGATCCATGCAGAATAGAAAGTACCAAATTAGAATAGATCCAATAACTTTAATAGCTACTGACGTCCCTTGTCCTTTGTAAATAACACACATATCTTTTGTTTATCGGGACTTTAGACCCCGTTTCTGACCCCCGTTAAAATATCAGAACTATGGATTTCAATTTGGTTCCTAATGGCTTCCCTGACCTTTACTCCAGCGCCGCCTTGAGGTTTTAATCCAATACTTGACTAAATACGTGTAACACCAATTCTCATCAGCCTCAGCTGTCCTTCAGGTATCATTGTAATAAGTTGTAATTAGACGCTAAGCTAAGATAGTACAGATGGTACCGGTTCGTACTTTGTCGTATTCGCCGGGGCCTTTAGTTTACTACAAGCTTCAGAAGAAATGTACCTGTAATCTTTTCAGGGCTATCAGAAAGCAACAGCTCCACTTTTCCATCTTCTGGGAACCGGGCATCTGGAATAATAGCAAATCGGACAGCTGGAAAGTTAACTTTGCACACTGGAGATAGTTCCAGCTGATAGGGGGTCCAAGGTTAATTGTTTACATTGGAGGAAGACTGAATCATTTACCAGTTACTGATTGAGATGGATATTGTCTGATAGTGCCTGAAACACCAGTTAGCAATGTGCAGGTTATAAATACCTTCATTGGCACAGTCCAGGTCGGCCTTGCAGAAAGTGAGGTTGTTTCCTACTACAAGACCCGTATGAAACTGGAGACGGAAGACGACCTGACGGCTGGCTGACTGGCTGTTTTTATCATAACAAACCACCTAAAATCAGACAGAAGATGACACACGTCTTGTATGTGCTGTTCTCATCCCATTCACTGGGATTAATGCTTTTCTAGAGGGATTATATCAATTCAACCATATATGGACAGTAGCATCAATCAGATGCTAAAACATGAAGTGCCACCCGAAAGATACATACACAGGAACATAATGTAAGTAGGAAAATAGGGTTTGTGCAAAGTTAGCTTCAAATGGTTCCTTATAATAAATCATGTATTATTTGTGCCCTACACTGCAGTAGAAATCAATACCATAACCCTAAATGATTAAACAAACGCTCACGCTCACCATGATGTCCCCTTTGAGCAGCTGAGCTGGCTGCAGCACAAAGTAGAGGCGGTCCGTCTGGGCTGCATTGACATGGCTGAGGTACATACAAACATTGCATCATTCTATTCTGAATAACATCCTGCCATGAAAAGAGATTACAATGTGACTTGAGGTGGCTTCTTACTAGACTGCTGACGTGCAAATAGCTTGTAGACTCTGGTAGACTCTCAGGAAGAGACAACATGCTGGGAAAAGGAAGACTTTCATCATAAAACGGTATTTGTTTGCAAAAGAAATGTACAGCATTGTTAAGGAAGCATAAAGCAGAGATGTTGACTTAAGGCGTGAGACTTTGACTTGATTTAGACAACTTTTTGGACGTTACATCTTTTGAATCATAAACGGGGTTTTTTCTTATTCCTCATTAAGATGAAAAGAAGTGTACTTTGTGCTTTTGCAACGACTAGAGGCCACTATTTATCGACTTTGCCTCTTCTTAATAATATCAAACCTCCGCTTACCTCCGTCTGGTCTTATCTTAGGGAGACGGTGAAGAACAACACACAGGAGGAAAGACGGTGAGGGAGACATCCTGAGTCCACCCTTACACATGCTTCCCAGCATCCACACATACCTAGAGAGCACAGAGAGACGCATTCACGCTGTTAACCCAACGCAGGTATCAAAAATCACTTTGTGACTGGACTCTAGTGTGGTTGTGATGTTCCCTGAGCCAGTCTCCTTGCTGCTGCTTTGTTTCGACCAACTATTTCAAACGAGGATAAATCAACTGATTAAAGACCTTGCAGGTCAACAGTCACTGCAGATTCCTCGGCGTACACCAAAGATACGAGACTAGGACTAGAAGCACGGCTCACCTTTGACCTGCAGCGGTCCTGCTCAACGGAGCCTGTTCTTACCGTTTTTGCGAGGGGGTCATCAGAGCTGACAGTTTGTCGTTGTAGAACCTCCTCATGGCAAAATGGTCGAGAGAAAGTTCTGCACTGAGAGAGAGGCATATATTCAGACGGCGATGCATTTGACACTCCTCAGAAAGCACATGAAATCATATCTAACCAAGCAGATATCGGATTTTTATTTGCCCCGGACTTGAGATATCCGTTGCTGAGGTTTCTGCCACGCAGCAAAAAAAACCCCACAAAGATGAAGATCATGTGAGGTGATCGAAAAGCTTTAGAACAAACTAAACTGACCTCAAACCACAAAAGCATCTTTGATTCGCAGCGACAAAATATATCAGCTAGAATCAGAGAGTCCGAGGTTTTGTGCGTGTTATGCAGGCAGCAGCTTCTTTAGCCATGAACGAATGTCCTGAGAGGATCCACAGGTCTTGTCGGCTCACTTCTGAAGGCCTCCACACACACACACCCAAGGTTTTATAGCGTTTTTACACACATGCAGTAGTACTCTCCAAGACCCGTAAACTTACTTTAATCATGCTTACAATTGGCGATAATTCCCTTTTGGGGAGTTAAAATATTTATTTTCAAAAAAATATTATTTAAAAAAATACTATCCCGAATAACAATAGGGGAAAAGTATGATGCTTTGACATTTTAAAGTGTAAACTACAAGACACCAAGAGTACAAGATGTCATTGATTATGATTAATGCTGGAAGCAGAATCCCAGAATTGACCAAAAAGAACTGTTGGACTTGATTTTGTAACTTTTAAAGCCATGTAGATTCACAAACCTTTGCATACCTGCACTCACTCACAAAAGCACACAGAGAGACAATGGTCACAATCAGATATTTCTCAGTGACTGAGTCAGCCATGAACAGTAAGGCAAGCACAACAGTGCAGAAATGAACTCAAACCTGTCCCTTCATCCCATTAATACATATGTAACATCAGGATGTTACTAACTTCTTAATATCTCCAATTGAAACAATGAAATAGAAAATATGCTGCCACATTACATACAAAGGCTGTAAATGTTTTCCAATAATATTCAAATTGGGTTGTGTCTTTTGGACTCTGCCATGCAGGTAAATGAAGATTAAATAAATGAACTAGTGTCCAACGCCAACAGGATCCCTGCCCGAAAATCAAATAACAGTCTAGTTGTAAGTCCATCAATCATCCGGTCGACTCCTGCCCTTTGGCTGTAGGAGACATTAAGCAGCCTCTGTTCCCTCATTCTGCAGCCCTCTTTGATCTGCAAATGCTGTAGGTCCAACAATAAACTATTAACAAACCAGCATTTACAATTGAAACACATTGGAAATGATTCCGCTGCTCTCCAGCCAGCCAGCAAACAGTGGCAATCATCATCTCCGGTGGGCACCAGTGCTGCTCCATGTATGAACTACATGTCTAGCGTATGCATGGTTGTACATTGTCATTATTGACACCACTTTCCATTGGTTTTCTAAAAATTATTTAACTTTTTAATAAAAGTTCAATTTGCCAGTCCATTCCAACGCATTCACACGGCATCAGTGTTACCTGGCTGACATGTTGCAGATGTGGATGTAAGAAGCCACCAGAACGCCCAGACGGCCTTTACACCCCTGTGGAGGGAAATCAGAATAAATAAACGTTTTCACATTTAGAGTGATTGATTTGAAGAACATGTCGGCGTGTGCAGAGGAACCAGCGACGTTTACCCTGCAGTGTAGCACCAGGACGTGCTTCGGGTGTGTTTGCAGCCAGTCCCTCATCGTCATGCACGCGCTAAAGATCTGGTCCAGGTCAGGGGCCAGGAGGTCCACCCAACCTGTGTCCAAAACCTCACAGACACACCACACACACACACACACACACACACACACACATTTACATTTTTCATTTAGCTGACGTCTTCAATCAAAGTCTACGGAACCAGAACAACATGAATCAAGAGAGCCAAACTACAGAGTGCTATAAGTAAGTGCCATCACAAGCGCTAATAAAGTACTTCAACATGTTACCGCTGAAATCGGAACTTGGAAGTGTCATCATTACCTTGTGGTTCATGTGTGTGAGAGTTTGGTTTTTCTGTGAGAGGTTGATGAGCTGTAGGAGAAAGGACACTTTATTTTCATGATTATGAAACTGGACAAAGGTTAAATCATAAAAGGGGTTTGGTGATTCTCCTCTATTCTGAGCTTTTATTTCTAGCTCCGTGTGTTTGGGCTCACCATGTAGTGATGTCCATGCTTGGACCGCAACATGAGAATGATCTCCTGCAGGTTCTGCAGGTAGATCTTCTCTGGACATCCAGGGGAGCAGAATATGGTGATGATGCGTTCGGTGATGTAAGTCAGGTCGATTCTCTGCTGTTCCTCCATGACTGATCTCGGTCATGTGGGCCGCCTACAAAGAATGACATGCAGAGTTTGTAAGAATGAAAGTCATGGACATGTCTGGGGAAGTGCAAATTCTCTCTTCAGATCATCAGATGTTTGCAGGGTATTTTTCAGAGGTTTTTGTCAAATGAGCGAGATTTCCAAGTAGGGGGAAATGTTTTTTCCGTCCACAGATACTTTCTGTGAGTTCACAGCCGTTCAGCCTTAATAACCCGAAAATCCCTATAAGGGATGTGATTCTGAAACAGTGGGGTCAGGGCTTAAAAAACGAGGAACTAAACAAAAGGCTGATCTTCTTCTTTAAGGCTTGTGACCGGATCAGAGGCAGTGATGAGTCACAGAAGAAACAGCAGATAATCTCATTAATCATCGTCATCACCTAAAGCCACAAACTCTGATAAGGTCAAAAAAACTAATCTTTTACAATGGTTTATATTTTTACAATTACTGAATTTGTGGTTCATCAATTCACTTTTATGACAGTTCTGCGTGTTTACTCGTGACAGGGTTATTATCTGCGATTTGGTTGAAGGAGCTGTAAAGAGTTCTAAGTCCTTAAAACTGATCAGTTGATCAAAGGCAGTGCTACTGACACTGTTACGCTGTTGGGGCAAAACGCTGAATTTTACTTATCGTTACTCATCTATTAAGGGGACGGAATAGGGAAGAAACAGTTTTTAGCTGTGGCTAACCCTGCCTTCACTCGGACCGTGTGACCACAGCACCGTAAACAATGAGGCAAGCGTTTTCACCAGAGCAGAGTACAACAACACTAATGATTGGGTTCAATTGTCTCACTCTACTGTTTTTCTTTAATATGAGCAAATGTCTAAAACTCAACTTCACATCATATAATAATATTCCTCAATGATCAATATATAAAAGTTACTCTTAAAGGCCTACGGATCTTTTGATGTGTATTAGGTGTCTTCATTTTAGATGCATGTGTATGTGTGTCTGTTTACTACAATACCTACATATAAATTTAATTAAGTTGTTTTTATTTTTTTTAACTAAGCTGACAACCAACGTTCTCAGAATGAGGCATACAGCAGAAATGTACTTATTGGAGATAAACCTCTGCTCACTGGGTGAGTACCTTGTACAAGTGCTTAAAGGTAGCCCTGTTTCATATCCCCAATTTCCTTTTTAAGTTACAAACGCAGACGCAGCTACGTCAACAAAACATAAATACAATAGTCTACTCTTTGGAAAATATTCTGACAGTGTAAGAAGTGTTCTTGCTGAAATAGTTAACAGGGTTGGGAAAACAATCTTAATGAGTGACTACCCTCCAATTATCTATTTCAGCTCTGTTTTCTGAACGTTTTTAGATCTGCTCTAATCTAAATTTGTCAGCGCTCTGCCTGAGGAACCAAAAACAAACGGAAGTGAGTGACCCAACCACACGTACACACATGCAAACACACACGTTGCCATGGGGAGAGCTGCTCAGCAATGTCCTTGAGCCTGGACTAATTATAGTCTCTATTTCCCATTTTTAAAGAAAGGCATTCTGTAAAATGCCCTTTTGATTGGAAATAAACACCCTTAGCCTTCTTAACTACAGGAACAATAGAGGCACCATAGTGTCTGTAATCCAACTAATTGATTCTTTGAAAATTGTTTGTGCAAAATACAAGATGAGAAATTTACAGCAACACCTCACTGCAACCAGCAATTGTTTTTTTATAATCCGCTAGTTTCATCTGAAATAAGATCCGCTTTTATTCTGTTTTTCCCCCTCCCTTTTAAAGCTTTTTTTAGAGCACAAGACTAATCCACCTTTAGTACATCTGATCCTCACTGAGATGTTTTAGTTTGTTCATTAATTCATAGATAAATCCACCAACCACGGGAGGTCATTTAATTTGATTGTACTTGTTTCAAGGATATCTCAGTCAATTAGCAGGCTACTACACAGATTAGTATCAGATCCATGTCACCTGATTCAAGGCAAGTTCATTTGCATTAGTAATAAATGGGATTATTACATCCCCAACGGCATGGTTTTTCACTTGACCTTAAAAAAAGTAGACTTTGAAGACTTATTGCAAGATCAAATGGCCTCTTAAAATGGACCGAATCTCAGTGGAAACCCGTCTCCTGAGGCTCAGTGTCTTAATGTGTCAGTAGGTTAATCTCCGCCACTCAGTGAATCTAGGCACTTTTCTACCATTAATCCCCTGGAGATTTACCACCCATCACGTGTCCCTTTGTTTACTGAAAGTGGTGGTGTAGAATATAATTCTAAAAGAGAGGCGACGAGTCCAGTTTGTCCAACAAAGTATAAACATTGAAGGAGCCGTACTGAAAAAGTAGGAAGCTTCATGGGAGCTGAGTAACATAGCTGTAGATTACTCCCAATACACATTTTAGACAAGATAAGGTTGTCTTACCTTTGCTGAAGTTGCAACAAACAGGACAATCACAGCAAATGTGTCACCCGATGAGTGAAAGTCTGACTGCGATAGAAAACGAGGTGGAGACTCAACGGGGGAGGGAGGAAGAGAAAGAGAGCAAGAGAGAGTGAGCACGATAAACTCTACAGTCACAGTGCAGCTTGCACTTTGCCCTCTGTTGGACTCTAAAGTAGACAGCATTGGTGTGCATGGGAAATCAACCAAGACTAAGGCGTCATAGCGTGTGTGCTACCTCTACCCTACTATAAATAATGAGCCTACGTGACTGAATACACTCCGGGGACGAATAGAAATAGAAAGATTTGACAAACTCTTGTATTTTAAGAACCAACCCGTCCCATGTATTCTAAGGGAGAGAAACTATTTTGAGTAATACCACGGATTTATTTTATCAGTGTGCTACTTTACACCTCTATTTCCCTGCATGATAAATAAAAAAAAAGATAGAAGGCTTTGTTTGGGATTAAACAACAGAATAAAATGGTTTAAATTAGCTTTGCCATGACATTAAATTGCAACTTAAATTGTTCATCTGCACAATAATACTTTTACTTTTGATATCATTTATGCAAATTGTAGTGTTAAATTACATATAAGAACAATATGTACACATCCTAAATGCAGGACTTGTCGGTCACTTGACTTGTTTCCCTTTTTTTTGTTCAAACAATGGATCTGAATACTTCGACAAACATTGAATTATAACGAGTAAAATAATGTGTTTCTAAAGAATTACTAGTCCCATGAATATACGGCCTTTGTCCCACTAGGTGGTACTAAAAGACGAGCTACAAGTCTTCTGTGTTTTCCTATTCACAAGAGTTCATATATGCAGTAAATTGTTGAGTAGGTTTCATTTTATACATTTACAAGAAGCATATAATCACATAGTAAAACTAAGCCATATGCTTTGTTTAGGTTAACCAGAATGCTCTTAAATGCCTTATCAAGTAGTACACTAAGGTAACTGCACTGTATGTTGCCTTCACTGACTCAATTAAGCTTGTACTTCATGGTTAATGTAGTGGAGAGAACTACTTATCGTGCTTACAAGAATCTTCTGTTTATTATATTCTATGGAATATCAATGTAAAATATGTACTATACGATACGAGGTTGTTATTTTAGTTAACAGCATTAGTTAATAGATACTTTACGAATGAAGACTTTTTGTAAACTATTATTACATTCCACGACTGGCAACAGACGTATATACAATAAACACCTGACTCATTAATTAAACGTCGGTTTTCTGGCCATCTTTTTCTACATGACACACATTGTGGGTAATTCACACTTTGCCAGTTGTTTTGATTTAGCTAATGCTTCAAACGAGTCGAGAAGTCAGATCCTCTGTCATGTACATATCTTTCCAAATTCCGAGTCTTCAGGAGCACTCAAAGGCGTCATAATTCATATCCGATGAGACCCCGCCCTGTCCACGCTGTACCGCTGACCGTCACTCTCTCATCCTCCTGCACAGCGGCGGTCGCGCCTTGTTGTGCTAGCTTCCATGGCGAGCGACCAGAAAGGGCATTTCTAATGTCGACCAGCCGGTTAGCTCCCGTCAGCGAGCTAACGGGTGTTCTGCGAAATGGGATGATGTAGCTGAACAACTCGTCGGACAAACCGAACAGTACTTTAGCGTGCTAAGCTAACGTGCAGATCCGCACACACACACATCGATAACCGTGGAGGTAAGCGCCAGCGGAGCGGGCTAACGGCTGTAAGCTAACGGGAGCTAGCGTTCACCTGCGGGCTGTCCCGGCTAACTGACGCTAACTGGCTTCACCGTTGCCAGCCAACAGGATGGAAAGTGTGAAGGAAAACCAGCCGGAAGCGCTTTCAACTTCTTCAGCGCCACAACAGGGGGTACCCGATGCCAGCAGTGACAGTAATTCCGCGAAGCCAAGCGGGTTGTCGTTGACAACGCCGTCTGCGGGCAAGCGACCCTCAATCGGGGAGGATGATGGCGGGGGCGCGGAAACGAAACTCTTCGGGAAGGGACTCGCGGCCACCTCCCTGCTGCAGATTGCGATCAGGAACGGAATCTACCAGAATCAAGTTGCCAACGCGGTCGGCGGTGCGACCAAAAGCCAAACCAAAACTGCCAACATATACAGCCTGGCATCGGTCAACAGCACCACCTCTGTCAACTCCATGCTGAGCCGCAGACGGCAGAGACACAAGAGGAATCTGTCTCTGGGGGCTCCGCCGACCAGCGGCTCGCCCGGCGCCTCCTCCGGCGAGGCGGCCGGTCCCGCTCCCACGGCGTCGCCGCTGAGCACCCTCAGCCTGGACCGGAAGACGTTCCTCCGGCAGAAGCAGTCGAAGCAGCTCCAGGCCTCGGACAAGACGTGGGTGAGATCGGACTCGCGGCGCGGCTGCATACACGTCCACGACTGGCTCACGCCCTCCTACCCCCGGCCGGTGCTGTGCACGGTGGACACCACCGCTGCAGAGGTCGCCGCTAGGCTGGGAGGCAGCAAAGCGGGGGCCGTGCTGAGACTCAACGGCAAGACTGCCGCTGCAGTGGACCCGAGCGATCGCTGTAAAGGCAGCAATGGACATTGCGACGAAATCGGGGCGGAGGTCAAAACCCGGGAAGCGGAGGACAACGAGCACACGAAGGCGCACTACACTGACGCCAAACTGTTGGAGGATCAAACCGCGAGTAACTCTTCGTCAGAGGTCTACCTCGATGACATCGGGGTGGATCTGAGCCTGAGCGCGGCGGACTCCTACGGGGTCTACTCCGGTTCGGACATGGAGAGCAGCACCTGTGACGACTTCAGCCCGGGCGGGCCCCGAAGCACAGAGCTCAGCGACGGCCCGGCTCTGGGGACGGACTCCTCCGCGCTGAGCCCGACCGGCGACAGCGCCACGGAGGGGCCCGACCCCTTCGAGAGCTCCTCGGACGAGGTGGATCTCACCTCTTCCCCGACGCACCCGACCGACCGCTGCGCTGCCGACCCGCCCCCCGGAGACGCCCGCAGCGCTTCCAGCCAAGTGACAGCGGCACTGGGTGATGCCGGAGCGGGGGGTAACTCCATCGGACCTCCGTCTAAATGCCCCGGCAGCTCCCAGTCTCGGCCGCTGTCCAGCCAAGCGTCGGAGCGGCCTGACCCGCAGGTCACCCCGGGCGAGGGCACGGGCTGGCCGGACCCGGTTATCGCTAGTCCCACCCCGGCCCTCTTCGTCCAGCTGCACGGGGGAGCCGTGCGGAGGCTCGGGGACGATGAGAGGCCTCTTCACATATTCAACGAGTACCTCACGAATCTGGGATTCGAAGACCCATGGAGGGTGCAGGGGGAGGGGATGAATCCAGAAGTTGGCTGCCTGATCCGCTTCTACTTTGGTGAGTGTTTGCAGTTGTATAAAAGTCTAAATTCAAAACATTTCTTTTTTTTTATTCCCTAAAGAATCATCTGGGGAAACATGCATTTGATTTATTTAAATCCATCATCATTTTTATTATTTTAAATTCTTTTCCAATCCCCATAATGCACCACTGAGCCCATCAGCGGTTCTGTACACCCCTTCAGCTGTACTGGGCTTGTCTCTGCTCATTCATCGTCCATCTATTTTCAGAGCCCCCGTGAGGGCTGTCATTGTGTTTGCTCAGTCAGACTGTTAAACAAGTGTGTTCAATTGTCCCGGGGGGACAATACCTAGTGTTTAGCCTGTAACCCCCTGCCCTCCTCCCCCCCATGTATGTGGGCCTGTGGGGAGACACATCTGGAGGTAACAGGTGTGCTCTTTGGGCCCACCAATCATGAGCCTCCTCTGTCGATGTTGTTGTTATCGATGAAGATCCTGTTTTGCTGAACAGTCGGGTAAGAGGATAGAAAAACAGCTATGATCTCTTATGGGATTAACGCAACTCAATATTGTTTTTGACCTTGTTTTTTCACACCATCAGCAAATACGGTTAGAGCAAAGCGATGGTGGGGGGGGGGGCGTTAGAGGAAGAGAGCATCCTTTTTACTGAAATGAACATATTCAGGTTCATTTGACCTTCATTCTCAATGTGGTTTCAAGTGTACGTCTCTAGAGCTTACATCCTCTTGAAGGAGAGTTATGCTCAGGACTTGGTACAAAACAGGCATTTGATTGTCTGCCCCGTACTGTGACATGACACAGGAACAAAGCAATGACGTAGAGTTATGCCGCTGAAAGGAGAGGCCCTTCCAGCTCGCCGTGGCACAAGCAGCGTGACCCTAGCGTGTCGGGGAAGGGGGAAGTGCTACCGGCACGATGGGGACCTTCGCACGACAAGTGGCGCTGAAAAATGCTCAAGCCGCTTAAATTTAAGTCAAGCAAGATTCTTTTAGCACAAGTTCCTACTTTTTGGTTTCATGATAGTTTGTCTGAAAAAGTCGAACTATCAATAATTGACAAGAAAAAAGTTTTGCTGCATGCTTTCCTTCTTCTCCGTGTGAACATTATGAATTATTTGTTCATGTTCAGAGCCAAAGGAGTTTAACTCTGCATAATCCCTCTGATGCACATCACAAAGTATTCTCTTTCTCTCTTATCACACACACCGAGGCTGTGCTGACAGTAAGAGGAAAGTGACCTTAGTGGAACTCAGATTTCACCCCCTCAGTGTTTCGGCTCTCCCTCAGACAGTCGCAGCAGCAGCAGCAGTCCTCTTCAACTCAGAACTGCAGTACCCAGAGGTCACTGCTCTCCCCTCCAAGGTTACATACTCGCCCGACAAACGTGTCTGATTGATATGCATGCTCTACATTCACTAAATCCCTGCAGGCATACTCCTTCAAATCCTATTCCAACTTTTTTTTTTTTTTGGGAACCAGCATGCTGGTTCAGATTAATCTTAAATCCATGGAGCAGTGTTGTAGCTGCCGCTAATCAGTCCTCTCAGTCGACATTTCGAACACTTGGTGCACTTGGTGACACCGGGTTTGTCAGGGACCAGATGCAGAGAAGCACAGCAGGAGCAGGAAATGGCCATTGGCTTCTTGACGAGAGACCGGATGTCCCCCAGTGAGAGGAATAGACGGAAAGACAGGACACGTGTGTGTGTACATTAACACACGCAGGGAAGGGCGGACCCACACAAAACACATTCCACGTTACCCAGTCGCTGTGAACCTGGTGAGTCTCACAAAATCCCATTTATGCCACATTGAACAAACCATACGCTTTATGGTAAAAGGCACCGCATGATGTAAGCAGCTGGTTATTCTTTTTTTTTTTTTTACACAATAATAGGAATGCAAGAAAACACATGTTAGGGCTTTGACTAAATAGGAATGGAACAGCGTGACACTTGATGGTGCAATGAGATCCCTGTTTATCCTGGATTCTCCATCAGTGGCCTCCTTCGTATCTTTATTTATATTTACGGGGCATCTGCGTCTGCACCGTCAGGACTCCCTGTTCCTGTTAGGACCAACGTACAAGCAGAACAAACCAAGCCAGGAAAGGAGACATCGTTCATGTAGAAGTGAATTAGGGCAGCCGTCTGAGCCGAAACCGTTAAAGTGAGAAGCAAATGAAATCTGTACCTTTTTTGGGTTGTGTGGAAAATCCAATGAGTCCATTTCACTTTGGCATTTTAGAATACGTGATGGTTTGTTAAATAATGAATGTAGTGGTTTGTTGGATGACTCTGACATTTTGAAGACTTAAATGAAGAGGTGATGTGGATGGGATTTCCCAGGAAACTGTTCTCCACTTTTTTAGACTATTCTCTAGATTGGATCTGTGTCTTTACGTAATTGTTTCAAAATACTTAATTTCAAGAGTGCGACTATTTTTAAATAAATACATTTTTAATCAAATTTCAAGTTCAAGAGAAGGGTTTTGTCTTTACAGGGGGGGGGGGTAATGTTTTTAGTTGTTTTGTTTAACAAAAGAATCTTTGCAAATGTGAAATGTTGTCCAAACAGGCAGCCAGCAGTCTCTAAAGTTGAGATATTTGATGAATGAATTACAAAAAGGAAACTGAATCCAAACCAAGGAGTAGGTTAGTGGATGGAGGCCCCAGTGAGGATCAAGGGGACATTACACAACAAGATAATCTGATTCCAGGCCCCGCAGCGGCTCCGCCTCTCCATGTGTCTCCCTTTCTGTTGTTCCGTGTGTGTCCGTTTCCATTCTCAACCAGTTCATAGTTTGTTTCCCTCCCTTGAAAACCCCCAGAGGAACGCCCCAGCGGTTTCCGGGCCGGTCCCCCGGTCGGCCTTGTGACTGTGACTGAACTGCGGCTTCTCCATTGTGACAGCGAGGGGTTAACGTAACAAATCATGGCCGAGTGGCTGCTCGCCCTCTCAGCCCGCGGGCCCTTTGCTACGGTTCTGTTACATAACCACCGGCTCTCTGTGGCGCCCACTTTCTGAAAGGGAAACCCAGTGTGAGAGAGTCGATTCACACAGTTCCAAGCGGCTAAAAATAGTATTTTGTAGTGTTGCAAAAGGACGTTATAAAAAAAAATGTCCCTCTCTCTCTCTCTCTCTCTCCCCTCCTCTAGGCAAGCCTCGGAGTGTGGGTGGCTCTGAGCGTGTGCAGATCTCGGGGGTGTTCAACGTGCGGAAAGGGAAGCTGGCGCTGCCGGTGAACCGCTGGTCGAAGCGGCAGGTCACGCTGAGTGGAACCTGCCTCATTGTCTCATCTGTGAAACACGCCCACACGGGCAAGATGCACATCCTCCCTCTCATCGGAGGAAAGGTACTTTCTGAAGGGTGTGTCATCACTGAACGTGCCTTATTTTGTTTGTGTGAACTACACAAACACCGCCCCGGTGTCCAGTTATTAAGGCAAGGGGCCAACTTGTTAGTAAGGCTTGTTGGCTATTTAATCACAGAGAATATCCATTTAGCAGCTAGCTATTGTTGTAAGTCCCGATCTGTTTGCATCACACCTGCACGGCAGTGTGGGCGTCGTCCAAATTGTAATTATCTGGACTCGTTAGGAAAAGGATGGATTATTATCCATTTCTAAAATGGGATTAAAATTAACAGAATTTCTCGATCATCAGACACCCTTTTGGAAAGTGTGTAATCTGTAAGTCTCATTCTAAAGTTGACTATGCAAAGCTGCAAGGACACTAAAATGTGTCCTATTCGGCAGGTGGAGGAGGTGAGGAGACACAGCCACTGTCTGGCTTTCAGCTCAGCAGGTCCACAGAGTCAGACCTACTACATCAGCTACGCCTCGTATACAGAGCACCTCCGGTGGCAGAGGACGGCCTCAAAGGTACACCAAGGGTTCTGTCTTTGCTGCCATAATGGAGGATGTAGGCTGATTTATCGTGAGCAAGATCGTAGGGTTTTACCCTTTCTTGACCAGCTCTTGTAAAAACGAGCTGCACTTCATTTTGCTTTCTGTCAGATTGCCTCCCAGAGGGTGAACTCAGTCGACCTGTCGGGCTGCAGCTTGGAGGAGCTGCCTGCTCAGCTTTTTTACAGCCAGGACCTTACTCATCTCAATCTCAAAAACAACTTCCTGTCCCTGCACAAAGGTGTTCCAGCGCTCACCAGGTGAGTCCCCCAGCGCTGCGCCCCGCGTGTCCGGGTACAAGGATGAAAAGCAGTGTTTTCCTCTTTGTTATTCTCTCAATGTGTCCCTCAGTACTTTTAAATGTATGTGGTTGGGCAATATAGCGCTGAGGGGATCGCACGGTGTGTATCCTTTAAGTGAACATCTAACCATGCGCTTTGCTCGCGTGTTGCTTCTCCGTAGGCGTGATGTGACACAGCTGTTTTTGCTTCTGAACATTTTATGTCTCTGTCATTTTGGATTTAGTTGAAGCCTGACAATGACTTGATCACAATACATACATTCATAAAGTATAAACAGGGCCATTGTTCCTCCATAAACACTGGTTTCCCGGGTGGTGTTGGGAGGAATGTTCCGGTAGTGTTACCATGACATCCTCTGGGAAGCACCCGGGGCCTGGTTCTGCCTTGTGTGAACTGGATTAAGTTAGGCCAGGAAAGACACACACTACACACACACACTACCTGAACCCCATGCTGCATTGTTACAGTGGAGTCTTTTAGTTGAGTAAACATGCTGCTGTTCCCTTCAGACCTCGTGCTGGCCTCCTTCCACAATCTTCCTCGTTTATGAGAAGGCTTTTATGTAACTAAAATACGTTTTCACCACGTTTTGTTTTTGGTTTGAACTTTGTTCAGATGAAGAGGGATTAATATATTCGTCCCTCTCCTCCTGCCCCTTTCTTCCCGTCTCCCTCTTCCATCTGTCTCTAGGTTTTGTAAGCTGAGAAGCCTCAGTCTGTCAAATAACACTCTGGCCGACTTCCCCCTGGCCTTATGCGACATCACCTCGCTCACAGAGCTCAACTTGTCTGGGAACCGCCTCTGGTCTCTGCCCGCCGAAGTAGGAGCCATGCACAAGTAAGAAGGAACAAACGTTGACCTCTGGGCTTCATCTTTTGATGGTGATGCTGTTTGTCGTGACTGACAGTGTTTCCTCACTGTGGTTCAATCGGTGCAGATGAATCCTGCGTTGTATTAAGTGAACAGACTTCAGCCCGGGCGGCTCAGAGGTTCAAGCGCTCCCGTCATTGTGTGCAGTGCGTCATTGTCTTGTTGTTGGTGTCCAGCCTCCAGACTCTTCTCCTGGACGGGAACTCTCTGGCTTCTCTACCCGTGGAGCTGGGCTCCCTGGAAGGCCTGACCTACCTCGGCTTGTCCTTTAACCGCTTCCACTGCGTCCCCCCCGTCCTGGAGAAACTGCGAGGCTTGGAGAGACTCTGTCTGGCAGGGAACCAGCTGTCTGTGCTGGATATGGCAGGACTGCAGTGGCTGCCTGCTCGCCACATAGATCTCAGGTGAACAAACCCACACAGACTCTTTGCCATTTATAGATCCTGTATGAAAACTAGCTCATCCCGGAACTCCCAAGATGTTGAAGGATAGATATGCTCTGTATTTCTGCACCACAACATGTTATTGTCCCCTGGATTTGAAAATCAGCAGGTTGAATAAGTTAATTCCACTTTCCTCATGTTCATTTATCCTCCTACAGGCTAAACTGGCTTCAGAAGGTGACGGTGGGCGACGCGGAGCAGCTGGTCCACATCGTCCAGCTGGACCTGAGGGACACGGGGCTGCAGGAGCTGGATGTCACTGCTCTCAGGAGGCTGGAGCTCCTCCGCTGTGACCGAAACACTCTGTCCCTCCTCAGAGTTAATGGCCACGCCCTGAAGAGCCTGCACGCTGCACACAACGGTACTAACATTTGTTATGGGCTGTGCAAATGTTTAACAGGTGACGTGTGCAGCTATACCTTCAGGTGATAAAGAATGCTGCATGTTGTGCTTGTAGAGCTGAAGCTGCTGGAAGTGGAGCCGGTGCCAGAGAATCTGTCTGTTGTGGATTTGTCCTGGTATGAATCTATGAATACCTAACTGCCCCGTTTACTGTGTGGAAAAGAAGGCCACGGTCTTCTTATAAGCTGGGTGCTGACTGTTTGGTGTGGTTTTTGTTTTATTTGTATTATTTAAGGAACTCGCTGGAATGTGTCCCCGCCTGGGTGTGTGAGAGCAGCGGACTGGAGGTGTTGGACATCAACCACAATGATGTGATTGAGCTGCCGGCACAGTAAGCAACACAAAAAACACTTTCTTCACAAAAATCAAAATGAAAAACGTTGGGCAGGTGCTTGGATGTAATAGTTTAACAGCTCACGTAGCACATGATAAAAGACCTCAGCATATAAAAAGCTAGCTATTACATGCATGGCAATTTGCTCTGCTAGGAAACAATGAAGAAGGAAAAATGGAAATGATTTAATAGAAATCACTGCAGTGGTACCATTACAGTACTGACTCAGGGTTGAAGCTGATGAAGAAGCAGAAAAGTTCAAATCATTTTATAACGTAGTGCAACATTAAGTGAACATGGTTTTAATTTTAGTTCAATTAAACGGTAGAGTTCCTAGTTTTGTCATAATTTCAAGACTCATTTTACCAAAAAATAACAACAAACTTTAAAGTTGCATCTTAATATTTCAGTTTGATGTTGATGAACCATTTACTGGTGGTAACAGCGAATGCCATTTTAAACAACAACAAAAACCAACTGTTTCTGTTTCATCAGCTCCTACTTGTTGCATTAGGTCCTGCACACTGAGCTACTGTTACCAAAGAATCACCAATGCATTACCTCATTCGACGATAGACAGCGTTTATTCTGGGACAATGTGGCTCACCTACATCACTTTGCAAATCTGCAAATATTTGATGCACACATGTAATTCAAACTCACGGTCGTGCTCTTGTCCAGCCAGCCGCGAGTTAAACGTTGAGAGTGAAAAGAGTGCAGATTGGCTCGGTGTAACAGAAGGCTCCGCACACTAGCCCCCCACGTTGATCTGTGTGTTGCGTAGGCTGCTGTCCAGTGGGAGCCTGAGAAAGCTGCTGGCGGGCTGGAACCAAGTGTGTCGGCTGGCGGAGCGGCTGGAGAGGTCGCAGCTCGAGGTCCTGGACCTCCAACACAACCATCTGACTGAGCTCCCACACAACCTGTTCATCAAGGCACAGAGGTGCACTCGGTTACACGGCCATGCTCGCTTTCTTTCTCTGTTCCTTCCATGTTTTTATTTCACATCTCGTCATGTGCATCTTTCATTCTCTACTGCCTCCCTTCACACTGGCAATTTCTTCTTTGTTACGTCATCTATTAAATTAAACAAAACCGTTTCTCTGTTGGGATTTCATCACAGCTTGAAGTACCTAAATGTGTCGGCAAACAAGCTGGAGAGCCTCCCTGCAGCGAGCCTATCAGAGGACAGCTTCAGCAGCCTGGAGGAGCTGTATGTGACCAATAACCGCTTGACGGACAAGTGTGTCCCTCTGCTGACGGGGCACAGCCACCTGCGGGTGCTTCATCTGGCCTACAACCAGCTACAGACGTTCACTGCCAGGTAAAACACAAGCAAATCATCATGGGCGCCAGCTATATTTAAGTGAGGCTGCAGACCTACTTGTAGCCCCACGTGCTTTTCAGGAGCTAATCCTAGAAACGTGGTACATTTTCACACACAAGGGCCCTGCCTCGCTTCCGATTCGGGTTGAGAGAGGAGTTTGATAAATTGGGTTTCCAAAAATAACGTTTGCGGTGCCAGTGCTCTGATGCGTAGCTCCGCCTCCTGCGCAGTAAACTGGCCCGACTGGAGCAGCTCGAGGAGCTGGACCTGAGCGGCAACCGGCTGAGGGCCGTGCCCACCACCATCCTCAGCTGTCAGCGCATGCACACGCTCTCCGCCCACTCCAACTGCATCAACGCCTTCCCCGAGGTGCTCCAGCTGCCCGAGATCAAGGTTGGTCCGATATACGCAGGCATTTTTAGGCTCCGCCTCCGTTCATCCATTCGGTTGGGATGGTCCTCTGGGGCTCAAAGGTGCAAAAAAAGTTTTTTATTGTAGACACGCATACACACATGGCCTATGATCAGATGTTATGGTACTACTATGCTTCTTCTTTCCTGTTGTTTTTCTCTGTACCTCCGTGTTCACTGCTTCATGTCCTCCCAGCGACAAACAAGTGTGATGCAAATGAGGAGTAGTGCGGTGAGGTGAACTGATTCTCGCTGTGCTTCCACAGTTTGTCGACCTGAGCTGCAACGAGCTGACCGAGGTCACTCTGCCGGAGACCCTCCCTCAGAAGCTCCAGGAGCTGGACCTCAAAGGCAACCCTCGCCTTACCCTGGACCACAAGAGCCTGGAGCTTCTCAAGTATGGACCGAAAAGATCCTGCATTGGAGTATTGATAATCATTATTAATCATGGGAAGCATATTTCACTTTCTCTTTTTTTTTTTTTTTTCCTTTGCAGTAACATCAAATGTTTCAGGGTGGATCCGTCGCCCTCAGCTCCGTGTGTGAGTGAGAGCCACGGGGCCCCGTCGGTTTGGAGCCACGGCTACACCGAGGCCTCTGGAGTCAAAAACAAGTCAGTCCACCCCCCCTGCTTCTGTCCATCTTATCACTGCCATCGTTATGCCGAATGTCTAGAAGAACCCAATTGAGACTCTCTGCTGGATTCTGGACCAGCCACGTAAATTAGACCGAACTTGGAGGAGGCGGGTTGACACGGAGGCAGTGACGTTCATCCTGTTACCCATGAACACCGGCGTCCTTCTTGTCCTCAGGCTGTGTGTGGCCGCTCTGGCTCTCGACGGCTTCTGCGGGATCCGCGAGGCTCTGTACGGAGTTTTCGACGGCGACAAGAACGTGGAGGTGCCTTACCTGCTGCAATGCACCATGGGGGACGTGCTGGCGGAGGAGCTTCACGGGGGCCAGAGGCAGGGGGATTACATGACCAACACTTTCCTCACCATGCAGCGGTAAACGCACAGTTCGATTCCCGCCCCCGAGGCGTCCGCGCCGAACGAACGCACTCCTTTTGCTGAGTCTCTGCGTGTCGCTCTCCTGCAGGAAGCTGGGCACGGCGGGTCAGAGGATGGGGGGCTCGGCGGCCTTGTGTCACATCCGACACGACCCGGTGGCTCCCGGCGAGCGCGGCGGCTGCTTCACCCTGAAGGCCGCCAACGTGGGCCGGTGCCAGGCGGTTCTGTGCCGCGACGGCAAAGCGGTGCGGCTTTCCACCACGCACAGCGTCAAGGAGGGGCCCGAGTACCAGAGGGTCCGGCAGCACAACGCCATCATCACCGAGGTGAACACGAGCTCGGGTTTCTGATGGGGAGTTGTGGGCACTCGGGGCTGATTTATAGGTCTGCAGGTGCAAGAGTAGGGACGTAAATAATTTAGGAGAGGCCAATTCTTTTAAGTCGATTCTAAAGCGTCTTTCAAACAGCGCTCTAAACATGCCTTTTTACAGCCTCCCAAAGGTGAAATCATATCATTGAAAGGGAAATATCCCTGGATGTTGAATATCATTCGAATTATTTTTTGTGGAATTGATGAGCTTTCTGTTTTTTTATTTTTTTTATTTTTGTAAGTTATTAAATTAGGTTAAAAGGATTTCAAATAGATACAAATTAAATAGTGAGGAGTAGATTTGGGTCAGAAAGTCACTAACTTTCACTATTCCTGAACATTAATTACACTAATGTATTTCTTGTAATTAGTGATTATTAGTTAATTCTATGTTCGATCACAGTAAATAGTGGAATCACGTCTCCTCTGTCCCGCTCATCTACAGGATAACAAAGTCGGTGGTATAACGGACTCCACCCGGATCATGGGTTACTCCTTCCTGTGCCCGTCTGTGACACCCAGACCCCACGTCTCCACGGTGACCCTCACCCCACAGGATGAGTTCTTCCTCTTGGGCAGCCGGGGCTTGTGGGACATGGTGTCCCCCGGCGAGGCGGTGGAGGCGGTCCGGAACGTACCCGACGCTCTGGCTGCCGCCAAGAAGCTGGTGACCTTGGCCCAGAGCTACGGCTGCTCCGACAGCCTGAGCGCCGTCGTGGTGCAGCTCAGCATCACCGAGGACTGTTGCTGTTTCTGCGAGCCGCCGCCGCCCCCTCCCAGCCCCGGCCCGGCCTCGCACACCAGCGTGCACGCCTACTCTGCGAGCGCGCCGCTGCCGCTGGCCCCCTCGGGAACCGCGAGCGAGGCGAGCAGCGAGTTCAGCACGTCGGAAATGAGCAGCGAGGTGGGCTCCACGGCGTCCTCGGAGGAGCCGCCGCCTCACGCCGACCCCCCAGCGGGTCACCCCAATCTGCCGGGGCAAGGCGGCGCGCGGCGGCCGGCCTGCGCAGGCGGCAGCGGCTTCCGCAGGCAGTTCTCCGGGGCGCTGTCCGACAACGGGGTCGACAGCGAGGACGAGGAGCCCATCGCCGGCGTCTTCTCCAACGGCAGCCGCGTGGAGGTGGAGGCCGACGTCCACTGTCTGCGCCGCCACGGCCGCCCGGCGCCCCAGACGCCCGCTCAACCGAGCACGAGCACCCCCGCCCCCGCCGTCGCCTCGCACCACGAGCCTGCGGCTCTTCCTCTCTCCTCCCCGTCCCCCTCTCCGGTCTCTCCCTCCTCTCCCTGCCTCAGCGGGGAGGCCCAGTCGGGGACTCTGGGCCGCAGGGCTCGAGCCAATGGCTCGGTGGCCTGCCAGGGGAGGAGCCAGGACATCATCGAGGAGGCGGCCGACGCCCCCGTCAGGAAGCAGGGGGGCTACTTCAACGCTCCGGCCCAGCCGGACCCCGACGACCAGCTTATCATCCCGCCGGAGCTGGAGGAGGAGGTCCGGCAGATCATCCAGCAGCAGCAGCAGATCCAAGCTCACAACCAGCCAGCTCACAGCTACCAGAAACCGGCGGACTATTTCGTCACGCCCCTTTAACCGTAACCGAGGACTACCGGGGTTTGCCCGATGGAGAGCGGTGCAGTCTGCTACGCTCTCATTGAATTACTGCTCCCTCCAAAAAGTGTTCTGTACATGCTCCGGCACCAGAAGAACTGTGGTTTTTTTGTTATTCACTTTATTTTTTTACTGTTCACTCTATGCCCCTTGAAACATGATGCAATTTTTGATACTAAACACTTTGTGTTGATGAAACATTAACAATTGATTCCTTTTTACCATATCTTTGATTTGACGAAGCACTTTTTGCTTTTTATTTGACTTTTGAGATTCTATGTTAACCGGTACTGTTGAGATACGAACCCCTGTCTTTGTGTTGCAGCAGACAGTCCTCCTGTTTGTCGTGGCAGCCGACAGCCTCACAGTTGTCGAAGTTAGTAGAACTGTTAAAAACTAGCTCCTAGGAGTTAAATACTTTAAAGTGACCTAGTCACTGACGCATACTAATATTCTCTGAGAGAAAAGATGATATGCCATGTTTCTGTTCCCAGGGGCAGATTGCAGAGTGGTGCTGCAGTGTAGAGTAAATGCAGGGGGGGGGTGGGGGGCTCAGCTCAATGAATGTTCTCAGAACAATGTTACAGACACCTGGAAAATGGCAAATCGCACAAGAGAGCTACTTTTACCATATAATAAATTAAAGTTTTCAGATAAGTGCATTGAGTTGACTGACTTCTTGTGGAGGGTTTGGTTAGCCAGCTTTTAAAGCCCGATTACACACTACACACCAAAGGAATATTTCTCATGTAAATGTGTCTTTGGTATCAAGCCGTGAGACGCTTTGGGTTTTGTTTCAATTCAACAATTACAAATGTGTGCTTTCTATAGAATCTTTTTAAAACAAATGTATACAACACGTATACATGATACTAATTACCTACTTACTGTTGACTGGGGCAATTTAGATTAGCGACAAATTGAATAATTAACCTCTTTATGTTCTAAAGTTATTAAGCCGTAGACAAATTCATTGATTTATAAAGTGTATGCCATGATGTGCCACTTAAAACTGACATGTATAAGACAGGAGAAAATGTTGGTTTTGTTTGAAATTGTAGTCTAAATAATCATTTCAGATCTGGATGAATTGATAAAACTAACCCATTCACCTTTATTGCTTTGGGTTGGCAGCATAAATGTTAATAGCACTGGAAAGATATCCCAGCGTACAGACACTTTATACATACGGCTTAAGATCGAAACATACACGGAGAGAAACTGCATGACGACACGCAGCTACCTGCATTCCTCTGAGCTGACGTCACGCTGCTCGTGCTGCTGTGATACAATCGCTGCGTTGTGATGTCAAGTGGTCCAATTAGAAACTTCCTCACAGTCCAACACTTACATCACCGCCGTGTCCTTCAGGGTATGTTTGGCCCATCGTGTGACTGCTGGCAGAAGGTCTCTGGAGGGAACAGAGCCTCTCGTGCTCCCTGCGGACCCTTTGCCTCTTCACAATGTGAACCACAAACAAAGCAGGAGAACGCAATCGCATTCATTTGAGCCGTTACATTCTTGTACGGTGGCAGTTTCATTAAGGTTGCATTTTGAAGTCCAACTTTGATATTACAAAAAGCAATTACACATGTTAAAAACATATACATAAATCCTGGAATTATCTTCCATGTGATCCCACAGAACTGTGGATTTATGGAATTCATGGCTTCTGGGTCTAGTTTTTAAAATCCTTGATTCATTAACAGAGCGTCATTCAGGTGGGACGTGTAACTCCTCCGCGGCGCACTGCGGGTTTCCATGGCGATCCCTTAACGGGGGGGGGGGGGGGGGCCCGCTCCGTGGCGTCTCACACCGCCGTGGTATCGGCCCTCAGCGGCGCCCTCTGCGGGTTCGCTCGGGCCCGCTGCTTCTCCGCCTCCCGGCCTTCCCGCTCCCAGCGCCTGACCCGTCTGATGGTCAGGAAGGTGAGCGCCGTGCCGGCGCCGTAGAGGATGGCCGTGATGAGGCCGAACAGGGCGACGGCCGCGTCCGCCCCGCCCACGTCGCAGCTCATCCAGGTGTAGCCGCCGCGGGCGTAGATCCTCTCGCGCTGCTTGCACACATCTGTGGCGTTGACGCCGATGACGAAGTGGAGGTAGAGCCCCACGGCCACCACGTACGCCGCCGCGCCCACCGCCTGAAACACCAGCGCGCCGTACAGAAGCTTCCGGGACATGAGGTGGGGCGGCTTGTTCCCGGCCACCACGAACAGCAGCGAGAGGACGCCGGCGGTGAGGCTGAAGGCGATGCCGCCGTAGATGCCCGGCGCCCTCATCTGGCTGTACTGGCTGTCCAGCTCGCGCGCCTTCTGCAGCTCGGTGCCCTCCAGGTTAAAGTTGGAGTTGATGTCGAAGCCGCCCAAACCGCCCATGGCGGACAGGCCCGACGTCACCATCTGAGCCGCCACCACGCAGATCAGGACCAGGCCGTTTGTGAGTACAGAGCAGATGAGCACGATGCCTGAAAGGGAGAGGCGTGACACGCGTGAGGAACGAGATCACAAAGTATGATCAGGGGTACCGTTGGTTGTCATTGGCTGTTGGGCGATTTATTACACAAAATAAACTGTATCTTGGAGGCCGCTGGTCTGAGCTCGGAGTGCATGTGCTGGGTGTGTGGTGTTCTGGGACTAGTACGGCCTTCCTTCTGCAAGGGGAGCTGTAAATCCTGAATCTGTTATTAACTTTCCCCGGAGGAACACTTTTGTTCTAATGGTCAGGACCGTGTGACTCATCTAACAAACTCTGATATCAGGTTACGATCTGTCTCCTTCGTTTAAGTCAGCCAGTGTGTCAACACTGAGAAAAGAACCCTAACCCCAGAAAAACCGGTCCGTGCAGTATTCTAGGAAGGAGGGAACTATGCGAGCCGCACTGAGACTGAAACCAAAGTCCGCCCTAGAAGAGCTTCCTTTTTTTTTTTTTTACTCAGGCCAGATACTTCCACTGGGAACTTACCTCTCCTGGAGCAAATGTGTGTGCATTTGGACTCATTGTGCTCCACCCGAGGGGCTTCCCGCGCACGGCTGGGAGGGGGGCGTGCCTCGCTGGGGTGGTAGGGGGGCCGGGAAGACGACCTGCTGCACAGAAAACACGTTGTCTGAACGATCACCTCTATGGTTTGGTTTGAAATTAGCACAAAACGATGGATGCCTAAAGCCAGATGATCTAAAACAGAGAACTATTTTTTCACTTTTACGATTTTAAATGTCAATGGCGATATTAGAACAAACTTGTTGGTGACAGCAGGCTGTCCTCACAAATCACAAAAACAAATCACTCAAGGTCGGTAGCTGACAAACAAAATATAATAACGGCAGTGAACGGTATATAGCATTTGACAATACTGTGCAAACTATTATTATTATTATTGTAGAATAAGTCATAAAGTGAACAATCCACTGTGCATCAACATGAAGCAAATTCATGTACACAGTGACTGACGGTAATAGTTCATTGTCATATTTATTTGTATTGTTTAACGTTCTTGTGCCTCCGTAAATAAAGTTCTTATTATGAACCAACATTTTAACCAAATGACACTGGCCTCCCTTGACTCCATTGGATGTAGGACACAGGTAAGGATGTCATTAACGTAAAGCACACCTGTCAGGTGAGGGCCGCCTGTCTCGGTCTTGTCGGTGGTCCCCGTTTCTCTCCCGGTGTCCCCGCTTTGAACGGGGCGGCTGGCTCATTACGCTGATTGAAACCGATGGGTCCCCACGCTGAACTTATCTTTGAACAAATAGAAACGGGTTAATCAACAGTAAACGATTCGTTTTAAGGTCATATTTTGCAACGTTAAGCCGTAACGACAGTTGCTTCTGACTTACGTTAGAAAAACACAAAAGTAAAAACAAACGCGTAAAGTGACGAACTCTATTGTAGTAATAATAATAATAATAATAAAATATAATCCAACTAAAAAAACATTTATAAAACAAGGAAGCTTTCTGAACGCCATGAAAAAGCAACATTGGAGCCGAAGGCAGTTTAAAATAAAAAGAGAAGAAACCTCCTTTATGAAACGTGCGTCATCTTGTTTAACATCTTTAATCAGTTAACGTAGATTAATACTTTGTTAATTCTTCCGTACACGATCAAAGATACACCTACTGTCAATATGCGTCGACGAAAGCGCTTCAAAGTCCAACTATAACGCCATTTTATTGGAATCACTCTCCGGTGTCCAGGTAGAGACAGCTCCACCCAACGAGGAGGAGCAGGTGGAGCAGGTGGAGGAGGAAGGCGGAAGAGAAGCTACAACTTCTGTCACGGCCTGCGGCTTTTCAAATGGATATTTTTGAAGTCGTCACTGTCTTTGAGGCCGAAGAAGCGCCCTTCTGCTGTAATGCATGTGGTTATTTATTGATGGTCTTTTATTAGCCGACAGAGTTGCACGCTGCTCCCTCAGAAGCTGAGAGATGCAGTTGTTTCAACACAAGGACGGAAATGTAGGATGATGAATAAGGACAAACGGGCCAAAGATGTTGGGATAGAAGTAAGAATATGCTGTGTGCACAATTATTAGGCAAGTTGTATTTTTGAGAATTATTTGTATTATTGAACAACTACGGTGCTCTCGGCCAATCCAAAAAAACAATAAAACCCAAACCTGAATATTTAAGAGAGTAAAGGAGAGGTTTTGGTGTCCTTAGGATAATATCTATGTGTGCACAATTATTATGCAACTAAATGAAATGCAAAAGATCTCACATGTTTATTTCCATATGTTAAAAAGTGAGAATAATAAAACAAACAACTCAAAATGTAGGAATAAACATCCCTGACATTATTCATGGAGTTAGATTCTTGATCTGTTAAAGATCAACCAAAGCCTCCCAGACACGGTCCTGAGAGGTGTCCTGTTTAAAAAGGCTCCACAAGTTCTCAATAGGGTTTAGGTCAGGGGAGGAAGGGGGGCCATGTCATGTGATTAAAATCATGGTCTTCTTGAGAGATACAGATCTTTTCCTGTACCACTGCTTAAAGTGTCTTCTAAAAACTGGCCGTATGTTTTGGGAGTTGATACCAAAAGCTCATACCATTTTTTTTTCTCCACACGAGTTGGGAAATATGCATACAAATGATGAGTAATTGTGCACACAGTGCACAGCAAGGTAAAAGGGACAGTGGTGGGATGTGAAAATGACCATAACAATACATTTAGAAAATCTAGTTTTTGAATACACTTTTAATCTATACGTTTTCATTTTTATTTACTTAACATGCGCAGCACATAGGGGTGTTGGGCATATTTAAATAATATAATTTTGACTTTCTAACCCTTTATTTTTAGTTGCAGAAATGGGATTCCATAGGTTACTGATGTGTGATTTCTATAAACTTTGAGACTCCTACAGCATCTGAATGCTCCTATTTAATCCATGCACACACATGAATGCTTTTTACAAGAGTTCCAGGATCCACAGAAGACCTTTCATGTAAAACATGTATCAAGATTATCACATCAAACATTACAAAAGAAAATAACCAGTCAATAACCTCACTTTATTAAAGAAGGATCTGACTATATAGTCTACATTTTTCCCATCATATTTCAACAACATGAAATACTATTTGATTCAAATCTATGCAATCACAGCAATACATCTGTATTCATTTCAGTCAAAATGATTAAACATCTGGGACTCCACTCCGTGAATGCAGCTGTCTTATGACAGGTATGTTAAGGATTTGTAGGCTCTGTGTTGCCTGTAGTTTGATGAATAAATGATTCAGCGTGGCCAATCATGTGGATTCCTGTTATATTATTACTAGTTATTTGATCTTGTTTTGTACTACATCTTTGTGTACCTTTGCTGCTGTAATCCCGGAAATTTCCCTGCTGCAGAGCAATTAAAGGATTATCAACTGCTAACTACTCTTTAGCAAAGTAGCTTTAATTACCAGCTTTTTACTTTTGGCTTAGCTAAGCTCGCAGCATTTTGCTGTGTAGCATCTCTGTCCATCCTGCAGGTCACGATGATAAATGTAGTCATTCATGAGATGATAAACGATTAGAAGGTTTTCCCTTCTGCTGCATCCAATTACATGGTCTAATTTTGTGTTGACATTTCCCTCGGTCACCATATGCTGGACTGTCTTTAGATTCCACACGTTGGACGCGTTCTGGTAGTTATTGCAGCCCACCCGGCTGCCCTCCGGTCTCCTCCGCTGCGGGGAAGCATCCTGCAAGCTCGTCGGTCAGCGTGTGCTTCTGCCCCCCCCAGAGAAAGTGTGTAGGCTGTTCTGATTGGCCGTGCTCCGCGGAATAAACAAAGAAGGGGCTGAGCTCGATGGCCAGAGCCGACCTGACCAGGCCAACTCGCCCCTCGCTCTCAGAGCACGGGTGGTAGACTCGTCCGCTGACGGGATGCATGTAGAGCGCCTCCGGGCGGAACGGGGCGGACAGCAGCTCCGCCCCGCCGCAGTACGACAGCAGCTCCCGAGCACCCGGGACCCCGGGCGACCCCGCGGGGCTCTGCAGCAGGTGGGTGAAGACCACAGGGCGGTCATCGCAGCGCACAAAGTTCCTCTCCCTGCCACACGGGGACAGGAAGGGGAAGTCCTCCTGGTAACGGCCGCTCTGATTGGGACGCAGCCGGCTGAAGAAGAAGACCAGGAACTTTTTATCTGGCATGAAGGAAAGAGGGAGAGCGAGGAGTTGCTGAGCATACAGCAACGGAGAGAACGTGTGATGAAATGACTCGGTGGCTCTACTGTTAAAAGGTCAGGTGGGAGAAAAAAATTTTTTGTAGGTTTCACATTTTTTTTCACAGAATAGACATGGTATTGGTACTATTCTGTTTTTCTTAAACAAATTCCAGGAACCAATGAAAATGTGTGTGTGCACACCAAAGCCCTCCACTGTTGTCCAAAATGTATTCAAAACATTTGCATGCTCCTTCATTACAATAAACACACACATTTTGACTAAATCCCATTTGAGCCGTTCTGCAGACACAAATACTAGAGCGGAAAATGTGGATTAATCCGCAGCTAAAAATAGTACCCAACAAATGCAGAATTCCTTTAAACCGGAGAGGAACGTGCTATTTGAATCGTATTATTCTGCTGTTTAACTCACGTGCCAAGTAGCTGGTAATGTCAGCGCCACCTGACACATTTAATACTAGACTGTTTGAGCTGGAGGTAGTTTTGGGGCAATTCATAAATGACATCTAATAATGCATTGGACCTATTATTAAAAGCTGTTGATTATGTATTTGAAGTTTTACCTTTGAAGCAGGTGACAAAGTTCTTCAGTTTAGTGTCGTCGAGGAAAAGCTGTAAGTGGAGCACATACGGACACGTCATGCTACATGTAGCATTTGTTGTGTTTAGTCCGGTCAGTCTGCGCACTCACCTGTCCTTGGTGGTCGATGTAGTAGAAGTACTCCCGGATGCGCGGCTCGGGGCTCTGGCCCTGGACGTATGTAGCGGTGAGTCTGGAGGCACGGCAGCCGGCGGGCGGGCCTCGTAGGGCGGCCAGACCTCTGCGGCTGAGAGCAGCAGCCCGGAGGAACAACATGTCTTCAGCGGGGGACACGCCGTGTGTCTCCGGGAGGACTCGAACACTGACAGGAGGACTAGTGCGTTAGACTACGCTGCTTCTGACCGTTGTTTTGCACTCGTGATGTTGTTAACAGAGCAACACGCCGGAAGTATTTTTGCCCCTGCAACCTTGTCAGTGTGTGATTACTGCCACCTGGCGGTCATTGGTTACAACTACACAACTACTTGCAGAGAACGCGTTGCATTGGTAAAAGCTGAAAAACATTTATCTGAATTGTTGAAAAGCCCTTATGATGAAATCAAGAGAAACCCATAAGCAAAGTGCTAATTTATAATGCAGGGAAATTTACAGTTACGGTAATAGTAATATAATAGCATAATAGTTGTAATACATTTAGTATTATGGCTGTAGTGGTATTGGTTGTAGCAAAAGTAGTAATATTAGAATTTATAGTAAACGAAAAATGGTAGTTGTAGTATAAGTATCATTATTCGAGAAGCTTAAGAAGAGGTTGTAACTAATCATATAAATAGCTGTGGTTGTAAGAGTAAATGAAACAGAAGTAAAAGTAATAGTAGTATTTTAGTTGCAATAGCAGAAGTTGTGCAAATGGCTGTAGTATTAGGCAACAAGTTTTGAGCTGAGAGGGGACGACAACGAGAGCAACAACCAAAGCCAGCAGCACACAACCGACGAGGTGTGAGGAGGCTCCAGCACCACCTTCAGCTCCAGACTTTATACGCAGGACTGCTTTAATGTTGAGTTCAGTTTAATAATAAAAAATGATCCAATATGTAAAATGTTCCGCCGTGATGTCTCACACTTTACCCTCACTGACGTTGGATTAACTTGAATATTCTTCAGCAATCTGTTGAAGGCCACATACGCATCCGACAGGCTTCCAAAAACCAGTTGTATACAAGAAAATGTGTTGCATATTTCTCCTTCAACGCAGTGTATACCACAAACGAACGGTGGGTGCGTGGTTCACCCTGGATTGGACATTACACAATACAAGACAATAGAGAAAGGCAGTCTGGTCATGAGCTGAGAACTTTGACAGAAAATAGACCCAGTGAAAATATCCAGTGTATTGACTTAGTATTCATGTTGAAAAGACCATAATCAGTTAGAAGGTGCTGGAATGTCCAGAGATTTAGAAGGCAAATGAAGGTACCTCAACACGAGCTAGGGCATTCAAAAAATAGACAGTTCAAATATTTACTATTCTTACTAACTCTACACATTGTATATACAGTTTTCATTGAATGTATTGGTAAAAAAACATGTTGAATGTGCGCATCAGCCAAAAAAGCACAAAGCTATTACATTATTTCTTTATTGACTCTGAATTCTACAATTTGCATGCAAATAATGATTCAACAGCGTAAGGGTGCATTTAACTCCACTACATGTATTCGACTGTTGTAGCTGTGACTTGGCGGATGTTATATTATCAAAAAAATATGACTTATACACAAAGGTATCTACAATTCAACAACGTGAATGGGGTCATATGTGGGAGAACTAACTAATTAATATTCTGTTCCTTTCACTGTCAACACAAGTCAACACTCTAAAAGGTAAAAGCCATCACACAATATAGTAACAGTCTTATTATCTAACGAGAAGGCTTCTGATTGGACTCCCAGCATTCCCGGAGAAACTCCAAGTCCCAGAGTTCACCAGTGAAGGAAAAAAAAAACCCCAACCAAATCAACATGGCAGCGGCGTCCGGCGACATGCGCGCAGCCATGGAGCGCTCGGTTCGGGAGCGGGTCCCCCCGCTGCTCACCGACCTGTACCAGTTCACCATGGCGTACGCGTACTGGCGGACCGAGCGGCACCAGGAGCCCGCCGTGTTCGAGCTCTTCTTCCGGGACAACCCGTTCGGCGGCGGCTTTTCGCTGTTCGCGGGGCTGCACGACTGTCTGCTGTTCCTGCGAACATTCCGCTTCACGGACCAAGGTGAGGCTGTCGCCCCCCCCCCCCCCCCCGGAGGAGCGACCTGGCGAGGGGGGGGGGGGGTCTCAGCTGGTCAAAAGGCATGACGTAATGGCCGAATGCGTCTCTCATCACCTTCATCGCGGGGTCTTTAGATGATTCCTCGGACTCGCTCACGCCGCTGACGGTTGCGCAATACCGCGCCGCGCGACCCCTGCCGTGGTTTCAATGAGAACTGGTGAACTTTGACCTTTTAGACCTAATCTTTAAGACACGTGAATGCTGTGTAATCTTTAGTGTACATTGAGCAATGTGTGCAGGCGAACTACATCTATTCCTACAGATGTAACCTCATCCAGGGAGAAATGTAAAACGTGTTACATACTTTGCTCCACTGCAAGTTAAAAGGTTGTATTCAGTAAAGTAGATCAGTAATGTAATGTACATGAAGCCACGCATTATGTATAATGACGACTAAATATATTGTATAATGGGATTATTACTGAGGGCTTACCATTCATTGCCATTTAAATCTACAGCAATGCATCAGATTTTGATAATAGAAAAGATAATGATCTTGAATGAATGAAATCAAGACATATGTATTTATAGCATGAAGGTAATTTGAGATGTATTAAACATCCACAAGCCAAAGTTCAACAAGTTGTGAATAATTCATATCGGTACCTTGAGAAGTCTGATGCCGGACACAAAAACAGACCCTCGTAGTGTCCTGCCAAGCAGATTCACTGCAATTCTCAATGACCCCATGTAAACATCGTTCAACCATCTCAGGAGGTCTTCTTGATCCCATATGTACTGTATGTGTATTTCTTAATCTGCAACGTAACTATGCGAAACCAATAAAAGTAGTGAAGTAGAAGGTTTTTAAAGCCGTACAACACAGAAATACTCCAGTAAATCTCATTTAATTTAATTTCAGAGTCGGCCCTCTGAATTCTGTTGCCTTCCACTGCTGGACTTCAGCTTTGCAGAACGTGATTAGATTCAGCTCTGTTACTGTAGATGTGCGGGGGAGCCAGGGCACGTGAGCGTCCACGTCGTCATGTGAGGGCCCACGTGTTGGGGGGGACGAAGGAGCCCCTCTGGTGTCTCAGCCGCGCCCCTTTTTCCAGCTGCCGTGCTTACGTCGTGTTTTGTGCGTCCAGATGTGGAGTTCCTGCGCTCCGTCCTGCCCCCTGCCACCGAGCCGGCCTTCTTCCAGTTCCTGCGAGGCCTCGACTGCTCCGGCGTCACCCTCCGCGCCGTCCCGGAGGGCACTGTGGTGTTTGCCAGGGTGAGCTCCGCTGCAGCTTTTCGGGGTGACACACCAAGGGTCAAAGGGGGCGGGGGGGGGGGGTGTCAGAGGGAATAACCGGTTTTACCTCTCGAAAACATGCGCAGGTGCCTCTGATGGAGGTGTCAGGTCCGTTAGCTGTGGTTCAACTGCTGGAGACCAGTTTGCTGTGCCTGGTCAACTATGCCAGGTAACAAACATACAGGAAAACCAGGTGGTCCTCTGAAGGTAATATATACTGTGTACAATTTGCATGAGTCAATGTGGACTGCTTTGCTTGACGAGAATGACCAAGATTAAGATATGGAAAATTGAAGATTAAGGAAATCTATTTATATTGAGTATTTTGTATTTCAAGGAATAATTAACCCATGGAAAACATGATTTCTTGAGTTGAAATAATACACTGAATGTGAGTATCGTATGCTGTAGCTTTAATGAAGTAGCATGTGACAAAGTTTACATGTGACACTCTCATACATTCAGGCGAGTTCAGAGGACGTTTTAGAGGTTAAAAAGAAAATCAAGAATCTGAGGCACGGCTTTTTTAAAGCTCTTACGCTAACATTACATAACCAAATGAAACGGCACATTTTTAAATCGCTCCTCCCTTCCTCTCTGTGGTCAGTCTGGTGTGCAGTAACGCTGCCCGTTTCCGCCTGGCGGCCGGCCCCAGGAGGAAGCTGCTGGAGATGGGCCTCAGGAGGGCCCAGGGCCCGGATGGAGGCCTCACCGCCTCACGCTACACACACGTTGGAGGTGAATGTTCTTCTGTCACTCCTGTTTGTGTGGAGCCCTCAGAGCGTTTCTCTCCGAGGTCCACTTGCCGCCCACCTCAAAATGCACGGCTACATGTGGGCGTGCTCACTGAGAGGAGACACATGGATCCACTTAAGTGCAGTTTTCAGCCCCCGGAGCAGAAAAAACCTTGATGTGTGAGGAATGTGCAGAGCGGCGAGATTGCAATGACTTGATAACACAGTGAACATGATCCGCTGCAGATTGTTTTTTTCTAAATGCTGCACAGTGGTTTATTGCTGCTGAATCTTAAGCATGTTGACACACCCGCACACTGACACCAGAACCTGCCTCTCAGGGTTTGATCTCACCAGTAACGTTCAGGCGGGTTTCCTGTATGGGATCCCGGTCGCAGGGACCATGGCGCACTCGTACGTCACTTCCTTTTCCTCCCTGGAGGAGGTCCGGCCACAAGTGAGTACCGTCCACTCCGATCGCACTAAGGATTTTGTGCATTTTTAACTCATCAACAGCAAATTGTAATTATTGTAAATCATAAATCGAGATATCAGACTCTAGGACTAACACAAACCTGTTGTTTACCTTTTCTGTTTTAGTTAATTGGTGTGGAACTTAGTTGTGGCATCACAATAGTAAACATTGGAGGTCCTCCAGGTTTTCACCTCAGTGAGCAGAAAGGTGTCTGCCTCGGCTGTGCTTAATGAAATGTCCCTGCATCATGTTTACAATCAGACTCTTGTGGCGCGGAACGGGGACCCTGATCCAGTGGACATCATTTCGTTGACGAAGGGCTGGTTGAGGCGTGTGTGTGAGCTTCTGGGAGGGGATCCGGGGAAGATCAGCGAGGGCGAGTTGGCGGCCTTTCTGTCCTACGCCATTGCCTACCCTCAGAACTTCCTGCCCGTGATTGACAGCTACAGTGTTGGCTGGTAACTCAGAGTTATGACTCATCCTAAAAAACAATGTATTGAGGCTTTTATTGTTTGATCTCACTTACTGTTGAATCTCTGTTTTTCAGGCATTCATTTGACAGTTCATATTTACAAAATAAAAGGGTGCAATGTGTAACTGGGACCTCCACTAAGAGGGCTTTTACTTTACTTTTCACATGGTTTGAGCAGCAATAGTTAGAGTTACAAAGACAGCAGATTCCAGAGCAGTCCTTATTAGTTCCAGCTGAAGTACAATGTGATTTTTCTACCAGTAGGTGTCACTAGTGCACACTGAGCTATCAAGGAATCTGATAGTAGTACATTTCGGCTAAACCTAAAGATGTTTCACAACCACACGTGTTCTAATTCATATCTGGACAAATAATTTTTTTCCCCAAACCCAAGGTGACCTATTCATGTTAGTTGTTTGTGTCTCATGCTCATGTGATGAAACTGTGTTTGTGTGTGATTCCAGTAGTGGCCTGTTAAACTTCTGCGCCGTGGCCCTGGCGCTGTGCGACCTGGACTTCAGGCCTGTAGGAGTTCGCCTGGACAGCGGGGACCTCTGCAGGCAGTCGGTCGAAGTCCGCCGCGTCTTCAGACTGTGCAGCGAGCAGTGAGTGAGGCGCCACGCCGCGCCTGTGTGCGTCTTTAGAACCCACTGTGAGAACGCGCCCCGTGTCTGAGCGTCTGTTGTCGCTCTGCAGCTTCTCCGTCTCCACCTTCGACTCGCTGATCATCGTTGGGACCAATAACATCACGGAGCAAAGCATGGTGGAGCTCAACAAGAAGGTAGATCTCGCCTGAACACCTGATTGTTTATGATGAGCAAAAAGGTGTGTTCCCCCCCCTCCCTCGCTTCTCCCTAAAGTTCTGTGCATTATTATTGCAGGAGAATGAGATCGATGTGGTTGGAGTTGGAACACATCTGGTCACCTGCACACGGCAGCCCTCGCTGGGCTGTGTGTATAAGGTAATGCCCTCCATTGGCCCTTCACATGCCTCAAACTCCCTTCTCCATTTAACATTTCCAACGGTGCCTTTTGGGTTTGTGTATCAGCTAGTGGAGGTGAGGGGGAGACCCAGGATGAAGATCAGCGAGGACCCTGAGAAAAGCACCGTCCCCGGGAGGAAAGCTGTCTACAGGCTAGTAGACGCTGAGGGTGAGAATCCACGTGTACCTTCAACTCTCTGCACCCCCATCGCAACGCACTTTATGAATCTGTTTTTACCATCTTACTTTAGTTATGGCCGTCTCTTCTAGTGCCGCTCCAAGAGCTACAGCCGGCCAACAGCTGCCAGACCAAATAGACCATCATGGTAGCCATCCCTTTAAGGTTCTGGGTGTGTGAGGCCATTATTGGCAATCTTACACTACTACGAACGGATATATATATATATCATCATGCATTGAAAAACAGACACCAATTCTACTGATTTTATCCATTTATAACATAGGTGACACAATGGACCCCTGGGAGAGTCTCTCTATCATTTGCTTCACACGTTATTTTAATGGCTGTAAGAATAGAATCGGTTGGTTTCCTGATGCATGATGACCATCTGAGCCTGTCTGGGCCCCCAGTTTCCTCATCGGCCTTTTCACCGCTTCCTACTCCTTCCTCCCTTTCCAGGCCATCCTTTTCTGGACCTGGTGTGTCTCGCTGTGGAGTCTCCTCCGGAGGCAGGAGTCTCTCTGAGCTGTTACCCTCTGATGTGTGATAACGCCAGAGTCTCAGTCATTCCAGCTCAGGTCACCTGTCTGCGCCAGGAGGTGTTCACCAAAGGACGGGTGAGTACAATTAGGAGACCAGTGGCTGTTTCCTGGTGACTTGGTGTTGTGGTTGTTTCATTTTTCATTGCATTGCATTGTTATATTTGGACCATAAGAGCAAACGTCGGTTTAATTGTACACCAGTCTGTGTGACGTGTGCATAGTCTCCCTTGTGGAGTTAAAATATTGTTGACTTGATATATTAGTCAGCAGTAGACACTGTGGACTTCATATGGAGGACACACCCATGAACTCCCCACGCCTCTCTCGTCTCTCTCGGTACACTAGACCACATCTGTAAGCAGTTTATTCAAAGATTTTGTGTGGGTCATTTTGATTTAAAGGTATTACAAGAGTGAGAAAAAAAATCAAGGATAAAGGAAGAATATGGAGAATATCCTCTTTGTGGTCCTTAAGCACAAGCGATCACTCTGTATGTACTGTAAGGGATTTAGCTGTAGAATATATAAATATAACAATAAACCAAAGTTATTACAAGATGAAAGAAAGTATCATACTTAATTAAAAAATATGGATTTGTTGTTTTGAGAGATGTAGAATCGCACAAAACAAGGCCATATGGCCGGCCTGTACTTTGTAAGACAGCCTCATGAATGTGTCTCCCACTCTTTGTAGGTCACACACCCTGTGAGCAGCGCTGCAGAAACCAGAGTGAAGGTCCAGAGTTCCCTCCAGACTCTGAACCCTCGACACAAGCGGCTGCAGGAGCCAGACTCCTACGGAGTGAGCGTCACACACAAACACGTACAGAGAATACAAACTATGGTTCTGGCTTTAATATGCCGTTCTCTTCCTCCAGGTGGCGCTGTCTGAGAAACTCCATCACCTGGTCACAGAGATCCGAAAAGGAAGCTCCAACAACAGCCACTTTCTACTGCCTAACTGACTCTATCCGTCTTTTTAGTCTTTTTGTCGACGCTCTTTTCCAAAGTGCCTCACAGGGAGAGAAGTGCATACGTTTGTAGTCCGTGTTCCCGATGAACTGCACCATGACTCTGACAACAATGGAATACACAAATACAAATGTGTGGCACAGCTAATGTCTGCACACCCGGGACATTACACACAACCATTCTGCACAACCGTTGAGCAGAACTTGACTTTGTACTTTTGAAAAGTCCAGAGTGGACCGATGGAAGCAAATGAAAATACAGCATCTGGACTCTATGGACCGTTTTTCTGCTGGAAACTGTGGTTGGATGTATTCAACCAGAAACTGGAAAGCAATTTTAATATATGGATAATAAAAAGGTGGAGCACAATTTGTAACACTTCCTACATTAAGACCATGGCAGAATCAGAAGAAGTTATCAAACTGCCTGAAATTCACTAAAAAAGTAGCCAACTGCAACCTCTTACTTGGGCCTTATACTGTAGATTAAAAAAAAACAATGGTTTATAATAATTCTGATCTTAAAGATGCAGTTATTAAGAATTACAACAGAACACTGGTAGTAAGTAGACCTGGAGTCAAGACTCATTTTCAAACATTAGTAATGTCTGACTGTTGGCATGAGAAAGGATTATAGATCTTTAATAATAGATTGATTGGTTAAAACAGACCAAATAGTAACCATGGCGGCACACTAGCAGCTGAAGAGAGTTTTTTTTTTTTTCTCTGAATTTGGTGGAGACCATAATCAGAGGTAAAAGTAGAGCGAATATCTGAGTAACGATACACATCTAGGAGGTTGTTTGCGGTGGGACCAAACATGAATTATTGCAATTTAGATTTCTGCTACTTATGCGCGGTCAATCTCTCCAGAACACCTCGGGCGGCTTTCCACTACCCCTCCTGGCCCGAATCAAAGAATCAGCTCGGTGCAGCTTACAAATCAAAACGGATCTAATGAATAAAAGATGTTGCAATCGCGCTATGTACAGTGTAAGAGAATCTCCCTTTTTAATATACGACCAACAAAGATGGTTCTCCTGAAACTTTTGCATCTCAGCATTAGATGCCTAAAGAGAACTACCCACAATTAATAGTATTAGGGTAAAATAATGTGGTAAAAAGCAGTGTAAGCAAGGAGGCGTAAAATAAGGTAAACCAAGAGGACGGCACACATTTGTTCAGACATATTGAAATGTATACATTCCAAACGTTACAAATTAATGATGAAGAAAAAAAAGTAACAAATGAATTCAGGCTTTATATCTAAAATATTCAATTTTCTCATCGAAGCAATTCTGGCAAAAAAAAATAATAAATGACCTCCACGAGGAAAGGGGTTGAAAACCTGAAAACTAAATCATATTTCTTGCCGATGTCACGGGGACGGGACATGTGGCATCCATTCATATTTACCATTTAAGGCCCTTACAGACTCTCACACTCAACCATTAACAGGTGGCGTCAGTTGAGTCCCCCGAGGGGTCAGAGTTCATGGTTCAGGGGGGGATATTGAGTTTGGGGTTTCCCTGAGTTTGGATTGTCTGCCTGCTGACGAGTGGTGGCAGACATGCAGATACACCCATCACACATGTGCACATGATTAGGCCAAAGGTACGGGCTGTGATGTCATCCACTTCCCACTGAGGTGGATGACATGGTGAATCTCACACTTGGAGCCTTCAGCTTTTTGAGTTGAAAAGAACGTGGTTGTTGGGAAACAGACTAATTGATATCCACAGTGTGTTTGAAAACTATAATGTTGTAATTGGGGGAGGTGAACTGTTGAAATACTGAGCAAAAACCGCATCCTTGATTTCTTTGAACTGTCTATAACTCTAAACATATAAGTTTATGTTGGTTTGTATAAGTCCTTAAGGGTACCTTGCAGGCTGTTCATATCTAGATGGGGGCCAAGTAGCTCGTAGCCAGTCAATCACCAGGATGAAGGTACACCTGGTATCTGCACTTTGCCTACACATTTGTAGTTATATATTAATATCAAATGTTCATTGAATTTCGGTTTAACAAAACAAATACAGTTAGAATTGGGTCTAGAATTATTAGTTGCTGATTTAATTCATGACCTATTCATATACGTGTTACTCTTGTTATTAAAGAATTGTTCTTATTTACTGTGGATCTCACGCACAAAAACAGAATCAGCGTTGATAATTTGTTGGGGCAGCTTTCCGCGTTTAACCCCTGCGTGACCTCTTGACCTCCCCAATCCCCGCTAGTGTCCCCTCCACCGGAGCTGCAGGTCTCCTGGAGACCGGCCGAGGTCGCTCTGCTCTCGTCCTCCTCTCATTCTCCCGTAAACTACAGTATACAGGAGCTTTTTCCTGTCGGCCAGCCTTGATTTCCTCTCGAGAACCTTCCGGCGTCGGAGCGGCGCGGACGCGCGGACCGAGCAGACGTCAGCGGGGGATCCCGGTTCGAGGCACCGCGGGGGGTGTGAGGGGGGGGGGGGACGACGACTCCCTCACAGCGCGCGGGCCACCTCCACCACGACCGAGTAGGACAAGGCATCCCGTCGGCGGTGCAACGTGCCCAGGAAGGAGGAGTGTGTGGAGGGGGAGGAGAACGGTTCGGCGGATGGGAGAGACACCGCTCCGTGGTCTCTCTCTCTCTCTCTCTCTCTCTCTCTCTCTCTCTCCCCCCTCCGGCGTTTCGTCCCACTCGTCCTCGCAGGAGTCTTGAGACGGACACGTCTCGTCCGCCCGGGGGACGCGGAGTTCAGTGAGCGGCGAAGCGAGGAGCAGCAGGAGGACACTCGCGGAATGGAAACCCGAGGCCAGCGGCGGGGAGAGCTCCCGAGCTGGTGCGCTGCTTGAAGCATCTGGAAAGGATAACCCGGAGATACCGCCCCCCCCCCCCCCCCCCTCCAGAGAAACCAGGGGACCACTCACATCTGACTTCTGGGTTCCTGCTCCAGAGGGATATCTGCGTTGCAGTTTTGGGTTGTCCAATTGTTTTACCTGCCATTGACCGTCCCCTCCTGTCCCCGGTGGTTTGGACATGTTGGACAAATAGTGCCTTTGCGGATTAAAGGGATTTTAACGTGCAACCCTGTCCCCACACCCCAGTCGTCCTGCAAGGTGTGCGTGCCGCGATGCACTGAAGATGTGTGCAGCCAGGTACAACGGCTGTGCCGAGGGGGCCGCCGGGGGCCCCGCGGGGTCTCCTGGTCCGGCCACAGCGTCCCGGGCGACGGACTGGACGGAGGTCGGTCCACGCATCCTCCACAGCCTCGCGATGGGGACAGTGATGACCCTCTTCTACCAGAAGAAGTCCCAGCGGCCCGAGAGGAGAACCTTCCAGATAAAGCAGGACATGCGGCAGATAGCGTGGGGCCGAAACCCCGAGAAAATAGAAGGAGAGGGTGAGTATTGATTTGTAAAGGGTGAATACTGAGTGGACCTGCGGGGCTCATAGTTCATTCATGCATGGAAGACATCCGGGTTGTCTCTCAGTCACGTGCATCATGTATACACTCGTTTCTTCCTCACATCCTTCACTTTAGATTTAGTATCCAAAGATGGTGAGAAGTCAGACTGGAGTGTCAGAGAAGGCGCTGACAGTCACAAACAGAACCCCGGGGGACATATTCTTTGTCCCCATGTGCAGTTGCAGTTTGCAACTTTTTGGTTTGTGGCCCCTTAAAAAAAATCAAATCGTGTTGGTGACTTCTTCTTTAATCACAGGTTGGTGGAACCAAAGAAAACCATTCTTTCGCAGATTATTTCTATTTGTTGGATTTTTAGAACGAATTCAAAGTATTTTTTATTGTTATTTATTAGATAAAACTTATTATGACCCCACATGGAGGACAACTGTATTAAGGCAAACCCAAATTTCAAACAGATATGTGCTGCCAAGAAGAAAATTAAATTTGAGAGCAATATTTCACCACCACAAACGATCATGTTATTTGTTGTGGAGTGGCAGCAGACGTTTCACAGGTTTATGACTAACAATATCAACACATAACATAGGATTGTCTGCAATGCTTCACGCGGTTAGGGGTCAGTTAGAAAAAGCGTTTTGTGCTCGCACATGGACTGAATATAAAACACCCAAACTCTTTTAGTGTCGGCCCAAATGTTTCTGTTGGAAGGAGAACTGTCAGATAGGAACCGTTTGTTGTGATTGCCTGGTGCGACTCAGTCTTGTTTCTCAGACATGTGATCCAGTACTTTCCTTATTAAATCAGAATTTTCGACTTTTCGCTTAATTGTTCTCCCATTGCTCAGATACGCACTTTATGCACTTTCAATGAAAAATAATCTGGTCTACTTAAACAATTTGGCATTCAACTTTTTATTATATTTAATATTCTTCGCCAAAGAATCAACAGGACAGATGAGCGAACTCCATCCTGCGTTGTGGCCGAAAGGCCAAAGAAAGGACCTATTAGGTCAACATCTGGATGGAAGTTCAAGAATTGTCTTGTGTGTTATCTGCGTTCGCGTTGAGAAGTGATGGTTGCCTAGGAACCACGTGGCTGAAACCAGAACTCTCCCCACGTCCGAACACCACTTGAGCTTGTAAGAAGTACAAGTAGCCAGGGCCCTCCTTTTGACCTCTGCTTCCTCCGTGTGAGGGGGGGGGGGGGGGGGGGAAACAAGTGGAGAAAAAAAAAATAAAGAGGCCGGCTCCTCCCCCTGTGAGACAGGAATCGTTTTCACTGCTGCCAGGTTTGTTTCGCCATCTTCTTTTAGTCCTCACTTTTGATGACATGATAACGGGAGGAAAACGTGTTCGCCCACTTGCACACAGGTGAGCGACAAAGGAGCTTTCAGAGAATCCCAGGTGTCGACATCGTTCCCCTGACTGTAGCCTGTTGTTGGGTGATCAGTCAAAGGCAAACTCTTTGAATGTGGGGCAGCTGCAACGAGGCGGTCTGGCAATCGGTGGTTTAAAGTTAAGTAAACATCGTCCTCAGCCCGAGTCGACGCCAGGGTGGGGGGGTCAATTGTGGAAGGACGTTCAGTTGCTCTTGTTTTTTAATCTATGTGCGCTTCCCCCCCCCCCCCTCTGAACGCTCCATGGCACGTGGCAGCGGCACAGATGTAGGTGTAGTTTCTGCTCGGGGAGGGTCATTAGACTTAAGATTATTCATCCGTAGTCATAAAGCCCTCGGAGATTCCAAGGGGACGACACCCACACCACCATAAGCCACCAGCGGCCCTTCAAAAAGGTGGTGGTGGGGGGGGGGGGCCGCCCTGTGGAGAAACACAGGGGCACATTCCAGGAGCTCAGCAGGTCTCCCCTTCACTTGATCTCCCACAGCTCCATCTCTCAACTACCCACTTATTCCTCCCTCCCCTCCCTCCATCTTCCTCCCCCATCTGTGCTTCTCCCAGTTTCCTCCCCCCACTAAACACCCTTTGTCGTCTCTGACCTCCCGTGTCCCTCTCTGAGTCTATTTGCTTTCACTTTCAATCTGAAGTCCAGGTCCATCATTTGATTCTTTTGTTCTGAGAAATGTAACTCACATTTATCTGAATGGCCGCATCGCTCTGTCTGGTCTCGCCTCCCCCTTCTCTCTCCTGATTTTCCTTCCTGTGTTTTTGTTGCCCGTTTGTTTTTTTTCCTCCTGCCGTTTGCCCGGACATAACGTTTCTCCCTGAGCTGCGCTGTTTGTCTTTGACATGAGCGCCTTGGCAAACAGCGGAGGTATTAAAGCCCGAGGAACAGGAAGTGTGGGGTTATCAGGGAGTGTCTTGCTTCCCGTCTCAGATTGGAAGGACTGGCTGGCTGCAGGAGAACAAAAGGTCCAGCATCTTCTGCAGGAAGCAGAGACATGGACCACAAAATGAGGCGCTGCTTCATTAGCTCGCGCCAACCTTATAAAATGTGATTATTTCTGCATGTTTGATACTTTATAATAGCCATTTCCAAAAAAAAAAAACTGCTGCTTTGAGTTGCCACTAAAAAAGGTGAGGGCTGTCACTTATTCAAAAATTCCCTCTCTAAGAACTCGGAATAGGTTGGGGACAGTGATGTCCCTCTCTATTCATCCCTAGTCATTTCCCTTTTCCCTTTGTCCATTTTATGACCCGCCCTCGTGCTTATTTTTCATTCTCGTCTCCCATCGTTCGGCTTCCCTGTGATTTATAAACTCCAAGTAGACTTCTGCCATCTGGTCGGGAGTGATGTCACCAGCTGCACCAAGAACAGTTTGTTTCACTGGAAATGCACTGCAATTATCCACGGCTGGTGGTTTCAGGTCAGCAGTGCACCCAACTCACGGTGCGTTCAGGGTCCTTTCATTCAGTGCAGGCATTGAGCTCACTGAAGACTGATGGACACTTGGTTTGCCAAGTTCTCTGACAATGATTGAGTTTCTTCCTTTGTGTGAGACTGCTGGCAGTATCTTCTACTCTGATGTGTCTCCAGTTGGCCCACTGTGTGACTTCCTCTGACATCAGGCCGATTCTTTGAAGAAGCCCTGTGTGTCTTTACCACCACCATGCACCAGTGTTAAAGGCCGGAGGAATCATGCCTGGTGTGTCTGTGATTATCCAAAAGTGCATTTGTTTTTCTATTTAATTACATTCATCAAATGTCTGTGAGAAACACAGAGCATCCATGAGATGAACCTTCTCCTTGAAAACAGCTGTCTCAGCTTCATTTAAGTCATTGACTCTCATCCAGCAAGATAAACTGTTGAGATATTATTTTTCACAGGAAATATCCATTCAAAATAGAGGATTTGCAATAAGCAGATGAATGTTTTGGAATATTCAGTTTTATGGGATCTGCGGTTGTGAATGTTAAAAAAGTTGAATAGATATGGGTCCAGATGCTCTGCAGCTTTTTTCCCCTCTGAAACTTTGCAACCAGACGGCCCTTTTGGAAGGTTTATTCTTCCAATTAAAGAATGTCAACAGATCCTTTGAAAAACACCAAAAACCAACTTCCTGTCTGCGGCTCTTAGCCCCAAGCCCATTGGCTACTAATGAACAGAAAATCCTAGCTCAGCTATATGCTAAAACACCTGGTTGGTTCTCATCACACATGACTTAACGGGACCAAATAGTCCATTTGTTGTGAATTATTTTCAGATGCAGATTAATCCTTATTTGGCGCTCGAGTGGGTGTACGTGTTGGTAAAAGCGGGACTATGAGAGGAATATAGCACGTCATTGGACACGTCCTTTAAGTCATCACAGTTGTTGCGCTCTGCTGCAGGAAAGTACAACGTTAGTTCAAAGTGTTTCCCTTCACAGGCGTATAACAGAGCGTGTCATTAGTGGGCAAGACCTCAGTCAGATCCGGCTACGCCTTCCTCTGCTTCATCCAGCTCTTAAACCGCCGTCCAGCTCAATCACGCACACGGCTCCGTCCGAAGATAACGGACGTTCCGTCTTAATCCGATGCCAAACGTACTCCCTGTCGTCTGCACATGCAGGAGCCTCAGATAGGAACCAGACCCCCTCGGCTCCTTCATCCAGGATTGTATGCAACCTGCCGAGGAACAGCAGGCAGGCTGCTCTGTGTCTACCTGTTGGGGGGGGGGGGGGGGGCACTCGCATATGAACCGTCTGTGTTCTCTTATAATATTCCTGTTTGGTTTTGCCCGGGGAAGAAAATAGCACGGAGGCTCACAAGGGGCGCATTCAGGTCAATTGTGTGCATGTGCTGTGGGAGGCCTGTGTTTGGTGTGTGAATGCCGGAGCATCTATGAGAGCACGGTTATGTGTGTTTGCACAAGACATCTGCTGTGTCAATACGTTTTCTCGGTGGGTGCGTCGACCGCTGCAGGTGTCGAAGCAGAGTTTACGTCGCCCGACTCGTCCACCCCCTTGTTAACCCTTCCGCTGCGAGTGTGTGTGGATTCCTTGTTAGATGTAGAAAGGCTTTGATTAAACCCGCAGAGTTTTTTTTTAAAGTAAGAAGAATATAGCGAGGAGACGCTAGAGCTGTTGAACAGATGACAAACAAGGCTCAGTTATCCTTAACGCGCTGGCATTCACACACCAAACACCAGAATAACCTGCCTTACTTATGCTATAATCTATACAAATACTCCTTAATAAAGACTTGAATAGTGTTATTTGAATGCTGTGTCAATGCACGATTAAGGAAAAACCACCTTAAATAAAGATAAGAAAATAAGTCTTCAGATGACAGTCCTTGACAAGGTTTTTTCTAAAATCCTGTCAAAAATTAAACAAATGTTTACTATTTTAACAATTATTTTAGGACAAAAATATATATTTGGAGCAGAACACATCTATCAAGAGATATATTTTGATAGAAAACTAAATAGAGTTACTCATTCTGCATCCAGATGGATGTCTTTGACAATTTTGAGATGTACTTTTAAAACCATGATATAGTTTTTTTTTTTTTTTTAACCAACTCCGTCAAGGTTTGAAAGGACTTCTGAGGTGAACCTTTTATGGATTCTTTTCTCTAAAACACTTGCAGGCCGAGCTACAAAAAGTGTCTGTTTGTTTGCCTGCTGTTGAGAACCTCTTCAGACTTTTGGAGCATCCTGCCACCGACAGCTGAAATGTTTGTCCGTCTGTTTTTTGGCTTCGTGCACACACACACACACACACACACACAGTACACTGGTTGAGCTCTCTGGCAGAACATCTCTGCGTGTTTGGCAGGGAAGCGAACAACGTGCCAAACTGTGATTCATGGTTGTGTGCATATTTGTGTTCATGCAACACTATCCTTCCTTCCTTCCTTCCTTCCTTCCTTCCTGCCTCCTCCAGTGGACATACGAGAGATCCGGGAGCTGCGTTTGGGGAAAGGCTCCCGTGATTTTGAGCGCTACCCGGAGGAGGCCCGTAAACTTGACACCGCCCACTGCTTCATCGTGCTCTACGGCCTGGAGTTTCGCCTCAAGACGCTCAGCGTGGCCGGTCAGTGTGCATAAAGACCTGCGTGTGTGTGTGTGTGTGTGTGTGTGTACAAGTGATTACCAATTTAACTTTAACTGCTACTCTCTAGAACCTTCTGCCTATCAATCTGAGAACATATGTTATATGTGTTTTCAGCATGTTTCAAGGATACAATAATTTGTTATTTTACGATGCTTGATTGTATGAAGGAGCCCTTACACACGAGTAGAAGTACTGATACACTCGGGTCAGTGAGGATGTTTGTAGTGGTATGGTAATGTTTGCCAGGAAGGTGCATGTCCGTGCCTGTTGTTTTTGTCCGTGATGAGAGTTACTGTAGTGTAGTGTGGAATGATTCAATGCCTTGGTGTGTGTGTGGAATGACAGCTCACTAGCATTATTCATCCACTACTTTGCTGACATTATTATATTCCCGACCCATAATGAAGACGTAGAGCCAATGCATGTTAACGGGGTTTCTTTGCAGCCTTCAGTGAAGAGGAGGTCAACATGTGGATCACTGGGCTCAACTGGCTGATGATGGACACCCAGAGAGCTCCTGCACCGCAGCAGATAGACAGGTGGGTGTCGCCGTGTTCTGCTGCACGAGGGGCTACTGTGAGACTGACCACCTGACCAGCAGTCTTCTAAAGCGTTCATCTTGGTGCTTTGGGTGCTTTATTATTCTGCTCTCTCTCTCTCAACTGAAATTTACTTCTAAAGAAAGATTTAGAGTCATTTTTTATTCACATTTTATTCTGATCTGCATATTTCTCCATAGTCGCTTAACGGGTTTTTCCGGATGTTTAAGGGGGTTGGTGTCTTCTTTTTTTTTTTTATTGACTGCGCTATTTAAGTACGTCAACAAACTAGCACAAAGTTCCAAATACATACACCTGGGGAAAAATATAATTATAATCATTTTCTGGGTGTTTAAATCGCTGGGGTCAAATTGACCCCAATGGTAAAAGGTGTTAGTAAATGTGAAGGTAACAGGAGGGTAAAAGGAGTACCTCGTTGTCTATCTTATTTGTCCATAATGTAAACTGACCTTGGGTAGGTTTGAACGTTTAAAAGAAGGCTCCCAGTGTTATTCAGGCTGCCAGCACTGGAACCAGTAGTGAATTTGATCAACGGAAAACGATTCGGCAACAACTTTGGTCAAAGTAACTTCTTTAAGCAAAACAAATAACCAGAAGCAGCTACTCAAACATGAATGTTTGCTGGCCATTGTCTTCTTCTATGATTGGAAAATGAATGTCTTTGAGACATTTCAGCATTAAAACAATGAATCGAGTAACTCTAATGAGCAGTATGACTGTTTTGGTCAGTTTTCCTCAATTTGTGGGCAAGTTATAAACCTTCATCCCTGAACTATTTATTTGAGTGTTCATAAATGACCCAGTACAATCCTACCCCGGCGTATATGTGATGAAATGATATCTGGATGCATCAAAAGAGGTAGTGACCTGGTGGGAAAGGGAGGTGCTGGTTGGAGAAGAGGACAAACATTTGTTTTTGGGATGAAAATATTGACTCGAGATGAATGTGCGGGGGCAGGTTTGGCTTCTGTGGTGCGAGCAGGAGAATATAAGGCGGCTGTGGACATAAGGTGAGCAGTATAAGTCTGGAAAAGGTCAGAGGAAATTAAATAGCTAATTTGGTCTCTTAAGATTCAACAGATTTGACCAGGTTGGACAAATACAGAGTCTGTGTAAAGTAAATTCTCTGTATTAAGTCAAACTATAATTGGAATTCTTCTCACTTTTTGTGTACAAATGTTATAAAATACATTTACACTTTATTTTATGTTAAAGGTATAGTGTGTAGAAATTTGGCCAGAGATTGGCAGAAGTGGAATAGAAGTATATAGTGTATAATCAGCTGAAAATAAGGGTGGTATTTGCGCTGGTATCCCTATTTTTCTAAAATAGGGATGTTTACTCCACATACGGCGGGTCATCTCCATGGATTTTGCTGCGTTGTTCTACGGTAGCCCAGAATGGACAAACATAACACTGGCTGTAGCATATGCATCACCCTATTTGCCATCAACTGGATGACTCCGGTGATTCAAAAATCAATTAAATCCGAATGTATGCATGTCTGCCCACACATGTACCTGCACATCTGGATGAAGCATGTTTCTGTGGAAATGTGGTATGAAAAGTGTTCCCTTGCTCTCCACCATACTCTCTCCACCCCCCCCCCCCCCCACACACACACACACACACACCCCTGCAGGTGGCTGAGGAAGCAGTTTGAGGCCATGGACCGGACCCACGAGGGCAGGTGGGTGACTCGCCACCAACACGCCAACACCCAATCAGAGCTCCCACAGCCGCCCGGGATGGATGCCCGCTGGGCGGGCCCCTCGCAGCAGGTGGCACGTGGCGGTTAAACCCGATCCAGATGTTATGACAGAGTGTGTCACACCCCTGTCAGGGCTCTGCGATGACCTCAACCTGCACACACATCCCACACCGGTTTGCTCCCGTGCTCGCATTAATAAATCCGGCCTTCTGTTTTGGGTGGAAGCCGCCGCAGGACAAACAGCCTGCCACGGCCTGATAAGGAGCAGGAAGTGATGCGATGGGCCGGGAGAGGGCAACTTCCTGTCTCCTGTGAAAATAGTAACAGTAGCTAGACAGAGGGGAGCGGGTGGAGGGAGGAAAAAGACCTGGCAGTAAATTGCGGTCGTTGACCCCAAGCAGATCGCCCCGGCGCATTGACCTGGATCATTTCTCTCCCCGCCTCTCGCCTTCTTCCTTCAGCCGCATGTGTTTTGTAAATCAGTAAAATTCATTATCCATGTGTTGTTTGAGGTAAAGGCATTAGCAACTCCGCAGAAGAAGCTGCAAATACGCTCTTTTAATACAACAAAAACTAGATCTGTTAAAGAGCTGTGCTATTGATTTACATCTTTTCTCCCGATGGAGTTTGCCCAGTTGGCCAGAACCGGGTTTTGGCTTAAAAATCAAGCTCAAAGTGTTATTCTTCATTGTGAGCTAATCTCTTGAGCCACCGTGGACATGAACGTGCTCAGAAGAAAATGGGAATTTGAACGTTTAATTGAAATCCCGTGACAGCTGGTGACCAGCGCGTGACACCATGAAGAAGCTCCAGAACAGCTGCTAAATGCACCACAACAAGGTTTTGTCAATGACTTTTAAGCTCGACAAACGCGTCACGTTTCAACTCAATTTCTATAAAGAACAGCTGTTTTTTTCCAAACCTATTTTTAGTATAAGGATATTTAGATTCTGAGGAGTGGGTGCTTGAGTGATGCCATCCTGTAAGTGGCCAGCTCTCCTCTGTGTCCAGCACAAGACGTTTCACCTTCTAACCTCAGTCTCTCAATGTAGAATCCTCGCAGTGACGTTGGCTCTTTAAAAGCAAAGAGCGCCATCTCCTGCTTCCCCCGTGTATGTTTCCTTTGAACCTTCCCCTCTCTTGTCCATTGTTCCAGCATCACAGTGAAGGACGTGAAAGCTCTGATGCCTCAGGTCAACTACAGAGTGCCCAACACGCGCTTCCTCAAAGACAAGCTGCAGGTCAGAGTTCATTTCATTTGAGCCTCTCTGAACGTCGGCCCCCTGGATGCGCTGACTCTCGTTCTCCCTGTTCACAAAGGAGGTGGAGGCCAGGAGCGACTTGTCCTACCCCAACTTCTCCCAGCTCTACAGAACGCTGATGTTTGACGCTCAGAAGACTGTGAGTGTTTGGAAGAAGTCCTCAAAACCTTTGCTTGCGTAAAAAGCCGTCGTGTCACAGTGGGAGAAAAGGACCATGTGCTTGTTGTACTCTTTACGTTGATGCCTACCATAGTATTTGGTTTTTATGTATATTATCTTATGGTTCAACATTATTATCTGTAACTTTGCACGCTCTTCTATATTCTGTAAACTCTGGATTACACTCTGGTTTTCAACAGCAACCACGTGCTGCTATTCATTTTGGGAATACTGGATGAGAGATATGAAATGCTCATTTTACAGCCCCTAAACACACAGCCGCTAACGTCCCCCATCAGATGTAATTCCCTCTGAAATGGAGTTATGGACGAGTTTAAAGCACCGTTTTTCTACATCCGACTCACTCCCCAGCACTGTGTTTGTGTTTTCGAGACCTTCTGCACTCGCACCCCCCCGCTCACCCGTCCATCACCTGGTCCCTCCCCCTTTTTTTGTTCCCAGATTATTGAGCAGCTGGAGCTCTCCTTCCCACTGCGGTGAGTGCCTTCCTCCACCGCCTCCTCTTCCTCGGTGAAGACCGCTCCCTTAGCCAGTGTCAACCTTTCTTTAACCTTCACTCCTGCCGCGTGACATCTCGTTTGTAGGAACGTTGACAGGCCGGCGCTTTGTCAGATCTCCCTGTACGACTTCCAGAAGTTTTTACAGATGGACCAGAAGGTACTACAAGGCGCAGGCATTGCTCTCTTTGAAGCTGCTCTGTGCTCACTTCTTTCTCCGGCCGGTCTCAGGAGACCTGGGCGTCGGACCTGAGTCGCGTCAGAGAGTTCCTCGCGGGGTACATGAGGGGCGGAGCGCAGCCGGAGCCCGTGCTGCAACTCGACGAGGTAAACCGGAGAACCCGCCGGAGAAAAGCTGCGGGGATGTGTTTCCCCCCATCTGATCACTTTGCTTTGTATTCCAGTTCCTGACGTTCCTGTTCTCCAAGGAGAATTCTGTGTGTGACCCTCGCCTGGCGCCTGTCGTTGCTGAGGACATGAAAAGGCCGCTGTCGCAGTACTGGATCTCCTCTTCACACAACACGTAGGTCTCAACATCTGGGTCTCGGGTGTTCCTAAAAGTCCATATCTTTGTGTCAGGAGTCCCGTTACCGGGATCTTGATGACTTCAAGGTACTAACAGTGATTTGTACGTGCCTTGTTTAGGAAAATCTGCTTATGAAAGGATCGATTTTTAAGCAAGTGGGACCAGAGTGACTCACTTTGGAGTCAATGTTTCTTTTCCTTCTGCAAAAAACAGCAGTTAAATTGAATGTAATGCCAACAATTCTTTACTTAGAAGTAGAAAATCCAACATGAGCTTACTGAATCGACTGATCACTTTGTCATTAATAAAGAAAGAAGAATCCAATTATTTTCTGTCTCCATTTTAAATGTGTAGGAAAAGGAACAGGTTATTGAAGGAACTATTGACCTAATTCATTAAATCAACAATCACCTTGCTCGATATTGTAATTAAATCTCCTCGACCGCTGCTCTTTTAAACTTGTTTCCACGTTGTCTTCTGCTCAGCTACCTGACAGGTGACCAGTTTTCCAGTGAGTCGTCTCTGGAAGCCTACGCCCGCTGCCTCAGGATGGGCTGCCGCTGCATTGAACGTAACAGTCTGCTGCATTTGATTCCTTCTGACCAGAAAATGATACTTCCTCACATGCTGGTCACACCTGTTTGCGTGTTCCTTTCTGTTTTCCGACCTCAGTGGACTGTTGGGACGGACCTGACGACCTGCCAATCATCTACCACGGTCACACGTTGACCTCCAAGATCAAGTTCCTGGATGTGCTGCACACCATCAAAGAACAGGCCTTCGTCACATCAGAGTAAGCTTTTTACCCCTCCGCCGGTGAAAACAAGGCCTCCTCCTGGGGGGAGTCACGCCTGTTTGTGTGTTTGTGCAGCTACCCCGTGATCCTGTCCATCGAGGACCACTGCAGCGTGGTGCAGCAGAGGAACATGGCCACGCACTTCAAGAAGGTGTTTGGAGATCTGCTGCTCACCAAGCCGGTCGATAACACCGCGGAGGAGCTCCCCTCGCCGCACCAGCTCCGCAGGAAGATCCTCATCAAGGTACACGAACCAAACGCCCACCTCCGAGGGGCCGCTCACAGCGCTCCCACGCTGACACTCATCCCGACGCTTCATCCCTGTTGTCGCAGCACAAGAAGCTGGTGGAAGGCACGCCGTACGAGGAGGTGTCCTCAGCCAGCTACTCGGAGAACGACATCAGCAACTCGCTGAAGAACGGCATCCTTTACCTGGAGGACCCCATCGACCACGTGCGTGTGCATTGGTTGTTACGCACCGCGCGCACGCCGCCTGCCGCGTTGCTGAACGCTGTTTTTTTTTTTTCTGTGTGTGACTCACAGACGTGGACGCCGCACTATTTCGTCCTCACCAGTAATAAGATTTACTACTCAGAGGAGACGTCCCACTACCAGACGGCCGAGGAAGAGGAGGACGACGAAGGGAAAGAGGTGGGGAGGCGGTTACGTTCAGTTATGGGGGGGGGGGGGGGGAGTATTAAGAGTATTAAGATGACGCTCAATTGCTCTTTGGTGTATTCGGTCAGGAGTGTAACAATAACGAGCAGCACTGTGCAGAGCGCTGGTTCCACGGGAAGCTGGGTGGAGGTCGCGACGGTCGACAGGTGGCGGAGAAGCTCCTGCAGGACTACTGCGAGGGCGGAGCCAAAGACGGCACCTTCCTGGTCCGGGAGAGTGAGACGTTTGTCGGGGACTACACCCTTTCCTTCTGGTCGGTAATAGTTGACAGGACGTCTCTCTCAAAGTAGAAGGGACCGGACTTTTTTACAGGGGAGGAAAAGAAAAAAGGAGAAGTGGGATTTATGTAGAAGGTTAAAGGTCAGACAAATGTGATCGTAGCAGTACAGTAGACTGTAGAAGTACTGTACTATACTCATGCAGACCAGTCAAATCCTTATTAGTCATTGAAGAATCTATCAAAGAATGGGTAAAAATAACTTGTATTCACGCCATGGAAAAAAGGCACACCTAAATGTTATTTTAACAAATATTTAACACATTTTTGGATGTTTTTAATTAAATATTGTTCTTAGCTGTGTGCACCTGTCACTCACCTCGTGTGCAGAAACACGACATAACCTGTGATGCAATTTGGGCGAAATTATTGACAGTTTTTGTCACTTTTCAGCCCGATTGGAGCTCTTAACGCCCCCCCCCCCCCCCCCCCCCCCTTCCCCCCCGTATGTCCCTCCCTCTCTCCAGGCGCTCTGGGCGCGTCCAGCACTGCAGGATCCATTCCCGCCAGGAGTCCGGCTCCACCCGCTTCTACCTGACCGACAACCTGGTGTTCGACAGCCTCTACCGCCTCATCTGCCACTACAGAGACACGCCCCTGCGCTGCAACGAGTTCGAGATGAGGCTGTGCGGCCCCGTGCCTCAGCCCAACGCCCACGAGAGCCGAGAGTAAGGGAACCCCCCCCCGGCGCCGCACACCGCGTGTCTTTGGCGAGCGAAGTAAAAGGTGGCGCAGATGTAGTGAATCCACCCGGCGTTGTGCCCTCCAGGTGGTACCACTCCAGTCTGACCCGCGTCCAGGCCGAGCACATGCTGATGCGCGTCCCCAGGGACGGCGCTTTCCTGGTGCGGAAGCGCAGCGAAAGCCACTCCTACGCCATCTCCTTCAGGTAGAAGAGGCTCCGCGCCCCCCCCCCACCCCCCCCCCCCCCCCCCCACGGTTCTGAAAGCGCCTCTCGGCCGCCGTGGCGCGTCGTCACCTGTCTGCGTCCGTCTCACCCCCCTCAGGGCGGAGGGGAAGATCAAGCACTGTCGCATTCAGCAGGAAGGCCGCCTCTTCATGTTGGGCAGCTCGGCGGAGTTCGAGAGCCTCGTCGACCTCGTGAGCTACTACGAGAAACATCCTCTGTACCGCAAGATGAGGCTGCGGTACCCCATCAACGAGGACACGCTGGACCGCATGGGCACCGCCGTGAGTCCCAACACCTGTACATTAAAAATGCTCTTTCTACGGAGTGTCCTGTGACCTCTGTGACCTTTTCCGCATGCTACTCTTATTTATATTCCATATGATAATCCAATACAATCATTTTGGAAATGATTTGTGGCATACAATGTGTTTTCTTCTTTCAATGGAATTCTACACTCTGACTTTCTCAGGTTTTTTTATTCACAAGATAAGGAACTATAACTTTTTGAAATAAGAGTTTCCTTCTGGTAGACATGCCATGCTGTGACGCATTTCATTTTATTCAAATCAAACAGCCGATTGACTTCAACGTCACTAGACTGCAGCAGTTGTTGTTGTGTATTTCTCAGGACCTTGACTACGGGGCTCTGTATGAGGTCCGCAGCCCTCATTTTTATGTGGAGGCCAACAAGATGCCCACAGCACGGGTAAGTGAGACCTTTTGGGTCGTTGGAGCTACATTGTTAACTTATTCAATGATTACCATTTTTTTTAGCAAATGATGAATCATCCTGTAAGGTAATATGGCTATAAGACTTTGTAATGATTGTTAGATGTGAAACCCATAGCAGCAGGAGCAGTTGGAGAACTACCGTATAGTAAATATCTGAATTACTCTGTAATACTCTGTACTCTGTAATGTACTCTGTAATATTGGTTGTGCAATCTACTCATGTAAGGACTAATAGCGTAACTCTACTTTTCAGCACCCAGCATTCAGTTGTACTGGGTCCAGTTTTTGCAATTTCTGTGTTCTCAGATAAGTTTTAAAGGAAGAGAAAAAAGTAAATGAACGCACCGAAGGGTTGTATCTAAAACGGAGAGGCTGTCGCTGTGTGCTGCGTTTCAGTGCACGGTCAAAGCGCTGTACGACTATCGAGCGCAGAGGGAGGACGAGCTGTGTTTCCCCAAGCAGGCGCTGGTCATGAACGTGGATAAGCAGGAGGGCAGCTGGTGAGTAAGTCACGCCACGTGGCCCCCCGTCACAATAAGAGCAGCTCGCCGTGAACCGCCCGCCTGCGTCTTTAGGTGGCGAGGTGACTACGGGGGGAAGAAACAGCTGTGGTTCCCCGCCAACTACGTGGAGGAGGTTCCCAGTTCTCCCACTAGAGAGATCGATGACGCAGTGAGTTGGGATTCTTCAGTCAAATGATCTGCTTGTTTTTTCCAATGACCTATATATATATATATATATATATATATATATATATATATATATATTAGTTAAATGCGCTATTAACAACGTTAATGCAGATGACTGTTGCCTGAAAATGTCAACAAAGCAAAGAAGTAGAAGTTTACCTTTTATTTGTAACCTAACTGTTACGGTTCATTGTTTCTGAAATAAGAGGCCTGACTGCTTTGTTCACAGCAAACTTGAAAAAGAGAAAATATTAAGCCATGGTTTAACTGCACTACAGGCTGAGTCCTTGTTTACCTGAAATGTGCACTTAATCATTTTATTTTGTACCGGCCTGTTTGGCAATGTTGTTTTTCAGTAAAATCAAACATTTGCATAAAGCAAGCCAATCCACTTTTCCATGTTGATTAGAGCATTAAAATGAAGAACGAATTATGGAAAAAAATAAATGAAGGGACATTTAGGATGGATAAAAATGTGCCATTAATTGTGATATATTTTGAGTTAACTGTCATAAATGCGATTAATCATGAATCGTTTGAATCGTTTGACAGCACTAATAATATTTACATGTGTATTTCTTGCTGTGTCAGTCCACAGAGAATAGTCCTCTAGGAACATTCCTGAAGGGCTTCATTGACGTGCCCACGTGCCACGTCGGTGAGTCCCACGAGCAGACAACCGGTTGCCATCTAGTCCTTTAATCCTGACACAGAGCTCTGTCTCCCTGCGTGTGTCCAGTGGTGCATAAGGACGGGAAGAACTCGCGCCCCTACGTGTTCACCATCCACTCCCAGCAGCTGTCGTCTCACCCGGTTCAGACCCTGGACGTGGCGGCCGACAGCGTGGAGGACGTGGCCAGCTGGGTCGCCAAGATCAGGGCGGCCGCTCAGAACGCCGACGCGCGGGTCAGTGCGGGGGCGAAGCCACGGCGAACCCGTCTTTAGGAATCGCAACCGATTCTACATGGCCAATTGTTGCTCTCTCTCAAGAGGAACTAATGATGAAATATCGACCTGCCTCTGTGGAGACAGATGCAGGAGGAGAAGCAAATGGAGAGGAGGAAGAAGATCGCGGTGGAGCTGTCGGAGCTCGTGGTCTACTGCAGACCCGTCCCGTTCAACGAGGACAGTAAGGACCACACCGCTCTCTCCTCGCCTCTCGCCTCGCTTTCTTTGCGTCAAGTTTTGTCTTTAAATCTCTTTTGGGGGATTCGCCGCCGCTTCTAGAGATCGGGACGGAGCGGGCGTGGTACCGGGACATGTCCTCCTTCCCGGAGACCAAGGCAGAGAAGTTTGCCACCCGCGGCAAAGGGAAACGCTTCCTGCAGTACAATCGCCGCCAGCTCTCCAGGGTTTACCCCAGAGGGCAGAGGCTGGACTCGTCAAACTACGACCCGCTCTCCATGTGGCTCTGTGGCTCCCAGCTGGTCGCACTCAACTTCCAGACCCCAGGTCAGTGTGCGAGTGTGCGCGCACGTTCACCCTAAAGGTCAAAGCAAGTACACATAGAATTGATGAGAGATAAACATCAGACGTTGAGTTGAGCAGGTACTTTGTTTTCCTCATTTCAGACATTTTTCAAGTCACAATCATTTTAACATTTTGTCTCTGGTATTAGGGTCGACCAATCAAAATGCCGTATTGTTTGCATTGTTGCTATTGCGGTTCCCTGATGGAATCAGTCCGGACAAAAAAGCCATCGCATGATAAAAACTGATTATGAATAAATCTGTGTGTGTGTGTGTGTGTGTGTGTGTGTGTGTGTGTGTGTGTGTGTGTAGATAAACCCATGCAGCTGAACCAGGCCCTGTTCATGCTGGGAGGGGCCAGCGGCTTCGTTCCACAGCCTGACGTCATGAGGGACGAGGCCTTCGACCCTTTCGACAAGGACACCTTACGCGTGGAGCCGATCACCATCCAGTTGCAGGTCGGACCCATCGTAGGAGTACAAGTATTTAAAAAGCAGTTTCGTATTGACTTTGTTGTACCTGCTTTCCACATGCCGTCCACTGTCTACGGGTCAGGTGCTGGGAGCCCGTCATCTCCCAAAAAACGGCCGCAGCATCGTCTGTCCCTTCGTGGAGGTGGAGATCTGTGGAGCCGACTACGACAGCTGCAAGTGCAAGACGGACGTCGTCGGTAGGAACGCGGCTCTGAGACACGCGGTGCCCTGTGCTCATGTCTCTGTGCTAACCCTCTGCTCCTGACCCCACCCAGCTGATAACGGACTGAACCCTGTGTGGCTGCAGAAGCAGTTTGTGTTTGACATCCACAACCCCACCTTCTCCTTCCTGCGGTTTACCGTCTTCGAGGAGGACATGTTCAGTGACCCCAACTTCCTGGCACAGGCGACCTACCCAGTGCGCCTGCTACGAACAGGTGAAGTGAAACCCCGCTTGCGTTTCCTGTCGCGGCTAAGTCCCGCCCCTCCAACACGCACCGGCTGATCGTAGCGTTGGCCATTTCTGAACAGGGCCTTAGACCTCCATGGCACAGTTGGATTTTCTGAATTGTATCATGCTTAAAGTGTAAAAGTAACACTCCATATCTTGTATATACAAGCCTATAAATAGCACTTCTATGCGTTAGAGAGGTCCAGACAGAATGCTCCACAATGTGAGTTTAGATAAAGAAAGCTAAAGCCTACAGAGCATAGTGCAGAGAGGTAAGTGCATCCATTGATCTTGCCAGAATCATGAAGGAAGCGTGGCGTAGTGGCCGGATGCTGCCCATTGGCCAGTCTGCATTGGAAGGGGCGGGACTCCCAGGCCTGAAACTAGGCCAATACTAATTCATTCAGGCAAATATGTCTCTTCAGTTTGAATTAGTTGTGTGATGTGCGTTGTCAGGCTACAGGAGCATCCCTCTGAAGAACAGCTACAGCGAAGAGCTGGAGCTGGCATCACTTCTGGTCCACGTGGAGATCGTCAATGCAAAGGTACGCAGAGAGAGAGACGCAATCATTGCACTTCAGAACCGCCGACTTACGCTTGTCCCGCTGTCCCCGGGTCCTCGCCGTGGCCGCAGGAGGAGGACGATGAGAACATGTACATGACCATCCAGCGTCTGCGGGATCGAACCAGCGAGCTGTCCAACCAGGTGTCCCTCCTGGAGAGGTCGGGCTCAGGGGACCTCGGGTACCAGCAGAGTCTGGAGGAGCTGCGAGCCGCTCAGGACCAACTGAGTGAGCTGGTGGAGGCCCGAAACCACAGGTGAGGGAAAAGCGGACCAGAAGACGGCCTGAGTACACAGCCATTGCATTATTACATAGTAGTTCTTTATTATTAATGCGGGAACAATCGATCGGTCGTGCAAACAGAACATTAACCATCCGACAAGAAAAAGGTGATTTGATTAAATAACACTGTCAGGTTAGTTTCAAAGCAAATTTAAAGATGACAAAGATTTTTTTAATTTACAGACTGACGTGTTGACTTGATTTGTGTTTGACATTGTATTCTATACACACAAAAACACTTCATTTCTGCTTCTCCAGGCTGATGGAGAAGAAGAGAAGAGAGAAACTGAGGCAGCAGGTGACCGCAAAGCGCAGCTAATCCACCATAGAGTGCGACATGATCCCACAGTCACAACTGGACCATACACTGTGAGACTTGATAGCACCACAGCAGAAAGGGACAAACGGAAAAATAAAACCTCACAAGATGAAGCTATAAAAACCATCACGGACTTGCTGATGAAACCCATTCAGAGTGAAACTGGGTATCATGATCATCATCAGACTACAGAAAAGTGACCTGCAACCTTTTGGTTTTGCAATCATTAATTGTGTTTTGGTGATCAGATTTAAGACATTTATAAAGACATTCAGGAAATAATTGACATTTTATGAGCCAAATAATAATCAAGACACGGATCATTAGTTGAAAGTCTTTGACACTTTGATGCGATGGATGTCTGCCATGACAACAAAAAGAACTTTTCTGCTTTAAAACAAAAGATGAGACGAGAGCAATGAATCAATGTTGTTGATTGATCCTGTGATCCGATGAGACCTTTCTAGTGGATGTCATGAGCACTTAACTAGGGAGGTCCCTACCACACCAACCAGACACTGTTCCAGTGCCTTAATTAAGGATATAAAAGAACTGAATTGTTAGTTATCAAAGTAATGCTATCAGAGACCCATAGAAACCCCAAAAGCTGCAGTTTAAAGCTTATGAAGTTCACTTTTACTGTGTTTCATTTTAAGGGGAAAACTCAGGTAACACAAATGGAACAAAAGGGAGCAGTGCAAAAAAAAATGAATATCACTTAAGTGCCTTTGATAATTAAACTAGCTCCACATCTGGAATAGCGAGTCTTTATGGAAAACCAACCAATCAGAGGAGCTGCCCGTGAACTGGGTTCAAAACGGGCTGTTTAGTTCCACATGAACTCTGACTGGGGAACCTCTCCACCTGAGGTCAGATGTTCCTGTTCTACCTGGGAGAGCACTAACTGGATGAGCTGTGAACAATAAATCCTCACCAAACCAGCTCTAAATGAACTACCTGTACTAAAAAACTCGAGATCAGCGAGGTGGGGGGCGAGAGGGGGGAGACCACGTCTGCTCCCCCTTCGTAACAGCTGCACAGCAGTCCAGATGTTTTCCTCTCAGTCAGACAAATAAGGGCTGTGAATAAAGACGAGCAGAGTCCCCATCACCTGGCTCCAATCAACAGATGTGAATCTACTGGTCCTGGATCTGCAAATAACCTTCTTCTATCTACTCACTGCATGGCTTCGTATCTATTAACGCCCGTCTAATGTCACATTGTATATAACTTCTTTATTTATGGAACCAGTGGAGATCTTGTTTGATTACCTAATATAGTAGAATGCTAATGAACTTCGCATTTATTTTATTAGCGTGTCTTTATGTAGAAATGAAGGTTGTGTGCATTTAAAAGTTACCATGGACACAAACCCTTGTCCCTCAATGCCTCATTCGCTCTGAGAGGAGACTTCTATGCAAAAGTGTTTTTCTTTCCTTGCTGCCATTGTATATTCGGCGGATGCAAATGAGAATTTACACGTAACTGTGCCAAATATCTACTATTATGATTATTAGAATGCTGAGCAAGTTCTGATTTAATAAAGCTCTTTAAAATACTCCTGTCTGCAATGTCCTTTTGAAACGTGTTAGCAAGTTTGGGACATTATATACCATGACTCCTTTCAAAATATACTATGTAACATAATATATATCTACATCTATCATAAAAGCTGATTACAATCAGGTCAATAACATGCAGATTGTTGTTTTTGTGCATTGAACAGTGAGAGCTGAAGGAGACTCTTGTCACGGATTATTTAGATTAAATGAAAATGAAAGCTTACACCAGGGAAGAAATAATACAGTAAGAGAATGCTGTGTGTGCGGTGCTCGGCTAAACATTTATCAGACGTCCATCTTTGTTAACAATAGCACGCCATCATTCAAAGCCACCCTCACTCGGAGCGTGGTGTCCGCATACTTTGTCCTCTCTGTCTGCAGGGAGGGACCATTTAGTCTTAATATGAAATTAGGGCCGGGACTCGATTAAAAATATTAATCTAATTAATTAGAGGCTTTGTAATTAATTAATCAAAATTAATCGCATTTAATTGCATAAATATTTGACCTGAGAACAGTGAGAAGTAATTTTTTTCACATGGATTTTTATTTTTGTTCAACCAATTCCAGCAGACAAGTGTGTTGTGTTGTGGAATCCAGCCTGAGAATCTATGAGAATTGAGGTTGGATTCAAAAGCATCAACAGGTGTGTGGTGGAACAGTGCAGGGAGATAGCAGGAAGGCTGAAGTGTGGAGGATCCTCAGTTCAAACCTGCTCTCTCAGAAGGAGGGTTTGGTTGCAGTCAGGGCTTCAAACTGTAAACTTTGAAACAGTTTTGAGGTTTAGTAAACAATCCCAAGGTCTAATATGAGAAACGGACACAATGAGGCATGTACTTGAATAGCACAAGGGAACAACTGAAGGGCTGCAGGCTCCAACCTGCTGTCTGAGGTTGTGGGTTCATGCCAAACAAACAAAGGGTTGGTTAGTGTGTGGTGAAGTAGCACAGCGGAAGAGCTGCTGACATAAGCCCCTGCACTGCACTTAAAGGTTGTGGGTTCAAGCCCAGATGTGGAAATAGCATTTAAAAGACTTTTAAAGTTTAACTCACATGCTCAAGGTTAAATAGGAGAATCAAAGTTGCCAAAGTGTGACCAGGACTGGTAGTGTAGGGGTGCAAGAAGGAGCTGAAAGCCTCTGTAAGCGCTGTGAGTGGGTTCAAATCCCGCTCCTGCCAAGTCTTGAGCACACTACCGCGGAGGTAGTTGTGGGGGCATTGTCCCCACTGGTTGTTTCAGAGAAGTGAACCCTGGGGTTATGCAAGGCGCGTTCACTTGAGTTATGATGGCATTGTCAAGAATGATGAAGAATCTTTTGAATGATGATGAATTGCATGTTAATTGCTTTAGCTTTTAGCACTTATTAGCCATGCTACGTAGCCTATAGGGTTCCACCTTTTTGACGGGAGAGAAGGCCGGATGAGTCAGTAAAGATGAGCAGATGTGTCTCATTCAGTGGTCACACTGACATGAAACTTATTACAGCCTCTGAGGGCATTTTTCAAGACAATCACATGTTTGTCTACTTCAGGGCATCCTGGGGACAACCTTAAACTGACTGTCTGGCACAGGGTGTAGATTTGTTTACCCTTTTTAGTGCATCCACCCTCCAATTCTCTGTTACATTCAAATTCAACTCACTTGTGCCTTTACCAATGCAGGAAGGATGAATAGCATGGTTGATCCTCCAAGATGCACCAATCCGTCTCTGGGGCAATATCCCATTATGATTTTTTATAAATGTCAGTTACCCCAAACTAAAAAAGGATTTAGGAAGAGCCACCATGTCCCTTGAGGGTTGAACCCAGATGGCTTTGTAATTAATTAATCAAAATTAATCACATTTTAATTGCATAAATATTTGACCTGAGAACAGTGAGAAGTAATTTTTTTCACATGGATTTTTATTTTTGTTCAACCAATTCCAGCAGACAAGTGTAGAAATAGCATATTTAGAAATATAGTACTTTCAGAAATTCAGGTAACCTATAGGTAAGTAGACCTTCTGTAAACTAGGTTTTTTTAAGTAGACCAACACTTTCAAGTACATTCAGAACATTGGTTATTTTTTCAGACGTGGACTTAGTTACCCTGGTCCTTAAACCAGTCATCTGGTGGAGTGTGGGTTGGGTGTGGGTCCTTGTACTCGGGTCGGGCTAACGTCCACGCTAGCAGCTAATTGTTTGTTTTGTTGAGGTGATACTTGAGGCTCGATGCGAATTCCTTGTTGCACAGCTTGCACACAACCATGCTCTTATCGACGCTTCCATCCGTGTGTTTATTATAATAAGATTTCCCATTCACGAGGCCACCCGACACGGTCTCGTCAGCTTCTTCGTTCATGTTCACTGTGGTTTGTTGTTGTCTGAAGTCATGAACGCTAGTTGGTGCTCCAGTATAATCGGTCCTCCGAAACTCTTCCAGTGAGAAACGTTCCGCGGTGCAAAAAATAAGTGTAAAAATGCGTAAAAAATGTTTAATGTGTTATTTTTTGTGTAATAAATTAATCTTAATTCACATTGTAATTAATTAATCGTAATTAACGCGCTAAAGTCCCAGCCCTATATGAAATATAAACTTTCAAACTAACCAGTGACTACGATTGTTGAATAAATGTAGTACAATTTAAAATACATTATCTCCCTATGAGATAAAATGTGACATAAAATGGAATTTTGGGAGAAGTACCTCAAAATTCTTCGAAAGTGTTAAGGGGCTTCGTATAACCCAGCACGCAGAGATCCCACACAGGACACCAACTAGTGATTCAAGTGGTTTTAATGCTCAGCTTAAATGTAGACGTCAGACTGGTTGAGGTGACAGGCAGCACGGCAGGGAAGGACCAGGTGGGTAGGTGGATCTGTAGCAGAAGAACGGAGGTCAGACAATAGATTAATAGCGCTACTGGTGGGGTCTTTGTAGTGCGAGCCGTTGTTGTTACGTCGTAGTGGAATTCAACGATCTGGCGCTGGAGAGGTGAGCAGCCCAGGTCTAAATGCTGTCGGGGTGATTGCCGGATGAGGTTCAGCTGTGCAGCCTGGCAGGCCACGCCTCTTGCAGGTGGAGCATAGACAGACACAGGGGAAAGGGGAGATGGAAACACACAGGATGGGGAAAAAGGCAGCTGACCCACAACAGAAAGTACAGTACGTGAATAAACATAAATAACTCAGGTTGGTCCCATCCCTTATGAAAAAAAGACATTGACTAAAAAAGCACAGCGTTCTTCAAGATTTAGCCTCTTCATTGGGTGATGACATTTCTGATGTCCAGCCACCACAGTGTCATAAAACCCTGTTATTTCACGAACATATTTAGTATCAATCATTTGGATCTGAATGCATGTAGTGCTGTGAAAATGTACAACGTGAATCAGAGTGCAGAGTTATAGAAGTATGTAGCTGCATTAACAGACTTTGCTTTTCACACCAGAACAAGTTAAATATCAAGCCCAAGATGCTGTATAATGATTGTCTCAGTGGAATAACCGAGATGCTTGCTATTACAAGAAAGGTTTTATACAAAAGGTGACACACTGTCATACATAGAGCAATTAAACATCATTTTTACTGTACGTGAGAATAAGTAACGTCCGTTGGAAGTCTGAAATGTGTGTTGATGCAACTCAAAAAGATTGTTGTTTCCAAAAACCACTTTGCTTACTGTTGTGCAGCAAAATATTAGCATAGATGGTTACTCATCAAACAGGAGAGCTCGGTCACGCTCCATGCAAGAAGGGAACATTTCGCCTCTCAGGTGTCGTCGGGCTGACCGTCGGTAATTTAAGGCCGAAGCGACGATGAGTTCCCTGCAGCAGGTGAATCCCACAGTGAGGGGGATCAGAGCGTCAGCGCACACTCGACTGCACGGTCTGGCTACACACATCGCACAAGACATCACACAGGTAAGTGCCCATGATCTATCTTGACTCATCTAGCTTCACATTCAATGTGCGTGCACTGAAGAGATCAATTATTTTTTTATGATTTGAGAAGTTGCTGTTGGGTAACTACAGATAAAAGGACTTACTTTTCTTTGTGGTCCTTAAGTTAAAATGTGGAGTCCTTGTGCAACTTCCATCAAACCAATGGAACGTCTGCTTTGTCCTTATCAACGGATTCACACCCAATAATACATTTTACACACCGTACCTTTCAATAGTGGAGCAATAGTTTGCAAAAGTCGCATCTCCCACAATCTGATTCATGTAAAAAGGATGTTGGAGTTTAGACTGGATCTAATGCTTCCTGCATTCATATGTCGTCCTGCAGGGGGCGCTGAAACCCTTTAAAGAGGTGATTGACGTCAGCGCAGGTGACCCCCACACGGCGGGATTCAAACCCGTTACATTTGTTCGCCAGGTCAGTTTGAGGTCATTCAAAAAAAAAAAAAAATGCTGGTGATTTGTGTTTGTATTTGAATCGATCCATGTCCTGTATCTATCATCAATAATTAAATTACATTGATTTACATGTATGTTGTAGTCATTGTAATGAAATATTGACTGACTATTTTGTTTTGTTGATCCTTGATTTCTTTTTTCATAATCCATGTTGTATCTCCATAAACATCTTCTCTTGATTTTGATACTCACATTCCATACATTTCCTCCGTCTTATTGCCCTGAATCCGGCTTATTGCCTCAGGTTTTGGCCGCGTGTCTCCTCCCTCGGCTGCTGGAAGAAGAAACTCTTCCTCTGGATGTCAGGCGGAGGGCTCAGAGGCTCCTGGAGGCCTGCGAGGGAGGAAGTGTGGGTGAGGACCGGAGAGAGGCAGTTACTCAACAACGTGCTAGACTTTAAAAATTGAAAAACAAAGTACCAGCTGTCGATGATCACAGCGGCTCATCCAGTGATGGATCCACCCACAGGTTCCTACACAGCCTCCTCTGGCATGTGTCACGTCAGGCAAAGCATCGCCGAGTCCATCGTGCGTCGAGACGCTGGAGTGCCTTCCCACGCCAAAGACATCTTCATTTCTTCCAGTTTGCAAAGGGCCCTGATGGTATGTATGCGTCATTCGGTCATTATTTATTACGGTATCACCACAACTCCAAAAATATCACAGGCATTTTTAGGTTAAAGGATTATTTTGAACCTAATTTCCGAGTTCTGGTTAACATTGTTATCCCCAAAAACTTGATTTAAATGAGCTATAGCATTCAGAAGGCCAAATGTAAATAATAAATGGACAGATTTTGAGAAGAAATAATGGAAATTGATGACGTCCAACACAGTAAAGTGACTTACACAAAACTTCTCTCCTCAGGGGGGAACTTTGACCTCAAATTCAGCCTATTGTCTTCTTGGAGTCCTGCATGTTTGCACTGTACATGTAGTTTGTGACAGATGAAAATCAGAATCAGTTTAAGTGGCCATTTGTGCTGCTCCATGTCCACCAAACATTTACTCTCCACATACTGTACAAACAACGTTGTGCTTTATAAAAAGGACAACACAAAAAATATAAAGAGGTGAGGGTATAAACATGTAACAATTATACAGTATAGGTATAAATATATCCATATATATGAGAATATAAACATATAAGAACATAGAAGAGTGAATTGAGGTAAAGGTCCAGGATGGAGGGCAGGCTGCAATTAAATTGTGTACATTATTGAACTGTACATTCATTTGTGTACATTTAATAGAAAATACACGATGAGACGATAATCATTAACATACATTTAGATCTAATAGTTGTACATTCATTGTAGTCTGTTATTTGTTTAATCATCATCTTTTATCTCACAGCCTTATGTAACTGCAATGAGGTCAGTCAAAACTAATCAAATAAGGCTTTCAAAGTAAAATAATGAACTAAACCACTTACTACAAGGATGGCAGGTCAAAGTCAAACCAGCGACTCGCTTCATAGAACGTTTCTTCATGCTCGGAAAGTTCAAATGATGGGATGAATAAACGGTTGGTTTCATTGACGTGTTGCGTGAAGGTGTTTATTAAGGTGCTTGCCGGTGGGCAAGAGGAGACCCGGGTGGGCGTGCTGACCCCGGTGCCCTGCCCACACACCCTGCCGGCTCTCCTGGATGAGGCCCGGCTGGCGCTGGCGCCGTACCGGCTGGCCGAGGGCCGCCGCTGGGCTGTAGATGTGGACGAGCTGCATCGAGCTTTAAAGAGCGCCACGGGGCGCTGCAAACCCAGAGCCATTTACATCAGCAACCCAGGAAACCCCACAGGTGAGCTGCACCCAGGAGCCCCATCAAAGCCCCCCCCCCCCACTCCCCCTGTTCTTTAATCACTACCTGTGGGCGGCGGCTTGTCTCCCCAGGTCATGTGCAGGACTGGAAATCAATAGAGGAAGTGATACGCTTTGCGGCTGCGGAGCGACTTCTTCTCTTGGTTGATGAGGTGGTCACAAACCGATCAGATTGGGATTCGATAGCAGCAGCCTTTTTTGCTCATCTATCAAATCCCTTCTCTCTGCACTCAAGGTGTACCAGGACAGCGTGTATGGACCGGGCCGGGGATTTATTTCCTACAAGAGAGTTCTGTTTGAGATGGACGGGGGGTACTCTGACACGGTGGAGCTGGTCTCCTTCCACTCTTTAGCCTGTGCCCACATGGGAGAGTGAGTTCTGTCCCTCATTCATTTGCGCTCTTGCATATCTTGTGTTTTAATAGTATTTTGCAAATGTATTTGAATAATACATTAAAATTAAAAACAATTCGAAACTACAAAGAAAATAATAATAATAGTTGCTCAGTTGTGCAACTTTGGAGCAATCTTGACCCAACGAAATGAATACACGGACTCAACAAGTAACCGGATCCCTTCTGCGTCTGTGTCCCAGGGGCGGCCTGATGGCAGGATACATTGAGCTGGTCAACATTGACCCGGAGGTGATGCATTTCGTTGATACTATGCTGTGTACTGATATCAGCACTCCGGTCACAGGACAGCTTGCTCTGGATCTCATGGTCGACCCGCCGCGACCCGGCGACCTCTCCTTTGACACGTACTCTCAGGTGAGACATGCGGCTCCTCTTCGGTGCAGCAAAAGGAGCAAAAAGGTTCATTCAGCTTGTCGTCCTGCCCCCCCCTCCCCTCGCTCGGACAGAGGTATCCCTGGAACTCAACTTATAATGTCTGATCTGTTCTTTTTGCCGAAGGAGATTCTCCTGACTCGGGCTGTTTTGTCCCAGAATGCTCAGCGAGCTCAGGAGTTCCTGAATGATCTACCAGGGATGAGCTGTCAGCCAGCGATGGGGGGAATCTACCTTTATCCCCGCCTGCACTTGTCACCCCAGATTATAGAGAAGGCCAAGGTTTAAAAGATCATATAACAAAATGTATTGCAACTAAACAACACTTGGTATTTCTGTCTGTTTAAGAGCTTTCATTAATCCGAGTAAATTCTATCTATCTAACATAATCATTACTCTAATTAATAAAAAAGTACATTCAAACAGCTTTCCCAGAAGTCATTGTTTTTTTAGTACAAAGTACAGTTAATATATAAAGTTAATTTGCAATGTATATAATCTCATTGAAAAACACTTTTTCCAGCAACTATTGCTGTGGTAAAAATAAAAAAAAACAAGGTACTGAGTTATTCTGTCACTTCCCATCTTTGCTTTTAGGTATTAAAGGTGGAGCCAGAGGATCTGTATTGTCAGATGTTGCTGGAGGAAAAGGGTGTGTTGTTAGGGGCCGGCTGTCAGTCCGGAGAGACAGCGTCCAGCTACCATCTGAGGTGAGAGACGTGACGGTGGGCGGGTAATGTTTTATTTCTTTATTTCTCGTGTTTCTTTTGTCCCTCAGGTTGTGTATTCTTGTTCTTCCTGACACGCTGGAGGAGGTGCTGGCTCGCCTCGCCTGCTTCCACTGTCACGGCCACGCTTCCTCCCCGTGAGCGGCACGTGACGGACGGAGACATGGGGAGACGTTTCGTGACCCATCAGTGGTGCCCCTGGTGTCAAAGGACGGATCCCCGGCTCTTTGTTGCTTTCCTTCACATTTACTGTTCTGTGCCCGATTTATACCTTTGAAACATGAAATCATTTCTTATGCAAACTGTCAAATGGATCTTAAAATGCTTCATTCTTAACCAAAAGGTTTCAATGCATAAACAGCTAAATTAAAAGAATGTGTAGAAAATTGTCCAAGAGTTAAAAAAACTAATTTGATATAGTTAAAATAGTTTTTTGTTAAAACAGAAATGGGTAGGTTTGTATTATTCTGGAAAATATTAGATGAACGTAACTTCATAAATTTGCTTAACAGAATACATGTTTTTTTGTGCTACTTGTACTTTAGTAAATCCATTTTATGCTACTTAATAATTCTACTTGACAATCTCATTAAATGCCAGTTCGCAGTTTTAAAAAAATGTTTTTGATTTTCAAAATTTTACTGCAAAAGTGGTTAAATTGGCCAATATTTCGACACACCCTTAAATTAAGGCGAGTTCAAACTAAAGCTCGGCCAATTGTGATGTGATACCCTTAAGCTCATGTTTAGTGATTAGATCAGAAGTTGGCACAGGATTTATCCACGTGTGACAAAACCGATCCTCACGGAGGAAAAACAGTAAACAAGTACAATCTGCAAACTCCTACTTTTGATACTTTGATGAATTAAAAAAAAAACACACAACTTCAGCTGTTTTAAGTCAGATGGGTCTTTAATCTGAACTTTTCACATCTTTAAATACACCTTCATACACAAGTATTGCCTCACTTTGGAGTCTACCCAAAATATCTACCCCATAACTTCATCTGTAGATATTTTTATTCATGTGAAGGAAATCCCTAATTTTTCAACTTCATATCCGTTACTGAGATTGGAAGGCACTCGAGGATCGACACTTTATGACCAGTTTATAATAATAATAATCTCTCCTCAGGCCAAAGTCATGCAAACCTTCCAACACTGAAATCCACTGCAAAGTATCAGTGGTACTTTGCAACGCACCAGATCAATTGTATTCATCTCATGTGGCTCGATTTCACGACTGAATGAATAACGTTGCTCTATCCGAAACAAATCAGAAGGAAGCGTCGACAGGTTTTCAATTTTTATTGACTTTTTGGACAATTTTGTTTTCCAGTGTCATCCATAACCGTTCACTTCAATTGTATTTGCATAATCTTTCATTCAATGCTAGAAGGATAAAAACCAAGGTAGGCTGATACAAGGTGTTCAGTTAGCCGCTCGCAAGCCAAATCTGAACTCCTGATGCCAAATTAAAGTCATTACAATAACTGAGGTGGGGGATGAGGTGAGGTGGAGGGGGGGAGTGGGGGAGGGGGCGCTGGGAGATTTCCAATAGCGTTCACATGAACAATAAACAAACCTTTCCCTGTTGGCCATTAAAAATGCACCTGGACATCACCTCTACCTGGTTGCTATCTTTCTAACTGTAAGGCTGATAAAAAAAGAAGGGCCATTGCTATATAGAACAGAATAATCTGCATAGCAACTGGAAGACAAAGGGACTGGACACTGACCCACTACAGAGGATGAGTAACACAGGACACCACTAACAGGACAGATAGTTGGCACGAGATGGTCTGCTGATTTAGCCCACAAACACGGTCATATTTAGATTTTTGGACAGTCATTTACTTTTGAATGTCAAAAAAAAAAAAAAAAAGTCAAAAAAAAAAAAAAAAAGAAAGTTTCATTCAACAGTTAGTGTGAGGTTTGATACGTTTGAGCTCTAGGCCATAGTGTTGTAAGAAGTTTAGTTCGGGGCATGATCTCCGAGCATCTGGCAGTTTGAATGGAACGACGGCTGACGACAGCTGACGACAGCTGACGACAGCTGACGACACCTCCTCCTCCCCCTCCTCCCCCCTCCCCCCTGTGAAGTTTACCAATTCGTAAGGCTACAAGGTACGTGCCACGACTCACAGAAGCACAGTCAACAAGCACACGGAAAAAGGACGACCACTGCAGTGTGCTTGAGAGCCAACAAGTGACAACTCTGCTCGGCTACATGAGTAAAGCAGGCCTGGGAGAGGGGGGGTGGGGAAGGGGGGGGGACCAGGAGGGGTTTACCTAAACAGCTGGCCCCAGCTGTAATTCAATCCCTTCACCCCAACCTGCGAAGGCAACTAAGAGAAGGGCGGCTAAAAGAACCCACGGCTGGATTTGGTAGAACAGTTCAAACCACGAAGAAATGTCAGGTCTAAATCAACACTTACAAGTCACCCGTGTACACAATGTATAGATTGAACGTCTTCTTTTTTTTTGCGTTGAGAGAGCATTATTAAATGCAGATACAAAAGCTCACAAGTCGATTACAGTATCTGAAAGCACTTTTAGACTGATGAATGTGCGAGGGCAGGGCGGCATAAGTACACAGAGAAGGATGACATTCTCAGAACTGAAGACTCAAAGGGTCAGCGGTCAGTCCGGGGTCAATAGCGGGGGTGAGGGTGTGGGGGAGGCAAAAGAGGGGAAGATTGTGTCCGGTTTTCGATGAGGCCCATCTGGAGCAGCATGGCTTAGAAGCGCTTGGGTCCCCAGGGGGAGGCCTTGGCTGCCACGGGGGCGCCAAAGCTCGGGAAATCTTCAGAGCTGCTCATGTCCGGGGCCTGAAAGTTCAGGAAGAAATGAGCAAATCGGGGATTTAAGGTGTGGTTCTAGAAACAAACAATACACACACACACACAACCGTTCAAAAGACTGTAGTGTATATATTTAAAATAAAATGGCTCACCTTCTCATTGCCAGTGGTCCAGGGAGCCTCTCTCACCACAAAGCCTTTCGACGGGCCGCGTTGTTCGTCCATGGCGGAAGCACTTCCCCCGTGAGGCCTCTGGAAAGGCATCTTTGACTCGTTCTCCTCAACATCTCCCAACTGGCAAAAGCGGCACAACAAGTGGCTCAGTACTCAAGTGGGGAACGGCAAACACTGCGGCCATTTCTTGGACAACATCATGCAGCAGCAGAGGCTTACATATTCCTCTTCCAGGTTGAGAAGGTGGTCAATGGCTTCATCCACAAGCTCGGGGCGACCCGTGACCGTCACAAGGTTGGGGTCTGCAGATCCACTTTGGGGAAACCTGAGATCAACCTGAAAGCAGGACACGTCCCGTCACTGACTGGCTTTGTGAAGCGATTAAATACAAATTAATACAATCCAATAAAGGACTCAACATGAAAATAAAAACAGAAAAAAGGTTGGTAAACAGTTTGTTTGAAAAACAGACCTGAATAAAAAACACACTGCATTAAGGGGGCTACTTTGAGGCTTTTCGACGTTACGCTGTATTCCGGCGATGAGGACATTTCCTCTGCTCCTCTCAGCGGCCTCACCTTAAACTCATCCATGATCTTGCGGATGCCCTTGCCGCGGGCTCCAATGATGCGGGCATGGACCCTGCTGTCCAGGGTGATGTCCTCAGAGATCATCTCCTCGAGCTCCTCCACTATGGCCTGGATGGCGTCCCGCGCTGCTATGGCTTTGTGCTCATACCCTGTAATCGTAATCTGATCCTGTGGAGGACGACCGCATCAAATAAATACCTCTCCCAACATAAATAATCCAACTATTATTCTCATGAGCTAATGATAACAACTGGGAACATAGCTCCACCTGCTGGACTACACAAATAGAAAAGGTACCTGGTTTTCATCAGTCTTGTCTGGGAACTGGATGTTAACGTCGTGCTCAGTGCGGATGGTGGTTATGATGGCGCCCTTGCGGCCGATGATTTTGGGGTGATATTTGGGGTCCACAGTGATGGTCAGCTTGAAGCTCCTGAGTGCCTGTGGAGAGGTTGGTGTAAACGATACTCTGGGTTACACAGAGTGTATATACACAATAAAAAACACATCCATGTACTCTGAATATTACTAACCCGATCCTCCTGATCGGCCTGCAGCTCTTTGACGCGATCCAAGAGGCCCTCTTTGGCGCGATCGAGGTGATTGGCCAGGCCGCTGATAGAGATTTTATCAGACTGCTGCTCAGGAGCAGGCACTTGAATATTAACCTGTAGAAAGAAAGCAAGGTTACTGCGAGTTTGAAGCTAAATTGAAGATGAAGAAAAACCCATTGAACATCCTGGTCTCAACACACACCTCAAATTCATCCATCATCTTTCGAATTCCACTTCCTTTCTGTCCGATGATGTAGCGATGAAGCTCAAAAGGCACTTCCACCTCAATAGTGAGAGGAACCAAAGCCTGGGGAAAGAAGACAGTTGGAGGGATAAAGAAACTATTTGGAGAAAGAATCCTAAAAATGATGAGCTCCATCATGAAAGCCAACCTTCAGTGCTTCCACAGCAGCCTCGCACCGCTCTTTGCGGCCAGAAATCACAATCACGTCACACTTCCTGGGCGCGCTGGGATCGACGGGCTCCTTCACTTCTTCATTGGCCTCGCCGTTCTGAATTGGTTCCTCTGCAGGAGGTGCAGCAGCTGCTGCCGCCGCTGCCGCTGCTGCTGCTGCAGCTGCTAAAAGAAAAAAGTTTGATCGGTCATTTGGGGAGTGGCTTTCAAAGTCTTCATACGCATCTGGCGTCTTACCTTGCTGGTCCTCGCGCTCTGGGAACTTGATCTGCACATTGTGATCTCTGGTGATCTGCTGGATCCGTGAGCCCTTTGGACCCATGATGGAGCGGTGAAACTTCTGAGCGATCACACACTCAACGGTTACTTGAGCGTCCTGGGGGAAAAGAAAAAGACAAAGTCGATATAATTTCAATCAGGAGAGGTTCAATCAACAGATGTGTATAAAATAAATGGCCTGTTGGCTGCATCTACAAACCAAGTCGTCAACGATCTCCAGCATACGCTTTTTGGCTGCTTCCACACAGTCTTTGGCTCCTTTCAGGGTGACGCTTTCGCTCTGAGTGCCCGTGCGAGGGAAGCTCACCATCACGCCACCGTACTCATCGGCGAGGTCCCGGAGGACTTGGCCGCGGCGAGCCACAAAGTAGCGGTGGTGCTTTGGGTCAACGATCATATTTTCCTCGACAACGTTGTCCTGAAAGCAAAGAGTGAACACTTCAAGTTGAATAGAGCAGTCGAGAGAGAAGACCAAAAGCCTAAATCTGCCACAACCTGGAGCCTCACCAAACTCTTGATGAGCTCCTCCAGCTCCTTCTGGGCGTCCCGCACGGCTTCTTCAGTGCCGACCACGGTGATGAGCTCCTGGTCTTGGTCCTCCGCGGTGGGGAAGATGATCCGGGCCCCGGTGCTGTCGCGAACCTTGCGGATGTTTCCGCCACCTTTCCCGATGAGGAACTTGTGGTATTCCGGCTTCGCGCGCAGCTCGGCAGTGTGGCTCTTTGTTTGCTGAAGGGAAAAAAAACAAACTCAGTTCGAGAACAAGAACTAAACAATTTTTTTAATGGGTCTTTACAAACTTCTAAGTTATAAAAAGTGTCAGCTGTTACCTGAAACCCCTTGATTTTAGGGCTTAATGAGCTAAAAACGATTTAATCTCGAGGGAGAACCGTGCAAAGCAAACCTTAATGTCTACTGAAACCTTATTACAAGCTCGCTTTAATTCTGACGGACGCTCTCAGCAAGTGGCGATGGGTGATCAATGAGGCCCTGAGAACCGCCCTCTGCGCGCCTGTCAGAATGTAAACTGAAGCGCAACTCTTCACATTTCTACAAACCTTCTCCTCTGCCAAGGCGAGCAGTTGCTGCTTGGCCTTCTCCACCTCCTCAGCGGGGCCTCGGATGGTGACCTTGTCGATCCCTGAGCCCTCGGTGGGGAAGTGGATGTGCACGCCGCCGCACTCCTCCATGATGGAGCGCACAAAGCGGCCCTTGGACCCGATCAGGGAGTTGTGCAGCTTGGAGGGGATGGACACCTCCATCTCCGTGATGTTGGCCTGAGCACGGAGAGACGTCAATTAGGACGCGGCGTACAGAGACAAGCATCGGGATACCCAACCATTAGATTTTTTTTTTTAAATGACCAAAATCCAGATTTTCAGACAGGTTATCACAAGGCAATTTTGTCATTGCAACAACACCAATAGGAACGAGAGTCAGACCCATGGGTCGAAGCCCAGGAGAGGCGATGAGTGCGCATGGCTCTGCTTACCAGCTCCTTCTGAATGGCCAGGATGCGAGTTCGTGCGAGCTCGCAGTTCGCCTTCTTGCCTGTGATGACTATCATCTCGGAGTTGCTGTTCTCAGCAGGCAAGTCTATTTTTGTGCTGGTTTCCTCCCGGATCTGGAAATGCGAAAGGACACATGTTGCTGAAGCCAAACATGCGACAACCGGAAAGACCACAGTGAATTCTCTTTGAAATATACGGCACCTTCTTGATATTTGATCCTCCTTTTCCAATTATGTTTCTGTGGAACTGCTTGAAGATGGGGACCGAGAGAGAAAAGCTGTTCTCCGTCTGACAAAAGGAAACCCTTACAGTTATCATAGACGGAAGCCAAAACAGACAGTTGTATAAAATACATTTCTTATCTTTCATAGATGGGTGAGAGAGAACCATTACCATTTCAGCAACTATCTTCTGCATGAACTTGGAGCATTTTTCAACCTCATTGCGTGGGCCTCGAAGTTGAACAATGTCACTTTTCTGTGCTGGGTCGGGGAAATTGATGATGACCTGGAACAAATGTCATCATGAGTTATTATTATGCTACATTTAGTAAAGACAAACCCCCACCGATGTCAACAACTCACCTCTGGGAATTTGTCCCGCACTTCTTTTATCTTCTCCCCTTTTTGGCCAATGATGGCTCTATGAAAACGCTGTTCAATGATCATGTCCTTTGTACGCTCGTTCTCCTGAGAAAGAGGACAAGACGGCGTATTTAGCGACGGCACATCAGTATCCAACAGGCAGCATCCGGCCTGTGAATCCGGTCCTCACCATGCGCGACGTAAGCTCCAGCAGCTCCTTCTTGGCCTCCTGCACACCCTGGGGATCTCCCTCGATACGGATCACGGTGCTCTTCTCATTGTCAGGGGGGATGCGGACAGACACCTTGTGCAGCTCTTTGATGCGGTTGACTAGAAAGAAGAGAAAAATGTATTGACATATGGCTTATGATGCCAGCGTACCGACCTGAACACTGAGATGCCGTATTGGTCCTTGGAAAATGTGTTTATTGTTATAAGTATGTTGCACTATGGACGAAATACTATTTTTATTCATCAAATACAGTTTGCAGGCAGTCTTTCCTTTGCAAATCATAACTTGTTGTTGGAAGTAGAATTGAATATCCATTAATTTATTGTATTCGATATTGAGGTGACGCTTTATTGAAGTTGAGATCTAGTTGACCGTTTGGCAGAGACACAGTACTTACTGTTAACCCCTCCTTTTCCGATCAGGTGTCTGTGGAATTTGGGATCCACGCTAATCTCTGTGAAGTCCATACGGCTTACCTTGGAGGGGAAAGTAGAAGAGAAAACTTGAAAATCACTAGAACGTACAGACATGCCATCTATACGATGCCGGTCTCCCTTTTAAACAAACCACTTTGACATTATAAAAAAGGCCCTATGTGCCAAGATATAGTCCCCTATATTCCCCTTCACTCACCAAATCTGTAACAATGATTTCAATCTGGCCCTGCACCATCTGCACGTCTTTGGTGGGACCTTCCAGGGTGATCTTATCTTCTCCCTCGGTGAACTCAATGTGCACCTGAATGCAAAATTCACAAGAGAAATAAATTGCAAATAGAATTTAAGTAACTAAAAAATGTTTTTTTTTAAACTTAGTTATGCTAAAAAAAAAAAATAAAGATCATAATTTGACAGACCTTGGGCATTTGTTGGGTAATCTTTGCCAAGTTCTGTCCCTTCTTGCCTATGATGAAACGATGAAGCCAAGAAGGAGCTGAGACCGAGGAAACAGTGTAGCTGTTTGCCTGCAAAAGGAAACATTCACTTTCAGGCATGTTTCTATTAACCCATTAACATAACCCACATAAAAAAGGTCCTAGCTCAAGCATCTTGTAGTTCCACACCTTGGCGTAAACTTCAGTGAGGGCCTGACCCAGACGGTCTGGCTCCCCGCGAAGGATGACAGTTTCTGAGCTGCTGTCAGATGGTGGGATCTCGACCGAGACGCCAGTTTTCTCCAGGATCTCTTGCAGGGTGTTCCCCTTGGGGCCGATCACATACTTGTGCTGAGACTTCTTCACCTCCACCGCAATGGTGGTGGTATTCTTCTTCTGCGAGGAAAAAACCCAACATTTTCATTTAAAAAAGGGGTTAATCAAGCAGAGAATTGGTGCAATCCGTGTCAACGCTCTCCTTTTCTCAGGAATCGAGTGGATCCAACGTTACCTTTTCTTCATAAACCTTCTTGATCATTGTCACAGCGAGGGCCACCTGCTCCTTCTCGCCAGTGATCACAATCTCCGTCTTGTTTACACTTGGAGGGGGCACATTGACGCGGGCGCCGGTCTCCTGCATCATCTCTCCTACCAGCTTGTTGTAGGCGCCCGTGATGAATGGGTGGTAAACCTTGTCAATGTTCACCCTCTCCACAGCACGTTTGTCCTAAAAAGAGGGGAGGGGGGGAGAAGAGAAGACTTCAGATGAGAGGTCACTAACTGACGGACCGAGGTCCGGATCTGGACCCAGAAGCCGTTCCATCCGTTCCCGGACCAAAAGCTAAAAAGACACGGTTGTGACTGACCAATTAAAGCATTAAAGTTAAACCATCCCACTCGACCAATCAAGTCTTTGCATTCCAGGCAGGATGATAGCTTATTAATTACATGCCGATGTTGATACAGCTCTATTCCTTTATTTAAAATCACACCAAGTTGTCACATTATGATCTCCCGGGCCTTTGCTTCTAGACAGTTTCTGTTACTGGACCTCTTCACATTTCAGTTGAAGACTCCTGCTATGGATCCTGCGACATGAGGGACGGTTGACAGTCTCAGGAGACACGTTACCTGCTCGGCTGAGATCAACAAGATCTCATGCTTGGCCTTCTCCAGGCCTTCCTTGGTACCAGAGATCTTGATCTGGTTACTGGGGTCATCGGGTCGTGGGATCTGGATTTTGGTGGCAGTCTTGAGCTCAAGCTCCTGAAGCTTCTCCCCGTTTTTGCCGATGACAAAGCGATGGTGCTCCTTGGGGATGCCAACAGTAGCCGAGGCCTGTTCGGTCATGACGGGGGGGGGGGGGGGGGGGGGGGTGTCAGAATGGACAGTTGCCGCCATTGCACTCCACCATCAAGAATGTGTACAGTCATCACAGACAAAAAGACTGATCTCCTGACCTGAGTCTGCAGTCGGGACACAATCTCCTTGCGGGCCTTCATCACGGCATCCAGCTTTCCAGACACCATGATGGAGAGGCCCTGATCTTTTGCCAAGGAGAGTTCCAGGTGGGCTCCGGTCTTGTGCATGATGTCCACACAGACCTTCGCTTGGTCTCCTTCCCCAAACTGGTTGAGGTCCTTGTACTTGCGCTCCTCTAGTGGCACATGGAAAACCTGGATGTGTAAAAAAAAAAAAAAAAAAATCATGAACAAACAAAACCATTTTAATGTCTGGATTTTTGGCAACCTGTGAAATACTTAAAGGACGGGTTATATCTTTCACATGGACGCAGCACGTGGTACAAATTAGTGTGAATAAGGATGCGCGAACAGTTTCTATAGACCAACTTACTGTTGTAACATCTTGTTATTCAAGTAACCGGATAAGTTAGGCATTTGGAAAATGACACATTAAACTGCTAATAGCTCCATCTGCTCATTGCTCCCAATCATTTTTTATAGCTTGTGACCCCATAAAATGCACACACACACACACACACTCCAAAAAGCTCATACAAAACAGATTTCCAAATCTCAGATTTAACTACAACCAAAAAGTTGAAACTGCAGTAACCTAGAAACGAATACAAAACCTACAAAATCATGCCAGGGTCCAGTAAAAAAAGGGCCATTTTTGCTGCATTCTTGGTTAAGAGGCCTTGTACCACAGATATTTTGACACAACAGTGATTTATAACATTAACTAACACTGCGTCACATTCCGTGAGCAGCCTGGCTCACGGTCATGATGTTATTGCACCTGGGCTTTTCCTGCTATTGCAAGTCAAAATGTCTGCAGTGGTCCACCTTGGTTTATAGGTTTGGGGGGGGGGGGGTACCCCCCTACATAATAGTAGGGGGAAACACTGGGACGCACATAAAATGGCTTTTGGGAGTTTTTTTCTAAAAAATAAAAAGACCCAAGTTGAATGCTATAGCACACAGCTGGCTCTGGTCATTGTTGCTGCGAGTGGGTTTGACTAATCACAGACCATTACTATAAACCCAATCGGTAAACTTCAAATGCAAACAGCAGCTGGCAAACTGTACAGTGAAATGTTGGTAACTTTGGGAAGCGCTCTACCTGCGTGATAACAGAAGCCTTGAGAGGTCGGATCTTGGACGTCCAGGCGTTGGTGGTTTCCTGGGTCCCCTCAGGTGAGGCCGCCTTCTCGGGCAGAGGTGGGAAGGCGTCCTTGTAGGTAGGAAGAGCTTCCTCTTCCTCTCCACCAGCTGCTCCAGCAGCTGAACACGGACAATAACAACGACAAAACAATAAACTTATGAACCCACTTACGGCTCCCGGTTTGCATTTGACAAATAAGGCGCAGAAAGAAAAAGAAATCCAAACACTCACCACCACCCTTCTCTGGCCGGAGCCCACTGCGGTGCTCATTGAAGCTTTCCTGCGTAAGTACAGCGACTGAGCTCATGGTCAAAATCCCACGTTTACACAGAGTCCGAGTGTGCCACTGGAAGGAGAGAAAGCGCCATTATTAAAAGGGGTTAGGCGATGGGAAGCACAGAATATTTAAAAACAGCCCTTTTCTGCACATGTCTAGCAAGACCCCAAAGTGGTTTTTCTTCATTTTTAAATAAATAAACAACAATTCATGTCAGAGAAATGCTCTAAGTCACATATGTCAAACTCGCATACACACGTTTAGCATGTTACACAAGTTCATCAAAGGCGGACTTTGGGATTTTCACTTTATCTTATCTACCTTTATCAAAAGAACCACACTTCCTGCCCCATTGGCAGGTCAACACTGTGTTAAAGCAATGACCGAGTGCCACAGAAGGAGGAAGAAAAGAAGAACAGGAGTGTGGGCAGGGCCACGGGACAGAACACTTTGTCTCTCGCTGCAAGAAACCAGTTTGTCTTCTGTTGTGACCTTCTTTGTCAAATGCTATTCTAAGGAGTGTAACCTAGCGAGTAGGCTCCAGGGTTAAGAGGATACTTTTCCCCACTGACCCCTGTAGGAGGTCCATGTGGGATTGGATTAAAGCAAAAATACTCCAGCGGAAAACTCTGATGTCCCGTCTCGGGTCTTTGAACATGAAAGAAAGCAAGCCAAAAGAATATCATCTCACCCGTGAATTTTTTTTTTGTTTCGAAAAAGAGACTTACAGCAATTATAATTCATAACTTTGATGAAGATGGAAGTGTTGATTTCTTGATTGAGTTTTGCTAATAAGTATTTTTGCTCTGCATAGTTGGGGGAAAAAAAAAAAAGAAGATTGAAATTGCTCCAGCTCGATTCTACCTCACTGTCAATAACGAAACCAAATACATCTCCAGGACTCAGTGCTGTTTTTCTGGCCTGCAGAGAAAGTTCACCAGCACAGGAATGTGAATTGTTTTACGGTGGATGTTTGCCCCCAAGCACGTCTAAAATTCATCTGAAAGCACAGATAGACTCCCAGATGGAACCAATAACTTGTTCATATAAAAAGTGTTATTTTTTTAAACATAGACCACGCAATCAAAGGAAATGCACTTGGCGCCTCAACATGGCGGTCCTCGGGTTAAGCAGGCCACCCCCCCCCCCACAACACATTTCTGACCTCCCTCTCAGGGGCCTCTTCCTTGTCAGGCTTCATAAACTTAAGGCTGTTCTCGGCCCAGCACTCATTAATGTTTGCAAGCCGCGTTGCCCAGTCGGGTGTGCGCATATGCTTCATAGAAACATGAAATAAAACATCAAGTAGGGATTTCATTACAGCACCAGCCTTCGAGAAACTTTCAGCAAGGGTAATTGAATTTTGGAGGTAGGCCGTCCGCACCGTGTTGCCATTCTTGTGGCTAGAGACAGTCAAAATCATGGTGGTGAGGGGTTTGGCTTGGAGGGGACGGGTTGACACTAAAACAGACTGTTAGCCTTTGCATATTGCTAATTAGTTGACAGGTTATAGCACATATTTAAACACGATGTGTCAGCATTAGCCGAATTAAAGGACATATAAAGAACGCTTTGTAACACTTGGTGTTAGTGAAGGACCGTTTCTTTCAATTTCATGACTCAGAAATTATTAAATGTTTTTCCTCACCCAGAATAGGCCACGGGTGTATTCAATTACATTCATTCTGTATATCCAACAATGACACATTTTAAAATCTGAAGCGTGAGGCACCCTCTGTCCCGGGACCCTCACATGGTACCGGAAAAACTCCTCCGAACGGGGAGAGAGAAAAAACAACTTAGGGGGAGGGACAGAAGGTGGGGGCGGGGAGGGTGGTGAACGTGCTGGCAGACTTATAACACACCAAATATTGACAGACTGAACAGTTGCCTGCTTTAAATCGAATGAATACCTTTACAAAGTGAAAGGGAAGTATGAAGTCTCTGGAACGGGACTCTTTTTTTCAAGTGGAAGACATTTTTTAATCGAATGCTTGATGGATAATGTGGGACAAACCAAGTTCTTCCTTTTCACATCATTGCTATGTTTCTCCAGTTGTTTGAGAGATCCAGCGCCCCCGGGTTGTTAAGCACAAGGCATGGTGGACTACTCTGAATTCCCATGTATTTTAAATTCTAAGTGTCAGTGGGAAAACGCTGTCTGTCCAAAGTGCTGAAGCTTTTACACCACACTCCTAATTATACTTCATTACTACCAGGCTGATTTCAAGCTGTGGTGGAGGTGGGCAGAATCCCACTTTAAGTAAACCAAACGCTACTCTGCAGATCTCTGAGGATGGTAGCAGTGACAACTTACAATGTTAATAGTTTTAACAACTTACCAGCTAATTGGTCAGTTACCAGATAATCCGTCCTGTAAAGATGCAATTTTTGTCAGCCTGCCAGCTTTTGCCTAAAGATCACAGAAAAAAAAAAACATTAAAAACATTTCTTGATGCAAAGCTGAACATTATTTAACTCAAGTTAAAGTCACTCTTGACAATTTGATAATTACATAACTAATGGCAATGAATAAGGCTGCTGTGGGTGAACCAGGTAGATGCCATTGCTCTCTTGTGTAAGAACCACAATAAACATTTGTACGGGTTGAAATGTAAACATTTCTTCTACTAGTTTGCCAGCATCTGTACTCTCTAAAGTGTACACAGGCTGCCATGCATGTCAAGGGGAAAGAACCCTTCCTTGGTGCATACTTAGTACTACGAAGGTATAATGCATGTATCACGGCAACTATAACTTGTACTTTTAGTGACGATATTTCGTGTGGCCTAGTGGTGTTAGCACAGGCATCAGAAGATGGCCTGCCCCCCCCCCCCAACAAATAATGTTATTGCTAATTCCGACCCCAGCAGCAGTCAGTAAACAGAGACAGCGGCTCAAAATGACACGTGTGAATTACAGCACAGTGACGGTCGCTTTTAGTCTCCACCAACGTTGACAGCAACACGTCGAGGACGCATTTTATCGATTGAACCGGTGACAAATAAAGTCATGGGCGAGGAGCTCGAACTCATGCGAGCTCAACCACACAAAGCGATCCACCAACGTAGCGAAACTAACTTAGACCTTAAAGATCTGACCTACGAGGACACGAATGTGCTGCTCAAGTCAACGCCGACGGGCTCGTCGGTCCGCTAGTCGCATTTGCATTAACGTTAGCTGCGGCATGGCCACCTGCGAGCCTATATCATGTTATACACACAAATCCCAGATTAAGGGTTTAAGTAGCTGGTTAGTCCGAATGCTAGCTAACATAATATCGAATTAACTAGCTGGCTGACAGTTGCTATCGACACATCACAGCGAAGGCTAGCTACCTTCGCGTTGGCTAACGTCGAGAAAACGTCAGAAATGTGCCGAAACCGAGACCAACTGACGTGGATTCAACTCGCAGGGACGCGGACATAACGTCGGGTGTTTAGCAAACACGCGAGACTATTCGCAGAAGCGGCGTGTTCAGTAGCAAAATCCCCGTGGCGTGGATTAGTGGTTAGCTCAACCCCCCCCCCCTGCTAACGCTAGCTAGCAAACTTGCTAAAAACTTTGACTGTGACACGTAGCTCCTCGGCTACATGTAGCATGGCTCACTCCAACAGAACTTCAAGCCACACCGCAGTCAGATAATGGTGTTAAGCCAGCCGCGGATTGAACGGGGGAGCCGTGTAATCACCCCCCCGCATTCATACAGAGGGGCTGGGTCTTTTCTGCACAGCAGCACACGCCAACACGGTGGTAAAAAGTACAAGTTGAAGTGTAGCATTAGCCTGGCGAGCTCACGTTAGCCTACAGTTTGTTCTACTAGCCGGCTAAGTCCACGTAGGCATACAGCTGAGCAGGGGAGAAATGACACGGAGTCAGGCCAGAACACACTCGGTACCGCGAACAAACTCCCACCCCGACCAGTACCACCATGTCACGTACAACTACGGTAGAGGGGACGTGTGACTTCAGTACAGCAGTAATCAGCAGGCAACCGGGAGTACTTACTTAGTTTATGTTCTCGTCTGCCCTAAAGGTGCAGGAGCTGAGATGAAATTCCACTGGCGAGAAGGTGGGATTGAAGGCTGACGGATATATACCAGTGCCGCCCACCAATCATATCCTCCAACGTCACGTCAAAGAGTCCGATTACAAATCATTTATTTCCATATCCAGCAGTTACAGATCCGTTGAGCCGCTTGAGCGTTTTGTTTACATGGCGTAGTGTGACGAGCCGTAAGATAAAATGTGGTTTTCGTGGTGTTCGCCTGTTTGATCCGGGCTGGATCAGAGACGTGTTACAATCACGTCTGTTCATGTACAAAAAAAGATCAGATGAGGCATCAAATTCAGTCTTTATTTATTATTAATCCCATATTTCAATATGGGATCATTTCTCAATGTCTTTTCAGACTTTAATGGGATAAGATAAAGGATGAGCCCATGCCCATCCTCCTCCTCTGGTATCACTTTTAAGGATATTAAAGGAGGATCCCAATGTTGTTACCTTGAATTGTGACAGAGCAATATGCACATGCCAAACGATCCGATTACCTTTTAGGCGTGTGCAGAAACACAAGTTCAGGGAGGCTGCTCAGGTCATTCCTCAGCTGGTTCTTTATGGCTATACTACAGCACAAAGTAACAAGAGTCCACAGTTTACAGCCAGTGGACGGCTAAACACGCATATACAAACAAATGCCCCTTACAATTGAGCTCAAAACATGCAATTAGGGATGAAAGTAACGGATGGATTAGTAAGTGGCCCTCAAGGTGACAAGGCCCCACTTTGCCTTCACCTACTAAATGTTACTGAAAGAAACACGTAACGTCAAGATATATCGTAATGACTGAAAACTCTAAAGAGTGACACAAAGAAACTGTAAAGTGACTCAAAAAGGTGGTGACATTCACACACAAACCGTATTTAGGCAAGTGCAAATTCAAAATGTCATTTAAAATTTAAAAATCAGTTTAAGTGAAGTAAACAATATTTCCTGAAATAATTTTTAAAGACTCTTAGGCACATTTTCACCTGGTAGATTTCTCCCGGGACATTTAGATGCACTGCATGGTCTACATTGGTAGGTGGGGTTTGCTCAGTTGGACAGCTGATGAGGGCCACAAGATAACATATAAAGCTCCGGCAGAAATCTATTATGGTACTAGAGATTGCAAAATGTTTTGCCAAGTAAATAAAGAACCTTATAGCTCACTTTCATTAATTTTTTACAAGAAGCTTTATTGATTTGTTACTATTGTGTTATTAAATGTTGATCAATCTGACCTTAACTTTTTCTTAATCCTCTACTTCCGCAATGAGCACTGCAACAGCACTGTGAAGCAGCAGCTTCGTTTATATCATTTATAATTATATTTTTGGGGACATCACTACAGTGTGTTTGGAGTAAGGATACACAGAGGGTGAACAAAGGCCATAATAACCATCTCCAAAATACTATATCATCACTTTGAGGTAAAAATGTTTTAACGGTAAACACCTTTGTTTTTGCTTTATCTATTATATTATATTATATATATGTATATGAATTATGTTATATTATCCATTATTGTATTATATTGAACATATGTTCATTGTTCGTTTATACGACATATGGATACATATCCAGTGTGAGTATGTGGAAATAGCAGAGGAGTATAAGTACCTGGGTGTCTCTTCAATCCGTGAGCAGCAAGATGTTGGAGATGTTACCAGTCTGTTGTGACCATTGTCTGCTGGGGGAGCAGCTTTGGAGCTGGTGACTACAACAGACTCAAGAAGCTGGTGAAGAAAGCCGGCTGCATCGCTGGCTGCCAACAGGAGCGTCCAGAACAGGTGGTGGAGAGGAGGACTGAAAACATGGACCACCCTCCTCACCACCTCACTGCAGGGACAGCGGAGCTCTTTCCCCAACAGGAAAAGAGGACATTTACAGGAAAACATTCCTCCAACAAATCACTTGTGGCTAAATCCTTGTTTATTTGAACCATCACCAACCATTAACAACTGCACTACTGTCTTAATTCAATTCAACATCAATAACCACAGAACTGCTTTTTTAATGTAATTTTAAAAAGCAGTGCATATACTACATGTACTCACATACACAGTATACAATTGTGTTTTGGTGCACTTCTATTTAATTTAATATGTTCTGCTCTGTTATTTTATTGTGTGTATATATATTGTGCGTTTTTAATTCCATACATAATAATGACTATATTGCTGCTGCTACACACACATTTCTCCCTGGGGATGAATAAAGTATCTATCTATCTATTTTAATATAATGGATATAGTAGTACTATAGTCTACAGCCTCAAAACGTTCGACATGGACATCTCTCCCACTCAGTGTCAGCAAAGAATTCTAACAACACTGTTGTGAATTAAACTACACACACGTTGCTGTTTTTGTGTCCACCCAAACACAAGCATCGACATCCTGACTGAAACACACATCAATCGTAGTAATTTAATCACACCAGGGCACTGTGAGGGGGTTCGGAGCCCTTTGAAGATAATGCCAGGTGATCAGATCAGTCCAGACACCATTATTGGACACCAACTTTATCTTTCTCCTGCAACAAAACAGCAAATAAAAGCAACAACTTTTGACAAAACAATAGCCTGTGATGCATTTCTTACTACAAATCAACAAGTCATTGACACATAAGTCACATACACACATAAGCGCATCGTGTGACAATCTATCAACAGGACCAAAAAGGACGAGTTCTGTGTTTGTAAAAATTCAGCAGATAAGGAGTCCCGTGATGGACCAACGACCTTGTTGATGCACCGCTTTCATCCCACTGCACAAATCAAGTTTTTTGTCGAGCAAAAGGAAGTACATGGATGTCATTATCACCTCGTGGATCAGACATTAAAACACAAAATGCAGCTTGTTCTCAATTTCACTTCATATGTAATATAGCTTATAGTAGTTTAAACTGTAAGAAGACACTTTTCAACATATCAGCATGTATAGGAATACTAATATGATATAAATGCAAAATGTATATATACCTACAAATAACAATATTCATATATTATATATATATATATATATATATATATATATATATATATATATATATATATATATATATATATATATATAGGTAAAGGGTAAAAAGGCAAGCGCTTTATTACACTTTTCGTCATCAAATACGATAATGATAATATTGAAGTGCAATGCATCTTTGTTCAATATGTCAGAGAAGACAGCAGGGGGCGCTCCATCAAAGGGTCAGATGTGATTTTTCTCTGTGATCGTGATAAAGTTCGATCGGACTCTTATCCAACAAAACACGGCACAAAGTGCAAATATGTGCATCACACCCCACATGATTGATGTGAACAAGCTCTGAAGCGTTTAGACTAGAGAGATATAGCCTCGTGACACATGCACGCACACACCTTATGTCCTCAGAGACTAAACGTGTACTTTATATAATGATTTTAGAAGGTTAAAGCGAAAAAACAACATCTTCGCCATAGATTTTTAACAAATACCACACTATCTACGGGGCAAAGTGTAGCCTGAACCCAAATAACGGCCTCACCGCTTTGTGAGTCAAATCAGATATAAACCAATCAGCTAAAATAATCGTTTTTCTTATTTCCTCCTGGGTGTAGACGACCACCGGCCTGTCGATTCAACGCACGCAGCAACGCAACCGCACACTATTTAAACTTTCCACGACGCCTCGTTACAAAGCCGCGGCGTGTAATGGTTGAGGCGGCCGGGGCAGAACGCCCGTCCATCCATCGAGGCTATTTAAAGTCAAGGAAGGCAAATCTCCAGTCCCCGGCCCACAATCCTCAGCCTCATCCCAGCCAATAGGAGCACGAGTGAGTCCGCTTCAGCCAATGAGAAACGAGCCCGAGAACGCACTCCGTCGAAAGAAGGCGACCATGGCGTGGAGCGGCGTCCTTTGCGCTGTAACAAACCTTTAAGTTAACATTTTGTTTCGCTACCGACGAAGACGGTAAGTGTGTTGCTACTTTCGGGATACACGTATTCCCTCTAGTGAGCTTAGTGGGGCGACTTTTAAAGAAGACTCGGCTGTGAGCATCAATGTTTCTTTTCGCTGCACGAAAGTCTGGAAAACCAACAACGTTGTAAACCGAGCGTAATTTCTCGGGAAGAAAAAGAAGAAAACTTTGTTTTCCTTCGCTTAGGTTTAGTGGTGGTTCGTTGACCACCGCATTTGACGTTTAGCCGACCCACTTAGGCCCAGATGTAACGCGTAATCTCGCGCGTGCTCCGTAGTTTCTTGTGACTCGCGTCGGGTTGGACCTTGGCTCCCGTTGAACGCTGCGTGGACACCTCGCCCGAAGCCTTCGGTCTGCAGCGTGTCCCCGCTGTGCGGTACGAGTTACTACTTGTCTCGTAACGTAGAAATACACAAGTTGTCCTACGACACTCAAACCGCGTCATGACGCGTGAACTCACCCGGGGCTCAGTACGGCGTTACTTTAACCACACACTATTCCTCGTGGTTGGCATTCTCCACTTAATAAGTAATCAAGTCATTATTTTCACAATTCTCTGTCCTCTGCGTGTTTTTTGCAGGAGTGAGGCGGGGGTGGCGGGAGCTCCTCTGAGGCAGAACATGGGGGACCTCGAGGGTTCATACCGGGCCCTGCAGACCCCCGGCGTGCGGCTGGGAGCCCAGTTCAACCCCGGCATCAGCACTCTGGAGCCGGGCCACAGCCTCAGCGGCAACCCGGTCAGCAGGACCCTGGGCCGAGAGCTGCAGATCCGCGTGCAGGGTCTGGACGACTCCCAGGAGTTCTTCAATGTCGACGTAAGTGCCTCTGCGACTGTTGCGCAGTCGGTGCGCGCGTGCGTCTTACATGCTCTCCTGTTGACACCCTTGACACGGTGGCGGTGTGCTGCCCAGCAGGCGACGCCTGACCCGGGACACCGCGTGGGGCTTGGGTTCGGTGGCAGCTGCCCCATGGCTTTGGTGCTGAAACGTTTCCTTCTTTAGGCTTCTTATTTGGGTAACTTGGTGAGTTACACCAAGTACACGGTGTATTATTGGCTGTCACCAGTAGTAGTAAAGTACTTTCTGTTCAGGGCTTCAGGCCGGAAAGGAGGAAAATAATATGGCCATCCAGCACTCAAGCTTGTTTATATGCAGAATTTTAATTGAATTTTTTCCTATCTAAGCGTTCGGTGGAAACAAATGATTCATTTGTTTTGAATCATCAGCTTGTGGATTCTTGTGTGGGGATTTCTGGAATAGCATCCCATTCATAGTTCTGTCCTGATTTTTAGGGTGGTTATTTGACTTTTCTTTTGACTTGAATAGTGATGAAACTGGCAGAAAGAAGGCTGTTTCCCACCACGGCCACCATCCCTGCAACCACAGACACAAAATAATTCTTTTAAAAAAAGAGCATTGTAGAATATTACACCAGAATTTTGAAGTAATTAGCCACCATTAACATTAATCTTAGCAACGAAGCATCACTGCTGTCCTGTTGCTTTTAATTATAATGACTCCACAGAATGAATCCTTTGGCTGTCATTTCGGGGCAAACCTTTTAGCTCTACACCGTCGAAAGCCTTTTTGATGTTTACTTGCCAAGTCGCCGCTGGAGTCATTCACGAGGCAAATGGGAAGCAATAAGGAAACCACTCTGTCCGAGCAAGTTTCCTGTCTGTTTTTGAGTATGTGTGTGTGCCTGTGGGGGGGGTAGTAGTATCTGCATAGATTCTCCACATTAAACAAACAAACAAGTCAGTGACTGATCAACGCAGGAGTTTTAATTTGCACCGTGATACAGATCTTACTGACTTATGGCCCACTAGTTCTACTAAAAGTCGGTGTATTTAACTTGTGCACCCACTCTGTCCTAAATCCTTGCATAATCACAACACTAACTGTTCTGGCAGATGTAGTCTGGGGGCACTGCTGAGACGGACATTTCATAATCTTATGCGCCATATGTTGTCTCTAAGTCTTAAGTCTAATAGAAGGTGATGGGCACAAGTTTTAATTTGTATGGAAGCGGCTCCCTGCTCAGCTCGGAGGAAAATGAACTTTCGAGAAGTTATCTAATTTCTTTGGGTCAATTGTAGGAAAATGTTCAGCTCACCAAACTTGACCCCTGGAGAGTTTAAACTCTAGGCTCTGGACATCAGTGTTGACAGGAGCTGGCAAACAAACGCATACCACCGCAAAAAGGTGGGGGGTGGCGGCAATCCTGTTGTCAAGCAGACTGTAGTTTTTCCGGGGGCAAGATGGCCTCTGAGAGGCTCTGCTGGCCACCATCGCTTGATGTAGCTGCTCATTCATACAGAAAAGGTCGTGGGCTGTTGGGAGAATGGTGTTTCTGTCCTGTCTGTCTGTTCTGTCCTCTGCAGAGCTATGCATCCGCTAACATGACTCATTTTCAAAACTGCCTGTGTTATGTATAGTCAGTAGTTTTCTTGTTTTTTACATCAATACACAATACCCTTTTCAAGAAAATGCATTGTAATTGTAGATTTCCCTCATGCGTGCATGCCGTATAAGATACTAAATTGCAGCTTTCAGTGGTTGTGGCCCCTGGTGAACACTTCCTCTGATCCTGGTGGTTTTTGATTGCTCAGCTGCCTTGTTTGTTTGAGTATTTTGTCGTATGTCGTTACCTCTTCTTACCGTCCGGCCTTTGCTGTGCTTTATGCTTTTGCACCTGTAACACATGACAGATTTTTTTTAACACTCAACGACTGGGTCACTGTATGGGCGCATGGCGCGTCTATTGTATACGTGCTTTCTGAGTTCAGTCGCATCAGAGCTGCTTTGATCCGTGGCCACAGGTACCAGGCATGTTTGTCATCAACCAGCAGACATTTGCTCTCGCATGGCTCTCGTCCACAGGGCTCCTCCCCGCTGCCAGCAGCACAGGAGACAGCCTTGTGGTTTTTCTGGACAGGGGAGGCCGGGCCCAGGCATGGCAGGGGAAACACAGGCTCCTTTTATCCAGCAACAGCCAGCCCCCTTTCTTCTTTTGCCGGGTCCCTAACTTCCAGCTCCAAACTCCCAAATGAAAAGGGCCTGGGGTCCGGACTTGGAACCACAGCTGTGTGAAAGTGCGGTACAGTTGGGAGAGGTATGGGGGAGATCCAGGAGCGGTGTGTAGGCTTTTATTTAGTGTTCGCAAACAAGCACATAAGTAGAGTGGTTGACAACCAAGTGGGTTGCTGGTGGGGGTAGAGGGGGTACGGCGTCTGGTGTTAAAAGAGCAGCTCTTCAGAGGGAGCAGTTGTGACCGGTGTGGTGTTTGAGTGAGGGTGCTGGGGGAGGGGACACACACAGAAGTGGAGGCCTGCTAAAAGTTTGGAATTTCAACCAAAGACCTTCAGCACAATCCATTTTTATTTTTTACAAAACCCATGCATGTGCTATTTTTAATCTTTATCGGTTTGTTCAAGATGGACTTTTGGACTGGATGTTGTTGTTATGTATGTTTCTGAAATATTTCTCTTTAAGCATTCTGCAACATTTTTAAAAGTAATATCGGACTATTGAGGTCCTGAAAACAGACTTGTGTTTCTGCTTTGTCATCAAAGGAGCCGTCTCGCTCTTCACTGCCACCTGTTCATAAAAGGCTGTTCATGTGGTCTCTCCACTGACTACTGTTCCCATGTTGTATTTTGCTGTTGAGAGCTACCACTCTCTCCTGTAATTTTTTTTTTTTTGTTCTCCTGCGTTTTGGTGATCAAAAGATTACTGTGGAAAATGTTTGCATAGGTGACCTGAACAAAAGGCACACCCACCAGATCCCAAATTAACACCGTACATCTGCCAAAACAAGCCCTTCTGCTCAGGTGTGTCCCAAAAGAAATACGGCAACCAAAGTGGAGAGAAAAGCAGTAGAGGACCGGTTTATCTGTGAGACTGCTCCTCGCTGACTGTGAAAAAGGTCACCAGTGTGCCGGCTTTTCAAGACATGTTCTGCTTGATTTGCCCCCCTCACTCCTCGCGCTGAATGAAAGCCCAACACACACCCTCCTGTCAGTGGGCGGTCCTCTCAGCGCTTGACTGCCACTCACTGATTGGCTCAGGGCGTATCCGTGCACCAAACCTGTCGCGTGAGCTCCACCCAAGGCCTCGATGGGGAATCAAGCCGGGTGACGCTGGGTCAACTGCGCTGCTGTGTGTTTCACCCTCTTTGCGTTGTGTGTCTGTGTGTCCGTGTCCCTCACACAGAAACACAATAAGGGGAAGCTCTGTCTCCCCAGAGAAACATCTGTTGGTGATAATCCCTGCTACTCTCTGAGCTTGATTGGGTGACCCACTGACCGGCCTCAGTGATGGCGCTCAGATGAGACGGAGGCTTCATGTTCATTGTTAACATGCTGGGAGCTTTCTGCTGCGTCTTGGACTGAAGAACACCAGGTGGACTTTGGGTAGCAGCTCACTGGATATCACCACCGAATGATTTTAGATAGATCTTGGTGGAAGAAGGTTCAGGTGACTACATTTTAATGCATAATTAAAACTAAAGTTAAAAAAGTAAGAGTCCAAAACGCAGGTATTTCAACTTTAAAGTCAACAGCCCGTCAAATATCATATGCACATTTATATGAAATTGCACGTTCAGCGCGCTGAAGTAGTCACGAGGCATTATTTCTCCTCACGCTTCTCGAGTGCAGAGATGCAAGCATGTTTAAAGGGCCGTACACCGCCACTGATGCCACAAGCAGATAAGCAAACTGTGAGGGGAAGGGGATTAAAAGTCCTGTGAGGAGATACGGTGTAGAAACTCCTTGAGCTCAAACCGGATAGATAATTAACTTTTTGCATGTTGATGTAGGAAGATATGTGGGGCATTTATTATGAGTGGCATGTCTTCTTTTTTTCATTTTTTTTTCCTCCCACTCCTAAATTGTGGGAGATAAAGAATTTCTCTCTGTCTCTCAAGAAGACTGAAGAGTGCTGGGATACAGTTCCACATCCCTGCATAGGGTTAATGAGTAACACAAAGGGGAGAAATCTGTTTATTCTGATCTTCCTTCCTGTTTTATTGACAAACCAATAACTTATTTTTTGTAATTGGAAATCTGCTGGAAGAGGTGACTGTTGTGAACGTTGAAGGGGTTCAGATAGTTGGGTGGGGATGAATCCAGACGGTAGATAACAAAAAGCCTTCAGACGTTTGACTCCGTCTGCTCGGAGCTCCGTGCATGTCCTCATGGACGCTTCAGTCGAGTCAACATTCACTCCTCTCCTTTGGAGTCAAAGTGAGGCGGAGTCCCTTTCAAAGCAAAGGTTACCTTCATTTGGCCGCTGATGGGTTTGCTGACGTTGTCTGGATCAGACGTCTGGCTCGCACTCAAAAAGTTGTTTAACACTCTGAGATCGGGTTGTTATCCGACAATGTAATAAATTAATGCACGGAAGAGGACTGATTTACAGCAGATTCATGCACCTAGTGCCAGACGCTCACTTCTTTTGTGTGTGTGAAGCGATGGAAAGACCAAACTACAGTAAATCTCCCGCGGCTCGTTGAGAAGTAATCCTTTACTTCAGCCATTGCAAAGCACTTCTATTTTTATTTATACCCTTTTAAAAATACTATTTTACATTACAACCAGATGTTTCAGGCTATAATTCCCCCCCCCCCCTCTCAAAATAAAAGTCACAAGCCAGGACTTCAAAACCTCAAGTGCAGTGTGTTCTTAGTACGTAGCAATTAGCTCGTCATTTAGTGAAAACAAACCCCAGAGCGGATGAGAAGGTACACTCTGCTAGATTTCCTGCTGGCCATTTTACTGCCCTCCATCTTTTTTAAATTGTACAGAGGGACTTTTTTAGCAATGTACTTGCTCGTCCAGAAATCATTTGAACTGTTTGATGGAGCAAAAGCAGCCGTAAACGCATGAAGTGGCTCATTTACAGATGCCGAATATTTCCTGCACCACACAGGCGGCGTCCCACCAGCATGGCCTTCTTCATTTACTTCATATCGCTGTCCATTAATAACCAATGTTGTTGATCAGCTCTAATCTTCAGACCTTTTTTATTTTGTGCTCTTAACTGTCTGTATATCGAGGTCATAGGACGTCTCATCTGTGGGCTTTTCAGTATTGGCACGGTGATGAAAACAGTGATTCTTATTTTCTGTGTTTTTTTTTCTGTTTCAGACAAAGGCCGTTGGGCAGTACCTCCTCTCTGAGGTTTTCTTGAGAGTCAATCTCATAGAGCGGGATTACTTTGGCCTGGAGTTTCAGAACTTGCAGATGAACTGGGTACGTAGCACCAGCCGCCGAGTCTCCAGCTCAAAACCGACAGATCGAGCGCTCATGTCGCCTGGCTCAGGAGGACGACGTTTTTACTTTTAAACGTTACAGCTTCTGCAACAGCTTCTTCAGTCATTTCTCAGATGCTCTTCTTGTGACTTTGGCGATTGTAGAGTTGTTTTTACTGGACCCAAACGGTATATAATCAAGGGGTATTTTTAACTCGTCTGGCACAAGCACCCTATACACAAATGTCAGACTTTCCAGTGTTTTATTCTACCAGAAACGTAAGTGGAATTCCAGACCCCCAGATTTACATTTTTGTAAAGCAACAGAAGAGACTCTGAACACACTGTTTATCTTTCTCAGAGCTGCATTTTAGATATTGTATTCAGGAACATTAAGAAGCCATACCACATAGATGGGGATCTCTGGTATACATGCATACCAAGGTTTAAAGCCCTGCTCCTACAAATAGAAATGACAAAGTGCCCAGGAATACAAACATGGAAATAACAGCCATGATCAAAATTCAAATACATCTTACTTTTGAAGCTTTGTTTTTCTTTTAAATGTCTCTTTCCCACATATCAGAAGAGAGTCGGCCCCAAAAAGGACGCCAAAAAGCATTGTTGCCGTTTTTAGCTTTTTGGCCTACAGCAGTGGTCCGATGTGGCTGCTGGTATCTTTGCTGGAGCCAGCTGATGATGTCACAGCTCTAAATGGCAACGATGATTATGAATACATTTATAATAAGAAACTGAGAAAAAGATGCCAGGAATGAGTCAGCATTTCTAAAAGCTGGATGTGAGGAAGCAATTTTATACCTCAGGTTCCCTCGTCTCAAAGTCAATGGGTTTTGGTATTTATGCCTGAAATAAAGAGCGTGGTGAACACAAACTGGAGCGTTTGTTACGTTTTGTTCAATGTTATGAATAATGTCAGATGTCAAGTCTATAAAACGCAGTTGCTATCCCAAGACTACAAAGCTTCATTCGGCCTCACGTAGAATTTTTGCTTCTGTTGATTGCAAAAAATATCAGAACATTATCTTGTCTTTGCCACACAAGTTTTTGTTGGAGGAAACTCCGGGTTTGGCCTTCATAAGGCCGTCATCACTGAGCCGCTCTATAACGCTACATATCTGTCTGCATGGAGCACATTCCTCTCTGAATCAGGCCCAGATGGACCCGAGCAGACAGACTTCAAAGTTCCCCCACATCCATTCATTGGAGTCATTCTCAGTGCGCCCTGTAACAGTTGTTAAACTTTTGTAGAAAACATCTTCTGGTAATATGATGAATATCATGTTTCTTTCTCTTCAGGCTTGGCTGGAACCCACAAAACCCATAGTGAGACAAGTCAGGAGTAAGTGAGCTTAAATGTTAGCTTAATATCCGCATAATGAAAGTAAATCTGTGCACTGATGAGCTCGTCTCGTGTTTTTTTTTTTTTTTTTTTTTTTTTTTTTTTCTTCCCAGGGCCGGCAAATGCGCTTTTCAGACTGTCAGTGAAATTCTTCCCTCCAGACCCGGGTCAGCTGCAGGAGGAGTACACAAGGTCAGTGACTGTAATTTTCTTCTGGATATTGCCTTTATCTGTATCCTGTGAGGAGGGGCTTTAGAAAATGGTGATTCATCTTTTCTTTCTTTTCAGAAACTCTCGATTTATGGTTTTTAGACCATCATAGCATTTGTTCTTCCTAAAATGTCATTGCAATTCTTTGAATGCTTTACTGCAGTCAGTGCAGTGCCAATGTATGGTTTTAAATGAGGAGTTTGTTTAGTGAATATATCTCTTTACTTCTCATGAACAAAAATCAATGGTCATTAAGCTTTTTTTTTCATTCTGTATCTTCTATAGGTACTTGTTCTCACTGCAGATGAAAAGAGATCTGATGGAATCCAGGTTGATCTGCACAGAAAATACTGGAGCCTTGCTGGCCTCTCACCTTGTCCAGTGTACGTATTTATGCTTATTGTTATTTCTGTTGCATTAGACTGTTTTAGCTAGCTGAAGCTAATATAGTGGTACTCCAAGCAAGTCTTGTGTAAAACTAATGGTCAAAATATAAGCCAGCGACTTTACCGTGGTGCTCTCAGAAAAGCTGACGTGTCGCTCTTCCACAAACCACAGCGGAGATTGGCGACTACGATGACGTGGCGGACCGGAGCTTCCTTAAGTCGACCCAGCTGTTGCCGTACCAAGAGAAGGTGCAGGAGAGGATCATGGAGCTGCACCGACGGCACCTGTAAGTGGCTCCACCCTAGTGTTCATTTTGGCAGCCATTTTTGATTTAGTCGTAGTCTTTAGATGAAAATGCAGTAGTCCGTAGTAGTTATAGTCCCATTTAGTCATTTTAATCCTTAGTTTTAGTCACATTTAATAGCCATATTAAACTCCTTTTTTCTTCCCTTCTCAGGCCCAGGGTTTTAGCGTTGCCTCTGAATATTGCCATGTTCCTATAATATGATAGGAAGGTGCCTTCAGATTTAGCGACCTGTTGGTGGCGACGGCTCATGTGATCAGCGGTTCATATCATAGGAAGGTGGCTACAACAATAGAGGGACAATGTATCGACCGTGCATGCTAAATAACTGAAACAAATAAATCAAGAACCCATTTTCCACTGACGGCTAGTGGTCGTGCAAACGGGGGGGGGGGGGGGTAGTCGGTCCGCTGGCTTCGGTCGGTTGTCAAAACATTGGCCGTTTCAGACTTTATGAGCAAATACACAATCCCTTTGTTTTCATTTAAGGCACTGCGCTACTTGAAAGTCGATGTGTTGTGATTCTCAAAATTCTCAAGATTCTCAAAAGTGAGAAAAAAATAAACTCATGGTCAAGAAGATACTCATCTAATGTTACGTGGAAAATTTGCATGGCGTTAAATACCCAACTGAGATCGGCTCGTGCCGTTCTGAGAAAGGATCCTACCACCGACCACTTTTCCCACTCTGCACTACTGAAAAAGTATTTGTTTGTCTTGTTAACAAAGTCATAGTTTTTATTTTGAAAGATCTGTTTTTGTCACGTCATAGTCTTAAATACTCAAAAGGTCGTTAACGAACATTTTTTGTCAGTTTTCGTCGCCGAAATCAACACTGCTCCACTCAGATCTCTCCCCCATCATTTCCTAACTGTCCCTTTGCCTCAATCGGGAAAACGCCATGAGGTTTGAGATAAGACTCAAAGTAGGGTTCACCGGGACTCTTGCAAAGAGAACCAAGACTGCAGATGCAAGAGGCGACTTTCTTTCATAGCAAATGAGCACCGCAACAGAGCCGCCGATTCCCGTGCAAAAAGAGTCATGCCTCCTAAGCTAGATGTTCATTATTAATCAGCAAAATAATACGGCAACGTTGTCGTAAAATGGATTTGTCAGGACTGCTGTTTGATGTTGTGGCTCCTCTACCTCGCAGGTTTGTTCTATGACCTCCCAGTGAGAGAAATAACAAGAGGAACATCTTTGTCGCACACAGAAATGAATGCTGCTCTATTCCTTTTAAACATTTTCAGTTGAATGTACCAGAAGTTTAAAATTCTTATTCCAAAGGGTTCCTCACAGTAGCATGTGTAAACAGGGGCACGTTGTCGCGATGAGGTAACCGAGCTTAGAAAACCCTGTTGGTGTTAAACAACCGTAAAGAGAGTTTGCTCCATCTCGGAGTCCAGAGTCTCACAAAACCCGCTCGCTGCACTTTTCCCACCGCCAGCCTCACCGTCAGGTCAGCGCTACTCTATGGCCAATGGGAGCCTCCTTTCAGCCCAGCGTGTAAAGACCTTTTGCTAATCTCTTCCCATGAAGCACAAGCGGCGAGTTCCCTCGGCCTAATCCCCTTCTGCGGCCTGCTCTATTAGCCATAGGGCCAGTGGGGTGGGGGTAGGCTCTAAGGAGATTTTCAGTGCTTAACAGATGAACAAAATTAGAATGTGGTGATGATTGGATGGATAGGTCTTCCTAGCACACTGTTTGGGGTTAATCCCGTGGTTTTAAATAAATCCTAGAAGTTGTGAGGGATTTGAGGACACACCACACGCCACAAGGGAGTCACGCTGCAACATCTTTGTTTGAGACGTTGACACAAGGCTTTGAAAGTGCACAAGCCTCCTCAATTTGAGGAACAGTATAGTTTTACAGAACTCATTTAAACAAGGGAGAATCCCACAGAATCGCTTTGTTTTGGTGGCGCGTTTGACAAAATACATCTTTCAAAATATGCTCCTGCAAAAGACCCAGAACTAATGCCAATGTCTTCATTCCTTGCTATTCGTTCCAAGAAAATTGGAATTCTTGTTTTTGGTTTCTGACAGCAAAGTAGTTAATTATTCATGCAGCACATTTTATACCCGAAGGGAGTTGCATGATGAAATATAAATGGCATATGTTGACTTTTATCTCTGTAGTTTCTTTAATTAATCTGCCAATAATCAATTTGTTTGCTGCCCTTATTGAGAAAATCTGTGTAGTTATTTATCAAAATGGGGGTTCTCTGCAAAATCACAATGGCTAATTATGTTCAGTATCATTTTGTTTAACTGGGTTAATTTAAAGGACAATATATAATTTATTATATATTTTTTTTTTCTGTTCACTCCAGCGGCCAGACTCCAGCTGAATCAGATTTCCAAATCCTGGAGATTGCCCGTAAACTGGAGATGTACGGCGTCCGCTTCCACCCAGCGGCTGACCGGGAAGGCTCCAAGATCAACCTGGCCGTCGCTCACATGGGCCTTCAGGTTTTTCAGGTGCGCATCGCTTCCCTGCCAGCTGCATCCTGTGGGTGTGACCCTCAGGCCCTTAATATGTGGCTAAAGGTTATGTCTTTCCTCTTACATTTCTCCCAGGGCCACACCAAAATAAACACCTTCAATTGGTCCAAGATTCGCAAACTGAGCTTCAAGAGAAAGAGGTTCCTGATCAAGCTCTACCCAGAGGTTCACGTACGTATTGATAGTTTCTATTTCTTTCATATTTCTATTTTAACCTTAGAATCTATTTTATCCTTAAAGGATTGGTACTGTGTGGTTTAGATGTCGGTCTTTCCCTGTGTGCTTTCAGGGGCCGCATCAGGACACGCTGGAGTTCCTCATGGCCAGTCGCGACCAGTGTAAAATCTTCTGGAAGATCTGTGTGGAATACCACTCGTTTTTTCGCATGTTCGACCAACCCCAACCCAAATCCAAAGCCATCCTCTTCACCAGAGGCTCTTCCTTCAGATACAGGTATCCCATACGCACGATAGAAGAAGGTACAGGGCTTACAAGGTGTATGGGTTTCTATTGAATTGAAAACTCTCTCCTGTCAGTGGACGGACCCAGAAGCAGCTCGTCGACTACGTCAAGGAAAACGGTGCGAAGAGAACACCGTACCAGAGGTGAGTGTTCCTGTACAAAGTCTATGCACTATGCAGAGTATCGACTGAGAAATGTTTTCCATGTTGCGTTCATGTAAATAATTCCATCAATGACTTGTTTCTCGCTCAGGAGGAACAGTAAAATCCGAATGTCTGCTCGCTCCCTCGCCACAGATGTGCCAAAACAGGTGAGTGGAGCAAGAAGCTCCATGTATACTTGAGTAAATTATCCTGCACCTATTAATTCTCTCTCTCCACCCCTCCCCTGGTCTGTTTTTTTTCTTCCTTCTTACGGACAGAGCTTGTCGTTCAACGACAGTCTCGGTGCCCCAGGCTCCCCCTCCTCCACCACCGTGTCCTTCTACCCGGCGCACAGCCCGCGGACTGAGCTCCAGCCGCGGGCTGTGCCCGCACCCAGCTGGTCCCCGGCCTCACCGCAGCAGCTCCAGCTTCAGTCCCCTCTGCAGGCCGCCAGACCGCCGAGCCCTCTGAAGGAAGAACCCGCCAAGGCCGCGTCCCCGTCTCACTTCGCTTTTCAAGGTGCCCCTAGAAATCAGGCAGCAGGACACTGCAGCCCCTTGTTTGTGTGTGTAGAGGGCGGCACCCAATCGCAGCCCTCCAAAAATGGCAATGGGGTTAGCGAGCGCGGCGGGTGGGGGGGCGTGGGGTTCCCAGGAGGGGGAGGGGGCGGCGGCGGACAGCGGAGGGGGGTCCTAACGCCCGAGGCGTTCGAGGCGAGGCTCTTGCGAGTCACCCAGAGTCACGCGCCTTCGATGCCCGACTCGCCGCTGCACGTCAGCGAGGAGTTCATAGACGACGACCCCGCCGAGATCTCCTTCTACGCCGGCGGGGCCGAGGCCTACTCTTTTGGGCCCGAGGAAAATCACTTTGATTACGCCGAGGAGACCTACCCAGCGGGGGGCGCTCTGTCCAGCGTGGGCATCGAGGACCTGTTCCCAAACAGACACCTCTTCGACGGGTGCTCCGAGACCAGCTCGCTGGTCAACAGCCGCTCCGAGTGCAGCCACCTGGACAACCTGGGGCTCGTGTCGGCGGGCGAGTCCATGTCGGCGGGCTACGGGGGCGCCGACTCGTCCTCGCTCGGCCTGCCGGGCTCCGACATCCAGTCGGAGGCCAGCTCCATGGTCAACTTCCCGGCGTGCTCGGTGCGGTCGGAGGGCAGCTGCGCCGCACAGTTCGGCGACCTGGTGGAGCAGTTGGAGCAGCTGAGCTACCCGCCCACGGCCACCGAGGGCTCCGGGAACGGCAGCTCGGACTCCGACTCGGACTGGGGCTCCGACAGCGTCCTGCCCCCCGAGCAGAAGCTGTTTCACAGTAACCTGCTCATGGGGAGCGGCGGGATCGAGGATTTCCTCCGTCAGTACCAGAACCTGCAGGCGCTGGCCCTCGCCGACCCGCCTGGGTCCCCTCACATTCAGATGTAAAGTGGGGCGTCGTAGCAGCACTTAGCGAATGACAACTTTAAGCACTCTCCAACCATACGGTCTCTGCTCCACGCGCTTTTAATAATCTCCAGGCAGACGCCCCTGTGAAAGTCTTTATCTTAATACGTGGGGGGGGGGGGGGGGGGGATTTCCATCCGCCCGCCGTGGACACGCTTTTATACCGGCTCTCGGTGCTGATCATTGGTGGGAAACGGCTCCCGCTGAACATGTTGGTTTTCAGCAGCACTTGTTGCTTCTGGGCTTTGATCAGTGATCGAACGTGCCGTTGCCCCGCTGCGGTTTGTTTGCGTTGCTTTTTTTTCACCTGGCCTTTTGTAATGTTTTACACAATGACCTAGTTGCCGGTGTGTTTCCCAGTTGTCCAATCAGCCGGTTGAGTAGAATCGATCGTCCATTTTGGGCCAATCCCACGAGCATAAATGGAAAAACATTTGTGTGCCTTTTTTTACTTTAGAAGTAGAAGGTTCTTTTACACCCGGTCAAAAACTAAATGTACACAAGCATAGGATTTTTTGTTTTTAGTTTACCTCTTATATAATTATAGTTAATATTCTGCATCCACCGTAATAGTTTCAATTTAACGAAACCAATATAGCGGTATAGTAATTTCGACCTTTATTTTTAAGCAATAACTTGACCGACAAGCCAAGAAATAATTAATTAACAAATGTACTGCTATTGTTTTTACAAATATTAAACACAGTCACCTGGCTTTTTAAAAGTCTTCTCTAAGTAAATCAACAGGTCTTATCTCAGGGTAAAAAAAAGTGAAACCTAGTCATTCAGTGATCCTCAGTGACATCTGCTGGCTGAAGCAGTTCTTTCTGTCACACCAGTCCACAGCATAAATGTAGGAGCCGTCATGTAGAGCCACTAAGCCTGAAGGATAGAAATCCATTTTGGCCTCATGCTGAGCTTAGTGAAAGAATGTAAGCAGTGTACTAGTGAGCCAGATCTGCTAAATGAATGTATCCTCTCAGTTAATTAATGCATTTTAGATACTTCCAAAGTATCGACAATATGTTAACATTACAAGCCATCTTAACTTAAAGTAAGCCCTTTGGGTAAAGTAGGATGTGCGCCACCAGAGGTAGATGTTTGTCTCTTTAGCCGTCTTCAGGGGACCAGCTAGGTGGATTTATCTTTAATGAAAGGAATCTCCCCATTTTTTTTTTTGCACATTGGCAATTCAATTTTCCATGATTTCATATCAATTTTTTTATTTTTATATATATATATATATATATATATATATATTTTATGTATTGGCATAGGAGCAGGCATTAACTGTCTCGTGGTACGTCGCTAACATGTGATCATGCACAGAGCTGCTTCAAACTCCAGGCCTCAGACATGCGTGTCGGCTGTCGTAAAGTCAACACAAAAGGCTGATCTGTGTTGATATTGAACTAATCGCTAGTATTTGGTTCATTTCCTCAGTTTTGACTTGCCAAGTGCAATTTTTTAAATTTCCTTTCTGTCCGAGCTCACTTGAAAGGACGGACTTAGCTTTTGCAGAGTTTGCTATTTTTTTAAAACATCCTCGGCTTTTTTAAGTTTGGTCTCGCGCCGTCGTGCCTTTAAGCACTTACCTTCTTTCCTTCATGGCACATGCTTTCATGCGGATCTCAGGTGTGCATCAAGGCTCTTTTTAGGCAATAGTTAAATACTCACCAGCTCTCAGTCATTGTGATAGATGGTGAGCAGCAATTGCCGATCTTGTGCCATCACAAAACCCCCTGAGAGCGTGTGGCGTGTCGGTCCTTCCAGGGGTTTTGTCCTGGTGGCTTTTCTGTCTTTCGTTCCCTTTTTTTTGGGGGGGGGGGGGGGGGGCTCTTTTTTCGCCATGTGTTCTCCCAACATCTCTGGATAAAGATTGAATCAATGACGGGCTGATGGCCATAACCAGCTAATCTTAACTGCACTTACGCACCAATAATCATGTATATTGGCTTATACGACCTGTACTTAATGTGTGTATGTTTTACTCAAGAATAAAGTCATCACTTTTGAGTACCATGAATGTCAGACTTAAAATTATTTTGTTTGCAGACCCAGGTGGAATTTTTATTATTTCAGCTGCCTTAACAGAAACTCAAGTGGTGTCAGGTGTTCGGATCATGACCTCTGTCATCTGGGCCCAAAATCTAAAGTTTTTTTTTTTTTTTTTTTTAAATGTTATGCTAAAATACTAGACTGGATACATTATGTAATGGTGTGCGGTTTAAGGCTCATCATTTTGTGTATAAATAACAAAATGAGATCAACCTCCCCAGGATCACCTTCCGATCCTACAAAGAATTCTTTAAAATGGTTTTCTTTTCAGCTGCAGGAATCTTCTGTTGACTCAGTTAGTCCATGGTTTTTTTTTAAATCCTCCTATTAATGTGGAAGTGTCGTCATTGCTTCGTGACAGAAAGACACCTAACTAACAAGTAAACACACGCCACTTTTCAAATTTAAGGCAACACGCTTGGGGGGGGGTCACATTCTTACACAAAGATTCCCCGAACCCAATTCAGGTTTAGTGTGTGTGTGTGTGTGTGCGTGTGTGTTTGCTGCTTGGACAGGCTTTGTGCCAAGTCATTCCAGAGCAAACCCCCCCCCCCCCCCCCCATAACCCCGTCAGATAAACCATAAACGACCGTTTGCCCTCCAGACAGGCCACATTCCTGATAAGTCTTTTGCGTGAGCAATTATTTCCGGGTCGGGGAGTGTTTCTTTTTTTTCTTTTTTTTTTTCTTCTCTTAAGCCTTCCCCCGCTCCTTTTTTTTCTTTTTTTTCCCCTCTCCATTAGAAGTGGAAGAACAGCTGTATTGACCCTTCATCTGCTGCTGCTGTTGTCTCCTGATTTGAGGCGGAGCAAAAGCAGGATCTCTCTTGAGACGCTGCACATGAGTTCACTTTGAATCATTTGGGTTCTTGATGGCTCTGACAGCAGTGGAGGGGGAGGGAGGGCGACATGAGCACCATTACTTGGGTTGATGTGCTCTGCCGTCTCTCCTTTTGCCTGCGTTTGAGGCCTTCGGCTTGTTTTTGTTCAAACTTGCAACACTCGACCTGTGTTCCTTCTTTTGGGGGAAAATAAAGTTATGTATTCGAGTCTCTGCTAGTTTTAATTCTTGACTCGTATGTAAAGCTTTTGATTCCACTTCCCAGACCTCTCGCACTGTACTTTCACCAAAGCATTTTCATTAGACTTGGAATATAATTGAACGTCTTTCTTTCTATTTCGCTTTCCCCTCTTCCACAGATTCCGCTGCGGACAGCCCTCAGGCCTCCCCCGTCAGCTCCAAAGGCCCCCTCTGCCTGTCCCCCTCCTTCCAAATGTCCACCCTCAGCCTGCCGGGCCAGACCCCGTCGCCCCTGCAGAGCCCCATCCTGGGCGAGGGGGGCAGCAATGCCAGACTAGAGGAGGAAGAGGAGGGCAGGAGGAAGGTACTTTGCTTGCATTCTAGAAGCAGAAACCAGGGAACACTAGTCCCTTATGATGGGACGGGGGGGACAGTGTCTTTTAAAATAGTTGTCCATTGCTCTGTTTTGAAACTGATGTCTTTCTTTTCCCGCAGCGATATCCCACCGACAAGGCCTACTTCATCGCCAAAGAGATTCTGACCACAGAGCGGACGTACCTGAAGGACCTCGAGGTCATCACTGTGGTGCGTTTCTTCTGTTTTCATTCAGTTACAAGTAGGGTTGTCACGATACCAAAATGACTTCGATACTATACTTACCTAAATATTACAATACTCGATACTTTCGATAGGATACAAATAAGATACTGGAACATTTATCTATGATAGTTATAAATAAAACCTACGGTTCCCTTTTTTTACCAGCTTGTTCGTGCCCAGCTTTTTGAACACTTTACAAATTGCATTCATATTAGTATTAACCTACAGCAAGATATTAATGAAAACGACATGGTAAAATGATAGCATTGATTATACATGGCTATGTAGGCCTATTGTCCGTAAATGACTACATAGTTACAATACATGTCATTTAGCTGATGCTTTTATCCAAAGCGACGTACAATAGTTATTTCCAGAAGTATGAATTACATCATTTTACAGGTGTTTGAGGTGGAAAAAAACCTAAAGCTATGTGGGTTGGGTACATTAAAGATGGACACATAATTAAAGGCCAATTTTTCCCCTTTATTGAAAAAACAATGAAAATTGCATTAAGTGGGTATTATTTTTTCTATATGCATTCTGGCCTTATGATGATATAGGCCCAAATGAGTTACTTTGCATCTATATATTTCTGCTGGACTATTCAGTAACTTATTCGCTGTCTTGCTTTGTCTCGTGTTGCACTTGCTGATGTTTGACTGTTAGGAAAGTTGTTGTCAAGCCAACAAACCAGCGCGGATTGTTGTTTTTAGAGTGAGACATTGGATGTGTGGCGTGAGTGCGTGTGAAAACTTGCAAAAGCGTGCGTGTCACACGGGGAAACCCTGAGAGATGGCAGCCTGTAGCTGTGTTGGTTAGTTTGACATGAACTTTCCTAAGAGTCAAACATCAAGCAAGTGCAACACGAGACCAAGCAGACATCCTCTTTTACCCGGACATTTCCTTATTTTGAGACCTAAAAAATAATATAAGTACAATAATATAATAAATACTTCGTACCCAAAGTATTTCCAAATCTAACTTCTGGCATCTTTTCTCTCAACGAGCCGAGGACGGTCGTCCTGCACAAGGGGGCGTGTCTCTGTGAGATGACTCTGAGTGACGTGCAGACAGCGGAACACTGAGTGCGCTCTGGTTGCTGCTTTTTTAATCAAGTACCGGTACTAAAAATATTCAAAACCATACCGTTTTTGACGTAAGGGTACCGCGGTACCTTTATAGTACCGGTACAGTGTGGTTCCTTCAAAACCAATGTAGATTGGGGGAAAACAAATAAGACGTGTGTAACAAATGGAAGCAGCCCTTGTGATATTTAATTCACTAAAAATGTCATAATAAACAATTAAATGTAAAAATCCATCCTCCCCCTTCATAAAGATTCCCCCCAGGGCGTAGATTTTGGTAATGTCCATCGAAGGATCAGTCAAAGGCTTTCAGCAGGTTTCTGATGCTTGTTTGGGCCACAAAAACAAAATGTGTGGCAATTAAAATGGCAAAATTGGCTTAAAACTAGAACTGAAACCTCATCTCCATAGGCGGTCATGTTTCTACACCAGTCTATTCAGTAGGTAATTCTGAATGCATCAGTAGCCGGTTGTCCCTCTGCTGCTTGCAGTGGTTCCGCAGTGCCGTGATCAAAGAGAACGCCATGCCCGAAGTCCTGATGAACCTCCTCTTCTCCAACATCGACCCCATCTACGAGTTCCATCGGGGCTTCCTCAAGGAGCTGGACCAGAGACTGGCTCTCTGGTACGTGTGGTGATACGCGTGTATGACCGACATGCTAACAAAGAACCCCCCCCCCCCAAAAAATAAAAAAATGTATATCCGCAGGGAGGGACGCTCCAACGCCCACGTTAAGGGGGACTTCCAGAGAATCGGCGACGTGATGCTGGGGAACATGTGCGCTCTCAAGGTGGGAAAGTTGTTTTTTTTCCTCTTCACCTTGGAATAACAGCAGGAATGTCCCTGTGTCTAACACCTCATGTGCATTTATGTTGCCCCCCCCCCCCCCGACCCTTACCAGGAATTCACCGGCTTCCTGCAGAAACACGACGAGGTCCTGACAGAGCTGGAGAAAGGCAGCAAGAGGCTGAAGAAGCTGGAGACGGTCTACAAGGAGTTTGAGCTGCAGAAGGTGTGCTACCTGCCCCTCAATACCTTCCTGCTGAAGCCCATCCAGCGCCTCATGCACTACAAGCTCATCCTGGAGCGGCTGTGCAAGCATTATTCCCCCGCCCACCGCGACCATGACGACTGCAAGGGTGAGCGCCCCCTCGCTTTTCTATGTATTGGTATTCAGAATGTGTTGCTTTCTGTTTGAACTAGTGCTGTCAAACGAAAATGAATCACAATTAATTGCACTTTCTTTCCATCTTTTTTCATTTTAATGCTCTAATCAACATGGAAAAGTGGATTGGCTTGCTTTATACAAATGTTTTATTTTACTGAAAAACAACATTGCCAAACAGTGCGTTATAAAATGATTAAGTGCACATTTCAGGTAAAGAAGGACTCGTGTAGTGCAGTCAAACCATGGCTTTATATTTTCTCTTTTTCAAGTTTGCTGTGAACAAAGCAGTCAGGCCTCTTATTTCAGAAACAATGAACCGTAACATTTAGGTTACAAATAAAAGGTAAGCCTACTACTTTGCTTTCAGCTTCTCAAACAGACAAGCTGTTGACATTTTCAGACAAGTCATCCATCCCCTCCACCGTAAGAAAATAAATCGGTAAAAAAATAAAACGTCGCTAAAATGGGTTTGCATTAACGTTGTTAATAATGCATTTAACTGACAGCACTAGTTTGAAAAGATCAAAACTTATTTCTGAAGCTCGCAATGGACCTCTTGCCTTTACTCTGTTGGAAGGGTTAAAATCTGTTTTTCGTTGTTGTTCCCTTGCAGAGGCTCTGAAGGAAGTGGCGGAGATCGCCGCCCAGCTCCAGAGCAGCCTGATCCGCCTGGAGAACTTCCAGAAGCTGACAGAGCTGCAAAGAGACCTGATCGGCATAGAGAACCTGACAGGGCCGGGCAGGGTGGGTCTAGTGGCGCCCGTAAGGGGGCACGGAGTGAACGTCCGATGAACCTTCCCTTTTTAACTTCTTTTATCTTCTGAATAGGAGTTCATACGAGAGGGGTGTCTGTACAAACTCACAAAGAAAGGACTGCAGCAAAGGATGTTTTTCCTGGTTGGTGCAACAAAAAAACAACTACTGCTACTTAAATTCCCACAGATCAATGCACCTCAAAGATGACCCCAAGTGTTTCTCCTCAGTTCTCAGACATGCTCCTCTACACGAGTAAAGGCGTCACGGCGACCAACCAGTTCAAAGTGCACGGCCAGCTGCCCCTTCACGGCATGATCGTGAGTGTTTACGCGCCAGTCGGCTCTCTCCTAACAGCTCTAACGCCCCCCCTCCCACCCCCCACCGTCCCGTTGACCCAGCACAGGAATGGAATAGTGGCCCCCGGTGGTGAGATGGGTTTATGTGTCTAGAAAGGGAAGGGCCCCCGGGTGTCCTAACTGTTCGTGTCTCTGCTTTCACTCCTGGCTGCAGCTCATAGTGCTGGATACACCGGTAAGTCATCTGGACCCCCCCTCCCCTCCCCACCAACCCTCCCCTTCTCCTGCGCTCGTTTAGACAAGTCGCCAAAAGAGTGCTCAAGATGCAGAAACTTGTCGGCGCGTGCAATAGAAATAACCTCTAAAGATGATAAAAGTACCAGCAAGGACAGCAAGAGCTTTTTACTTTTGAAATGAGACCGACCATTAAAAAAAATTGGAATTTCAGCTCTTCTCTCATGCACAGCTTTCTCCGTGCTATGAGTCGCCTTCTCGGCTCACTTTTTCACAATTTTTTTTTTTTTTAAAAGAAGCCCAGCAGAGCTTATCTTTTCTTTTGAATGTAATCAAACTGAGAAAAACAGTCTCTCCTCTTGTCCTCAATCCATTCCACACATTCTCCCATGTTGAATGAATTCTGCGCCGTGTGTTCAACCACAGCGACTGTCGGCCGCTCCTGTTAGCTGTTCCTCAAAAGCGCCTTAATACTAATAAATAATCCTGCAGTCCGAAAGGTGGTTTGTCTGATCCTTCCGGTGCTTGGGGAGGTTGCCTTGTGCCTCCACTCAGACTCCCCGCTTGTGTTTTCCCCCTTTTTTTCAGCCCCGAGCGCAAGTCATTCATTGTTAACCAATGTGTTTTTTATTTTTATTTTTTTCAATGGAATTCTTCCCGTCTCGAGCCGACGTTGTCCGGGTTTTTCTCTTTTGTTCCCTAGGTTGAGGAGAGCGAAAACGAGTGGTCGGTCCCTCACTGCTTCACCATCTACTCTGCTCAGAGGACCGTCGTCGTGGCCGCCAGGTGAGAAACAACCAGGAAGTCTTTCATTATCAATGTTTTTTTATTTTCTGTAATTTGATCTCCTTTCTATGGATGTGCACACAACTGTTCTGGCTGTTGTTCCAGCTCTAAAGTGGAGATGGGGAAGTGGATTGAGGACCTGAACATGGCCATTGACCTGGCAAAGAAATCCCAAGAGAAGTCCAGCATCTTCCTTGATGCGGGACTCGGCGATCACTCCAACCGTAAGAGCTCCTGTTTCCTCGGTATTCACTGAGGATTTGACTGACTGCCGCCCCGGTTCAGAGTAGAACTTTTCTCCCCCCCCCCTTGGGTTACAGAACGCATTCAAATGTACAGTTGATCCCTCCCCCTCCCCAAACAACCTCCTGTCCCACTCCCCACCCTCCCAGGGTCGTCCGACGAGGTGTCCCTGGAGCAGGAGTCGGAGGACGACATGAACTCGTCGCACACGTCGCTGGACAAGCAGACGCACCACCGCGCCAACACCACCATGCACGTGTGCTGGCACCGTAACACCAGCGTGTCTATGTCCGATCACAGCCAGGCTGTGGAGGTACTCGTCCTCCTCCGCCCGCGCTTAACACACACACACACACACACAGACGTTTGCACAAGAACACAGATGACGAACGGCTCGACTGGCGTGGGAGCGCCGTTTGTCTACATGGCGGCGGAGGAAAGCTCCCTCCGTAATCTCTGCGTTTCTCTTTCTAACGCCACCCCCCCCCCTCCCTCCCTCCCTCCACCTGGTGTCTGTTGATATCTTGTGTCTCATCTGTTTGACAGCGAGAGGATATTAATGATATGCACGCAATGACTGATTTTTCTTCCACCTTCTCACTCCACAGACCCCAAGGACTTGTCTTCCTCTTTTCTTCGTCTCCGAGCTAACACGCTAACCCTTGTTCTCTGCACCCTTTGTTGTCTCCTCGTCCTCTCAGTCTACGGCTCTCCGGCTATCTCACCTGAGCTTCCTCCTCGCTACCTCCTCGGTCAGGGCCAACGCCCAAACACCATCACACACGTTTGCTGGTACCGCAACCAGAACCTCTCTCTCACTGACTACCTGCGCATGAACCAGGTACCGGGGCCGTGAGAGTAGTTTCTCCCGGGAGTCTCACTACAAAGGAAACCACTCCTTCATTGTGAATTTTTTATTGAGACATTGATTTATTGATTCATCACATGTCCTCTATTTCTACGAGATCACACTGCATAACCAATCACAGCACTCGTACATATTAATGAATCTCAAATATACCTTCAGATCAAAGTTGAATACAAAGCAAAACACAGATACGCAAGGCTGCCATAACTCTACGGTTTAAATAAAGCAATTTAAAAGAACTAGAAGCCATAGAAAGTAAATCGGGTCTTTTCTTTTCTTTTTATACCTTGTAGTGTTTTAAAGCATTTTAAAGTCTGGAGCACATTTTAACAGTTTAACAATATAAATACGCAAACTGTTTGTATGGGATCGTTGTGTCCCAACCAAGCGCTCGCCCACGGCCACAAGCTACTATCCGTGCTTTTGAATTCATGACGAAACATCCGTTGATCTGATCCCTCTTTAGAACCAGCTGTCGGGTTACCTCCTGAGGAAGTTCAAGAACAGCAACGGCTGGCAGAAGCTCTGGGTGGTCTTCACCAACTTCTGCTTGTTCTTCTACAAGACTCACCAGGTCAGCGGAGCGCCCACGTACCAGCTGATCGGCTGCTGCAGTGCGACTCATTTTGTGCCTTCACAAAGACTGAATCTCTCGCTTGCAGGACGACTTCCCCCTGGCCAGCCTGCCCCTGCTCGGCTACACGGTGAGCACGCCCGACGAGGCGGACGGCATTCACAAGGACTACGTCTTCAAGCTGCAGTTCAAGTCCCACGTTTACTTTTTCCGGGCGGAGAGCGAGTACACCTTCGAAAGGTATGCGTCTTGTAGAGGGTGGGAGGGTGTGTGTGTGTCCCCTCACGGCTGCACGATCACTTGCTAAAGAAAACGACGACAACCACAACAAAACCTACACGCTTGTCTCCACAGATGGATGGAGGTGATCAAGAGCGCGGCCAGCACCACGGGGCGGATGAGCCTGCTCGTACCCAAAGGAGGTCCCGCGGAGATGAACGGGAACTGAAGGGGACGCCGCCCGCTCCTGGAGGCTGGGCCTCCCGGGGCATCGGAGAGAGGCCGCACAGTTTTTCTTTTTTTGGGGAGCAAATATTCTGACAATAGCAGATGGAGGTAGATACAGCCAGTAAAAAGTATTTAACATTTTTCTACGGTTTGTAAAATGCTAACGTTTGTGTCAGTATACAGGGCATAAGAAAGGGAGATATTTTGATACTGTTTAATTTTAATTTTTTTTGCATGTGTTGTGTTCAGTGGGTTCACGTAAATGACCGTTCTCTGGGACCAACTCTAACACAGAAGGGGCTTTTACTCTGTAGCACGTGATGAATGAAGCTGTATTGAGATACGGATTATGCCCAGTATGTGAACAAATGAAGGGACACAGGAATATGTGCTCTCCATTGGAGGCGTGTTTGTGTGCACGCTTGAGAAAGGCGAGCAGGAAGTTCTGGGGATGTTGAAGCAGGTTTTAAGTAGTTCCGTTTTTTGCGAAGCATGGGAATTTTGGGAAAACAAAGGATGTGATTTTGGTTTGCAAACATTCGGCAGTATTTGTGAGATTATAATTTTTTTTTTCCAAGAATAAAGCTGAATGAAGTATTAGCGTTCCTATCTGTAGGAGATTTCAGATGACGGGAGCTGCATTAATGTGTAGTCGGGCAGCGTGGCGGCCGGTTGGGTGCTACATTTCTCTTTTTTAATATCAAATGTATCCAGTTTTTATTCTTTGGCAGAGGGATAGCAACTTGAACATTTTGTGCAGTGGTGACTTGGTGTGCGCCTCTAAAGGCGAACCACAAGAACGCGCTTTGAAGTAATCGTACTCTGATGTCCGGCTACATGCCGGGCTCATGGGAGACACAAATGCCATTTATTGACTGTTCTTTGGTGCGCCACATGCACGCGTGATATTAATCAGGATGTTTTTGTACGAGTGTGTGTGTGTGTGTGTGTGTGTGTGCGCTGGTCATCTCTGAACTGTCTTGACTTTCTGCGTGCGTGTGTGAGTGTGAGCGGTCGACTGTTAACAGACGGTACATGTTACTTCTATTTATTGTTTAGGGCCATTGCTCCCACATCCCCCCCCCCCCCCCCATGTAGTTATCATGTTATTACATTGAAAACTAATAAAAAACCCTTGGAAGCCCACTCTGTGGCTCTGTGTTGTTTGACATTCTGTGTGGCTATTTATGGGAGAACATCAAGCTGCCAAATGTCCAGTGGTGGACTTCTATATTTACTGCTAGTTTCTTTATGTGTGAGCAGCATTGGAGGCTCCAGCTGCTACATTATGGTCACATCCAGGTTGCACAGTCATTGTAAAAGGCAACCTGCATTTAATTTGGGAATAATCAAATGTATCTGTAAAGCAACCTTAGTGCAGGTTTGTGCGATTCAAAGTGATTTACAGATGACACTAGCTGATAATACAACGGTATGAATGTAAACCGTTAAATCATTTTGGAAAAAATAATATTAGACTGTTACAAAAAAAAATCCAGATTGAAGCCATGGTTTTAATTAAATGCTTAATTAAAAAGATTGGTAATTTCGGCCAGAATATCAGGTAACTGAAGAACGTGAGACAGGCGAGCTGAGGGGCCGGCCTGGTTCACACTGTTAATGAAACAACTTTTAAAGACCAGTAAAATCCTTTCAAACTCAAAGTGGGAACTGACGAGCCAGTATTCACATCCTCATTTCAAGTTCTGCTTTGAGAATACATCTTAAATAACATGTGAATTATATTCAGCAAGATAAAGGGATATGGATATTAAATGTAAAGGTACTCAATGCTTCATAAGGGGCTGCAACTAATATAATATAATATTCATGGTGGATTCAATGGCAGATTACTGTCTCCCTACATCAATCGATTGTCCTAAATTCAGAAAATGCTTAAAAGTGATGCAAATCCTCACACATGAGAGGCAGTAACCAAAAAAATTGTTTTTGTCTTAAGTTCTCTACTTATTGATGAATATAGAAAGGTGTGCTGAGGAGCATTCTGAGGACCAAACGCACTAAAACCAAATAGTAGCACTTGAATGTGTTTTTGTATTTCACAAACTGAGCTGTGGTGACAGTTTGAGGAGTTTGTCTCCTCCTCTCTGGCTCTAGACGTGCTGAGCAGTCATAAACAAAGCAGGGCATTCCTTGGGCAGGCCCGAACAGAGGGCACTGTGGGCGGGTCGGCGTCCCCCCGGGCCAGAGATGACAATATTGCTCCCCTACCAAGGAAATTCAGTCAAGGGATTTTCTGTCTGGGGAGTGGAGATGTGTTCCTGCTCATCGTGTTTTGGAAGCACAATAATGATTATTAAAGACTTGCTAAAGCAATGAGTCTAAATGAGCTCTAGTGCTGTTAGTGGGTCATACAGGGAATGCATCACCCCCCCGCCCCCCCGCCCCTTGATGATGTCACAGTGATGTCACTTTTGCGGTAAGTTTGGAAAGGTGTGGAAGTTTATCTAGTCACAGAGATACAGATCAAAAGAAGTCATTGGCTGCATTGTGGGAAATGTCGGATTATGTGTTTGACCTGTAATTGGGACATAGATTGAGATTTTGATTACCTTTTGGACACAACAGCCCCAGAGCCGATTTAAGCAACAAGTGTGTGTGTGTGTGTGTGTGTGTGTGTGTGTGTGTGTGTGTGTGGGGGGGTGGGGCGGGCCATGTGTGTCCCCGCCTTTGGACTCCACAATAAGTGCCCTTAGAAGGAGAGCCCGTCACACTTTTAACTCAAGAGCTTCTTGATCTCTTTTCGATTTTAATGGGGGGGGGCAAATCTTTAGTTCCTGAATGTAAAATGATTCAAACCACCTCCCTGCTCAGCAGGTCAGAATGCAGGATCAAATGTTCTCGGATAAGTGACATCTGAATTGTCCATACCTTCAGTACTTCATCACAAGCTCCCGCACCGTCACGCAGCACTTCTGGACTCCGGCTCCCCCGCGTGCGTTTACGTAAGAGCCGCCGCTTTATTACGCAGCGACAGCTCCATCCGGGCCAATCAAAAGATGTCCGACAAACTAATCCGCGTGTTTAGTTATGCGCGATAATCTCCACAAGTGGTTCCAAGCAGCTGCAGCACGCGGACGGAGAAGGGCTCCCCGGCGCAGAGGTGGCCGCCCGGAGGGCAGCGGGAGGCGGCGGAAGGTGAGCAGCGCGGCGCAGTGCCGGCTGCCGGGGGCATGGACATGTTGCGCCGCTCGTCTGTGTTCGCGGCCGAAGTGTTTGACCGCTCGCCCACCGACAAGGAGCTGGTGTCTCAGGCTAAAGCGCTGTGCAGGGACTACATTCACTCCAGGCTCAACCGCGCCGGGATGGGCTGGTCGAAGCCCGAGGCCGGGCGGGTTGCGCCGAGCGGCGGGCTGGGAGACGTCTCCTCCGCCCTGCTGTGGCTGGGTGAGTTTGGGTTGAGTTATTTGGCAAGGTCCGCCAAACACTGGATGAACTGTGTGCTGGACCTGTCCCTTGTTATTTTTATGATAAATATTTATTTAAAAAAAAGAAAATGAAATGAATGAATTAAAACCTATTTGAATGATTGTTCGGACGCGGCCCATGACTTAAATTTGTAATGGGATGTTGGTTTAATGTGCAATAAAAACACGTTGAAGGGATTCCAAGGAAAATAAACATCCACGGTTTCATTTACGTAGTGTTTTCCCAGTATTAGGTGAGTGGGTTCAGAGGTTTCATTCTTCCATTTGTGGTTGTCACCCCACCTCCAGTTTAGTTGTGCAATTCACTGGAAAGTCAAAAAACAGACTGTTTATTAAAAGAAGACAACAGAGGGAATGTTTCATGGTCGGGAACACTTCCCAGCTCTGATCCAAACACACCATGTACACCATGGACTTTTGGACTTTGTTGCTTTAAATTACACTGGCTATTAAGTAATTCCAGGTTACAACAGAACATCTGCTATTCATACATTATATTTGTATGAAAATATTTTTTATATTTAAAAAAAATCTTGAAGAAATAGTTTGACATTTTAGAAAATCTGCTTTGTAGAGTGGATTTCGCTCGTGTTTGTGCCGTTAAGGCAAACATCGGAGGCTTCATGCTGCTCCTCGAACACCATGTCAGGGCTTTGTTACCATCGAAGCCACTCTGTCACGAGCTGCACCCCCTAGAGAACTATTATCTAACTTTTGGAAAAACTAAAAAAAAAAAGCTATTCCATAGAGAGACCCACTGAAGGGGCTTGGCGGATGAATCTAGGACACATTAAACCAGTGGAAATGGTTGAAAAAGCTAAAAAGTCCTGAGTGTAAAAGTGAAATGCCACATTACCTGCTGATCAAGACGGACTACAATGAAGCTAAGGAACAACACTATGAAGTCTCTCTACTTATCATTAAAGAGCAGAAGAAGCATCTTCAAGCATTTAGTAAAACCTGGACTTTTCCAGTCTAGCTTTGATTGCGTGGCTGGTCTAAAAGCAATTGAAGTCACTTATGAATCGACAATGTCAACCCTTCTCAAGGAGTTTACTCTCGTGTTTTTTTTCTCCCCCCCCCCAGGTGATGAGTTGGAGTACCTTCGACCCAACGTGTACCGCAACGTAGCGCGGCAGCTCAACATCACGGTGGCGTCAGAGAGCATTGTGTCCGATGCCTTCCTGGCGGTGGCTGCAGACATTTTCTCCACCGGTGCGTCCACATCAGTACCTCGTTGTATCGTAAATTGAGCCGTGTGTGCACGACTGTGTGACGGCAACCAGCTTTAGTGCTTTTGTTATCAGGTACACAAACTCGAAAACAAAGGAAGGTTAAAGAGCGTTCTGGCTGTTTTAGGGAAGTTCTTCTTCTTTGTCATCAAGAAGAGGGAACATAGCCTGAGACCAATGCAATAAAGAAATCCAAAAGTGTTGATAACCAGGTTACTCCTATACTTGTATTAGTCCTAGACATGTCCATAACTTCCTCTCCCCCTCAAAAATCAACTAATTCCAGCCAACCTTTTCCTATAAACACCCTTTTTTTTCAGGGCGCCTGGGGAATTCTCCAGTCTTAGCCGTTCTGTTGCAGTCGTTATCCCCTCACAGAAAAGGAGCTGCGGGGAAACCATTCAGTCCATATTAGGCCAACATGTCGACAGAGCGAGTGATTGTTACAGACAGTTTGGACCCCACCCACGGAGTTCAGTCCTCCGCTCCAGTTGGTTTATACCTTCGGGACTGTAACAAAGCAATATGCTGCAAAAGTAATCAGGGTTGTGTGGTCCTTTCAAACTGCGGTTACTCGGATAAATAGCACCAACGACCTCAATTTGAAAGAGCATAATTGCCTAAAGTGAAACAATGCTTTGGGATTTGGGCAGTCTAGACATGTCACTGTGAAGAGGAAGTCATGGGCAACAGCAGATAACTACCACAACCTTTTTGGATGCTTATGAGCTCAGTCACAAATGTCATGCTGCCTCACACATGGTCATCTACAGCTGAAACGCCTTTTCACACCGTGCATCCGCTTCTGAACCCTTCTAATTTAAATCAAAAGCTCCCCTCATGTACACCGAGCCTTTAGTGGCTCACTGTTTTGGTTCTATACCCCTCAACTTGACTCTTTTGGTTTATTATTTTCCCTCATGTGGCTTCTGAGCACAGATGTTTTCAGCTGATGGAACCTGTGTAAACTTCCTGTCTAGAGTCAATAGACGTTACGAAATGGGATATGAACTGACATTTCTTCGGTCATTTGACTGACACAGCAGAAAATGCCAATGCTTGTTGACTGTTACGGTGAATCGGTGGGCCGTAAACGTTCCCCAATTTAGCTGCCCCGCATGGACTGTGGGAGGAAGCGACAGAGAGAGAACCCACACAGGAATACATGCAACCCCCCGCCCCCCAGCCCAGAAAGCTGCTGAGCGGGGTTTGATCCCAGGACCTTCCGCTGTGAAAATTCAACTGTTAAAATGTGCTCTGCCTCTCTCTCTGCTTTGTAATATCTCCACTTCACGTTTGAGGTAATTCTGCAACTTGCTGTAAGTTGGTTAAGTTTAGATTCAGACAGTCACCCTGGCAACAGTAGAAAAACAAATTGCCCCAACTGTGACCACCTGGTACATTGAAATAAATGGATGTGTCCATTCTTCACCTTTTAATGCCTCTGGGAAGACACAGACTTGTGAAACAAAACTGGTGGACCGTGTGTGCCTGCCGAAACACAAATTGATATCGTTAGCATAAGCTATCAGCCTTGTGTATTTCTTTCTTCATTTTTAAAAGGTAAACCTTTTATCTATAATATAAATTGGACAGCAGCATTCCACGTGCGCACGGTGGAGAGCGTCATTCTGCAAATTCCAGATCTCTCAGTCAAAGAGAAACATGACCTCCGTTTACGAGATCCTGGGAATGAATCGGACGACCGAGGCAGAAGATGGATGGAGTCAGGGGCTCCTTTTGGAATCCGTTCAGACATGTAAACACTCCAGAAAGAGTCTGAAGCTTTGACTGTAAATGGTGCTGCGGCAAAAAGTCTCAACAACTGAACTAAGTCGGAAAAAATGATCTGCTCACTAATCTAGCGAGTCGAACCGTCTGACTGCTGCCCAGAGCCTTGTGTTTGGCTTTTCTTCTCTGCGGGACAGACGGGCATGTGGGCCCCCCCCCCGCCTGCTGAGGTTTTAGAGTTTGTTCATCCGTCCCCGGATAAAAGCTGCTCGCAGCGTTTGGCTTCAGTAACAAGACTACTCCCAAATATCCACTGCTGTTGGTCAGATGTTGTGTTTCTCCTTGTCAGGTGTGACGTGGGGGAAGGTGGTGTCTCTGTACGCCGTGGCAGGAGCCCTGGCTGTGGACTGTGTTCGCCACGGCCACCCGGCCATTGTCCATACCATTGTGGACTGCATGGGGGAGTTTGTCCGCAAGAGCCTGACCACCTGGCTGAAGAGGAGAGGGGGCTGGGTAAGGGGGCGAATTGTTCATTTAAACTGTTCCATTGCTAACGAAGTACCGCTCAGGCCTTTGCTCTCTCACGGTGGCAAACTGAAGGCATGTGGGTATTCTACAGGTCGTTTAGCTGACGCTTCTATCCAAAGCGACTTGCGTTACATTTGACCCATGGCTTACATTTTGACACTTCGACATGGCACATGGGGCAGTTGGGATTCGGACCATCAACCTTGTGGCTCGCAGCGCATCACATACTCCATGCACCACCATCGCACAAATTCTACCGTTTGTGGCAAAGTGAGTTAAGCCCACTATAAAAAAAAAAGTGAAACATTTTCCAAGTGGATTAAAATTGGCGGCATCCTCATGCTCTGAAAAGTGATGCTTAAGTGCCTTCAACTTTCATTTCTGACCAATACGGGGGGGGGGGGGGGGGGGGGCGACTCCTCGGGTTGCAGGAAGGAGTTTGGTTGTATCTATGAGAAAATAGCTCTACTTCTCTAACATATCAAATTGTACACATTATATTTCTGATTGACTGTTATCTTTAAGTTGTCCATGTATTGGTCTCACAGTTAACTGTAACCTGTCGGTTGCTCTTGGCTCCAACCTCTCCTTTTTGGTTGAAAAGAATAAGATGGCAACAGTGATGCCAAGTTTGAGGCTTCTAAAATGCAGTCTACAAACTAATGGCTAATATGGTACCACGTCCACTTCTTATATACAGTCTGTGGTCCAAAACATGTTACATGTTTGACTTTTTTGGATCAATTTAGCAAAAAAGCATCAATCAAGTTACCAACTGGCAGAATTGGTAACTTGACTGATCCTTTTTTGCTCTTGCGTATTGACAATGTAACACCTACATCCTTTCCATAGCCACAGGCGGCATAGTTGAGTTCTGATAAAACCCGGAGAGACAACAAAGCCAACCGTAAGGAACAAGGCCTGGCAACGCTCCACTGCCCCGCTCTGCTGGAAAGGGCACAAGCGAACCCATGCGCCCGTGCATTTGCAGACGTGGCGGCCGGGCCGGTTTTGTTTTGAAGGCAAGTGGAGTGTGACAAAATGAGGAGCGAGGCATTGTATGACTGGGCTCACGAGCACAAATGAGGTACCTGTCCCACTCTAAACTCAGACGATATTATTTCCACACCGGCGCGTGAGAAAAGCTAAATAACAATCTGTGATGTGACGGATCTGAGGAGGGAGAAGTGTTTAGTGTCCGTGTTTGACACTTAAAACTGTGCTCTCTGGGAAATCTCATTGTCTACAAAATTACTCGTTACATGAGTCGTTTTCTCGAGTAAGCATTGCAGCGGTTGCTGTGTGGGCTTTGGTATTGAAAAAAAAAAACCTTTTTAGGGCAAATCGGGACGTCGTTGCGGGTGCTCAGCGTACTGACAAATCAAGAGCAGATGTTGGGATTTCATGTTTTTTTTTTATTCCCTCTTGTTCCATTCCACAGTCTGAAATCATTATGTGAGCTCTGTGTCTTCTCTGCCGCCACAGGTGGATGTCACGAAATGCGTGGTGAACACTGATCCCAGCTTCCGCTCTCACTGGCTGGTGTCCGCCGTCTGCGCCTTCGGACACTACCTGAAGGCCACCGTGTTGTACCTCCTCAGAGACACGTGAACTACAGTCACACACGGGGCACACGCTGTGCAGACTGACCGACACTGCACCCCGCCAGCGACACAGCACTCTACAAAAGCTTTTACTGCTTCGGATGATGTTTACACTTGTTTGCACTGAGCCTTCATCCACGAACGACCATCCCTTCAACAAAAAAAAAAAAAGGCTTTCCGCGCCTCTGCTTCCAATGCGAGATTGTCTATTCATTGTCAATGGTAAGGTTATGGCACACTTTTGACACAAATGCATAAAATCACCCGCTCTTGAGGTTTTTAGCTTTTCGTTTGTTCCACAATCAGCAGAACTGCTCATTCATTGTGCTTCTTGTTTGTCAGAGTCTTGGCTGTCCCTAGTGGTCAGAAATGGTAACTACTGTACGTGCTTGTACTGAAATCTCAACTTCTCTTGGGGGTGGCAAACGTGGCACAGAAGATCAGTGCACGCCAGACAGCTAGAAAAGCATGTTTTCCTTTAATCGCGGCTCTGTACGAAAATGATTAAGTTATGTTATTTCCAAAGATAATTTGGGGAACAATATTTGATCGTCTATGCTTGTCCCCTCCCTCAAGATTTGTATTGTGTTTCCGCCATCACTTGCAGGAACGTTTGAAAAGGGGACCAAATAGTTACGATTGCCTCTGTGGTTATTAGTGAGTAAATATTGTCTCTAACAACACTTGTTGTTTGATGTTATTCTGTATACAAAGGTAGAAAAAAATTAAAGTTAATATTCACACATTGCCAACTTGTTCTAATCATTTTCAGAAGTGAAATGAAATGTTTTCACCGGAGTTCCTTCGACTTATACATGTTTAAAATTAGGAAACACCAGGTTATATTATTTACGCTTTCATCCCTACTCACGACTTAGTTTTGAATAATTTTAAGCAAATAGAAATATTTGGAAATAATGATACATTTGAAACTATACGATGACCCCCCCCCCCTTCCTCACCCAGTAATGTTTGCACAGTCCCTAATGAGTCTGATGAATCAAGCCTATGACATGTATGTCTATACTTCATTGTCCACTGTGAGTACACCATTTCTGTAGTGTAATTGCATTAAAGTTTCTAAATACATTTTGTCCAAGCAAGAGCACTTTGATGACATTTAATTTTGTATGAATAACTTATTACAGGAATAACTTTGATATGGCACGTAGCACTAGGGGGTAACACGCGTGTGAGTCAATTGGAACTGTAAATATGAAAAATAATAAAATGGTTTTAACAACAATTTTTCAAGCAATACATTATTTTGTAAACTATGTGTGGCAGCTATTTTAAGTGCACCATTTTAAATTAAAAAAACGTTAATTTAATTGTAGGCTAGTAATTTTTCAGCCACTACCGATTGGTTTGGGGAACGTGACTCCATTCCCATTTTGATTGGATATGAATAAAAATGTCCCGCCTCCTGGCAAACACCTCAGCAGGACACTGCTCCCATTGGTCCGCCCGGTCAGAGTCTGGAGAACAACAAACCAGCTAGGGTGAAGACCGTCGGGATGGATGCAGGTAAACGAGATTTATACAGTACAATAGCATGTATTTCTCTCATTCACCAAGCCCCTATTGCCAAAAAAACTAATCACAACAACACCACACCGCACCTGGTCACACATTCCCAGCTTTGTCGTGAAGAATTGCCAACTCCAGCTGCCAGCCCAACACATCCCACTGCTTTGTAGCCTCGGTGGCGTTAGCCTGCTAACATGATGACTAAAGCTACATGCTAACCAGCGGTAGCTGGCTGTTATTGCTCAATGTGGTGGATTCCCCTCTTTGACAGCTCGCTGCACTGCCTTAAAACTGCTTGTTATCGGTTAACGTGTCGTCTTTGGTCGTCGTTAAGTTTCACTGTTCATAATATGCCTCCCGTCCTCGGGCGGACTGTTTATGCTAACGTTATGTTACGTTACGCCCAAGAAGAATACAGCAGTCAATGCACTGTCACTCACCATCGCATCAGCTATTAGGCTAACGCTGCTAATAGCCAGGAGAGCAATACTCACGTACTTTATTAACTTGACACTCTTCGGGGAATACGAGCGGACTTGTATTGCATTCCCGTCTCCTTCGACTGCAAATACACGAGCCTCCAAGTTAAATGTTAGCTTTCTGGGTCCCGGCTAACTGAAGTAACAGATGCCGTCAGTAAGCTAGCTATTCAACTTTTCCTCTGTTATTAGTTACTGCCACTTTCTTGGGCTTTCGTCAGCGAAAATTCATTTTTTAACGTTGCATCGAAAATGTGAATGGCTACGGGCACCAGTTAGTCAAACTCCGATGCTTCTTTAAGGGAAAGTTTACACTTTTAATGGTGTCCACTATCCGGCTTTTATCCCAGTATTTCTAACTTGATTGCTGTTTACCATCGCACCTACTTCCTTGTTTACTGACTAGATGATTGCACCAGGGAGATGTATGTTTAGGTATATGTATGATATAAGTGAGCCTTTTTTGTGTCTTGCATGTTAAAAAAAAACATGTTACGTCGCAAGACTGTGAATCAATAATTGAAAGCTAGAATTACATAATGTAATTGTGACGGCCAAGGTCCAAGAAATAACAATATCCTGCTGCATTATGGGAAATGCATTTGTAGTTTATTTGAGCTTTTACCAATGACTAATGCATTTGTAGTTTATTTGAGCTTTTACCAAAGACTAAAAGTCGGGATGTCTTTGCATCCACTGCAACAACGCAACAGTCTCTTCCAAGCCTCGATTCTAATTAATACAATATCAAGTTTCTTGAGTGCCCCATCACATGGTATTATTTTTATTTACCATGAAATACATTTGTCAGGAAGACGTGAAGATTCCTCTTTTCCCTACTCTCGTAGCAAACAGAAATAGACCTTTCTCACAACTTCCGTATTTGTTACCGGAAACACGCAGTCGTCGTGGTAATCTACTTCCTGTTTGGTCAGGGCAACGGCGGTAAACAAATGGCGCCAGCAACCAGCAAGAGTTGTTGTAGCGCACCGGGCTCTTCTTGTTATTCCCAAAAGCGGCCGAATCTGTCGTTTCATTCCTTCACTGTTGATGGTGATGTTCGACGAAAATGGAAGTTCTCCGGCGGGATGAAGGACCAAACTTTAGCCTTAAAAAGGGCAGCACTTGTGTCTGCAGCAGACGCTTTACTTCAGATGACTACGTTGCAGGGATCACTGTCTCTGGCCCTTTTCCTTGGAACGAAAAAGGGAGCCTGTGTGTGAGCGGGGCCAAAAACATCTGCATTCGGCTAATATTATTGTCGCTACACACAAGACGTTCACTTAGACAACCATACAGAACCAATTGATTCAATAATGCTTCATTAACTGCAGACTATAGTGCCTTAGTAAGGTATTCTATATCCTCTATACTCTATATATACATTATGTCTAAGTGGACACGCTAATGATTTGTGATTCTAGTTAACAGTTCATTAGGTAACGGTGAGGCTGATCACTCTCACTTAAGTTACCGTGATACTGATGGACAAATTCCTCATGAAAAACTTTATTTATTTTGTTATTTTTTGTGACAGAGTTTTCCAACGTCAGCAAATGTAATAGTAGGTACATCTGTGAGCAAAGTTGTGAAGACTCAGAGAGTCTCGGATCCATTTTCTCCTGATGTGTTGACGCTTGAAGTCCACTTCCACATTGATTACGCATTTCCGGTTATTGTGAAAAAGGCCTATAAAGATTACAAGTTTTAGAAAAAAGATGGATGTATATTAAAACATCCTTCCCGGATGTAACTGTGAATTTTCTTAAGCAATCCTAATTCAAATCGGTGCTCCAACTGTTCTCGCTCTGATTCTTGACCTCTTCTGCAGCAACCTTGACATACGACACACTTCGCTTTGGAGAGTTTGAAGATTTTCCCGAGACCTCAGAGCCTGTGTGGATCTTGGGGAAAGAATATAATGCACTCACAGGTAGGACTGTAGATTATAAGTTCTAAGGATCAGACATAGACTTTTCCCTGAATTTGTCTTGTAACATAGTCATATCTGGTCCTCATTTAGAAAAAGATGCGATTTTATCAGACGTCACTTCACGACTGTGGTTCACATACAGAAAAAACTTCCCACCCATTGGTAAGTGAAGATTTGTGTTTTAGTTGAGCTCCTAATCTTGTGTACTTACAGTGATCTCCTGCTTGATCGTTGGATGTGTTACAGGTGGGACAGGACCAACGTCAGACACAGGATGGGGATGCATGTTACGGTGCGGCCAGATGATCCTAGGCGAGGCCTTGGTGTGTACACACGTAGGCAGAGGTAAGACATCCTTTCAAATACTACAAAAAACAAGAAAAATGTACCTCCCTTGATTGCAGATAGCTAAAGATACACATAGATGAAAGCCAGTTATCTCACGGCGTGGCGTCTTCTCCAGTAACGAGACTACAGGCTTGATAACTTGCTTGGTGTTCTCAGATTGGAGATGGGCCAGAGGCCAGGAACAAAGAGAAGAGTACATCAGTATTCTCAATGCCTTCATCGACAAGAAAGACAGCTATTATTCCATCCATCAAATCGGTGAGTAGTGACTGTCAGACCCAAACAATTTGATATTTTTTTTATTAATTTAGGCAGGAAAGGGTTTGTGTCACGTTGTTGTTATTTTTGTTCTGCAGCCCAAATGGGAGTTGGAGAGGGAAAGCCCATAGGCCAGTGGTATGGACCGAACACAGTGGCCCAGGTTCTAAAGTAAGTACTGTAGCAAAACAACACACCGCTAATGTTTTTGGTATTGATTTTTCTTATCAGTAACTGCATTATATTTGAAATAAAAATGAAAAAAAGCAAATGTAATGCAGTTACTGTCGTAGCTTCAGAACCGGAAGGACATATCAGCATATGCTGTACACCTGAGGAGGTTCAAATGGATTTTAGTGTGACTCCCTCAGTGTGCCGCCTTGCTTTTAGGAAGCTGGCGGTGTTTGATACGTGGAGCAGACTGGTCGTACACGTGGCGATGGACAACACCGTGGTCATCGAGGAGATCAGTGAGTGCCCTTTGAATGAAACGCCGGGTTAAACTGCGGCTCATGCTGCGATGGTTTGCGCATGCAGTACTTCAGCTAAACATTGCATTTTACAAGATAAAGTTTAAGGTGGAAAACAGACACAAATGTGAGTTGGAGTGAAGGAAACAAGTTCATCCGACACTAGCATGTTAATGCCTTTGCCATGTGCACATATGCACAGCGGCGTTATGCAAAGGGCTTTAATCCTTTTCTACAAGGTTACTGCAGCGTTATTTCTAGTTCTGGTTTTGTCTTGTTTGCGACAGAGCGCCTCTGCATGCCTTGGCTGGACGCCGCCTGTTGCGAACCGGAGGGCGCCGGGGAGCTCAACGGCTGCCGGGAGGGGGCGTGTGCGCTGGCGGAGGAGGAGACGGCCCTCTGGAAGCCTCTGGTCCTACTCATCCCCCTCAGGCTGGGCCTGAGCGACATAAACGAGGCCTACATCGAAACCCTCAAGGTGAAGGACCACTAGGGTTAAAACAAAGATTTTCCCGATCTTAGACAGCCAGGGATCCACGTACATGTTATGGGTTATCATTAGTTGTTTGGAGTTGCATTACTCCTTACAGTAATGTCACTTTTAATGTACACACTCACACATCACCAAGCTTAAGAAGTAGATATTGCATTCTCAGCCTCATTTATAGGGGGGGGAATTAAAGATACCCTTTACTTAGGTACGTAGCGGAGGTTATACTGTGACCCATTGTTTTGCCTCAACATTGTGTGTTGGGTTTTCTGATGTGCTTGCTGTAGATCTGCCCTTTTAATGCCGCTTAACTTCCACTAAAACTCGGATGAACGGGGAAAGGAAATGACGGCAAACCAAAGAGAATGTTTGCACTGTCATTTAAATGTTGTTTGCACTAACCGGGCCACAAGGTGACTGCAGAGGCCGAGGCAGGTACAGCTGGGGTAAGATAAACCCTCTCGTCTCTCTTCACAGCAATGCTTCATGCTGCCTCAGTCGCTGGGTGTTATTGGGGGGAAACCCAACAGTGCCCATTACTTCATTGGTTATGTCGGTATGTCTGGTCTCTGTGTTTGTGAAATAAACACTCAGCTGTGCACCGCACACTCACCATATTAATTCGACTCACACTAAGGGGATTCATCCGATTGTGAATCTTCCGTTTTATTTTTTTCCTTCAGGAGAAGAACTCATCTATTTAGACCCGCACACCACTCAGCCTGCGGTGGATCCATGCGACGACGGCCAGGTCCCCGACGAGACGTACCACTGTCAGCACCCGCCCTGCCGCATGCACATCTGTGAGCTGGACCCATCCATCGCAGCGGTAGGAATAAATAGGGGCGATATTTTAACCTTTAAAAAAATATATAACACATTTGTTTGTTTCAAAGTGCGTGGTTTCATTTTTTTTAAAAATTGATTTCTCTAACAGTAGCTCAGTGGTCTGTAGCTTATTGTCTTCTGGTGTCCACCAGGGTTTCTTCTGCAGAACAGAGGACGAGTTTGACGACTGGTGTATGCGCATAAGAAGGGTACGTTTCCGTGAACACTGCTCTCTTGTCGCGCCCCGAGCGGTGCTTGAATGACGCCACTGTCAGAGAAAGCGTGTGCGTCATGATGTGATGCTACTTCTGTTCTAGCTGTCCTGCAACAGAGGGGGCCTGCCCATGTTTGAACTGGTGGACAGTCAGCCCTCTCACATGGTCAGCGTGGATGCCCTCAACCTTACTCCTGGTAAATGAAAATAAAAACCTACTCTTCCAACAACAACAAAATCGGTGAATGAATGAATTTCGAAGATCTTTCTTTTACGTTTGCTTCCCAGATTTCTCCGACTCGGACCGGTTGGAGCGCTTCTTTGATTCAGAAGACGAGGAGTTTGAGATCCTTTCCCTGTGAGGAACACACGAACAATGATTTACTATTGTGGACAGTCGGCGCGAAAGATTCTCTGTATCAGAAGGGGAAGCCTGAAGGGGACAAATATTAACTCAAGACCTCTTGAGCCCGTCCAGCTCCAATGGTGTGGTCAGTGTGTGTGTGTGTGTGTGTGTCTGTCACACAGCGTTCTTCACCGCTCTGTGTGTGCGTCGACCCCTCACAGAAGCCGGAGCCGGAGCTCAGGATAAATTCTGTATGCACATCACCACATCGCGCGCGCGTTTCCATTCGAGTCTTAACACTTTAAATGTTTATTCTGAAGTGATATGGTGCCTTTTCCTGACTCCAGAAGTTAAATTGCCATAACAGTTTTATGTTGTATAGAAACCCCAATGGCTTAAACGCGGTTTGTCACTAACAGCTCCAGTCTGGAACGGCCTGCAATGAAACCAAATCAAATCTGCAGACGATTTGCATTAACTGTTCATGCAAAGTATCCTTGCCATGTTTGAAAGAAACTCATGCGCTACTTCATTTGAAAGATTATTTATTTAATCAACGCTGCATAAAGAATACACATGTAAAGAGGTTAGAAAAAATAAAGTCAGCATCTGGTATTTGACACTGGTTCGTCTCTTCCTTTTCAAGACGGAATCAAATCATATTTGCATTAAAACATACAGGGTTTTTAAAAAAATAAGCGCTCCCAAGCTCACTTCCACAGCTCTCCGAGCGGCAGGCTCTGCGCCGCGCTGACTGTGTCGAGGCTGTGTCTGGTGATACTCTTGTGCACGTCGTCGACACTCTGAGAAGCATCGATCACCTGCAGCAGAGAACGCACAACGTTTATTGCATCGGGAATATAGTCGACATCCGAGATTAAACAAGCAACCCGGACCGGCCTCGTACCTGCCAGTTGATGGTGGAATCCTTCCTCAGCTCTTCAAACTGCTGTTGAACCGCTCTTTGGAAAGCACTGGTCTCGTACCTCTCCTCTCCGAACTGCCCCCTCAGAGCGGCCTCGGCCGAACTGAGCTGCAGGAACATCACCAGGTCCGGCAGTGGCAGCCCCACGTCGGGTTTCATGCACCAGTCCAGACTGAAACCCTGAAGGAGGAGACGAACACGCTCAAACGTGCTCCTCGCCAATGTGCGTGCACACACACACACACAAATCAAGCGGTCTGATGGTGAAGACGGGACTCACCGGCTTGGCACTTGTGAACGCCGCTCCGGAGAAGGCGTACCGATCCACGACGAGAGTGATGCCTTGCTCCAGCTTCTCCTTCATCAGAGGCCTGCAGCCACGATGGTTAGAAGTATGCTGCATTTAAGCGCTCAATGTTTACAACAACATTTAACATCTTGGATGGAAGGACATGTGCATTTACTCAAAGTTCTGTGGTTTAAAGAAAATGATAAAAGCTGGCTCTCCCTCTTTTTTGTAGCTGCCTGGACGTCCACGTTAACTCGACTTACACTCGCTCCCAGCGGTTGGCGGAGAACAGCAGATGCACCGTGTGGTCCTCCAAGTCACTCTTCTTCTCCAGGTAGGCGCTTATCAGCTGTCCGATGGTGGTGCTCCGGTCTGACACAGCAACGGAACAAGACCAACATTAAGCCTCGTATTACAACAGCAACACGCAGGGTTGACACACATTTCGACTTTTAACAACATTTGCATGACCAAACATGCAAAATTGTGAAAATGTAGTATTTAAAACTAACTGAATTACATTGCATTCAAAGTACCATTCAATTAAGCCCCAAGAAACGTTTACAATTATCCACTAGGGATGGGTATTTTACCTAAAACGGAATCTATAACAGTTAATTGGAATTTGGGCATTTTAGATCCATGCTCATTGTGCAGGAACTAAAGATACGTAACATAATTGAAAAGCATTTATGTTGGATTGACACTCTGTTTATTGACAGCTCAATGACAAACACCGAGGGGAACCACGCTACACGCGGGGCCGAGGAGAGAGAGCTCTACTCCGGGGGGGGGTCCTGTGGTAGCACCGCTAGCAGCAGCAGCAGCTTCCTGCCGTCCGCTTCCTTTATCGTTAAGTGTTTTGCCATCACATCTTTCCTTCCCCGTGACTTTTCACGGTTTTTCATGACCGTACGAATCCTTAAAATGTCTCACCGGGGAATCTCATCATCTCCGCGGGGCGGCCGCTCTGCTGCAGCGCGTGGACTAGTCTCGTGCACTGCGTGGTTTTGCCGGCCTTGTCCACTCCCTCCAGCACGATGAGCGCTCCTCTGGCACACGCCATCACGGGACCCGGGTCCTCAGCACGGTGCCGTGGGCTTAACGAACGAGCTTCGTGGCTAAATCTAAGCCCGCGGAGAAAACGGTAGCTTTCGCTTCACCATCTGCACCACGTTTGGTTCAAGCTAGCTGTGACTTCCGAAGGAAACTACGGAAGCCCCGGCTTGGGGGGGTTGAAGAAGTTGCGACCATTATTAAAATAAAATCATCAACAAGAAATGGTAACTTTTTTTTAGAAGATTAGATTATTCAACTAAATATGATAGGGGATACGTTATATTATCGTTATCATCTTATATGCAATACTTTCTAATCATCCTATTCCATAACATCACAAACATAATATTGAACTCATTTGATATGGTCCAAAATGAAATAGTTGCCACGCAGATTCCTTTAATCTGCACACATGCGATATCCCGTGTCCCAAAAGTCCACTTCACAAAACCCTTAAATGGGAAAAAAAACACTCGGGTCGACACACGCAAGCACGCAAGAGGAGGTGAAAAGTCACGCAAGGAGCGCGCAAAGGGCTCTTGCGTCTGCGTGCCTTCCCCCCCCCCCCCCCCCTCTTGCGTAGTGATTGAGCCACACAACGCAATACTGCTGCTCATTTATTCATTGATCATATGACAGCATACAGATGTAACATTTTACATTTTGTTCTTGTGGCAGTGTGTCAGAGCGTCTTTTAGTGCTGCCAGCACCGTGTCGACGTTGGCTTTGCTGCTGTTACATCCCATCAGTCCAACACGCAGCACCTAAAACAACAAAAACAACTGGGATTTAGGATCCACAGGACTTGAGTGACTCGGAAAGCACAGCCAGGCAGAAACTACTTATTACGGAAAGTACTTTTGCACATATATCTCTTACCAAGCCAACTGATGGTCCGAGCCCTCCGGAAATCTCTAAGTTATGTGTTTTCATGAGGTAGGATGTTATATCTTTCCAGTCGTATCCATGAGGAGCAACAATAGTGGTCACCGTGGGGAGCCTGGCATTCTGTTACAACAATTCATGTCAGAATTCATCATTTTTTCTCCCCTTTCTTTCCTTTTAGATGATACAATACAATTAAATGGTAGTGTTGAAACTCAAATCTCACTTTTTCTTTGACAAAAAGCTTGAGTCCCATGCTTTCTAGGCCAGTGTGGAAATACTCGGCCACTTTTTGATGTCTTTCCCATGAATTCTCCAGGCCCTGACAGTAACAGAACAAGGCATGACAACAGAATACATATTATGCTACAGCTGAGGTGATATTGTGTAATAATTGCTGAAAATGAATACATATATATATATATATATATATGCTATAATGCCACCATGTTTCACTGCCTTATTTTAGCAGCCAACTTTTTCCATTTTCTACTTGAGTCCGTCTCAAGCCAACAGCCAGCTGAGTTACATTACATACTTTATTTCTTCGATCACTGTGCAACTTGCACAGTTGCTGTTTTCTTTTTTAAAGAAAAAGAAAAAAACAAACAGTTGATGTTCTGATGGATACAGAATCCAACTTTATCACTCTAACACGTCCCACCTCTTCAGCGAGCACGGCCAGACTCTCCCTCAGGGAGTAGAAAGCAGTGACTGGACCTGTGTGGTGATATCTATAGAAAGGAAATAGAAAAGAGCAATATTCAGAAAAATGTCAAATGGAACGGGTTCCTCTCAGCAGTTGGGGATAAAAAGACGTCTTACACTCTTGACGTCTTTCCATCACATCCCCAGTAGTTGGCGAGCCAACTCAAATCCAAGCAGAACGACACTGGCTTTGTCCTGCGGCTGAATATCTTCTGGCTGTGGACAGATGCATCCTTAAATACATGTTGCACACACTTCAATTGTTGCTTGCTGTCTACATATCTCACCATGCTCGCTCGCTGAAGGAGATGGGCGCTGTACCCGGAGGCGCGTTCAGAACCTTTTGGGAGCCTGTGTATAGGATGTCTATCCCTGAAAAGACAACAACAACAACAAAATCTACATTTGTGTGACAGAAATAGGCCTCCCCGGTGAGGGTGGGAATATGTAGCAGGATCTAATACTGAACCTTGCTGGTCCATGCACAGAGGGGCCCCTCCGATTGATGCCACGGAGTCGACGAGAAACAAGCAGTTGTACCTGCAGGCACAAAGGGCAACGTGAAGTACTCTCTGCCCTCCCTCTGGTCACGGATCTGATGATGCTGGAAGCGTCTTACTTATGGCACAGCTGCCCGATGCCATCTAAAGGATGCAGGACTCCTGTGGACGATTCCCCGTGTGTCAGGAAGAACAGCACAGGTCGGTGCTTTGATAGGGCCTTCGATGAGATAACGCCGCGGTCACATGGTCTGAATGCGTTGGGAGTAATCTCATAGCTTTACAGTGTGTGTGATACCTGCTCAATTTCTGCGTTGGTGAAGAAAACAGCAGGGGCTGCCACCATGGTGTTTACTCTGCCTCCTGTTGGGTTAGGACGATTATTGCTTCGGTATATTTCTCCTTGAAAACGAGCCACGCTGTTTAACTGCGTGGCAAATCAACAAAAGCAGCAGCCTTACCGATCCTCTCAGCCATGTCTGCGGCTCGCTCTCCCCAAATGCCGTTGACCGCGGTCAGCACGCTCTCCCCCGGCTCCACTGTGTTGGAGATGGCGCACTCCATGGCGGTGTGGCCGGTGCCGCTCACGGCGAACGTCATGTTGTTCCGGGTCTGGAACATGTACTGGATCCCACTTTTGATGTCGCTCATTATCTATGAGACACAAGGGGGGACCTTTTAAATCTGTCTCATCATGAAGGCAAACAGATCAATGGTCCCAGTGTGAAGGCAGGAAATATGCCACAAAGCCTCGCCGATGTACAATTGGCTGGCTTCTTAGTCTTCTATGATAATAATAGGATTACACATTATTTTGGGATTGTTGTTGACTCTGAGCTTTTGCATATTCTGATGTGCATTTTTTATATTTTCTGTACTACACACATTGAGAAAAACCCCAAACGAAAGAATATAAGATTTCATTCTCTCTCTCTCTCAATTCACGCGCTCTCATATTTACAGAAATGTGTGTTTATACACCTAACCAACATAATATCCATCTTGCCATGCAGGAAACTGAAGTGGGTCTACTACTTAATACACTCCAACCCCCCCCTTGAACCGTTACCTCGAATATCTCTGGATGCATGTGTCCAATGACAGGACGGGCCCCGGCCTTCAAGATCCGCGGAGGAACGTTTGAAGGTCCCGGTCCAAACATCTGACGATGGGGAACCACCAACGGTTTCTGCAGGCATTTCGGAGGGGGCACGGAGATGGACGACATGTTTCCCAGCAAGCGTGTCGAGCAGTAAAAACCACCAAAAAGACGTAGAAGCAGGTAAAAGTAAAGCCTGAGCTGAGCTACGCCCCCTTTGTCCGACCAGTGAGGTCCTCCGGTCAGGAGGGTGTCACAACATTTTCTGCTTTTATCTCCGGCTTCTTCTGTCAACACTTTGTTGCCTTCTGTTCACAATGAGCTCAGGTAGCTGGAAGCCTTTTAAAGAGAAGTCACCCAACATGTCCTCTGATGTTAATCATTGACCACAGACTGTCGAGAGCGCCAGGCTGTGCTTTTGCTCCAGTACACAGGAGGACATGTGCCTGGCAAGTGCTCATCTTGGCCTCCATTTTAAATCGCTTCATTTTAGATTCTGGAACATTACATCTTCTAACAGCTTTATCGGTCTTGGTCTTGATCTATCTATATCTATAGAGATATAGAGACGTATAAATACATGAAAAGTTATTCACATGAGCTTTAAACACTATTGGAAGTCTAGCACAAGAGTTTTAAGGTTATGAACAGTAATGCATTTTCATCATCAGCAGGAGATTATGGATTCAGTCATAAGCGTGTGACCATATGTGTGTCTTTCTGTCTGCTGCTCATCTCATATACCACTAGACCCATCAGCTGGATACCTGTGGTGCTAATTTAATATTTAAATGTACGCTCAAGGTTGCATGGAACTCTTTTCAAGGGAAATTTTGTTTTATACTGTTAATAAATCAATCCATAAGGCGAAAGTGATGCATGTTATGTAATGTATGTATGACTATATAGATATCTATAGATATCTTTATTTTCTTCTTTGTCAGTTTTCCCAGTTTTATTACAAATGCAAATTGTGATGTTAATAATTAATTAATAAAATCAAACGTATACATAAATTGTGAGCGAGATGACGTATCCTGGGATACTCTTTACGGACTCGGACAACACAAGGATTTAGTTTTGTTGAGGTTTATTACAGCTTGTTGTCGCGGTGCTTCACAGCTGGATGAGGAGATGCGTCCCCAGAGGCTCGGGGCAGAAGGAGCCCTCTCTGTACACCAGCTGGCCCCGGACTATGGTTGCACACACCACTCCTCGCAGTGTGAGGCCCAGGTAAGGAGTTAGCTGGGTGCACACACACACACACACACACACACACGATCATTACCTCAGTCACAATAAAATCATGCTCCTTCCATTATTTGTTTGGTTAATGTGGCCTACCTTGTTTTTATGATGTATGCTTGCTTCTTTAATCTGTGAAGAAAATGAAAAGGAATACAATGAAAGCACGCTCTTCTCAGTCCTAAATACGGAAGCAGATGTCAACCCTGACCTCGAATTCTTTCTCTGGATCCCATACGACCAAGTCAGCATCGTAGCCGGGGGCCAGCGAGCCCTTCCGGTCGTCAAGACGACTCAGCCGGGCTGTTTGCAGGCTGAGGAGTCTCGTCACATCAGACAGCTGGAAGCCTCTCTTACTGGCTGAACTCCAGAACAAAGGTAAACCTGCAAATGGTTAACAAGTAAACATTGTGCATTGGACTCTTCCTGGTGTCAGACTTTGACCACCCTCTCACTGTGAATGACCAGTAAATGATTGTTCATTTCCCCAAAGCTTGTTTACCTCCCTGTGAACTTTGCCCCGGTTGTGTGTGTGTGTGTGTGTGTGTGTGTGTGACTGTCGGATGGATTATGGGTCGGAGGAGACACGCGGCCGCTCGTCCACTCAAAAAGACCAATTTGCATATAGAGTGGCCTGTCGTTTTACACGGGCCAGGTTTAAGTGTGCAGTGTCCCTGCCAGGCTACTAAAGCACGGAGGATTTGTCGTGTAGGGACAAGTCCTGGAGCTGCTCCGTAGCCAGGAGGACGAGGAGGAGAGCTGCCTCTGAACAAGTTTACTGCGACACCGGGTGTGTGACACCAAAACACTTACTGGGATGTAAATTCACAAACAAAATTGGTGCCATCCAGTGGAATCATTTGTGTTCCCAGTACAGAGTCAAAACTGTTTCTTCTGCCACAAGTTTAGACATGTTTGACTCTGCTTTAAAGATGTGGCATTTTAACACTGGACGTCGTCTCAGTACATACCAAACTGTAGAGAAGAAATTCCACCCCAAGCCTCAGTGAAGTCTCCGGTAACCAGCTTCTTCAGGTCTGGGGTGCAGGGGGAATGATCCGACACCACCATGTCAATCTGCCCGGCTTTCAGCGCGGACCACAACTGCTCCTGTGGGGACAAAATCCCATCCTCTGCGAGTAATGGATATCGAATCGCAGCGTTACGTTCGACCTCACCACACTGCTTTGCACCCTCTTCCGCTTACCTGGTTCACAGATCCTCTGATGGGGGGGCAGCACTTGAATTGTGTGGCCCCCGCAGGTATGTTCTCCGCACACAGGCTGAGGTAGTGATGGGTGGTCTCTACCGTCAGGGGGGCTCCGGCCTGCCGGGCCTCCTGGATCAGCTCCAGTGGCTTAGCAGAGGACAAGTGAACGATATGGCACCGCACTCTGGAGCAGAGAGAGTTCGCTCGGTGTCGCATCAATGCTACGATCACAAAGAGGTCACGGTCATCTGCCGCCACGCAGATGTTCTTACTGGTACTGGAGGCAGAGCGCTGTGATGGTGCGAATAGCCTCCATCTCCATGACATCTGGTCTGGACTGCAGAAAGGTGGAGTACTGACGAGGGTCTAGTGGAGCAGGCAAGGTGTGGCGTTTAGCTACGATATCAACACTGGGAACCTTTTGCAAATTAAACTCAAATGTTGTGATTCATTTGGCCAAAAGGTAAAGTAACAGCATTTTTGGATGTTCTAGCTCAGTGCACTTCCGAATATTGCAATCCCAATCCTGGCATGTGAGTTGTTGACTTTCTAACTGCGTCACATACTTAAATTGCTCTACTGTAAAATGACTGTTACCGCCATCCTCCTGTGTCGTCTGCTGAACGTCCACCTCTGCGTGAAACTAAAGGGAGACGAACCAGAGGATGTTTCAGGGATACTGCAGCTCTCTACGTGGGAAGGTTATGGACGCCGCTGCGGGGGGGGGGGTCTCTTACCAGCAGGACACTTCCGGTGCCTTGCAGCTGCGCCATGGCTGCGTGTAGATCCCGCTCCGTCACATGGGGGAACTCCTCCACCCCGCTGTGGATGAGGAAACACTTGAAGCCCGCCACTCCCGCCTGGATCATGGGCCGCAGCTCAAGCTACTCAAAGGAGACATCCGGCATTTGATCGTTATATCAGCGCAGCTTGGCTTTTATTTAATGTACCATGAGCTGCTCCACCATACCTGATTGCCAGGAATCACTCCTCCCCAGAAGGCCGTGTCCACAAAACACTTCCCTGCCGCCTCGAGCCGCTTCTCGTGGAAATTTCCAACCGTGGTGGTTGGAGGAAGGCTGTTTCTGTGGGAATTTTAAAATAAAAAAATGAGACAAAACTTCCAGCTGGAAACCTGAAATCAAACTGTTCTCTCATGCCAACGAATGGCAATGCGGGAGGGAAGGATGTTGGCTTTTTCAGCTCCTTTTATTTTGCATAAAAAAACACCAATTTGAATGTCAAATTACCAGCTGTAACAACTCATGCTTCCAAAAAGAGGCGTTATTCTACTCTCTGTTTACCCTCCACAGGTGGCCTCGCAAGGTCCGACTTTTTTTTCCCCTTTTGGAAACAAGCTTACAGCGGCATGTCCACAATAGTTGTCACCCCTCCAGCTGCAGCGGCCCTGGTGGCGGTCCAGAAGCCCTCCCAGGAGACTCGGCCTGGTTCGTTCACGTGAACGTGGCAATCGACGATGCCTGGCATCACCACGCTGTCGCCCACGTCCAACACCTGCCATCGCAGCAACACCATTGTTTGAGGGCCAATAGATCATTAGGAGGGCTGAATCAGTGCATGTGACCTTACAAACCTACAGGGGGAAATGGCCAACGAGGGCTGTCTTACCTCACCTCCGGGAAAGTCGCTGTCAGAGAGGATTTGATGGATCTTCCCATCCTTTATCACGATGACAGCAGGACGGACCTGGTCGCCCAGTAGAACCCTTTTACTCCTCACAGCCCCAACCGATGATCCCAGCTCCATGACTGTCTTCACTGAGAGTCAATGAGGACAATAGACTCTGCTTGGTAGGTAGGTAGGTCAGCCTCCAGGCTCCACCCCCCCGCGGGTTCAAAGAAAAGAAAATTTGTTGACTCATCAGGGCTGTGAGACCAGTTCAGACATGGTGCACAGGCTGCACAGGCTCACCAGCTTGGGGCTCAGGATCAAACCTACCTGGCTACTTGTCTGCATGTCTTAACACTTAGAAATATCAACCCTGTCCTCCACATATGTGCTTTTGTTGGTGACAATATGTGTTCTTTAAATCTCTTTTCAACAGATAGATGCATACTGTAATATTACACATTATACTCATATTGCCAATGTTTTGACCCTCTTTATATTTGTACATTACTTCATTTTACTCACTTACTGCACATTCAAACTGTAAAGCCCCACTTGCTTTCTGTGACGTAATTGCACACGTGGAATGTCATACCACGTACTTAAAAAAACAAAACTTTGGAATCCCAGTTTGTGCTTAGTGCTGCGGGGAATACATAAAAAATAATATACAATAAAAATACAGGTATTACCAAAAAGCACGACACGTATACTTATTTAATCAAAATCATACCTTAATATATTTTCTTATGTTATTTACGGTGCAAATTGTCAAACCTTCTTGGACGCAGGCCTCGGCTCGACGATAACCAGGTTCAGAATAAAGGTCTACTTTATAATGCGGTATATGATATAATAGTAGTACTTCATCGGTCTGAGCGCCCATTGGCTGCCGCGCGCTGCGCGCCTGACGGAGCCTGTCGGGGTGACGGAGCCGACCGAACGGGATGCTGCTCCATCCTCCTCCTCCTCCTCTCGGGCGGCGGCGCGGCGCGTTGTGACGCCAGGGCGACGTGACGTGCCGCCGGCAGACAGAAGCAGCCCAGCGGACTCGGAGCCTCGTTATGTAACGCGTCGGGTGCTGCTGCAAGGCGGGGAGTAGCAGAGTGGAGGAGGCGTGCAGGTGGAGCCTGAAGGATGCTAGATGCACGGGCCGATAGGTGCAGCGTGTGTTTAGAGCGTGGACGCGCACGCGGACGGGAGGAACGACGACGAGGAGAAGCGTCGCTGTAGCGCGGAGCGAGCGAGTCCTATGCGGGCATCAGCGGCCTACATACCCCGAAAGGAGCACTGGACCCCGGAGCCTGCGGGAGCCGCTTCTCCTTTTCTTGATTCGCCGACCAGGTCTCATTTTTTTCTTTTATTACAACAAAAATAAAATCCGTCCATTACGCCAGCGGGAATAAACCAATGCGGCTTCGCTTCGGCGGAGAGACGCGTTTTGTTCCCCGTCGCACCGGTTCGGGCCCGCGGCCGCCCGCGCTGCAGCACAAACAATGGCGGGTCCCGAGCGGTCCCAGCAGCAGCAGCAGCAGGTGGAGGACAAGGCCGAGCGGCTAGATGATGCCGAGATGGCCCTGCAAGGCATCAACATGCTGCTCAACAACGGCTTCAAGGAGAGCGACGAGCTGTTCAGGAGATACAGGTGCGCCCCGTCATCATTGCATGTTGCAGAGGGATGCCTGCATAAACCTCTCCTTAAGAGTCCCAGGCGCCTCAAACATCTCAGTGGAATGGAGAACACTGAGCATGCTTTTAAGGCAGGGCACTTCAAATACGTTACTAAATAGGTTATAAGGTTCCAGATGCATGTTATGGTCAGTGGGGCCTCCAGCTGTTTATCTTAACATCGTCCCTCCCACCTCTTATTGAACCTTTCAAACAGACCCTGTTGCATTTTTGGAAAGCGGAAATTTTGGTAATGCATTTTTACTTTTAACACAAGACCCACACTAGACCCTCGCATCACACGAAGGGATGGTGGTGAGCCGTGACATCCTTCGTGACAGCTGAGCACCCTCGCTGGGGGATGAGAGGGGACCAGGCTTTGGGTTGTAAATGGGATTGGTTCTGTCTGGCTTGACAGTGAATGCATCTCTCATCCCTCCTCTCGTCTCCTGTGTAGGACCCACAGCCCGCTGATGAGCTTCGGGGCCAGTTTCGTCAGTTTCCTGGTGAGTTTCATCTCGGCTAGTGAGAGATATGATGATCGGGGGGAGAGAACCCCGCCCCGTATCACATGAAATAACCCAAACTGTCAAATTGGACGTTCGCTATTGTCACCAAGGGCCTCCTCTGCTCTGCACTTCCGTCCATTAACATAATGGATGAATCTCCCTCTCAAGAACCGTGATGCTCCGGCAGAGAAGAACATTTAGCTGAAAGGCTGATGGGAAAGGGAGATTCTTCACGCTGTGATGGTCACACACACACACACACACACACACACACACACACACACACACACACAGACACATACTCTTTCTTTCTCTTGGTGGAGGGGGGTGAAGACACTCGCAAACATGAAGCCACAGATGATGTCATCCTCTGTCCCCTAGATACTAAATGGCCCTGAAGGCATCTGAACGTCAGGGTGGACATTCATACATGCCGTACGGAGAGAACGCCCACCGCTTGGCATGAAAACCTCATAACGGGAATCTACAAATGTCCCGTTGAATCTCTCCACTTTTGTCTACCTCCGTGTTTCGTTGAAGCTGACCCCAAGACATTTCAGCAGCAACAACTGTGTCGCATCTTCAAAGTTGCAGCTGCACGGATGTCTCCGCGTCCCTCCGCTCACTGACACGCAGACACGGCCCTTTGTGCTTTCATAACACTCCTTCCCTACTGTCAAAAGATGTTTCCTGCCCGCTCGAGCACAACAAGACCATGCGTGGCTGCTTTATTTTCAGGGTGCGTTGACCTCTTTGCGTTGCAGAACGCCATGATGACATTTGAGGAGGAGAAGATGCAGACGGCCTGTGACGACCTGAGGACCACGGAGAAGCTGTGTGAGAGCGACAGCGCCGGAGTCATAGAGACCATCAGGAACAAGATTAAGAAAAGTGTGAGTATAGCGCTGCCACGTAGAGAAAACATTTTTGTTACGTGATTCCGCTGGCTTTGAAGTCTCCTAATATTGCCGCCAGAACAGGCTGCTTTTCAGATAACAATGTTTATATCCTTGGCGTCGTGCCTAATGATCCAGCCGGCAGTGAGGTCATTCCAAACCCACTCACAGATTTAATTAGTGCTTCTGGGAAATGTAATCAACAAACAGGGGGCGAGCGGTGTGGGGGTCATTCAGCATGCAGGTTATGAGTAATACTGCTGTGTGTGTGTGTGTGTGTGTATGTGTGTGCGTGTTGCAGATGGACTCTCAGAGGTCAGGTGTCGTGGTCGTGGACCGCCTACAGAGACAGATCATTGTGGCCGACTGTCAGGTGTACCTCGCCGTGCTCTCCTTCGTCAAGCAGGAGCTTTCAGGTAGAAAGAGAAGTAGATCCATGTGATGATGTCATACCACTTTAACGGATCATATTTAGGTGGATCTTATTTTACTGGGATATATTAATTAGGATTAACTGGACGATACCATTACTGCTATGTGAAGTCAGGTGTGTAGGCATGAAATATTAGTTTGTTTATACTGGTACTGAATCATTTTGTTCATAAAACTATTAACATATTATAATAATACATTATGTATTATAAAGATAAGTAAGTATAATGATACAATGAAACACATGGGGAAATATTATTGTTGTGACAGCTAACGGATAATATTTCTCTTTAGACTGTGACATGTAAGAAAAAGTCAAAGTACAAATGCCTCACAGTACTTGAATGTATGTTGTGTTCCACCACTAGTTGGCATGCTAACATTAGCTAATTTGCGTGATAAAAACTAAAAGGATCACCAAGGGGAAAATAGAGATCTGATACAAACTACAAAGAGTTTAGCTCAAAAAAACGCTTCTAGTGAGGCTGAAAAAACAAAGACAAACTAATTAGTCATGAATATGCTTATTTGCTGCAGAGATTAATTAACGACCTTCTTATCAAATCACAGCTTATATCAAAGGAGGCTGGATTCTACGTAAGGCGTGGAAAATGTACAACAAGTGCCACAGTGACATCAGCCAGCTGCAGGAGGCCCGCCAGGGGAGGCCCTCGGTCCAGCAGGAGTCCCTCTCGGCGGACAACGCCAACCACAACGCGCCGGTGGAGAACTGCGTCACGGCCGAGGCACTGGACCGGCTCAAGGGCTCCGTCAGCTTCGGCTACGGCCTCTTCCACCTGTGCATCTCCATGGTGCCGCCACACCTGCTCAAGATCATCAACCTGCTTGGTTTCCCCGGCGACCGCCTCCAGGGCCTGTCCTCGCTCATGTACGCGAGCGAGAGCAAGGACATGAAGGCACCGCTGGCTACGTGAGTACTAAGGCTGTCAAAACTGCTCAAAAATGACGTTCGAATATTTGCTTAAAAAAACATTAATTCGAAAATATTCGATTATCTGCTTGCTACAGAGTAGACATGCGTCACATCCAGACGGAAAGTTGTTGAGGAATTCCATAAGTTGGGCATTAGGCACGTCAATAGACCATGGCCTCTCTCTCTCTCTCTCTCTCTCTCTCTCTCTCGCAGAGCGGTTTAAATGAACGACCACAATAAACAAATGCCGAGTGCTGATCAAGAGTTTTGTGCAAGCAATTTCAGGTCGCGATCCTTGTCCAGGCTTCATTCAGGGATTGAAACAAATATTCTTAAGGTGTAGAGGCGAGTGTAGAGCCGACAATGAGCGCTCTGAGCGAGCTGTGCTGTGGTGAACGTGGAACTTTTCCTTTGGCATGAAACGGCAAATAATCAAAACAGTGCATGAAGCCTCTAGTCTATTTTATTTATGCAATATAAAGTCAGTACAGTAGCGCGCCAACCCGCAAAGCAGACAGTCAGCTGCTGCTGCTGCCCGTTTTTTTGTTTTTGTACATTCGAATATTAATTTTCACTTTTGAATATCTGTTTTTAACAACTATTCATGAATATATATTTGAATATTGGATATTTGTTCACAGCCCTAGTGAGTAGCTTCCATTGTAAATTAGAGATGTTTTTTCTGATAAAGAGACAGATTGCATTGGAGGGGGATTTTAATCTGATCATCCAGCACATAGAGACAAACCCACACATGATCGTCAGCCAACTCTGCATCAATTAATGCAACCTGCATTCATTCTTAAACCCTCCACACTAGAGCCATGTAACTGAAATGTCCAATCTCCCTGGTTCTGAATGTTATTTTCTTATGACTCTTTAAAGGAGATCCCTATTACCTTTACATCATTTTAGAAGGTGATCCCTGACTAATGCTGTTATATCATAACATAATTGTTGTGCTGCTTAGGTTGGCCCTCCTGTGGTACCACACGGTAGTGCTGCCTTTCTTTGCTCTGGACGGCTCGGATACCCACGAGGGGCTGCTGGAGGCCAAAGCTATTCTGCAGAGGAAGTCGGTGGTTTACCCCAACTCGTCCCTCTTCATGTTCTTCAAAGGACGGGTTCACAGGCTAGAGGTAACGTGCCGCCGCCGCCGCCTCCCCCCGGGTCGCTAACGAACAGTTACGCATCAGCCGAGTCACTCCGCTTCCTCCTCTGTCCGCAGTGCCACATCAACAGCGCTCTGGCCTGTTTCCATGACGCGCTGGAGCTGGCGTCCGACCAAAGGGAGATCCAGCACGTGTGTCTTTATGAGATTGGTACGTGATCGCTGGTCAGCGGCGTCGTGACATGCCGACACACCCGGCAGCTCATTCTGTCCCCGTCTGGCCTGACCCTTTCTTCAGGTTGGTGCAGCATGATCGAGATGAGTTTTGACGACGCGTACAGGTCGTTCGAACGGCTGAAGAATGAGTCGCGTTGGTCGCAGTGCTACTACGCATACTTGACCGGAGGTACGCCCGACACGCACCAAACCTACGTTGTTTCTACAATGTTTGTTTTTAATCACCCCTCCCTCAGTGTGTCAGGGGGCCTCCGGCGACCTGGATGGAGCAATCGGGGTTTTCAAAGAGGTGCAGAAGTTGTTCAAGAGAAAAAACAACCAGATTGAGCAGTTTGCCGTCAAAAGGGTGGGTTACGCTGCAGATTTAGCCTCTTTTTTCGTTTTCAAAAAGTCACCCCAAGTGTGTGACAACCCCCCCTCCCCCTCCCCCCCGACCCCCCTTCCTCTGTCTGGTTCCCGGCTGCAGGCGGAGAGATTGAGAAAGATCTCGCCCACCAGAGAGCTCTGCATCCTGGGGGTGATTGAAGTGCTGTATTTGTGGAAGGCGCTGCAGAACTGCTCCTCGTCCAAACTGCAGATGATGAACCAGGGTAAATGTAACCTTCAGGTATCACAGCAGCATGTGCTGGATGCAGACGCATCAGACCTTATGATCCTCTCCCCTTCAGTGTTACAGAGCCTCGACGAGGCTTCGTGCAGAGGCCTGAAACATCTCCTCCTTGGTGCCATCCACAAATGCCACGGGAACGTGAGGGATGCCATTCAGGTATCTACATTCTGCACCGCACATTCGGGGCGGTCAGTCGGCGCTTCGAATGTCACTCAGCCTGTCTCTCCTGTCCATCTCACACGCGATCCAGTCCTTCCAGCTGGCCGCCAGAGACGAGTACGGACGCCACATCAACTCGTACGTTCAGCCGTACGCCGTGTACGAGCTCGGGTGCATTCTCCTCGCAAAGCATGAGGTCGGTCTGCTGCACGCAATACAGCGTTTGCATATTTATTCATCCACATTTTGGATTTTGGATTGTATCACATTGGAACACATACTCTGTTATAATCTGGTCTTTTTCTTTTTTTTTTCTATACTAGACTCTGGGAAAGGGGAGATCGTTGCTACTTCAAGCCAAGGTAAAATATTTGGAGAGCAATTGGAATTCCCCGGATAGTTATGTAATTATATTCTATTGTGTGACTGATCACCTATCCGTACGTCTGTCTGTTTTAGGAGGATTTTACAGGCTACGACTTTGAGAACAGGCTTCATGTCCGCATCCATTCAGCCCTGGCTTCTTTGAAGGAAGTAGTGCCTCAGTGACTCCAGGAAGGGAAGCTACAGTATCTCAAGCTATGCTCATGGGACTCTACCCCCCACTGAGGTTTAAAGCCATTGGAGATAAATGTGTGGCGGCCCTAAGCCCAGTGAGATGGTTATAAAGGGTCATCTCTGTGCATTTTGGGACGTGCTGCTGTCGGGGCACAAATTAGATGAAGACTGGTTAGCCTAGCTGTGGCTAGTAATCTGAAATCCCTGGTTAACACCCGAAGAGCCGCGATACCGGTACATATCAGACATGTCTTGTAAACTGTCAAGCTACTTGTCACGGCCACTGATGTTCAGACAATGTGTAGGACACAGTTGATGGGGAGAACGAAATAGCTTCAGCTGCATGATAAACCACAGTTTGCGTTTCTCTTTTATTTATTCCGTTTCTTAGTTTACCCAGTTCAAATACGATATATCCTCTGGGAAGTTGGAATATGCGATTGATATCCCTATGTTTCCCGCCCCAGCTAGGCTGAACATGAATCGGGCCTATTTATGAACAAGATGCACAGAGGTGAAATTGATATCAATCCATGACTCTGGGCAGAACAACAAACAAGCATATCTCTCCAGATCTCGTTCCTATCTGTGTTTTATTCACACCCAAATGTATTAGCTCGCTTGTAACAATTTTTCTCAGTAGCTTGTGTATTTGGAGTACTTCAGTAACGCACCCCCTCTCCCTCCAGTGAATAATCCAGCACATAAAAATAAGGTTTCAATGAGGTTTATTTATTTGCCTTAATAATAAAAATGTTACATTGAGTGACGAGAGACACAGGTATTTGTGTTTTCACATTCTTTTAAATCCAGACATTTAACCTTAGATAAGAATCACAAATAATGCGAACGACCAGGGTTATAATTATCAAATATATTTCGAAATATATTCATGAAGGATTCTTTAGAGGGGTGAGTTATATCACAAAGAGGTCACTTTATTCACAATGGAAATAAAACATCAAACTGGTACCCCTTCAAGTAGTTAGACATTATAGCATCTGAGAAATCCCCCCCCTTTACAATGCCCTGATGATGTGAAAACACCGGGCATTGGTCCTGGGCACTATGCTTGGTATGGCAGGGTAAACAGAAGCTTTAAGACTATATTGAAGTCAAATATACCCGTATGTCCATCCCTGCAAATACATAAGGTATTATAATTCAATACGACCTGTACTGTAATGTTGCCATTAAAAAATGCTGTTAAATGTTAGCCAAATACTACTAGTTACTTACTAGTTACTTAATGTAGTATTGTTTTAGTGATTCAACCTCTTGAATTGGTTCATATTAGTAACAAGTTTATTTATTATTTAGAAGTACTTATGCCTGTGTCATTTACATTGATATTCTGTGATCCAGCTGATTCAAACGTATGATCTTAAATTGTACAGAGGATAATAGATCTGCAGTGAGAGGGATTTCAACTAACTTTTCAGCAACACAGTTCCTGTACATAACAATCATCCTGTTCAGGGTATTGCTTTTTATCAATGAGCACTAATTTTTTCATGCAAGCAATATAAGCAAAAGGAGGGCATCTTACAGTGTTTTCTACATTAACTTTCTGTGTTTTTCATCCCATGATCAGGGTTGTGGACGTAAAGATTCCTAAATGGATGTAAACCGTGGTAAATGTTGGGGGGACCACTGCAATGTCAGTGTGGCGGAGTGACGTGAAGGTGAAATGTCAGTAACCCCACCTTGCTGTCCCAAATTCTTCTGTCACTAAAAGAGTTTTTCCTTCCGTCATTAGCTTTTGTTGAAATTGGGGTTACATGTGTGAATGATGGTGTCCCAGTGTGTCATTGAAGGCTACAATAAACTGTTCCCCATTAATCTCGCCAAAATGTGTGGTATATTTATTAACTTACTACTGTCTGTTTTCTTGACTATTTGTTTTATTTCACGTAGAATTCTCATTCTCATTTTAGAGTTTAATAACTTTTTTCACTCAACTATATTATTGGTCAGTTTTAGTTAGATTATTTGTGCAAAAAATGTATTTAAGAAATAATGATGATAATGAAATAATCAAGATGTCCATTATCTCAATGTATTATGTTTATAGTATATTAACATTTTTCTTTATTAACATATCATTAACATAATATAGTGTAAATGGATAGGGAATATAAATGGACCACATCCAATAGACTCACAACATGTATTTACACATTGAGGCATGTGCTTGAATAGCACAAGGGAACAACTGAAGGGCTGCAGGCTCCAACCTGCTGTCTGAGGTTGTGGGTTCACACCCCTTCATGCAGACATCACTTCTGCTTTGAAAGAGGTTTGAGGTTTGAGTAGCAGTCTCAAGGTTAAATACGAGAAACAAAATTTTATTGGTGCATGGTGAGGTAGTGCAGCACAAGAGCTGAGGAGCAACTGTCCTTACTCTGTAGGTTGGCTTTACTTCAGGTTTGTGTAGCAATCTCAAGGTTAAATACAACAAACAAAGGGGTGGTTAGTGTGTAGTGAAGTAGCACAGCGGAAGAGCTGCTGACATAAGCCCCTGCACTGCACTTGAAGGTTGTGGGTTCAAGCCCAGATGTGGAAATAGCATTTAAAAGAGTGTTAAAGTTTAACTCACATGCTCAAGGTTAAATAGGAGAATCAAAGTTGCCAAAATGTGACCAGGACTGGTAGTGTAGGGGTGCAAGAAGCAGCCGAAAGCCTCTGTAAGCGCCGCCAGTGGGTTCAAATCCTGCTCCTGCCAAGTCTTGAGCACACTACCGTGGAGGTAGTTGTGGAGGTAGTTGTGGGGGCATTGTCCCCACTGGTTGTTTCAGAGAAGTGAACCCTAGGGGTTATGCAGAAACACAAGGCGCGTTCACTTGAGAGTTATGATGGCATTGTCAAGAATGATGAAGAATCTTTTGAATGATGATGATGAATTGACTAAATTTGATGTTAATTGCTTTGCTTTTAGCTTTATAGCACTTATTAGCCATGCTACGTAGCCTATGAGTCAGATGTGTCTCATTAAGTGGTCACACTGACATGAAACTTATTACAGCCTCTGAGGGCATTTTTCAAGACAATCACATGTTTGTCTACTTCAGGGCATCCTGTGGACAACCTTAAACTGACAGTCTGGCACATGGTGTAGATTTGTTTACCCTGTTTAGTGCATCCACCCTCCAATTCTCTGTTACATTCAAATTCAACTCACTTGTGCCTTTACCAATGCAGGAAGGATGAATAGCATGGTTGATCCTCCAAGATGCACCAATCCATCTCTGGGGCAATATCCCATTATGATTTTTTATAAATGTCAGTTACCCCAAACTAAAAAAGGATTTAGGAAGAGCCACCATGTCCCTTGAGGGTTGAACCCAGATAAGGTTTAAAGTACAGAAATTTGGGGCATTTGGCATTAGTGACAGGGATGTGTAGGTTGCTCCATCTAAGACCATTCCAGTCATGTCATGGGAAAAAATATATTGTGAAAACAGTCAAAATATGTAGGGTCAAAAAATGTCACAGAAAAGATTTTTTTTAAATAATAGGTAAAAAAATAAATTATAATTAAAAATTATATATATATTATAAAAAAATATATGTAAGGTCAATATACACTCACCGGCCACTTTATTAGGTACACCTGTCCAACTGCTCGTTAACACTTAATTTCTAAGCAGCCAATCACATGGCGGCAACTCAGTGCATTTAGGCATGTAGACATTGTCAAGACAATCTCCTGCAGTTCAAACCGAGCATCAGTATGGGGAAGAAAGGTGATTTGAGTGACTTTGAACGTGGCATGATTGTTGGTGCCAGAAGGGCTGGTCTGAGTATTTCAGAAACTGCTAATCTACTGGGATTTTCACGCACAACCATCTCTAGGGTTTACAGAGAATGGTCCGAAAAAGAAAAAACATCCAGTGAGCGGCAGTTCTGTGGGCGGAAATGCCTTGTTGATGCCAGAGGTCAGAGGAGAATGGCCAGACTGGTTCGAGCTGATAGAAGGGCAACAGTGACTCAAATAACCACCCGTTACAACCAAGGTGGGCATAAGAGCATCTCTGAACGCACAGTACGTCGAACTTTGAGGCAGATGGGCTACAGCAGCAGAAGACCACACCGGGTGCCACTCCTTTCAGCTAAGAACAGAAAACTGAGGCTACAGTTTGCACAAGCTCATCGAAATTGGACAATAGAAGATTGGAAAAACGTTGCCTGGTCTGATGAGTCTCGATTTCTGCTGCGACATTCGGATGGTAGGGTCAGAATTTGGCGTCTACAACATGAAAGCATGGATCCATCCTGCCTTGTATCAACGGTTCAGGCTGGTGGTGGTGGTGTCATGGTGTGGGGAATATTTTCTTGGCACTCTTTGGGCCCCTTGGTACCAATTGAGTATCGTTGCAACGCCACAGCCTACCTGAGTATTGTTGCTGACCATGTCCATCCCTTTATGACCACAATGTACCCAACTTCTGATGGCTACTTTCAGCAGGATAATGCGCCATGTCATAAAGCTGGAATCATCTCAGACTGGTTTCTTGAACATGACAATGAGTTCGCTGTACTCAAATGGCCTCCACAATCACCAGATCTCAATCCAATAGAGCATCTTTGGGATGTGGTGGAACGGGAGATTCGCATCATGGATGTGCAGCAGACAAATCTGCGGCAACTGTGTGATGCCATCATGTCAATATGGACCAAACTCCCTGAGGAATGCTTCCAGCACCTTGTTGAATCTATGCCACGAAGAATTGAGGCAGTTCTGAAGGCAAAAGGGGGTCCAACCCGTTACTAGCATGGGGTACCTAATAAAGTGGCCGGTGAGTGTATTTTGTAATTAATTAATCAAAATTAATCTAATTTTAATTGCATAAATATTTGACCTGAGAACAGTGAGAAGTAATTTTTTTCACATGTATTTTTATTTTTGTTCAACCAATTCCAGCAGACAAGTGTAGAAATAGCATATTAGAAATATAGTACTTTCAGAAATTCAGGTAGCCTATAGGTAAGTAGACCTTCTGTAAACTAGGTTTCTTTAAGTAGACCAATACTTTCAAGTACATTCAGAACATCAACAACAACGTTATTTTTTCAGACGTGGACTTAGTTCCCCTGGTCCTTAAACCAGTCATCTGGTGCAGTGTGGGTTGGGTGTGGGTCCTTGTACGTCCACGCTAGCTGCTAATTGTTTAGCGTTGAGGTGATACTTGAGGCTCGATGTGAATTCCTTGTTGCACAGCTTGCACACAACCATGCTCTTATCGACGCTTCCATCCGTGTGTTTATTATAATAAGATTTCCCATTCACGAGGCCACCCGACACGGTCTCGTCAGCTTCTTCGTTCATGTTCACTGTGGTTTGTTTTTGTCTGAAGTCATGAACGCTAGTTGGTGCTCCAGTATCCTCCTTCTTCTTCTTTAGCGTTTAGCGGCAGCTGGCATCCTTTTATGTTGCGCTACCGCCATCTTGCGGATTTATTTCTCTGTTACATCATATCCTTATTTCATATTCTTTTCACCAGACCTGTTCTTAATAAAAAATAAAAAATAGTTTCTCTACATTGTTCATTCTCCCCACTCTCTAGTATTTCCTTCACTCCTGTCCCTTTTATTCCAGTCTTTCCTAACTCTTCCATCATCTTTTTCCTATGTACTTCATACTGTTTACAATTCATTAACGCATGCTCTATTGTTTCTGCAACCGGACAAAAACCCGTTGGGTGCTTCCTTATAATATGAATTGTGCTGTTCAAATTACTATGACCTATCATTAATCTGCTCATAACAATTTCTTCTCTTCTATTTCCTCCCCTTTTCTTCACAACCCCAATTTTATTTTGAATAGTGTACAAATGTCTTCCTTTATTTTCCCTATCCCACTGCTGTTGCCAATTTCTAATGGTTTCTTTCCATATTACACTCTATCCCTCAGATTTTGACAGCTTAATATTTGCTTCAATATACTCTTTTTTAACAGCTTGTTTGGCTAACTTGTCGACTCTCTCATTTCCCACAATACCAGTATGAGCAGGAATCCAAGCCATTTGAATTTCGTAACTTTTTCCTTTTATTCTAGTATAGATTGTCAATATAGCATACAATAAATCCTGATGACTCTTAGACACCCCAGTCATGAGACTGTATAAAGCTGACATTGAATCACTGCCAATTAAAGCTTTTTTATTTTGTTTTCCTCAATCCATTCTAGTGCCATCAATATAGCATATAACTCAACTGCATACACACTCAGGTCATTTGTGGTTCGTCTACTTATCTCATCTCTTTGATTCAAAATGTAAACTGCAGATCCGGTCTGTCCTGTTCCTGTATCCTTTGATCCATCTCTATAGATCTGAACATATTCTTTATATTTAACCTCTAAATGTCTATATAACATTCCGCTACCAAATCAATATTCTTCCTTTCTTTCTTTGCCCGATTTAATTTAAAATCAACCGTCATTGTTTCTAACTTCCATACCGGTGTATCAGGCCATATTACAGTTGAGCAGAATTCCTTTTCATATACTCCCAATTCTCTAGCTGCTTGATCCCCTATCCACCCAAAACTGAACTTTTGTGCTCTCTCCCTTTCCCAATTATCTTGTAATATTCTTTTAGTTGGATGACTATCTCCATGTCCTTTTAGATTAACCCAATAATTTACCATCAATTGTTTTCGTCTTATGCTCAATGGCATTTCTCCCGCTTCCACCTGTAGAGCACACACTGGCGATGTCTTAACTGCTCCTAAACATAATCTCATCGCTTTTGCCTGTATTACATCAAGTAAAGTTTTGGTCGCTGATCCATACTTCCATAATCCATTCTTGGTCTTATTAACCTCACATATATGTATTTCAATGAGTTATAATCTGCTCCCCATTCTGTTCCTGTTAAACATCTCATTATATTTATTACTTTCTTACACTTATCTTCTACATTTTTAATATGCTCTTTCCATGATAACCTTGGGTCAAATTGTACTCCTAAAAAACGGAATGTTTTACCTCTCTCTAAATTACTTCCATATAGTTTAACATTTATATTTTCCTTGATTTTCTACCTTGTAAAAAACATCACTTTAGTTTTCTCAAAAACAACAAATGTAACACCCCACTTTGTTCCCCACTTTTCAACCTGTTGGACCCCTTCTTGTATCTTTTTAACTATATGTTCAATATTTCTTCCTTTTTTCCATATTGCCCCGTCATCCGCGAATAGCGATCTTCCCATATCCATTGGTATGTCTACATATATATCATTAATCATTATTGAAAACAATGTGGGACCTACAACACTCCCCTGAGGTGTTCCGTTCTCTGTCTGCTCCTACTTTAACCTGGATTGTTCTTCCATCCAGGAAATCCTTAATCCAGTTCAGAAGATTTCCTCTAATTCCCATATTATATAATTGAATCATTAATCCCTCTCTCCATAACATATCATATGCTTTTTCTACATCAAAAAATACTGCTACTGTTGTCTCTTTGTTTACTTGTGCTTTTCTTATGTTATCTTCTAAACACAGTATTGCATCCATAGTATTTCTACCTTTTCTAAACCCACTTTGACATTCAGCCATCATACCCCTTTTTTCCATAATATACATTAGCCTCTCATTTATCATTCTTTCCATTAATTTACAACTATGAGAAGTCAGGGCAATAGGCCTATAGCTTGCTGGTTTACTAACGTCCTTCCCAGGTTTCCTTATCGGAACTATAATTGCCTCCTTCCAGCTCTTTGGTAATTTACCTTTCTCCCACACTTTGTTATACAGCATCAACAATTTTTCTTTCCCCTTTTCACTTAACCGTTTCAACATGCTATAACAAATGTCATCTTTTCCTGGCGCCGTCTTCCCAGCTTTGGCCATTGCCCTATTTAGTTCTCCCACATTAAATAATACATTTAGCTCATCCTCTACTTTTCCCATCTCTGCAAGTGCCTCTACATTTTCAGATTTAGTTTTTTCTCTGCCTCTCTTCTCTTCCTCAGACATATTATTAGAGCTGTGCACCTCGGCAAATGTATTTGCTAACATTTCAGCTTTTTCTTTATTCGTCACTGCAATTTCATTTCCACTACTCAAAACTGGATAATTCCATTCTTTGCTTTTTCCATTTGCTCTTCATTATTACATCCTACCAGTAGATTTCCATCTCCCAGAATCCTTGCATACTTCACCTCTCCTACTTTTTCTTTTATTATCTTAGTTAACTTAAGTGGGTCCATTTTTTTTTTAACTCCTTCTCCCTCAAGTCGTACCACTACATTAAGCATTCCTGCTTTAGGAGCTTTCCTTTTATCTTCTTCACTTTCCGTCCCATTTGAACAAGCACAATCTTTTTTCTTCTTTCTTTTACGACTAACCTCTTTTTCCCTACGCACTTTCCCTACCTCTTCCCAATCACTTTCCCTCCTCCCATCACTTCCATTTTCCTCCATTCCACTATAATCCATACTATCCTCCTCCTGTCTCCCCTGATGCAGCTCCATTTCAATCCGGAGAGACTTGAAGTTTGAACAGTGCTTTATTATAACATGCATTAATTTTGTTATTGCAATGTGTTTGGGGCTTGGACTCCATCCTGCCGTAGGAAAGACCAGGGGCCGGGATGCTGAGCCGAGCTATATCCCCCCCTTCGGGAGTCCAGACACTGGTGATGGTGGTAGAGAATAAGTTGCTCCAATTTCCTGATGTGCCAGGTACTGCTGTAGATTGGAGGTGTCAGGGGTGGTGGCGGGTCGCCTTTGGTGCGCGCTGAAATGACAACTGACAGCAGAGAGAGAGAACAGTCTTTTAACGTTTGCCAGCCCTGATGCAATTGGTTTACGGTAACATCACCCACATCTGGTTGGCTGGTACTACCTGACCCCGCCCCTAATCAGCTGGCCGTGTGCCCCCATGGAGAGAGGGAGCCTACCGAGAATGGCAACGCCTGTCCAGTCTTCCTGACTGAATTTTCGCCTAAGCTTCATTTCAATCCGGAGAGACTTGAAGTTTGAACAGTGCTTTATTATAACATGCATTAATTTTGTTATTGCAATGTGTTTGGGGCTTGGACTCCATCCTGCCGTAGGAAAGACCAGGGGCCGGGATGCTGAGCCGAGCTATATCCCCCAAAAACAGGTTTATTTTATGATGAATAAAATAATACTTACGGCCACTGAGGAGTCCTAGCCAGACTTTAAGTGGAGCTGGTGGGACAAGGGGTTAGCTTGGTAGGGGAACATATCATGGGTCACGGGGAGTCAAGAGCCGATAGCGGCCACAGTTAACAAGGAAAGGACAGGAAGATCTCGTTGAAACACAGACAAGGACAAGGGGGCAAGGAAAGCCGCAGGACGTAGCGAGGGCCTAGCTGGGCCACAGTAAGGCATGGTGGGATTTCAACAGATCCCGAAGTAAAAGAGAGGGTCTGCTAGACCAAAGGACGGTATAGGTTGGGGGCGAGATAGACCCACGCCAAGGGCAGGGTGTGGTCGTGTAAGCCCGCAGACAAGATAGATGTGGTCACGGTCGACCGCAGAACAGGACAGTCAGGGTCAAGGGAGACCGCAGAATAGACATAGTTGCGGAGGACCCCTCACAGAACAACTTGACCGGGTCCGCTCAGACCGGGAAACAGATGGTCACATGGTGTACCTGACTGATCCTGTGCGCCCGCTGAACAGCCCTGCGTCGCTTGACGGGTCCAGCTTGGACCGGGCCCTGCTCAGACAGGCAACTAGCCCTGATCTATAGTGACCTGGTCGCGGGACCGCTAAACGGAAAGGTAGTCAGCTTGACTGGTCCCGTGAGACCGCGAAACAGAGTGTTGTCGGCTTGACGGGTCCTTTCGGACATCTTTTGGGGAAATTTATGTGGTCCCGTTAGACCAGGAAACAGACACGTTAAGCCAGGTAACGTTAAACCTAGGAAACACAGCCACGTTAAGTCAGGTCACGTTCACCTAGGAAATTAGATTTTCTTAGGGAGACTGGGAGGAACTACGCCGGTCCCCTGCATAGGGGACGCTGACCTGGCCTTCCAACATGCCAAAAGGGAATGCACCACCACCACCAGTTATATGCATGCTTACCCGCTCATTTACGGCTTATAGATCTTGCTTTGCACGTACTGCGCTACGACCAGGGCGGAGGAACGTCACAACCTCTGACGACCCCCCCTGGCCTGTTGGCTGAGAGCTTGTCACTGGGATGCTAGCAGCTCTAGCAGTTATTACCTTCTGGAATTCACAGACCCTCTTAGGCTTCCAGAATCCAACTCGCCATCCTTGATGTTGGAGAATGTGTGGGTTGCCGCGGCGCAACGTACCCTTAGGCCGGATGACGAGGAGATACCTTGGTTAATAGTCAAGTAGCTGCCCCTAAATGAATGCCCTGCGTACTGTTGGTGCCAACTTCTTAAGCGGATAAATATCTCAGCCAACCAAGAATAATTTTTTCCCTTAGTTGAGATTGCTGGCCGCGCTTGGTTGTCACGCTAAATGGAATCATCTGAAGAAAGGAGGCCCTGGTCTAGCCAGCCGTGGCTTTGACCAAAACCCCCCCAAAACACAGCTGGCCTGCATGCCTCCATGTTACTGATTCAGCACCGCTGTTGTGGCCGTTACACTAACACATTGAAACCACTGACACTCACGCTCCGTCAGTGCTGCTCCTGTTCCCATATCGGTTGCGGCTGTTTGCATAAATAAGACGCCATGTCCTGCTAGCAGCATGGAAATACGCTTCCCCGCGGCATAATGCGTATGGCGAATTAGCCTCTTCGCGCAAACTCTTGTCATCATGCGACGAGTGTAGCTTATATGGTTCCGGTGCCTGGTTCTGCAACGCGGCTGCGTCTTATGGGCAGTTGAGTCGATACTCATTCCCCTCCATGGTTTTGAAAGGTGCACACATGTATTACGTAAAGGTGGGTTCTGCCCGTGCTGCAAAGCCATTCACCGCCAGCATAGGTGGCACACCGGCCCTTGTAAAAGGCGACCCAGAACACAAGGTCTTTGCGTGTGGAAGTTGTTGATATGTTCAGTTATTAGTTTCCGCAGCCATGTTTGTCCCGTAGTTTCCTCCAGGACTTTAACGCCCCTCAACCGGCAATTTCAGAGATCTCCCTCCATGAGTTTGGAGCCCATCTGTGCATCCTTATAATCAGCCCTTGACTGGTTGAATGGGTAACCGCAGCTCTTTATTACTTCCGAAAAAGCGCTTCAAGTCGATTTGTTTCTCCTGAACAACTTTTATACGCCGGTATTATGCTAACAGGATGGATGGAAAGGACATAGTTTTCCGACCAATCACAGCATTGTGGTTTGCGCGAGGCTTGGGTAGCTTGCTAGCCCAGCACATTTGGTTGACAGCTGCCAGAAGGGGTAACCAAGCACGGAACGGACGTGCACCGGGTCCTGTATGCATGCCCCTGTGTTCCTCTGAAAACGCATGACCATGAACTGGGCTTTTTAGGACCTCATGCCGCTGCTATGACTGTTGCGAGCCCGATGCCGGTGGTTAACGTGTCGCTGACGGGCAATCTGAGCTGGGTGACCCAAAGCGCCGCACGGATAGATTGCAGTTGAATGTCGCTTGCGGATTTGTTTCTGTATGCAGGAGTCGCGCAAGCTTCTTTTTATTTTATTTATTTATCCTTATATTTCTTTAGCTTGAAAGCCATGCACCTGCATAGGCACAATTATGACACTTCCCCCTTATTGCTAGTGGTCCTGTATTTATTTATGCAATACATTAGCTATAGCTTAGACTATTTGACTAGAACATCATGTCCAGTTGTAGCAGTTATTCTGATCGATTACTTGTAGTCAATACGGTGGACCCGGCCTGAGTGCCTTAGAAGCTTCACGGTACTGGTTGCCGAGCTGTTACTCCCGTAGTTCACGCTGTGATCGCTACCCAGCTCTGTAAGAATCTAGCTCATGCCCCCTCTCAGGGTAAACATTACATTACACCGCGCAAACAACGGTAGACGCCAGCGCTGCGTGCTCCGCCGTGGAGCGCTTACTTCAAACACCACGGAGCGTCACCTCGCGACGCTGCGCTATCATCACATGAGGACAGCCGGACAGTGCTAACCGGGGAATAGCTTCGCATCGCGGAGCGTGTCCATACGTTACCAGCTTAGTATCTGCGTGCTTACCCGGTGGACGATCAGGGAATGCGGGTGCCTGTGAATGCCGAGCTGCTTCATTCTGCATGGATGCGGAGGGTCGACTTGCCGAGTGTTAGCCCATCAAGGAGCTGCTTGCTGGACGGAAAGCTGCGCGTTTCCCAGGCGTTGGAGATGACGGTGATTTCCGTCCTCGATGTTCCGCAGTAGCTGGAGAGCCGGTCCGGGGTGTAGCGCTCTCTCGCAGTAGGAGCTAGCGCCGCTAGTGGCAGTGGCAACTCGTTGAGGCACTTCCTGTTGCAGGTTGCGGTGCCTGTGGCTCTGTGGCAACTACCGCGGCGAGTCGCGGCAACTGCCTCGTGTGTTTACTCGGTCAAGAGACCAGGTCCTCGGTCGGGGGAGCTAAATGGACCGGTGCCTCAAGTTAAAGGAGCGTTACCACGATCTATGGGAGCGATGCCTCGGCTGGTATCGGTACCGGGAGCGCGTGCTTTACGCTCCCTCAGCGCGAGCTACCGTTAAGTCCTTAACACCTCGACTGTTTATGCCCTGGCTCTTAATAACGCACTTGTAGTTTGGCTACTTGATTTATTTGTACTCTATTGCTTCTTGTTCTGTACCCTCTGCTGAATGCACTTCTTGTCCCTTGGATTAAATCGTATGCTAAATTACATAAAACATAATGGGTTGTTTCAATTCGGTGCGGTTGGCAGGGAGGGATCGACTCGCTCTCTGCCAGCTGTGAGCCTTACCCACTCACACCTGGGCAGAGGGATGCTTGGTGCTCGGACCGCGCAGCGCTCTTACGTTTAGCATAACTGCTTCCTGCTGCGCCTCATAAAAGTGCTACTACGCCGGTGGCTCGCCGGCTCAGATTTTGCTTTAGCTTTCCGATCGATCGCAATCAACCGACGTCCCATCGGCGTTTACCGCAACATTGTTGTGTCGGACAACCTTCTTCTTCCTCCCCAGTTCTCTCTGCCGCTGAATAATAGCTTGTTTGATGGTCAACCGGTCACATGCACAGATGCGCAAGGACGTGCGGCTGAGAACTAACTCGATTTAAACGTCAACCGGTCACATGCACAGTTGCGCAAGGACGTGCAGCTGAGCACTAACTCGATTTAAACGTCAACCGGTCACATGCACAGTTGCGCAAGGACGTGCAGCTGAGCACTAACTCGATTTAAACGTCAACCGGTCACCTGCACAGTTGCGCAAGGACGTGCGGCTGAGGGATAATAGTTTCTCTTCCGGAATCGTCTTACCGAGAATGCCCCGCAGTCAGAGCCAACCTATCGCATCTGGTTTTGCGTTGCAATGACACCTGCTCACGTCTGGTGCGCTCTGACTCGCCTTTGGTGCGCGCTGAAATGACAACTGACAGCAGAGAGAGAGAACAGTCTTTTAACGTTTGCCAGCCCTGATGCAATTGGTTTACGGTAACATCACCCACATCTGGTTGGCTGGTACTACCTGACCCCGCCCCTAATCAGCTGGCCGTGTGCCCCCATGGAGAGAGGGAGCCTACCGAGAATGGCAACGCCTGTCCAGTCTTCCTGACTGAATTTTCGCCTAAGCTTCATTTAAGTTTTTTTTTAAATTTTTTAAAATTCAATCAAGAAGCTGTGGGTGTGAGATAGTACCGCTACCGGACCTATACAGGCCGTCGGCCGATACTATCCCACCCCACTTCCTACTCGATTTAACTCACCCACACCGAACAAGTATACACTTTGTGTTCCAGCCAGCAAATAGCCGCTTCCTTCCTCTCGCTGTTTTTACGCCTCAAAAACAGCCCGAACCGTAAACTCGCCACTTGCAACTTCTCGCTTCTGCTCCAACCAAACTTTTCCTTCCGCCGTCTCCCAGCCACCGCCTCGACCCATCCACTCAACCATCGGTGCTCCAGTATAATCGGTCCTCCGAAACTCATCCAGTGAGAAACGTTCCGCGGTGCAAAAAATAAGTGTAAAAATGCGTTAAAAATGTTTAATGTGTCATTTTTTGTGTAATTAATTAATCTGAATTCACATTGTAAATAATTAATCGTAATTGACGCGCTAAAGTCCCGGCCCTATTTTATTTCACAACCCATATCCAAATTATTTTTTCTTTTTAGTTTTGACCAAAAAAATCTCACCCTTCTACTTAACTATAATGTCAATATCAGTATTAACTATTATGATGACACACTCATTATTATGTCATTATTTGTATGTCTTTTAAAGCCATGAACAGCAGCAGGATGGGTCCTCCATGGGTCCTTAACTCCTTCATCTCACTCCCACTGAAAATGCTTCATGTGATCGGAGAAAACAAGCAACACAATAACACAGTGGTGACAACAAAACAAAACATGGTTCTATTTTTTTGTTATCCACACAGCCTTTATATTGGTCACACTTGAAGAGATGGAGCTGTAAGTTCAGGGGAACCTGAAGCGTATGGAGCCAAATGCAGAGAGTTTGGAAGGTGTTGATGTTGTGGGTCCAGAATGACAATTGTCACAGATGGGATGACATCATGTTTGTTGTCTGGGATGCAGAGCTTACCGAAGGATGATGATTATTTTAAATGTTATTTTGGTCAATATTTTTGATTTAGTTTACATTTTTGTCATATTTTAACAAATGTCAACTTTTTAATCATTTAAAAAAAACAAGTCAATTAAATGAGATTTTTAAATCCTACTTACCCTGAAATTTTGTAGTAATTGTTATACGTAATACATGTGTGCACAATTGTTCCATTCTATGCATCAGCTTTTACCAGCGAGAAGACTTCAAAAAACATCCAGCAGGTGGTGGTGTTTACTCAGAAATGGAAATAATGGAATTGTAATGCATCATTTGTAGTGTAGGAAGCTTGATATCTTATTGTGAAAAAGGCGTATGGTCCCAGATGTGTTGACAGCATTGATGTTAATATTAATAGTTTAGATATAATTAAATATGGTAAGTCAAATGTACTTATATAGCACTTGTTACAGACAAACGTGCTTAACAAAAGTCATAATAAGACATAATAAGACAAAGTAGACATACAAGGGCCAATAAAAAGACAGCATGAAATGCAGATTAAAAGCGAGGGGATACAGGTTTGTTACATTGATTTGACCCAAACGCCAGTCTAAACAGGTACGTTTTGAACTGGTTTTTAAAACAAAGGCTCGTGCAGGCAGAACATTCCATAACTTTGGCCCAAAAGCTTGGTCACCACGGGTTGTTCGGTGAGTGCATGGGATGGACATAGAATCAGCTGCTAGACACTGTGCTGGAGCTCTGTAAGTGAGACATTAGGAGACGTGTATCCTGCATGCTACAGGGAGCCAGAGAATGTATCCAAGTAGATAAAGCAGATAAAGCTGCATAAAAGGGGGGTCGAAAGTCAATGATAGGTCAAAGAGTACCCACCAGACTACGCAGGTCGGGATGGTTGGCAGAGGAGAGTGGAACAATACTCTGTTTGGACATAATTAACCCGAACTGGGACAAGGGCTAATTCACTTCAGCGTCTTTTATTACCTAACTCTGTATTATTAAAACAGCATTCAGTCAGAAAGGTTTAACTTTAGTTTAACGGTATCGTGTCGATCAAAATCATCCGTCATTTTTGACATAGCTAACTTACTGAGCGTCAACGTTTGGAAACAATATGCCAATTTGCCAAATGCCAATATGCCAAAACTCTGTTCTAGGATTTTCCACTATATTAGATGCATAATTAACATTTTCTCAAATCCTTTCTCTTTCTACCTCTCATTTACACTGCATGCAGTTCTTATTCTAGTGTAAATGCAGCATCACACGACTCATCCTGCCATATGTTCAGTATTATATCAGTGCAGTATTAATTTAGTCTAGATGATTGGGACTTGTTTGCCCTTTATCCTGAGTTCTGCTTAAAAGGTCTGTTGCGTTTTACATTAAATGATTCTGTTTATTCCTTTTCACTTTCTACTCCCTATACCACCTGAGCTCCTCCTGTACAAAAAAGGCTAGTACGAGCTTCTTAATATAAATTCGTAATGACAATATATTATGATTGAATTAGTCTGCAGGCCAACGGAAGCCTTGGAGACGTTGATGCTTACAGCAGACCAAGCGATGAGGACCCTCATTCCTGTCTTCTCTTTGGAATCTTTCTGTGTCTTTGTCCTTCATGGAGCTTCTGAGAGAGGATGACAACCGACGAGGTGTGAGGAGGCTCCAGCACCACAGCGGCCCCCTCAACACACCAAACCACCTTCAGCTCCAGACTTTATACACAGGACCGCTTTGATATTGAGTTCAGTTTAATAATAAAAAATGATGAGGCCAACATAAGTGTATACAAGAACACGCGTTTAACACTGAACACATGCAGTTCCTCCTCCAACACACACACACGTGTGCAAAAAAATGAAAGTTGGAGGAATTAAACATTGAGGAAAAACATTGCTGTTATAAATAGAAACAAATGCGAGGTTTTCCCTGTGGGGGTCCGGAGAAAAGGGCCGAGTTGTTCAGATGGTTCATCACCTGTGTGGATAATTAAATAACCCCAACTTCTGCTACTCTGGAGTTCATAAATTCAATGAAACACTGAAACATTTTGATTAGAAATAACTGGTGGTCATAGTGATTGCTGCCAAAACTCAATATTTCAAAATGTGTGTAACACACTGGGTATTTCAGAAGGTGGACTGGTCACTACAGTCCTTTTTTTTCCAGAAAGCATTATTTATTCTTTTGTGTATTATTGAACATCAGTTACCATCCAGATGATGTTACTACACCGCCCTCCTCTGCTTTAACAGGATCACGTCGATCAAATTGTTCAAGGTCATCCATCCTATTTCCCTAAACCAGTGTTGATGAGCTACTATTTGCTACTTATCAGTATTTATTCATTACTGGAGGCAATGCCTGAAATTGTTTCCATTAAAGCGATGTAAATCTCCGAGGTCTTCCAGCACACTGCAGACACACAGTTAAATGAGGGTCCATTGGCGATGGATCCAGCGCCCACCTTGCACGCTTCAACATCTTCTTTTGGTTGAAAACCTCCCAGTTGATCATCTCAGAGTCTGAATGACGGCATAATTCCATTCCATACCTCACATCTTTTAAAGGGGTTGCTATTAGTAAACAGTATTGCATGTTTTTGCTCCCCCCAAATGCAGTTTTCTGATGTAATGTAACTTCTCTTCATGGTCCTGAAGTATCTGAGTCGCTTTCCCCCTTCAGTAAACTCTTTAGGTTTCAGGTCATTTTAGACCGTTAAAGCTTCTACATCCACCTGTTTGAACAGAGTCAGAAACGCGCTGAGATGAATGCATTTCCCTCTCATCCTCACTCCTCCTTGAAAGCCGATAAAGGTGCAATCTCTCCACCCTCGTGAAGCACTCCTGTGTATTGGAAAGGAAAGAGCAACTTGACGCTCACACCGGAGCTTTGAGGCATAATCATGACACAATTAAGATAATTTTCCAACCACTGCTGGTGGCAAGAAAAGCAATTTTTACGCCTTGTAATCGAGTCTGGCTGTCAGATTAAGATAGCAGGTGATTTGAGGGAAATTGTCTTGGCTAACTCTTTGGAAAGGGATCCAGGTGGCCTCAGGAATCTCTTTGCCCATTGAGGTTGCCCGTGAGGTAAAGCGGTTGTGATTTTGAAAATTAAAGAAACATTTGGAGAGGTTGGATTTGTGTCTCTGGGCATTTTGTCGTCTCACAAACCTGCCTGTGCTGCCATCTGCTCCTGCATCTTGTGACTTAAAAGAGCCCAGTGGCCCGCTATCTTTGTCTCACTTTCATTCTCCGTTTCCCCCCATTTTTTTTTTTCACTTGCCATCCAATGACAAACTCAAAATTCAACACACAGTTTATGAGATCACCACGTGCGGAGGTGAAAATCTGTGCAGGTTGTAAGCTGCTCACTGCTGATAAATTTATTAAATATAAAAAATAAGAACCTCCGAAATGACATGATTGGTGTCAGTTCAAGAGAAGACTTGTTTATTTCTGACGACAAAGCTTTGCCATGAATAAAAAAAACTGCCCGTCTTCCCTGGACCAGCAGCTGGAGAGAAGAATCATTTAAAAATGGGAAATTTTCATAAGCTCAAATGAAAGAAAACTGATTCAAGGGAATAAAGCAGTTTCAGTGCAGGTACATTGAGAGATAGGAATATTTTTCAAGACTTGATTTAAAAAAAAGGAGTTTATCAGATCTCTACAGATATATTTTCTATGTTTTTTATTAATTTTATTTGTCTCGGTAGAAAGCCTGAATGCACGAATGATGGTGATACGAACTGAAATGGCCCTTCTTGCTTGTTTATTCAGTTCATTCAAAGTAAACATTGACATTACATGTAAAAAAGAAATTCATATTTTAAAGCAGCCCTGACCTCTTCCCCTTTTGCAAAATTCCTTTTGCTGTAATCTTAGCCTTCAAATGGATTGAATTTCTATTTTCTCCAGCGTTGAGAAGACAACAAACCATGGGGACAAAGAAGAAACGTGTTTGTGAAGTAAGAGCAAAGACTCTTTGTCATGGCACTCCAAGTGAAGCTCCAGTGCGTCCTTCCAGCGTTCATAACCCTCGAGATGTGTAACACGATTGCACTCTTCCGCCCTGGCGGCAAATTCAATTGATAGTAAATTAGTAAGAACTGCATAAACCTTTATGAATAAGTCTGCACAATCCATGCTGCAATCCTTGGCATTCGAAGCCCTTTCTTCATTGCAGATTTTTCCAATTGTCAACGCTGAAAAAAGCGTGGTTGCTACTAAAAACGTTAACAATATTGTAAGCCATGACATTGTTACAGTGAGCCAGCATGAACAATACCAGGACCCTGAAACAGAAAAAGCTAAATGAAATTCAGCCATAAGTAATTTGATTATCTACACATGTGCTTTTTTTTTTCTACATTGACGTTGCAATATGTCTCTCGTGAAAAAAAGGTCTCGTTTTGGCAGGAATTTATCCATCCGAAAATGTAGCCGTCAGTGCTGGATTTTTCTTTCACTATAGATAAATCCATTTGCCAATATAGTTTTACATGTTGTGAGTAAAGGAGAGTGGGCAAAGGAAACAGTTGGTGTGGTTTTATATTTAGAAAAAATATCCATATCTGCGAATCGACACTCCCATAAAGTCCTCCACAGAGAAAAAAGGGAAAAAAGTGAGTTTGTCCGTTGTTTTCTATGAGCAGATATAAACGGATAAATCCGACAACGCAGTCTTGACCTGTCTTGGTATCAAATCCTTCAAAAAGTTGTCTTGAAAAAAGTGAAAATATTCTGATGTGAATATGAAATGTGAACAATATTCACACGGACACTTACTGACATCACCACCCTCTGATGCTTGATAGGCCAAACAGCTAATTAAACTACATTATACTAATTAACAAAGCGAAATAACCGTTGCACTCCATGTTACCAACAGCAGCTACATCCCCCCCCATTTATTATCTCATTTTAGCACTAAAAACACTGCCGTTACTCGGCCTGTTTTTCAGAGGGGATGTTTAGAGCCACTAGATGGCATTGCTAGACTTGAATTTGATATTCTCTGAGCCTTTACAGCCAACGTTGGCTAGTATGTTTAAATACCTTTAAATCTTCTACAACCATCTACTGTTTATCTGGACGTTGCAGAAAGCAAAGGAAGAGATACAATGATTTGATGAATTCCTTGAACATGACTCTGTTTGTTTCCTTTTCTTCTTGGCAGTATTTGAGTGATTACTTCCCTTGTGGAGTTTATGTGCATAAATATGCTTTTTTTGTGTCTGCACCTTGTAATCATATAAAACCATAGATTATGAACCCGACCCACCCATGTCCCACAGATACAATCCCTCCAACAGCTAAAGAGATATATTTAACCACCTATATTCCTATTTCAGCAGAGTTATCGAATAGATGAGTTGCATTAGAGTGTCATGCAGGCGTAATGAGGGCGATTGCTTACTTCCCGTGTGCCTGGATAAACTCTGGTAGGTGAATATTATGGCTGTGGTATTCATCTTCAACTTTCTGCAGTTTTGACACAGAAAAAAAAGAAAAGTGTCTTCTGGCTTGAATCTCTAATTTTATATTTTATTTTCATAAAAAACGCCTCCACTTGAGCGTCTGTCTGGGTCAATTTGGATTTTAAGGCGCTGGCGGTAAATGGCACAGGCGGACTGTGGAATCCATTGCAATCGAGACTGGCAGGGCCCAATCAAATGATGAGAGGCGACGCATTCACATGCAAGTGAGTACAATGTCCCCCGCGTCCCCCCCACACACAGAAAAAGGCTTGGCCATGTGAAATTTTGCTGAACTTAAAGAGTTCCATCAAAAAAAGAAGGAAAAAAAAGAGAAAGAAGAAAACCATCCAATTTGGCTTGTGATTTGTCCTGCGTTGGGTTTGGCTCGACCAACTTGAAAATCGGGGGCCGCGTGTCAGTGCGTCGTCGAAATCCTTCGATGCGCCACGAGCGCCGCGTCCTAAGGTTTTTTTTTTTTTTTTTGCCAGAGAATGAATGGTCCCCACCTTAAGTATTCATTGGAAGGTGTCAGCGTGAAGAAGGAGGAGAAGGACAGGTGTGAACAAGCGGGCCTTTAGTGATGTTAGTAGTCGCGGTGCCCACTACACGTGGGCCGGGACATCCCCACTCCCCTGATGGGCCAGCAGCTGGAGCACCACTAAAACATCTGTGTCATCTACTTACCTAATAGTATCACTAATTAAACCCCTTCTGTAAAAACAGGTCTTTCAATATGCAGGCTGCATCAGACCATAATCTATTACATATAATAAACACACGCTCAAAAATATGTAGTTTGAAATGATAATAATAATGATGATAAAGAAAAGGTGAAACAAACTACTTAACTGAAAAGCTACAGTTAAGGTCAACTTTTGTGTTGTCATAAAATCCTGCTTGTGTAGGTACACAACAGCAATTTAGGTGCAAATTAACTTTCACCCCGCAGCGGACAAACTTGAAATCTGTGCATCAAATGAAGGATTGATAAGCAACAAACCCTGTTTTAGAAGGAGGAGAGGGTTTAGCATTTGTTGATAGCGGTAAAGGTTTGTTAACATCAGTAATATTGGTATGATCAGTTAAAAAACCCAGCAGGAAACCACCTTTTTTCCTTTAATCCCTCAATAATACTCCCAGCTAAGCTTAAACAAAAGAATGGGAGCGTTCCCATTAGAGATCCACTTGTTTACTGACAGGAACTGAAGTGCTTCCCAGCTGTTATTATTTAAATGAGCACAAAAGGATCCCAAAAGTAGCCGCAGAGGCTGTTTGTGTCTTAAGTCTTATCATTTCTAACAGTATTTATGGAAATACACACGTTGAGTTTGTTAAAGGTGTAGTTCAGAGGTTCTGAGGTTGGTTTGTGGTACTCCACCATGGTTGGGGTATCACCACTTACAGTCATGTCCGTCTGCATGGGTCAAGTTCGGAGAATGTGACCCCCGAGAGCGCAAAGAAACACCATCTGCACCACGTAGAACCGTTACCTTTAATCTGTGAGTTTCTGTTGGTGGGTGAATCCAAACTCCCCCTTTCATAATATCAAAGCCATCCAATGATAGAAACTAAGCGAATGAGGCAGGAAGGTTATTTTAGAAAAAGAGCATTGGTGGATATGGGTTAAACAGCAATGGATACCTCACACAACGCCACTTGTGTGGCTCTTTCATGAGTATTTTCTCTTTAAATCCTTTCTCGTCACTGTATGGAATATCACGCATCCATCGTTAGTCATTTTGTTTTTTTTAGGACTAAAGCAAAATGTGGAGTAACAAAAGAGAAAAGCCACTGTCATGGTGAGTAAGTCACTAAAAATGTTCCTGCACACGGGTTTAGCGTTAACCACGCCAGGAGTGGTGATCTTGAACAGAGCCAAAGGTCACTTTGAGTCACATGGTGATGTCTTCTAGCTCTCTACAGTCACACAAGTATTTGGCAAAGGTTAGTTATCAGGTGGTGTGTTCTCATGTAATCTCGTTAAAATGTTGTCTTTGGCAAGGAACCAGAATAATAGAGTTGTTTGATGATGTGTAGCAGCAGCAACATACAATATATATTAGATAGAGTATTACGTTTACATTTTTGTTCAGAATATGTTTCTGTTTGTGGTTTGTTTACCATAAACTTCAGTCCACCGGGTCACAGACCGGATCCGATCACCTGAGCGCCCCGGTGTGCATCACAGTCCATTCCAACCCATGGCATTCTGGGATAACGTGTGTGTGTGTGTGTGTGTGTGTGTGTGTGCGCCTCCACCTCCCCTTTTCTTGCCAGAAGGTTCATGGTGGATGGAGAGGAAAAATGACTGCGGGGAAGGGGATTTGGCCGAGGCGCTGTGGCACAATGACATTGTCTGAACCACAGCCTCCTCGGCGTGCCGCGCCTCAGCGACAGCCCCTTTCAGTACTTCCTGTCAAACCCAGCATTGTTGCTCTTAGTTCACCTTAAGTGTGTAGACAGTGGTTTCCCTGCTCCGCTGGTTCCCCTTTGGATTGAGGCCAAATCTTCCCTCTTGGAGGCGATAAGAGTCTTATCTCGCTGTTAGAGGGGCTAGAGACTGGAGCAGAGCTCAAGTGAGTGTCACTCAGGTGGGAGTGTGGGCACCGCTAAGAGCGGCGGGGATAGTCAGCTTACGGTACCCACGAGGAGAGTCACAAGCGCTGCACCTGCACGCGCTCACTTTGCCCCGTTCGTCCTCTCCAGACTGATCTGAAATCAGGAGCCGAAGCCTGCCGCTGAATGGGGTGAAACTACAAAAAAACCAACAGGTCCGTTGTCGTTTGTGCAGGCGATATTTAATCATTGCTCGTCATGGTTCGGGGTCACTTTGCATCTCAAACCACTGCACAACGCGCAAAGGTGTACACAAAAGTACACAAATATAGACAAAACACGTCCAAAGCGCCAAAGAGCTTTGGGAACAATGCCCAAACAGGAGCTTTGAAAAGGAGCTCCTTACTTTCTCGCGCCACAATGGTAAATTATGAAATTGAGGTCACCCATTGACACACAATGTGCAGGCAACATTCTCCTCGACAAAGTGCAAGAGGAGTAATACAACGGCCATTCAAACGCTTCCCTTCCTGCTTGTTTTCTGCCAGAAAAATGTTTGTTGTGAAAAGTCCAAGGTCCCTCAAGTAAAAAATCAATCTGCGGATCGTGTGCCGGTCCTTGTTTGAAGTCCATTGTGGCTGTATTCCCTCGGCCAGGTAACTCAAGAATGCTGCTTTTATTCTGCGCACAGTTGATCCACAATATTGGCAAATGGTCCTTAATTCCCCTCTATGCAAGGTAACTCTCCAGCTAGAAGTAATTCAGACTCTTTTCTTCTGCACTCTGAATGGTGGGCCTGTGTTGCGAAATGAAAGAGAGTCAATAGAAGTGGACGATTTATTCAAGGGAGGAAAAAAAAAAAGCATTAAGACTTTGGAATGAGAAGCACGAACGTATTCTTTTTGCGAAGGACACGTTATTTTCCACAACAGAAGGCTGCTCAATTCATTCCGCGCCCCACAAAGGAAATTAAATTGATAAGGGATTGATAAAAAAAATAAAAAAAAGTTTGTCTGAATTCATAGATTGGCCTCATGTTTGACTCGTTACCGCGGTGATTTTGAAGCAGAATGCCGTGTGGTTGATTGTTGGCCTTTCGCAACACAAGCCTATTTGTATTCTGTTTCATTAGAAATCTCTGAATAAGGAATAAAAAAATGAATCGCGGACTCACGAAGCGTCATCGTCCTCGTTTTCTCGACGCGTGTTCCAATACTTCAGCAGCAAGGGCAGGAATAAAGCGAAGAGCTGCTCCAGAGGAGAGAGGAGAGCTTCTCCAGATTTCGCCCCACATTGTTACGGTGAGTTCTTTTCTTCGGTTTCTTTTGGTTCCTGATTCCTTTTTTTTCACCGTATGGGTTGTATAATCACGCTGTTTTTGATGCTTCAGTGGCTGTGACATTTGATGGCGCAGGCTGTCAGGCCTTGTCTTGGATTAAGGGCAGCATCAGGCAGACATATGTCCTTTCAGCTTTTGTATTGGTTGCTTTTTTGTATCTGGGCAAAATATAATTTTTATCTCGCTTCATTCAGAATGACAGTTCCTCAAAATCGGTCCACACCAAGGGATATTCATTACTTTTTGTAGACCTGCCTGGGTAACCCGTCAACTTTTCATCTCCCTTCATCTCTCATCTATTTCACTCTCTCAGAAAGCCTGTTATTTATTTATTTATTTTTTCCCCATTCCTGGCAATTCTCCTGCTTTACTTTGCTATGACCTTGCTGCCTAAATTGCTTGGCTAGTGTTATTCACAGTTTGAGATTTACCCAGAATAATATTGCACTGCAGGATTTCCCACACTCTTAGGTGCCCAATAACTTGTGACAGAACTTCTGTGACCTGGTTGTCTGTATTTTGCCAGCTTAAGGTCGAGGTGATGGGGGGGGGGGGGGGGGGGGGCGGCAAAATGCTCAACCTGTCAAGCCCAGCTAAAAAATGAAAAAAACGGCATCCTTGCTTCACCAGTGGCGATTCATTCTAATGTAAGCAGCTTTTTTTTTTTTGCAGCTTGTGGAAGTGAACCTGGGATGCCAACTACAAGTGAAAGAGCAGCCCACGTGCATAAAGAGCAGGCCACGTGCATACTTTGTGTTGGCTCCACATGTCACAGGGGAACACAGGGATGAGGGGGTCAGGGGGACTCGCCCCAAATGGAGCTGCCGCACTTGCAAAAGGTGGAGTATAATCATCACCAAAATGGATGGTGTAAAAGGCTATTTTTTCTTACATTATTTAAGACAGTGTGCTTATCTCTTGTCACACACTGTGTATTAAAGGGAATGTGCACAAGTAGACCTTACTCAAGTTTCTTCCCCCTTTAGCTTGCAAAGAGGCTTTCACATTGTCACCCTCATTTGTGGCACATAATAGTGTCTGGAACTCGCTGTGGTCCATTGTCAACTCCAGGACTGGTTGTCCATTTGGAGCATCTAAAATACTGGGAGGGCTTTAATCTTTCTTCATTATTTTCCAATTTTGGATAAATGTGCTCATAATACCTCCCTCCTCTTCTAAATGAAACTCTTTTGACCCTCTCTTCATCCCTCTTTTTTTTTTTCTTCCCCTCGCCACACTTTTTCGGGCTCGCTTTCATCTTTTGCACAGGACAAATAAGTAGTCCAAGTGTGCGGTCCAAATGTGGAGATAGAAGGATAATTGAGTCAATAAAGACCGGGGGCAGGCTGAGATCATTGTTCGGGCTTCTTCAGGAGGCGCTTGGTCCAATATCAATGCGCATATTAACATATTTTTGTTATTTGCCATAACAGTGAGAATTGACCCAGGAAGGGCACACTTCCCAAAAACTGTGATTGTGTGGATAGTTAACGGGACATTTAGGGTCGCCCTCCTGCCTCCTGCAGCGTTTTCCACACACACAGCTGCATCTTTTCATGCGACTGGCAAATCACTGCGCAATTTATTTTGGTATCCGAGAGGAAAAATTGCAGAAGTATGACAGCTCTAATTGTGCACCACACTACATTTATGATATGGAAATTTTGATCGTTTGCGACGTGCTCGGCAGAAATGGGCCATGTGAAATATCAATGTGCCTTGATCTGACCCCAGACGATCACGTCTGACTGTGACAGATGTGATTGGCTGTGAACATCAGCCCGAGTGGTTGGTCACCAGCACTTAGGAGCTGGTTAGAAGAAGAACTATACGAAGCCCTGACACATCCATTGTACCTTTCACTTACGGGTCAGCATTCATCAGCGAACCAGGACCTATGTGCAATTCCTGATGGTGTGGTTTTACATGCTTCTATATATTAAATGTTGATAAATGAGTTATTTCAATCAAAATGAAATCGGAAATCGTTACAAGCTCGTGCTGTTCCACTTCCTGGAATTATGTTTTTGGAATTGCCCGCAAATCCAGCGGCAGACGGCCATTCCACGGCTATGTCCTAACCGTGTTGAAATGGTCATGCTGAGTTTCACTGTGACATACACACATGTTACATTTTTGCATCAGTTGTACATGATGAAAGCTATTTTTCCAACAACACCAAAGATGCTCTCACCCAATACGATGGAAATTCTTTTTAGGAATTTGGAATTGTTTTTTTGAAGTGTGAAAAATGGGAAAGTTAAAGGTGATATATACAGGATTCAGAGCATTAATATAGAAGCGATCAGCTATTGTGTAACGATGTCGCGGGAACAATGTTTTAATTGAGAAAAACAAAAGGCGGTGAGAAGCTACCGATCTCGTCTTGTTCTTGTTCTAGAAAGAAAACCAGAAACGCCTTAAATCGAGATGATGTAACCTAACAATGTAACTTAAAATAGTATTAAGCAAAGAAATGAACCCCTTACTCAATTAAATACACTCATTTCAGCAATCATGTGCCTGACATGCATTGGCTAACTTTGGCGTCATTTTTGCAGCTGGACACACGCTTACCAAACACCCCTTATTTATTCATACTGCCATTTTCTGCCTGGTGGCTCCTTACTTAGAGGACGTTCCTCTAAGATTCCTATCCGCAATCAGTACTCAATACAGTGTGGTTCTAGCTGCTTTGTCTGTCCCATGTTAAAGAAAAAGACGCCGACACAAATCCCGCTCAGGGACTCTGCTTCTCAGCTGAATGACTGACGGGTGACCTTGATGATAGACACCAGTTTCTGTTGTTTAATGTAATACTACTAATATGCAAAGTAAGTGAGTGGAAAGCTGTTGTGCTCACTCACTTGACTGCGATCCCACGGTGCGGCCTGCGGCTTCTCTTACACTTCCATCGGATACGTAATCTGAGCCATGTTTCTTCTGCTGCACATTGGCATGGAATGGACAATTGTACAATTGAATTGAATAACTTGTTATTAATAGCTTTGAAAGGAAAAGTATGACTTTATTTTTTCTTTAATATATATTACAAAATATATAGTTTTTTTATAAAGTCTACAAACATATACAAAATGAATATTTATTTATCGTTTGAGATAGCATTGTAAAACTTTTCTATAGCCCATAATAAATCATTCAACATTTGAATAAACGTAACACTGAATGTTTACATGAAGATATTTGTTGTATCAATCTACAGTTGAGCCTCTTCTGTTTTGTGTGAGTATTCTGAGTTTCATTGTTACAATATTCTTTTATTCCACATATAATCAGAAAAATAGATTGTCATTAGAACACACTGGGGCTTAATGAATAATAAGGCAGTTCAGAAATGGAGAGAGACGAAGAAAGACATGCGAGAAAAGCCAAAGTAAAACTATTTTCAGCAACGACTCGATGGTGAAATTAATGGCAGAAAACTTGTTTAACTGTGGGTGTTTCTTTTCGCATCCTGATGCATGTCTCCAAACACGGGGCTCAGGTGGAGGGTTACTCATGCTTTCACCCTTCCTCTGGTAAATTCTACTAAAGCAACGTAACTCAAAAGCAACTGGCCTGTGTAGAATCGGCATTAGTGCACATTTACAGCTCCACGAGTCGGCCCCCGGCCCAGGAAGGGGGGGGGGGGGGCAGGTCTCACCGCTATCTTAATCAGCTGGCCGTGTGTGACTCTCAGCTGTGGCGCCCTCTTCCTTGCCCGCATGCCAGAAGATTCTGCCCCAATGTGTACTCAGCATCAGAATCAGAATGAGCTTCATTGCCTTGACTCTAGTTTTGCCTTTGCTCTCCACATACTGTACATACAGTTGAAGCAGCTCAGGTGCAAAAGGGGGCGCAGTATGTCCTGTTATTTGTTCATACGGGAGACGGCCTGTGCAAAGAAAGGCCCTTTGTGTCTGGTGGTTTTGGCGTGGTGCGCTCTGTAGCGCCTACCAGAGGGGAGGAGGCTGAACAGGTTGTGTCCAGGGTGTGAAGGGTCTGCAGGGATCTTTCTTGCTTGTTTTCTGACTCCGGAAGGTGTACAGGTCCAGGATGGAGGTCAGGCTGCAGACAATAGAACAGGACCAGCGGGTGTTGGTGTAGAGGGAGAAGAGCAGTGGGGAGAGCACACACTTTTTCATTTAGCGTTTCTCCCAAGTGACTTGACAACGAGTGCATTCGAACAAGACGGAACCAAACCAGGACAACAGGAATTCAGAGAGTACAATTCCTTCAAGAAAGTAAGTGCCATCGCGAGTGCCAATACAGCGCTAACTAGTCCTGGTATAGTCGGTCGTGGTGGGTTTTTAAGTTGTGCCGGAAGCTGTCCAAACTTCACGCATTGTTGCGCACAAGCACCATTGTGGTTTTAACGACTAGGTTTAAAATTGCATTGTTTTGAATGGCCTCTAAAGGGCCACGTCACCCCATTGAAAGTGTCCCCAAGACGGGACACTTTCAATGCAATTTTAAATGCAGCTTTTTACACTGTGAGGGTCCCTGTGCGCAACCTGCATGTAAATTAACACATACACACCCACAGGCTGCATAGTTGCATTGACATTATAATGCATTCAAGGTCTAATTAATAAGAATTTGTATCGATGATGGAAAATTATAACATTATCATGATGTAGTCAATTTGCATTACAGTCAGTAAAAAATATGAATTTTGATTAAAATATGTTTTCATAGCAATATATAAGTAAGCGAATTTTGACTATACTTTTCTATTTTTATCGCACTGGTATCAGATCTGTTGTTAGTATTGAATCTGTAGTTGGTATGTGATTAGAACAGTGGTTCTGGTTTGGGTCAGTACCTGGTGTTGGATCAGTACTTAGTATGCGATCAATACTCTGCATCAGCCACAGTTCTCAGAATCCGGTATAGGGAAGACAGAAATGCCATTGAAACATCGTGGTCGGTTTTTTTCCGAGCAATTTTCAGTTGTTGCCTTTTTTGGATTCATGAATTCCGCCATAAACACCTCTGACACACCGTCTGCCCTTCATGCTCGACTACCCACAAGCTTCACGCTGTAGTTTGTAGCCTAGTTTAACCACCTAAACCAAAGAAAGATATAGGATTACGAATTCCATTCCCCTGCCCCAATTTTCTTCCCCTGGATTTGTGCTGACAAGTGCTGCAATCAAAAGCCCACAGCAAGCTAAATATTACAATATGGAGTTAAACCCTGGCCCCCCCGTGATTAGATGTGTCAGTGTTCACAGGGTCTGTGCCTGATGTACCTCAAAGGATCCCTTTGCTCTGTTCTCAGAGCTCGGGTCACAAGAAAGAATTAATACAGTTATACGGATCAGTGTTCATTTGTAATATGTTGCATCTTCTTACAAAGCAGGAGAAAAAGAGCAGGGACTAATATCTCTCCACTGGCACACGTGGTGGAGTCTGTCAAAAACACTTAAACACGCTAAAAAGGGCAATGCAGCCTCCGTGAGACACGGGAGACAAGGTAGAAATGATCAATCTCAAATGAAGGTAAACACGGATGAAATAGAAGGAAGGCTGACGGTGGGGAAGTAAAAGGAATCAGAAAAAAAACCTGTTTTGAATTAAGCATTCATTGAAAAAAAAAAAAAAAAAAAGAAAATCTCAATTCCTGGGTCCTAATCTCTCGCTCCAAGCGCTGAACTGCTAAGCTCTGGTTTGGGATGACAGGTCCCCCACCTGGACAAGCTTGGACAATGTCTCTGCTATGTCTCATTTCTGTGGGAACAGTGCTGCACAGACGGCTAATCACGTCCGGAACCAAAGGCACCTGCCCTATCTGCCTCTACATTTGGTCGGGAATCTTTAAAGAGGCTAAACCTCACTTTCATGCTTGTCTTTTATTCACGGTAAGTGCTTATCGAAACCGAGCTGTTGCCACTGCCCCATCTTCCCTCCCACAAGCTCTGAGAATGCTTGACGTAAGTACAGCCAATCTGGGTAAATACGAATCTCTCCTTACTGTCACTGCTGGCATATTATGCCCCTGAGGGAACATTCTTTTCATAATATCATAAGCTGCTTAGCGGTGTGCTTCTATTTAAGGCATACATATTAATAGCTATAAGGAAATCATATTTGAACTGTTCCCTGCAATCAATGTCTTTGGGTTTGCTGTTATACTTTGTATAAGAAGGTGCTAATAACTTGAAGGCACTTACACTGGGCAATCTAATCCCTTTGTGTGATAAAGACTCGTCTTGGCAGGAGAGTGTGCCAGATCATAGGACAAGGTGCTGCAGAGGTTTAGTCCCTCAAAATCACAGAACCCCGCTCTGTCTCTCTCCCTCTCGCTCTCGTCGCCTCGTGTCTCTTCAGCGTGGAAGTGATGCACCAATGCAAAAACTTCTGTGATGCTGGTTTCTATCGCTGCACTCAGATTTAGGCCGCGTTTGTTCACAGAAAATATTCTGCCGAACGCCTCGAAACGACCTTTTGGGAGGTACATTTTTCTCAGATCAGTGTGGGTTTGAAATGTGAATAGGGCATTAAAAATATTCTCTATTAATTGTTTGGTGCACAAAATATTAAAAAAAAAACAACAACAATATTTAATGGTCCTAGGTGACATATTCAAATGTCTTTTTCCAATAGTCCATAATACATTTATATTAAAGAGTCAAAGGTAGATGATCCTCACTTTTTTAAAAGTCAATGTAGAATAATTTCCCAAAGTCCCTTGCTCTGCAGATAGTGTTTTGCTATGTATAGTGAATGAATAGTTTGTATTAATAACTAATTTTCAATGCAGATGAGTTGGCTTGCAATTTAAATAAGCATTTGTCCTTTCAAAGAAAAGACAACTACACAAAGCATCTTAAATTATTTAAAAATAAAAACAACATTTGTCAATATCTGAAGTATCTGCATGTGCCAAATAATATTAGCCTTTGCACCGACTTTCTTTTACATGTGACAAGCGTATTATTTTCTAGTGGCACATTAGACTGGTGTTCTTTCACAATAAGTGGGTAGTGGGGATGAAGGCCAATTTATCAGCAATTAAGTCCTTGCAGTCACACAGAAGTGATCACACTGGGAATTAAGAGTCATTTGTTTTTTAAATTTTAATTCAGTTTTCATACGTGCAGCATCTTATTTCTCAGTGGAGCTTCATTGTCTGCATGGATTAAAGGATTCTAGGTTAAATCTAAAAACAACTTCCTGGGGTCTTCAATAAATGCTGGTATTTTTAATTTGGACACATCTGAATTTAAATGAAATTTCAAATTTTGTTGAAAAATAAAAGAGCTTAAATGGGGTAATGATGTAATTTTCACAATATGGTTAGAATAACTGTTCCTCATCCTGTGTCATTCTGTCCTAGACACACAATAGTTCCATGGCTTTTTTTCCCAACAAAGACGTGCGTACCAGGCTAAAAAAAAACCCAACCTAAAACTGAAACACATTCACCATCAGACAGAAAAGCTTCCCCATTTCTTCTAGATATCAGATGTCAATAGTTGACGTGATACAGCTCCTTTTATGACCACCCTTTTCAACGGGAAAAACGCGGAAGCGTCTCGCGGTGACGAGGAGCCGTGCAGGTGCGGCCTCTGGCCAGCAGGGGGTGCTGGCTCACAGGGCTTCGAGGGAGCAGGAGGGAGAGTTGGGCTGCTGCTGCTGCTGCTGCTGGGGCACAGCTCTCTGAGCCCAGATGAGTGCTTCAATTGTGGGGATATTTTCCTCTAAGCCTGTGGTTGACAGCAACACAGTGCACTTATTTAAAGCAATTTCAAACATGTCTTGTCTGACAAGTTTTAAATCCTACTTAACACCCCGTAACAGCCACGAGTTTACTGTCAGAATTAAAGAAGAGAATTCTCAAAGGGAGAGAAATTATCACTTTCATTTTGTTCACCGCTGTTGTTTATAAAGGACATGGCAGGGATGTTAACCTAGGGATGAATATATTATTACCCTTTTGCAACGCAGTGTTTTTCATGTTGGAGAAAAGAGCTGTTTAAAAGTTGACCGTATATTTTTTAATTGCTGCCATTACGGCTGACGGAATAAAGGAGAGCCTGAGCCTTGGTGGCTTTCAGACTGAAAGCTCACAGAGAAACTCTTTCATGCTTTATATTAAATAGCTTGTGTAAGAAGTAAAGACATGTTTCTCCCCTTTGTCAAGTATCTCCACAAGAGTTTTTCCCCGCTCCTCTAAAAACAAAAATGTGCAACCAACATACGGGTACACCTCATGGCTACTTCATCTCCATTTTGACATGTCTTTGTGCTCCCCGTTGCACCTCTGTGTTTGCCTTACCTCCGTTGACGAAAGCCTTTTATTTACATTAAGACATAGGGGAACAAATGCAGGCCCGCCTCGGCTCATGTCGTGCCTGCAGAGATGTGCTATTCCTGCTCAGATTCCACATTCTTTATCAGCGCCCGAAAGCCCCCCCCCCCCAAAAAAAGAAAACAAATCACCAAATGTAACAATCTTCCCCCTGTCCTCCTTGTGATTGCAGGTTAGGCATCGAGGTGATAAGCACACTGGTACGTGTTGTTGCTGTGTGAAAGACACCCTTTATCGGCTCATACCTCTGACTTGTGCTTAGTCTAGTCAGCCGGAGAAATACGACGGGAATCTGATAGGGGAACGGCCCCATCTCCACATCAGCGCAAGTGCACGCCTTGCAAGCCAATGTTTATGCTTCCCAGGGCCCTGTGTTCTCCAGCGGGGGGGGGGTTGCTCCAATAGAGTGTCACCGGGAGCATCTCGCCAATGAGAGGGTGTCTCCTGACCCCTCAAAACAGCAACTGTATCTGAGTGTGTGGCGTAACAAAAGCCTTTCTCTGACGTGAGGCCCGTGCGTGTTTTCCAATATCCCCCCCCGTCCTGTTACAAAGTGTGAAGCGTGCACGCAGGGGGCCGACCAGGGTTCTTTTCTGTCAGAGCGTCCCACCTTTACCTGACCGTCCCTCGCACAAACACCAGATGTGTGAGACATGATGAATGAGGTGGAGCAGGAGAAGCGTGTCCTCACACAAACCTGCTGACTTCTTCTTGTCTCCCCCCCCCTCTTCGCCTTGAACTTTTCTCCGAGGATTCGCCTGATTTATCTCGGTGCCGGTGGTCTTCTGCACGTCTTCCCACCCGACTGCGATACCTCCTGCTCTTTCGAGGTTTTGTTAGGAGAGAGAGAGAGAGAAAAAAGATATTTGTTCCCCAGCAATATTGCCACCATCAACGGCAGCATCTTGCTTGTTAGCTGTGCACAGCGAATGGGGATGCGGATAGGGGTATTTGGAGGTGGAAGGAAGGAGATGCTATCCCTGCCAAATGAGGGAAGATTCACACAGTATAATGAAGGCTGGACCCATGGCTTCACGGCTGATGTGTATCTAAAAAGGCCTGGTAAATACTGTTTCGGAACAGAAGGCTTTATCTGCAAATATACATATCCCCTGCAAGCACTAGCCCCCACATGAGGGCCAGAGCTATCTACTGCATCACTTCTATTCTTCTTTTTTTCTTCTTTTTATCTGAAAGGATGGAAAAAATGTCAGACTTCATCAGTTTAACTCTTTGAGAGTTTATGCGAAACCCTTTCAGATAGAAAAATCTAAAACAAATCGTTACAAAATACTTGTCAATGTATAGACATTTTTTCTACATTTCACTACTGACCTACAGTTTTTTTTATGGTTGTCTCTGTTGTAGCTCCGCTACGAGACATAATCGAGATGCAACACATCAAGAAACTGGATTGGTTTGGATTGCAGCACGGTTTTGATTCACGGTATTTTTTTACAGATCTCTAGGAAATAAAATCGTATATCTTCATGTGTTTAAAATAAAAACCCAACACTACAAAATAGAAAGCTTGCTAAATGTTGTAGGGTTAAACACCACACATGGGCTAAGCAGGCATTCCTTCATGCTGACATAGTGTTGGTGTTGTGTGTTTGCAGAGATGACGGTTCAAGGCTTTTAATCCTACATGTACTTCACCCTGCAGGGTGCGTAACATCTCACTGCTCCCCCTGAATGGAGTATTGGTGATGTCGTGGAAGTATGTGAGTAGGTAGGTATCTCTGGTATTGTGGTCCAAAATACAACATTTTCAGTTTTAGTATTTCAACTTAACCAACTACATCCGTGTTTTATAAACTTACCCAATTGATACGATAATAAATTCAGTATTTGAATGTGTACGTGAACGCACTTTGCTGTAGTCCAGGCCGTTTTCAGAAAGAATGAGCAAAAATAGAATTTGCTTTGAAAGGCTCTTCTGTAGAAAGTTAACCCGGATAAAGATTCTTAATTCACTAACATTAATAAGATGAGAGAATATTATTTAGCTTCATATTTTTAAGTTGGTCGGGGTTCAGGGTGAGTCTTTTTCAGTGTTGGCCTTGCAAAGTTGGTTGGAAGCATCTTGAGCTGGTTTTTTCCCGTGTGTTTACAGCTCACTGGTCGAGATGAATAGAAATCAGTGTGACTCGCACACTTGCCCCTCTGGTTTAAGGACAGACGCCCTGGTCATGAAGAGGTTACCATTACCATATGCACCTTTGAGAGGACTCACCAGATTTCTTTCTACAACCGAATTCTCTGCAGTTCTCATGGTGAAGAAAGAGCGTTGCTACTGCTGAACGGAGGACACGCATCAAGTACAGTACACAACAAAAAACAGGGCTACTTGACCTATAGTTCATACTTATGAACCACTACAGAAGATTTTGGGGGCACGTGGGTGTTCTTGTTGTTCTAGTGGTCACAGATTTGAAAAGTTGTCCTTTATAATGAACGCTATCGGTGACGTGGAAGCACTGAACTTTTTGTATATGTGTTTTCTAAAAATCTTATTTGGGGGAGATACTATTACATGTAATAAGTAATGTCAGGGTACGCGGGCCTCTAACCCTGTTTACAGCTTTCCTCAGGGCTTTGCAATAATTTTTTTTAACCCCGCCTATAAAGTTGTATTTATATGTCGTACAAAGGGCAGATGAAATTGAGGATTTTTGGATGTTTTTGCTGCCTTGTGGCAAACAGCCCAGCCGCCGGCAGGTCCGAGACCTGATGGTCTGGAATCCCAGCTGTAGCCAACGAGATGCAAGGAGATGTGGAAATAGACAGACATAAATAATGAGTAAGCCTGGGCAATCCCTTTTAGGCCCCGTGGAAATCACAGTATTGGTTGCAAGGAGCCAAGACCTTGCCATTCAGTGCCAAGGCCTTGGCTTAGATGGTGCAGGTCGCGTGTCCTCTGCGGAACAGATTGTTTCCTTTTCTCCTGTCACTGCAATTGAGCTATTGCGAAGGAGGAAAAAGAGAGTAGGAAAAAGGTCAACTGGATGTGAAGCTTCTATTATCAGCAATCTTCCCCTGGCTTCCATAAGCAGCTTGTTTCTAAGCTGCAGCCTAGCCAAGCATGAAAAGAATATAATTTCAGCCAATCTCCTGGTAGCATAGGTGCACAGAAAGCCATTGTAAGGCCAGCAAAACAGTCACAATAGAGTCACCGGCCTTCCTGATAAAGATCTGCATAGGCAATGCCAGGGCAGCAATGAAGGCAATTTTTTGCTTCCCCACATTTAACTCGGCTCCCTGACTCTGACCACTGTCCCTTGTCAGAGAAAGAGATGGATGGCAGTTTTTGTTGTGTATAATTAGTAGCGGTGCAGCGCAGTGAGCTGCCGGCCTCTTCACACTTTATCTGCCGGCTTAACCCTGAGCTTTGTGTGCTTCTTAAACTTCCCCGGCTGTATTCTCTGTAAATATGTCGGTTCGGATCGTTTTTGTTTCAGAATAACGAGGAGATGATCAAGGTTTGCCCGTGTTCAAACAATGCAGCGGAGCCTCCGGTTCCTAAAGGCTGTGAAGCATGTGGGACCAAAAACTGGAAGACAACCAATGAAACCATAACTTCACTACAAAGGGAACTAAAACTGAACGACAGAAAACATGCGTCGCCGACTTTATTGTGGTGGTTCAAAGGTAACTTTTTGCTATCAATCAGAAAAGAGTCCTTTAAGCTCTTTTTTGTTTGTGTCTAACTGTTAGCGGCTAAATACTCAATATCTTGTGTTCCAATGCCAACTTGGTCCTCCTGACGCGTCCTGACGCGGGATCACCGTTTTTTCATCACAAAAGACTTTGGAAACCATACTATGGAGCAAATATCATTTGTAAATGTATAAAGAAATGCATATATGTATGTGTACTTTTTATAGTAGTTTACTTTCTACCTCTAGAGCACCCATCGTCAATATCTTTCCCATAGTAAATACTATTTCCCATAATAAATGCTAACATTGTCATATTTGTTGCATATCCTCCAGCATATGCCATGATGAAAATAGTTACAATACATGGTGTAGATTCATCACCTTTGCGGTCAATCGAAGCCACTTTGAATTTATTGGAGCAGAATTTGGTGTGACATTGTCCTCAGAGAGAGAGAATGTAAGTTATCTGCTCCACTGCGAGATTAACCACGCTCATTGTTTCAGGCGCTGAATCGAGTGCTGCAGTGAGGACGATCATACCTGGTAAAAGCGGGATGAAGAACGGCTGCGCAAATTGATTAGCTGTGCGAAGAGTAATACAAATGTATCTGCCGTGCTTTTTCCGCCCGTCGCAATCTGACAGGAGGAGGGCAGGTCCCCACAGCGAGCTGATGTGCAATCACAGCATCCTCTTCAATGTCACGGTGCAGCTGAGGAACAAGCAGTGCGCCAGCGAGGTTTCTGCCGCAGGACCCAAAGTCTGGCTTTCACCCGGAGAAACCCTGGACAAGCAATACGACGCTGTGCAAAGTACATGAATACAATCTGTTTGTTAAGTGGACTATATGCGCGCCCCCCCCACTCGTTTAGTTCATTTAGGAGTTCTTGATCCTCCTTTTAAACTCTCTGTGAGCGGCAGCCAGATCGAACCCGAGTCTCCACCTGTGCCTCCTGTGCACTGTGGCCGATTGGCACCTCCACCTGACAAAGTCATTCATTGATCATCCCCACATGATCCAATGGGGACAAAAAAAGACGAGGCCATGTTTTCTTCATCGTGCGAGAGCAGCCGCCCTGGACTTCCAAGTGTCTTCAACGGTGTGCTGCATCTCATAATTGAGTCCAGCACATTTGTCCTTTTTTAATTACATGGGCACGAACACCTCGCCTGGAGCTCAGTGCTTCTGTCTTTAATGTTGTCTTCAAGCAGTTGCAAGGCTTTGCTTAACCGATACCATGGTGATACTGACCATTGCTGGCATGTTAAATGTCAAAAATCTACCGATTCACACTTTTGATTCACGCTACATGGAGTCATGTTGTGCAAATGACATAGTTACAGTTATGTATATGTAAGTTTCTAGTGCTTAAAACCCTTTTTGTTTTAATAGGAACAGTGTGGATGATTCAGGGGCATTTCTCGGAAATGGAATATAATATTGATCATATTTTCATCAGTGTAGTCATGAATTCATGACTTGTTTTGTTGAAGTAGAATTAACGTGACAATCCGCTCCTCTTTGTAGCTCACCTGATGAGCCGTTTTCATCAGCTTCTAATAGTAAGTTGATGTACTCCTGAATGAAAAAGCTCTGGTTAGCATACAAAATGAGTGGAGTGATTTGCAAAGGCATCTTCAACATTGTAGCCAAAGACTTTGTGGTGAAAGTCATTCAAAATATAACAAAAGCTAACAAAACAAACCTAACAACCATGAACAGCTCAACCCTCAATGTGGGATTCGTATCTAACATTTAAAATACGGGGCAGTTTCTTGTTGCATATTCAGGTTATTCAGAGAAACTTCCAATGGCCACTGGAAGAAATTGTTAAAAGTATTATATTTGAGCAACTTGGGGGGAAAAGAAACTTCTGTAAACATTGACATTTCTATTGGCATGGTCCAGTGTGTTTGTTACTTAAGACTACCGATGCGCTTTCTGTGCGTTTTTACCAGAATAACATCAACATAAAACGACAGGATGGTTGTTGCAAATTAATTGCCGGATATTATCATTTTAATGCAACTTGTCAAAATGAAAGAAACATTTAATCTGTCGGTAACAGCAGGTGATAAAATCTGACAGGTGGTACGATCATAACAGCGACGAAGCTGCTGGGTTGTCAATCAATAACGGTAGTTGACTTCCTGGCTTTTATCCCTCCCGTCTCTGGTTCCACTTTGTCACGCTCCCACCGGTTGCATGCTAGTGCACATACCATTGCCTCAGTGATTGAGCAAAGGAAGCTTAGAGCAGGCAAAAGACCCTGCCACAGGGTTACTGTTTCACAGCAAACATGTACAACAGCTTGAGGGACAAGATGTGTAAATATCTACCTCAGAGTCTTACTGAAAACAGGAATAAATCCCATCAAAACCCTTATTCATATACGTATCCTTTTACCTTCCGTTTCCTTCTATACGTGCTGCATCTATCTACACGACTGCCAAATGATGAATTCACCAGCACCTCTTTGTCATTTAATAGTTTCATTCAAATGTATTTTGGGTCACTTTTCATGCTATTGGTAATCTGTAAGTGTTTTTCAGTTCTTCAGAAAGTTTCCAGACTTTTATTTTGAATTAAGGCCACAAAGTGAGTGAAATATGGTTTCCATTGGTAGATCATCACTTGGCGATGTCATAGCTAGCATATTCACTGGGATTACAATTTAACATTACTGTGCATATTACCTTCCCTGGGATCACAAACACACATCATATTTGCTTACACCTTTCCAATGGGAAGTGTTTCACATCTTTAACTTGTTTCAACTGATCTTTAAAATGCCATGCAGCTCTCCCAAACCTAATTTACACACATCTAAATAAAATGCCAGCCGTGGTATTTATAGAATGTGGTGTATGGGCAGATCATCACTGAGACTAGGTGAGCTTTTGAAGATAACTCTCAGACAAAACATCTGGGAGGTTGTTGTGGGGTTCCAGCAGCAGCAGGTATGGTGGAGATAAAATTCTCCGGATCTGTAAAGTATCACTTCCAGCTGTTGTAAAACTCATCAGAGCTGCCTACAGTTCAAAACGCTGTATTGTCTGAGGAAAAGTTGGTTATAATAGTGGGCCGTGATTGTAGCCACAATACAGGTTGCATCTCGCCCCCAATCTGCCGCAAAATCGTAACGGTGGCAGGAAGGTGAGGTTTGCAGGAATTTTGAGATCACATTCCTTTCTGCTCGCGTGTCGAAAAAAAAAAAGGGAATGAATATGTCTGTGTTTTTGCAGCTAGCACACCTAAAGGAGCACGGCTCCCAGAACCTGTTTGCGAGGTGTTAAGCAGTGAGCTCTTTAACTCGCTGCATGACCGTGAGAGCGTGTTTGTGAAGGACACACCGAGCGAGAAGTCCAAGTATACAGAGGGCTGCAGAATAAAAGGGGGAAAAAAAAGCTAATAATGCCAAATAGGCTTCGTTATGGCAAGTCTCGACCCTTTCTAATAAGTAATAAGGACAGGAACACGGTATCTGGATGTTTTTGGAGTCATCTCTGAAGCACTCTCCAACGACTTGTCCTTAACCGCAGCAGACGAGCGAGGTGCATCTCACTGCTTTGGTTTTCTTCACAGTTTTACCGTGTTGCAGGGTTCGCAGGGAGAGGCCACAGTTCTGTATCACGCGCCATTGTGAGAGGATCTTTTCTTTCATTTTTTTCTCTTCTTTTGATAAACCGTTTTTGCCCCTCTAGCACGGGAAAAAAATAGCTGTGCGCACACACAACCTGTGCATTGTGTGTGAGAGAGAGAGAGAGAGAGAGAGAGAGAGAGAGAGAGAGGCCACGTTCTCTCACATTGGCCTGTCTGGGATAGAAGAATGCTGATTTCCTTGAGGTAAGAAGAAGCAATGGCCATTTAATTAACCTCGCCTGCCTCAATCTGCTCATGACAATTTTTGCCTGCGACTCCCTTTAATAGTTTAATGACCTCGCTGTCAGTAAGAGTGAGAGGAGGACCGAGTCAAGGTATGATATAATTAAAGGAGTCAATGCGTGTAAGACGGTAGCCACGGAGTTTGGAACACGCTGGGGTTCGTGGGAGCCACGCGACTGACCTCGCCATTGAGTTTGGAAATGGCGGCGAGCGGCGCGTGGTCCACAATCGGAGAGGAAGACCTCGGCTGTGTGTTTGTCTTTCTTCTAATCACTGTCCAGTAGTGCTGAGTTCATCCACAATATGGTGCTAGTGGCCCTTTCAGAAAAGAAGCTGCTCCCATATGCAAACCGACTGGATCAAATGAAGGTTTATTACCACCTCGTGAGCCACGACTGTGTACCTTTCGAAGGGGACACAGCGACGCCGACATTGAGCCACACTGTGAAAGCTTCTACAAACTAATATGCATTGCAACTCTATTTGAATTCTCAAAGTAAAATAAAGAAGGGGACTTTTTCTAAGAAATTGAAACGTGCTCAGAGCAGTCTGGTTGCCTTGACAACAAACATGAACTTATTCATCTGCTACGACGTTAGCCAAGTAATCTTCACCATTTAAAAATAATATGAAAATAGCTTATATATATGAAAACGTTAATACAGTTTGTATGTTTTTACAATGAGTGGCCTGCTAACAGCAACACTCTTGATCCGATGGGGACAATGGAGGGCGGGAGGTCGGGATTCGACATTTGCATTGTTTGAAGTGGGTCATTGGAGCAATTATGTGCTCTGACTCGCATCCCTTTCAACATTGTACATCACCGTAAGCTTTTATCATGAATACATAATAACATACAGTATAACCTCCAATGCTTAAATCTCCGGGCGCCACAACTATTGGACAATGACTGAAACGGATGTATCCCGAAACTTTGACTAAAATTGGGATGTATTTAATTGACATTCACGTTCACCCCAGATGAGTCGTTTACCTAAGATCATTTAATTATATTTATTTTTTAGTCTCGGTCACATGACTTTAAGTCAGTAGAACGTGGACAGTGTGGCATGCTGACAAAGACAGTACATTGAGGGGAAGAGTATTTTTTAAATAAACAGGGTAGGTATGTGTGTAGTACATGTTGCACGTGGAGCTGCCTTTTCGACCCCCCAAGTTGGAAACAAGTTGTAGAAATATATTCAATTATTTGCGAAAATAAATTAGTGAAGTAGATTCAATTTGCTCTCTACCTCATAGTTGTGTTGTTTCCCTAGATGTGAAGGACGTATATGTTGCGTGAAAACTACCTCGGGTTCTGAGGGTTAATATTTGACGACAAGAGAGGAGTAAAAGAAATGACTCATTCTACCAAACAGGGTAATTTACGAGTATACCAATAGTTCTTTTTGACGTCATTTTTTAAACCAAAGCTTTCAACTTTCCATTTTTTTTCTCCATTTCGTGGATTCAGAAGAGACACCGGCTCTCTGTCCTCCTTCAGAGCAGCTCAGAGAATGATGGAAGGCTGCCATGGTCACCTGTGACAGCTCAGCCGACTGTCACACGCGGTACCGGTCCACTGATGAGAGTGAAATTACTTCATAATAGTAGGGGTGTTCCTGGGTTTATACAACGATATGATAATCCTCTTTTCACACAATGATGATAATGATCATTATTATGGCAGGGGAGTAGGGGGCGAGGAAACGGCTCGGAATGGAGACTTTGCAGCATAATCCGCCTGCCTTCAAAGGTTAAATACGGATTTGAATACTATGATCCCCCCACTCTGAAAATGATAGTATTTGAAGCAAATGTGCTCATTGTGCACTTTACCTCGCAGAGGAGCGGCCATGAGTGCCACGCTCCACCAAAGAAGGTCGCCATGTGGTGGAAAAAAAAAAATACGAGGAATGACTGACTTGAAGGAATCCTCTGCTGGAAGGGTTGTGGTAGGTCTAATTGGGGCAGTTGTAGCCTGGAGGACAGCGGAGCGGGCTTTGGACCAGAATCAGCAGAGCGGAGAAATGTGGGGAGTGTGTGAACGTGTAATGCTTTTCTGCTCCCTTAATGTTGCCACAGTACCATCATGTTTCCCTTCAAATCTCGCTCAGCCCCAGCTGCTCCAGTGGATTATGGCTCCTCTGCAAACAACAGGAGAGTGTGATGATGCAATGGATGCACAGTTAAATCCACTCTCTAAGTGGGAATTTGTGTGGCTTTGTGTATATCTGTATCGATAGGTGTGTATCTAGGAACATTGTGGTATTGACTCCCAAGTCTGGCCCATACATGTGGAACACAAGGTGTGTATATACACACACAAATACATACAGCATGTATTAATATGTGATATGAATGCGCTGGGTATCAACAATTTGAATGATGGTCAATCACATGATTTGTTTTATTTATTTAATGATAAGTAAAAAGTATAGTGTATTACACACTTTTATTTATGCTAAACATCAACACTAAACAATTAAAGTGTTCTTCAACAAAAGTATCCCCTTACGCAGCAGCAGTTAGAATGACTTTTGTAAATCTAAATTTCTTTTCTTTCAGAACATTGATGTTTATACGAAGCAGTACATACAGACTTCACAGGGGGTTCAATATCAGTCTTAAACCCGCCCCCAATGCTCTCATTGGTTGAGACGCTTGGAAGACTCATCGCACCCTCACTGTAACTAATGTTGTGTCTGTATGTGTATCAAGAACCAGTCAGCAAGACTTCTAGAATAATAACAATTTTAAAAAAATCGTTTTTGTGTTCTGAATTAATTGTCGGTGTAAATTAATTATAATAACTTGTTAATGCCGATGTATTGTTGGTACATCCTGTACTAGTTTATTTCACAAATAATAAAGTCAAACAAGTACTGCATCTTTTTCATTATATAATTTATACTATTGTGGAAAAAACTCATTCCAATTCTATATAAGTTTCCCAATGTCAACTGGTTTGTTGTTCACAGTGAAGCATGAGCTCCCCACGTGCTGAACAGGGACCGGGTAGCAAGTGACACTTGTTGTTGGTGGTCCTGTGTATAGCCTAATTGATGTTTCCCATGTTGTTCATTATATTTCAGCGTGTAAGCCCTAGATCAAAAGTCAGAGGATCTCCACAGTGCTGAGGATTTATCCTCTGGGCACCATGACTGTCTGCCAGAAATGTAAGAGCAGAGAGGCTCGTGGTAAGTCTAATCTCCAAGACTTTAAAGAGTCTAAAACGTGTGTATGACAGCTGAAGAAGCGGAGGAAATTAGTTTTAATGTTTGTACCTCTGACCTCATTCACCACGACAGATGTGAGTGGCTGGAATTAGTCTCACGAGCACCTGTAACCTCACCCAGCAGTGATGTCACAGTGCACTGAGTTTCCCTCCAAGTCCACTTGAACTGCTGAAGGGCTTTAAGATCAAGAACTTCCTATTTGTTTTTCTTTTTTCGAACATAAAACATATACACAATCGAGTAATCGAGTAATCTTTGCAGCCTGAAATCTTTTTTGATAAAATGTATTTTGCGGCTTGATGCAATCTGGCTGCATTATAAGTTTTACCAAGTATTCCATAATATTGAAACTCAACACTCAATGATGTAACTATGTAGAGACCCTAAACATGACGCTACTTTGTTTCTTAATGCATTACCAACTACGATTGACTTTATAATTGATGTAATACTGTACGGTTGGTTCATTATGAGTGAAGAACATTTGGATATTTTAAGACATTTATCCGGCATTCGAAGAAACATTGAAAGTTGTTTTTCTGCAGTTGGGAAAAAGAAAGGTTAGACACCACTTCAGCTCAAAGAGTGCTCAGGCCAAACAAAGGGAGCAGATGCTGTACGTATTACCAAACAAAAAGAAGAGTTTGTATTGCAACCAAAGAGAAGCAATTTGGTATTAAAAAAAAGTCTTCAAAATAAACAGGAAATACAACTCAAGTGTAAAGCTCTTTGATGCAGCACATTTCTTTTGAAACAGAAGTGAATCGATGTCCCTCTTTCCCCAATAAAGGATGTCAGTATGGGGCTGGAATCAGATATCAGTGTCAGTTTAGCCTCTCTAATAAAGACCAATGAGGCATTTGTTCTGGGAATGTATGGTGATAAAAACACATTTCCCTTGAAGCCGGTTGTGTTTGCTATGTCATAGAAAGGTTCTCTTTGCTAATATTAGTGTTTTTACTGTATCAGCCTTTTGTCTCACGCTGCCATATATCATTTTCTAAGATGATTTTGTTCAATCAAATCAATAATTCCTCCTTTGTGATTTTATGCAAAATCCCAACTTGATGTTTTGTTCAATAAAACATTCAATAAGCCAATGTCAATGAGGCTTGGTGATGCTCTGCCTTCAGACTATGGCGTGCGCATTTGCATGATGCTGCACACGTGTGCACATGTTTGACCCGTGCAGTAGGAGGCTGTGTAGTTTGTGCCAAATTTCAAACATGATTTACATTCCCAATGTAATGTATTAAAACGTTGACAGGGCAAAAGGGATTCACTAGATGCTGCGTTAGAAACTCAATTTCTGTGATGAATTGCCTGAAGCCAATGAATTACAAACTGCTCCCTACCACCTTCCCCGACTGCTCTCCCCCTCCCTCCTCTCCCGTGGCTCAGAAGTTTCTTTTTTTTTTTTTTTGTGAGTGTCAAAATCTTCTTAAACCTCTCTCTTAATCTGATCTGCTGAATGTGAGAGGGTGAAAGGATTTTCAGACTCAAAAAGCATTCATTTTCCGTCTTGTTGTGCATTGCCTTTTTCCCCCAAGTGCTGGGTCAGTAATATTCAAAAGTTGCTGCTTTGCTGTTCCGTCTCCCGGCACCACTCTGCTTGTCTCGGGGCTTATGGATGTCCTCTCCACACCTACTCTTTCCTCATTATGTGTGACTGCTGAAAAGCTGCCGGTGCACTAAACTAACTGTGAGCATTATTAACTAAGTAGTGCAGATTGATGGCGACAAATATTCATATAGGGTGCGAGCCCTTGTGATATATATACCGTACATACACAGAGTGACATGATGAATGAAACCTCTGTGGTGATCAGTCAGTGGTGCTAAGAAGGAATGGCAGTGTGCAAAACAATGTTTTATGGGGATAACATTCCGTATGCATGAAACCAGGGATTTTATGAAAGGCATTATGTCGCTAATGATTATTTAATTTGTTAGACACTCAAATCACACAGTTTTTGAACTAAAAAAGCAAATTACTTTGAGTGTCTGTTTGCAGGATTAATATAGTTTCAAGCCAAATAAATAATGCCCAACTGCAGGGGTAGTTGTTCTCGTGTTTATTTGACTGTTTTGTCCATTCGGGTCACTAGATTTCAACTAGTTATGTTAATGTTAATGTTACCATGTTGTTAATGTTATCAACTAGGGAATTTTAATCCTGTATTTATCCACTAGTTTCGTTTTACTGAAATTTAACAAGACATGACGTTTAAAGACTCCTTTCTCAAAGGTCTGAACCAGAAGTCTCCCCTTTAGTGGCACCCAGCTCTCCAGTTTCATTCCTTTCTATGTTCTTAGCTTTTAATGAAAAGCTTTGTACATGTCTTTCATTCCTTGATTTGCACATGCAAATCATGTATACATGCCTAAAATAGTTTTTGATAGCACCTAAACCAAAATTCACTACAAGAAATATCCAAAATTCCCTTTGTTAACTCTAGTATGAAACATCAACTTTATCTGATGTTCAGATTCTTGTTTGGTAATGTATTTCAATCGGTAATAGTACTGATAACTAGTCTAATTTCTATCTCTTAACATACGTTCAAAAACTTGAGAAACAAACAATGAAGTGTCTTTAAGTATTTCACTGGAGTCCCACGGTGTTCTCAGTCAAAGTTCTTAGCCTCGTCTTAAACCCAATTCCCACAGATGTCTACATTGTGTGCCGCAAGAAAATGTGTTTCAACAAAAGGTCATTTTCCATGATATTTTAAAGGAATACTGTACTGGAGGTACTCGAAGCCATTTGAAGTATAGTACAACTGCCGTATTCCAGTCCGGGTCCCACCCTGAAGCTTGTCTCATCTTCCTTTCCTCTCCTTGCCTCCTCCCTTCTTTTTCCTCATCTATCACTAATTAAAGTGTGCTCTTCCATCGCTTCATGTGATTACAGGGTTGCAGCTTCTTGATGTTAAAAAATCTTCTTCTTGATACTGCTGGTATTTATTAAACTCTGTGTTTTCAGCTGTACTGTTCCACTTGAGCGGGCCTCACGAACTCACTGAATAAAATCTATTTTGAGGCAAACTGCATCATGTTAAAACTAATGTCATATTATTTAAAAATATTTTCTGAAAGGACCTTGAGACTCCCAGGTCGAGAACCTCATATGTACCCACCTCGGGAAACTTAACGTATCGCCTCTGCATTTATTTTTGAAGTCTGATCCGCCGAAAATCGGATAAAAACCAACAAACGTTGAATAGAGAGCTAGAAGATTCACACAATAAATAACCAGAGGAGGCAAAGTAGTGTCTGATTCATTGTTCTTTGGGTTCATGTTTTTATGTGGATGACGGTGCCGGCCTTGTGTGATTGCGCCTCTCCCCTCATTGTTCTTGTTGATTTACAGCACCAGCACAATGGTGGAATGGGAGTTTGGCTCCGCTGCTTGGGAAGGTTTTTTTTTTTTTTTGAGTAACGCGAGCAGACTCTTTTGTTTGCGGCCTTGATGGCGAGGAGTAGGGATGCCTCGGAGCTGTCATCCCAATAAAGAAAGCCCCGATGTACGGCGTTAGCACCAACATCCAATCAAAAGAGAGAGGTGGAGGAACAGATTTAGCTCACTGCTGTTTTGGCTTTTCACACAGAAAAGGCCATGCATTAATGGAAATCCAAATGCTCCAGCATTACCACAGGATGATAATGTAAATTCAAGTTAATATTGCCACAATGTGTGTGTGACAGTTTGCCATAATGCGCTCTTACTGGATTAGTCATTCATTAAACAGGTTTGCCATGCAAAGCCACTGTCAGATTTTTGTCAAGGAGGACAGGAGAAGGAGAGAGGAAACAGTGCCAGCACTGGCTCTTACAATTAAATTTGCCAGCGTGATTATGGTGACCAGTTTAATCTGGAGCATGTGAGTTCCTCTGTGGATCTGGAGCAACAATTCTTTGCAATAATAGAGCGAAAAGACAGGCCAAACAAAAGGCGGTATTAAAGCGCTGTGTTTGGTTTTAAAAGGAGCTGGGAAAGCATTGTCGGGCAAATGATGTTGTTTCACATTAGATGGTTTAGAAATAACAACATCTATTTATACCTCCTTTTTACTCCCTCAGTATGGCGTCTATTTACCGCGCGGCGCTCCATAGTGTGAGACACGAGAAAAGGATGAAGTGCTTTTGTGTTCTACTGTGCAGAGATCTAACAGAGATTTAGAGCTTTTGTCTCAAACATGTGTTTGTTGTGTTGAAATATTTAGTAGTCTGCGCACGCTTGCTCTCTCGTATGATATAGTGACCATTTCCGACTGAAAGGGTTTTAATATAAATGTTTCATTTTATATTAAATGATTGATACATTTATTCCTGAAAATATTTCTCAAAATATTACACGAGAGAAACCAGTTCCAGACTCCCTTCCCCTTTATTTTTGGACAAACTCGCACTAACCTGCGAGGTGGGCGTGGCTTTGCTGCATTACCTATATATCCCCAGGCGGTACTCCCCATACGGCTCCTTTTCTTTTTACCAATATTTAGTATTCTATATGTATGGGTTAATGAGAGAAAATTCAGCCTCAAATTTTGGGAAATCACACGTTAACTGTCATTAGAAACAAACTAAAGTAGCTCCACCGTTCTTGCTAAACTGCGTTGACCTCCGTTCCCCTCCGGAGGCGGCAATGCACGTGAGCTCCAGCTGATCTTCCCAAGAAGTTTCATTTTGACACAAAGCGCGGTCATCGTAATCTCTGAACCGCCGCGTTAGTCTGAAAGCGCGCGCGCTCCGCGCAGCGTGAAGCGCTTGAATCAAACCAGATTACTAGTCTGATTTCAGCCTCTTTATCTGACGACTTTACACACAGCAGCGTGGCAGCGTTACACACAAACACACACACACAGTTACTTAAAGGATACAAATGACAGATAAAAAGTAAAGATCAAGGCGGCTGCCATGCATTATTATGACACAAAATGTAGCTTGGGCTTATCTCGGTGATAATGAATGGGGCAGACGCAAATATTTCACTGTATTTAAGACAACGTGCAGTTTGATGAATCAATGTGACCTACATGAGTTCTAAGAATTACTGACTAGCTTTCCAAATATTTGTACATGGCATATATTAGTGTACACCATCAGGTGTGACCCCCATTGCACATACATGATCAATTACCATGTGAAATTCCTTGTATGTCTCTGATTCAGATTTTTAGAAGAAAAAAAACCCCATTACAACGTAGAGGTTTGTGAATATTGCCATTTTAGACATGAACTCATGAAATATTGTTTTCTATACATTCATTTCCCAGCTATAAGGGCCCTCTAAACGCCATCAGACTCGCTGGTCAGATGCTCAAACAGCTTCTGATGGGTTTGGGAAACACGTGTTACAAGAATAAATGAGGCATTAGGTACCGGTTAACATTTAAAAAAAGAACGTAAGAATGTATAAAAAATTTTTTTAGAGGTGAAACATTTACATTAACTTTTAAGGTAAATAAAGCACATTAGTAAAATGAGCTAAACTCAACTGGCCATAACATTAAAGGGCGGCTAACACAAACATAAGAATCGCTTCAGTGGAACTACAGATACCATCTTTTTTCTTTTTCTTTGCATTACCCACGATGCAACTGGACTGCTGACAGTTGGGTGGGAGATTGGCTTGGGTTGAAGGGTCGTCGAGCGCTAATGCAGAGCTGCGAGCCTCCAGCGGAGATGAGCAGCCGGTAAGCTCACATCGCTTTGACTCCACAAGCCTCGATTCAAACTTGTAAGTCTTCAGCCACGACCAAGTGACATCACCTGAGGACTCTTATCAGGTGTAGTGCCGCTCCACCTGGAACCAGAGGAGGCTTTGTACACTACAACGTTTAGGCCCCCAAATATCTAGTAGTACGCCACGGTACCCTTTAAATTACTGATAAAAAAAACCTCCCTTCATATGAAATATGAAGTAAATAGCAAAGTCTAAGGGTTTGTCAATAAGGGTGATTGCTTTCACAGTTTGGATGTGAATTTCACGCATTGTTTGAATAAAGATATGTATTACAGCGGCTTCATTCACTCCTTACTTGTTTTTCTACACCGAGGTAATCCAACTTTTCCTTGAATTCTTGTTTTGTCCGTTTTTTAAGTAATTAACAAATATTAAAAGCGCAGGCTTCCTCGGGCGTGTTCACATATTCCTTCATGTGTGGCCCAAATACTGCTTTAGTAACTATTCATATCGGATGCAGGATTTCTTTTCCGTACAGTACTCTGTAAGAAGGAACTGCTGGATCATTTATTTGAAAGAAATAACAAGCCACGATGCCCCAGTTTGGATAAAAAACGCCAGGCGGTACTATAAGTTTGTTTGACTGCTTTTGTCATCATCGGCTCCGGGACACACGAGCATCATAAACACACCATACATCCTCTCATACAACCCTGGCTTTGGGTGTGCGCTGTTTGTCGCTCTTTGGGATTGATAAAAAAAGATTGGTCTCTGGAGAATGTGTTGTTACTGTCATAAAGGGAAGGCCATGTCCACATTATTATTTTTCTCATCGCGGGCGGCTTTTCAGAGCGCTTTAATCTGCTCTCCAGCTGGACACGGGGGACTTGGCCTTGCCCCCTCTTCACCCCCAGCAGACTTGCGGTGGTAAATATCAGATTGAGCCTCTGCCGCCGCGCGGGCACGATAGGATCGGCATGGAGGACAATGCTCGACATAATAGGAGTTTTTCAACTGGTGGTCGCGGCCCAAAAGTGGTTTGAAGCACAGATGTGAGCAATGAAAAAGAACAACGGCCAAAGGAACCTCTGTGACTTTCCACTTTACAGAGCACAATGGGTTTTGTGGACTTCTGTTGCTTGTGCAGGGTTTTTCTTTTATTACTGAATCATGCGGTTTTATGCAACATCGAATGCGCCAGTAAATACTCTCTTGTTTACTTGTCTTAAGAAGGCTAACGAGTAACCGCCTTAACCACCTCGTTCTAGCTGGTTTATAAAATCATTGAGATGAAAGGGAAGCCTTGTAGTTTGTTAAGGAAGCCAGTGCGATGAGTCCATTCAGCCCTCCACCCAAAGGGCTTGCATGTGTGACCTAACTGTTCCCAAGCTAAAACGAAACTGTCAATCATCTTCATTTCTAAATTTCTCCATTGAGGAACAAGAGTACATTTTATTGTACTTTCAAACTAAGGCTCAAATTGGCTGTTTTTCTTTTGTTTACAGATTTATAAATTGAGTATCTGTTAATTTATCAATGACCGTTTGTCATTCTAGACAAAAGGCAAAAATATTTTTGGGACTTTATAAATGCATTTATATATAAAAACAAAAGAAAACCTACAAACACAGCACAAATAATTGTTTTCCCTTCCCACTGACTGACACTTATTGTTATTCCTATTTGAGCACCGTTTTGTTATTAATCAGTCAGGTCATGTGGTGAGTGCTGTCAGTGGTGGAATAGCTTTAATATGGACCGGCCCTCTGGGACAAACTTGGTCATTAACTCTAATGCCATTTTCTGCTACAGAAACCTTCCCCCCCCGCCCTTCTGTCCCTCTCTATTGATTCCAAAATCAAGAGGCAAACGACTCCCAAGACATTTAAGCACACTCGGTTCTTCTGCTCACAAACCAAAGGGCCGGATCGTTTTTTTTTTTTTCCCCGGCTGAACTCTGACCTGCTCTTCCTCTGCATACGGCCCCGAGGACACGGGACTCCCTTCATCGCAGGCTGAGTGTCTTAAACAATCTGCGCCGTGTTAAGATCACGCGGGTACATCAATTAGGGGGCGACGGAGGGAGGGGTGAAGGCCATCGAGAGAGAAAGGCAAACAGCCCGTGATGAAGACGAGGGGAGGACAGGTCCAATGGGTGAGCTACATCTTTAACGTAGCGGCTATTGATTTTGGAGTCTCCCCCCTGTTGGGAGAGAGAGAATGTGAGTGCACAGAGCGAGTAGTTTGCGCCGCTGTTTGTGACTTTGTGTGTGTGAACGCATCAGGTACACACTTATACCTCATGGAATCTCTCACAGTTAGTTGACGTCCGTTTACAGGCCTCCAACTAATTATTTCCTGTGTCCGTGCACAGGTGCATCTAACTTTTCCAATCACAAGCACCAATTGTTTCGCTTCAGCCACGGGCAGATTCGTCAAATAGAGTTTAAGATAAAGACTCTTTTGATGTGTTACAATATGGTTTGAGCTGACTCATTCGATATGCGGGGAAGCTCTTTTTTTATGTTCAAAATTGCTATCATGCTATCATTTTTTTTTTTTAAACAAATGCACATTACTTGTAGCCCCAATAGTCTCACTATCATTTATGCTTGGTTTAACGTTTCTTTACACAAAAAGAAATTCAGTTCGACAGACCTGTGGCTAAAATCTGTGCCTCAGACCAGCTTTTCTACAAGGACGTTCTCTAAACTAAAAGAACAACTACAGCATATATATATATATATATATATGGACTTCTGGCTGTAGCAATTTATTCCAAGGGGCTACATTGTGACCAAATGAGACCCAATGGGAAAGCAGTTTGTTTAAATACGGAGCCAAAGCCAGAGGCATTCTGAAATGTTTACCTTTCATCACCATCCAAAGTCACCGAGACCTATTATTATAACCATAATATATATATAGAGCAAGAGAAAGAGAGGGAGTTTCTCATAAATAAAGCATGAAAAACAAGTTCTTCTAATGTCTGGTGAAGCAATAAGGCATTGAAAATGAGGCATTTAAGAGAAGAAATATTACCTTTGGAAATGGACTCAGCTGTTGTCTGTTAATTAGATGTCCTTGAGAGATAGGGGTCGCCTTCAAAAGCAACAATAGGTCTTTTCATCAGTTTTCTATGGCTTTGCTATTTAGGCCTTTCCTTCCAGACTGCTCAAGGCAACCGCTGGCCCATCTTTGGGCCGTGCTTTTTTTTTTTTTTTGTCTTTATCATTTTATATCATTCCGAGTCACTGCTATCCTTATCTAGATATTTCAATTACATGGTTTCTTTGCCACAATGTCATTCATTAAATCACTGGTTTGCACCGTATTATTGGTCCACTGTGAATAAGTAATGGTTTTCGCAGACCACAATGGCCTCCACTTGTGCGCCAAGCATGCGGCCCACCCAAGGGGGGAGATGTGACCTGCGATGGATTCTTTATGGGTTCATGAATGCAGTCTAATATGTCGTTAAAGTGTAGGTGTTTTTTAGTTTTCATTTGATCTGTGCCTTTAACCATTTAGCACTTTAAAGTAAAGATAATCTCACCCTGAGACCAAAGGCAGGTTTAGATTCTTTTTTACATCTGTTATATCAAACAAGCAAAGTCCTTTTGTATTAAATTACACCATATTTGCTACTATTTATAGTGGATATTTTTAAGCAATTGAGTGTATTTCCATTCACCTCAATGTTTTAAAGTCCACCATTTTCAGTCTCCAGTTGGCTCGTTGTGTCCTGGGTTTTAAGTTGCTATCCTAAAAACAAATATTTGTCTCTTGCTCACTGATACCAACCAGTTTTCATAACTCTAACCGCCAAACCTTTCTTTTTCCGCCATAAGTGACTTGTTTGGTCTGACGTTGTGAGAAACAACCTACTGTAGATTTTGAAATAGATTGTGAGGATGGTTGAAGTGGCCAGAGCTGCCTGTTATACTGTAAGCCCTGTGAGACGTTCGCAGTGATCTTCATTATGCAAATACGTCTCTTAGCTTTGCTTCTGTTGCTCGGTTGGGGAGACTTTGACGCAGCAGTCTGGCGTGCAGGGAGAGGTTTCCCCTTCTCCGGGAACCAGCCGTGCACGGAGCAGGTTAACAGCCCCGCGCCCGGGGAGATGAAAACGCATAAATTAAGGCACTCCCTCAAGGAGGAGAAGAGGGGTGTGCTGGGTAACCACGGCACTATCAGCGCCGGGTGAGAAGCGCAGAGCTCAGTTTCATCATCGTGTTCTTTGTTAACACAAAGGGGGTCACCTCCATATGAAAGGAAATATAATAACACAGAGAACCCCCCCACTCCTCCTCCCACCCCCCCCCCCCCCACACACACACACACACACACACACACAAAGGCTGACTGCTGACAAATTCTCACCTAATTCTGCCCTCAAAGCCTCTACATGGGCTCTTTCAGGGAGAAGAAATCAAGGCTGTGTGGTGATACGGAGCAAAAAAAGGGCCTGTGTGCAACGCAATATGTTTACTGCTGAGAAAAAAACAAAAAAAAAGAACACACACAAAATATCGCTTAACAAATAAATAAAATAAACAAGCACGCGCAGGCTCACTTGAGAAATGTTTTAATTATATACAAAAGAATGCGGCTAATAAAGGAGGGAATTAAAGCAAACGCTGTGAGCGATTGTGGGAATTCGGCCAAAAGGAAATGAGTTGCCTCACAACCTCTCCTTCTCCGTCTCCCTCCCCGCCATTAAAAAAAAAAAGCCTGCAACTTCAAGCAGTTTTTTAATCAGCTAAAAAACATATGTGGCTTTGCAGCTAAGACAGCTTGGCCAGGCACTGATAAATGCCTATCACTAATTTGCATACGGTAGAAGCTACCCTTTAATCAGAACCTCTAATCCCTGACGGTATTAATGATTTTTTTTCTCTCTCCTCGTATAGTATCATGTTTGCTAATTCCAAAGTGATCAGCTTCTTGTATGCGTCTCTTTTTTTGTGCTGGCATAATGGCCGAGTTGAGAACTTCTGTTATCCTACTTTGGCACATAATTAGGACTACAAAGGGGGACAAATCGTGCTGAATGGGACTCACAAAGAGGAGCTCCTTTTTTTTTTTTTTCAACCCCGTCTCTTCCGCTGAGCTCTCGTTAACTGTTGTGTCACTTTGTATATAGCCGCGGAAATGGAAGCGCGGGGGGGGGGGTGTAATGCCAAATCTTGAGCACACGACAGCGCTCTTTCTCGGGCACGGGAAGAAAAAAAAAAATCAAAATTTACCATGTAATTAAAATGTCTATCACCCCTCGGCTGTTTCAGAGGTTGCATTTTCTCCTAAAAGTGGTACTCAAGGCTATGAAACAGTCCTCTTAATTTCTTCACTAAGCACCTTGCAGAATGCATGTACGTGACCTTGTTTTCATGCAGAAAAAAAGAGAGAAACTCGTCTCTCCCTTTACTGGATTAAAGAAACAAAAAGACCAAAGTTTGTGATATGATGAAGAAAATGATCATTTGTGATGAAGATCTTTGTAGTATTAGTTGCCTTAGTGGGTCAAATAAGCCTGATATTTATTGGGAGTCTGTGGCCGTGTATTTTTAGGTCACAATACTGTACGTGTAAGAGCTGGATTAGAAATGAAAGGGAAAGAGAAACAGAATGTCAACTAGGTGCACATGACAGCTGATTTATACAATTCATTTGGGCCATTACTTTTCATTAAAGATCAAATGAAATGGGTACTTACTTACTAAGAGGCCTTTGGGGAGCTGAATTGCAGAGAAGAAAGAAGATTAAACTTTACATTCAGCCCCAAATTTAATTCAGAAGTAATCAATCGCATAATGGGCCAGCAACTGTAGCCGGGGTGATTGAAATGAAATTACCATATTTTTAATCTTAATTTTCCACACTGTTTATCTGACACTGTCAATATAAAACACAAACAGATAATGAAATAGCATTATATTGACACTACAATCATCTCTCGAGCAGCCCTCTGTGATTAAACCGCTGGAATGTTTGATTACATTTTGTTGGCTGACATTACAAATGACACGGATGCTTCGCCGAGACTTGCTGCCGGCTGGAAAATGAGCCGATCCATCAAGGACTCCTGGCAGCTTCTCCCTTCCAGTCGATGGCTACTGCCAACGGCCCGGGCACCCTTCTGTCAAGCCGTTTAGCACCCTCAAAGGAGGGAGGGGGGGGGGGGGGGGGAGAGGGGGAAGGAGGTTTGAAAAAGATGGGAGGGGGGGATGAGGGGACAAGTGATTCACGGCTCCCTTGCTCTGCTAATGATACAAAAGCAAAGAAGTCGCTGAGTGGGAGAGAGAAAAATGTCCCGGGCAACATATCGCCCATGCAGGTGTCTCTTGGCGTACCATAAAGGGACCATAAAGCCCTCACAATGCAAGGCCCGCAGTCTGCAAATCAACAGCTCGGCCGCCTGCCCCTCGCACGACCGCCGCGCCGCAGCCAACAGCCCCCAGATCCCCCCCCCCAAGCCGCTGCCGTACCTGACGCCACAAACAGCCTAATTACTTTTTAAGGGGCTCATCAATTTGCGCAACCAAAGATTTTTTGGGCACGGGGAGGGGGGGGAGGACTTTGAATAACCAACAGGAACAATGCAAAGTCACTTTCTATTCCTGATGAGTTTTTTGGGCAACTTTTACGTCCAACTTCAACCCTAATTTTAATACGTAAGCCCCAGTGAACATTTCCCTCTGTGAGAATCTTGAGTTTAACCAAATGTTCCTACAAGCCTTCTTCTTAAACGCACCTGATGGTGTCTCACAATTCCTCATATCATTAAATACATTGGTTGGGTGGTGGAGGGACTCTCTGCCAAATCCCAGGTTATTACTGTGACTTCTTTTAAACATCAGATTGACCTTCAATACATCCTCAGAGTTGGTTAATTATAAAAAGATTAATGGAATGCATCATTGGCGGATAAGTTTACTTCAGTTCAAGTTTACCTTACTTTACTTTATTTAGGAGCAACCCATTAACTAACAATCAATTGGAAGTGAGATTAAGCTGAAAGTGCTAGTTTTACATGTAGCAAGCGGAGCTTATTGACAAAGCCTCCGTATCGAGATCAATCTGCATCCGCCAATCACGGGAGGGAGGGGCTTCCATAAATAGGTATGGACCCTTGGGGTTCCACGCTGACGTCAATCCAGGGTTGCTGTGACGTCCCTGTCAGGTGCGGACCATTTCACGGGCTCTTGTGCCCTCGTGCCGCAAGGGTTTTTGTAGCCGCGGCTTTTACCGCCGCCGGTAGCAGCGGTGGTGACTCCTAGCGACGCGGAGTAAATGACGACTGCCTGATCGTTAGTGCTAGCCGGCACCGGAAGAACGCTGCTGTTTTGCCTTGTGTCAGTCTGCCATCAACTATGCGGACTTCTACCGATTCCTACGGGGAGCCTGAACGCCGCTTCCACCGACGCGCCGGCTCCGCGGCTGTGAACGGTCCTTCGCGCTCGGGTGTACTACCTGGCCGGCTCACCCATAACAACCACTAATCGTCCGGCATCATCAAACGCCGGCATTGGGCAGCGGCTATCTGAGCTGCCGCTACAGCCCCGTTATTTTGATTTCTCTCTTGACTGAGTTGATTCTTTTTGTTTTGTTCTTTTTGTTTAAGTAATTGTTTCTGATGGGTTCATACTGAGTTTGTTTTTTGTGAACCGTGTTATTTTGTTTGCATAATCATTCCCCATTTGTTTGTAGGTGCTGTCACGGTCCAGGTGGTGGGGTCGGTGTCCTCGGGCGTGGTTACCCTCTTTTATGACTGCGGTGCATTTGAGGCCTCCCGTGTTTGTGAACCCTCGCGTGTGTGTGTGTGTGTGTGTGAGGGGTGTGTGTGATCGGGGTGCCTCTTTATTTTATTCTCTGGGATCCACACCCGTACCGGGCTTCCTTCTCTCTCACCACTGGTAAGCCACAGCCCTACTTTACATTGTTGTTTGTTACCCCCAGTCCTTGAAACCCATATACTGTTAACTTAATAAAATATGTTTTTTATACTGGAACCACGTCTCTGGCTATAGTACCAACGGAACTACATGCTCGAACCCTGACCCCCTCTCTCATACGGGTTAAATCTTTGGGTGGAATTCCCAAGGTGGCGTTGCAAAAACCTGAATAGCATATTCCACGTGATCACCCCCACTCTCCGGTCACATACACATCAAAAGATAGAAACAAGACAAAAAAGCAGACAGACTAAGTGAACGTTCCTGGATGGTGATGATTTGGAGGATTCATTTAACATTGAGGATGGATAACGAAACAAACCAAACCACTAGAAGTGGTTTTGACTGGGACATTTATTTCCCAAAGGGCCTCAAACTGTGAGTCTTGTACAACTGTATCATGTCAAAGAGTGGGTATTTATTTCCTTAAATTGGATCTATTTCATCTGGGAGTCATCAAAACGATAAACATCGGTGCAGACCTCCTGTTGGAATCCACGCCTCCACCTGTTGAGGTGATGCAGCGTTTGCAGAAACATCTACAGCGAGGAGTGGCCTCCGCCTTTTGGATCGTCCATCCCGTGATTCATTTGAGGTATACTGTATTTGCCATGTGATAAAGTTACACTGACACCGCCCAGCCGCACTCTGCGTCTCCAAAGAATGCAGCTGGAGTGTTAAATGAGGCCAGATGTGGGAGTGGGTCTCTGCTGCTATGCTGCCGGGGGAGAAATGCAGGGGGTCCACTGTTTGACATGATCTGAGAAAACAGTTAATAGAGTGGCAAATTATTGTGATTAAAATGTTGTAGTTAAAAATATATTCCATTTTGAAGCTGCACGGTAACAGCAGTCCTCTGATTTGAGTGACGTGCTTCTTCAGCGTTATCGTGTGACAAAAAAATGTAACGTGTTGGTTTTTACAATGTTAAATGCATCTTAGAGCATTTAGTGCAGTAATATATATAAATAATTCATTTTGACCAATAGTCATCAAAGATAAAACAAAGTAAACAAACAATGATCTCCCTGCTGGGAATCACCGCTCTGTGGCCTAAAAAGGACTCGCAAATAGTTCATGTTTGAACTATTGAAAAGAACCTTGATCACCACAAATAAAAGTTAAATTTAAGGTGTTTCTAATATCCGTTAAAGCGTTTTTTTAAGATCAGCAATCGCAAATCAAAACTTCATCAATTGTATATCAGATGAAACTAAATCCTACACACACAGAGCAACCTTCAAAGTAGGACTGTAAAAGCGTCCGTATCCCCTTAGTCATCACTGTGTTCTCTTGTTTACCGAAACTCCCGAAGAAGAGCAAAGCCACACTGACACTGTTTAGGTAGCAGAGGATTGCAGCATTGTGTGGCGTGGCTTGTATCAGCAGTCCTGAAGGTCACGCTGATAAGACCTAGGATTTCCACCTCAGAATGGCGTTGTGCTGCGACCTTGGGCCCCCCCCCCCCATGAAGTCGATCAAAGCGGCTGAGCGGCGAGTCCACCGCAGGAGAGACGGGTTCAGAGCCATGTGGAATAAGTGAGGATCAGTGCTGTGGTGGAGCCCACCAACCAGCTGCAATGTGACTTTGTAAGGATGATAAATACTTTAAGCATTTTGTAGCTCTTTTTATGCAACTGTTTATGAAGGAAAAAATTAATCATGACATTTTTTTTTCATTTGGTGTCAATATGAAATGCAAAGTACAGTATGTGTTTGTTGTATTCGTTATAATGGACAAGTATTGATTTATTCATATTATCATAGAAATGTAATCTGTGAGCGCTATGTGCTTGTACATGAATGCGTGTGCTTACATGTGATCAGATTTGATTATTGCTGTGTTGCAGTGCATTTCTCACTCATTGACTGTTGATACACCGGTTTGCAGGTACACCGTTTTCATCAGTCATATAAGTGAAGATGTCATCTCAACTCCCACTGTTTAGACACATCTTAATGCATGTAATATACACTAACAGCCTAATGCAGGATGTGCAACTTCTCTTTAACAGCAGTTACAGTTACTGCCGACCAATGGGAAACTATTCCAAAATACCGCTTTAATGAATAAAGATGTTACAATATACAATGAGAAACTCCTATTTCTACAGACCTTGTGACTTCAGGGTGGTGCATTAAATAAGATAATATGATATTTCACTTGCTCTCACCTGTTGTTCCTATATGCTAAAAGCTTCCCTCCACCTCCTACAATCTGCTGTCAATTATTTGACATCTTTCCTACCGTTATCTCAGGTTTAATTAACAGAACCCATCATTTTAAATATGATGACTTTTTAGGAGGATATTTTCTACGTCATTACCATTGAGCTGTTGACATTTTGCTCTGCTCTGCATCACCTATGTTACCAGTTCATTAAAAATTGTTTTTATTATTTCTTCCTCTTCTTTTTTTCCCTTGCATATAATCATTTTATCATTATAAGTCTAAATATAATGATGATTTTAGAGTAGATGATTTCTTTCCCACAGAGCATGGTCTCCATCGTTGAATACGTCACAATTTCTGTATATGTGGGCATTTCTCTCACATATGATTTAATGTTCAGGCTGTCATATGTTACTTTTAGTCTTGATTACCAGACTGTAGATGAAATCACACGACAAATCAACCTATTTCCTGTTTATCTGGTCACATGTTTTCCCATTCAACGGGAGTGTTTTAAACCTGTTACTGTACATAGTCCAAGGGAGGCCTCTGCCACCGACTCGCATATCAGACCCTGATGCACAATGAAGTGAGAAACGCTGAGATTGAAAAGGAGGCAATATTGACTCGGAGGAATCAAAGCGTGGAGCCAAGACTGTTATACCTGGAGGGAAAAGGACATTTAGATGGTGAGATTAGGGGGCACAAAGAGTACTTCATACACAGTATTTTTAAAAGATGCGATCCGGAGAGGGAAGAAAAACTAGTGGACCCAAAATAAACCAAAGACCCCTTTCAGTAAAAATAATTCCAACTAAATACCAATGCAATTTTGGCCATTGAACTTGTTTTGTAGATTTTCATATCAATGTTCAGTTGGAGAAAAAAGCTTGACTATACAGCACCAGTCAGTCACCCAAAATGACTTGGTAGGCAAATGAAAGTATAAATTAAATAATTTAATTAAATAAAAAATTTATAATACGCACATTAAAATACACAACACCAAGGACTTGAGACGACTGCCCCACCACCCAAAGTTTGATATATTCTACTATCTTGCCTGATAGATTGTAATATGAAGCACTCGTCCTTGAAGTCTCCTCAAATCCTTAAACATTAAAATTTCTTTCTTAACCTTCATTTTTTGGTGTAACTATTTTGTCCACCCTTTACCCAATGGAATCCTTGATCTCCAATACAACGGTGACATACTGTAATGGCTGTCAGGCAACAACATGACACCTCAGAATAAAGGCCAAGATGTTACGCTGTGGGTGTACTCCCAGTAATGCCTTGACAACACACAGTGCACAGTCTCCAATCCTCTTGTAAAGCTCATCCTCTGCAAGCTCCTCACACTCTGAAACTTTGTCCCGCCTTTTGTAACCTGATGATGCCACGCTGCTTTTATCCGTTGCAACCTCTAGAATACCTTGAAGTTTTGTCAATTTGTAATCATTCGGAGCTCGTTGACACGCCGGCACCTCCTCCTCTGCATCCTCTCCATGATGTACCAAGTGTTGTCCTCTGTCCCTTTATCTCTCCAAACCGCTTTAACAGGGGTGCCCTCACTTTTGGGGGTCTCGAGCTAATTTTCCACCGACCAAATCATGGCCATCTCTCCGTTAGCTCCCGTGGGCGCCGAGCATGATTCTGTTTCCGATAGCAGGCCTGTCGGACACTCCTGCTATAAAAGATCTTTCCCCTTCTGCAAATTCCTTTTGTTCTGTGATTTCTTCCTGCACTAAAATTGCCGCCTTCCCGCAAAACAACATTTGACTTGGCTACGTTATTTCAGCATCCTTGACTTGAATGCCCCACATAGACGAACACACACACCAGTGAAAACATTTAAAGAATCAATACAAGGCTAACAGTGCAAAATGGAGAAACCAAACCCTCGTTTTTTTTGTTGTTTCATTCAATACAAAACGCCTACCGTGAGGTTATATGAGGGCGGCATCCTGATGCTAGAGAGCAGATTTATACATGCACAGCTTCAGACTCTTATTTATTGTTCAGCGCGGACAATGCACTTGAATTCCGGCCATTCTGTCAGAATGTCAATGTTGGAAGAAAAAAACCCATTTTGACACAGTCCCCACGCCGAGCTAGCTGCGGGACGGAGGCCACTCAGGAATCACGCCACCTGTTGGAGGACAATGACCCTTTCACATAAAGTGGGACAGACATCCCCTCACTCCCCCGTCATTTTGTCAGGGCGTAACCTTTCCCCCCCCCCCTTCGAAATGCAGCAACTCTTTCCAATTGAGCCGTTGTTGCTGCCATCGCTATTGGCTTTCAATGAGGCCCGGGGTTATCAAAGAGTGAAGGAGAAATTGCCTTGGCTCTGCCGTAGCCCTGATTGCACTATCAGAGCCGTCAGGGAGGCTCTTTATAAAGGGAGGGCACGAGGGAGAGCGAGGTGGCGGCTGGCGTGGCCCCCCTGATAAATCAGCGCGTGCTGGCAGCCACTGTTTAGTGCAGCCAGGCAGCACCAGAGTGCCACAGTTCAGGGTCGGCACTTGGCAAGCCCCCCTCTCAAACAAGGCTGTCTGCGCCCGACCGCAGACCTCGCCCCCCTTACGCCCCCCCTTTGCTGATCCTCCACCGCTGCCCTTGTCAAGGTTTGTTTGTTTATCCCTGATCCCCCGCTCTACCCTCACCGTACCATATTGTTTGCCACCGTGCCAAATCACCCCCCCTCCTCGCTCACCCTTTCTAAGTTATTCTGCATATTTTCCACAACTTCATTGATTAAATTAGAAAAACTGCGTTGTTAGTTGAATTTGAAACATGCTTCCATTTCTTGGTGATAATTCTTTGTTCAATCGGCCGTCTGGATAAAAAACCTTGTTGTCTGCAGAAAGTAAGTTCAATTCATTTGTTTCAGGACTTTCTTTCTGCTGTAATGTACTATATGAACGCTCCTCTCCTTAAGTTAAAATTAAGGATTTCTGCAATGAAATCAATTCCTTTGTAAGTATTTTTTAAGAGACAAATGGACGGATGTTTCTACTGCTGGCATGTTTACGGTCAAGAGGATTACATTTTGGTTTAAAGCGCATATTGTATCACCTTAAATCCAAAAACATCACACCATGTGGGGAAGAAATTATGCCACCGTTAACATTCCTCATAAATTTCTAGTCTTCTCATCTTCTATTGGATGCCGGAGTTTATTGCCCCTAATAAAAATCTTGATTTGTTGTGCTCTCAAGTGTTTGCTTGATAAGGTTGCAGCACAGTCATCACTTCCAGTGAACTGACAAACCAACATCTCCCTCCTGCTTGTCCCTTGTATACTTTTCTACACCATCTTCCAAGGAAACCACCAGTCGGATCGTACGAAATCGCACGAAATCGTACGAAATGAAAAGATCACCGCACTTGGGGATGGGAATTGGGGGAAAGGAATTAATGAATCTGGCCCCCTCGACTCAAGGTGGGATGGGTTAATGCAGACGCTCTCCACCGCGGCTTCCAGATTGCAATAGATGTTCAATTACACGTACTTAAAAAGGCCCGGGTGAGGCCACACTTTGCCTCACGTTCAGTTCAAGTCCTGATTAATTTCAGATTTATACTGTCATTTTTATTAAACCCCTTCTAATTTCTCCCGCTACTAGGAATCCGTTTGGAGTTGTACAGGACCTCCTCAACTTTTCTAATTCGATGGACATGAATATAGTGGCTGATGTCATTAACAGTGTATTGATGGACATGGAGCACTGGGACTGTGGCGGGCCCCTGGGGACCAACTGGATCGCAATGTTTTGAATGTCAAGAGGCCATGTTGTGTAACTTTTGTCAAATTAAAGCATGCAAAGTTATGCATTAGATCATCACTGCTGTTAATGTTAATTTGGTCATTTCATAAGGGAAAGCATGATAGGCATTGGAGAGTAGATTTATACATTTGGGTTTGTTGTGGTAGACTTCTTTTGCAAACAGGATAAAACATTTCTTAGGCGAGCTTCCCACACGTTACTTTTACTTTGACGCAAAAAGAGTTCACTGCTCCTGAACACTTTTTGTTGCGTCTGTAACAACCTGTGGTTAAGACTGTGGCTAAGCAGCGTTAGCTGTCCCTCTTCATGTGATGTGGTGACGGCACAAAAGATAGCCGTGTTACCTCAGCACTCGTCACCTTATACTCGCTTTATTTGATTGAGTCCTGAGATACAGAAATGAGTCAGTGTTTTTGCACTGCTCCATCCCGACGTCTCACACAATGTCAATGCGTTTGTGAACATGTTTTTGGTCTGATGCCTGAAATAAAGAGATTTTATAGTTTAGCAACAGCGGTTGTTATCAAGTGGCCAACATGAGACTGTGGTGTAGTACATTGCGTTTTTTACTTCACTGACAAGAAAACTTGGGATGATCTTTGTGTCTTTGTCAAGGGAAGCAGTGCGAGGGCCACCTCTGGGGTTAGCCTAATACGGCATCGCTTAAGCACTGTACTGTATGTAGGGTTTGCTATCACTGCAACATAATCAGTAAAAACAATCAATTGCCTCTTCGTGGTAATTCCAATTTTGACCTTGTAAAATTACACAGATGAAATGCTATATACTGATTCCTTAGTAAGATCATATTTTTATACCAGTTTGACTTTGAACATTTGAGGGTTTGTGCATGTTGGATAATTTTTTATATTTTACGTGGACCACAAGTTGTTAAAATAGCGCCATTTGTGTCACAGTATCCGACCGTCAAAGCTTCACTCGTTAATGTCGCTGCCGCATTTGGTACTGATACCAAACCAAAGCCGCGTCAGTGTCCTCGTATGTCAACAAGTGAGCGTGATCGCCGCTAAACGTTCCAGCTCGTACACCAGAGGACTTGTGTCCCCCTCTGGCCCACAGACGGGCCCTATCGGCCAGGCCTCCTCCTCCTCCTCCTTCTCCTCCGCCCCTCTCCTCCTCCTTCTGCGCTGTGAAGCCACGGGGACGCGTGGGGCCTTTTGTCTGAGCAGTGTGGGGGGCCGCAGATGTCGTTCCCCAGAGACACAGCGGAGGTTAATGATCTCACACCCTCTGCTAAAATAAATAAATCATTTCCAGTCAGGAGTCTGCATAAATCTCCACTCAAACGGCGATTTGCTGGAGCAAGCACCACCAGTTGCTAATGACTGTTTTTTTTTCCCCCCCTTCCTTCCTTGATTGCCCGAGGGGATAGGCTGTGACACAGATGAGTTCTTTCCACTCGCTCTCTCTACTCCCCTTCCCTCTCTCCACCTTTCTCTCTCCGCCACACACACACACACACTCATGGCTATTCTAATTCACAGCGTGTTTTGTCAGGGGACGTTAGCTGGCTGACAGGCGTCTGGTTGGGGTTGGGGGTGCATTTGTAGTGACAGTGGTAGTTGTTTCTTGTTTCAGCTGAGCTGATATTAGGAGACGTGTGTGTGTGGGGGGGGGGGCTGCTGCTGTCATGCACGACACAGTGTGGCGCAACAGAACGCCTCGCTCAATCTCTGTCTCGAACCCTGCGTGCACGATTCTCCAAGTCAGTTCATGCAAAGCAGATGATTTGAATGGAAACATTGATTTTTTATTATGTGCTATTGTCATGTCCTGTTTTCCCAAATTTACCCTGGCGCTTGTATATTTTGCCTGGGATCACATGCGACATGATCTGTTAGTAATCTGAGCCTTATACTTACAACCTGAGATGTGGAATTATGGCTTTTTTTAACCTTAACCCAACATGAAGTGTTTTTTTAAATTTATTTTTACTATTTAGTCAATTTTAAATAGTTTAAATTGTCTTGTTTCATGTAGAGCAGAAATGATGAGGCTCGTTGGTTGATCATTTGTCCAACAACAAAAAACTACTCTGATGATTTACATCCACATTCTTTTTTTCTTTTCAATAAATAAAAAATACTCTGGTTGCCACCTCTTCAAAGTGAGCCTTTGCAGCTTCTCTATATCACTGCAGGTCTTTGACCCTCCAACTGATTCATCAATTCAATTCATCGATAAATAAAAAATTTAAGAGACACTTTTCTGACATTTCATGGATTTATGGTCCATGGTGGATTAATTATTTGAGAAACATATCATCACAATCGTAATAATTGAAGCATATTTGATCGTTCTGGAGCTACACGAGGTGGCGACTGCTTGAACTAAACGCAGTATGATGAGGCCCGCGGGCCTAATTGGAGAACAGTCACTACGTGTGTGGCCTTAGTCGTTAGCTTTTTAAGTGGTGTCATCAATAGATGCGACTCAGTAATCAATGGACCCTATTAGAGCTCATTAAGGGAGTCACACTGAGGAAGTTTAATATCACAATGTAAATAATGCATCCTAATGTAGCATTTAATTCATTTAACTATTTTAATACTACTAAGGAGGATGAAGCACTTTAAAGGCGTCATGCCCTGCTAGTTAATGAAACATGCTTAATTGGGTGACCATGATAGGCTTATTTTAAATGAGTGGCCTGCATGGGAATCAGGACACCCGCTTACATTTTTGTTTCTAATACATCGGCGTTTGACAGAAACGCTCTGCACCCACACGGCAGGCCACCCCAACAAAAGAAAAACCCAAGTATGGATCTTTATTTCAAGGTGAAAGAGAAGTCAAACGCACTTAGGAATTATAGATCAAATCATGGAAATATTGACTAGTGAGGTTTAAAAAATAAATAAAGGAAAAAGAGGAAACCAGGCAACAAAGTAAATAAATAAAGTCATTACCAGAGCTTAGAACAGAGGCATCCGATTTTCTCTTTTATCCTGCGACAACAAAAAAGAAGAAGGAAAAGACGACAGGGGAGGAAGAAATAACAAAAAATAGAGAGGGAGAAAAGGGGAAAGAATTGCACAGAGGCTTTTCTTTTCTTTAAAATGCTGCATTAGGTCTTTTCCTGCAGTCAGTTTTCATAGTTCAAAGCTGGCAGTTCAATAAATAGCTGGAACTGGCACATCTCTGTTCTTGCAAAAAGAAATCAATGTTAATCCTATTACCGGCAGTTATCACCTAGCCCAGAGACGGTGGCAAGTAAGGAGAAAAAAAGGGAAAAAAACTGAGATGTCAAAGCGGGGAAAGGGAGAGAGAGCGAGAGAAAGGGAGAGAGAGGGAGCGAGTCACCCTTCATTCACTTTCAAACACAGTTTTGATAATTTACTTCTGTAGAAGAAGAAGAAGGAGAAGAAGGGTGGCAGGGGGATGGGGGGGGGGGGGGCTTCAGTTACTCGTGTGTGTGTGTATGTGCGCATCTATGCCTGTGGAGAGGAGGGGGAGCGATGGGGAGGTGTGTGGGGGGGGGGGGGTCCAGGGCTACTGATGTATTCCCACATAATGCTTGGATCAGACCCTGCTGCTGTAAGCAAGATGTTTGAGGCACAAAACACCATTTTTGAAAAATGTTCACAGCGCTTAGCAATCCTCTTCGTGGAGCGCCCTGACATCTGGCCTTTCTCCTTCTCCCACTTCCAGTCCCGTCCTCTTTGCTTCCCAGTTGTTGTTGTTTTTTTGGGGTGGTGGTGGGGGTCGGAAAAAAGAAAATTATCGCTGTGCAGGCGCTTTAACTGCTCTTGAAGTGTCAAAGTTGTTTCAATATAACAAAAAAAAAGGTGCAGGCCAGTTTGGAATGAGATGTTGTTTCTTCTCCCAATAAAACACAGAAATACGATGGATGTTTACATTTAATTGGTTGGAATTGGGAAATATAGAATTATTTTCGCTTGAAAAAGACTTGTATTAACCAACAATGTTTCCAATCATTCATCTATAACCAAGCGTTTATTCCAGTAGTCATTTCAGCTACATTTAAAGCAAAAACTCATTTTTAAAGCACCTTTAGGGAAGTAACTTACTCTAATTCCTCGTCTTCCAGATTTTCAGATGTGAATATTTTCATTTTCATTCAGCCTAAGCAGGACATGTTTACACTCCGTGGGTGGATTGATAATGACACCAATCTTGAGTTACATCCTTACTCCCCCTCTTTGCTGAAAACCAGAAGCGTGCCACTTCTCTGTGTTGTATAAATGTATATGTAACGTGCAAATAATACCTGCACAAAACAAAACCTGCTGCCATTAAAAATTGCATTTCTCCAATGAACACACCAAAACCCTAGATTAGGCCTAATCACTGTCACCAGGAAGCAGCATCAGGCCCTCTCACTGGCGGATTAAGTCTTCTGTTGTTGTTGTCCTTATTGTTGTCGCTGAGAAATAATTACAGCTGAATCTCATCAAAGCCAATTCAACTCTTGGCAGGACTCTGCTCAGTTTTTCCCTTTTTTTTCTTCTTTCCTTTCTTTCGGCGAGAAACCTGAGTTCCCCCCTGCATGAAAGTGAAGATTAAAGTAGTTAAACACTCGCAGTGAACTGAAGGGGAAACTGAGGCGATGTCAACGGGGCGGGGGGGGGGGGGGGACACACGTTGTTTTCAAACGCTCTTCTTTGAAAGAATGACCAAAAAAAAATACAAAATGCATCCAGCTGACACACGTTTGTAACCTTGACTTGACTGACTGTGTGGAATTATTTCCGGGGAAAGCAAGTGACCCCATTCCCGGCCTCGCCCCGTTCTATATTCCCATAATAAATTAGATGGGCGAAGCGGGGGCTTTAACATGTAAAATAGTGGTGACATGCTAAATAATGAGGCGGGCCAGAATTATGTGGTGCCTGTGTGCGGGCTCTGGGGTATTCCCGGGACTCGGAGTCGCCCGGGCCTCCTACTCGCCGCCTGCTGCTCCGAGGGAGCAGAGGGCTAAGCGTGAGGCAGGTTGGGAGGGGTGGGGGGGGGGGGGCTCTGAATATGGAAATAAAATTAATGTACCAACGTCCCAAAGGTAGATTACATCGTAGCGCCCCTTTTGGCCGTGCTTGGCTCTGTTTGGGACCAACAACAAAAAAGAGAAAACCTTTTATTCATCACGGAAATGGATGTTTTTATTACTCCCTGGTGGAGTTTGAGATGTATTATGTTGGGGGGGGGGGGTTTGTTGTTGATGCAGTAGGTCATTTCAATGCAGCGCATTGGGGTGTAATGCCTCGATCATCTTCCTGGTGTGGGGGCAGTTCCCGTCGTGGTTTTTTGGGAACGATCCCGCGCGCCCGAGAGTGACTTACGATCGCCATGGAGAGGCCGAGCGGCGCCAGGATCCTCGGCCCCCCGAATGTAATCATCCCACAATGACTTTGTCACTTTGGAAAACAGCCGCCGCTGTGACTATTCTCATTGTCGCTTCGGACTGCTGAGCGTGTGCGCTGCCACGGTGTTGTGCAACCTTGAAGCCTCCGTGGTAAACTTCACGGTTTTATTGCCATTGTCGCAGCGGCAGACAGATTTACCGGGTTTGATGCAGCCGATTTTAGTTTGCTACAAACACGCTTGTAAAATAGCTTTACAGCCCTCCCTGGGCGTTTTGTCCCGTGGTGGTGGAGGGGTGGGGGGGGTTGGGGGGGGATTAAGCAACAAGCACTGCCTGCCTGTCCTTCAGGTGACACGCGCGTGTTCCAGTCCCAACTCGCGCCGCGCTTTATTGCCGCCGCCTCTCAGTAAAGACAAGAGTGAGTGACGATGTGTTCGCTCATTAGAAGGAGAGTCGTTTCGACCTCAAACACAAACGGCGTTTTCTTCGGGGCCGATGAGGCCAGAGCTGCGATGGGATTCCTAACAGGATGACAAATAGTCCTGCTTTCTTTCTCAGTTTTTTTCCCTCTTTGCCAGCATTTCCCGTCCGCTCGCTTTTACAATGGGTGATATGTCACATGTGCGCGCGCCGGTTGGATTACATTTTTAACGGCTCCAAGGGCGGTTGTCCCGGCTGTAAAAAGAACCAGTGTGAAAGCGGGCTCATTGCAAACACACCTCCTGAAGGATTGTCACCTGCGTCACAACAGCTTCTTCTTCTTCCCCGCCAAACTCCCCGACGCCAACGCTGCGAGTTACAAAAGATGTCCGTCTGAACTCAGGGACCTGCTCGTGGCATCAGATGATGGGCGGGACGAGAGGGCCATCAGTATTCAGGGGCCGACGCTGCGAGGCGCCGGATCGCCGAACCCTGGCTTGAGTTATGCGCCCTGATTGTCGCCCAGCATTATGCACAATGTGTGCCGCTAAACAACCCAGTGTGTGGATCGTAAACTGCTCCTCTTGCATGCCACCTTGAAGTGAGGGAGGGAGCCCCCCCCCCCATAAACAACCCTGTCATTTTAAGTAAGCGCCCCCCTGCTTACCGGGCACCTTTCGCGCGTGAGCTGCACCTAATTTGGAAGCTTTTAAATCTCCCGCAAGTGTTGTGGTGAGAAATGCCTGGTTGCAAATGTCTTTTATTGAATGCTGACTCGGTGGTATTACAGGCTTGCAGATATGCCCGGTGTAATATGTCCCCATAGCTTTATCTTGTAATAGTAAAGTGTATTAATTTTCATCGGACCGGGGGAGTGTGTGAGGGGCTTGAATTGACTCTATTTAGGAGCTCTACTTGCCACTGAGTCCAGACGTGGTATTTTTCACGCAATGGGCTGCCAAAGATGAAGCGTTTGGAGGAGTGAGGGGGGGGGGGGGGGGGGGGGGGGGCTGTGCTTTCAATCGGTAGATTTCTTAAGTAAGCCTGGCGGTTTATCACAATCCATCAGGAGGAGTGGGATCTAGGTAATTAAGGACTTTGCCAGAAGTGGCATTCTTGAAATTGGAGTTGAGAGTCCACTTAAGAGTCGGATCCACCTATGAAGTTTTGCTTCACGCTCATTTGCCGTATAACACGAGGGGCTTTTGGTGGAGAGCTGTCGTCGGGCCACAGTAGCAGGCCGCTGTGTTTGTCATCCATACCGCACAGCACAGACTATTACCATGTGTAAAAGGGAGAACTTTGGGTAAAAACGGAAAGGCTCCGTTTGCTTCACAGTGCTGCGTGTAATTTGATATGCGCGAGAAGAATTCGTACCCCGCGCCTTTTTACGCGATTCGCTCACAGACGGATATAACGAGCCAACCAAATTGCGCCTTACACCGGACCGTCTGCTGGGTGAGGTGACCTGGAGCAAAGTCAGCAGCCTTCAAAACATAAGAAAGAAAAATCACATAAAAATACATCGTCTGCTTTGTGGTCAGCTTAATTTATTGTATTATCTGCATCATAAGTTCACTCTCATCTACAACCTGTCCTTTGAAGGCGTTTAAATTCAAACCCTTCAATCGAGCTGACTAAAGACTCTTCTATTTGCTCCGATAAAAAAAAATAATACACTCCTCTCTAAGCTGTGAAGAAATGGCAAAAATGGAGCAGAGTGCCGGTGGTCGCCCAAGTTTGTACTGCAGAGCTTTTCCCTGATAATGCCACACATTCTGGGCTTCTGCTTTCAGCAGCCTTCGCACGAGTGCTCCAGTCTCACACGGCACTTAAGTGTGATTAATAAGGTGCTGTGTTGTGTGTGTGTGTGTGTGTGTGTAGGGAGGGGGGGGGGGGGGGTTCAGGTGGTGGCGGTGGGGGAGTTTTATGTCAAGATAACCGTGGAAATGGCCGAGCAGTCGGCAGCTTTCTCCTTTCGGCTAGCGCACAGTGGCCAGCTCGAGAGCAGGAGACGCTGGGCTTTTTTTTTATCAAGCCGAGGGCTCAGACCACCAGAGGCTCTTGTGAAGGAAGGAAATTACCGGGTGCAAACATTCACAATACCCCAACTCAATCCCTCCCCCACCCTGCCCTTGCTCCCTCGTCTCCCTCTTTTCCTTCTCTCTCTGACTTCCACTCTCCTGTCCCTATGTTTATCAGGTTTTGGGGCACTGTATTTTGATGTCAATAAGCAATTTTTCTTGCCTGGTCTCCTGCCTGACCCCTTTAATCCATCAATATATTATTAGAGATAAAGTTTTGTGGACGCCTGCTGCAGTCACAAGATAAATGACATCTCTGAAGTCACGCATTAAAGACTAGATTAAGGCCTTGTGACTGTGTCTTCAGTGCTCATCTGGGCGCCACTGTCCAACCTATCACACTAAGTGACAAGAAAGAAAAATAATGAACTGAGGCAGAAAAAGCAAAGAGATATTTTTTACACACACAACCGGCGTCTGTCTTCAGCCAGGATTAGGGCGCATTAGAGGCGCTCTGGAGAAGGGGAGAGATGCAGCAAGGGGAGCGTCACTGCTTGTGTGCATCTCGCCTGAAAGAAAGGGAATTTCAGTCCTCTGTCCCGCTTTGAAAGTACAAGGAGACAGACGTTCCCATTCGTAAAACAATGCAAGCTTTGTTTTTGTTTTTTATTCCAGTAAATGGAAAGATTTCAATATTCAAATTGTGCATTTGAACCTCATATACAAAACGTTTCAATTAGAATCAAACCATTATAAACAAAGGGTGTGAAAATGATTTGAGAGGGAGGGTGGTTCAACCTTTTGTTGTTCTGTGCTCCAAAAAAATATTAGGGTTAGATCAGGACTGCTTGTTGTACCATTAATAACTAAAATATCTGCATGGAATGCAGAAGAATTTGAGATGACACTCGCAAAAAAAAAGAAATGACCGTTCGCTAAATGACCGTTTTCACAAAGATACTAAATACCAATTTTAAAAAACACCCAAATGTTTAGACAGCAGTTATTAGAAGGAGCTATGTAGGAACAGGTGCCCCCCCGACATGGCTGAGGTTGTTCGATTCAATTGCAAATACATGTAAATACATGCATATAAAAATTAGCTTATGTTAGCATGATGTGTGCTAAATCAATACCATTATGTCTGTCTGGTTTGGCTACGTGTTGCTACTCATCAAGAGTTGTTTCCTCTGGGTGGGTACTTTTATTGTTTCTCTTTCTCTTATTATTCCATTTCCTTGACATTAAATCATATAACAAAGTAGAGAAAAAGTTAAAAAATTGCAAATGAGCGAAACCTAAGGAACACAATACAAATCTTGAGTATTCAGCTTTTCGCAAAGAAAACCTAACAATCCTCCCTTTTCTTACCTTTTTTGTAAAATGCTAACAGACATACATACATACATAATACAATCAAGAATACGGTCAAAAATCAGCTATCGTGTCCATTCTGGGTTTTGTTGCAGCTTGAAGTTTCCATGTAGAACACCACATGTATACAAACAGAGACTCTGAAGCACATGTGGGTTATTGCAAAAAGGAAGGGATATTACTACTCCTTTCACGCTGAACAGTGAGCCACCTCACATTTAGACCACTAAAACCTCACACTAATAGACAGGATTACAAACGTGAAGTGACATTTTTATAGCTTAAACTCCCGACTACCTGGACTAGCAGATATTAAACGCATATCTGGTGGCACTTAGTGTTAAGTGGGACCAAGTGCTTACTGCGTTTCTGATGCCCTAAGTCTGCGTCTGTTCCGGCCCGGGCTGATACGGGGTGCCGGGCCGCAGTAAATGAACGCCGGTGGATTTGCGCTGGACTTAGACCCGGTTATCAGCGGCTCTCCGTTAATACGTCGCCGCGGTGACATTGTCGCGCCGGTGCGGCGACGGGCAATATTTGAATTTCCCATTAAGCCCTCCCTGCTGCGCGCGTTTCCATGTGGAACGTTCTCGCCCGACCAGCCGCTCTCCCCCTCCGCAGAGACAGCGTTTCATTAGAAATAGAGAAGGGCACAGTGGAAACTCTAAACATACATGCGGTTGTTCACCTTCTCTCGTCCGTGTGCGACCCCTCCAATGTTTACCGTGACCTCGTCAGCGTGCTCCCCTCGCAGGCGGCATCCTTTCGAGGGGGCATTTGTAAATAAGGTGAGGGCACGGCTTTCTGGGTTTGATCTGTATAGACGACGTTCATCTGAAAATTTAGCTCCCAAAATCAATTAAATCCTTTTCACCCGAGGTTGAGATAAAAGATAAGGCAGTGAAAGCAGAAATGAAGCAGATGAACCCCTGCAATTTCAACGCGGCACATTCATTTGGCCGGCTTTTAACGGACAAAATACCCAAGGTCTGTCTGTTATGACCAATTATATTAGATCGTCTTCATTCTCCGCATTTATCTGGACTTCTGAGGTTTGTGGTAGCGGAGGCTTCCGTTTGCGCCGTGTCGGCGGCCCCTAGTTTCTTCATGAGGAAGGAACTGTCTATGGACACTCATTTCACTTCCTTTTAGCGCAATTATTGCATTCTGAATATTCTCTTAATTTTGAGTGATCGTAAATCTAATCTCTTGTTTGAGTTGAATGTGACTGATGTTCTGTGTTAATGTGGCCAAATTCCACTTCATTTAACAACTTTGCCTTTTGTGTAAGACAAAGTTCCCTTTTTGATATCAGCTCAAGTTGCAGATTGACTTTTACTTTGTGTGTGGATATTGATGGCCTGTGCAATTAATACATGTTTGTACAGTTTAGTTGCCAAAGACACAAATTATGTTATATAATGTGGTCCTTAATGTGGTTGCTTACAATATAATATGATATAATAGTTTCTTTGGTATATTGATGCTTCATTGTATTCACAAAGTGGAAGTGGATTTTGCATAAATGACTAGATATAACATGACTTTTATTGTGCTCTTGGCACCAATGATGTTTTCTTTACTTTCATCAAATTCAATATAAGCTTTCATACTTTTTACCGGATACAGTAACTAGAGTGAAGTTTTATGCTTCAAGTAAAGTTGAAAAGTTTGTAATGCGATGTTGAGCCAAAGTTTTGTAACTCAGGAGATCTGGTTCAGCTTTAACTAAGTTCTAGTTTCTAGCTCTATGTATTTTCCTACCGATACCATAACAGCAGTATTTATTAGTCATTGATTATATAAGCTACTATGCAATTGTGCAATTCGAACAAAAGATTCCCTGCCAAGATGTTTTGCCAAGAAATAAGTGAAGCGTATTGCTGTGATCTGTGGCACTGAGGAGACCTAACTGAGCTCCATCGTGCTGTTTCCTAATAGTTGCTATAATTATGGCTGATCTATATCCAGTCAAAATGAACCCCTTCAACAATGGTATAATTAATAGTCCTGACAAAGTATCTGTCAAAAGACGTTCCTGTGAACTAGCAGCATTGATATTTTTATGCATCAAAGTGCAACTGAAATTGTTATATTTGAATACTAAGCACATCTGAGCATATAGTATATGTAATCACACAGCATCATTACTTGTTTTTTATGTATTTTCTCTAAACGTATTGTCCCAAGTGAAAACAAAACTGCTTTAGTTCAAATATAATATAATGCGGGGAAACATTTATTATTTACACTACATTAATAAGAAGAAATGTTCTCTAGAGCTGCATTTTAGTCTCTTTAAGCAACAGTTTAAAGTACTTTGGCCTCGGCCAAAATGGATATTAAAATGAAGGCCATTTTAAAATACACACGTGCAACTAAAAGAAGAATACAACCAATGATTCAGAGACATTACCTGCCAATGTCTGTTATTACTCATTCAATTGGTTGGTCAGGTTGTAAGGAGTGATATTAGTGTTGGAATGTCAGGGTGTCATCAGAGAGACAGAGTAAGGACGGGTCATTTGTTCACAGTGCTATAGGAAAAAACTCATATTTAGACGTGGAGGATGATGTAATTGTTCATAATAATTAGCCAAGTGATTCCTTTAAAGCATCGCGCGTTTGTTGAATTGAACGAAACCAGTGTGAGCTGGTGCATCTACACTAAAGTAAGCAGCAAGCCAGCTGGCTTGACTCATTTAGCTCACCTGTCAAATTAGGCCTTTCAAAAACTTTGGCAAATGTCCTCTGCGTGGATCCGACAGTGTTCACAACGCACTCCCGCACACACCACCTCTGGTTGATAAAGGGTTATTTTTAGCAAAGTTTCTTTTGGTTCAGTAGGTTTGAACGCAGCAGAGAGCTGACATGCAGCAAAGAACCTCAGACTTCATAAGCCCATGTTTCCCATTCCTTTCCTGTTCCGCTCTCTGACAAATATCCTTATGAAGCCCCGTGGTGGAACTTTCCTTCCCCCGGATCATGAGTACTTAATTATATGCCCTCTTTTCAATCGCAGCATTTTATTTTGGGGGGGGGGGCTGGTTGGCGGTGGGAGTTACTCAGTATCTAACAAATGAAAGGGATGACAGTTTAACAGCTGGGTGTTCTCAGCCGCACAATGGCTACCCAAGTGTTGTGGGGCGGGGCCGGTAGAATTAGAGTAGAGTACAGTTATATGCCCCCCCTTACCTCCACAAGAGCCAACCAAAATAGATGTGCAGATAGGCCTTTCGGAGGATGCTGAGTGTTTATCTGCCCCCCGCATGATGGATCCGTGGTGATCCGTTAAAACCACGCTGATGATAAACTAACGAATCGACACCCGTATTAATCACATCGCAGTCTAAGACGGATGGAGATGCAAAAGTTCCGTGCTGGTGATGAACTGCTAACAATTTGGTGGCTGGCAAAGAGAGCGGGGGGGGTAAATTACACACCGTGGGTTTCATGCATAATCTTGGAGGATATTAATATATGAGGCCCCGCCCCCTTCCATTGCTCAACGTTGCTGCCTGTTAAAGGCATAATAAAATGTAATTATCCGCCAAACCGACATGATTAAACAGAACAGGGGCCGGGTTCAGAACCTCGAAACTGCGGCACACGTCGACTGCCACTCAGAGACGGTCTCCACCCCCTTTATCATTAACAACCCCCCCCCCCCAGCCCTTACACTCCCACCCCACCCCTTCCTGCCCCCGAGCGCAGGCCCACACAGATCCAAATCAGCATTTTCCTGACCGGCCTCTCGCACCTTTGACCACACGCTTGCTCTCGCTCGCGCCTTTATCTGTCAGTCATGTGAGTCCCAGAGGAGCGGCTCGTCTGGAGATCGCACCGCCGCCGCCGCCGCCGGGCCCCCCGTAATAAAAACCCTCAGCGGATGGCTGGGAAAACACGGGCTGTCTGTTCAAAGACAACGGTCGCCCGGTGAATACCTGCCTTGCATCGTGTCTTACATGATAAAATCCCACGATGCACTGTGAAATATCATGTCGCACCGTTTAGAGAAAGGCTCATATTAAATATTAAAACGGAGACTGTCCCCCCTCCCCCCTGAATGTGTCTCATGTAAGAGCATGATCCACGCCATGTAGCATTAGGTGCGGTGAGTCCGTGAGGCTTGATCATTGGCTCACACTGAATTCCAGTCTGTTATTTTAAACTCTGCCTCGTCTTAGCAGCAGTGATGCCACAAGGAATTCCGCTTTTTGTGGAGGAGAGCGAGCAGCTCAAGTGAGATTCCACTCCTTTTCTCTCGCTCTGCTGACCCCCGCTAGTTGCCCCGTAATCCTCCCCATCGACATAAACTCGCTGCTCCACACCCGTTTCTTTTTTCTTCCTTCCTTCCCTGCTGCTTTTTCCGTTTTTGTTTATATTTATTCATTAACTCAAGGATCACATTTTGCACCCTCCTGCGAACGTGAAAAGGGAATAATAAATATATGTATATATATATATATATATATATATATATTTTTTTTTGTATCTGTCATTTTTCCTTTCTATCTCCCATATGACTTCTTAATCCATCTGAATGCATAGAAGATAATGTTTTGGGCGAAATAACATAAGAGGAAAGATAGACTCCCAAGGACCAATATCTTTATTGCTTGGAGGATAAACGGATTATGTCAGCCATTTTCTGCTGCTGACAGCTTTTCTTATTAACCGATTTTATTTTTAATCTGCCAAGGAAGAAATGCGGTTTTATGTCACAATAAAACGCTGGTCACATCTAATGCTGCCCTCAAACAAACAGATTTCTCAAAGCCTTGCTGGGAAATTTGAAATAACTTTAAAGAGGGGTTTTGGGGGGAGGGGGGGGTAAAGGAAATGGGGGTGGTGGAGTAAAGTCTTTCACATTTGTAGTCTTCTTTTAAACATTTATTTCTTCATTTTGTTGATCTCCTTAAAAAAGAAAAAAAAAAAGGCTTTCCATCATCATGACAAAAACGACTGGTGTGTGGGCCGTCCCTTCCTGTGGCTTTCATTGTGATGATACAAAAAACACTGCACATGCTTCACTTCCTACAATAAGCTGTGCATACAAAGAGGAGCTTAAAAATAAAATCAAACATTTTAAATTAGGCTGTTTTTCTATATTTATTTTGCATCACTAAAATCACATCCACTATCTCAGGTGTTCCCTGTTTAACCTAAACTCGCCTAAAGTGTGTGTGTGTGTGTGTGTGTGTGTGTGTGTGTGAGATTCCAGGGATCATCTGAAATGAAACTATTTTGGGCCAGACTTCTATATGGAAGGGTGTTGGGCGCGTGGTGCCGGGGAGCAATCATTAACCCCAGGGCTTTAGCGCTCCCTGCTCTCTCATTTCATGCTCGTGATCTGAGGGTGTGAATTAGCCATTGCCCCCGGCAACCCAACTTAGTTACCGGCTGGACAACATGAAAGCAATACACAGAGCTGCATAAAGAATCCTCTCAGAGCCCACCCCCCTCGCCCCTTCACCCATCCTCCACACCCTGCATCCCTACCTTCTCCCGAGGGACTGGGTTGGGGGATACCCGTGTCATGTCTATAATGGACAAGTGGCAGGTTTCACCTTTGCCTGTGCTGGCAGAGCTTAGAGTAAAAAAAAAAAAGAATGATTTACTGGCGATGTTCACATACATTAAAGCTTACAGTAAGTCGCAGAGGACGAGCAAAGCGTGCTGACACCATGGAAGAAGGGAAGCATTTACGGTTTCTGAAAACACAAGGAAACGCAAACTGTTGTTTAGCAGGGGACTGTCGTTCTTAATTCATTCTATTTTTTTAGACACAAAGAAATTAGTTCTTAAATGGTTTTACGGATTTCCATTTCCTGTAAGCTCCAGAAATGCAGAAAAAAATAACAATATTCAGACGGATGTATTTTTCCAGCCACATATCTATGTATGCACCTACATTAACTTAACCTGTCTGACCATAAAGCAAATGCAATACTGTATCCTATATATTTTTAAAGTATTGCAGGATTTTAAATGATTTGGTTTGTATACACACTGTACCAGCTGATGGAATAACAACACTGTGCATTCAGAGAGGGATGATTGAGCTTGATACTGTGTGTGTGTGTGTGTGTGCTGGGGCTGCTCGAGTAATACCGACATCAGTGCAGATATGGAGACAGACACCTGAATCAAGTCGCCTGCCATTAATGGATCCAAATTCCTCGCAAATACCCATGACTCCATGCTGACACACTGTGTCGCAGGCAACGGTTCCCCCTTAGAAGGAGCAATATCGACTCTCGTTTAAAATATTTATTGGAATCTCACACATTTTTGGAAGCAAAAAAAATATGGTGTACAAGTAGGGAGAAACCCACATCCTGAATGCACCTCTTCTGCAACTCGGTAACTTGTCATGAATTCTCATACGTATATGTAAAGTTGCTTGGTGAACTACGTATAAAAAAAGCCCACATATTCACCGTGGCGTTGTGTCATCTGATGTCATTAACTTTGAGTTATTCCCTATGGTCCTCGAACTCTGAGTCGCCGATGGCAACAGTGCATCCCAGTGGGCCTTCCTGAGCTGCAGAGCTCCCACAGGCTGCGTGTCAGCGACGGCGCCTCTGAAGTCTCCTCCAGCCTCGCCGGGGCGCTGCTTTCTGAGGCAGCGCCCCGGCGAGGCCTGACATGCAGATCAGTGCATGAGTGCAGAGGGTTTTCTGCTCGCCCTGGAGGTCATTACTACACACTCCTGCTCTGGGAACATGTGACATTGATGCTTAACATGACTTGAGTGATTTTTCATACTAGATATCGAGATTTCATCCTCTCTGACAAAATGCTCATTTTGGGATTTCAAATAAGTTTAAATACTTTTATTTGCGCATGCCTGCATTGTAATGGTTATTTTTATTTACACTTTATTGACTACCTCAATTATGAGTTTAAATAGTTACGTCTATGAACACATGACTAATTGACAGATGATGTAATCATTTGTTCTACATAGCGGGAATAATGCTATCATGGCGAAATATACTTTCTGTGAGTAATCAAACTGTGAAACAAAGCAACAGTCGACTAGAGGGGTAAAATGGCTTAAATATGTTATGAATACAAGCAATGGATGAATGGATGAATTGCAAAACCAACCACACATTTATACAAGAAGCAAAAAGAGAGCTAGCTTAGAATGGACCAGGATCCAGGTTCACTCTGCTTGTCTGACATAAACCTACTTAAACTCACATGAATAATAGTAAATCAAACCCAAATCAAAAAGATACCACTTAATCTGGAGATGACAGACAGAAGGAGAAGGAACCACTTCCCTACAATACCATTCTCCACGGCCATAGCAGTCGGTAATATAGGGTCCAGTTTTGATGGTGTTGTACCTTTGTGGTGCAAATGTACAATAAGGGGGTTGAACCGATCCATACAGAACCAACCCTGGGCTTTCTGGTCCAAGCTGCGTGACGCGTCCTCGGATCTCATTCACGCAAACCGCATTAACACATACATTTAATTTGTATTAAAATTATCTATGTAAGCCATATTTATGTTTGTTGAAGCGGCGCTTGTTGAAAACCGATCCGTCTTATCTGCAGAAAGGAGAGCAGGAAACATTCCGAGCATTAGTGGAGACAGATTCCTCTCCTATCATTAAAAACAATCCTCATTTTCTCTTCAGACTTTCAGATGTTTGCATATCATTTGTTGTTTTTTAATTGCCGAAGTTTGATTAAGCCCAGCCCCTAGTGTTACATGGCATTAGGCGCCGCCATATGTTTAGTTGCGTGCAGATCCCCATTTCCATAATCATTTTGCCTCTTTGAGACGTTCGTCTATTCCGCCGCGCGGCTTTGATTGCATCTGCCTCAACTTAAACGATGCCTCGCGAGTTTCCCCCGATCCATCGCTGTGACCTTTAATCTACCACTTACAGAATGCTCCCATCTATCATGGTTGTCGCTTTGAAATTCCTAATCTCGTCTGAAAAGTCTTTACAAGTGTGGCCGGATTACTCTGTGATAATTAATCATATTCAAACGCATGACAACAAATTTTGTTTACGTGTTTGCGATCACTTGAAATGAGGGAAACGAGGGGAAGAGTGTTCGAGTTAGGTGAGGTGTGCATTTGCATAACATTTAGTTTAAAAAAGACAGTAAAAAAGGATTTGTGTGCAGCGACACTGGGATGAACTGGGGCTTCATTTTCTATTCAAATCATATTCAGATCACAGCATTTTATTTTACTCATTATATTTCGTACAGGCACAGTCATTCATTTGACAGCCTGTGTTCATTAAGGAAACAAATCCCAGCTTCCATTTCTTGTGCATTTAGACGGGCTGAATGCAAAATGGTTCTCCTCAGTGTTGCAGCAAAGGCGGGCAAAGTTAATCTGCTTTATCACCCGAGCAACAGGGGGCAGTTATTTGTTCTATAACTTACAGATTTGTTGAGTCGAGTTAAACATGAAACTCGTTTTTTTTTGTTCAACGCAACTAATCCTTGTGTGCTTTTGGAGTAATTACACTTCAGCCCTGACTTCCTGCATTTTAGTAGCTCATAAAGGCTGAAACGGGAACCATGACGTGGTTCAACTACACTGCATTTCAGGTTTACATGCGTTGTCATTCCTCTCCTTCGAGCCTGTGCAAACAGCAGGAAGGAAGTACAGCGCCACCCAAGCGCCAAGTTCCAATACGCAAAAAAAGAGAATCAAGACATAACACACACGGCGCTGTATAAAGTGCAATGGCTACTTACATTCTCACGTTGTCTTCATTACAGCTCGCTGTATGAAAACATTAGTCAGTCAGTCATACTGCGGTGAATAAACGTGGAAATAAAACTTGTGGCTTAATCTTTTGCCATTGAAAGGCCAAAACGTCACACCCATAGACTCACACTGGGAATGAGATATCACACATCGAGCCCTCAAACGCTTATTTTACACTTTACTAGTCTGCTTAGAAACATAAAGTGATAAAAGTAAACCTTGTCTCGGCTCATTATTTTTAATACACTACGTCTGTAAATCAAGTTTTCTGCTTTTATCTCACAACAAGCTGTGCCACTTCTGGTTGGAAACAAACTCCCCTTAATCATGCAAGCAATAAAAAGTGTTATTTAGTTGTCTTTTATTATGAGTACAGCTTTCATAGTGAGGCCGTGGTGAAGCTCATGTTTTCAATGAGACTTTTGTGATCGGGTAGTGACGTATATGTTTTGTGGTCAAAGGAGCGGCTTCCATTTCATTTCCTATAAATATGTCACAATAAAAGTCCCTCGTTATTTTTGATGCTTATTCTTTGTTCCTTCACAATTAAAATATTTGTTTTATTAAAGAATATCCACCAACAACACTGCTCATTTATCAAAGAATTCTTCACAGTCAAAGTCCACTGTTCTTTTGTTATTTAAAGCTTTTATTTAGAAGTAGTAAAGGTCAGCTCAGACAGCAGGTGTGGGCCGAGCTCCAGCCACGGTTTTCCTACTTTTTTCCTTTTGCTCTGCTTTGTCAGAAGATGACACGCCAACTACGTTTGATCAACTGTCCGGATTGTGCCCCCGTGCTGTCCGCACCTCGCTGAGATCTGGACTCAACGTGAGCGTGATCACATCTTGGGTCTTACAGACGTGACAAATGTGACATTGAAAAGACTGAAATGGTGTTATGCTTTCTAGTGTATCACGAAGACCTAAAAAACCTGTTTAATCCTTCCAGCAGTGCAGTAAAGAAGACCCTCTGCATGTGTACGGGGGCCCAGAAAACTACTTGTTATACATCATGTATTCTATTTCCATAGATTTTATTGAGGTGCTGCTCTTGAATTCAGACTTTTCAGAAAATACTGTCTGGGTCGTACAAGAAAAGTCAACTACTGGACTTGCACATATGAAGACTTCTATAATGTTGACTGTGATATTATGTCTGCCATATCATAGTCTGCTTTTATGCCAGCTTCCAGTTATGAATGCTTCCCCGAAGGACTTAAAGTTATGGACAACTACATCAATAAACACTTAAAAGGACTGTCTTCCTCTTCTACTTTTGTAGACAGTGTGAAGGCATGTTTTCCCCGATAATGTGTTACAGCTTAGAGAAGAAGGGATTCAATTTGTCAAAAAAATACCAACAGGTTTTCAATGCAACCAGCAGATTTATTATTTTTCAGGTAAACTGTCATGATGATGAAATAGGCCTGAAATCTGTCGCAACCATCAACGAAGGAGGATTGATATCTTTGTGGACACTCCTAAAGGGGATTTCTTTTGGCAGAAGTGAGTCCTGGTTATGTTTTCTTTTTGGAAACGACACATTCTTTCCAAAGAGGAAGGAGAAAAACATTTCACTTTTCAATTACCCCCAGCTCCTTCACCTCCCTCGTCCTCCCCGGGTCTCGTTTCCAAGGAGAAAGAGAAAAAGAGAAGGGATGCTTTTCATTCCCTCCCTCTCATTCTTCTCCTATCAGTTCAGCTACCACTTTTATGCATGAAACAGAGAGGAAGATTGAAAGCATTCACTGGCCATTCAGACAATGAAGAAAGGAGATCCTCTGAGCTTTATTAGATATGAAGATCTACAATAAAAATCAATTTCTGGCCTCTTTATGCAGTTTAAATGACAAAGCCTCAGCCCATTCAGCCATTGTGTGCCGGAAAGTAATTCTGCAGCACCGTCCGAGACAAGAGCGCCACATACTTTTTGACCCGCGATTGCAGATTCTAATATGATACAGACCTTCTGAGATAATAGGAGGCACTTAATATCATCTGTTGAAAAGGAAAAAAAAGTTATCTCATATCTTTTGGTAGATAGATGGATAGGGGATGAGGTTTAAACGGTCCATGGGCTGAATACTAAAGAGGCTGAGATGGACAGATGAGCTTTTCACTCTCACCACTTCTCTCTAATGTGAAAGTTGGTAACAGCAAGCTGTGAAATCCTTGTATACAATTGGGTGGTTAAATAATTCAATTCAAAACCATTAAACCTAATGAATGGTCAGTTTGACAAAAGCAAACATTTTCCCGTTGTAATTCAGACACGGGAGGAATCTTTTTTTTCATTGCTAGTCAGCTAAATGACATGTAATGTAAAATGCTTTAACTTTTAACATTGATCTTATGTATGAAGGATTTGCAGGAAAGGTATTGATTTGAAGACACTCTAAACAGTTTACAAGGTTAAAGACTCCAGCAGCACTTGTGGGAACATTAAATAATAAACATGAAAGGAAACATGGCATTCTCAGACTGACGGATCGAACAGTTTGTATGAAATCTTATGATAAATTGTGTTATTTTTCTGTATTTCCCTGTTATGTGCGTCAGCCAAGCGCCATTGAGAGCACCTGGTCCACCCCTGGGAGTTTTTAGGCAAGTTGGGAAAAGTTGTTTGGTTTGAGTGTAAGTTATATTTTACAAATAAGTCAAGTTCTGTGTTACTATAACTGCTGAGGAGGCGTTACTTAAGTACGGAAGTTAGCTAACAAGTCAAAGGCTGCAGTGACATAGACATCAGGCAACAAGTCGGCATTGACCTCTGGGTCAATTGGGTGAAAATCAGTTGTTTTTAGACACAGTATGTATTATGTCAAAGAGTTGCTTGACTTCTTACAAATTTCAAACTATTTGTGTCTCCTGTCATTCGATTTGAACCACAGGAGAACAAGTTATTCTTAATTTCTTTTTGCATTGTTTTATGCATGCATGGCGTGTAAAAATTGTAGACAACATACACAAGGACACGGAACCTCAAGTTCACTTTCTCGCATTAGTCAATGTTTTTATATGTTGCTATTTCTCAGCATCCATCTCCCACTGCCAAACATTAGGTTTGGGAATCGCTTTGTGTGGAAAGGATGATCAACAAGATGAAGACTGAAACAACCAATCAATCCCCTCCATCTCAGATGTTGGGCCCCGCTATGTTCTAAGAGATCGGCGCAGAGGTGAATCCTCTTATCAGCCGTTAGATAACGTTTAAGAAGAACAGTAATTTAATAGGGGCGAACCGCAAGAGCGGCGACAGCACATAGGTCATGTGTGTGAATTGAAGATGAAATTACAGTCAAGGCTGAGCTGCAGTCGTGCCCAGAGAAAGGTTTCTCATGGAAACTGAAGGAGCTTTTCAGAATAAAACATCTTGCTTTTCTCCTCTCCTAAATGTACATAATGACGATAATAATGATCATTTCTGAAAATGATTCGATAGGAGACCCATCTATTTCATTTTGTCCTTTTCTCCCCTAAAAAAAACAAAACGTTTTGCTTTGTGAACACAGCAAAGAATAACAGCTGTCCTCCCCACATGGTTGATGGTTAGTTGTATCAAAACCTTGCCCTCACAACACCTGAACTCCGGCGCTCCTCTGTTTTTGAGAGAAGCTCTCTCAATCGATGACATGTGATAGAGCAAACTCAACAAGATAAATGATCCATGTTGGCGGGATGAAAAGGACTCTTTATTTTGGATGAATTGGATGAGTGTGCCACATCTCCAGGGGCGGGGAGATAAATATTATGCCCGACTTCTCCTCCGCCATGTCTGGTTACCAGCCGAAAAAAGCGATTGTTTCGCCCCGTCGTCTTGACTGCACGACATGTGATATTTCAAATTAAACCTTCAAGGTCCCAAAGTCATTCGTTTCTGTCCGAACGGGCGACAGAGCGCAATTCTGAGAAACAACAATAAATTCACTGCGGATGTAAGGAATCACAATAAATTCCCAGTGTCTTAGCGGCGAGTGTTGTGTTGCTCGTGGAGCAGAATAATATCCAGGACGCGGCGCTCCATTCAAGGCTTTAAAGTGTGGAACTAATCTCCCTAAAAGGACTACTATTTGGCTGCATTGTTTTGCGTTCAGCCTGAGCCCAAGTGTCTCACAGTGTCCACAGGGAAAGTCACTGAACGTTAGCAGCGCTCTCCACCTCTGATACGATGAGGCCGTAAGTGGATCCTGATTCGCCGATAGCTCAGAGAAGCCTCCTTGAGTGTTTGCGAAGTGTGGACCTTGAGAAGAACGGCTTTGCCCCCCCCCCCCACAAAAAAAGAAAAATGAGAAATCCTCTTGTGGCCCGAGAGACCGCAGCACAGTGCTCAGTGAAAACAAAGATGTTATAAGCTAGCTTAGCTATTATCGCGCCTTTGCACTACATCTCCCCAGACGCCGCATTCAAGTCAGTCTCTATTTATTTAGGGTGTGGGATGTTTATTTATTTATTACTGTATTTATTACCGCATTTTATTCAGCAAAAAAAAGTGACGGAAGGGATTATTTGTGGAATAACTGAAACGATTAGCAATGTTCATGCTTCTTTAAGAGTTGCACATCCTTTGAAATCCCAGCGCTAGCGTTGGCGTGCTGTAATGTAGGTGAGAGGCACAAGCGGTTGGGAGTTTATTCAATTTGACAAGAAGGAGAGGAGACCAGGGGACAGCGGGACATTCGAAGTTGAAGACATACTTAATTGTGAATGGGGAGCAAAAAGGACTTGTTACTGTTCTTTGCACGCACAATAGAAATATTAATTTCACAGGGTTCTGTGTATAACACTGCAGACACATCTTAAAGTTAATTCTTACATATTCAACATATTACATATTAAAACACAAACATTTCCAACAATAAGAATACTACCCTCCCAGACCTTGTGGTGAGCGGTTTAAAGCTTGAGCTAACTACTATGTGACTAACACACCTCAAATTGTAGCACTTAAATTGTACTTATAATGGCTCTTATCTATAGCAAGTTGTAAATCAGCTTATTTGATGAAATTGCACCTTCTTGTTATTCTTGTGCTTCTGGGTTTGAATCCTCATCCTTATGGTTGAAATGCACTTATTGTGAGTCGCTTTGGATAAAAAAATGTGATGTAATGTGTAGACATTTGTTGCGTCCTCCACAACATTAGCTTAACAGTGGCGCAAACAGGAAGTGGACACATCATCGACATTTCATCCCTTTTGATATGAGTTTGTTAAAAAACATCAGTCAAACAACAACATGAATCCTCTGTTGAGTTATTTTTCTGTTTGCCTGATGGGAAAAAGACAAGAGATTCACTATTTGTTTGCCACTCTATTTGCTATCAGTGTCTGTCTGCTGCGTGGTGCTCAACACGGGTGTGAAGTTGTGTTTTTATGCTATAAAGCTCTGTAAGGCTGAGTGGAGCTGAGGGCCAGTTCCAGTGTGGCCCCTTCAGCCTCCGTCTCACTACACCCTCAGCTGGATACAGCAACGTCTCTAAGGTTTAAGGTATGAACACAGCTTCAGTTTGTAGGCAGAAGGTGTCGGGGTGTGTGTAGACGAGTTGGCGGGACATCCATTCGTTTGTGTTCTTATTGATGTGGCTGTTTAAGTCAAAGTGTAAATAAATGTTTAGCAAATGAATATATTGACTTTGCAACGAGCTAAACTGCTCATATTGATCTCAGCATCTGCTTCCCAATTACATCAGCAATGATTTCTCAAACTGTCGACTTAATGCGTCGCAGAGTGTGACGGCTTCCTTCAAGCATCTGCCACCTGTACTCACATGTATACAAATACCACTTTGATAGAACGATGAATAGCGCAATTTAATTGGAGATAAAAGATTCAAGATTCAATTGAGGTAAAGTTTGCTTTCAGAAATGAAGTGAGAGTATTTGAGTTTCCTAGCTCTTGTACAGTGGCAATCCTTAAATTAAATTGGCTTCTGCTGGTGATATTATTTCATGATTTCAACAGAACAATAAACTGTAATGAATCTGAGAATATGTTTAACAAAGCTGAAATGAAAAGAGAGCAATGGGTTACTGCTTACAGAACACCTCACCGGCATGCTGGGCTTGGATTGGAGATGTAAGAATAAAACCACATCGTTCCAGTCATCCGGATAGGTTTTCAATTTAATTTGATTTCCTTAAGATCAAGAAACCTTGCTTGTACGAAGAAAAAAAAAAGCTTTTTGAAAAATAATCATGCCGTATAGCACTGATTTTAAGACAGTTGTTTAAATGAAGCAATGAATTCTCGTGTTATCCTGAACAAAGACCGTGATCCCACTATCAGACACCTCATTTATGTCTCCTCAGTGCCTGAAAGACAAAGTGGGTAGCACAACAAATTCATTTAGAGCTGTGCTAAAACATGATCGGCATCTCTATAGGTGTTGGGTCTTATTGCCAAGATTAATTATATTCATTATGCAGCGCCGTGCATACAAATGACCTTGTTTCTGATTCAATGCATGCACTGATTGTGAATATTGCCTGCTGAACAGATGTTTTAAGTTGTATTTGAACGTACATTAAGTGTGGCTTTCTGATGAGTTTTTGGAAAGGATTTATTTCAAGAGGTTTGAAAGGTGATCTTATCCTTAGCACATCTTCTTCGCAGGCCCATAAGTCCTAGCAGCTCTCTCGCTGTGTCCAAAGTGGATGTGTCTCGACGTTAGACATGCTAAAGATGTGTATAATGAAACAGCATATTTCAAATGTAGAAATAACAAACAAGGAAGTCATGCTTGTTACCAAATGACATGCCATACCCCATATTATAGCTTTTTTGTTGAATGCTAATGCAAGCTCCGTATGGAGATGATATTGATGTTTAGGCATCACAAATGTAACCTCCCCCCTGCAACTGCTTAGAGACACTGCATTCTGTATGCAGAATATACAGGATATATGGGGAATATTCAATTCAATCCAGGTTCGATGAGGAGACTGGTAAGTATTCAATTGGAAACAGGAAATGTCCACCCCAAATTACGCTTAACACAACAGGTTTGTTTTTAACACAATTAAGACACAATTTCTGCGGCAAACGCACAATCCCACACATCAAAAGAATGTCCAAGCAGGTAATATAAAAAAAATAAAGAAAACCTCTGAGATCTCAGGAATGAGTTCAATCGGGAAATACATATTAAAAAAATAAATAAATAAATGTCCTACCACCCTTCTGTGCAGAATCAATGTCAAGTCAAATGGACTCTAGGCGCACTCTGACGTCCGATGTGAAGGTTCTCTTGGTGGTGGATGGATGAACGAAGGATGAAGATGTGGTGGCAGACCGGACAGTACTTCAGGTTCCAGTGATGGAGCTATCCCCAAAAAACAGCCTATGCAGACGTGCAGGAAAACAATTCAATACAAACTAGTCCTGCAACCCGCATGGCTAAAACATCACACACAATATAACAATTAACATTAGCAACTCAGGACATTCAATTATATTCATTAAACATTCATAAATGTACCTTTGTACCCCTTTCTAATTCCCTTCCTGACTGGTTTTAATACAATAGACAACTTTAGAAAATTGCAAAATATTGTTAAGTATTCTTGCTAACACAGCTAACATGGCTAACGGTAAAAGCATCAAACTTCACTCAACTCACCAGGATATCAAATGTTTTAATCATCTTCCCCGAAACTCCAGGCGTTGAATGGCTCATACTTCAACAATCAAATTAAAGCTGTTCATTTTTTTTTATAAATCATAAGTTTCTGCTTACTCCTAGCTTACTTCGTAAGAAACGGTCGACGGAGAAAACAAAGATCGTCTATAAAGAGACAGATGATCATTTAAATAAATCTCTGTGCATGGAATGACAAAGATTGACTATTAAGGAAAAGATTAACTCTTTTCCTGATTAAACAGGGAAATTGTGACAACCTATTTAATTTACATATGAACAGTAACCCATCTTCAACCCCTGGTTACACAAACATTCACAGCCTTTAAAACAATGTAACACTGAAAAATACATATTCTGCATCATATCATTACTGAGTGGGAAGTTTGACAATTTCAGACAGAGATGCTGGACTGCAAAGGAATTATTTGCTGAATTTGTGTGTGTTCTTTTGGAATAAGTTGAGTTTCTTTAAACAATAAGGCTAAGACAGGCTGCCAAAATCACCACCAAATGAACTTTAGCTGCGTTATCTTATTACCTCAATAGGTCTGGCATCTTTTTTATTGTTTGAAATGATATACAGTCCTGACAGAAAGAAAGTCATTAAATTATGTTTCACCAAAAAAGAAAGAAGATATTCTTCGGTTATAGACTACTGCTAGCATGTCCCACTTGGTCTTTGCGGTTAGCTTGCCAGCTGGCATATCTGTTACTCACTGCCAAAGGCTTCCAGGGAAAAATATTTCCAGGTGCGCCGATTTGTTTGCGCCAATACTCTTCTTGGTGTGACCTTATGACTTTTGCCACATGCCACAGCTTTTATGGTGCACCCAAGTAGATCTGCGCCATCGCTGGCGTGATTAATTGTGGTTTTGACGAATCAAAGCGCCTGCTAAAGTAGCTGTTCTGCTCTGGGTGAAAAGGTTTGTTTCCGTGTATTCATGCACAATCCTTAGACTCAATTTAGATAACAGCATGTTGAATGAAGCAGTGGCTAATTGAGCTCGAATGTCAAGAAAACGTGTCTCATAAGACACTGATGGTGTAAGGGTTTTAAGGGCTTTTTCATGACTCAGTTTCTGCTTTCCTTAATTTCCCTCCGTTGTGCAAAGACTGAGCAGCTACGTTCATCGCAGTGCAACACATGTGACTCGTCTCACTGTGTTTGCGTTGGATATTCACAGACAGGTGCGGCAGCCACAGCCCAGCACCAAACCGTGCTTCCATGAGTGCCTCCTGCAGCTCGTGGTCGATTGCACCGTAACCTTCAGTATTCTGATCCATCCATAACTATTACCACACCAGTCCTCTGCCTCGCCTCTCCATGCTGAAGAAGAAGAAAAAGAAGGAAAAAAAAAAATCAAAGAGGGTATTAGGCAGCAGGGTTATTCCCGACACTTTGCTGGAGGCTTGCGTTAATCTGTGCGTTTTGGAGAAACGAGGTTAGTTAAGCATTTTAATGGCCCTAGCCCTGTGATAATTAGGCCTGCCCTGGAGGGAGCTCCAGTTGAGCCACTTGGGCCTTGAAATGGAGCCAGGGAACTAAAGCCCTGCACACACACAATGATCCTGAACTAATTCCCTGAGTAAATATTTTCTCCCGTTCACTGCACACCCTCTTTTTCTCTTTAAAGTTGTAAAAGGCCTGTTTTCCTTTTTCTATTTTTCACACTCACTTATTTTTTTTTTATCCCTGCCTCCCTCCCTCCCTCAAAATGTATTTTTAGACGGCGGCACTTACAACAGTTTTACAGAGATTTTTATTTGTGTCTTTCATTTACTCATTTTTTTTCTCACCTCTTCCTTGCACGATAAAGCCGAGGCTTTCTGTTCTAAAGCGTACATTTTGTACACAATCGCTGTGCACTTAGAGACAGGGGACTCTGTTGTGTCTTGTTTTGACTGGCGTGGCCCTTGACCCCCCCCCGGGGTCCGCGGAGGGGCCTTTTGAGTGACTGATCCGATCCGTCCTAAAGGGGATAGGTCTCCAAAAACATTGTGTAGAGCCTTCCCTTCCTGTCTGTGTCTGGGAGCTCCCTCAAGACAGAGAAGCCCCAGAGCTACAGCTGCTATTGTTCTTCGGCACAAAGGACAGACATCACATTAGAAGTCCTCTGTATTGTTTTGAACTCGCTTCCGTCTTTGTGAACCGGAGAATCAAATGCCTGCATTGGCTGCAGCAATTCAATGTATATCAAACAATAGTCTGTTAATGTGGAATAAATGCACAATCCCTGATTTGTGTTTGTGAAAGAAGGCGCCTTGTGTGTGGACTGAACCCACCTCGCCATTAAGTTGTCAATCCGCAAGTTTGTGTCCGGGTGATAAAGTTCGCCCTCTTTCAGTGGTTGTTTGGAGGATCTTTTGATTGACACGTGGCCCTCTAGCCATAGAAGTCAGCGCCCAGGCTTCCCAGGGACACTACTTGTTTGGCTCAGGGAACCTTTGTGAGGAGTATCTTCATCTCACTGCTGCTCAGTCGGGCCATTTCTCCAGGCCACAGTGTCAGGCGTCATTTATCTCTGACAGTGAAGCTGTCTAGAGTGTGCGCGTCCGCCTGTCTGCCTGAGCGTGCACGCGTGTTTGTATGTTTATATATTTTTATTTGTGTGTGTGGATCCGGGTGCGTCATGTGGGTGTCCCAAGGACGACGCGTGACAGCGGAATGAGCGGCGATGATGAATGTTTTCCAAACACAGGAGGGTGTCATCAAAGCTACCTGTGCTTGATTGATTGGCTGGATCACAGTCGCCGGATGTTAACATAAAACCCTGCAAATGGCTTCAAACATAATATGTTACTTATCAACACACGACAGTCCATCAACAAACATCCTCAGGAAAGCTTGTCATTTTTCATTATACCGTAATTAGATGTTATTAATTGCAAAACATCGACACACGACGGCCGCCATTCTGACTAATGTACTGGATGGGATTCTAACCTTTAATCACCTCTCCAGTGATGGTTGTCTGTTATTCATTGGCACATTGCAAACATTATTTGGCATACTTTTGGAGGGCTATTTCTCCAAAATATCTGAACAAGCATAGGCCAAAAAAAATCTCTTGTTGCCCAAAATGTCAGGATTTGCGACCCCTCGCTTGAATACATTCAGCACAGCAGAGTTTTAATAAACTACTCAGAAGTGAAACCTTTTCACGGACACGTGTCCCGGCCTCTTATCCAGGTATATTAGCCTAACCCCTACCGTGCACATCCTCTCTTTGTCCTCCACTTCCTCTCCAATCCCTCTATCACCCATCCTCTTTGTCCTGTCTTAAGGCCACGGCCAGTCATGGGGCTTTTAAGGCCCCTGTGCTCCTAGCAGCCACTGACCCTTTGTGCCACCTTTATCACAGACTTCTTTACCGTGGGCTACTTAACCACAGCGCTAACTGCAGGTCCTGCGGGTCTCTGTGATTGTGCTCTGCATTGAGCAGAGAGATGAGGATTAACACCGACACTCGATAAAGGGGTCAGAGGTGTGCAGTGATTATTTGTGTGTGTGTGTGTATCACGGGAACGAGAAAGAGAGAGAGAGACGGGGAGAGTGTGTGCTAGGTAAGCCTCTGTGTGTGTGCGCGTGTGTGTGTGTGTGTGTGTGTGTGGCTCTCACCGGGTAGAAGATGAAGCAGGTGGATGGGGGTTGGGGACATGGCTGCAAGGTTGAGGTGAAATAGATGGATAAGGTTAGCTGAGTTATCAGACAGGAGCATCACAATCAAGCTGTCAGCTCAATGCCTCCCTCTCTCTCCTCTCCCCCTCTTTTTGATAAACAGAGGAATAGGATTACAATTCGGACTGGTCCCGGGGCAGCGTGGCAGCCGGCCCTCCCTTTCAGCTGCATTCTCTGCTCTGGTGAAAAAAGGAGCAACAGGAATGGCACAAATGTGCCAGACAGGGTGGGGAGTCCTACAGTGGAAGAGGTCAGAAGGGCATTTTTTGCCAAAGAGAGAGGGCTAGAGGTTGGCTTTTAATACATTTAATAAAAGAAGAAAAACTATTGAGTAAAGCTCTGGTTAACTGAAATTTAACATCATAATATACATGCATATGTATGTATGTTGTCCTACTTGTTAGGCTTGTAGAACTGTATCATTACAGGCACGGTATACTGTATATAACATAAACGTTATAGGGTTTTAAACATCATAATTTATTTTTATTCCCATTGCTGTAACACATTATAATTTTCATAAAGGATAACAATGTGACTTTAAGAGCGTACAGTTATAGACTGCTCTCATTTTTAAAGTGAGTCAATGAATTTACAATAATGCTTATTTTGACATAAAACGAACCATTGCAACTCAGTCACTAATAATTATATTGCAAAGCATTATAACATTGTTTATAACAAATTACCAAAAATATTTATATTTTATTTTTGGGAATTATAATACAATACATTGGTCAGTAATAGCCACTGTGAAGTATTATGATATTTAAAATGATATGTCATCATAAAATGTTTATACTGTGTTATAATAATAATAATAATACATTATGAGTACTTGAAACACAGTTTATGCAGTGTCTTAAGCACATTATGACACAATAATAATATGTGTATAATGTGTCATAGACATACACAGTATTACCTCAGTGTTACAAAGTACCCTGCTTGAAAGCTTCAGGTATTGTTACGCACTGTAAAATAGTTTAAGCTAACTTGATATATATATATATATATATTATATAAAATGATAATAGAATGTTTTCATTCTATTACCCAGACAGGGCATTTTCCTGTATTGTACTCTAAACAAACATGCACCTTCAAATTGTGGGATTTAGAATTTTTCAAACATAATTTTTGTGTTCCCTTTTCTTAATGTTAACATCCAATGGACGATTAGATCATCTAAAAATATCTTTAATGATGAAAAAACCCTCCTCTTTTTAAATACTTCTAATAGAGTATTCAACATGTAGTTATGATTCTTTAACAAAAATGACAAAAATTGATCTGCATCCATCTATTTACGTATAATAAAATCAATCCATCCACATGGAAACGCACCACTAAGTTAGAAAATGTTTCATTATCAACACCAATTTTAGGATATTTCTAAAGAAAATGTAATACTGTAATATTAGTAATTGGATGCTTCTCTCTTTTTAAGGTAAGAAACATTACTCCTGTGATGACAACACAAAAGCTGGTGTTGTAGTTGTTTTGTCCACTTTGTTTGGGACACAAAGGGCTCGCTGTTCTTCTCGTCCCTCATGCCGACTGATTGGGGAGATTTTTTTTGAAACGTTAAATCTGCAGAGAGTGGAGAAATAATGTTGGGACAGCGACCAGAGCAGCAGGGCAATTAAGACAAATTAATTATGGCGGGCAGGGGGTTATGCGAGCTGAGCCCAGCTAAAGCGTGAACCCACAGAGGTGTAAACGCCACTTACATCGGAGCTGTCCAAGTCAAAGCAAAAACCCACTTTGTGAGAAGCCGTGCAGTGACTGCATGGCCGAGCAGAAATTAACCGCGTGCTCCAGCTCCCAAGACCACATTTCTTTTCCGAAAAGACCCATTTCCCTCCTTCTCATCTACATGTACATAAATTCCCTTCTCCTTATCCGCCATTCTTCTCTCGCCCTCTCACCATTTCATTGGCGGCGGCGTCCAGGGAGCTGCGTGTGACCTTTTTTGGTAATAAAAAAAAAAAAAAATGACCTCCATCTGACAGTAAAACTCACTAAAAGTTCAAGGATCTGTTTTGGCCACATGGATCTTAAACACATTTTTCCTTTCGAATATATTTGATTGAATTACTTCCATGTGCTGTATTTCTGTGAAGTTATTTGAAAGAGACCCAAGGACACACGCGCGTTTTGCACGTTTCGCACTGCACCTCTCAAGCCTCAACCCACCGAGTCGCTAACAAACCATTTAGCATTGCAGCGGTGGCTTTAGCTTATCATGCCCATGCGACCCTTTGTTCCTGGAAGTGAAAACTTGTTTGGCAGCGCTAACTCGGAGCGGCGACAATTGTTTTCTTCAAATAGGATCAGGAAAACAGGAAGGGGAATCGTGAAACATCTCATCATAAGCTGCGGGCAACAAGTGAAAAACATCCCCTAAACCTGAATGAGCAGAGACACTGACACAGATCCCCGCTCCATTCTTTTGTAACAAACCAAATCCCTCTTTTCCTCCTTTCTCAGCCATAATATGGCTTCCAAGCGAGGTCCAGCCAGGAATCTTGCAGCACGGCTGTGAAATAAAGGAAGTGCTGCCATGCCTGTCTATGCCAGTGAATAAAGCCAAAGCAAATTGCTTAGGGAGAGTTTGGTCCAATTGGATGCCATCCCTTGGTATGTAATTCCCATGGTGGGCCGTTTGGCAATGGCGTCGCACGCCTCAATCAGGTGTGGGGGCCCGCAGGAGGCCGGGCTCATTTGCATGTCCAAGTATGAGGGGAATTCCTCTTAGGGAAAGGAGCCAGGCTTTGATGTGGGCATTCCCACTTGAATTTACGGGACTAAAATAGACAGTAATGGATCAGTGAAGTCATTCATCACCAGTGTGCGCTTTGCCGAGTCCTCCTTCACCTCCTAAACCGTGCTTGGCTTCAAAGAGAGCCGTCCGTTTCAGCTCCTTTTGCCCCGGACCCCTTGCTGCAGATGAGGCTGATGTAAATGAGGCAGGAAGTGGTGGCATTAATTTGAGATCTGGTTGGACGATCCGTCACTGTCGCGAGCTCACTTCCACCTGTCGTTGGCAGAATTGGGACACATGGCTAGTTTTGCTTGACTTGAAAGGTAAAAATCATTATTTATGTTTGACATTTCGGTTAAAGTTTTACTGACATTTCATCGTCATACAATTACTCAAACGTTTGTTTTAAAATGGATTTAGTAAATGTATTGTACATCTCTAACTGGGGATCTGAAGTTACATAAAGAGACAGACTGTGATGTAAACGTAGTAGATCCACATCAGCACAACTGGCCACAATTAACAACATTATTTGACCTTATTGGTTTTGCAGAAGCCTGAGCTTTTCGCAGGTAAAACGTCAGCGGCCTGTTAGACTGTGTCCAGATGAGTGGCGAGCCGTGAGGGTGGACAGGATGTGCATCCAACAGAGATTGGAAAGATGACAATTAAAAAGAGAGTGAGTGAATATTGTTCAAATTCTCTCTTTGTGCACTGTAGTAAATATCCACAACACAACACGCCCTTTATTAAAGTCCTCTACATTTGTAGATATGGCAATCATGATAGAAAACATTGGGATAAATACATGTTTAATATATTATCTTTCCTTTTAGCTCTGTTTTGGTCTCCACCCATTTATTTGGTCCACCATGATTACCAGCTGTTACGATGTTGCTCTGCCAGGTGCGTGAGTAGAATAAGGTTTCTTCAATGTCAGTAACATAAATAACGGGACAAGAGGTAAATGAGAATGCAGTTCAGTTGATTAGAGACATCAACTTGTAGGTGGCAGATTTGTCCTGCTGTCGCTGTACACAATGAAGACGAGATCTGGGAGAGTAAATCCAAACAACAACAAGCCAAAGGTGGCTAAAGTGCTCAATAGCTCCTAAGGAAAACGGAAAAGTCAGGCGATGATTGATTTTGGGTTCACCCCTTTAACATCATTTGAGTTTGAGATGATAAAAACAATATTCAGTGCAGCTTGAACCAAAACTTTGACCACTGAAGACACATTGGGACGAGGGTTGGAGTTGTTTTGGGAAACACAAAACCATTTGCATCGATATGGTATAAACCAACACGAATCCCCGACTTTGATCCCTCTCTGTGTGTCAGGTCTCGTGACTCACCCACTCTGCAGAACTTGTGCACGCGGGGGTTTTCACATTTGATTTGTAATTCATTCCTACTTTTCTACCTCACTGTACTTTTTATGTGTTTTAAGCATCTTTGAAAGCAAATGACTCCCCCACCTTAACTGCATTTTATTGGGTCAGCCCTGCTGGTTATTGATCTCTCACAGCAATTTCTGTGCACATTAAACCCGGCCGCTTTCCACACTGCACCAAAAGAGTTTCATTACCGCGGCCGTGTATCTTACCACAACAGGTAAACTGAGAGAGGACAGCTGCAGAAGAAAGAAGGAGAGAGGGGAGAGACATGGGAATAAAAAGATAAACAGTTTGACCTTCTGTTTCTGCCAATTTCCAGCGGTCGACACCACCACCCCCCCCCCCCCCTCACCTCCCTCCTCCCACCCTCCCCCCGCCCTCCTTAGCCTTCTCTTTCCCCACTCTCGCCCTCAGCCCTGTGTCGGACGAATCCTTTTTGGAGGGATAAATAGCACTGCTGCGCTTTGATAGCCCCAGTCCCAAACAGCAGCTACCGATAAATAAAAGGAACTTTCTCCATTTATCTCTGCGAGAAAGAAGTTCCTATTAGGGTCCCCATAGCCGCGGGGCCCTTCCCTCCTTCACTGCACAGCTTTGTAGATTGCCTGCTTGGTTTAAGGTGCTATTGAGTGCTCACCAGGACAATTACATGCCAGGACCCCCCTCCGGAAATGTCCCTCCCCTCCACTTCCCTCTCCCCCGTCCTGTACCTCTGTGCCAGTGTTGCAAGCGAGATGCTGTCTGCGATACGGACCCTGGATGCGAACGGTGTGTGCGGCGCGTCAAGTAATTGTGTCTGTGTGTGTGTGTGTGTGTGTGTGTGTGAGCTCCCTGCTGGAAGAGGGGACAGAGGGGGTAGAGTGATAATGGCCCCCTGAATGGTATGGAATAAAGTATCATTGCATAGTGCCTGGAGTCAGACAGTGATGCTAATGCAAATGGTTTTTACCCCCCACCTTTCTGTCTGGTATAATGATGGCCCCACAAACAGTGTGTATGAAGAAACAGAGCGAAGGAGGTACATAAATAAAAATTGCGCACACCTCGGTGAAATGACTTTTTGTTGCCTTGAGGCAACTTAAGACGCGCCATTACACTTTGCCTGCGGGCCTCCTTTATTTCCTACTTCTCTTGATATATATTTAAATTGTTATCATTTGATGACATAGGGATAGAGATTCAAGTACAGATTTCGGCAAGGAGCGGTAAAAAAAATAGAGGGACCGGACGCGGCGATCTCATTTACAACCGTAACACAAGATGTGTGTTTTGGTTATAGGCTTCACCTTGAGAAGATACTGATATTTCTGGGCATATTTTGGCGATCCGGATGACACGCCATCTCGCGCCCGCGGGTGAATGGTCGTACCAAGGAGACGAGTCTGAAGCCATTGTTTTGTATTTTAAGCACCAGAATCTCTGAGGGGAAAAGTATCGCCACAATCAAAAGTGTGTGTGCATGTATTGAGCCAACAGAGCGCATTGCGGAAGACAAGAGATGGGGGTTCGGACTGGGAAGGGGGGGGGGGGACCGATGGCATGAACCTCCGACCACAGAGGACCGGGGAAGACCGATCGAGGATCGAAGCGAGGATCTTAGGTGCCGGGGCGGCCACAGGAGGCGTGTATTAGAGCTGACTCTACACATGCGTGGTTGGATCGTTGGGCTGCGGCGAGCTTCCCACCACGGAGGAGGAGACCTGCTGCCGCGAGGCTTCTGAAGACGGCCGGCCTGTGAACTGATAGAGAGGCCGGCGCTAATCAAGGAGCCCCCAGGCCTCGGGGCCCCGCTCCTACATCCCCCGTCCTGCGTCTGCCTTCCACTCGCTCCAGTTTTACTCCCGGAGCCTAAGCTCCTTTTTTTTCTCTTTATTTCATGGTGTCAGTTTTCAAAAGGCTTGTCTTTTGTCTTGCGGAAAAGCCGCGCGACTTAGCCGTCCCTTTGTGGAGTGGACTCGCCATCAAATCATTAAATGGTCTCCTGTGTACGGGAACCAAATCTTAAATTGAAACAAAATACACAATAATGAAAGACATTACTGGAATTGACAATGCATTTATAAACTTTGGCCGAAATGCACACCTTCGAGGCATTTCTGTTAGAAGCCCTAACGCTTCTGACAGCTGGGGCAGCCCTATATAAACACTATAAACGGTCACCTCCTCACACAATGCCTTTGTAAAAGATCATTTGGCTTCACAGTGCCCTAATATCTGGGTAAAGTTTCATAAGGGTGCCTTTTAGCGGCCTGAGCTAAGTGGTCTTAGCTGCCTGTGATAGGCCTGTGTGCTGAGCAGGTTCTGGAGATAGCGGCTCTCTGGTGGCACGGCTTCTCTCTCAGGTCCCCGCCTGGCAGAAAGCAAAAGAAAGGGAATAAAGAGGGGCTGGGAGAGAAAGGAAGGGGAGGCAGCAGGGAATTGACACAGAGCTTGGCGAGGAGCCAGAGCCGGGCCTCCTCGCGTCTAATGTACGAACGGGGATTTATTTAAACAGTGAGAAGAGAGGACAGCTTCACAGTGCCAGATTAATTCCGCGTTTTATTCAGAAAATAAAAGAGACTTTGAATTATTAAGAGATAGCAGGATTAGAGGCCTCTCTTTCCAACCCCAATCTACGCTCCTTTTAATTTCCACTTTATTAGAATTCTTTTTGAAGTATTTTAGTGTGGACAAAAGGAGAAGAAGAGAGAGAAAGCAGAAAATATTAAATATCAGTTAAACTGCATTAAACATAAGCCCGAGCCCCCATTTATTCCCCTCCCCCCTCTCTTTTCCACAGTCATATTGATCCTACTCTTTCACTCCTCAATTATCAACTTTTATTGTCGGTTCAGCCAAGTGCAGTGGCCGATTTCTTTTAAATGAAAAGCCTCCTATCTCCTATTCATGCTCGGGGCTGTAGGGCTGCGGTGGGGTTTCTCGCCCCCTCACACTCCTCTCCTCACTTCGCTTGCTTAAACCCCACTCAAAAATGTGTCAGCGAGGGCGATTGTGTGGTGCTCCACAGGAGGAAGAGGAGGAGGAGGAGGAGGAGGAGGAGGAAGCGGCTTCGGTTCTCACATCCCCTCAGCAACGGGTCAGCACCAAGGGGTCGGAGCAGTGGGGCGGGGGTCAACAGGAGGGCAGATGGTCAGACGGCCGTGAAGTGCACTCCAGTGGACTCCCACAGCCACGTTCCATTTGGGCAGAAATGAGGTCACGTCGACGGCCGCCGTCGCCGCGCTGCTCCCTCGGCTTTGATGCCGTATCTTTCAGGCCGCCCCGTGTTTGCTTAACATGCACCTCGTGCCGCATCCACGTCTCGGCTCTCCATCACGGGAGGCGGCTTGCCCTCGCGTTGCTGGCGAGCCGAGCCGGTGCAGTGCAGCTCCCGCCCCCCCCCCCCCCCCCCTCCTCCCAACCTCTCCGCAAATCTCGGCAGCCATAGGAATTTGATTGTGCCGGAGGATTCTCTCTGTCAGACAACCGGTCCATAATCTCTGGCAATTCTTTGTGCAGGAGGATTACCACTGAAAGTGTTACCACATATTTACCACTACTCCACTAACTCTCAACAGGCTCGCCTGCATCCGGCCCCGCCAAAGCTGTAAGCTACGGTTAACATAGGAAATCAAGCTGAGATTTAGGACATCTCCCCTCCACATCTAAGTACAGGCTGCATCTGTGCAAATAATAAGGCTCCAGAGTATTTCTTGACGTCGCGTTTAGCCCAGATTTAACCTCGAGGATTACCTGTGTTCGAAAAGAAAAAGAAACACATCTGTTTATGTGCAAAGCACTTGACATCGTGTTCCCTGGGGATAGATCAGTCGCCCCAGCAGTAAACACGGAGCCATTCATGTGAAAATGATTGCTCTCTAATTAACAATTCAGGTTTACACAAGAGTGAATTGCTAGAAAGGGTGCTGTCTCCCCACATGATACAAATACTCCTACAGACATGATGGGGAAACAAAAGGCGGCGTGAAGAAAGTCAGGTTTAAAGGTCGTAAAAAACCACACGCTGTGTTTTTGGGGCTCGGTTGGCTTTGCTCTCGCGATAGCAATGCAAAGCGCAGGTCAAGAAGCCGTTGTGGCGGTTTCCCCCCCCCCCCCTTTTAGCATCTGTGTCTTATCGCTCCATCAGAGCCCAAGTGTTTCATTCAAAGTCCGACTAGATAGGCCTTGTGTCTGGCTGTTGTTATTGAAATAAACTGGGGCCCGTGTTGCCACCCTGCCCCCCCACCCGCCCCGCGCCCCATCTTGCTTCTGTCTACTCTGAACAAGTGTATCTTCAGAAACACGCCAGCTTGTTATGGTAATGACCTGAATGCCTCCCCGACCCCTTCCCCCTTCTATTCTGAGTGTGGGTGTGGGTGGTGGGGGTAAGGCTTTGCTATTTTTGGGGGGTTCTTCAGGGGGAGAATCCGAAAGGACATTTTTATGAGAAAAAAAAAGCTTAAATGATAATAAAAAAAACCCACATCCAATCATGTATATGTGTAGTGAAGATTCTGGACATTAAATTCAGTCTTAATGAATAATGAAAGTCTATATTCGTGTTTGAATATCCATAGAAAAAGTAAAAATAGTATGTTAACTGCATAGATATTAAAACTGACATCTCCTAATGTGTTTTTGTGGCTGGTATCTCCAATGCGTCTCAGACACACACAGAGACATACACATACACAAACCAAACTATTATGTCAGCCAGACTCGTGGCATAGGTAAGATCTTATTTCCATCATTACAAAAATGCTGGGCACAAACTGACAAGCATAACCTGAGCACTAAATGGAAATCATCCAATATCTGATGCTAACAACAGCCAACAGTCGGGGGGGAAGGAGTCGCTTTTTGACAAGTGGAATCCCTGGCAAATAATCCACCCAGCTATGTCGACTGGATGGGTTCAGGATGGGAAAGAACTACATCGCCGGCTGGGCCGGAACGTATTCCTCACACAGTCGGTCCTGCTGTACTGAGCGCCTATAATTAAAATAGCAACGAATTCAACCCCCAGACAGGAGCCTCTCTAAAAGCCAATCGTGCGGCTAGATATATTTATGTATATATATATTTATTTATTTATATATAAAAAACAGAAAAGAATTGTGCACGAAGAAAATAAACAGAGAACAATGTCAAAACGCGGCGTTGAAAGAATATTGATAAGGATCACCTATTTAAACAAACCTAATGCTTGACTGCTTGTTGTGAGCCACATTTCATACATAAAATATGTTCTGTCACTGATATTGGCCCCTTATCTAAAAGGAGAGAGGCAGACGAAATTTGCAGCCTGTGTGCGAGCAATGGGCGGTTTGTGGAGAGTGATAGAGGCCCACAGCTTGGAGATGCACGGCAGATAGCATCTGTCTGTCTGTCAGGCGTGCAGGCGGGCTCGAGCGGTTAGGAAACACGGGGAGACAGTTGGGGGTTGCGGGGCGGGGGGCGTTGGGGCATGGGGGGGGGGGGGGGGGCAAGAGACTGAGTGGTGAGTGGTTGGGTCGAGCTCTGTGCGGACGGGCAGACCAAAGGCCCGGCCTCCTGAGGAAATAGGTGACTCCCAACACACACAGTCCCCCCCCCCCCCCCCATTCACACACACTCCTCCTCCTTCTCTCACATCAGCGACAAAACCCCATCAAATGCCAGTTCACTTGTAGGATGTTCCCCAGTGGACCGTGACGACAAAGAGGGGAGAGTAAACAAAGCCCAAGCTGCCAGCACTGGGGTGGGTGCTGAAGTGGATGTGGGGAGCGGTGAGAGCAACAGGGACTTCAGGTCATGATCAGTTAAGTCCCGGGTCGTATGTACATAGAGTCATAGAGAGAGGGGGGCGGGGGGCTCATAAAGGGAACGAGAACTCTATCAATGTGAAGGACGGATATTCAGACTTACTACCATACGCTGCAGCATATACACTACCAAAAGGGAAATGTAAGTAAGATAATGATATATAAGTGTGTATATATACTTACTTGTAACCAGCATGCATCGCATCTACCCCATGCCACTGTGCGGGTTGAATGTAAAGCTGTATAGGTGGTCGTCCCTGGCCCTTAACTGTTATGCAATCGGAGCTTTGCCTTTATCACGCTGACCCCCCTCATTACGGAGCTGACCTTGGCGTAAGTGGTGCGGCCATGATGAATTAGCCCAGCGCACTGAGAATAGATCAGCGAGGCAGAGCCAAGGCTGCAGCAGCCCAGGGGGGGGGGGGGGGGGGGAGGATGATGTTAGCTGGCAGGACATTTCCCATTACAGAGGCAAAGGGGTCCAGCTACCACTGAGCCCTCAGCGAAGCGTACAAAAAACACAGCAAGCATCCTCCGACAGAACGGGTTAACTATCCCAAACCGAGTATTGTTTGACGTTAGCATGTAGCACACGTAGGTCTTTGCGAGGCCGAGGGTGCACACGTGCATGGGCATGCACGTGTGAGTGTCGGATGCAACTGCTGATCTCTCCCCACCTGGGCCGTGTGAGCCAGGCCGGATATTTAAACAGGATTATCTGTTGGAATAAGGTCTGAGATGCAAGATGCTACCGTGCTGAAAAATTCCATTTGTCAGATCACTGGCTTTCATGAATACTTAAGAATGGAGTAGATGGGGGAGGGGTAAAAATCAACTGCTGAGTATCCCAGACTAATTACACTTGTAGAACACACTGAAGCATATGAAAAATAAATATATGCACTTAATTGAAAGAAAAGGGAAATGCTTCAAAGTCAAAAATAGCCTACATTTGGAGGGTTGTAGCTACTCGCAGTCACCACGGAGGCAAGCGCCGGAGCAGGAGGGATTACCAGGTGATGTCGCGTTGCAGATGATTGACCTGAAGATGAACACTGCTCCACTTCCCCTCCACCTATTTGCACAGGACTATTAGCGGAACTCAGCTGTGGAGCGAGCCAGGTGCTGTGTCACAATTTGATTTGAGTGGGGAAATTTAACTTACTGGTTATCAACATGCATCCCATTGTGCGAGGTCTCTGTTGGTTACCGTTGTGTCAGTGGTGTCCAGTTCATTTAAGGCTGCTCGGCACAATGGTTCATCCAAACTGATCAATATTCAACCCGCTGTCATAAGTGAATTAAGTCCACAGCTTTGCACATGAAAGTCACCACAACTGGTGCTCAATACATCACTAGTCATTGATTAGACCTTGCAATGACATTCATACATTTTACACAACACGGCTGAGGATCCTTAAACTTCAAGAAAAAAAAAGCCCTTTAAGATTATTAAGATCAGATATGACAGTAATGCAAAATACTGCCTTAAAAATCAATGGCATACCTAAGCCCCACTGAGTAATTATGTCTGTGATTAGTATTGATCAGTGACCTGGCTATGTCAAATTTCCATTTTATTGGTAGAACAGTGTTGAGACACCCGACAGTGCTGGAGACGAGTGTGTGTATGAATGAAATCCCACCATGAAGCGTCTTCACGGGGCTTTTTTTGGTGGTGGATGAGAATATTTTAACCACTGAGGTGATTCTCACTCAAGTGTTTTCTTTTCTGTGTCCCACCATGTCGATGAGGCACCATTTAAAACTACCACATGCCTTCAAAAACACATGCTACCTATTTGATTTGTGCAGTAAAATGTAATGCTGGCCTTTTTATGACAGTTGTGTGTTTTTGTGCACCCCATGAATCACAGGAAGACGGTGGACACAGCACATGACTCAGACATCTTGACGCCGACGCGTCTCTACACCCGCTTTCTCTCTGCTGACCTTTAGGCAACAGAGCTCCGCTGGGTGGTCACGGACCCTGGACCTTGTGGCTGTGAGGCGTCGCGGCTATCCACCACACCACTGTGCTGCCCGATTGAACAGAATACATTTTTCGTGCGCATGGAAGAAGGACGTGCGTGTGACAGGATCGGGACGTGGAGGAAAATCTGATATTCTGCGTTGATTTCCTATTTTTTCGAATGTTACTTTGTACATTCCATATCTTCTTTCATGATTTATTACCTCAGTAAACATTGTAAACATGAGTTTATGGTCTCACCAAAAGACTTCTTCATTACACTGTGATGTTCATTTGGTGGCTTATGCTCCTATTTAAGGTAAAATAGATCACACAGTGGAGTATGAATTAGAAAGGACTTATGATCGCTACCGGAGATGTATAGATGTATGTATTTTACATTTCAACTTATATCCTTTTATTAGTTGCAAATATACGACTTTGCTAACAGCCTGTGTAACTGCTTCAGCTGTAAGAACAGAGATTTTATTACACGCAACATTTTGCTAATTTGCATGGAGGTGGCTCATTAGAACATCTCCTAATTATGTTGATAAAAAGGGTCACTTTGTTGCCTTTGTCTTTCCATTGAAACATATTCTCTTGTATAAATGAATGATGTATAAAAGTATGATTTCCTTAAGATGGTGGTTCATATTGTCCTGATGATTTAGGTGTCGCATTATAATTCTTTTTCACTCTTAGCGTATACTTTTAGTTCTTGCAGCATTTCCCGCTGTGGTTGCAGCCGGAGGGAGAAGAGGCCGAGATCAGTGAGACAAGTGGGAGATCTATAGTTTTTTCCCTGAGACAGATTGTCTGGAAGGTTGCAGAGATTAGTCACATCTGGGGCTTTTAAGAATGCTGCAAATTGTGGCCTTTCTTTAACGCGGGCGATAAGGCATTAAATGAAGGGAGCCGCCTTATCAGCCCACTGCTACCCATAAATCACAATTGCCTGCTCCCCTCCTGTACCCCTGGTGGTTTCTATCTGCATCCTGGGGGCTGTTGAGATCCCACCATCGCCGGCACTACCACCACCACCATCAGCACACAATAATCCCACCATTTGCCTCCTAATTCTCCCTCTGCAGACATTGCATTAGGAGCATTTGCCCATTATGTCTCCACTCTTCTGTTCTCCCTCTCAGTCTCTGCTTGGGTCTGTTGTTCTCTCTCTCCGTGTGTGTATTCACGAGTCTTCAAACGGGGGAATCATTCTTCCTGCGAGTGCTATCAGAGTTTAATCCACAGGAAAAAGAAGAAAAAAAACACCGACACTTCAGCACCAATTCAAATGAATAGAATGTGGAAAACAGCCTTTAATGGGATATTGTTCTCCTTTTGTCTCATTCAAACCAAAAGGAAAATAGAGTGGATAGCATAAGCTTTACTGAGCTTGTTTAAGTGACTCACATTTCATTATTTCTTTCGTTCTCCTTCAATAATTGCATGGCGCTGACAGTGATTTTGTGTTTGGCTGACAGTTTAAATTGCCAAAAACACTGACAATCCGCTACGGGAACAATTTCAGAACAAGAAATCATCTTACAAATGTGTTTTCTAATGATAATCTAACACGTATAGGCATCCTTTTCTGCAACAAAAATAGCCTAGCTTACTTGACTTGAAGCAGAGCATACTGCCATCCCTGTGCTGTCCAGTACCTGCTGCCACTGAGCTTACTTTTTTGTTACAGTTTGATGATTTATAAAACTTCAATGTGTTATGAAACTTAGGCTAAGAAGAAACCCATTCAAGTGGAATAGGCCCAAAAGGAGGTGAGTCCTCGCCAAGTTGAAACAGCAACCAATAAGTCTCACAGCAGTTTGTGAAATAGCCACAAGATGCATCATCTCTCTAAATGTCTGATGAAATCAGGGTTGGGCTTCAAATACCTGGGCAGGTAATTCTTTGCTTGTTGCAAAGCAAAGGTTTTGTGGTCTTTCTTGATATTTCAGGCTAAATCACTGGCTCTGACCGTATATATATATAAAATGAAAACTGAACTACGTGTCTTCGGCAGCTTTGAAATAATGAACACGCACAAAAGCGCTTAAGTTTTTACTCCTAATTACTGAGAGACCTTTTGGCGGGCGCGTGTGCGCTTATCAGCGTGTACCTGTGTGGCAGGTGATAGAGGTGAGGGTGCAGGCGGCCCACGTGGCAGCTGATGGAGCAGCTAAGCCCGAGGAGGAGTTTAAAGGCGTGGGCCTTGGCACCGCGCGTTGTGCTGCCCGAGACCTAACTGGAGACAGATTAAGGACTGTGAATTTATCTTTTGCTTGTAAATGAGTGACTGGCCAGTGTTGTTCCTGCCAGGCCAGGGTATTGGAACAAGAGGCTTAAGATGTTATCAGAGAACGCTGCGCCTGCAGGCACTCTGAAGATTATAAGGCATGGCCAAGAAGACAGTGGGAAAAGTGTTGACAAACAACCAGGGGTTATTATTAAACATTAATTATATGCTAAGCTAACTCTCTCTCTGACCCGTCAACACAAAGCTTATGACACCTGGGGGGTTCCTTCGTGCCTTTATCAAGGTCAGAAGTCATCGGTTCGGCTTGATCGGCTCAAAGCTTAAATAGACAATGAGTATCATGATGAAGCCAAACAACAGAGATACCAGACAATTAGCTTGTGCGAACGCTCCACCGGGTTCTTTTTTATCCAAACCGGAGAAAAGCTGATGCCTCCGGATATCGTTTCTGACCGACTGAGTCGAAATCAGCTGCTCGAGGCTGGGGCGGACAACGCGTGGCCTAAAACGCACACGCCTCGGCTGAAAGCGGCACCGAGTCGGATACACCATAAAGGGGAGGATGCTTTGGGGCCCACTGTGACCAACAGGCTGCTCCTGCTAGCAAAGCCACACACGGCATCTCTATCTCCACGTTACTCCTCGGCCTCACGGATGTGGTCACCTTGTAGGAAAAGCATATATTCTGCGCTGATATCCTATTTGTCAAATATTACTTTGTACATTGCATGTTTCAAAAACACAAACATTGGCATTTTTATATGAATTAATATTATCTTTTCTTTTTCTCTGTCAAGGTTTCCCTGTATTGGCCAGCCGCCACAGGTTGCTTACACATACAGCAGCTAATCCTAAAGCAACCGAGGATGAAAGCAAGTGCGGGATACTTTAAGGACTTGGACTCGGAGGCAGAGGACCTCAACGCTCAGGTCGCCATTATTGGTTTTTGATAGAAGACGCTGTCCGGCGTCGTTGTCGGCTGTCTCAGAGATCAGCTGAAGGGTCCGTACTTGACCCAACATTGGTCACCAGCAGGTTTAAGTGAAAATGACAATAAAGTGTAAAGAAAAAGAGTACTGCCTGTACACCACCCGAGACCCCACTGTGATGTGCAGCCATTCTTTTGACTCTTGTAGTGGTGTACTAGTAAAAATGTGTTGTGTAATCCTGCAAATGTATTTAAGTGCTTTGCATACATTTGACTGAAAGGTAATGCTGTTATTAAATCCAGACCTATTTGGTAAAATCAGGAACATTTATTGCCAAAATATGTTTGACATACATAAGGAATTAGAAATTGCGGGTGATGCATAACATTTGACAATAAGGCCTTGGACAAAAATAATCAAGGTAATGATTTTGGTGTAAAATGCGCCACAAATGACATGATTTTGGCCTCACCAGCTGCCATGACACCTTGACATCTGTTCTGTCAATCTCCCTTCGCCCGGCACAAGAATTACATGCTGGTTTTTGGGAGTTTCACATCCACTCTGAACCAAAGCCACCAGCAGCCATTGAGAACGCCGTGTGAGTGAAGATTACCTCCTGAGTTCTCCCGTATGCCTCCTAGACACCACCCAGCTGCACAGACAGTTACAAATTGGTATTTGGAAGACATGCTTCTGAAGATAATTAGCTTTACTTTCTAGGACTACGCTGCGAATAACAAAACAAGAACTGCAATTTACAAGACCCGAGGGGGGGGGGGGGGGGGGGGGGGGCACGTTGCTGGCACATACAAACTACAACTTCAAACTTTGGACTTTTGAAAACATGGTGGATCCAGGTCAGCGAGGGGGGGGAATTCCTTAATAAGGTTAAATTTAAACTCTGCACACAGCTGAAATTGGACAATGTGTATCCTTGTGAAAGTTAAAACCGGAGCCCTTTTTGTTTGTTTGCGTACTGTAGCCTTGAGGCATCATAACCGATATCAGTATTGTTCCCGTCGTCTGGAGGTTCTACCGTTTCAGCTCCCCTGCACAAAACATCTACCGCCACGACCCTCTGAGAGGTCGCCGAGGCATTCATGCAGCTCCTACTGCTGGATGCAGATGCGTGAAGCAGTTTGGCAACACTTCTCATTGCTGGAATACAAAGCTCTGTCCTTGAAAAGCTCCAAATGATGTCCGGTTTGAAAAGGACTCTGCATTTGAATAATGAAATGTAAACACAGATTTCAATATTGATCAAATAAGCCCAACTAGGTTGAGAGGTGCCTTTCTGGTTGACATCTACATCTTCATTAGGTCATGTTACCTTTTAACAAACCCGAGATACATCATCGGAGGTTAATGAATTCTTGGTTTGAGTCAAGGCGAGTGGAAGTCTGAAAGCAGGAGGTCATTGCTGCCTGGAAGGCTTCCTTTGGAGAGGAACTTGAGCACATGTAGCACAGCGACATTTTACTTTTAGTCTTTTTAATTAAACGGAAAATAATTATAATAATAATGTACATCTGTACATCTGTAGCTGTGTGTACTGAGTGTTGTCTGCCTTCTTTCCAAATGGGACACATTCTGTGCAATACAAAATGCATCGATCCAGCCGACTGATGAAAACAAGATTATTACTTGAAACTTTACATGTACTGTTACATGTATGTTTATTATAGTGACCCGTTTAGCCAAACTCCTTCACACATTCCTAATCTGTTTAAGGCCTAGGGTCTCACATTTGGATTTAAAGGGATTGAAAGAAGAAATAATAGTAATAATGATATTTTTTTCTCACTGCAATTTAGTCAAACTGATAACTTGCAAATTTGGTTCCCCCGCTCTAAGCCAATGGTGTTTAAATGTTTTTGGGGTTAGAATCCTGAAATAATTCTGTGGTTGTTTAAAGCCAACAAAATTTTGAATGAATTGTTATGTTAAAAATATGTCAGTAAATACCCTTTTTGGGAATTTCCAAGCCACGAGTCTCAGAACTGGTGGTTGCCAGCGTGCGGCTAAATGAGACTATAAAACGACGTCATACTGACTTCTTTCTTCATATGACCTTTATTTATAGCATTCCTATTATTAACATTAGCTTTTTACCCCGGACAATTGAATCACGGTTTCTTGCCAAAAAAAGCACTCTTTGTTTTATATTTTTCAAAAACCAATGAAATTCAATTTGCTTTTTGTTTACTTTTGGGTTTCACTACAAAGAATATGTAATCCCCTGCAGTGTTAGAGTTTCCAGTCTAAAGCCTACGGATGAGGAACCACACGTTGGCATTACCTCATTTCATGGAGTCACAAGCCAACTACTTACAATGCATCTATGAGACAAATAGAAGAGACACATGATGTTGTGAGGGTGGGGGGGGGGGGCAAAGAGCTAAGGCCATGTGCATCTTGTGTTGATGTTTTGGGGACTGGGCTTCTGTCATGACATCAGCTGACCTCAAACGAGGACTCAGAGAATACAAAGGATGAAAGATGCGCCAAATGGAATAAACTAAGGCTTTTGGGCATTCTGTTTACCCTTCTCCTCGTGCCCTCCTCGCTGCACCATACTTCAAATAATCCTGCAGGAGATGGTGGATTGTGTGTTCCTTCTAAACTTGACGGCTACTGCTCCTTAAAAAAGGTTACACATTTTGGGAGTGTGAGGCAATAGTGCAAGCTAGCCGCAAATAACTCTGCTGACACTGTCAGTGTTTGACATTTTCATCACAGGTCATCAGGAAGTAGGTCAACATGAGTGTTAGACGCCATGTTTTGATGGTGGCCCCTCAGAGTCAAGGAGCAAGTACTTCTCTATACACAGGAATCGAATGTAGAGGACGGACAAACACACCAATTCCTTCAATGGTTCAAATGATTCCTTCATTCAGGTGGTGGTGGTGCCGTAGCTGTGCTAATAATCACGGCCTGGCGTGCACAAGCAAACTGACCATAAGGACAACGTAAGTGGAGATGGTTTCACCTCGTAAGATAAATAAGAGCTCATGTAATACATGGAGAAATGTCTCAATAGAAAATATAGAAAAACAACAAACACCAGGTCCAGACCAACTTTGAGGGAAAAGGACTCTTTTGTATTTTTTAGATTTCCATTTAAATTCCATTTTTTTTCTACGCAGTGTTGCAGTGCTCAGTATTGCAGAAGTACACTGGGTTGTTTTCCACTGCATTCCCAAATCATTACGTACCACAGAGTTAAAGTTTTCACTAATCCTTTGTGTCCTTTGTGAATTTGGAACAGCCGTTCACGGTTTTAACTGTTGCATAAGATTCTGCATCTGGTTTTGGGTGGTACACAAGTCCATCCCGCCATCCGATAACTAGCATATCCTTTACGCTTCACAGGAGCAGACACGCTGCCTGTCACTCAGTACACCGAGAGGGAGATTTTTCACAGAAATATGAATAGATGTTACAGAGAAAATTAGGATTTGTTTCAGTTTATTTCTTTTTTCTTCACTATTATTGGATCGACACACTATATTCTTATCACAACATCTTTATTTCTAGAGAACTTGATGATCCCCATCCCTTTTGTCCCTGCTGCGGGTCTAGTATAAGGACATTGAGGTGTTGCAGATGTACTCAGATCCCAATGACTTTAGTTACTCTGGTGACCGACTCGGATGACTGTGACTGGACTGTTCAACAATAAGTCCAATAGTTACGTCTCAATTAAATATACTGTATGGTTTTTTTATGTTCATATTCATTTACACACCATGACATTTCTTCCAATTGTAGGTCGTCATTCCGTGACACAAACGATATGACAACCATGGCTAAGAGAGATCTAACAACTTGATGACAGTTAAGCAAGAAATGCACTTATTGTGCTTTGGATAAAATTGTCAGTTAAATTATATGTAATATAATGTAATACAATCTCAACCACAGTGAAGAATTTAACACAAAGTGATCATTTAACATATATATACTGTATATATATGTATGTATGTATGTTGATCACTAAAACCAAATATAGGTTGGTATCGACTAGAATTCTGAAATGAGTACCTCATAACAAATAAATGTTCAGCAGAATCAATGTTTTTTAAATGATTTAAAGGTGCTTAAATCATTATTCAAAGCAATAATGGACAGCCAATGCTTAAATCTGAATGAATTAGTATCTACTAAAAAATAAATCTGCTGGATTTGATTGCTCTTTGCAAACCATCTCAAGTAATTTAATGGCAATGAATTCTCTGCACCACCCACAAAACGTGGCTGCGGGCGAAGTAAACCTGTGACCGAACTGTAATCTCTTTTGACTTTCATGTGTGGACAGAACCTTTGATGTCTTCATCCTGCTTGATGTACATGAAGAGTAATGTGGGGTTGTAACATAAAGGGGGACACTGTATATGACATTGGCAGCTTAGTGAAAAACAACTGAAAGAAACATCTGGTTTCCTCTGCACAGACATTAAACATTAAAACATAGGTTATGATAAAAAAGAGTGTTGATACGTTATTTTCTACTGCCTTTTATGGTTTTGTAAGTTGTTGTTTTTTCATTATTTCTACATTACATCACTATCTATTTTTCTACTTAGCATCGACATATGTGTTATTTATTTATAACCAGGGTATATGTGGACATTGCTTGGTTGTTTCTTTTCTATTGTATACTTTCAGTATATATTCATAATCTATAGTTACTAGTTTTGCAGATATGATGCTCTTGAACCACATATGAATATATATTTGTACATTTTTTTTAAATTGCAAATAATTGTTGGGAACGCCTCCAAACCAGAGTTAGGGGGCAATTACTTTTTCACATAGGGCTAGCTATTTTCCCGTATAACAAATATGTTTGTTTTGTTAAATGTATTCGGGTTATCTTTGTCGATCTGTTTGGTGATCTGAACACACAGTGTGACACATATGCAAATAATTAAAAGACTAGGAAGGGGATAGATACTTTTTCTTTTCTTTTTTTGTACATAGATCTATAGAATGTATTCCTTCTTCCACCTATTGACATGCTAGCATTAGCATGTTGAGCGGAATCACAGCTGTGGTTCAATAAACAAAGAAACAGGAGGCTCATGGTCTGCTGATATTGATGAAGCTTTTGGAGTTTTAACTTCTCAAAAGAGTCTCTGGACTTTGTTCTGGAGGGGATTTTTTTTCGAATCAAGACATTAATAAATGCCCAAATTTTCGACAAATTACTCACAGACCCTTTTGCATCCCTGTCTCCTAAGACTGCTGTGCACTTGTAAAAGGTTAAAGGACGTTATCAAGTTCTTTGTTCTCCTCAGGCACAATCCAAAATTCATCTCAGCCTTTTGCAACCTTCAGCGACGCTGAGCCTTATTTCCTCTCCCCTTTTTTTTCTTTTTTTCTCAAAGCAACATGAAACAAACCAGAGAGCAAGCAATTTTATTGTTCAGTGGTATCTTTAATTGTGATGAAAAGGATTATGTAGATTTCTGTAAGCCTCCTGACAAGACATATTTTAAAGTGAATAGGCCATAGAACAGGAATATGTGTCAGTGGTAGAGGCTTAGTGGAACGTCTTCTCAATAATAGGGTAATCCTGGAGTCTAGGGATCCCTCATTTACCCTCTCAGCCGAGAGATGATGTGCACTGGTCTCCAATTATAGCCCATGGTCTCTTAAAAGACAAAGGAGAGGACTGTGTGTCACTGTGTGACTAAATGTCATAAAGATATTACCTTTATCTTTATTACTTCTTATAGAGAAATATTGAGCAGCATTAGAAGGCGACGGAAAAGTGAAAACAGTTCCTTATTTCACACAAAAAAAGTAACAAACCACTAAATAGCCTTTGTTCAAAGCGACTTAGAATAAGTGGTTTGTCCCTACTGGGCTACTGTAGGAACACAGGAACACAATTATTTTAATCCAAAGATATTATGTTATATCACTGCCAACAGTTCCTCCTGAAAGCTACATACTATTCCTTTTATGTTTGTCTTTAACTCTAACGTCTTTATTTTTTAACTAATTAAATGAAACATACAAAATATATCTATATATTTCTCTGAAAACCATATGATATGAAGCATATGAAGTTGCTCTCTATATCTCTAATTTTGTATCAAACTGATGACATCACAGCGCTTGTTCATGATCCGTGAACACACAGACCGTTTTTTGTGCAGCGTCAGCTAACGGGGAGGCGTTTCCTCTGGGGATAATGAGCAGCACTCAGAAACTAGCCTATAATGTCAGGAAACAAAGCTTTTTGACAGACGCTGTTGTTGTTACACTTTTTTAGTTCCTCTTTGAGGACGCACTAATTTTCTGTGGCCATTTTCATTCTTATATTTTTTATAATATGCGCAAATTCGACACGAGATTAGTAGCTCCTCTGAGAAAATAATTACAGCAAACTGTTATGCTGTTTATCTACTGTTGCTTAAAATGTGCCTGTAACTATATTCATTTCACGATTTCACCAGAGCATGAATTAAAAACAAGAGGTGGAGTTGGCTTTAAGTGAGGATTGACTTCGTGATGTCGGCTGTTCCACTCCACTGACTCCGCTGGAAACAATGAGCGTGAAAGGATGAACAGCAAGAGCTGTGTGATTTGTGTGAAGGATAAACAAAGACTAATTGCCGCTGCAGGTCAGCCTTCCCGATGCATATTCAAAGCAACGGGTGTTGCCGTAGAATTATAGCGGTCACAGTTATTTAATAACCTGAATGGGCAATTTTCGCAGTGAATCTGCAGAGAAAGGGGACAAGAAAAGTTGTGAAGAATTGATGATGGACTCTTTGAGCGTGAGCGAGATAAAATTGACCATGAAATCTGGAGCTTGGAATTAAATTGGTCGGAAGAAGAAGGGGGTTGAAGGCGTGGACACAAGTGCCTTTGTAAAAATGCCAAGGTTAATTTGCACATCAGTTAAATGCATAATTGTATAGGAGATCTGTTTCAACAAAAGAAGCCCTAATAGGGAGAAACGTAGTAAATAGCTGAGATGGTTAAAGTGATTTGTGTTCAGTCTGTCATTTCTCTCCGAGGGCCTGTGGGTGTCCGCGGCTCTTCTTTCCGTGAATTCATCACGTTTGAACTAGAATTCTATCTATCTGTCTATTACACATAAAAGTATACGAAGGTTTCAAGTGTTTGAACTTCTCAGATATCCACTGTTGGCGAAATGTGTCATTGTATCAGAATACACTTGAAACTTTCTTGAGATATTTGATATCATATTATTATATATATTATATTATTTTTTTGACATGGTTAAGTCTGCCTTAATGGGGTATTCAGTGGATCTTGATATATATATATATATATATATATATATATATATATATATATATACCTAAAGACCTATGGCATGCCTGGGAAAGAAATCTCCAGTAAGTTGGATCTATTGTTCCATGTGGGCCGACATTAGCACATCAACTGGGATATTCAGTTGTCTTTAGTGTACTGAAGGATCAGTCTAAATAATTAAGGATGCCTTATAATATCATGACACTGGCCTTTTAAACTTAACTAATCACAAGAGGCCTTTGGACATTATAAGACAGCTTGGACGAACCTTTTCAACAACAAAGAAGTTCTGCTGTTTCTACACTAAAAATGCAAAACACTCCTCCAAAAATGTCTTACTAGGGGCACGCTACAGTTTTTATAAACTGGAATAACTATTTACTACCAAGTTATCAAAACTTTTAAACTTAAAATTGCAATGAAGATGTTGCATTTTATATACAGTAAGTGGTTAAAAATGTATCATTGACAGTGAGGGTTCCAATGAAAGAAGAAAAAATAAAGAAATGATCAATGTACATGTAATAAGTAGAATTACAGATGAACTTGCCAACATTTTTTTCATCCCAAAAAGCTGGACGTACAGATCTTACATCTGCAGTGCACATGAGCGACGGGAACATGTTGCATGAACACATTTGTTGGAGGCTGGAGCCGGCGTAGTTGACAACCAGTGGCTGAATCATTGGAGCCTCCAGCAGCAGAAATGAGCCAGAGATGGCTCATATCAACCAACTTATTCAAGATTGCGCAATTCAAAAAATGGATGTTGGATTGAGAATAAAATCAACCCTCTTATTAACAAGAGATGTCATCGACATCAAAGGCACTTGATTCTGTCACTTGAAAGAGTCTGGTTGGGACCAAGGTCCAATCCGCGGCCCCGGGAGGCCCTTTGTGCATCATGGCAATAGAGAACAAAGAAGGCCAAAACCTTATGCTGCTAAAATAGATTCACCAAAACCAATTGTAGTATATTAGCTTCGAAATGACACGGAAGAACTGACGAGGGTTTCTTCCAGCAGATGGAGTTTCCCCATACCATGAAATTTGTATACTTGGCTACTAAGAAAACAATTCTTGCTGGTACGTTGAGCAGCCTTCCTGTTTTCACTGAGAAAGTGACACTGGGGGAGTGAGAGAGTGTGAAGCCTCTTTAATTGCCTTCGGTCACCCACAACGATGAACCGGAGCGCCACGCAGCTTAGCAAAGGAACCGGGCAGAGGGCCTGATAGATATTTTATCGCCCAAGTTAACGGTTAATGAATTCCCAAAGTGAAATCTGTCACTTCAAAACTAAAGAGGAAGGCAAATTAAAGGGAGATAGAGAGAGACAGGGGAAGAAAGGAACTGGAGAGGGTGACACAGTTTTAAAATGCCCTATCGTTTGGCCATCCCCGGTTTTTCAATAGAATAAAGAAAACTCAGCCTCTTTCTTCTCCTCTTTTCTTCCCCCACTTTCTTTTTTCTCCCTTCCATCCTCCTATCTCTCACTCCGCTTTTCTCTGAAAAAAATTCTTATGAATGATTTATATGTGTCTTGTTATCAGCAACGATTTCTATAGACCCCAACGCATTCACCAAGACATTTGTGGCGTAATTGTTAATTTTAATGCCATAATGGCTTCAGATGGGAGCCCTGATTAGACATTTATTACACAATTAAATGAAACATACTCAAGAATCACAAAAGCCTTCCGTAATTATTTCAGGCCATTAATAAAATGGGCATTAAATTATATTGGACACAAAAGAGAAGTGAAATAGATTTCCATTAGAGCAATAGAGGCAGAGAGGGGTAATAGATCCTGCCTGAATTCACTCTGAAATTAATTGTTGCCCAGCCTATTTCCACACACAGTGGAATAAATGAATGAGAAAAGAGAGGAAGAGAAGAACGAGTTGGTGGCCGTGAGAGTGAGGAGAGGGGGTTACATTAAGAGTCTGTGATAAAAACCTTTTGTTTGACACACAACAATGGACCTTCAATTCAAGAGAGGGAGAGAGAGAGAGGAGAGAGAGAGAGAGAGAGAAGGAGAGAGAGAAAGAGTCGGACCAATTTCAATCTTAGTCCACCCCTCCAGAGTTCTGAGTCGAGGTTATATCCTCTTTTCAAGTTTTGTTGGCTTTTGAATAGACAGCTATCAGAGATTTACCTGCAAATGCATATATATAGATATATATAGATATAGATATATAAATGTGACACTTATAGAAAGCAACGTGTAGGTCACAACGCGAGCCAAAGACCACTGTTAGTTAAGAAAAACTGAAAAAGATTCTTATGACAGGAAATCAATCTTTTCTTTTATTAATAAAGGTTCAAAGGACATCCTTTGACTTCATGACACCAAGTCACCTTCCAACTGTGACATAATGGAGGTCAAACCCGATCCAATCAAAGTCGCTGTCTTTCTGGAAAAAAGTCAGTTTTTATGTAACAGTCTGGCTCTTCATTGAAATATCATAATTATTATATACTATATACCGCATATACCAGAAGAAACTAATTTGTACCATATACTCTCACAATGATGAAGCAAATACAACTAAGATTTAAGTTCCACATTCATATTTCTATGGTAATATTTTCATATTTTTGCAAAGACTGTTAAATGTAATGTGAAGTCAAAAAAGAGAGAGCACATACAGTGGAATAATGAACATGATTTATTATCCCATCGCTGAACAGCAAGATTACGATAGTTAAAACACATCAAAGCGCCAACGTATGGCAAAGACTTTCTGAAACCATTTCCGATGGGAACTCTTAAATTGAACCGTCTTTTGAACTAGCGGTCTCTTGAGATCTTCTGTAAAAGTGCAAAAGAAATGGGAACTGATATCTTGCAAGGCAAGAGCAGATCATTCAACTTAAATTAATTAATCATTCGCTGATACAGATTTGTATTTTTTTCTTCTCTCTCTTTTTTCGCTCTGACCCCAAAAGCTTTTTCATTCTTCATCTGTCGCTTTTACGTTACTTCACATTTGAGTTTACTGTGTTTTTCCTTTTACAAAACCTACAGTCCAGCTCTAAAGCAGCTGTTTGTCCCACCTCTCAACTGCAAACCCTGTAGACAAAACAGGTGAAAAGGCTACGAGATGGGGTTGATTGATATGTGCAATTCTGACACGTTTAAAGAAGCCCTGTGGATTATGGATTTTCCATCCCACTTTATAATTCATCACCTGGCTGAAGGGAGCTGTGTGCATGTCTGCAGAATCGGGTCTGAGACTCAGTGGAGGCACTGTTAGCCCTGATTGTAGGCGATCGAAAAAGAGAGCTTGTTAAAATAAAAGAAAGAATATGTGCTTTCCTATTAAATGCCACATTTCCCGATGGGTGTCTACACTGTTAAATAACCACCAAATTTAAATAATCAAAATATTATATCTCACAATATTCTGTGTCATATTTATAATGAAGTATAGAGCCTGAGTGTCCGTGCTGGGACGGACTCCAGCAGACGTATGTCCAATGATGAGATAATGCTTTGGGCTACAATGAGACTTAATGAGTGGGTATAAGTGTGTCATAAGTCTTAATATGGCCATTTTATTTTAAAGAAACAGCTCTTATGAAATTTCAACATTTCTCCAAATACAGAATGTATGTAGTATGAGAGTGAAAAACATCACAGTTGAGAGCCGGCTGTTGTCTGAGTTCAATTGTGTACATCATCATTTCCTCAGCCATGGTAGCATTTATTTAATTACCTCATGCTTCTAAAGGCTTTACACTGATTACTACATAAATAATGACCATATATATCTTTCATGATCATAAAAGATTATCCCATTAAGTGAAAACTGGAAAATGATGGTCTTAAGAGAGTTGTGTTACTCAAGTTAGACGCCTCGGGCCCTTTCTCACCACCAAACCGGTCGTAATTATTTGCCTGCCACCACAAACAGGAGTGTGTGCCGGAGCTCTGGATTTCACAACTCTTTTCATAATCCATTCACCCTCAAATCTGTTGATCTCTAGGTCTTCAGTATTAACCTCCTCTAGGTTAGGGAGGAGTAAGACAGAGCTACAGGTATGCTCCTTGGCACAGTAATCATAGAGACTCTTCTCCCACGCACGGTGTTGTTCTTGATGTCCATAGTTTGCTTTGCATGATTCCAATGGAAGTTGGTGATAGCAGCTGCACCCAAGATGTGCAAGAACGGATCTGGGAGGTCTCTTTGGGACCGATGGGGTGGCCGTGTTAGTTTGGGACCTGTGAACCAGACAATAGCAGGAAATTAAAGGATAAACATTGGAGACCTTCGGATGAGATGATGTTGTCTTCCGGATGGCAGAAAACCTGTGTGAGACCTGTATGAATACACATCAAGTAGAGACAGAAACTATTGGTTTACAATGAATGTCATTGAAGAACGAACGAATGTTGAAAACTAGGATAACAGAGGAGCCATTGATTGAATTGAATCAGGAAACACATTTTTCAAATAATTGGACAGCGCAAGATTAAGGTGGAAGTGGCTCAATAATAGTCTTTCCTTTACTGTCTGGATGGAGGCTAGTTGTCTATAGTAAGGTAGTGGTTCTATTCTTCCTCTTGCATAGTCTGAACTTGATCTTGAATAAATTCAAGAAGTTGAGAATGTGCCTCGATTTGGATCGCAGCTTGTCATTAAGGGGTGATGGTGGGTCCTGGAGCCAGACCAGTTGAGAACCACTGACCTAAAGGGTTGATGAAAAGCTGCATGCATTTTAGTGAAGAAAGTCATTGTCAACCGGGACTCCCTCCTAAATCCTCGACTGCCGACACTTGTCCTGCACAGTTGAGTAAAGGTGGACTGCACTCTTTTATCCAAACCTAAGTGGTCTCGATACCTGAACCAGACTTCCAGTGAAGACACTATGCGTGTAATCGACACGCCCGACACGTGTAAAACTGACACTACACCTAGTTTGAAGCTTCCGGGCACAAACTGAGGCAAGTTGGAAGTGAGAACACTTCGGTTAAGTAGCACTATTTGTTGAGTTGTTGTATTCACCCAGACATCACATTAATGTAACCTGAATCATCATTACACTGCTCTCAGACAGTATAAAACCATTCAGAGACGAAGAGATTTCTAGTCCTTGATCCAAGCTTTTACAAGAGGAACCTCTGGGCATGGCATGCCTGTTGGACCTGCTAATCTTTGGAGAGCCAATGAGTGATTAAGATGTCACTCATGCATGAGTTAATCACACTATCGATACATGATCGGCATTAAGCAGATGTCTTGTAGGAAAAATTAAAGGGACGGCAGAAGGATTTAGTCAGTTAAGACAAGGTGGTTCTTCGTAGATCCTCTTGACATCTATGCAACTCCTGTCCAACTTTTCTAAATATGTTGTATTGTTGGTATAATATACTGTATATATACAATACATTTGGGTGTTGTCACCAAGAAACTGTCAAAAATGAGTGTGTTTACATGACAATTATAAAAATACATTTATCTGTAAGTTATACAAACCTGTGAAGGACTATTTATTGTATTATATTTTTTGGGATATGCATGTTACGTTATTGTTTAGTAGTTCAGATTCTCAGTTATACTCTGCAAATCTTATCTAGTGAGTCACAGTCTCAAATCCCCTTGCTATGAAGGCCAGCTCTAAATGAGTTTTTTTCCCTCTTAATGAAGGTCAGGAGAGAGTCACATCTTTCCTTTTGTGATAATTTATCCCTATCTCCTCTTATCTCCTTTGCCCCTTTAATCCTAATTGTATTGTATAATTGTGTGATGTGCACCTTGTGGTCTTTGAAGTATCGCCCCTATCCTTTCATTATTGCCCGATGCCTTGAACCTTTGTCAAAAAAAACAAATTCCAGTCTTCTTTGTCAAATCCAATGTTGCAGAATAAAAAAGAGCAGCTTAAGTTTAGTCATTTTAAAAGACTTTATTCAAGACGGACTTCTATCTTACTGAAAAAAATGTAACCACAAAGATGTGATATGTAGTTGGATATTTTCTGTAACATATACTCCATGTATATACCGCTCATTGCTATTGCGATTGCTTCTCATTGTCAATGAGTACTACTTGCAAGCCTATGATGTAAAAAGATATTTAGTATAATGAGCTGAATTTGAGTTTTAGTTTTCCTAGTCGAAATGCAGTTTAATTCCACAGTGACGCTTTCAAACAGGGCAAATGCCTCGGTGGTGGACACCCAGTATTTTAACGTGTGGAAATATAAGTGAAGCTGACAGAAATGATGGCTGAAAGAAGCTGATGTCATGTACCATAACAGATAAATACTTCTATTTTAATAACAGAAATTTGAGTAGTGACTGGTGAGGGCTGACTGACGGTCCCAACTATTCTCCTGAATTACAATTAGTTTTGTTGAAAACTTTAAGTAAAGATCAGAAAAACATTTTTTTAAATGAGCACTACAAGTTAACACTGTATCGTATCTCTGCAGTTCTTAAATTTCTTGACCATTCTCATTTCTGTCAAAATTAGTTAAAAATGAAGATGAAGCATATGATTTTTCAAAAGCTCGTTATAAAACAGTAATAAGTCTGTAGAATAATTTAAAAGCAAAGCTGGCTAATTGCTGGCACAAAATAACTGACCTTCAACCCAGAAGCACATGGTTCGGGCACTTTGTTGTTGCGATTGATTTTAAAGTTTATTTTGTGCCTTGTATTATCTCCAATATGATCTGGAAATAATAAATACCACAGTTTGCATTAATAAAAATATACCTTGTAAAAAGAATAAACTCAATAGACAATGGTACACACCTTATTAACTTGCTAATTTGCAATGAAGCTCCTATGCTGACAATTTTGCAATTGACAGAGAGTTGGGCAACATTAATGTGTTTATTTTGATTCAGGGTGAAAAAATGTATTAGTTTTAAACATGCAATACTTCTTTGACACTGTGAAGACGAAATTGGCTTAAAAATATACTGCTGATGAAAAAAAAAAGTTAGGAAAGTTGTACAGCATGTGAGTTGTGTCTTTCTAATATACATTTTGTCACAGAACCATCACTAAAAGGGATGGAAATACAATGAAAGGCATTGAAATGTCAACCCTAGCTCTTTAGAGTTTTTGAGGGAGAACGCACGTGTGCAGTGAAGAAACCCTCTTACCGCTTCAGCACCATGGACAGTTCCGGTGGGGGAGCTTACCTCAATGCGCTCCGCGGGAGCCCCAGTTGGCTAATAGGCTCTCTGTGTGTCAGGCCGCTCCCCATTCACTTTATAACGCGAGATGGATGGACATGTGTCCTTAGTTAATCCGAGTTTTGTGTGCGTACGTATGTGTTTTTGTGCGCGCAGGCGCGCGCGTGCGTGTGTAACGGGAGGGCTGGCAGGGGGGCACGCCGAATACCTGCCACTTTTCTTGTGTCAATGGAAATGTATTATTTATCACAATAAGTAATTTGGGGTATTTTAATGGATCGGAATGCATCTTTTCACCCGCCATTATTCTTCGAATATTTTAACTGAGCCTTTCCCGTAACACTGTGTTCTAAACCCCATGGACCCGAAAATATTCTTGTCTCTCTTATTCTCCTCGTTCCTTTTTTACTCTCTGTTTTTCTTCACGACGCAATCTTTTCACGTTCATGGAGAACATTTTAAGCTGCATGTTTTTGTTTTTCTAAACAAAGAATGATTTTAGCACACATCATATATTTTTTAGCTTTGTATGTCAAACAATATAGCCACGTCAAATGTCCTCGCGATTATATTTGACACGGAATGAAGAGAAGCTGCAGCTGGAAAAAAATATATATAATCAATCCTTGACAAATGGAAACCTTTTGCATTACTCATTATCTCGTTTAATTGTCGAGGGAACTTCCGGGCGTGCGTTTATTATACAATCGTTTTTTTAAATAAGAACCAGAACCCCCCCTCCCCTCTCGTGAGGCTCAGCCCATAAAATAATTCCCTGGCTATCTAATTCATTGATCTCAAAATGAAGCCGGTGCATATATGGCTGCCTACAAACGCCACATATCAAATTGCAAATAGGCTGTTGAGAGACAGATAGCACGGCATAATTTAAAAACTTCAGAAGAATGCGCCGAAACATGCATTATTCTACCTCGTGGATGCTGACGAGAATCGCATTCTGCGGATTGCAGGAATCCAGACGGCGCTCGTGTTGGGAAAGAGTCGGGGGCGTCCTCAGCTGTGGGCGACATTGTTCTGCAGGTCGGGAGGGGTGAGAGAGATGCCCCCCCCCCCCTACCCCCCCCAAAAAAGGCTTCTTTTTACTTTTGACAATAATTTCAGTGGCATCTAAAGAAACATCCTTGTTGCGGGCTATCGATTTGACGCATGCGTGCGCGAGGAGACGCGCAGCGGAGAGAGAGCGTGAGAAAGAAATGTGGGAATATCAGAGGGCAGCGGAATAAACTCCACTTCGTCCTATTGGGTGGGAGACCAAATAAATTAGTTTGACCTTTTTTCTACTGAATTAAAGTTCCCTGAAAGTAAATATAATGTTGCCACATTTCACCTTGGAAGTGATTTAGTTATTCTTCTTCTTAATTAATTCGACACGCATGTTAGAGATACGTCAATGTGATGTGGTGACATGTTAAATCATCTTCTTTGAGGTGGCGTGTGCAGCCTATTCGTGTAACACACGCGCGCACGCGTGCACAGAAAGATGAGATGATAACTGCAGTATAGGATGTATGTGGGCCTTGCTATGTATATAACGGCAAAGGCCACTTTAAATAAATATTTAGAGGTTAACTAACCGTCTCTATATCTCCAATCACAGCATTTTGCACAGCAAAAATATATAAATCATCTGTCTGCGTTTTGTTTAATAATCACAGCTGAAGGGATCATACATCACGCGCATTAGCCCCCGGGCTATTAGGCATGTGGTCCCCATTGAAATTTGCATTTTTAAAACGATCACTCCGTGCCTCCTTAAACCCACACTGTCAGATCGATGCGAGCTAATGCAACAATTACGGGCTCACAATGGCGGCTTCCCGAGCGTTTACAGTTGATGTAACATTTCCTCGGTGTTTGTAATTCTGTCACAGTGCAAGCCGAGCTTCCCGCACACACCGCACACACGTTCACGTATCGATATGATTGTGTGTGTGGGTTCGTGTGCGTGCTCGTCTGGCAGACTGTTTCACTTGGAAATTGTTATAGTTCTTGTGGCATCCTTTTTAGAGTGAAAACACCTGATCAAACAGTGATGCTAAATATATATATATATATATATATATATATATATATATATATATATACTATTTAAATTGCTTGAAGAGCCTATATCCATGTAACCATTACTACATAACTATTATTAACAGCATTATGATTATTATATATACCTCAGAAATCCCTCTTAAAGTAAATACAACATTATTTGTGAAAAAAAACAACAATTCTACCATGGTGTATTTATATGTACGTGTCTGTGCAAAGCATCACTAGCACGGTACCGTCACCTCTGTGGTTCGAAGTCAGGTTTTAACTGGAAAAAGGGGTTGAAGGTCCATGTTTGTTGCGATTCATTACATTAAATGGATTCGAGGAGGGATCCTGAGTACTTTACCCCCCTCCCTCCTCCAACCCCTCTATCCTTATTTCTTTTCCCTACTTATTCTTCTTTCTACAACCAGCGGTCTTTGTTTATGTTGTAATGTACATATATATAATTCTGTTTCATGGGCGGGGGGGTGTTTGAAGGTATTGTAATAGCCGGTCTTCGTGCTGATTGGGCGCTCAGGTTGGCGAGTGAACGCCCTGCAGATTATGTCAGATTGCGTGCGGGGAACCAAACCAGCCCAGCCTTTGAACTTCGCCGCTTTTGGCTCGTATTCACGCTCTTCCGCTCATTTCCAAACCAGGTGCTTGACGACGAACCTTCGGCGCGGGAGAGAGAGAGAGAGAGAGCGAGAGGGAAAGAGACAGATAGACAGAGAGAGAGAGAGAGAGAGAGAGTGAGAGAGAGAGGGGGAGAGAGAGAGGGAAAGAGAGTGTGTCGCAGCAACAAAAAGAAAATAAGACTTTTTTTTTACGACTCCTGCAAACTGACTGCGGAACATTGCTTTCACCTTTGTGGATTTCTTTACATCTTACGTGTTTTTCCCTCCTCCCGTGTTTCCCGCTGCAGTCCTGAACGAGATCTGTCACCGGACTTGAACGCGGCGCTGTGTTTTTCAAACTCTGGGAAAAGCAAAACCCCGGTTCGCTGGATTCTTATTCTTATTATTTGATTCTATTTCATTTTTGCCGTCCCGCACCCCCTCCTCCTCCTCCTCCCTTTTCCCCAGACTCAGAACATCCCCAGACGTGGCATAACTGGTAGGTCTGGCATCTGGACAGGTGAATAGTTCCCCCCCTACCTCCCGGCAACAACTTTGTTTCCCCCCCCTCGTCGGTAACATTGAGGATAAAACAAGTCCACTTTTATTTTTTTTTATTTTTCTAAAAAGATGTCGAAGCCTGCCGATCACATCAAGAGACCCATGAACGCGTTCATGGTCTGGTCCCGGGGCCAGCGGAGGAAAATGGCTCAGGAGAACCCCAAAATGCACAACTCTGAGATCAGCAAAAGGCTCGGCGCCGAGTGGAAGCTGCTCTCCGAGTCCGAGAAGAGGCCGTACATCGACGAGGCCAAGCGGCTGCGGGCTCAGCACATGAAGGAGCACCCCGACTACAAGTACAGACCCCGGCGCAAGCCCAAGAACCTGCTGAAGAAGGACAGGTACGTCTTCCCTCTGCCTTACCTCGGCGACAGCGACCACCTGAAGGGACTCTCCGTCTCGGCCGCGGACTCCCTGCTGAGCCACTCGGAGAAAGCCCGGGCGTTCCTGCCGCCCACCTCCTCCCCGTACTCCTTCCTCGACCCGAGCCAGTTCAGCTCCAGCGCCATCCAGAAGATGACGGAGATGCCGCACGCGCTGAGCGCCGGCGCGTTGCCCTACGCGTCCTCTTTGGGATACCAGAACGGCGCGTTCGGCGCCCTCGGGTGCCCGAGTCAGCACACCCACACCCACCCGTCGCCCACGAACCCGGGCTACGTTGTCCCGTGCAACTGCACGGCCTGGTCAACGTCGAGTTTACAGCCCCCGGTAGCCTACATACTTTTTCCAGGTATGACCAAGAGTGGGATAGACCCATATTCATCCGCGCACGCCACCGCCATGTAACCCTCAAGACTGTTTTCTTTTTCTTTTCTTTTTTTAATTCACTTGAATACTGAAATGCATGTAAATATATTATGGACAAAGCGCCCCGTTTAAAAAAGAGAGAGACGCCTGAACAGTATTAATTGCCTTGGACTTGTTATGGCAAAAAAAGGAGGAGAAAATCCCCCCCAAAACTTTTCCAGAAATCCAACAAGTTCCCGACCGGAGCAAAAGAGCTTGGATATGGTGTACAGGACGGTGCCCTGTGAACTGTAAGAAATGTAAATGTTATAACGTTTATGGCAACCAGAAATAAGGAGGCCTTTAACTTTATTTATTGTGTACATTTCAATGCCGATATGATGACATGTGTTGATTTTTTGATATAGGAAACTCTTTTATTTGGAAAAAAAATTGGCTTGCACAATTAGCGTTCTTATTTCCTGTATAGGCCGAGGTAGTCTACATTTTGGCAATCGTAATTTCACAATGTTATAGGTTGTAAAAATCAGGACCCACAGGCTGGATTATATACGGGAAATATTGTTTGTATTTATCAAAAACTTGGCACATGAAACTTGACGGTCAATTTAAGATGACACAAAAAAAAGAAGAAATAATCATTTAAGTCCGAATGTTTTCTTTTTCTTTTATTTACCTGTGGTTCTGTGCTAATATAGTCTCACGCGTCATTTCGTTTCTTTTGATTTTTTAAGGATAACTTCTATTTGAATTCAAGGAGTTACATGTGTATTATCATCTAAGATGGTGATTTTTAAAAACCTGTCATGTTATGGAGAGGATAATGTATCTAGAAGGTTGATACCTCCTGGTCTTTGTTTAATTGCTGAGCAAAGGCATTTCGAATAAAGACAATCTGTCTTCAACACTATCAATTTCCTGTATTTGTAGCTTATTGGGCACTTGAGATGAGACAGATAGGAGCGCTGTGCGTGGGCGCTGCGGGGGGAGTTCAACTTGGCAGAATGAGGCGTATTCTAAATCTACATACAATAAAATACAACTAATTATATTAATAATGACCGAAATTAAGAGATGCTCGCAACAAAAATTCCGGGAATGCTTATATATATATATATATATATATATATATATACTATTATATATACTATTATACTATATATATATATATATTATACTATATACTATTATTTTTAGTAAAAAAAATACCGAATACATTGACATACATACTATTAAATAACAATGACATGATAAAAAAGATGGTATGTTTCCTAAATGGATCCTCTCCTCGTATTTAATTCGCACCCTCAGTGAAATGAAACAGGTTTGGGCACTGTGCGGTGGAGGTGTGTTCATGTTGTCGATGTGTTTGTGTGACTGCAGGATGAACCTGTTGTGTGATCTCCTGACGTTTGACAGTTCCGAGGAGGCCTCCCCAGAGGGGTTCCGCCCTGCAGTCCTACTTGTTTGACTGCTTAATCACTTCAAGGGGGGAGCAGTCTTCTTAATTATAGGTTCTACGAATGGAACAAGCGAGTGTGAATGTGATTTCTATTTTTACCCTTTGTCTTCCCTTATTCTTCTTCCCTCTCTCTCTCTCTCTCTCTCTCTCTTAAAACGTGGTGGCTGCCGTCCACTTTATTGCGGTTTTGAAGAAGAGAAAAATAGAAATCTCTGCTTGTGGTCACCTCCCCTGCCAAAAGAAAAAAGGAAGGTGTTGCAGCCCACATTATTCCGATTCACACGTGTTTAAACCCGCCTAAACTTGCACAAGTGATACAGTCCCGAGGAGGAATCGTACACGCGTGGATAGATTTAAATGTGAATTGCGGCCCGTTTCTTTTCTTTTTTTGTTCCCCTCATCCCGCTCACTGTTAATGGGGATCAGGATTGGCGGACCGCGGTGTGCCTCGCCTCGCATTAGAAGTTGCATTAATTAAAATTCCATTCCCACATCCAAATTGTTTACTTATCTGCCAGGAACATATGCTGCGGAGAAGTTAAGATTCGCGATTCTGCACTGTTGCCCAAGGTGCAATTCAAGCCTGGGGAAGGGAGGAAAGGAAGGGAGCGAGGCAGGGAGGGAGGGAGGGAGGGAGGGGGGGTCGGGAAGGAAAGTGGGGGAGAAGACGGGTAGATTCTTTTTATGACAGACTCAGTGCTTATCTAAGGCTTTAAATTAGGGTGATACTTCATTGAACCGAATGTGAAGTTTTACATCAAACCCCTAAAGCATCCCAATTCAACTTTGAAATTAGACAATTATAATTACTTTCAGGAGTAACAGCAGACGTGGATATTTTTTTTTTCTCCATCCCTTTTCCCGTGATGGAAATGAGGCCAATAAGCGTTCTTCTGTTGTTTCACTGCTATAGAGTTTGGCTTTGAGTGTTTCTTACGTTTCATTAACGCGCCGCGATGCGCTCACCTGTAATTATCCAATTTAGTCACGGGAATAGACCGCGGGTTTCAACGCCCTGAAATAAATAACCTTAACGATAAACGCACTCTGAAAAGAATAATGGGAGGGAAATTATGATTTGAAATTATAGGGAGGCTTTTAAAACCTCTCTTTAACTCTTCCTCCCTTGCACACCCTTCTCTTGGCGGGTTTTATTGGAGCACAACAGAGAGAATTCAATCTGCCTTATCTCTGCAGGACTCCTTTTCAGCGCAAGATCTGAGGGAGGGAGGGGGGGGGGGTAGTAATTGTTCTTTATTTTATTTAATTCAGGTCATTTATATGCTTCATTTGGCGATAAAAGCCAGCGAGAAGAAAACCATGTACGGCAATTTTTTTTAAACTTCTTTTACCCCTTCACAAGATTCCAGCCCCCTAACAAAAAAACAAGGTTAAACTGATAAATGAAAATAGCGGGAAATCAATTAAAAGCCGTGGGACGTTTACAAAATTGTTTTAACGTCATATAATTTTGGATGGATGTAGTTTGATGGATGACAATATTTGTTTTGTATTGGTGTTATTTTCCTAGAACCAAAAAATGAGGGGGGTCATCAAAATTACTATTGATGCTTATATTTCTGATGGCACTGTCATTCTTCTCTTGATGAAGAAGAGACGGTCATAAATGCGAAATATAAAACCTCACTTATCAAAGATTCATTCATTTCTGGTGTGTGTCAACACAATATTTCACACAAATATATATTTACAAATTCTAAATGAAAAATAGGGACGGGGTGTGGGGGTAAACTGATCTAATTTCAGCATAATAAATATTGTCTCCGAAAGACCTAAAAAAAAGAAGAAAAAAAATCATCACTGTCTAAATCCTTAGCCTGTATCTAAAATTGAATCTGGGATACCATTTTGACGGGAGAAAGAAGTGAAACCGTACAGTTGTGTTGTTTGAAGACGCGGGGGGTTGAATTTGGGGGTCCCTGAATTCTCATTTGAAGGAAGCGAAATCGTGAACGAGCTGATAAAGAAAGAAAGAAGAAAAAGGGAAAGAACGGGGGAAGGGATGAGCTGAGAGAGAGAGAGAGAGAGAGGGGGGGGGGGGAATCACGCCACGGTTGTTTAATGCGACGCGCCAGTCGGGATAAGTGATTCACACCGAGACTTTATTCCCTTCCAGACGCATATAAAGACAGTGCGCGTCTCTGTTTTTATTTACCACGCATGTACATGTGGGCCTACACTCTGGAGTTCATCGGATACAGACGTGCGTCACATGCTGCACTGAGAAACGATTCAAACTTGCACATCACTCCCATCCATCACGTCCATGTTGCTGCAGCGCTCAATGCGGCCAAATCGATTCACTTGCAAACAATGTTCTCAGTCTTATAATCATTTCAGATTGAATTTCCTCTTTCGTTTTCGCACTTGAAAACTTTTCCTGCAGCTCTTCAGGCCTCCCAACCTTCACCCTGATGCTGCTGATGTTGCTGATGCTGCTGGTGGTGCTGATGCTGTTTGCCCTGGACGTCACCTTATTACTTGTATACATCACTTAAATATTTCCATACTATTAAAACCTGCATATCAGACATATTGTGCACATGACATGAAAATTTCAACTCGAGATTTTGGATTTTTTTTTAAAATTTTTATCGTTTATTTATTAGGCATAAAGCCGCGTTAAATATAATTTCAAATGTTCAATCCCGAATGGCCTCACACTGTAATCCATAAACAAATAAAGGTATGACCTCTAACACCCCTTAGATTTTTTCAATGTGTAACTTTTCAACATATTCTTAGAAAAAGTCACCCCGGTGTTTTCATTGAAGCAAATGGGTAACGTGCATCTGTGATGTCACTGATGGCTTAGTCCCACTCACTCAAAAAGCTTTTCTCGTATAAGACTCACAGGGGACCCCCAGCTACCCAGGAGTGACTGATCAGAATTTAAGAAAAACACCAATCGTCTTCCAAACTTTTTCTCTTGTTCATTCCCCTCAGAACAGAGACACAAACAGCAACAATCACGATAAAGTGATCTCTTCTATCTCATCTTAACTTATCTTGCCACCCCTCCTCAACCATCTCATTAGGGGCCCTGGACCGACAGGACGGGAACAACCCTCATTCCATATCTTCTAGTCGAGATTATTATTTGGGCTATAGCGGCCTCATGGAGCAGCCGTACTGTTATCAAAACTTTCTTTCCCCAGAAGCCGCTACCAGCTGGTGACCACACACTGAGATTAGCAGGCTGCTTGATTTCCTCATGCATATTTATTACTGTGCACGTTCTGCTCGCTCAGACTCCCCGCATGCTTTAAGATGTCTCATAATTTACAGTATGTGTGCAGCGGGTGTGCTGGGTGTGTGTGTGTGTGTGTGCATCAAGGTTACGTTTGAGTCATTGTGCTATGGCTTTGTTGCTGAATCTTCACACGTCAAACTGTGCTCATTAATACTTCAGATGCCTTTTGACTCATCAAGATACAATTTTTTTACTTGCATATGCTACGCCCAAACATATATATAGAATTATAAAATGCTTAGTGTGGCTGAGGTTTTGTCAAGTCACTGCCATTTACATTGTGTTGAAGAGGTCTTCTTTGTCTTGTACAGTTTTTTTGGGGGAAAAGCAATTCAGCAGTAATGCACATATTCAGTAACATCTATTATTGACATTTATTTGATATAAAAACATTCCCATTGGAATAAGACAGTGTGGTTTAAGTCGGTATTAAAAATTGTGATACAAAACGTACCAAAACAGCTATCATCCATTTATCCCTACTTTCATCAATAAAGTTGTTCTTCTCAAAAAGCCAATGTTTTTTTTAGATTTTATACATTTCAAAAAAAGGTGATATTCACATCATATAACAATATAACAATCTCCGGGATATGTGATGAGGACACTCCCTGCAGGAGGATCCAACACAACATGATGGTGGGCGCTGAATGGAAAGATGGGTTCAATCGGATTCCGACTTGAGTGACTTTCTCACTTTGTGTCCAGTGGCTGAGCCCAGTGTGGACAACACACACTCTGATGTTCATTTTTCATGTGACCTTTTTATTAACTAAATGCCTAAAATTGGCACGTCTAAAACATAGATGGCGAATGGTACCAGAACTAGGTTGGGCTGCTGTAATTGTGACCTCAGGAGCTCGTAGACACTGAATGAAATAAAGAGAGCACATGTTTTTTTGGAAAGCTGCCAATCAGGAATTTTGAAGCTGATGAATTCCAAAGAAGGTAAATAGAGGAACCCCCCCACCCCCCCCTTGTGATATCAAGTTGTCAAACACACACCCGTGAAGGGCGGATGCCCCCCCCCCACACACACACACACACAGAACCATCCGAGCTGATTCAGTGCCTTCAGCGACTTCAGGTCGAGGGCAGCACTGGCAGTCCAAGCCAATGGAATCCCCTGGTAAAGAGGATGCTAATCGTAGCTTCTTGTGCCTGAGCATGTCTTCCTGGGCCAAATGAGATTAGAGGGAGTGGGATACGGCGAAGCGACGTGCGTGGGGTTCTGGAGGTGAAAGGTAAAGGCACTTATCAGGAGGGTTCCCCCTCGGGGTCCTCGACGGCTGACTCAATCAAAACCCTGCACGCACTTCTCACTGGATTAGACTAATCAGGAAGGAGCAGGGGATGTATGGACCACTTATCTGAAAAAAAAACATTGGGCTCTCTTTCCTTTTGAAAAGACCCTACAGAAATGTTTGTTAATTTTATTTATTACAGGATGCTTGTCGTTGTGGCAATCTTCCATGGAATCATTAAAAAGAGCTCCTCCACTCACTGAAGGCACGCACTGTTTACACGCAACAAAGATAGAGACGTCTTTGATGTTCCAAATACCCCCCCTCCCTTCACTCATTGTCATTAATATTTATATATTTACTTAGATTTTTTTCCCTCAATTTATTTGGACTATTTGTGTTTTTCTTGCCACAACAGATCAGACTGATGGAAGGTAGTCAACATAACAAAAGACCCTGAAAGGTATATGAATATTTATTACCGGGACAACTTCAGAGCCAGACAGGCCGTTAGCAGTCAAAAGGAATCGCGAGAAGATAACAGCAATTTTCACACTTATGATTACCTTCAAATTAATCTCCATTTCTTGAAGGGATGCGGGATAGTTGACTAGCATATCTTTTCCTTCTCGATTAATAAAAGTTTTTTAATCCAAGTTGCAGCTACTTGTTTGACAAAATAATCCAAAAAACAATTGTGCATATTAATGGGAGAAGATGTAGAAGAGGGTAACACACAGGACGTAATGATGAAGGTACAACACTCCAAGCTAGTATTGCAGTGAGACCTTTTGATGTATGTCTTTAATTTATGTCTTTCATTCGTCATTCATTACAACATGCAGTTTTTCTCAAGATCCCAAATGTTTTTTAATGAGAGACTATACAACTTGAAGGTAACAACTCATTCATCCTCCTTCAAGTGAAAAGTTGACTTATTGCAGTTTTAAAATCCACCTTTATTCAAAACAGTACACTGCCCTACTTATAGCTAATGGCAGCCAACATCACTGTAGCTAATGCTAACGAGCATTGCTCTGCATAGCATGAGTCAGTTCACTGACAATGACTAGGCATTACAACACTATTTACACATACAGCGGGTGAAATAATGTCATTTTTCTAAGTAAATATATTTCCAAAGGAGCTATTGACATGAAATGTTCACCAGATGTTGGTAACAAGTAATACAAATAAACCAAAACAAACAAGTTCAGAAATAGTTATGTGTAATAATGTGAAATGACACAGGGAAAAGGTATTGAACATGCTTACTGATATTAATTCAATAGTTTGTACAAAAACCTTTGTTGGTAATGACAGCTTCAAGACGGCTGGCTGTGAGTTTGGGATCATTGTTTTGCTGAAATGTCATGATGGGTGCTTTTACCCACCATGGGAGGTGTCTCATGTGACACCTTGGCAATGAGACCTTTTTGTAGGACATCAGTTGGGACTGAACCAGCTGATATTAATTTGCACTGACTGGGTCTGGATGGTTTTTAATTACTGACAGTTTTCAGCTGTCTCCATACCTTTTTGCACCTCCTTTTCTTCATGTCTTCAATACTTTTGCCCTGTGTCATTTGACATTATTACACAGAACTTCTTTCTTTTGTTTCTTCTGTATGTATGTATTACTTGGGTGGTTACCAACATATGGTGAACATTTCATGTCAATAGCTCCGTTGGAAATATATTTACTGAGAAAAATGGTGACTTGTTCAATACTTATTTCACCCGCTGTACATGTAGAGGACACATAATGGCGGTGCTCTCTGGGTGCTTTACAAGGCCACGTTCTCAGCCATCATTCATGTTACATAAAGGCTGATGCTGAACAAATCAATAATATGTGCACTGACAACGTTTATAGGTTAAAAATACCCAGTTTGGCAATAACAATCACATGAGTAAACAGTTTTTTTTTAAGGAATTCACTCGGGGAGATTGTAGTCTTCTGTTTAACACAGAACAGTCAGACATGACTAACAAAAGAGGTTTTGTTGGAATTCCGTCCATCTGCCTGCAACTCTGGAGCTGAGTAATGGTGTACACATCATTTTCACGGGCTACTGTCCTTGTTCTCATGTGCTAACTTGTGGGTTTGCTTGCTTGTTGATGCTGTAAGTGAATGAATACAAATGGTCAGGGCCTGATGCAACCAAAGAACAACATTGGGTTCCTTACGGCTAGAGTTTAACAAGGACAGTGGTTGCTTAGACATTTTTAAATATATCAGGAATTAATTTGTGAGCAATGCTGCAGTCTTTTGGTTTGTATTGAGTTACCTTGCCCCTGGTAGCAAGACTCTGAATAAGATGTGGCCCCTTTGCTCTCCATTCAGTCTGTAGAAACACAAAATGATGTGCACTGTACAACATTGTTATCGCCGCCAAGCAGTACAGTTATGCAAACTAATTATGAGGGCATATACTTGAAGAAGCGCATAGCAGAAGATGAATACGATATCAGCCTTGTAAAGAGGCTTAATTTCCCCTTATTGTTGGAGAATGTGAACATTCAGGTGCCTCCCAGTTCCTGACATGATAGCTAGCTTCCTACAAGATGCTTGGGTAATTCACATTGTCTCAATTGTTACACTGTTTTTGGAGGCTAAATAATCATATCTCAACCTTCAGAGCTTATTACACACATGGTATGTTAGGTTTTCAGGGAATGCCGTTATGCTGTAGCCGCTACACGACTCTGACTCATGAATCTCATTCCATGGAATATTTTCATTCCTACGGTATATAAATATTTTTTGTTGCTGATAGTAGAAAACACAAAAGACATTTTAAATAAAGCAGAACTCATCTGTGCCGATCACCGGCAAATCCAGTATGTCACTTGCATTGGTGAGATACATAATTGCAGCATGTTGTGTCAAAATGAGATCAGTGGTGACATAGATATTGTGTGTGACAAATGGATGAGCAAAAAATATGCAGTCTGCATGCCTGCCATGCATCTGTAAAATCAGTGTTAGTGTGAAACAGCGGATGCGTGCAAACCCAGCCAGCAGCAGAACAAAGATTGAAAAGCTATTAAATGTACTTACTTGTTTTACGTGGCAGCTGTTGCAGCGCTTCCAGAAACAGGAGCAAGGAAAGCTAAAAGCAGCTTCTCTGGCATATCTGCCTTCACTTTGCTCTCCTCTGGTTTCGTAGTCAAACTCAGTTTGTAGAAGCATTAAAAAGAAAAAGAAAATAAAGACTTGTAAGAAGACATGTTTCCTTTCTTTGTGGAGAGATTACAGGAGCCTGAGTGCATTGCTAGCAGCTGCTAGCAGGCTGAAAGTGACATATCTCAAGGCCTGGTCCAGTCGGATCCACCAGAAAACCCTGTGTTAAAATGTAAAAATGGGTTACGAAAATATCTGGTGTTGACTACATCCATTCCTTATCCACAGTTCTTGAGTAAATCAAATCGAATTGACATGTAAACAAGAAACAACAGCACAGCCACTGTGTAAATGTTTTCGTAGTGTACAGTGAGGTGTTTTTGAATGACAGAAGTGGAGAATGATGCCCCCGCTGCGTAGTGTGAGCAGCTTCCTGACCGTTTGGAAAGCATTTAGTTTGAAATTGCAGTGATTCAGGCTTCGGGGGGTCGGGGATGAGCAACTTGCAGGGGCCACCATGCGAATGTAATGGGCTGAAAAAAATGTTTGACATTCGATGTGCATAAAGCTGAGGCTCAAGCTTCCTCTTTGAAATGAAATAGGCCAAATAATCTAAATTTAAAGCCAGGTTAGATACAACATTTTAAGTTCATGGCCAAAGTTCATCCGGTGTTACTGATATTTTGACACATTGGAAGACTCTATAACAGAGCGCATGAAATTAGGCGGAAATAAACTCTTTTGATTTCTTGCTTTCCAATTAAGCTTTTTTAAAAATATCCAGTAGGGATGGATCTGGGCAAACTGGGCCAGAGTGTTGGTGACTTTTGAGAGGGCCACACCATCATATTATACCAGCTTCTTTTGTCTCTGTGGAAAATGTCAAGACGTAATTGATATATTTCACACTGTGCTCTTTATCTGTGTGCCATGTTTCAGGTTCTATGATCTGGGTTCACGCTGACCTTTACCAGTGCACTCTTTTCTCTCGCCTTTTTTTGGTGCCTGACTGAAAATAGCTCAATACGATTTCAATGGGGTGTCTTTCATTTGAGACAATCTTCTCTCCCTTCTCCTACTCCTTTGACGATGGCTATTTACTTTGAGATCCAACTTTTCAGCATGTTGTTTGATCTGAGATTTACTACGGGCGCTTTGTCCACCGAGCTCCGAAAAGAAGAAAAAAAGGATCCTGTTCCTCGGCAGATGCTTCTGGTCGTGGCGCATTTTCACTCAAAGCAAAGCTGACATTGTGTCTTCAATAATTAATGGAAAAGCTCCTTTTTAACATAGCACTATATAAAGTAAATGTGAAAATGAGCTTAACATTTTGGCAAGTACAATCCAAAAAGGTCTGAAATGATGTATACTTCTTTTTTTATATGTCTGTTTAATGAGTCCTATTTCTCCGCCTTCATGACTGACCATGTACTCAAAACTGAAATAGTAGCACATATTTACCCCATGTGCTATTCTAGGTTAACAGAAGCACTCAAGAAAGCCGCTGGTCTTCATGAGCCAGTTTATCAAATACTGACATTAAACGACTCAATTAAATTTTTAACAACTAAAATGTTCTTTTATGTGTTTGAAAGAAAAGAGTGCAGCAACATGCAGAACTGTGTGCTACCTAAGAAACACTTGATCTATTGTGTAGGATCACGTATGGGCAAAAGGTTCATGATAAATTCCTTGATTCCCACTATAGCCCCATATTCACTTGTTTTACCTTATTTAGGGTGTACAATAACCCCATGTGTTGCACTATGCCACACATCTGGGGTATGTAAATCTATAGCCTGGAAGCAACGCCACAGATATTTCACCCAAACTAAGTATTTTTAATGTAACTTGAGAATTGTGAATGATCATGCCAAGTTACAGCAGTTGTTCCAACATGAATCTAAAATGTACTTCAATTGAATGCGCCTTAAATGCTCACTCAGTTTCAGTAGATTCATGTAAATATATTGTACCTTGTCCCACTGTTCTGTCATCATGAGAACAGACATTCATAGACGTGGCTCCTGGTCCTTTTAACTCACAGAGAACCCCTCAAGGTGTCAGTAGCAGTTGTCTGCCCCTAGTGTATTTCTGCTGGAAGCTCCCACAAAGGTTGGATGCTTTGTAAAACCAAGCTACATACGATATACTGTATTTGAGCTGTACAGTAATAAGGAGGCTACAGCCGGCCACCTGGTTAGCGGTTCGCCCCCGTTTCCTGTGCTCATGCTAAGCTAGGCTAGCGGGCTGCTGGCTCAAGCTTCATAGACTTGTATAAATCTTCTCATCTACTACTTATTCACCTTATTCAACAACAACAATACAACAACTTTTAGACATATGGTGTGTTATGGATGTGTCTCTGGGTTTCAGTTGCATGCCACGCTTCTCTTTAATACAAGCATACTTTTTTGGTGGAACACAGAATGTAATTGTAAGTCTCTGGGGTGCGTATAGGCCATTATTAAAACCAGCCCCCACTATCTCCACCCCTCTTATTGAGAGCACAGTGCTGGAAAGCTCCCAGTTGTTGAGAGTCCCGAGTGTTGCAGAATGCTCACGTGCGCCTTGTCCTCTTCACTTCCTCCCTGTCCTTATCTCTCGGGCATCCACACAGCCCCGAGCTGTCCTGGATTTCCTGTACTGCAGCATTTCTTCTGCACTGGTGACCTTTAGCGCAGGTCATCGAAAATTCCTTATTCAGGCGGCCGATGGGGGAGCTTCTGCTTGCTCTTCTGTTTGAGGGGAAGAAAATCCAGGTTGTGGCTGATATATCAGCAAGTCTACAATATCATTCACTAAGGATGGATAAGATAAGCTAATGTGCTGTTTAGGCGTAAAGACATGCTGCATAAGAACATGTTCTTAAACCTTGGATATTTTGCAAATATTCAAGCTTTTTCTGGCTTATCCAACTTCTTGTTGGTGTTTAATGCAGTTTTCTAACACAGTCCTAGTATTGTGGCCTACTGTTGCTTATATATGCAAGGCCAGCTCTGTTTGTTAAAGTACACAATGAATTCAGTTTCTCAAGATCAAGTTAAGATGATTAGTGAGATATAAATTGCACTAAGTAAAATATACTTCTGCTCTACAAAAGAAACCTTAACCTTCATTTTTGTATTCATATGTATGTGCCATAACAACAATAATGGATCGTTTGTTGGCTCAGTAATTCCCAGCTTTTAATAATCAGTGACCTAACAAAGTAAAGGCCCACTTGCACTATTTTCCCATTAATGGAGTCTCCGTGGCAGAGTACAGTGGGTACAGTTAGGGGTCAGACACCTGACCCCTAACTGTGCTCTCTGGGCGCTTTTACGGCAACACACGGCTCCCACTGTGTGGGATGGGTTTAATGCAGAGAAGAAATTCCTGTACGTGTAAAATTATCCTTGGCAATAAAATGGCTTCTTCTTCTTCTTCATCCTGTCATCTACACTGATCTCCTTCGTTTTGCCAAGGTTGAGATGGTGGTTGTTGTCCTGGTCCCAAGAGGTCAGCTCTTCGACCCCCTTCTTTTACTGCGTCTTGCCACTGTTATTATTGACTCATGTTCACACCAACTTAACATATTGATGAGTTGTTGTCCACTATCATCTTTATTTACAATGCTAACTTTGTAAAAGCACAATCAATTGTATTGATAATTGTTGGGTCTATTTGTGCCGGCTGGTGTCAGACCCAAACAGCCTGACCACATTTTGGAGTTAACATGCAGAAAATTCAAGGCCGATATACTGTACTTTGTGTAGTTAAAGTATGGAAATGTGTCTGTGTGTTGATTTCCCAGCAGCAAAAATGGTTATTGGCTCGAAGAAATTAGATTCACTGATGAACACTGACAGATCTGAGGCATGTGCACCTGTTGTCGGTTCCTCAAGGACTCATTGTGTAGTTGAATTTGTAATCCTCTTTGAAATGCAAAAAATGCTTTACATATGATATGGTTGAATGCATCCAATTACGGCCTTTAATTTTTAAACGATTTGCTGTTGAAACATATCCCAGGCAAATGTTCTTTTGCTAAAATAATTGTTCTCTTTAATCGTGCACAGAGTATGGAGTGAGGCGCAAACTGCGCAGACCAAAATGGGCTTTCATAACTTAAGTGAAAATCACCCAACCTCACACAAGCGTGTGGCTGATGGCCTTGCAGTAGTGTGTCATTAGCATTCATTATAGCCCTATAAGCCAGAGTAATTACAGGCCCAAGTGCAGGGAGGAATAGCAGTTTACACTGCTAGTAATTTGATTTGCATCTACGCTAATAACTTCTTTTGTGTGTGTTTATGTGCCGTGTCAGAACACAAGTGCCATTTGGCTGCAGGCTGTATGAGGCAAAGAAAAAAAAAAAGCCTTTTAAATTCTAAGATTGAGTTGCCTTTGCTTTCAGCACTCGAAGCTCTCAATCTGCTTAAGCGTTCAGATTAGCGTGATCACAGAACAAGTGATACTGCATTTTTCTGAAAGTCGCTTTGATGGCCAGTGAAGGAAGAGGGAAGCAGACGGGCGGATGGAAGTTTCTCCCTAACGTGTTACTATGCAACCTTCAAAATGTGTCATTATTCTAATCTTACATTCAGGCAGTCGTTCTCAAACCGGGCCGACAGGAGGATTGCGTCTTCCTCACAAGCCCGAACAGCCACCACGGTAAAAAAAAAAAGAAAAACCCCCAAAAAGACAGAAAGAGAAACCGGCATGAGGACTTGACATGTCATGTGTTAGAACCACGCCCCCCACAGCGGCTCAGGTTACAACAGCTCAGGTTTGGGAACCACTGCATTAAGGTAATGTGGCATCCCAGTTGCACATTTAGTCATGTCCTATGACCTTTGAAGTTATCTCAAGGCATGGACACATGCATTTTCTTCACAAAATAGAAGTGCTTCTGTCCAACACCACTAAAAAGTCCCTCGCATCCTGTTCTGCAAGTGCACTGCCGGGACCCGAGGGAACTAATACCTGTGGTGTCTGGACAGCGTCTTCAAAAGAGCCAGGCTCCCGCTTCTGATGACTGACTGAGAATAGAGGAGCATTCCCCAAAGCTGATGAGGTCACGGGGTTAAGACTATACTTTTGTTGGTGTACAATGGCATCCGTTTACCTGGCGGGTTCCTGCTTTCTTCTCCGTGCAACTGTGACCTCGGTGTGAAAACCAGACCTTTGTCTCCTTGACAAATAGCGGCTCAACGTTCCGTCTTGCTTGGTTTCATCTCAGTGGCCCCTAGCAGCGAGGCCTGCGGGCTCCTTGTGTGGTCACAATGTTGGGCCCCTGCTGAAGATATATACCTGGATCTTTTGATCAGCTCCACAGGTTCTAAAAGTATACCCCGAAAGGCCAATTTATTTAGGCTGGGTGACTTTAAAGCTGCTATGATGACTACTTTTACATTATCAGTGGATCATTTGAGTATGTGGAATGTAAAGTTGCCCTTGTTGATACTGATGTTCCCTCGGAGATCCTTTAACAGCAGCCTGTGCAGTTCTCCTCAGTCATTTCCAGATGCAGCAGGGAACTGATATTAGCTAAAACCACCTCATGCCAACTGCTTGGCAAAAACCTTGGTTTGTTTATCTAAAGAATGTGGTGAGGTCTGCTTTTTTTCATTTCTGATTCATGAGGGGAAATTGAGGACAGTTTGGCCTCACGTTGAAATGATTCACATAAAAAAAGCTGCTGTTTGTTTGGCAACTTTCAGAATGCCATTAAACCTCCTCCCTGTATGTGCAGCAATTTCAAGAAAAAACTCATTATATCCTGTCCCAAATTAGTTGTTTCAGAAAACTTTAAATGAAATCAAATCTCAAGGCGCTGTCCCAACTGCTTTCATCATTTAGAGAAAGTCGAGGCCAGTGAGTCGGCGAAGAGTCTCGTCAAATGCCAGGACCCTCAATTCAGCCACCAACCTGCCTCTGTGCTTTGGTAATGTAGAGGAAAGCCACTTCCTGTGGGGGCGTGGCTATTCGCTCTCACACACCGAGCTCATGGCTTTAGCAGCTTTTTAAAGAAAAAAAACGAGCCCTCGATTTTCCTCTTGTTGTTTTCTGGTCTTTTAGAATACGGTGCTCTTAACATAGCTTAAATAGCACGTTAAAACCAAGAGCCAAGCTTTCTTTCTAACCCCGGATGGGTCATCTGAGGTCCTCGGTTACGAAATCCACCTGATAGCGAGCACCCGGAGCCCTTCCTTCACCGATCACCTGCTGTCCTAATCCGCCTCTAATGGCGAGCAATGGAGGCCCAGAGCAAGATTCAACCACTGGGGTGTGGAAATCCCTGCTGGAGTGGGAGTGTCGCGCTTGAGGAAGTGCTCAGCGAAGCGCGCCGGTAGACAGCGCCGGGACCCTCGTGCCATGTGCACCAGAATGCTTCAAGGTGACCCGGCAACGCGAAACGTACACGGCACCACACACCCACACTCACACCGAGGGACACACACACACTAAGGGACACACTTTGATTGTGAGTCCAGGCAAAAAAGCTTCGCTGTAAAGGAGGGATCTTGAGTTTGATTTGTCGCGCGCGCTCGGCCGTGTGTAGTAGTTATTGGTTCTCGTGTATTCTGAAACGGGGATATCTGAGACAGGAAACTGGCCTCAGGTGAGACTTGACAATGAGACAACGGGGGGCGGGGGGAAAAGGCCTGAAAGAGGCGTTCAGTGTCAAACGGACTGCAAAGTGCCCCGAGGCAATCAGAGCAAACGCAGGGAGAGATGTGATGTAACACGATACATAAACTGCTAATTGAATGGTTCAGGGTGGAAGCCGTGTCATTTCCTTCATCGGGCTGATAAGGGACTAAAAGGTTTGTTCTCACCACCTTCCTTCCAGTGCTTAGGCCTGAGCTGTGTTAGCCTTTGATGGATGGTTTAATGGCCTTGTATCACAGGATGACTTTTCATACAGAATTAATGTCAATTGAAGGCCAAGTGCGCGTGAAGCAGCGCGGCAAAGGCCGCCGCGTGTCACCCCGTTGTCTTCGCCCCGGGGGCGAGGTCACGTCCGGATGCCCTTTGTCAGTGCTGGGGGTCCGACCTACGACCCCGCTTATGTCTGAGTGGGATTCAGGTGTCAGGGTTGAACAAAGGCAGGGCGACAGGACACGCTGATACGGCGTTGGCCGCGGGCCTTCCTTGGCGACAGCTGTGCTGCTTTTTTCAGTCCTCGCTTCCTATTTTCGATTCAGTTCTCGACAGTTTGGGATGACACTTCAAACGAAGCCATTGTTCAATCAAGAGTTATTTTCCCAACATAATAAACGCTCTCTTTCGGCGGAGTGCTACAAGGAGTAATGTTGGATGTGTGCCCGTTTTAAACACTTGCGTATGAATGCGAGGGGGGGGGGGGTAGTTGATTTGCAATGCATAAACTTATGTGAGCTTAACTTGGACGTGTGCGCTCACAAAAATACCAATTTGGGATTTTATTCTTCTACGGCAAAGTATGTTTCACGCTGTCCTCCTTGGACCAGAATGGATGTCAGGATTGGAGGGAGGAGGAGGGGGTTGGAGGGGGAGGGGTGAGGGGGAGTGCTAATCTCAATGAAGAGAAGGGTAAAAAAGAAGATTGATATTAATATCAAATCAGGGCATGTGTGGGAGAGGCAGCGTAGCGCGAAATGCTCAATCTAAACCGGCGGGGACGCCTGTCGAGGAAGCACTAAATGTGGACTGACCTCCTTAACCCGTCCACCAGGATCCTTTCTGCTGTAATGAATAATAGAGGATCGGTCGGGTCAAGCGGAGCACCACTGGGTGCCCTGCCTCTACCGCGCCCACCCGGGGGCCCCGTGGGCCGATCACCCTCTGGAGACACGTTGCGCAACGTGTGTCCCCCCCTCCGAAGCCTCAATCAATTATGGATGCTTGATGAGAGGGGGAGCCAAGACAATCTCTTAACTTCCAACTTGTTGGCGATGCGAAAGTGAGATTGAATGGTCCCAGAGTACACGGCAAGTCCTCCGGGTTAATTGTGGTTAAGCATCGTTTGTGCGCACGCAGAGTGATTGCCGCCCGGGCGCAGCTGAGATGAGTCTGACCCCTGAAATGGCCGCTTTGAAATGGGTTCCGAGCACAGATTATGTCTGCAGTCCCATTAAATGCTGAATTTATTTGAGCACAATCTAGCAAGTGTGCGTTCACGCGGCGAAATACTTTAGCTACATCCGTTTTTTCTCCTCTTTCTTTTACAATTTTTTTTCCTCCCCTGCCACCGTGTTCACTGCCCCCCCCCCCCAACCCCCGCCCCCCAACCCCCTCTTCTACTCCCCGGAGAAAAAACTGATACAGAACAAACATGTACAGATCAAAAATAAAACTCCCCCCCTCCCCGTTCCAGCCTAAATGCATGTAGTGTCCTAAACAGAGATTATCTGGCGGCTCACCGCGATTGTCTTCCCCCCCCCTTTTCTTTCGCTCCCAGGTGGGGGGGGGGGCGGGGGCCACATGTTTGCACAGGCACAGCAGCAGTCCCTCGGGGGCAATGCTGCTGCGGCTAAACTCTCTGATGCTACTGATCTGCCTCTGTGTCTGTGTGTGTGTGTGTGTGTCTATCTATGCATACAACACACACACTGAAGGTACAGTTGATAGACTATATCGCACCCCATTAGGCCACAAAAAGAGAGGCAGCACCTGGTTTGCACGATGCTAATCTCCTTCGTGGAAACCCGGTTTTAATGGAAAAAAATTGCAAGATAATCAAACGTAAGACTTGTAATTTTCTTGTTTAGATATAATAGATATAATATTATGATAAAGTAACAAACAATTGAATTGTATTAGTGGCTTTGTGCTGCGAAAGTGGACTGATTTGACCTCACTTGGATCCATACAGTTGTTTATTGACGCCTCTGGGCCAGATGACAAAATGATGAATAGAGAGGAAGTAATCAGAAGCACTCTTGAGATGCACCGCTGATACGCTGCCTACACGGCGTCTGCTGCACTGCCATATAACAATTAGACTGCCGGTTGATATTATTAATAGTATTATTCCTATTCAAATGTGTTCTGTCAAGAGAAAAAAGACAATTATTGACCTGGATTGTTTCTGTTCTTCTTATCAAATTTAGGATCAAGAAATTGTGCTGGAAACAATGTAGAAAAAAAAATGACAAACGACTATTTCCTATTTGCCCGGTGGTTTATCTTGAGGTGTCATGCGGTGGTGGTTTATGTGGGGATATTGGTGCCCAAGGTTAAACACATTCACTTCTGCAGTCGGCTCAGCTTCACACAATTAAAGAGAATTAAAGGTTGTTTTTCTTCTTCTCCATTCCAAACATAATTACAGGGTTTGGAGTGAGTCATGGCGGAGTGTTACAAACTCAACAATGGTGTAGGAAAAACTTGTTCATCCGATTGTGACTGCCAGAACATTGCCCCGTGGAGACAGGGGGGAAACAAATGCGCACACACACATGCAGAAGAAGAAGAAGAAGAAGAAGCCATCCAAATTCATCTCCTTATGCTTTCATTCTCGCATTCTTTCATTTGAATACAGATGAATTCACTCCTGTGTAAGTCCCTCTTTTAAAAAATGCCCGTCTTGACTTTTACAGTAAAGCTGTATTTACTGTTTTGGGGGGCTGAGTGCCAAAGATTTCGTCTCATTGTGACAAATTTGCTGCTGCTCAGAGACAGTGGCAGACTAAACTTTCTACCCCCCCCCCCCCCCCCCCTACTCCTCACCCCGCCACACACACACACACACACACACACACACTCACACACACACACTCCTTTTGTTCTCGGGTAAATAGATACACAAGGACGCAAAGCCTGTGCGTGTGTGTGTGTTTGTGGAGAGGGGGGCGGGGTGCCCCCCTTGGGAGGATTTGCTCAAGAAAAATATTTTGGGTAATCAGGAATGAATCAAACAGATAATAAGTGTTTAAGAATCTGTGAACCCTATGGAGCGTGTTCCCTTTCCCCTTTTATCTGATGCAACTACCGGCTGTCTTGTCTTTATCAGCTTACAGTATGGAATGCCACACAGCAGCAGCATGGGGGGGGGATGCTTGGCTGCAGTGCCCTCTTGTGGCGGCCAGTGGAACTTTCACTGTGAAAACTTGAAGGGACGTCTACAAACAGAGAGCATTTGAAGTTGTGTCGAAGCCCAATAAAATGGGACTGTGTGTTCTGCTTAGACTCAAACACGAGTCTTTGTAAAAAAAAAAAAAGAGGCTCATCTTCTTTTGGTAAATGTTTAAACAAAGACTCGCCATGATGCTAGCAATGGGAAGCTAACGGCAGGGTACACCGGTCAAGTTCAAAGTGCCAAAGGGCCCGAAGAGGACAGGAGAGGACGGGAGAGGACAGGAGAGGACGGGAGAGGACAGGAGAGGAGGACAGAGAATTATGCGACGACTTGTGTTCGCCGATGATGAACAAGCCCTCGTTAGCGGACACTTCGGCGTGCTCATTAGCTCCAGTAATGACCACTTCACAGCGCGCCCCGCGCTGTTTGCATGTTTTTGTTCTCTGCGCGGCGTGGCGTGTGTCTGACGTGCATGTTTTGTGTGTGTGTGTGTGTGTGTGGGGGGGGCATCTCCCTACCGTGCCCTGTCCAAGAAGTAAACCGCTATCGCTCCCCAACTTCCCGTCCCGTCCTCCTCCTCGTCCATCCATCACGTTTGGGGGACGCGGTGGACATGGCGGCTCCCGCTCTGTCGGAATGACTCATGGCAGATTAGGAGCTCCCAAGGAAAACCATGTCGACTAAATGGAACAGATGAGACGGGCTGAAAAAGGTCTGGTTTTGTGCCCGTAGCCAGGGCAACGAGGGGCTCCAGCTCAATTGTACTTCTGTCGATTAATTCAGTTATGCGGCAGTAATCATCTCTGAAGATATTGAACGATACGACGGAGGACTGGATATATGAAAGAAACTTAAGATCTCACCTTTTGATGCAGAAAAAGAGTGTGTGTGTGGGGGGGGGGGGTGAGTAGCTCCCAGCATCAAAAGCCCTAATCACATCATATGTTCTGCGCATAAAAAGCCTCTCTGCTTTCCCCCAATTCTATTTCCTCCGCTGTAGTGATATGTCAGGTCAATGGTTATATTATGCAAAAGTGCAGTCTTTTTTTTATTGTGCCTTCCACATCGGGTGGGACATTTGATATGCAGGCTCAGAGGGGCCCGATGCCCTTCTATTTTCCTTGATTTCCCTACCAGTGGGACATTTTTGCCTCGGCATTCTTTCATGTCCCTTCGTTCTCTGAAAGTAAGTTGTTTATTCTTCTCGATGACTATCTGCGGCTCAAAAAAAAAAAAAAAAAAAAAGAAATCTTCTGAAAAGACTTCTGAGCAAATCTGTTCAGGCCTGGTCCCTTCTTTTAAATCTGCGGCTTGGGCAGAAGCCTACAATGGCTTAGAGTCCTCGGAGGAGGCAGCTTTCTTTTACTCTCTTTCTCCATTCCCCGTCATCTTTGTGATACTTGTGAACACACAGCTTTGTGACAAGGAGCTAACTTAAATCAATTTAAAACAGCTTTTGGAATGCGTTTCGATATGCCATTGTGTTTACTTGAGAAAGAACGAAAGGAGAATCTGAATTGTAACATCTGTCATATTGGTTTGCCCGCCACCCCCCCTCCCTCGCGGCTTCCGTCACACACACACAATGAGGTATTGATCGATTCAAGTCCATTTAGGGTTTGAAATAAATATTTGAAAAAAAACAAACAAACAAACGTATAATCTATCCGGGCTAGAAAGCAGAGAAAGCGGGGGGGGGGGGATGGGGTGGGGGGGAGAAGAAAGAATCGAAGGGGCCTGCAGGCAAACAAACGCATTTAAAGACATCCAGAGCACAGAGGCAGCCAAGCTATGCTAAGCCAGCAGGATGATTCATTTAAGCACATCTCCCGTCTCTGTAAGCGCCACAGTCATTGTTGCTCGGCTGTGTGCGCCGCGGCTCTTTGGGAGAGCCCGCCGCCGCCGCCGCTCACTCTGCCGCAACCACGGTAAAAAAACGATCAAAGTTTGCAGAATAAAGCGCCGCTCGCTCGCTCTGTTCATGTGGCCACTGTGTTTCGGGGGCCTTGGGCTTGAGTGGCTGCGCTTCGCCCAGGAGGATCAAGAGCCACTGGGGGGGGGGGGAGAAAAAAAAGACCTCAGCCCCCGTGTTCCACATTGTATCTCACAGACCATCGGCCCGGCGCACAATGCGACCCGAGACCCCTTCCGAGTGACATCTTAGTACGAGCAAAGCGGCCGAATTGCGGGGCGAAATACCCCCCTTTGCAAGAAGCCAACCTGAGCTACAAGCAAATCCTTTTAATCCAGTACAGTATACTTAAGGACTGACCATTGGTAAACCCCAGAGAAGAGAGAAGTATTAATAAGCTGTCACAAGGCTTACTCATTCTATGATTTCCACAGACACTTAACTGCCATGGTGAGAGGCAGGGGAGGGCTCGGGGATGAGTGCTCACCCCTGATCTTTACCCCTCTTAAAGCAGTAGGGAAAAAATGGAGGCAGGCAGGGGATTATGGAGTGCAGTAATTGTGGAGAGGTGTTGGAGTCAGGATGCAGCGTTTCTGCTGGATTAAGACAAGAAGACAGGCTAATCTTGGATTGGGAGAGGAGACACAAGGGTCGGAGTTGTTCCGGAGCCCCGGGGCCGTTTGGAAAGCTTAAGTGGCAGGGAAAAAAAATGAAAAGGGGACTGTTTATCCACACCTCTCTTGTGCTGCAAGACGGCCCACTTCGAATAAAAACATCTTTTGGCGTGATAAACTGTGCCATGTGTTGCCATAGAAAGCAAGAGGAAAAGGATGAGGCTTTGGAGGATGGTCACTTACTTCTTCTACGGTTTTTACGCCACTGCTGACATTCAGCAGCCCTTGATGCTTATTAGCAATAATAATAAATGGTGGAAAAACGCTGGCAAATTGCATTTTTCCCCCCTGCTTCACCCCCCCCCCCCCCAACCGCAGCCCATTTGCCTTCCTCTTTGTGGCGCCACAGTCCCCGGTGCTTCCTCACTTGGGTTTTGTTGTTGTGCCTCCATTGTCTCCCTGAGGGGAGGTGACCCCGTGTCTGTTGGTTGTATCAGCAGCCCGGCATTGTACTCGGGGGGGGGATTTAGACTCTCAAAGCATCTTCCCGCCGCAGCTTTTCCAGCAAACACCCAAAGTGGTATCTCGCCTTTTCTCTCGCTCAGACATTAATCTTGCTCTACCCTTCTACATCAAAAATGCTTGTATTGTCGGGGAGCGCTAATGTTTGCCTCCTATTCACTATATATACACATATATGTATTTTTGTGTCTGAGGGAATCAGTCGAATGCATTGTTCCCAAATCATTGTAATATCTATTTAGAGTGGCAACAGCACTGGCTGCCGATGCTCAGTATTCACGGAGCATAAACCAGACTTAAGACTTAGAAAAGCTGAAAGGGCTTATCCCTATATTCTTAAACTCCCCTCTTTTATGTTGGTCTTAGGCATTAAGGATAGGATTGTGAATAGCAATTGTTCAACTGCTGCACTGAGAGTGAGTGCGTATACGTGGGTGGGGGTGTTTTATTCCGTGGCGAAATCCTTTTTCCTTTTCTCCGTTTTTTTTCTCTTTTTTTTTTCAAATGTAAATATTAACTGTGTTCTTAACTCTTAACGGTGTATGGGACACAGTAATGTGCTTTTAAGGATATATTATGTGAAAGATTTTCCACTGCATACACTGTGGCTTGAAATAAGAAAAGGCTATTTTATGGAGCCTGAAAACAAATTTGCCACGGCTGAAGAAAGAGAGGGATGGAAAAAAAAGAGATAGAAGTTTGCAGTATCAAGTCGTCAGCAAACACTGACGGAGAGATCTCGAGGGGGGCTGGGCAAATCTTTTTAAATGATTGCATCCTGCTCCCTTTTTATTTTTCTGTCGTCCCGTTGCTATGTATAAAGCCAGGCTTGGTCTTTCTTCAGAAAGTGTGTAGTGCTAATGCATTTCAAAAGCCCCCTTTTTTCAAAGCACAATAGAATATTGCCACAGAAGTTTAGCGGTTCCGCTAAAGAAAGTGGCTCAGTCATTGAGAGCTGTACTCCATTGTGCCCCTCGCCGCAGACATTCTCGCCGCCAGGTCGCCATCGTTCCTCAGTTTTCAAAGCTGCGGCAGCAGTTTAAAAGGTTGTTGAGGGGGGAAAAAAAGCTTACATATTTCTGTGTTGCCTTATGACCCTTTTATGATAATTACCGTTGTGAATCTAATTGTGGGGAGGCGCCGAATGTGCCCCGCAGAATAAGATCTGGTGCGAGGAGAAGATTAGCAGATCTTCGAGTCCCGCACCAGGCTGAACCAGGGGTCCAGAGGTGGCCTTAATCTCCACGTCGCCCCGTATAACAAACATCTGTTTCATTCATGTGTAAGAAAAGGTTTGAGGATACCATTACTTGTACTGTAAAGGGCAGTCAGCTGTGTATAATCAAAATGGAGAGTGGCTCTCGGGGGATTGTGACAGCTGCAGCCACTCTTGTTGGTATCAAACAAGACCTTCTGAAACCTTAAGGATGAGTTAGCACGAAACAAATTGCTCCTAATTGTCAGGAGGATAAATTGTGACTGTGAGCGTTTGTAATTCTGTCAGCTAGCGTTCACCCCCTCATCTCCATTCATCTGGGCCCGGGCGCTTTAATTGAGAGGGTCTGGACTGGCTGAGTGAATCGGTAATAGAAATAAGGACCCAGTGTGGATATTTTAATCAGCAATGACTTCTGTAACTGGGGCAGAAATGAGCCGGCGTGCAATGGAATGGCAGCCCATCCATCTCAAGAGATGGAGGAGTGGCCTCTCCATTGGACGTGACAGTCACTCAGGGGGGGGGGGGGGGGGGCTAATGGCTAATGGCTCGACACTCACCCGCTGATGGTTATTGGGATTTATGCTCCCCATCAAAAACAATGAAGTTACACCTCTCTGTTTGGGCCCGGGCAGCGCTCAGAGGGGTTCTCACGCTGGGACACACCATGGCTAATGCTACCCACTGGTCAAATGTCAAGTCCTGCAGATGAAACAAATTCATGTTGGAGATAGTGCTGGTCTTCATGAAATGTCTCCATTCTCTGACTTTACCAACATTTCCGAATGACAAATCCTTGTTAGAGGTAGTTTTTTCTCCTCGTTACATTAACAATTGGAACATGAGCCCCTTGAGGATGCATTGTGTCGTTTTTGTACGGATCAAACAAATGAAATACAAGGTAGCAGCAGCTTTGGTTGGTCTTGGACAAAGCCAGGATAGCAGTTTCCCTGCTCTCCATCTTTGATTAAACTAAGATAATATCTCCAGGCTTTAGTTTCATATTTAACTTACAACCACAGGACTTGTATTGATCATTTCATCAAACATTTTAACAAGTGAAGGCTTTTTAAAAAGACATTTTTTCAAAAGTACACCTTTTTAAATAAAGTGTAGGATCCACCACCTCTACCTCGCTCCGTTTAGCAGTGCCGACTGGATGTGTGAGCCAATCATTCACTTCACCTCTGTATTATTATTACACATGACAGCTGACGCCCCATTTAAAAAACACATATTCTGGAAGTTCATCTAGAGGCCGACAGGACTATTTATAAAATTGGACAACAGGGAACTGATCAGGATGTGTGTCTATTTATTTAGCTCCAGGATATTTGGTGGGGCCCCCAGCACACGCTAACTTCTACATATTCTAATTTGTCCTTGTCACGTTTATCATTAATCTTTGGCCCTGGTTTGCTTGAGACATGGTGATTTGTTGAGAGGTCCCCCGGGAGAACTAAAAACATTCTCCAATATGATAATGGCATTATGCCCGCCTCAGTGAAAATGTGTCATATATATTATACATTATCAGTGACTACATGCATCATATGTTGATATAAAACACTCAGATGTGTCGCTTATAATTTTGTCAATGCCTCGTCCCCAGTTAGGTCACCCATCCAGGCCCAAGTGATTATAAAAAATATATATAGATCGTATTTACTCATTGAACTCAGTCGATTTTAAATCAAGCGCCAGGATTTTTCTCACGTTGCGCTAACACAATTGAACTTTTATGTGACGGATATATACTCAAAGTGGGACGTTTCACATGTTGTTTCAAGGCCCTGTTGCAGGCGATATTAGCTTCCTTTTCATTAATCATTCATTTGAAAGATGCATACACTGTTTGAGGCTGTCCCCATGACAACTCATCTATCAAATGATATAGCGCAAGCGCGCTTGATGTTATTGGGCATTATTCACCATTGTCCCTCATTTTTTGAACATCATATATCAATCACGTGCATTGTTAACCATTGATTATTTTAACCAGGCGGAATTACAAGATTAAGAAGGAATGATTAATCATTTTTTCGGTTGTTGTTTGAAAAGTCCATTTTTTTTCTTTTCCTGTTGTGGTTAATGTTACCTTTAGGCTAAGACGTTGATGACTGGAGAAATCAGTGGACTTATGGGTCTCATTTTAGTGAGGGCTGGGAAGAAAGGGAAAGTGGAGACATGCTGCTGGCAGAGACGAATTAGATCTGTGGAAAAAGCACTCTGATACTAGCAGGTGACATCTCTTCGCCCTGCCTCTCGGTTCCCTGCTCTCTTCTATTTTCTCTTCAGCAGGAAAAAAGGAAACAGAGGGTAAAAAGGGTTGCATTGTGCAAAATGGGACAAAGTATAAAACATCTTCAAAGAAAGTATGAAATTCCCCAACTTCAGAAAGCCATTTAGATCATCCGTCCGGATGACGTAAGGGGAAATAATATACTTGACCCTTTTTGTCTGTGTACTTTGAGAAGTTTGTTATAATGGCACACCCTGTAATAATTCACTGTACCTCATGTATATTAAGTAGAAATTCACTGGCTTTTATGATAAATTGCCAGGGTAACGCCAGGACACCTCTTTTGCATTTCAATGCGAGTGTCAGATTCTTATTTCATTACCAGGCGACACATTAGCTGATGGATTTTAATTTTCTTTTTTTCTCTTGCAGGAATCCTCAGAGACCGGGTCAAAACAGAAAGGGCTTGAATACGCGGATAGGCGGAACAGAAAATGAAATAAATAAATACAAACCCAGTGTCAAAAGCTTTTATTGCAATTTTGAGGCCATCGCCCCCCAAAAGAAAAAAAAAAAAGTCAGTTTATATTTCTTTGCATACCTTTGCGAATTGCCTGTCCACGGAGTGAAATGATGTATCCCCAGCATCACTGGCGCAGCTCTCGTGCTGAGTGGACAGAAAATCAAGGTTTAATTCGTGGTTGTGATAAGAATCTGGACGGGGTTGAATCTGAGACATGCTGAGCAGGGCAATGTGGAGCAGACCCTTCTTCACGGCGTCACACAGCAGGACGCTCAGGTGTCCTCAGCCCTCTCTGCCTTTCGCCGTGAAGCTAAAAACTCCTGCTCAGGGATCCTTTTTGCTCGGCTACAGGGAGAGGAGCACAAAACACAGGTGCCAAAAGCAATTATCAAATTACCTAAGCCTTTCTTGCTCCTGTTTAATCTGTTTGCAGCAAAACCAGCTATTAGGGCATTAAACATCACCCTTCATAGACGTAATAATTACAGTGGCTCCAGTTACCAGAGAAAGACTCAAAACTGGGTCAGTGTGAAAACACAACTTCTCTTTCAGGTCTTTGGCTCTCTGGTGTTTGGTGGAATTTTAGCAGGAAAGTAAATAAGAAGCTCTCACCACCTTGTTGTCGTAAATGTGCCCAGAAAGCAAAGCCCAGACAAGGCCTTCAAGGAATCAGGTTTGCACTGTAGGAAATAGAAATACTGCAAACTCTATAGGCCTACGACATGTACATTTGGTATTTGTGTTTATGTTTTGCATGGGGTTATTTTCTTCATTTTTTCTAAATTATGAAGTGGTCTCACTTGTAAGAGAATGGAAGTATTTCAAATTGATTTCAAAGAAGAAAACGTTTTAACCAAAAGGTCCATTTAGTTGCTGACTAGCAACATTTTGATTATAAGATGTTCTTCTTCAGAAAGCAAAGTGACTCACTTTTTGTGTCTCTGCACTATTAGAGCTTCTCGTCCAGGTTTGAGGGGAAAAAATAGGTTTTTTGGCTGATGCGTCGATAGGAAGAAACACAAGAAAGAAAGCAGAAGAGCAAGAAGTCAGCTAAATAATTTGTGAGTTCACTGGAGTTGGGTTGCACCCATTGCTCGTAAATCCATCACAAAACTTGAGTTTTAAAAATGTTTAGTCATTTTCATCACTGCCATGGTGTAATTAAAAGTTGTAGTGAATTTCAGATGTGTTCTCTGAAAACTAATGCGGTAATAGAAGTTTGCTACATGGCCACAGCCCCTTAATTTAACCGGATGTGTCCAGAAGGACCACGGACCTTCATCAACTTTTTCTATTTAGCTGTTGGTGTCTGAACCAGTTCTGTTTGTTGAATAATTCCATGGTCGTGCTGAGAGGACTGCAGCCCTCCTGCCTCCCACATCTGACTTCATTCCCACTCAACGGCAACAAGAACATCCATTGGCTTCATACAAAGTCCTCCGTCTGCAAAGCACGCTCCCACCATCCATTGTCACCGCATTAACCGTAGGCTAGCATAAAAGTAATTGGAAACTGATGCAAGCCAAAGCTTCAATTAATGCACCAGCAAAGTCCCCGTTCTGTGTAATCGGCAATAATGGTTTCATGTTTGGGAGGGCGTTTGGTCACTCGCATTCAGCACTCACCTCCTGACAGAGACTGTTAAACCCTGCTCAAAATCCCCACTCCACAGTAATCTTCATTTCAGTCATTTTCCTCCTTTTTCCATCTCTGATGACAGCTCCAGTGTCTTCGCATCGCTCGCAGTCAGATCGTGGGCCCGAGCGAACGGGAGGTGTAATTGACTACTGACAACTCGGAGACGGGATTCTTAATTATTACTCTAGGGTAGAGTGGCTGGCTGGCCTGGGTTCAGCGCTCTTACCGAGTATGCTAACAGAGTCATTTTCCTCCTCTCTGTGAACATTGAAATGCGGTTTTGTTCGCCACGTTTCCCCGCCACACTTTGAATTCGGGGGGGATGATTGCAAATGTTTAACGCTGCACAGATGTTGCACAAAGTGCACTGCGGGCTACAGAAGTGGGTTTTGGACACTACAGCAGCATCAATTACGAAAACTATCAGTGCTGCTGCAACCCAGTGTATTAACAAGATATTACGGTTGTCCTTTGCGAGAGTCCTTCATCTGATATACATTGTTTGATTCCTGATTTATTACTTAAAATAAATAACGTTAAGCTTCAAACTTGAGACCAGTGTTCATGGTGCCTTTTGTTTCCTCTGCCTTTGTGTGTCAATTCTTCATCTGCCCTCGCAGTAATAAGACGTTACACTGAGGCTTCTGCTGCTGCTAGCACTGCACAGCAGCATAATTCCTCTGGTCCTTGCCTGTTTGTGCCGGCGCCGGGGCCTGCTCACTGTGATAGAGCAGAGCAAAGAGGGTGAGCATCGCTTTGTGCCACAGTCTGTATCTTTTGTGCGGGTGGATATGGAAGAGGGCGTGGAACAATTGGACAAAATGGCCCTAATGTGCTTAAAGAATCTTCTGTCTTTAATCAAAGCTCACACACATGCACCACAAAAGGCAGACAGAGCAAACCCAATTCTCCGCCGCCTCTGCCGAGTGACTCTTCCTCTCGCGGCTTCAGTGCCTCTTTCTCTCCGTGCTGGAAATCAGGATCAAGTTGCCTCTGTGGGGTGCTTTTTTTTTTGCAGATGTCACTCGCACAGAGAGTCATTGCCTCATCTCTCAAAAAAGGGACAACGGGGATTTAGCTTTAAGACCAGACAGCAACTTTGAATGAATAGTGTCAATGATATCCCATCGTTAGATCATCCTTTTGCCACCCCCCGATTTAACGTATTGGAAATAGCTGGAATAGTTATAATCATGCTGACTTTGCAGTCGTAACTTGGCACAAAATGTTTGTCAAGCTTCTGATTTACACTTGAGTATTAGTAGTACTCAGTACTTTAGGAGTTGAACAGGTAGTTCCTAAGCCCAAATATAAACATTAGCAAAGGTGTAAGAAATGTATCAGACACTGCGTTTCTCTGTTCTAATCATTAGCATGTCCTGCTTACTAGGTGGATAACATTGGTTTGTAAGATGAGAAGTTCACTATTATGAATCACTGTCAGAATCAATACTGCTACTGTAAGAATAAGAACACTTGGATAAACTAACAAAACAAGCCAAAAACATTTTAAGCAGCAAAATAAAAACTGCTTAATAGTGTCTGCCAAATACATTGAAAATACATTTAAGTTCTTAAACTGCATTTTACCACTGCACCCCACATTGAAAACTGAAAGTAGTTGAGCCAGAAGTAACTTCTTCCAAAGCTTGTCGTAAGTAAATTGTCTCACCAAAATAAAACCTGAGATGGAATCAAGCAATTGGCTAAATAGCGAGTCAACTGAACTTATAATTAATCATGTAAGTTAAATGTATGTTCTCTCAAAAAGCCATTTTCAAATATCTAAATTTCCCGCAAAAGTGATGAAAATATACATCAATAAGAAAAGAAATTCTACCACACTATGATGCGACATGCTTTGGTTGTATGTCTTAAAAAAGCCCAGTGACGAAGGTGCATGTAGTAGTCTGAGAGGTTGAGGAATGTCATAATTCAAAGTGGAATTTTCCGGGTCAGTGAGAGATAACATCAGCTGGTCGTTGTTAAAAACATTGATTTGTTCTGGGGTTGCCTCTTCAAAACTGCAACAAACTAATAATTATTCAAACTAACTAGAGGGTTGGGAATGTACGATAACTAAGCCAAATCAATACAAGCTGATATCATCGACCCTTATGGCTTAACGTGGCAGCGTTGATTAATACCACTGAATACTCTAAAAAACAAATAGTCTAAGAACAGAGACTCAATTAAAAAGTATTGGGAACACCTTGCAGGGTGTTTTCAGGATGTTTTTTAACCATAAGTTAATTAATTAGGCTAAAACGTGTGAATACTGTTTTACTTTTGCACCACATGTACCAATGAACACAGGGAAATACTCGACACTCTCAAATATATACCACCGTTGTACTGTAAACGATCCCCTCACCATTACCAGCTTGAAGTTTGTTTTCTTGTGGTATTTGAAGATACCTAGCTAGCTCGCTAGCTAGCAACAACCGCTACATCTTTAGAAAATTCCCAGGTGGTAAACTGTTGGTATCTTAGCATTCTCATAAATGTACATTTTTGAGCCATTCAAATTTCAACCTCATTATCAAGTGACAAACCATGACTGGCTTGTTAAGCATCAGCTTGATTTCAAAACGTAATGCTTTGCTTGGTAATGCTTTTTTGGTAATGCTAATCTGTGTGAATAAGAAACGGATTGAAGCAGATGAAGCAGGACTTATAGTGAATATGTAGCACATATCTCAAATGTGTCCTTCTGCTTTCTAAATTCTGCTTTCACAAATTTCCCCAAAATACTGTAGTGTTCTGTAATTTCACACATTAAAATATTGTTACGGTCATCTTAAAATGGGCCTGCCCACAATGCATCGCTAACTGCAGCACAAAACCATATTACATAAATACAGTAGATTCATCTTGAAAATTGGCTGTGAAATAACAGCAATTGTTTACAGTATAGGCGAGGCGTATTGAGCGTTTTATCCCTGTTGACAGCAAATCCATTATTGTGTTAGTTCGGAACTGGTTTTATACCAACACGCTGTGACAAGCACCCATAGGCCGATGTTAATCACAGCTCTGCACAGGGTATGTGTACGAAAGGACTTTCACTTCCTGTGTTATACATGCTCTGTAAATATGTGTTTTTGTGGTGGCCCATCTACCGTTTGCAATGCTGTCATTGGGATCAATATCAATCAATGACACACCTGATGCAATTCAATTGTACTTCTTATGTGGAAAATTGGGCACGTTAGGCTATCTTAGCTATCACATTAAACATGCTCCTTTTATTAAATATGTACTCAGGAATCCGCTCTTTTGACTTAGAGGACGTGATTTAAATGTCAACCATTGCCAGATAAAATTAGATTCAATATGATATATTTAGAGGGAGGTTGTAATGTGAGGGAATATAAAATAATCTAGTCTTTCCAGTGTTGTGGGCGTCAGCTCTAGTCCAAAAAAACAATGCCACTATATCTCCATGTCTTCCTCATGGATCAAGGTCTGTTTAGGGTGTTAACCATTCTGCATGGGACATGCAACTTTAGCATAACACTTTTAGCAAAATATTATGTCTGTAGCCATAAAATACGTGATTAAGACCCCTGATACGGATTACTTGTTTGACTAATGGCAGCAGAATTGAGTAGGCTGCTCTTGCCCCTCTCTTTCTTAAATATAGAGCACATGACTGCCATGACTGGAAATCACAGAGTGCAGGACCGTAGAAAAAGAATAAGACATGACGATTGGTCAGTTGCAACTTTTAAGCGCATTCGGGCTTTGTTTATGATCAGCGGGCACAGTTCATGTGGTCATGGCGATTACAAGTTGTCCCGCTGACGTCCCATTTTTTAAATTCCTGGCACTTCCTGTCTGGTGCAGTTAAGAGATCAAGAGTGTGATCAGAGATGGCAGCTTGTCTCATCTGTAGTTTGGCGATGGAATGGATGGGAGTGAAACAGGAGAGAAGGATACCTGGGAGCGTAAAAAGCATGATGGCTGCTTCATGACCACTCCTCTTGCCCTCAGTGTAACATTCAGGGGAAGAGGGGCCCTTTGTTATCGCCCCCCCACTCCACCCACCCTCCCTGGCAATTATCACAAACTCCACTTCCCCTGCCCTCCGGAGCCCAGACAACTGAGCGGTCCGGAGTGGGAGAATAGCTACATTTATAATTTTTTTTTCTTCTCTTTCCATAGATTAATTTTCTAGGAAGCCCTGTCACTGCCTGTACAGGGAAGCGGAGAGAGAGAAATAGTATAAAAAAGGGGGATGGCGGTGTGGGAAGGGGGTTGGAGAGATTGGGGCTACAGTGCACGAGTCTTTCTCGCTTTTCCGTTTATCTCTCTTTTTTTTTTTTTTCTTCTTGACAGATCATTTTCCATGCAGGGGTATCAGGGGGTCTGGCTGATAATTGGCATGCAGATTGCAGCTGATGGCGTCCCGCAACAGAAGAAAAGAGCTGGCTAGTTAGAATAATGAGCCAGCCCGCCTGATGGATGGGCGAGGGAGGAGGTCATACAAAACATTTCAGACACAACCCCCCCCCCTCCCAACCACCCCGTTCCCCTCCCAACCGCACCCCTACTACCTGCACCCACCCACCCTTTAAATTTTTCTATTTTTCACAAAGCCCTGATATTCCATTATTTCCTCCTCTCTCTACCCTTCCAGGGCAATGAAAGCATCTCATCTTCCTCTTTCTTCCCCTCTCCTTTTATTTATTTTACCCTCGTCCGCGGCCCATCGCCGTGACGCCACAGTTCTGAGCCTCTGAAAAAAATGTCACAGCTCATTAGGAGCCTGACACCCTTAAGAGACTCTCGTGTTTTAATTACGGCAAAGGAGTTAATTACTGTCCTCTCAATGGAGTTCCGTTTCTCACCCTGTGCTACGCTAGCAGAGCCTCAGTTTCAAATACAGGAAGGCCTGAACAAAACATCTAACAGATGTAAGGAATGTACTTTTATTTGTGGAAAACTTTGAATGCAATGTGTTGATATCCCTATCGCTTTTATTTAATTGAAATTGTTGTAGATGAATGACAGTTGAACGTTTTGACTTGTAAATTGACATTGGACTGATTATGATGTATTAATGATAAGGTATGAGATTGAGATTTTAACATTTCTCCTCTCCTCTTAGTATTACAAAGATCCCGGGCCTCCTCCCGAGAGAGTGTGGGCTCCACCAACCTCCGGGTTGCATTTTACTGTGAATACCCACAATCCTCCGCTGCTTTTGGCCTGGTCATTTGTCACAACGCTCTTGATTTACCTCCCAGGTCAGATAGAGGGGTAAACAGAGGAACTATGATCGGCTGTAAGTGGTGTTAAGTACTTTGTCCTGCATGAGAGGATCAGGCACCTTTTGGATTGCATTGTTCTTGCCGATTGAACTATAGCTCAGCCACACAGAACACATATTACACCAAAGTACAGGTGTCGATACACAATGAAGCAGCATCGCAATGCATGTTGTGCAGCGTAAGCTTCAGCTTGATGGCCAGTGGTTAGTGAATCTGAGGAGAAAAGGGCTTCGCCTTTTCACTTTTGTCTGCGACTTCTTCTTGGATCGACCATAAGAGGGGTTTGAGGGGCGGATCGCTTGTTTCCTTCACTAATCGAACGAAACAAACTGCGTCAGTCCCCCTATGTGACAATGAACAAATGGCCTACTGCTTTTACTCTACAACTGCATGCAAATTCCTTTTTAGGATGTGTTTTGTGTACATTTTTGGAAAATATTGTACCTTTAAATATGTGATATAAAAAAGTAGAGCGATGAATCCGGTTGGATGCAGTGTGTAAACGGATGGATATCAATACAGTACAATTGCATTCTTCCCTGCTGTGGCAATTTTATGCAGCAGCATACCACTCATGTCAAAACACACACACACACACACACGATTGAAACACTGTGGGAAATCATCTTTTTAAGTTTTGGGTTAGATTTGGCAATACATTCAAATAAATAAGTATATATGCTTCACATTGCATGCATATATTTGCAAACGAATCAAAAAACTTTGAGTCGCCAAATAAAAAAAGGGATTTTATTCCATTCCCATTTAAAATTGTGACAACTTTCAATGGCGGAACATGTTAAAAATAACAGACAGATATTATAATAACAAATACGCTGACATATGGAAAGTCGGGTTACAAGAGTTTCACGCTCCCATCAAAATCACCAAAGCATTGATGAGTGTAAAAGTTTTTTTTGACCAACTTCTGTGGCTGCAGCGGCTCTCAGAGCAGCTTGGCGAGCTTAATCTCACTTGCACCCTCATCAACACAACACAGAAGGGAACAAATTCACTGTTTCATCCTCATTCTTCCCGGCACGCCGAGGAGCTGTATACAGTACACACCAGATCAAAGCCTTAATTGAAAAATAATTATAGGTACTTAATCATAGAAAGCACTGGGCTAATTGCAGTGAAAACAAGGAGGCAAACGCGGACCCCTCAGAATGGTGGCAGAAAGAGGATATTGTAAAAGCTTCTTCTTCAATCCCCATTGTCTTCCAGATTAAATAGGAGAGGGCTATTAGTAGAGTTAATTGGCTCTCTAATTTAGATCTCGCCCCACTGAAAGCATAACGGATGCGAGGCTGTCGACCAATGATGTGTGCACTCTGTCACACTGTCCTGCTGGACTGTGATTGGTTAATTGCTCAGGGATTTTTAAAGTTTTCTCTCATTCTTCAAATGTAACAGATTGGTGTGTTTGTGCGTGTGTGTGTGTGTGGAAGGGGTGTTTGTGTGTGTGTGTGTGTGTGCGTTTGCCTCCCTGGCTGCCCAGGTAGTGTTCATTGTGTGTTCAAGTGGGTAAGAGATGAAATTCGTTTGATTTATTTAGCTCTCAAACCGATCGCCACGTCTGCCAGCCCACATTTTTGTCTTTTCCAAGCAGATGTTATAACTGTGTTAATACCTACGGATTTCTTTTAGTATACACACCAGTCGGCACGAAAAGAAGTGGGTACTGAAATCCTGATTGTCCTCCTCCTGACCCGCATCTATTTTACAGTACTTTTTGATGCCCCTGGAGAAGTGGCACATTGACTGCGGGCCATGCTCCGTGAAAGGACTTCTTATCACACTCTGTGCAAGTTTGCTCCCTGCCGCGCGGCGCCTGCCGGTGTCCTCTGCGCTCACTCTGCTCTCTAGTGTCTGCCGGGCTGCAGTGCACCGACAGGGCCGTGTTACTCCATTTAGACGCCCAAAAGGGGGAAGAAAGGAAATGGGCCATTTTTCTCCCATTTTTTCCCCCCTTTCATCATTTCTCGCACATCTCTTTCTAGTGTTTTCTTATTGTTGCTTGAAAGGTAATGGGGCTCTTGGCTCTCCGACTTCAAAATAAAAAGATGTTGTGGACATTTTATTTCCAGATCTGTCACCCGAACGTTCTATGACAAAGTCAGAGAAAATGACAGCAGATTATGCTTCACGACATTCTGTTTGTGGGCAATGCATCACGGAGGAATCAAAATCCCGTTGTAACCCCTTGATATAGTGTTTGCACTCAGCTCACAGCTCCCCTATACTGGCCACACTGACCACATGGCTCCAGGTTGGTCAGGTGGTCCATCCACCATCTTGGTTCTTACTGAAATGTGAGTGGATTGCCATGAAATGTGATTCTGACTATCTTGGTTCCCTGTGGATGAATCCATGTAACTTTAGCCCTCCCTGACGTTTTTTAATAAAATGTTTTAACTAGCCACATACTGTATATCCACATATCCATGTCACTGCGAGGATGAATTGTAAACACTCAGCTCAGATGGGGACTCTTAACTTTGTGGTAATGACAGTGGATAATGAATAAAATATGATTTGGAATGAGGTTTCTTGTTATGATTACCCAAATATTGCAAATAACATAACAAATATACAGAAATCTATTCACTGACATCACTAAAATACATATTGGGATACAAACACTGGTTTTAACATATATACCTGACAAGTAAGCACACCTTACTCATTTATATTGCAAAATGAATCTCAGCATTTACTCAGTGCAAGTATTCGATAAATGATGGTCCATCGGTATCAGATGCCGAGTGTGAGTGTGTCTGATGAAATATTTCTTACAGTACTCAAGAAAAGGCAAAGCCAACAGCTTCATAACGAACACATCATACCATGGTGGCCTGAAGTGTCTCTTGGCGCCCGTTTTAAGGGGCAGCCGGGCAGAAGCAAACAGTGGCGCCTGCGGATGCTGGAAAAGATGTTTGCTTAAGGTTGAGCCTGCCGGTGGACAAAGGGCTCATAGCACGGCAGGCAGCAAAAGTCATTACTGCAGTACTTCAACAATGCTTTTGTTCGGGATTCAGTGTACAAAGACTTACCTGAGAAGGAAAGTCTGCCTTTAGACATATTTATTTAACCTTGCACTTGTCTTTAGCTCCTGTGGATTCAAGTCTCAGCAGCAACAGAGTTGAATACTTGAACTTAATAAAGGCTGAGATTTATTTTGCAAAAGATATATGAGTTAGCGGTGGTCACTTTTAAGGTGTATATATAAATATATATATTCTGCATGTTAATGATTATAATAATTTTAATGATAATAATGATAATATCCATCTTAAAAAGGGAATCCTTTATCAGGCATTGGCCTTTTAGCATTGAGCAGTCTGCATTTTAGTCAAAACTTACATCATTGTTACTTTATATGTTTATAAAATGCACAGAATATGATGAGAAAATATTCAAGAAAGTTTATACACAAACTCTAGTAATTCAACAAAGTTACAGTTCTTTGAATTCAGTAATTCAATTAATAATGATAATATCCATCTTAAAAAGGGAATCCTTTTTCAGGCATTGGCTTTTTAGCATTGAGCAGTGAGAATTTATTTTATTAAAGTCAAAACTCAATCATTGTTACTTTTTATGTATAACAAATGCACAAAAAATGGTGGGAAAAATATTCAATAAAGTTTATACACCAACTCCAGTAACCTGACTGACTCAAATTGAACAAAGTCACAGTTCTGTGTGATTACCAAACTGTGAATGTAAATACTGTATCAATAAAGGCGGTGTTTCCGCCCCAACCCAGTTTTCATTCGGCCCTCATGCTTATGGTTCTCCTCGATATATCAGTCGCATGCAAATTGGTTTCAGTTTGCTACAATCATATCAGTATTTACTTTTGCCCGAGCCACCCCAACAACATCGTCATCCAGTATCGCTTAACGCGGCCCGGCAGAGAGCGACTGCAAGGAAGCCTGTTTCTTCAAAAACAAAACAGTCGAGATTAAAACGCAGATTTGTACATAATACCACGGATAATAAGACATTGAAATTGTAAAGAAGCTTTGACTGCTTGATATATCAATAGTTGTGAATAAACCAACTAAATACAAGCATTCATTTTTGTAACATCAAGCTGATAAATATGCCTTATACATCTTATCCTGCATTAACAGGGTAATGCTTAATGTCACCCTGCTGTTTTTGCAACATAATTGGGGAAAATATTTGCATCTCTTGAGTATCGTGCCTTGAAAACAACCAAATAAAAAAGAAACCGATGAATTTACCTGTAGGAATGCCTGGCCCATTCCATCAGGATGTGACTCAACCAAGAAGCTGCAGACACCACGCAGTGCGCTTGATGTCATGGTTTTTCCAAACATCAAAACGCGTGACCGAATGTTGTTTGTCACCCAAATGGCAGCAAGCAGACGTTAGGACATCCGGGCTCTTTCAAAACCCTGGAGATTTCACCAAAACAGTAGACATTAACATCTAAAAAGCAACAACCAAAGATACAGTTAAGACAAATAATCTTGTATATCAAAACGTGACAAACGTTTAATATGCAGGGGAATATGCCTGGTCTCTTTCTGTGTGATAAACATAGCACAACAGTGAACAGGTGGTTAGCTCGGGTTAGCTTAGCACAATGAAAAGAAGTTAACAAATCCGGATTCATGTTTAATATAACAAAAAGTGAGGTGTAAAAACCACAGTTTGTTGTTTAATAGAAACACTTGGGCCCATTACCCGCCATCAAAATATCAAGTTGTTTTCTACGCCACAAGTTTTCTTCAGATATAACAGATGAGATTTAGTAACATTCATGCCAGGATAAGTAGTAAGAAACTCAACACTTGATGAATTTTCTATTTAAAGTAGCAGCAGCGGCGCAGGGCATCGACAAACACACCGTTTGTAATAAAACACATTGAAGTGACATTCACGCCATGTTCACTTCCTACCGACCGGGATTAACAGCCAATCTCCTTGTTCATCTAATACGCTCCACCCAACTCCTGTACACGACCCGGCTGAGTGCAAACAAGTCGGATCACCGGTCAAGTGTTTCTCGACTCCGAACGCGGTCGTTATCACATTCAAACACACACACACACGCAGAGCAGCGCGGACGACTTGCTGCTTTATTCTTCTTTATTCCTCACAGCGAAGACGGCAACATGGCGGCCACCGTCTGTCAGGTGATGGGCTTCCTTCTCAGCGTGTTGGGGGTGGCGGGAATAATTGCGGCGACGGGGATGGACCAGTGGGCGACGGAGGACCTCTTCGACAACCCTGTGACGGCCGTGTACTCGTACTCGGGCCTGTGGAACTCGTGCGTCCGGCAAAGCTCCGGATTCACCGAGTGCCGGCCCTACTTCACCATTCTGGGACTGCCAGGTAGGCTTTTGTTTGCCATGAGCAACGCGGGCGCAAAATGAACCCCCCCCCCCAAAAAAAGAAAAATAAGAAAACATAAGAAAATTAATGTTTTGATTTTTTGTAGGTTTAAAGCAAAAATTCCCAAACTGAACTGACCGTTAAGGTCAATATGGCGGTATTTGACGGGGATATCATGCTGTTACTTATGGGCATTGTTCTAGGATATCGGGGGGAAGAACTCAGATAAGCTGTTGTATTGTCAAGTTGTTGTTTGTATAAAAATGAAGAAACTGAGAAAAGTAACGTATCGGACCCAGCTCGGAAAGAGCTTCCTGAAAATGATGCGAAAAGGCTGATGAAACCGCGCCCTCTTGTTCATAAAGGGTGTAAATTGTCATCGCCAGCGTTTACCCGAAACTGGGACAAAGGCTCACGAAAAATGCGGTAAACAACTGATAAGCCCTGTTCCTTGTTGAGGCCTACATAAAAGATAAGCAGGAGCTCACACGCTGCCATTTCACCACTGCGTCACATTGGTGGGAACATCGGGACATCTAAGATGGCCGCCTCGATGATTCAGTTAATAGGCTTCATGTTGTCCATTTTGGGGCAATTCTTAATTTCAGCTGCGACGGCAATGGACATGTGGAGCTTGCAGGATCGATCTTTATCAGTTGTGACAAATTTTTATACCTATTCTGGGTTATGGAAGTCGTGTGTGGGGACGGCGTACGGCACCACGCAGTGCAGGCCTTATTTCACCATCCTGGGACTGCCAGGTAAGAGAAGAAGAAGACGTTTATCAAACGCTTCTCCACATCGTGGATTTAGGAGAACATTTTCGGGCAGGACTTTAGAATATTCCAGAGGTTTTAGGGCAGATTTTCTCCCTTTTCCACCATCGCCTAAAAATGCAGCGGGCTGCAGAAAAGATGGTGTCTCTCCGGAATCAAATGGAAATTTGATGAGACATCCAAAGCTTAGCTGAGCAAGCACAAGCTTTACCAGAGTGTGACACAATGTAAAGTACATTTCCACAATCTGTACTTAACAGCTGAATGTAGTGAAGAGCATACTGTACATACGGTCTTAAAGGCTTAAGTCTGGAAGAATACCGGTACAATATCTCAGGACATTGAAAGATGGCATTTGGGTCAAAATGTTTTACTGGTAGTGCATTTAGGAGTTTTAATGTTGCTACTGCTGGAAAAAAATATATTTTATCTTAATTTAATTTCTACATTAATTTTTTGTATTACAAGCAAACGTCAAGTGTGGCGAGCTCTCGAAGCATCCAAGTAAATTCTTTATATAAATGAGCATTAGTAAAACATTAGTTCCAAAATGAGAGTTTCTGTATTTGTTTCAATTCACATGCGTGTGTAGATGTGAGTGTGTATTACACAGTGATGCAGTGTGTATTGGCTTTGTTTGAAATGGTGCTGGACAAGTATCAATCTAGTGTCTTCATTGGATATCCCTGTTTTAAAAAAAATCATATATCTTATATCTGTTTTGTGGTGTAATGGCAGTACTGTACCGCGTAGGATTCAAGGTCAGAGTACAGAATCAACAGGGTATCATAATATTATTTCTGCACATGATAATGTCGTTTGCTGAGGGTTGTTCTGAGCGGCGTGACTTTGACTTTCAGCCCTGCTGCAGGCCGTGAGGGCCTTGATGATCGTCGGTATCGTCCTCGGCGCCATTGGAGGCCTGATCGCCATATTTTCGCTGAAGTGCTTGAAAATGGGGAACATGGAGGACAACATCAAGGCCACAATGACTCTTACAGCTGGGATCATGTTTCTTCTCGGAGGTGCCGTCACGTTCGCAGTGTCTCGTTCTGTTGTCACTGCGATGCCGCTCTGTGCTCATCTCACCGCTTGCTTGTAATTCGCAGGGGTCTGCGGCATCGCCGGGGTGTCGGCCTTTGCTAACTTGATTGTGCAAAGTTTTCGGTTCACCACGTACGCCGACGGCGGGTTCAGCATGATGGGAGGAGGGGGTATCGGTGGACTCACGGGATCCCTCACTCCGAGGTAAAGACGAGTCGAGAGTCGGGTTTTATCCGCTGCAGCTCTTCATTCCTTCATTGACCACCGTTTTCGTTCAGGTACACTTTCGGCCCCGCTCTTTTCGTGGGCTGGATCGGCGGAGCCGTCCTGGTTATCGGAGGCGTCATGATGTGTCTGGCCTGCCGCGGAATGTCCTCGGATGCAAAGCAACGGTACGCCGCATCGTCTGTGACCTTTCTTGACCTTCAGGAGCAGCCCCGTCTGCAACTTCGCCAGAGCTTCCGTCTCTCAGAGACCAGTAGGCTGCTATCGACTTTCAAAAGAAGTGTCTAGGATACAAGGAGCAGAATACCGGAGCAGCATGTCTGCTGGCTTCTGTCAAAGCTGAACAATGGCCACTACTACTATAATAAAAATGCTCCTTTATAAGCTAAGGACACGTACTAAATGTATAAATGCTAAATATAAATGTGAGTCATTTGGTGTGTATGTAAATGTATATATGAAGCACCGCTGCAAATGCCTAAGCCTATTCTTCTCCCATATCCTTGTAAATGTCATGAGTGGAGGGATTTTCTTTCATTGAACCTGCTTGTGTTTCGATATTCTTCAGGTTCGACGGGATGGCCTACAAAGCCGCCTCTCACCACACTATCTACAAGACCGAAGCCAGACCTCGTGCAGCCTTCAATGACTCCTACAAGGCCCAGAGTGCGGATGGAAGGATGTCCAACCAGAAATTTGATTACGTGTAGAATCATTTTACTCATGGTTACCTCTGTTTTCTGATGCTCTGTGATGATGTTGTTTTTGTTTGCTTTTTGAATTTGGTGGTTATGTAACACTGATGTGGTTATTTTCTTATTTTTCTCTAGCTTAATTTGGCTGAGCTGCTGAACACTTGTGTTATCATTTTATTTTTCTACGCTTGTATAATCGCAATTAGCAAATTCTGTTTTGTGATTTATGAAGTGATATTTTTTTGGTGATACAAAAAAAGAAAGATATTCTTATTTGATGCCATTCAAAATAAATCACCTCAGCATGTAACACAAAAAAAATAAAATATATTGATGGACTAAACTTGTAGACCAGCAGTTTGTTGCTTTCTCCACGTGTATGTGTATGTCAACAAATACCTACAGTGACAAAGGACTGTCTAATGTCACTATATATTCTGATGCCCTAGGTTTAACGTTCCACAAATAGCATCTGGAAGGCGATTATGACATCTGTCTTCATGTTAAGAAGTTTCACAAACATAAGAAATTCAGGCCAAATTAAAACGATGCATTTGTCCATTGCATCTGTACATATCCTGTCAGAAAAGAGATCATCAAAGAATCATGAATCGTGAAAGAAACAACTCTATTTCAAGTTGTGCTGTTGTTTATCCAATTAGTGTTATCAACAGAAAATGCATTGGTCATAGTTTATCGATGGTAGTCACCCTTTATCTCCAGCCCTCCAGCACCATGTGATGAGTACAATATGTGTGGCATTCTAATTGAATAAAGTAAATGGTTCCCCTCAGATAGGAGGTGTATGTTTGATGTAAGTTCTCGAGTGGTCCTTGAAACCAAGGCAACATCCTTTCTTTTACTCCTTTGGGAGATCTCTATGTTTCCCAGGGAACGGACAGAAAAGGCTTTCAGATGATTGCCATGAAATCCCATTTCTTGATGGATGTAATAAGTAGGTGGTACCATTTAATTACACTTAAAATGAGTCGTTTCTTGTTTTTAATTAAATTTAGTAATGTCTCGGTGTTAAGGCAATCTGACAAAAAAAATTTCAACCTGCTTTTCTACTTTGTCGTTTTCCATGTCAGAGGAGGTGCAGCTTGGCCTGCACTCAGATATCTCCAGTCTGACTCTGGGATGACTGTGAATTGTTTGTAACACACCGGTTTTGAGATGTTTAGGTTGTGAAGGCTCTCACAAGTATTTGTTCATAGTTGTAACTGCGTTTTTCCACCTGAGATTGATGCCTGTGTAAGAAAAGGGTCTTTTACAGACTTCAATTGAGTTAACTGGTAGTTGATTTGGTTGAAAGATGGCACAAAAAAAGGACATCCACCCGAGTGATATGTTATAACTCATGTTAACGGACTTTTCTTAAATTTGGCCCCCATTCAATAAACCTAACTTTGATATTTTAGTTCCTCTTTGATTGGCTGATTATGTATTTCTCCTTCTAAAGCTTTTGGTAAGATTTGACCATATGGATCCAACTAATGTATCTCATCCTTGGACCTCTGGCCCCATCTAGTGGCTGAGATACGCATCACTGCTCTGTAGGTGTTGGTTGAAATGCATTAGTATAGATGGCCTGTTTTTACAATCCTCTCTTTCACCTGCTTTGACTTTGTGTTGAGCTTGTGATGTTCATAGTGCAGAAATAAAAGCCTCTTTGAACTGCAATGTAATATATTACGTTTTTTTTAATTGACTTGCCTTAACTTGGATGACAATTACCACCACTTAGCAGCAAAGCCACACATAACTTGCAGCATGTTTCTCGCGTAGGCACCATGGAATTAAAGCAACTTGATATGAGGTACGAAACGTTCGCAAGTCAGTGGTCGTTAACCGTGTGGAGCAACGCCAGGAAAGCCGCTTTGCAAACTTTATCTTAATTATCATGGTCTTAGGCCTTTTATGTCAACATATAACCAGGAGCTTCTGGTGAACCATTAAAAATTAAAGCCTCTCAGAATACCATACAAGAGCCAATTTCCTACAATATCTCAATCACCAGACTACTTTTTTTAATTTTCAGATTAGATTGAAAAGGAAACAATCAATACTTTTAAAAGGTGTTTTTTTTTATTACGCCCATAGCACATAGTATGTCTATTAATATGTCTTCCGGCCAAATGCAACTTTTAGAGCCTAAGGTCTCAAGAGCACACTGCGGGGATTTGAAAAGAATCGGGTTTAATCCCTAGGAGGAGTTCTGTCTTTTACAACTGTAAGAAATCATGAAAATAGGCCAAAAACAGGCCAAAAATACAGATTTTCAACCATTAATTACAGCGCCCACTATTCTTCGGAAATTATGAAAAAATTAGGGTGTGTTCAGGGCTTCAATGTCTACACATGCTATAATGGTGAGGGCAGGCCAAGTCATTTGGAAGTTAAAAATCTGCCAGATTAAACCACACCCCTTGCTAAGTTAATTAGCCCATCTCATCAAAACAATAGTTATCAGCACCATTCTGATATATCAAGGGCATATTGAACCAATAATGATCTACCGAAGGTTTCGTGACAAACAGCGTTTAGGAGAAATTGCCAAAAATGTGTTTTTCACTAAATTCGAAATGGCGGAAAATCTAGTTAGGCGCATTTGTATACCATGATTGACTTTTTTTGTAGAGCATGTTGAAGAGGACCTGTGTGCCAACTTTCAAGTTGATCTGATATCGGGGGTTGGAAACTGGCGTAGTGTGGTCTTTTTTAAATTTCTAGAGGGCGCTATAGAGACATTACTTTATACTGTACACAAATGTGAGACCCAAAAAATATCAAAAAGAATTTCCATGCCAAATTTAACAACTTTTTGAAAACGATAAAGGCCCCAAAAAGCCCTGCGGTTTGTGAGAATAATAATTCCTTGAAATACAATAGGTTCCTCTACGACTAGTCGTAGCGAGGACCCTAATTAGACTTCTCACAAATAGCAGTTAAATCAAAATGCACAGAAACTTCCACTGTCTTGCACTATACAGCAAAGGGTCATGGATCAAGGGTCAAGTTAAAGTGACACAGAATTAGAATGGTGTTAAAAGTGTGTGTTTTTTTTTATGGAAGATCCCTGAAGCTTAGGACAGAGCCTGAAGGTCAGAATTGTCTCTTGTGCTGTTTGACCTCAGAACATTAGATCCAGTCAAACAAATAAGAGGAGAAATGACCTGATACATCCCTGACTTTCTGTCGATACCGTTGCTTTCTCCACACACTTCCCCTCACACAAGGCATGAGGAAGTATGACTTACTTGGTATCGCTTACCTGTAATCAGGGGGGAAGATAGCACAGCGCAGGCGTCACTTCCTCTTACTGGTCTTTGCTTCAATTGGTCATCAGGGGTTCGGATCAACTGCTCTATTATAACATGAGATACCGCATATGTCAGCAGAGCTATGTCAATAAATGTGAGTTCCTCTGGCATAATTAATGAAGTGCGTATGACTACACAGAAAAGAAAAGAGACCTAAGTTGTGTCAGTGGGGAAGACTGAGAACAATGTTTAGCATTTAATTAAAATATAAAGGTGAGGTAGGGAAATTAAATGAAAATGTCAGGAGAGAAACGATGGTTGAAGAGATTGCTAAGAGACAGTGACGACATGTTTCCTACGTTGTTGGAGGTTAGGCCCAGCTTTAGCCGCGGTGCATCCCCTCCGGTCCAGCAGGGGGCGGAAGGGACTTTTTATGGGTGAGGGAGCCTCCGGTAAGACGCTCCTCCAGCGATGCTAACCTACTGCAACAAGCCCAGGAGCGCTGCTGAACACAGCTGTAGTCCTGAGCCGCTTTGAACCATTCGTTCTGTCCTGCAGCAAACACCGCATTTCAGAGGAGCCCACGGACTCCACCGAGTGACGTCACACGTCGCTTAGCGACTTGGTTTGTAAAGATGACGCTAGCGGGGAAGCTATCTGATGGCTAACGTTTAAACTAATGGCACTGGACAGCAGGGAGCTAACTAAGTCAGCGTTGATTAACTTTGGTAGGAGCAGAACACAAACTCATTTTATTCGCCATTATAAGTGGATCTGAGACGTTTCGCGGTTGAACGGATACCTGCGATGATCCCTGCGGCCGTTTGATGGGACTTTCAAGGACCGCGATGCCGGCTAAAGTGCAGCTTTTGGCTGTTCTGGCGTTTGCTCTGGCGATGCTCTTTATAGAGAACCAGATCCAGAGCCTGGAGGAGTCGAGAGCCAAACTCGGTACAAACAAACACACACGGACTCGGCTCCGCGCAGCTGATCCATAGGACGAGATACTGATCGCTTCAACAATTTTACTTTGCTGAGGCCATTCGTGGTGTTTATGCTTCTTTGCTTAAAAACACTCCAAATGATCAGGAAATAAAATAGTATATGTATGCATTATAACAAATGTCCTTAGTTTTCGCTTTTATTATAAGCTGTTTATAGCTATATAATTAATCTCTAACATGAGATGACACCTGTACACGTAACAATATAATTTGCCTTTGCTACTCATCTTCACCGAACAGAGGCTGAACTCATCATAATGTACTGACCTTTGCTCTGCTAGTAACGTTGTCTTGGTTTCTTAACTATTGATCTCGATCAGAGTTCGTCCACTTGAAAAGCAGAGCTGATGGCATATTTTGTGCGTTGAGAAGTTAAGGCCTGTCAGCACACATCAGACAACCATCTGTTACACCCTGCCACGTTTTTGAAACATAAATTATTGTTCTTTTCTTATTTCATCTTTTAATTTACAATCAAACCAATGAATGGCATACAATTGGGTCATCTTGGAACACAGCGTCTCCATGCTGCAAAGCTCAATATAACACACGTTAGAGAGCTGTTCGTTGGGCAAATGTCATCCAAGAAAGACCGGTCTTTCACTGTTTGTTAACTTAATGACTTAAAAAACAAAGAATGAATATTTATTTACACCTGTATATCAGACCCGTATTGTTGACCATATATTATATGGTGTTATACGTGGGATATTCATCTGTCTTGCACTTCAGAAAATCAAAAGATGCCTCCTTCCTGACAATACTTTTACATCTTTGTGTTTTTCTTTTCAGTTTTGGGTAGGTGGCGTCAAGCCTACTGCATGTGCTGGCTAATAAGAATAACAATAAGTATCAACTAACATTTGTCTCAATGCATGCAGCAGAGGATGTCAGCCACGCTGTGCTCAGAGACATTCATCCGGTTTAAAAATACGGCCTTTTCAGAAGCATACGTGTCTGATGATTTACGGTAAATAAGTTTTTCTTTTGTGCCCGCACAGAACTAACCATCGCCAGACACGAGGTGGCAGAGGTGGAGCAGCGCCACAGTGAGGGTGCTGGGCGGGAGTCGGGGCCGCGGGCAGAGAAGGACGACGCGGTCGTCATCTACAACCGAGTGCCCAAGACGGCCAGCACGTCCTTCACCAACATCGCCTACGACCTGTGCGGGAAGAATGGCTTCCACGTACTGCACATCAACACCACCAAAAACAATCCCGTCATGTCTCTGCAAGACCAGGTAAGCAGCGGTGCAGACTAAAACCTGATGTCATAGGACAGAGGACCGAGTTGATCACATAGTAACAATACTGCTTTGACTGCAAATACTTCACGCTTGAAATACAGATTTGCAGCCAAAAGCTGCTACATAGAAGCTGCACTCCCAACTGTCACAGGAGCACATTGCTCTCATTTTAGAAACAATCCGGTCCTCAATACAACAAAGAGAAAATGCTAAGACTGAATGGTCCTTTGTTGGCAAAACGTATGCTCCCCTTGTGACGGGCCTGCGGGCTCTTTGATCAACAAAATTAAAAATTAGGCCATTGTTGATGCCAAAGTTCTAAGGGTTCTAACATGAAACATTTTCATACAATATGCTTAGAAAAATAGATTGAATTTGTCCTGTAGTCCTGTAACAGAACATGCAGGATGAAAGGATTGCAGTTTGACGGTGCTGTGGTTTATTTTTGTTCTGATCAAATGACAAAATGTCCTTGAAGGCGTCATGGTCACCACAAAAACCAATAATACCCATCATTCACTGCAGGACAGGATTTCAGAAGGTCGTTACAGATGGTTAGATAGCAATCAGACCAGTGTACCATGGCTTTTAAATGAAAGTCTGAGGGGGTTTAGTCCTGATTTCAGCTGAACATCAAGTGGACAGTGTGGAAAAATCAAGTTAAAAATATTCCCAGAATAATATTGCGTGTCTTAAATGATTTGAGAAGTCACATAACATAGACATCTATGAGAGAATGACTATACTTCTTTATTGGTTTATCACCTCAATAAACATTGTTAACATTAGTTTAATGTCCAGATCGCTTCCAAGTTCCAGGTCTGATCACCATTTCTATTTAATAAATGATGGTCCCATTTGGGTAAGGTGGTCCATAGAGAAGGGTATACTTTATGTACCTTGTGATTGACGGGTTGCTACCGAGGCGTTTTCCAGCCAAGGCTTACTGGGGTGCCCCCTCCCCGCCTCGCTGATATAATGGGAGGGGAAACAGGGAGTAGCAATGGTTCGTCCGTCCACCAGGTGGAGCTGTGCCAGGTAAAGCTGAAACACCGAAGATTATTTTCAAATCGCGAGTACATCGCGGCGATCAGGTTCATGGAAAGACAATACGGATGCTTTCACCTTTACACACAGGTTTGTTTTCCATGCAAAGCTAAAAAAGATAAAAATCTGTGAATAAAAACTAAAATAACTGAAGGCTGGCTGGCTAGGTGATATTGAAGTTCCAGGAACTGGGATGGATAAACCGTCTCTTTTGTCTCTTGTTGCAAGACCAGCTTTTCAACAAGGCATGGTTTTGAAGCCTCAAATTCAAACAAACTCTAAACATAATCATTGAAGGCAAACAAAGTGTTGGGATTAACTTTGGATGGACAAAAAATTTACTAAATCAAGACCATAAACTCAAGATAACGATGTTTATTGGCTTCTGGTGCAAAAACTCCCTTTAATATGAAACCATGATTCCATGTCATTTGAGCAGAAAAATAAATGTATTAATCTTCCTCTTGCATTAGTCTCTCTCTCTCTGTGTTTAATTTCTTCTGTGGTTATTGTGTTTTTTTCCCCATTTGCTGGAGTTTGCATTATCTTTGGCTACAGGTGCGCTTTGTCAGGAATGTCACCTCGTGGAAGGAGATGAAGCCCGGCTTCTACCACGGCCATGTAGCTTATCTGGACTTCTCAAAGTAAACCCTTCATTTCCTGTAATACCATTAATATCCAGATGTGTTACACAGCAGATAAAGGGAGGTCGTGTATTGATTGCTAACCTGTGCCTTAGCGTTGATTAATTGCATTGCTGTCCTTATCTCCCCTGATGCTATCATTTCAGTGATCACAGGTAATTATCCTAATGGCGGAAGCGCTCTTCAGTAAGAGAGCGCCTGTTAACGTGCACTCTCAGCTGCCCCCCCTTTCATAGATGGGGGTTTCTGTGGTTGTATAACAAACGCCGCTAATTAGAGCGGCGCCTTCATGATGCCTGTTGGACTTGAGACTAATTCTCAAATGTCTGTTCAAGGCCACACGTTAATCCTCTTCTTTCCGTCGTAGATATGGGGCTGCGGGTAAGCCCATGTACATAAATGTGGTGCGGGACCCCATAGAGCGTCTGGTGTCGTACTACTACTTCTTACGCTTTGGAGACGACTACAGACCTGCTCTACGACGACGCAAACAAGGGGACAAAAAGGTCCTCTATTTGTTGAACCATTTGTCCAGCGCCTCTTGGGGTGCTCGTGTCGGACAAGTGTCACAGTGTCCCTGTTGTCTTTCAGACCTTCGATGAGTGTGTGTCATCCGGCGGGCCCGACTGCGCTCCTGATAAACTCTGGCTCCAGATCCCCTTTTTCTGCGGCCACCATCCAGAGTGCTGGTGAGTGGGCGGCACCCGCCACGTAAGGAGCGCCACGAGGAAGAGGGTTTATGTTGACCGTGTGGGAGCATTTTGGGTCCAGAAACCATCAGACCGTTTGCAGCCTGTAGATGGGCATCGATGTTTTCTAGTCGCTATCCACACAGAGGCCACATCCTCTGACGGGTCTGTGATTAAATTGGTAAGAGGAGACCTCGTAACGTTAGTAACAGTGACAGCAACAGCTGTTGTTATGACATTGGGAGCAGAGCCGTACTGGGACAGAAGTTCCCTTTCCCATAAATGTACTGAATGCACACAGAGCAAACGTGGAACAGGCCCCTCGGGCAGAAGCAAACTGCAATACGCTTGGTATGATCTTATGGAATGTAAAAATAGAAACAGAAAATATAAATTGCCATTAAACTCACATTTCTCTAAAAGAAATGGGCATCCAGATATTTTCCCCAAATATTTCCGGCCCACCGGATGAAGGGAAACTTATCACGGAGCATTTAACACCAGAGGTGAATAGTTCTCCGTGCTTGTGGCTTGCGTCCCGTGTGCAGGGCCGCCGGCAGCAGATGGGCCCTGCAGCAGGCCAAGTACAACCTGCTGAACCAGTACCTGCTGGTCGGAGTCACTGAGGAGCTGGAGGACTTCGTCATGATCCTGGAGGCGGCGCTGCCACGCTTCTTCAGAGGGGCCACAGAGCTCTACAGAACAGGTGACAACCGGAGCCGGGCCGCGGAGAGGGGCGTCGCACGTGGGCGGAGGGGGGGCCACCGGGCAGAGGTCACGCAGGGTCGCGGGTCGAGGCGCCACACGCAGAGGGGGAAATCTGTGCGTGCGTGATTGACACCTGATAGGAATCTGAACAGCTGTAAAAGACATCATGAAGTGGCGCTCTCCCAATGAGGCCGAGGAGAGGGGGGGAGGGGGGCAGTGTGCTCAGTGTGCAAGGTTGAGCAGTGGCATTTAAGAATATAACTAAATGTCACTAATGAGGGGTCCTGATCAGTCATTTGCGGCAGATCAGCACATCTGCCATTTTAAATGAATGGAACATATTCAAGCAATGATCTTCACAATGTTCAGATGTGTATGTATTTATTACTTCATATTTGATGTTTAGTTCATCAGGTTTGTTAAGCCAATCATTGTTTATTTCAAAAGTAGGGTTATTGGCTGATTCACCCGCTGGAAACACTCATGTTACGGAACCTCCGCTACCCCCATGTTGTCAAGACTGACGTTAATAAACCTCCTTCTGTTCCTCCAGGAAAGAAGTCCCATCTGCGGAAGACCACGGACAAAAAGCCCCCCACCAAAGAGACAATCACCAAGCTGCAGCGGTCCGACATCTGGAAAATGGAAAATGAGTTTTACGAGTTTGCACTGGAGCAGTTTCAGTTTGCGCGCGCCCACGCCGTCAGGGAAAAAGATGGCGAACTTGAAGTCCTGGCTCAAAGCTTCTTCTATGAAAAGATCTACCCCAAAGCGAACTAAGAAGAGCTAGCCAGGGAAGAGAGACAACTGGAAGTCACCTACACTGGGAGGAAGTGCATCGATTGTGTTGCGTGTGAATGAGTTTTCAGTTCTCAGGCTGCACAGTGGACTCCGTCAAGAATGTCTCACGTTCTTCTTTTTATTGCGGGAGCGGCTGTTGAGAGAACTTAACATGCGTATAAACAGTCGGCCTGAGCGGTGTGAAAGAATTTGGACCCAGATCAGGGTGAAACGAGGGCTGGGTGTGAGACATCTCAAAGCTGCAGATGAGATAAAAGCCTCAAACGTGAATTTTAAAACCGTAGTTTACAGTGTTTTTCTGTGGTATTGTTTTTTTTTTTTAGGGGCACAAATTGTGTACATGCTGTGGTATTATGTAGGCAACAGGACTTTGGACCAATGAGTAGCAAAAGAAAAGAGATGCATCCGCTGCATCCTCTGGTGCGTGACAAGTATATTTTGTATCCCTCTGCGATGTTTAGTATGGAATCACTGAGACAGTGACCTGCAACTTTTGATATAACTCGTAGCGGCTGTTAGGTCAAAGCATCCTATTACACGGATACCTCAGGGTTCCCCGGAGCTTTGGGAGGTCACAGGGACAGGTGGAGGTAGACATGAAAGTGCCTTTATTATAACATTACCGTCTTTTTTCACTTTCATTTGAACGTTTGATCCCACAATCATGTTGTCTCTTTGTTTGTTGTGCGTATTCACATTAATTGCTGTGTTTCTGTTTCACACCCCATTAACAATTTAAAGATAACTACTCTACTGCAACTCGCCTGGCTCATTTCATCCTTACGGTTTTCCCTTCTGGTGCACTATGTGTGTGTACTTCTGTCGTGACACAGACTGAGGGAGTAGCTCTGGTCCCATGAAAAGTTATTGCTGATTTAAAACTTTAACCCCTGTGTATGAATAAAGCACCTGACCTCAATGTGAGGACGATCAAGCTTTGGAATAACTGCTTTCTACATTTCCCATAGTGCAAAATCCTTGTTTATTCAAGAGGGACATACATTAACACAGAATAGCACAACCCTGCCCCAATTTGGCTATCCCCAAATAAAACAAAAATATCCTGATGAATCTCACATATCTGTCAAAAGTTATATAATTTCTTTACATGAGAGATTGCACCACTTAGCCTTTAATCTGGCCAGAAAAGATAGTTAAACTATGTGGATATACCCCACCCAATTCGTACAATAGTGCTTTTATCAAAATGTCAAAATCAGCATGCTACGGTAACATGCTAATATTTGCAACACATGCAGTTGGGCCTGATTTCATATTTTCAAGTGTTCTGTCCAAAACCAAAGTGGTGGAACATTGACCTGGTGATGTTGAAGAGAAAATGTTAATGCAGCATCAAAGTGATCGAAATTCATGCTGTGTAGGAAATGTCATGGCAATCCATCTGACAGTTGTTGAAACATCTTCTTCAAACCATAAATGTCAACATCATGGGGGCCCTGGAGAAAAAGTCTTGATCCGCCTCGTAAAAACAGGCAAGACGTTCGGAATTTCTGTCCTAATCCTGTTCTTTTTTTCATTAAAATTGGGATTAATGCCTGTCACAATTTCATAAACCCCAATTAACTGAAATGACAGAAACATCAACATTTTAGAAGCTATAAAAAATGGAATGTTTGCCATTTTTGCTTGTCAAAAAATGACTAACAAAAAATTGATTATAAATATAGCTGGCAATTAATTTTCCTAAAGTTTTGTGTTTGTCAGGACGGAAGGTTTCCCATGCAAAGGCCCGCGACCCACTACAAACGGGTCCGCGACCCACCAGTTGAGAAACACTGCACTAGGCGATACAAAGATTTGCGCCCTCCCACCTACGGCCACTTTGAACCACTTCCATTCCATGTTATCATTCTGCTATACATTATAGGTACACTATGTTGTTTGTATTATATTGTACATTTATATTTGATAAATGTACTACAAGCAAATATAATGGTCTCAGAATATTTTAATTTTTAGTAACTTTGGCCAGACAGGGTTGGCCAGTCAGCAGGATCAATCGGTTCTTCCCTGATGGACTCATGGACATCAGAACTTGTTGTGGGGGAGAAAGTGACTGCAGGCTGTAGTGCAGAATCAGGGCGAGTTGTGTCTGTTGCTCCTTCACCTGAAGGCAAATACATACAATTGATGTTCATCTATTAATACAGATTATGGCAATAGGCAATACAATGACTGATTTTTTCTCTTGGTCATATGTTGAGATTTATTACTGATCTTGTGAGTCATACAACAGGCAGTAAATGCATCTAAAAAAAAATTTCTTCTGTTAACAGGATCAGTAGTGAGTAAACAATTATTCAAACATTTGAATTAGGTGTAAATAAATTATTGTTTTGTAAATGTAAAGTCAAATAAAGATTATTAAATAGATTACCTGCTGCATGCTCTGTTTCACCGGCTGCTGTGCTAGCTGTGGTCCTACATGTCTCTTCACCTGCAGCTGTATTCAAGCACAGAGAATAACCACATCAGTGAAGTTCTTTAAAATGATGAAACGATCAAGAATGGGGTTGAAAGTCGTTTACAATGAATGGAAGGGTGAGGTCATATTTTGAGTGAATTCAACTATTACAGATGATTATAGCTTTATTAATACTACCACTAATAACTATAAAAAATAAAAACTTAAAAAGGTTCAGAGAGAGGTGAACCTGGGGATCAGCTGAGCTTTGTTCAGGAGGTGTCTCTGCATTACCATAAATACAATCCAGACAACATATTGTGTGGAATGCATATATATTCCAGATTGTACATTAAGAGAATACCATTTGTTAGTAATGATATTAATACATTTTATTGAAATAGCGCTTTACATGGTACTCAAAGACATTTTAAAGTAAAACCAGTACATATATAGCACAGAGAAACAATAAAACCAACAAACAAACCAGGCATAATAAATGCAATTAAAAACAATAAAAAACAGTTACTATCGGGTAAAGAAAACTAATCTGAAGAGAATGCCTCGACATTAATGATTTGAGGCCTTTGTCATTTGGACAAGTCACGTTATGTTACATCAGCGTTTCACTTGTCTATGAACAAAAGTCCGGGTACAGCTTAATCATTTTCATTTATTTAGGCACGTTTCCCTTTGACAACGCAGATGAGTTGTAATATTGTACAAATAATATAGGTAACAATTAAGGTGTTTGTAAAAATGTTTAACATTTAGACAATTTCTGATATTTAAGTACCTAACGTTAAATTAAACCTTTTTAAATTATGCGAATAATGGCTTGCTTGCTAGGAACGAAGCTGCTGACGCTGGCTAACGTTAGCTAACGTCACTTATGAAAAACGCTAGCTAACGTTAGCTAACGTCACTTATGAAAAACGCTAGCTAACGTTAGCTAACGTCACTTATGAAAAACGCTAGCTAACGTTAGCTAACGTCAGCTAACTTATGAAAAATGCTAGCTAACGTTAGCTAACGTCACACACAAATGTATTCCGTTTCAAATCGGTAAAATAAAATCGGCATAATGGAGGTAAAGAGTGTCCCGGACAAGTCTCAATGTGGAACCGTGAAGAGGTGTATTTTGATTAGTGATTATAATGTGTCATCACTATGCTAGCTGGAAGGCTCCTTAAGTCTTAAAGCACGTTGGCTAACAAGGGCAACACTAGCTGTGTAAACGACCAGTGTTAATCTAAAGCATCCAATGTGTGCCATGAAATGACTTGTCTGAGGTGGAAATACGTAACGTTACCTCTTTACAGGGCTTTCTTCTCCTCCTGCTGCTTTTCTTCGTTCCTTTGCACCAGAGTTTGCACTGATGTTACGTTAGCTTGATCCGAGTGTGACCATTGCCTTGCAACGCACGCAACCATAAGCTCCGCTGCGCGTGACCGTCGCGCCCCCACCAAACACATATAACATACCGTACATATGGCGGGGGCGCCATGTTTATTTGTTTTAATCATGGTTTTATTTCACCTGGGTTTTATTTCGTTAATCAAAGTTGTTGGAAGAAAAATGCTTTATGCTAGAGGGCGCTACCCACGAACTTGGCGCCCTAGGCGGTCGCCTTGATCGCCTATAGGAAGAGCCGGCCCTGCATGTACATATATTGAACATTTTCCCACTTGGTCCTTAATGCAATTTATTTAATGATATTTATGGTCTGCTGCAGTGTTAATAACTATTTAAGCTGTGTTCACAACATAGCATGATAAAAAACTAAAATGAACGAAAAGAACGTGGATAATACCGGAATAAATAAAATCGATATATATTTAATAAAAACGAGAGCACGTATAAATACGCACGCACGCGCGCCCTAAATTGCCATGGCAACCGAACGATGACCCGACCGAGGGTATTTAAGGTCAGCGGACTTTCTGAACGTTCCTTTTGCACTTTGACTTGAACACGAACTTTAAACCTCTTGTGAAAGCAAACTGCTGAGAACCAAATCTTTGAGTTTTTGACTGCTGGACGGAATCTACTGGATACGAATATTGTTGGAGAAGTGAACGACTACATAACATCTTTTTTGGAGAACAGACGAGGCTGAAACAGGCCCTCAGGAGCGGCGGAGCATCGAGGACGACCACCTGCTGAAGGAAGTTGGCTGTGATTGGAACCTTCGGTGTTCAAGTAAGACAACGTTTTGATCCTCTTACATCCTTAGAAGGGTCCCCAGGTAATACGTGACTAAGACACATTGAGTTTAAAGGTAAAAGAAATAAGATTTGATGGACAAAGACACTCAGTCGAGGATTTCTCCGTGTAAAATGATTATTGGAGGGGCGGGATGTGTTACATCTCGCGGGACATCTCTGGGGTGTGTCAACAATTAGTGGAGATGTTTTAAAACACAGTTATTTTGGTTTGAGGGTAACAAATCGTCGAAGATTAACATTGGAATTTGTGAAAAAAGATGGCGCTGAGAACGCCATGGAACGCTGAAATAAATGTTTTTATTTGGAATCCACCGGGTCCATAGAGACGGTTGAGGTGTGACGTCACAACGTGAAGGTGTAGTCACGGTGGTTGAAACTTACTAATGAATGTATTATTACATGCTCCATACACTATTTCTCTTGATATTTAACATCGAAATGCACTCTGCTCGTGGTTGATGCATTTCATAAGAGTGACAAGAGCGATTTGTTAAGTAACCGTATAGGACTGCATGTGCGCGTGCTGCACCTCCCCTCGCGCTGCGATGTACAACTCATAGAATAAAGAGGTGATCAATTGAAGAAGGACTGGTATCAGGAAAACGCCCGATACCAGTTCTATATTTTACACTATATTTCACACTAGTCTGAATGTTAGATGTACGCTGTGTAGACTGTAATAAAGCTTCCTGACTGATTCTTATGTAAATACATGCACATATTCATATTTAGAATAAACAGCTGATAGACTCTATCTTCTTTCATATTTACACCGCCAAATCTTTCATTTTCTCATGAATTATGAAAAGAAAATGGTGTTGCAATATCAGACCAGGTCAGGGTTCAATTTAATAATATGACTGTCTGTTTGATTCGGTTTGATACCAGCAGCATGTGTAAGCCCTCCTTCAGTTTTCAACACTGAACCAAATGCAAACAGTTTTATTATCCTGCGTTTTCTTTTGTTAGTGTATTATTTATTGCATGACATCTACTTTGAATCCACTTTTAATGCAATATGTGATGTGAGAAATGACCACGATGTGCATCGGTGATCTGAGGGTTGTGTTGTTGTTTATTTACCCTCAGATGGCCCGACGGTGCAGCTACACCAGCGTCCAGATCCCGGACCCTAACCGGCCCGGGATCCTGCGGACCATCCTCAGGATCAGAGGACCGGCCTCCCTGATCGGCACCTCACCTGGGCCGTCCTCCTCAATTTCCACCCATGGACAAGGTAAGTCTTTAAAGGTAAGTCCCCATGAACCATTATCTAAAAGGAGCTGTGCTAGAGTGGAGTGCGTATACCAGTTAAACAGCCGGTGGTTTAAAAGAGCCACTGGTACTCCAGACATTAAACCTTTGCCTAAGCCTCCTCAGGGACCCGGGGAACCATCGCAGGTAAGTCCCCCTAAGCCTCGTCAGGGACCCGGGGAACCATCGCAGGTAAGTCCCCCTAAGCCTCGTCAGGGACCCAGGGAACCATCGCAGGTAAGTCCCCCTAAGCCTCGTCAGGGACCCGGGGAACCATCGCAGGTAAGTCCTGGTGAGTATCGGCCGTTATGGGACCAGCCTGAGCCAGATTGGGTGGTAAATATGAGGGTTTATCTAGAGTGGAGAGACCAGTTTGACAGCTGGTGGTGCAATAGACGCACTGATGCTCCAGGTAATGTTAGGAACCATAATCCAAAAAAGAATGTTTATTCGTTTGAAAAGAATTTATCTGAGTTTGAAATTACTTACATGGAGTAAAATGATTTACATGTTTACATTCATTTTTAAGTTTCATCATGCTGCATTTTTTGTATTAAGTTGTATTTATTTGTATGTTTTTATTTGATAGTATTTCAGTAATAATACACTTTCAATCCTGGAAGACAGCTCCTGAAACCTGCTCAACCCCCAGCTTGCTCCAGATCCAGGCCTGACACCTCCATCCTTCAGTCTTCAAGAAGTCTGCAGTCTTCCTGAACCGCCATCTCTGGTCCGTGCCGTTGACCTGAAACTCACCTCCACTTGGCTTAACATCTACAATCTTCCGGTATGCTGCAGGTGCCTCCTCCATCTGTATTTTACTTGCAGACGGCTTCAGTCCTAAAGTCCACTTCTAGGTTCTGGCAGTGAACTGCAGGAGCCTCCTCTGCCTGCATTTCACTGGCAGACACCTATAGGCCAAACCACTTACCCATAGTCTCAGGCAGTAGACTGCAGGTGCCCCCTCCACCTCGAGTGTGCGGTGGGCAGCTGCATTTTAGACCTCTACATACTGCCTCTTTTAGCAACTAAAATCCTCCATCCGTCAGCCCTCCAAAGCCACCTCCATCCCTGGCCTGCACCTATCATCCTGGAAGTCAGCTTCTGAAACCTTCTCAACCCTTCTTCTTGTTCCAGCTCCTGGCCTGAGCCTTCACCCGACACCTCCATCCTTCAGTCTTCAAGCAGTCTGCAGTCTTCCTGGACCGCCATCCCTGGTCCGTGCCGTTGACCTGAAAGCCACCGCCAAGAGATCGTCCCTTCTACGACCGTCGGTCAACCTGCTGGACTTCGCCTCACCACACTTCGGGCCCCCTGACACGCCCGTATCTCTCGTGGGTCAAGGATTCAGTGAAGGGCCCACTCCTGGAACCAGAAAGTCGTGGACTAGTGGTGTTTTTCCGTTTTGTGGTTTTTGTTATCTGACTCAACAAAATAAACCTTTTTGTTTTACCCCAACTGATCTGGTCTGCGTCTGGGTCCTGTCCGAGGTAATCGTGACAGTTATGTTCCAGGAAGCTGTGGTGAATGAGCTCAAATGAGGTTTTTATTAAGTAGAGCCTTAATGTCTGCACTGGTGCCTTTGGACCAGATAATATGTCCACCCAGTCACACAGGTTGTTGATGGTCAAGAAGCTACAGCTGTGTATTACTGTTCTACCTCTTCCTCGAAAGGCCTATACAAATTAACTCTGGGTTTGTTGTCATACAGTCATCGAATGTTTAGTTTGTTATATCTATAAGATGCTAAATAGAATACAAGTTAATGATTATACATATAAGTATATTCAAAAGTCAGAATTTATTCTTTCTACTGACGGATGTATAGCTAGAATTATCTTGGATTGGGAATCATTTCTTATTTTCTTGGATTCTTTCAATAAAACTGTTAGTAAACAAAACCACATCTCCCTTCTATGGATAAAATCTGTGTGCCTTAAAAATACTCAAAACAGTAACTCGAGTCTCTATAGTAGTGGAACAAACTGAGATCATTTAAGTAGTAATATTACAGTGAAGAAATACTACATGTAGAAAAAGTGCCTACAAAATTAAGTAAAAGTCATTTGTATTATGACTTGAATAACTATTAAATACAGTGGAGTAAGAAGTACAACATATTCCTTTGGATTGTAGTAGAGGTATAAAGTAGCAGGAACTATAAGTAACACTGTCTTGAAAGGACATATTGTGAATAGAGCGGAGTCTACTTTCACACAAAAAAAGAGAGTAGCCCGGGTGTGATTCATGGGGTTGTCAATAGACAATAGATAGTCTTTGGAGGGACTATGGCCAAGGGACACAGAAATTGTGAAGCAACAAAATGCAGAAAACTCCTCATTTTCTTTTCAAATGCTGTTTCACTTTATTCAGAACGTCTTGCTTCCTGTCTCTATAAATGGAGGAAAACTGTAAAACACCAAGACGGGAATCAGTGGACACTGGATGACCAGACAGGGAGGACAGTGTCCAACATGACTCAAAGCTTCAGGAAAACCTGCATTTCTATTATGTGACACAGCGTTTTGTAACTGGGTGAAGAATGACATGTGGTTAACCCCTGGGGAGGACAGGAGACAGTGAGTCTCAGGTCCATATGAAGCTGCATTAGGGGAGGACTTGGACCTGATGGAACGCAGACATGACATGGTATGGATATGGTTCAATGTGGGCCCAGGTGGTAGGTGGGGGGGGTGCACATTTTAGTGTCGCCTAGGGCAGCCAATGGGCTAGAGCCGACCCTGGGTGCAGTTAGCAGGGACCGTCAGACCCCTGCCCTGCAGCACCGGGCAGTCAGCCTCATCGCACGCTGCAGTGAGCAGCCTGTTCAGTAGAGTGCGCAAGAGTGTCTCAATAGTTAAGTCCTAAACTGCCCCTCGTAATATCGTGAACATTTTTAAAAATACTTTTGAAACTAGAAAATGCATTTCCTGCTGAAAATGCATTGGAATGCTAAAAGCTCAAATGAATTTCAGATAATTGCTGAAAATACAAAAATGAAAAACTTGCTAAAAATACAGAATTTGCAGAAGCTGAAGTGAATTAAGAAAAATACAGATATAAGAAATAATGAAATTACTTTCAGAAAATGCAGAAATGGCAAAAGCTGAGATGGTTTAAAAAAATGTGTTGTAGTTGTAATTGTGGTACTGGTAATACTAGCAGTAGAAGAAATAGTGGTAGTTTTAGTTTCAATAGTAGTAGTAGTGTTACTAGTAGTACTAGTATTATTAGCTGTAGTACCATTAGTCACAGTAGTATTTGTAGTAGTAGTGAAAGTAATAGTATTATCATTTGTAGTAGTAATATTAGTAGTAGTTGAAGTATTAATAAAAGTTGAAATACTAGTAGTACTTTTTATTGTAGTAAGAGTAGTACTATCAGACAGAATATTTGTCAGTGGCGGCTGGTGGATTTTTGTTTTGGTAGGGCCAGCCAATCAGTTTGAGTAAACATCCCAGTATGATTCAATGCAAAAAAGGCTATCAAACTGCGCACTGAGGAGTGAACAATTGTAAACGTGCTCACTTTTAAGGCAAAGTATCATACATTTTATAGTGCTTTACATGTTGCAGACACTTTGCAGTAAAACCAGGGCATTTAGCACACAAACACAGATACAGCAATAAAGCCAACACATAAAACAATCATATTAAAAGCAATTAAAACGGAGTGTACAACTTTCCTAGTAAGTAGATATTTTTAAATCCTTCCGCATTCAGTTGGTCCGCGATTGTCTGCCAGGCTTTTTCTCTGTTTAATTAGCTGCCGTACTCCTTTTTTTGCGTATTATATGCTTCACCTCCTCATATATTGGATCAGGATCATTGTAAACATCAAGAAACATACTTTCTTGGGGCCCAAATTGAATGTAGGGGAAACACTTTGTATCCCTTTTGGAATTCTCATTGTTAGTTTAAATATTTTCAGACAGAGACACGCGCGGCCGTCCTTCAATCAGAGGGTTGGCGGTTTGATCCCAGGCCCGGCTCACCCGCATGGTGATGTGTCCTTGGGCAAGACACTTGACCCCAGCATTGCTCCTCTAGCGGTGACTACAGTGTTTGAATGTTAGTTACTAATGGGCAGGTGCCACTGTGTATGGTACGTCCTGTCATCAGTGTATGAATGGGTGAATGATGTCATAGTGTTAAAGCGCTTTGAGTGGTCAGAAGACTAGAAAAGCGCTGTACACATCCATTTTACCAAGTCCATTTAGTTTGAATGACAAACATTCTCTCCCCCCCTCACCCAATTCCATTATTTCAAAATAAAAGCCTCAATGATTATCTGTACCTCAACCACAGGTACATCACTACTGCTCCTTCAAATACTAGTACAACTAGTACTTACTTCTTCTACTACTAGTACCACTAGTACCACAATTACAACTATAACTAGTAATAAACCTTATATTACTACAAAAATACATGTTTTCAGCTTTTCCTATTTCTATTCTTTCAACAATGTTTAAATTAATTTAAGCTTTTATTATATCTGTATTTTTTCAAATTCATATAAGCTTCTCCCATTTCTGTTTTTTGCAATTCTTTCAATTCCATTTCAGTTTTTCTCATTACTGTACTATCAGCTATTTTTAGATTCATTTAAAAATATCCAGCTTTTCCTATTTCTATTGTTTCATAAATGTTTACAAATAAATTAAGCTTTTTTCATTTTTGTATTTTAAGCAACTTTTTGAAATTAATTTCAGCTTTATGCATTTTTGTATTTTAAGCAACTTTTTGAAATTAATTTCAGCTTTATGCATTCCAATGCATTTTCAGCAGGAAATGCATTTTCTAGGCGCAACTGTAATTTCTAAACATTAATTTGAAAGACTGCATAAAAATGTTCACATGACATGAAATTCAAAACCCAATCAATAAAAAACAAATCAAATTTTGTGCTTTGATACAGGTGCGTATGCTGTGCAGGAAACCCTACAACCCCATCCACACCAGACTTCCCCGTGCATGTACTTTTGACTTGTCATTGAAGTAAGAGAAGTACAGGACTGAGTAGTAAAAATGACTCCATGATAGCGAGGCAATACCAAGATCCTGAACTGAAGAAGCTAAATAGAATTAAGCCATTGTTACAATACAAGTCATTTTGCTGAAGATTTTTTTCCAAAGCGACTTACATGGCATTTGTAACCCATGGATTTTACTTTTGTGCCCAGGGAGCAATTAAGAGTTGGGTGTCTTGGTCAAGGACGCTTTGACTTGGCGCTTAGGGCAGCCAGGGTTCAAACTACCAACCTTGCGGTTCCCAGGACACCCTCTCTAGTCCATGCACCAGCGTCACCTTGTTTGTTTCATCATTGATACTTGTGCTTGTCTTACTGTAACATGCCAAAAAAAGGCCCTCAATGGAAAAGGCCAATTAAAAAAACCTCAGCATAAACATTGAGAGATCTAATTCTAATAATGTGCCGACTGTCAGGAACAATTTAACATTTACAATCCCTGCAGGTTTTCTCTGAAGTGTAGTTTCTGTAATAATGGAAGTTTATTCCTTGAGAGAGAAGGTCTGGATTTTGCCTCTTCAGCAGTGGCGGCATCATGTAGACCAGTGGTTCTCAACTTGTCTGGCTCCAGGACCCACCTTTACTCCTTAATGACAAGCCGCGACCCAATTCGATCGGTCAACCCGGGGGGAGGGGGGGGGGGGCGGGGGTGCTTCCGCGTTCTAATTGCCGCGGTGACGGAAAACATGGACGGACGAGCCGGAAAAAAAGACGAAACTCCGCTGCATTAACCAAAAGTCCCTTCAAAATAAAATCACAGGATGAAAAAAAAAAAATTCCCATGCAAAGACCCCACTACAAACGGGGTCGCGACCCACCAGTTGAGAAACACTGCTCTAAAGGCAGCATAGAGAGGAGGGGGGAGTGGGGGTTGCTGGGAGAAGTGCGAGCACGCTCCACCAGTCCACAGCCTGTTCCTGTGTCTACACAGAGACGAGCACAAAGGCCCCCACCCGTATTTGACGCTCTGTGGCCTTGGACACAAGGAGAGGCTGCCGGTCTCAGAATATAGAACTCAATTAACGGTTTAGCCGCAGGCTTATTGGAACGTTGTTTCATTAACGAGGATGAATACAGTCTGATAATTACTTCATCTCAATTAGAAAAAAAGGATTCACTCTGTATTGATTGTGGCTGATGAGCTTGAAGGTTAATTTGGGAACACAATAATTCAAAAGTCTATTCTGCTTTGTTTTTTCTTTGGTTTGTGGTGGGATCTATTTTTTTTCAAAGATTCAGCAGTTGTTTCTGTCACAAAAAGAGTACTTTCTTTTCCTTTTGTTACAACAAAATAGCGTGCAGCCCTCCTGCCTGGCTGTTCTGCCCTGGGCCACTAGAGGGAGCCGTGCTCCTTCCTAAACGGCTGCACGCGGCACCGTGGCAGCTTGGGCGGACTGGACCGGTTCACCTAGCCCCCACTAATGCACCTGTACCAAGCCAAATGGAACAAACTAATAGTGCATTACCATTAACAATACAAATTACACCATTAGGCACACTTGGCTCTCAGGCCTTGTGATAGCTATAAATAGTCTCACTTGGTCTTGGACAATTTGTGCTGTACTTGCATAATGACAGCACTCAAATTAATTCAGGGTGTGCAAATGGAGAGCCTAATTTGCTGCACGCTGTGAAAGGGGAGACTTTGTACTTTTTTTAATGATGTGCGTCTTCTTGTACAATCACCTCTGCAAGAGGGATTGATCAGCGGGGCCATAAGCAAAATGTCTCCATTACAATACAGTCAGAGCATTTGATCCAGTTTTTGCTTTAACTGTGCTCAGAGTAATGACCTCTTTTGTCAATGAAAGTTGGCTGGATTACTAGAAATGGCCCTCTGGATCGGTTTTGGACCCGTTTCCAGTGGACCATAGGAGACCCAGCACAGTTCTTGCAGCTAGATGACCCCAAAGTGGTTTCACTTCTGCTCCATAAAACAAACAGAGCAGAGCAGAGGCAGCTTGGCTGCCCCTCGCTGTGGACAGGACCTTAAAGCGCTTAGCCGGAGGGACCCATTATGTGGACTACTTTTAGCTACTTTCTGTTATGTAAATGCGCCACACTACAAAGGAAGGTAAAATTAAGCCACCATGTCAGAGGTACTGAGACATTTGATCTGATGATGGAAAAAGGACGTTAAACGAAGACTAAGGGTCTACAGCCCTGCTGGAAGCTCCACGAGGCTGTTCTTAGGCACAATGTTGCCCCAGTTTGTGCCTCCACATTAAAGTCAGGGAGCTAATCCTTTATTTCTCTAACTATATATAAGCACTGATGTTGGATGGAATGCATGAATGTCATTTAACAGGACTTACTGCTCACCCAAATGTATATCTGGGGTCCTGAAACAGTGCCATCCATCTGGATGAAGAAATAGTAATTGGATTGGTATTTATTGGTTACCTTAATCGTAACCAGAGTTACAAACAAATTACTATAAAGTGATATCATGCAGCGGACTGGAGTGGACAGTCTTCCCATCAGAAGACATTTCACTCAATGTCGGTCGGCCAATAGGATTCATCCTCAGGGGGCAATGAGTATGGGTATCCCTTGTTGAGACAGTAAAAAGACAATGATGTTCATGGTCTTCATGGTGGCGGTAGAGGAAGAACCTCTGGGAACATGTATTGTCTGTTCAAAGGTAGCAGCAATCCATACAACAGTTGTCGCAATGATGCAATACGGACCAAAGTGTGACCAACAAACGCTTAACCCGAGCAGTCACCTAAGCAGACACACTGCTTGTCCAACAGCTCCAACTCTACTTCAATTAGAAATAAATGGGACAGGGAGATCAGAGCATCACCTCCATCATTTACATGTAGGAGGTCATGATGTAATCATAATGGACATTATGGGCCTGTGAGCACAACAGGGAGCCCGACCCTGTACAGGAAGCACAGTGATACTCTTAATTAGATTGCTGTATTGTAGTTTGACCTTGGAGGGAGACACCCTACACGGCTCTGCCTGTCGCTCTCTCTCTCTCTCCCTCGTTCTCCTGCTCCTGGTAACTGCCGGCAGGCTGAAAGCATGGACATTTTCTCCTGGAGGGTAGGAGAGAAATGCAATCAGCAATTCAATCGTAGCCATTGTGTAGCAGTGCTGATGAGCTTTACAGAGTAGATAATGGATTAAATTATTTATCCTCCCCCCCCCCCCCCCTCTCCTCCTCAGTGCTTATTGTTGCCCCCTCTTTGTGCTGCTACAGCGGTACACAGACGTAGGTTGAAGGCTTAGATCACTTGCTGCCTTTCATAGATCTAATTTTTCCAATTAGCGCTTCAATGCAGAACGTTCTCTCCCCTTCACCCCCCCCCCCCCCCCCCCCCCCTCTCCCCTGCCTCCACCGCAGCGCTCATTGTCACACGCGTCCCATGAGGTGAGCATTTGAACCTATCTGCGTCCAATCGAATGGCGGAGGATACAAGTGTTCCACCACATGGCTGTCACTCCTCCCAGCACTTCTCCTCCTGGAACACTAAATAGTCTTGATGATAACGTAATCAAGGACACTTTCTTCAAGTAAATGCTGTTGGACTGTGGCAGCTGTGCAGGGGACTGATCCGGGATCTGGAACACGTGTTTTTAATTATGTGGTGACCATATGGAGGAAATAGGAAAGCTGCCTGGTCCAGATCATCTTCAAATTAAAGCCTGGGAAATCCATACATGGTATTGATATTGATGGATGGTCTGTCCGAAGGTCAATATAAACTATGACTGAGAGTCATTCATGTTGCTCCAGCAGCTGTTGGCGTCATTATTAAAAGATGAACACAATTTGTACTTTTGCACATATTTAACGCTGAAAAGAAATCATTACATCATTAATAGGTTTCAGTTAATAGTTTACAAAAAAATAAAAACAAATCGAACAGAAATTGACTTAATTCTGTCAGATATTGAATCACCTACATCAATAAATAACAGTGACAACTGTTAAACTATACTAAGATGTTTGTATTTTTTCTTATTAAAAATTGATCTTTCACAACAGGGTTTCAAATCAAATGATAACAAGAACCATGTGATTTCTCTACCTTGTTATTGGCACCCATGTCACAAACATATTTTAATTCCCAGCAATTTAGTTTAACAGCTGGGCCCTGTAGTTCTTTGCAGACATGATTAGACAGTGCATTAGTTGGGACTATATTTGGCTCTGCATTAACAGACAATTAGAGAGAACATGTGCATGGACTTGGTGCAGAATAAGCTACAGTGTGTGTTTTCCTAGTAATGAAGTTATTTGTCACCTAGTGCAACAGTGTGGCTCATTCATGTGTTTTAGTAGTTTTTGGACACACTGGAGCTCTGTGGCAAAGGGGAATGAATCAGGAGTTGGAGTAAAGTCTATTCAATGTTGATTTTGGTCTTTTCATGTTGACTGTAGAGTAAAAATAGAACACCACCAGGGTTATGCTATAATATACATGTATTTACTTTACATTCCAAATAAATGTAATAAATAACTACATTTTCCCTGCCGTTTGAAAGCCTGGAAGACATAGAGTATTGACATATGATGTTTGAGCCAAACAGGTGGGGACTATGTGCAACATGTATGTTATGAGCTTATATCAGACATTTATACTCATGTATGTCAGCATGCAAACAAGCAGCCTCATCTTCCTGCAGGTGGTTATGAAGCCTGTGTTGCACAAGCCGTTCCTCTCTCCCAACACCTCACGCGGGCCCAGTGCAGGGCGCCGACAGTTGAGGCAACTGCTGTGTGGTCACACCAGAAAACATGAATGTCAACAGGGTCTCACATGCAGACCAGAGTGTTATAGACTCTGTGCCTCAAAGACTATTCTCCTCGTTGTGGTCGATGGAGGCTTCCATGTACTGTACCTTCCAGAGCAATGTGGCCTGCTTGTGTTACATACTTTTGTGGGCCGCCTCCCTAACAACTGGCAACAAAGGAGCCATTGAGTAGAGGCAGCGACGAGGGGCTTTGATGGGTAATCTGCATGCGTTTGTAGAGGGAAACTGGAGCTCTGTAAGGAAACAGGTGCAACTCATTTCAATATCCCCAGTCCTTTTTCCTCTCGATTTTCTTTATCACCCTTGTTTTCCGTTTTTGCTTAATCTTTGGTAGAGGTGAAATTCCCAAGTGACACTGAACTTTATCTACGCACGCTCAATGACACACAGAAACACACACTGCATTGATACAGGCCTCGCAGCCTCACTCTCTTCCTCACAGGTCAAACATCAAAGGGGCGCTGAAAAAATGCAGTCTGGGAACCGGAAGACGTGTCAGTTTGATGGCGCTCACCGCATGTGTTGTGGCTCTTGCCGTTAGTAGGTAGTGAACACACTTTATGACATAGGGCAGGGTGACACTTCTTAGTGTTCAAAGTGCACTTATTCTGAATGAACAACTCACAGTTTACAGTGCAAAATAATGGATATGTAAGAGGTTTCTACAGCAACTGGCACTAAGCATTAACTCTACACTGGATGTGATCTCCAATCTGTTTATGAGTAAAGGCCAGCTCTCTAATTCCTGAGATCATTCTGTGTTGACACACAGCACATGAATAAAAAACATGATCATTGGTCCAACCTTTTGCTCCTTTTCCTCAGCAGAGGCCCAGTACAGATAAATCATAAAGAAATAAGCTGCTCAATACACATTACGTGTTTGGCAATGTCTGGGATATTTCAAAAACATAAGCCGATTATTTTTAAAGGAGTGATAGGATAATCTTAAATTTGGCAGCATGTACAGAATAATGGATGTCCATATTGATTTTTTAGCCTGATGAGATTCACATTTTGAAAGGTATAGTATGTTTTAAAAATGTCATTAAAAAATAATGGTTTAGTATCCCATGAAGAAATGATAAATAAGTGTTTCTTAAAAACAGTCACTTTACACTATTAAAATAGCAAAACCAAGTCTTGTAAAATAGCAATAACAATTGTGTAAAAGATAGCATAGTATAGTTTTATTTTAGATCATAAAAAGCTGTGACATACATGTTCCAAAAACTCACAGAAAGTAATGGTTCCAGTATATATAGATATTTTTTTTAATAACAGTATAGTATTTAAAAAAGACTTGCAAAGTAAATTGAAAATTAACCAAGAAGTTGTTTTAGTACAATATATCAAGAAACTCCTAACTTATAGAATACAGAAAAAAGTAATTAAACATCATTTTGTACACAAAAAAGCAGAAGTTATAACTTAAGATTGTACCAATGCATTGGATAGACAAAAAGTGTAGTATTTCATTGAAGAGTTATAGTATGTCAAGAAAAGTTTAATAAAAACAAAAAAACACTGAAAGTACTTCAACACCACATGCCACCAGTCACCCATTAACACTAATCTGAACCCTGATGCCCCTCAGGACTAATAAACACTCATACAACATTCACACTGTAGGCACAGCTAAGGGCCAATCTGGATGCCAAGTGTCCTGCACGAGGACGTGGATTACACCAAACTGCCGATGCTCTGAAGGACGGCCCCCGCTCTGCCACTGAGCCACGGTCATAGAAATGTATCTCCTCGTGAACCTACTCACCCGGCGTCTTTTTCCAGATCCAGTTGTATCTGCCGGGCCTGGGTCAGTGGCGCCTTCGTCTCGCAGCGCTGCACTCCCCTAAGAACTGCCCGATGCCCTCGTGCTGCAAGACAACAACAGAGGACAGTGCTCAAGTCTCTGCTGACAAAAACAAATGAGTAACAAAACACGGCTGGTATATATACTGTAGATCTCCTCAGCTCTATAAAAAAGAAATGTGCATGTGGGTATTTTGGTTAGAAATATTCAAGTTCTCCAAAGGTTTTATTTTTTCCTCGATCCCTGACTTGACCAAAAATATTAGATGAATGTGAAGAGGTTAAACACATCATCGAGACGCAAATGGAGGAAAAACAGCGAATGTGAATTAATCACCCACTGTGCGAATGTGTAAATTAGACTGAGCATCACTTCCTCATCTAGAGCACGAGCAGAAGAGCAGAACTTTCATTCAAGTAAAATGTTGAACACAACCTTCCTCCGGAGCAGATTAGGTGTGCAGCCTAAGTTACCATGACAGTGTACCCTGCAGTAACATCAGAAATCAATACAAATAACAAAACAAATGGTTAACATTATAGCGAGGTCATTTGAAATGAGATATTGCAATGTACCTATATGGTTTAATAAAGTTAATATGATTCTCTTTCAAAACGACTTCAAAATGACTCATAGTCATGACAGTTTTACACTTGAATGTCTTTGATTGAGGCCCTCAGACCTCCGTCTCTTTTGTTCTACTTCAACTTGTACGTCTAGTCCTTGAACTCTCCTTTATATCAGTGCACAATCTCAATATGCGGTCGTTAATTTCCACATCGTGTCATGTGGTTTTGATTCTCCGCAACTAAGACATTTAATTTAACAGGGTGCTGAACTTCTGCGGTTTCTCTTGTGTCAGTTGGAGAACTCGTACGTGGCTCTTTATTTCCCCTCTAAAATAAGTCATTATAATCTTGGCGGATACAGGAAGATGACTCCCCAAGGGGGAAAGAATTGGCTATTTAATGATACAGATCCATTCAATTCACCATGAGTGTATCACATTCAAACAACTCACAGCCTGCTGTCTCGCAAAACAACACATTCCAAAGTATGTTTCATGTATGGCGCAATATCTTCTGCTGCACTGCCACACCTCCAGCACAGATTATCTCCATCTAAGTGTGCGCACGGGGGAGGAAAGGGAAACAGTCTTGCACTAACAAAACCATTATTAGTTCATTATGAATTAGAGAGCCACATCTGCAACTAATAAAAGTCCAGGTGGGATTTGTAGAGAGAATACAGTGGAGAGTTTGTTCCACTAATACATTATAAGTGCTGTGAACACACTTGGGCTTTGAGGTTATAGTTACACAGAATATGGAGCTTGATGTTTCTCAAATATAATGTTTCTCACATGGATCAACATTTTTCAATAAAACAATCTGGGATAAAACGAAGCGGTGCCCTTGTTTTTCAGCACCTACGTCCGCTTTTCAGGGATTTTCTCTTTTTCTGGTCCAGATTTTCTCTTTTGTCTTCATTTCAGACGAACGAATGGTGCATTAATCAGATTGAGTGATGAAGGCAGAAAAATGACCACAACAGGCATCCAAGCAAAATAGATGAAAATATGCCTTTAAAGTAATCAGGAGCCTATTCATTGCAAATAGAGTTAAAACCAAAGCAGTTTATTTAGCTTGGACTTGTCCTCTCAACTCTGACAGGGAAGGTGAGTAAAAAGCCATTTTCCCAGGCTGCTCAAGCAGATTTGGGCTTGAAAGGGAAGCACCGCAATGAGAGAAAAGGGACATCAAAATTGGCCTCTTGTCATCAGGCCTCGGTATGATCCCCATTTGCCTTTCTCCGGGCAATCCGTCAGCAAGCCTTGATCAAAAAGGGATACGTCTTCCTACATTCCCCTCTTCCAAGAGATGAGTGTCCCTCACTGTCCCACTGCAATCACTTCCTGTGAGCCAGGAAGCCCCAAACAAAGGCCTGCCTCTTTCTCACTACCGGCATGAGAGCAGAAAAAGAAATACAACTCATATTTATGAGATTATCCGCCAACTCGTGTTTCATTTTAATGAATGAAAGAAGTGCTTCATCCTCACAAAGTTGAAACATGTGACACCAGGAAATGTTTTAGTGCTTGTCTTGACTTTGAGAAGGACTGTTTTTTTTTTTTTTTTCTTTTGGGTACAAGATGCTGCTATGCTATCTGGACTGTGTTGAATCAGTATGGGAAAAGAGAAACATGCAGTTAGGAGAATTTTCTAAAGATACAACATATCCATATTTTGGACGGGTTAAATTAACTTTTACCAAAGCAGCAGGAGCCTGAAAGTGAGGAAGTAAGTTTGTATCTGTTGGACTCGCCTTACCAGCTGGGACAATCTCGGTGTTGGAAAAGAATGAGTAATGTATTCGCCTCCAAAAGCAACTGCTCTTTGCTCCCATTCGTTCCGCTCAGGCTTCTATAAGGCCAGAATCAAGATTTCTGCGGTTACTAGAAAGAACATGCACGCCTAGCAAAACCTTTCCCATGATAAATAAAGGTAAAACACCGACAGCTGCAGGGACAGTTGCCCTGTCTGTGTTTGCTCGGGGGGCCCGAGGGACCCGGGATTCTGTTTCACTGGGATCACCGGAGACCAAAAACCTGGAGCTACAGGGGAAATGAAATGGCACTTTGCTCTAAAGTTCAAAACCGATTTCAGGTCTGGAGTAGCATCGACAGTTTGTGCAACGTCTTTTGCACTGGATTCCTGGATACATTTACCTTTGATAGGGTGACTCAAATAGCAGCTCCCAAGTTCCCATTTGCTTCATTTAGAATTCTGCAGAAAAGTTTGTGCAGAGCTTCCAAACTGCCACAGATGCTTTTCGCAGAGAGTTTCAAAGGTGCCCCTGTAAGAAAAAATGTGACTACTCTTTGATTCAGACCCCGGACATGGGAAATACCTCACAACCTGTTATGACAACAGCAACAAGCGCCCAATTCCAGGTAGAGGGGCTCCTCCTCATCATCATCATCATCATCGAACCGTTTTTTCACAGGCATCAAATTGTGTTGGGCCAAACTTACATGGAACTATTGAATGAGGCCTTTCAAATAAATCAAACCCCACCTGATTTAGAAGCCTCGGCTCCGTGTATGCCTGTGGGTGCACACGGCCCTCCCGCACACGATGCATTCGCACAGCCACAGCCAGTAAAATCAGGCATTAGAAGTCAATGGGTTGCCAACATGGGAAAAAAAATGAAATAATTATCCAACAGACTTTCAAGGAAAGTACAAAGCACCAATAGCAATGCAATTACACCTCTGGTTGTTGCAGTCACGTAGTTTGAAACAACCTCTGTGACTTCTTTGCAATTCACGCGTTTCCATTTCAGCAGTCATTCAACAGAAGGTTAGATAGTCAACTTTATAGATCTTAACTTATCTTAAGTGCTCTATGAGTGGAAAGTGCAAAAAACAACATTTCAGTTATTTGAAATTCTTTTCAATTAGTCACGCCAGGTGTTTCCTTTATATTTCCACCTTAAGATGTTGCCCATAGTTGAGGGTTAATTGTCAGCTTAACCCGATTTTACATTAGGTCCTTTGAGGAGAAATGGCTCGGCCAATGGGGTGGCCCCATTTGGTTTGTTGAGGTAAGATGTTTATTTTCTATAATGGAAAGCTTTCACTCAGTGCTGTTGAGTAAGAGTCTCATCGCAGGATTCCTTTGTGCTGTGATGTGGCAGACATGAGGTCTCCTCGTGTCCCTTGAACTCATGTAGAAGGGTTATTCGGCTTCAGGGAAAATAATCTCAACATACTGAGTGTTTAAAATCAGAGTTTAGAATGAAACTGGAATCGTAGCACTGAGAGGATTCATGCAAATCTCTCTGCAGCCCTACTCAGGAAAGGGTATTAAGGGTGACCACAAGTCACAGACATAGGGAAAAGTAACCAATACCTTTTATTATGTGTCTGTATTTTTTATACAGTTGAAGTCCCATACTAAACTTGAAGTTCTCGTTTTTTTCTCCATCTACAGTAAATTTATACTTCTATCCAACTACACTTCAGAGGGTCTGTTTTTTTAAACAATCAGATCAGCTACCTTCTTTTTCTTTGACATTTTTAAGCTAAGCTAGTCAGCTAATGAAAGTAGTTAATATTCACTGTACAGCAGTGGCATAGAGGGCAATGCAGCGTGGCCCCCAAAGAATTATATTAAAAACACAATTTTAAAATTGTCAATATGTGTCTATTTGTGTTTATGAAACATGAAATATTCCCAGTATTATTTGGAAATTAAGAAATCTGGGAAAAACATTTGCTTTTTTTATGTAGCCAATCACTGATTAAAGTTAATGAGTGACATTTCATTTCAGAATCCCATACATTCAGTTTTGGGCATAGCCGCTCGGCGCCCTACGGTGGGCTCTCGTCAGGGCTCCGACTCGCCGTTTAACAGCATAGCAAGTACTTCCAAGACCCGAACTCGGTACGAGAGAAAGAACTTTGCCGGAGAAGCTAGAGGCCATTAAATAAGTCGGCCGAAAAAACAAACAAAGAGTGAGAAAAATTAGTTAAACCAATAACTATTGCCCACCCCTAAACTAAAACTAAAACAAGCCGTAGTCACAGCTGAGGAAGCCATTTAGGGTTAAATATGTCGCCCGAGGAGACGTCAACGTGGACACCAGTGGAGCCGGGGATTGAACCGCCAGTTATGAAAGTGGCATCATTTTATCCAACCCTGCTCTCAGTCACAGTAAACCTTGTATTAATATTCTGTTGTTCGCAGATTCATAGTGCCTTATTCCCTCAGTCCACATGTTGTTCCTTTGTACCTAGTGACCAATCCTTTACTCGTACAGCGTAAACAATAACGTTGCACATGCGTTCCAAAGCTTTACCGAGTATTCTCACATGGAATTACTAACCTGCTTGGTTAATCCCAATTCAACAACCTGTACTGCGATACTGCTATGCTTCACAAGTTGACACATTGAATAGCCCACGTGGACTATTTTTTCTAATTACACAGGAGAGAAGAAGTAAAAACCAATTGCTGCTTTTTCACTATACAGCTAATTAGCCGTAATGACCATTAGTACATTCAAGCATGACGGCTTCAGCCTCATATATTCCCAGAAATGCCTTCATATTTAACGCACAGTGTGTGTGTGTGTGTGTGTGTGACCAGTGCCAACATCTTGGATACAAATTCAACACAGAAAATATGTTTTTCCTCCACTCATTGATTTTTTCTCAGAAGCATTAATCTTGCCTCACTTATCCCCATCAGAAATCGCACATAAACAAGAATCCTCTCTCAGGGACTAATTGCACTTTCTGACACGTCGTCTGATTTCTCCTACAAATCCGATGGAGCATTCATTTTTCATGTGACACAACAAATAATAGTCGGGGGCCCCCAAAGGATGTTTTCCCTCCGTCAGAGGCAAGAGGTGGAAGGGTGAATGTACACTGTTATCTGCTTTTCATCACACGCTATAAACGAGGCAGGGCAGTAGAGCTTTGCGATGGTAAATAGGGTGTCTGATTGAAAGATTGGCCCACCTGGCCGTGACTGTCAGGAGGCCTCTTCCAAACGCAGGCAACCACAAAGCTCAGCCAGCGTCCTCCTGCACCCACTTCCCACCCGGCGTCGCCCCAAATGGCTCGGGAAGGGAGATTGCTTTCGGAGCTGTGCGACTGGACCCCGATAGAGGAACACTTATCTCTGGGTAATTACCCTCTGTGCACAATGAATAAAACGAGAGACGGCTCCATAATCTAAGGTCTGGCAAGCTCGGAGATTACACAGACACTCGTATTATTCGCCAAGACTAATATGCAAAAGATGATAAACAAGTGAGGTTTGGCTCGTCTTGATTCAGAGTGGGAGATTTATTTCACACAGAAAAGACATTTTGTGTTAATCAGTGGGGCACACTAAGCACTCCATTACTGGATCTGTTGTGTTCCCCTGGAAACATAGAAGGATGTGTAAAGGGAATTGAACCGGCATGGTTGTTCAAAGAGTAATTTCCACCCAAAAAGGAATGCATCTTTGATTTCACTTGCTAGAAAGGTGGGTGTTTTCCGCAAAGTCACTCCATGCTGATAGATATTTTCAGATCTCCATAGTTTCTCTGCTCTGTGGAGGGTATAAGACTCCCCCACTCTATTGTTGAGCTTTGTAATTGGCTGTGTGTTCATGACAAAAGAGGCTCATGGAGGGACCCTGATGAGAAACTGCCCCAATCCGGCTCCTCTGTTTCTGTATGGGCTTAATTAGAATTGGTGCATGGACCCCAAGGCCAGAGAGAGAGAGGGAGGGAGAGAGAGGGAGAGAGAGAGAGTCTATTTCATTTTCCCGTTGTCTTTTGTCTTCCTCACATAGTCTTCCCTAATTATTTCAGGGCCAAGGAAATACGCTCAAAGGATTGGGTAAGTGTCAGTCTCTTAGTTTACCAAAAACGCACCCTTATAGAACGAGGGAGAAGCAAATGTTTTGAACAAATTCCAGTAAGGAATACAATAAATGGACGTCTACAACATGGGTATTTCTGGATCTGTACCTACAATCCAAGCAATGTAATATAAGATCCCTGTGGTCAAAGCAATAGTATAAAAGTATGCTTATTAGCTTTTGTGTCTAGAGTGAGATGAAAAAACCGATACCCCTTGCATATATGTACAGTAAATATTCAGCTACAGCCAGCGGCTACCAAGCTTAGCTTAGCATAAATATTTAAAACAAGCCAATCCGATAGCTAGACTCAGCCTAAAGGTGGCTTCAAAGCAACCAGTACACACCTTTCTAGTCTTACTTAGTGAGGTATTTTTAAATCACAATGATGTGGCATTAAAATAGCTTCGACCAAAAACAAATTCCAAAGTTCAGTACACAGAGCTTGTTTAAGTAAAACTAGACGCAAAAGACCGACGACACACAAAAACATGGTCTCATATGCAACATCTGCACAGACGGAGGGACAACGCAGCCTGGTTTAAATAGTCCCTGACTATGCAATTGAATCATACAATTTCACTTTGAAGAACAGGTGGAAAGACGGCGCAGTTATGTCATTATTATACACAATAAGACTCGTTCAGAGAGACTGGCGGTTGGTGCAGTTAATCACTTGACATAAATAGCCTTAAGTGTAACAATTTACCTGTCGAATTTTACATGTAAAGTCAATCACTGCTGAACATACTGCCTGTACTGTAAGCTGTTTGGCGGGGATGTTGCGCTGTGTGAGGGTGATAGGAGTAATCAAGGAGGGGAGGGGGCTTCTCCATAGGAAGTTCCTGCAAACAGAGTGCACCCACTTTTTAAACCCCATTTGTCTTGTTAATGCTCCCCTCTGATTACCTGATTGCACTGGATGACTGTGGAGAAATCTGATTGCGTAAAATTATATAGAGCAAACTTTTGATTGGGGAGGGATCTGGCGAGCTTTGCTGCCACCATTGACAGGCTTTGTGAAATTTGGCCTCGCTGATTTGAAATCAGCTAAGTGTCACGTCCCATAATTGTAATCAGAACTTAATTTTTTATCCTTGTTCTCTTTCGGAGCACAACTTTTCCCACGCAAACTTTTGAAGCCTGAACAATACTGCAGCTATGTTCTACATCCACAGTCATCCCTTTTCAAAGGGACCTTAACATTGGTCAATGACGTCGGATACTCATTATGTTAACTGTGTGCATTGCTCTATCTTAAGCATAGCACATAATGAATTCATTAAACCACTGTTTGAACATATCGCTTGAATCATTTACTAAATACCGTAGATGTTTCTTGTAATTCTCACTTCATTCTGCATTTCAAACCATTTATCAAAGCCCGAACTTCTTCTTGGCTCTTCTATCATCTGGACCAAGCTGGTTAAATGTCATGAATGCAAATGATTGCTCAATGAAGGAAATAACATTTTTATTCATACCAGTTAAAATGGGACAGCTTAATGTTATCATTGCGTAATCGTACACTACGCATTTTAGTCATGACATGTTACAACATCACTAATTTGTTTGTTTCTTCATTCAAGTCAGTAAAACAATACCTTTATTCAGTTTGGGTGGTTGGCTGAAGGCAAAACTAAATATTTTTCATTATCAGATTGTAAATTGAAGTTGAATTAAAGGTGGGTTTATTCTTTTCCAATGTAATTCTGGTGACCTTTCAATGATTGGTACACAATCATAAGCATTCGGAAATCCATTCTCCACAACATAGCATGCTCCTCATTAATTAACATCCTATTGATCGCTGACCTTGCCACTTCAACTTATTTCCATTTCACACTTCAGCTTACAATTTAGTCAATGTGTGTTCGGGTGAAATACTGTGTGTGAGCACAAAAAAGTGGTGAGGGCAAGTAGAAGTAAATTTAAAGTCATTATGTTCAGAATAATGTAAGTTTAGCCAGTCTTACCTCCCATTTGGAGATTTCATATTCCCCTTTTCATTAAAACTGTTGTTGATAATGGATTTTTCAGAAATTTTAAGTGCAGGCTTCAGACCTAGGCTGAAGGACCCATCCAGCAGCAGTCTCAAGAGGATGAGGGACGTTAGGAATTCTTTGCAGGGCTGACACTATTTATTCAGTCATCATTAGAACTTGATTTTAAAGCTAAAAGTGTTGGCTCCATTAGAGCAGAAATATGAGAAACATAGGTAATGCTACAGTGTGCACACTAAGGTTTCACCCAAATAAATCAATATGGGTTTATGAAACCTAAGCTATTAAATAAAGTGTGGGACTATGGGACTCTCCTCTTTCCCCCTTACCAACATCATGATGAGATATCAAATAAAGTTATAAAAATACCCTACTTCATCACCACTATACATGGATTTGTACTGTGGTACATGTGGATTAGGAAGAAGTCATTTCACTTAAACAAAACGTCACAGACTACATCGTCACCGACAACAAATCTTTGATCTAAAATGAATGGAAAAATGGAAATGAGCCACTTTCACCATGTGCACGTTCAGAAGGAGGGTCCGTCATATCCGATGCCTTCCAAGAGCAATTAGCAAGGAGTGGCAGTGGGTTACAGAGCTCTCCAGCAGGAAGTCTACATCAGTGCTCACTTGGCCAGCTCTTCCTACTGACCGGGTGCCAGGCCATTTTGTGTTAGCCATGCTAACACGTGCTATTCCAACTGCAGCTATTTGTCTATCCCGCCTGCTAACCAGCACTAGCAGTGCCCTCTTCCTGCTCTCGTGTTGTGAATTGACTGCTGTCCGGCTCAGTGGGACTGATCAGCTCTGCTGATAATAGAACCCTGAACGTATTGCTTTACGCAAGACTTGATTGGCTTTATCCAAATGAAGTTTCCATCTGCACAGATAATTGTGTTAAATCAATGTAAAAATAGAAAACGCCATCATGATAAAAAAGATCTAATCTTCAGAGCAGATATGTATGCTGTAGGAGTTTCAAATCAGTTGATTTTAAAGCATTAACCACATATGGAAAAGGTTGATAAGAGGAATGAGTGAGAACAGAACACTAACGCTGCCACTACGAGCGACCACTTTAACACTGTTTATAGTCATTCATCACTCACATAATACAATTGTATGTAATGAATGTGATTGAGGCATGACGGGTGACATAGTGAAAAGATTGACAGCGTATGTTTTGGGAGGTTCGAGTGGAAAGGTGGGTCAGACAAAACCGGACAGAGGACACTGTGTTTTGCGTCCCACGTAAAACCACGAGTCCCAAGTCGACCTATTTGTCACCTATAAGCCAATCTCTCCGTTTATGGAAACTTACCTACCTTTTACCTTATACCTTTTCATAAGATATCATGCAAACTATACAAATATTGACTGAAGCAACTAAGATCACATCTATGCAATGGCTATTGACTCTTAGCCTTCAAATCTATGAAAAGACAACTCAATAAAATGCCAATATTACTTGTCTGGCTTATTTCAAATTGGGGGCAGCTTGCGGATGTTATGTAAAAAGGTCTTGTAATGCCAAAATGGTGGTACAGCTGCTTCTGTGAGTCCCCACTCTATACTGTGGACACTTTGTCAGCGTGGGCAATTTCCTGTATTTAGGATGGGGATAGCTCGGGCTTCCATAAAGTCGTAGCCTCGGAGTCTTTAGTATGAATTTGTTCACACCTTTAAGTCAAGTTCAGTTGAGGAAAATGTGGGAGAAAAATTAACTTTTGTCCCTTTTCAGTTATTTATAACATGTTAGTTTAGTGTTCTAGGTAAAGTGAGTCATTCTGCACACAGGAAACACCAATATGAACTTAACTCCTCAACATTTTGGACCATCTCCATGCGGGATTCTTTTTGGCTCCTAAGTCTCCAGCCACCTGCACAACTTGTAATAAAACTGTCACAAATGAATGGAAGTGTGTGTGTGTGTGTGTGGCGGGGGGAGGGGCGGTTGACACAGATGTCCAAATAAAGTGTGAATGATTCATTTTGCCAAGATTAGTGACATTCTCCAGCAGAAACTTTCCCATGGCAAAGGAACTCTGCTGCTTTCATTACTGCCCCGTGGATTGTCATCATAAATTGATTTTCTCTGTGAGAGACAAATTAAATTGCATATGAAATACAACAGAGGGAACAAGAAAGCGTCTGTTTCTCCAATTTCTTCCACAGCTCCCCCTCTCTCCCTTCTCTTTGTTGTCCCCTTTTTGTCAATTTCCCATGTCTCTCACATCTAAGTGATCCAGAGTGTTCAAACTTAAATTAAGATCTCTGGCTAGATAAACAGTTAAAACCAGTTCCCATAGTTACGGCTCACACAGTGTGGTGATTGCATTATAATCCGACAGCAATCAACTCCAAATGAAACAGGGATGATAAGGGTGCTATTTTCCGTGTGCGTGTGTGTGCACGTGTGTGCGTGCTTGAATGTAGCTTATTTCTTTTCTTTGTTCGACTTAGATTTTTTATTACCTTCCAATCAGGTCAGCACCAAAGCAAGAATTTCTGGACAAACATGGACGTGATGTGGGCAGAATGAGATTAGGGCACTAAAGCAAGGACTGGCCTTGCTCCTGCTGTAGAACATTTGAAACATACAATATGAGAGTGAGTTTAAACTTCAAGTTGCTACTGTGTCTCATACTAAAGACAGGTATTTACAGGTGAGATCCATCTCGACATGCTGCCATTTTTCACATAACCACATGTGACCATACCTCTTAAACTACACTGCAAATGTATTCTTGTTTTACTTTTTTAACGTTTAAAAAAAAATCTTTTTAATGGCTGTTTTTCTCTTATAATTTAATCTGTTCTTAACTGTTAAAGGTAAATCTCCTGGCTTTATGTTTGGATTGCCTATACAAAAAAGCTACCATGAAGCCCACACTATCACTAACTCCCCTCACTGAAGAAATACCATCATTAAATCATTAAATACACATTATTGGCTATTGATTAGCCTCAATAGCCACAACACCAGCCTGAACATTAAAAACATCTGGAACATTTGCATCAGAGTCTTCGACCAAAAGACCGCTTGTCTTCAAACTACAAGTTTTATCCCATAATGGCTACCAAAGTTGAACTTCAGCTGGTCGCACCACCCGTCTTGGGCATGTCAGGTAAGTTAAGGAATAAGCCAACTGCCTGGCAAAGGTTGCACTGTTGCTATGCCTTTCATATTCAATCAAATACCAACAGGTCCTTCAAACTAAATCAAAGAAGAATGTATTTACCATATTGTTGGTTTGAGAGGGTTTAGGGTAGTAGTTAACCGACAAGTAGTTAAAAGTCTGCATAATTCAATTCAAGTTGAGTTGCGTTTAAGGGAAAGAATGTGTTTTGCGCTAAATCACAGTTATGATGTACAGTCCAACAAGTGATCTTTGTCAATTGGTCTTTAGTAATAGGGTTAGGGTTAATTCTTCTACAAAAAGAATAGTGCTCATAACCTGTGTTAGGAGCAAAACAGATTTTCTGAAAGGTTCATGCATGCAAATAATAATGATAATAATAATAGCGTAGGTTTGAGCATGGCAGTTTGACTGCAACCGTTTTGGATTCCTTTCAAATCCTGAAGCTCAACCCCCCATCAACCCCCATCGAGTGCCACTCTCCACCATCAGTTTCCCATGGCCTCGGCAGTAAACAGAAAGGTTTTCCTGTTCATTCTTCTGTGTCTGAGACTTGGTGTCTCTCTGGGAAGAATGCTGCTCATCTGAGATGTCTGCAGGTTGTCAAAGCTGGAGAGGGAGGAGTGAGGGTGAGGCAAACCCTGAGGCAGCCCCAAGACAAACAAGAGAGGCATCTGTGAGTGGAAGCCATCATCAGTCATCCTAAAGAAATTATCCCCTCCGCCGTGTGCAACTGATCAACGAGGAGCTGCGTGCACAGACCGCGGCCTCCTCGCAAAAACATCAAACCTTCTTTCATCATTTGCCTGTTTTTAATTCGCATTAAAGGGAGCAGATATCATTGCTTCGTCCCACTTCCTTCAGTTGATGTTTTATATGGATCCATGAAGATGGACCAGGTTGATTTGGCACGGTGCCTCGCTGACAGAAAATGAGCAAATTCTGGGAAAGGCGCAGATGAAGGTATGCCATATCTGAAACAAACAAAGCGAAGACATCATCTCCCACAGTGCATTGTTAAACAGTGACTGCTTGCACAGTATGCAGCACGTTGCTGTAAATCAAAAAAGGAAAAGAGCAGTCATTCAGTAAAGTGGGGATAGAGCTGAATGAAATACGCTCCCAATTATGGCAATGTGTGTAAGGAGCTAATAAAGTGAATGTCCCTACAAGACACTGAACCGTAATGGATACCAACTAATTTGCTTTGACTGATGAATTTCCCTCTCCAGTTGTGTGGGGTTGAATAATTATGAAATTTATCACAAGACATCGGGACTCATTAAGGATTCATGACATTTCATTAAAGCAATGTTGTTAGAGGCAGCACATGGTGTTGTGTTTGTGTTTATACGTGTGTGCATGCAGAGAGTGAGATAGTGTGTAGAAGTAATTATCCAGCGATTAAAGCACTTAAAGGAAGGGCTGTTTTTCGCTGCTCTGTCATTTAATTTCTGAATTCCGTCACTCAAAGTCTTTTTTTTTTCTTTTTCCATCCCCGAGATGTTTTCTGGCTCTGTTGTGCACATTCATTACTGTGAAGGGCTTCTGCTGTGTTTGAAAATGTGCACCCTGATCCATCAAAAACCCACAAAATCCATTACATTTATATAAAACTGTCACAACAGACTAGATGGGTTCATTATACAGGTCTAGCTTTACAAGAAAAGTTTGCCTGTGGAGCCCAAATCCTGTGCAGGCAGGAGTGTAACTAGTTTACAATGGGGAACAAAAGCCGCTACTTGTTTAGATCGGTATCAAATGAGAAAAGCTTTGTGCATTTTTTTTCCCTTTTTCCAACGTTATCAGCTGATTGACTGGGCGTGAAATCCACGGTTCTCACTACCGTTTTGATGCTTCAGAGGGGACAAAGCGCACCTACAGCTTTGAAAAATGACCTGAAACAACAACCAATTCATGTGAAGGCAACCCGCGGACCGGTTCGTTTTGGACCCCTGCATCAGAGGTATGCGTCATCTTCTGGTGTTCCTGCCTGTGATCAACAGAGGGTTCATCTCAAATCATAATTTCTACATCAACTGAAACACACAGTTTAATATATGGCCTCCATGCTGACCAATTTGTGTTGTGTGCATGTGACTTGTGTCTCAAACATAAGGCTGTTCTGGATTCAAACATTACTTTATCTCTCGATCTCCAGACAGTGTATTGGCCCTGACATATTTCTTTCCAGAGTTGTTGCACTGCCCAGAGTTTGTGAAATCATCCACAGAGGCTTTGAAGAAAGACACTGACACACAGGGGTGCGTTAATTGAGTTGTTGATTACTATTTACTTAAACTCATTTGGCCTCTGTTTTTTAATTACAAAACAACAAAAGAACAAGATCAATACCGCCAAGTAAGTGAAGTGAGACATTTTGAGAGGGGAGGATTGAGAAAAAGACTTGTGGCTGCTTCATTGTTTCATGACCCAAGTGGAGCTGGAGCCACGTAGGAAAGGGGCAGGAGTACAGAGAAGATACCACGAGAGAAAGCGACACCACCATCAACTCACATGGAAGGGTTTGATTAACCTAATTTACCCATTCCGAATGTACTTATTTTTTGACATCTCTACTTCATATCACATCAAAGTAATAATTTGCCATGTTTTCAAATGAATGTGCTCTTGTAGTATCTCACAAAAGCACTAAAACGTTCTTCAAAATGCCCCACCAGACTTTTATATAAAAACTGCCAAAGTTTTAAGGATTTTAGATGGTACGAGAGTTAGTTTTCATGCCTAGTTACTGAGAGGTACATGAGAACATTGATCTTTTACAGTCGGTTTAAGGCTAATGCTAATAGACGGCTAGCTTAGCATAAGGCCTGGGAATAGGATGAAAATAGTCGGGCTCAATTGAGCATGAAATATAATATAGCAATATAATAGACCACACTGCAGGGTATGCTGTGGTACTGGGCTACCTTGTGTTTGACAGGTGACGTCACAGTGACCACATACACTTCTTATATTCAGTTTATGAGTGTAACCAAACAAAGACAGTGAGTCCAATAACAAGTAAGCTGTCGATCCCTTTTTCTATACTCGAGTTTCCACACTTAATGCTCACCTAAGCTGACTGGAGGTTGTGTTTGCATATTTGCCTATATTTAGTATAGGCCACGTACATTAAACTTATGTTGACCTTCCCATCTAACCCTAGGGAAGAAAGCAAGTGATTTCCAAAATTGTCAAACTATTCCTAATGTGTTTTCATAGCCAGCTACTCATTTAGAAGATTTCATTTGGAGATCTTTCTGCCATGTCCGCCATCCTCCGTTCAGTCATGAAGTGGGTCCTCTTTATCTGTAGATAATCTGAACTCCAATCTTCCCTCATCAGTCTGCTCAGCTAACAGAATATCCTTCTCTCTAAAAGACAGCACACACACACACACACACACACACACACACACACACACACTCACCCATCCAGTAAAGCGAGTGGGATGCTAATTCACAAACTTTTCTGTGGTAAACAACGCAATGTGATCTCATCATGAGTGGGAAAGAAAGTGACCTGCTTGTTATTTAGTTTGAAGATTGTCTGTGGCGTGTAAACTTGCCGATGGAAAGCGGCCTCTCAGTGTCATGTTAATAGAATATATACATATTGTGTATAGAGTGGAACCCAATCTGAAGTTAACCACCATGTTGAATGCGACCCTCTTGCTTTTTCCCACAGGGCGAGCCGCTTCATTACGTGGTCTCCTTTTCATCTTGGTGAGATCACCCCTGTGGGGAGTATCAACACATCGAGCCACGTCTGACGCTCTCTTGTCCCCGTTTAAACATTGAAATAGTGTTGCGGCATATTGTTGTGCGCCTCTGTGTTGTCTTTTTTCATCTAGTGTGCTTCATAATGTGTCTGCTTGGAGACTGCCACAGGACTGAAAGATCTCAGTGGAGAAATTAGATGATACATTTCCAAGCGACCCCAACCTCAGCCACCCCTCCTTTTTTCTCCCCTTGCCTAAATCCTCTCCTCAACTCACGCAGCTCCCTGACCCCTCCACCTACTCCTCACTTCAGCTAGCCATAATTATTTTTGCAAAAGGGCTCGATAAGAAGAACACAGAGTAATTTCTCTTACCCTGTTCAAAAAAAAGCTCATTAAAATGGGCCGCAACAAACAAAGCTTTTCCTGGGAGGCCCCTTTTGAAATTCATTTTATAATTTCCCTCTGTTTTAATCATTTATATCAATTAATCATTCCTTGGTGGAAAAGATATTCTTTGCCGTCTTGTGTGTTTTTTTGTTCTGGTGAGTGAGAGGCTTGATGAGGATGTCAAGAGAATGTGGCTCAAACCAAGGTGGAGTAGCGTCGGCTTTGCCAAAGGGAAATCAGCTTGATGCTGCACAATCTCTTTGGAGCTGCAGGAATAATTAAACAATTAAAGTCAAGAAAAAGATAATCTTTATAAATCTGATGTCTTTCTAATGAAGCCCGGGGCATCTTATAATGAAACTGTTTTGTCATGTAAAATCAGTCAACCCTGTGAATCTCAAACAACTTTTCTCCGAGGCAACTTTTCTCCAATAGCAACACTTTTTGTTTCATTATTTATTTCAAAGACGTCACTTGTTTTTCACATCAATCCTTGGCAGCCACACTGCTCCTGGTAAAAGCTGAATATAAAAGAGGAGGATCTCCTTTCCCTTTCAACACCATGTTCAGCGACATGTCACCACCACATTATTTGTATTAGGAGGTGTTGCAAACGCTTCCAGTTCACCTTGCCTTTGAAGTCTCACGTGATGGTGGAAACTCAAAACCGGAGGACTCGATAATTCCGAGGATCTCAGCCAGATCGAGGTCTTGCGGATTAGCCTTAATAGGTGTTGAAACCAATGACCCGGGGCTTAATGAGTTTGGACACGACGGCAGGCCTTGCAATTACTTTCAGTGACAGACGATGGCGCCACTACGCAGCTATTAGGCCTGGATATTTCCCAGAGGTTGGAGTCACCCTCTGTAAACTAAGTAGTTATTGAATGTCAACTAATTAAACTCAGACGTGAGATGAATGCAGCCTGCTGGATGCCGCCATGCAGTTCGTATTTTGTCTGCCCTTGTACGACACCGATCAAGACGGAGGTCCATCCGTCTTTATGAGGAAAACGCTCAGCTATCACGGCCAATCATTCCCTTTGTGAACAGTATGACGGAAGAACAGAGCCAAATAAATTACACAATTTATTTTTGCAAATTACAAAACACGACACGCCCGAATATTTGCACTATTGTGAGGGTGCTCCCCGGTGCCCCCCCCGTTGGTGTTTTTGAAAGTGCACATTTGACATTCGACGCGTTTATGTGTCGCACCTCTCCGGCCGGACTCTGCCATTCAGCCGCGTTTCCATCCTTCTCTGCGTGTCCACGAGTCAATCTCAACCCGCCTCTGATTGGCCGCATTTGTTATTTCAGATAAATGGACCGCGCTCTGATTGGCTGCGGCGGCGCTTTCGTCACGTGGCCAAAAGGTGTTTTTACTGGTTAGTTCCTGTCAGCGACACACGCAGACCCAGCAGCTCGCGGGACCCACGGAGCACACACCGCAGCACAGACAGGTATCGCCCGCGTGCCAGACTCCGTGTTTCTTCTCTTTCTTCCGCTCGGACGCGCACTTGTCGCCCTGATGACAGCGCGCGCAGAACCTGTAATTACAACTGGCAATGGACTCCTTTTGTTCCGACGAAAAGAAGAGCAGTAAAGCAGCAGCCCGGGAGCCGTGCAGTGGAAATACTATCTGATAACTCCATCCGCGCTGCGTGGACGTCCAGGCTCGAGCTCTTTTTGTTTTTTGGGTGGGGGGGACTGTTGCAGCCTACCTGTTTACGCTGCTACGCTGCAAGTCATCAACTTCACAGCCATTACTCTTAAAAGAGACAATCGAGGTAGGTGTTCGCCCCTGCGTGGTTTTATTAGTTCCAGTTTACACCGTGAAAGTAGCCTCGCCTCTTGCCTTTCTCGTAATAATGCTAGCGGTGATATCTGATAGCCTGTCTAATTCTTGCTTCGTTATTCCCCCCCCCCCCTCGCCTTACCCACTTACCTCCTTACCTCCTTTCCCTGAAAACAAAAAGCACCAGTGTGGTGCCACATTTATTTTATGTTCTAGTAAAAAGCAGCGCAGACCGGAGCTTTCTCGCACATGGCTGACTTCTATATTTTCTCGCTCTCTCATTCTGTCTTTCTATTTCCATGACTTGGTCTCTGCGTCCACATTGCCTGCCCGTGTAATTACTTGAGTTAGCCCATTTAAGTTAAAAGCCCCCCCCCCTTCCCCTCCCGTCCCCTTTCCATCTCTCAGCGGGAAAAAAAAGAAGGAAAAAAGAGGGGAAACTTTCTGAATGAAACTTGACGATGGTCCGTGTTGTTTATCCAGGGAGTCACTTTCAGGTCGGCTTTTTTGATTCATCTCCCTTTAGATTTAATCAGCACTAAGGTACGCTGTGGTTTGTCCCTAAGAGCCATCGCTAATGGGCTTACTGAATGCTTTTCTGTGTGCACCCCTCCTCCTCCTCCTCCTCACTCCCCCCCCCCCCCCCAACTCTAATTAGCCTACCTGCCTTTCAACAAAGATTTGTCTTTATCCAGGCATGTAGTCTACAGACCAAATTGGAGAGGATTACATTGGCGGAGAAGCCACATTAGTTGTGCGGGTGAAGCGAACGCCTGCATTGCATTCGATTAGAGCACTTTGGCTCCTTGCAGGAAGCCTGTGGAGGATCTGTCCTGTGGAGGATCTGTCCTGTGGAGGATCCGTCCTGTGGAGGATCCGTCCTGTGGCCGATCCGTCCTGTGGCTCCCTGTAAGACAACGCTCTGCTTCTTTTTAGTTGCGAGTCCTATCGATCGGGTGGGAGGCCTGTGGGCATCAGGTTGTTGGTAAACACGGAGCCAGAGAGCCAAAACGGTGTTGCATGTCAGTTAGAAGGCAATCCCGTTCCAGCCTATTCATACAGTACCCTTTTGTGTTTTAGCCCGTAACCACTGCCATTCACACTGCCATAGAGGGAGGAATTGTGCGGCGGAGTTGTGTGCCATTTAGAATTTCTTAGGACAGCTCAACAAAAGCCCACGCTGCGTAATTGTTCCTTTTTGGCCCCGGGGTTAACTGTTAGCAGACATTCATCAACGAGAGCGGTCCAATGAAGCAGCAGCACTGGGCTGATGAGACGCAGATTAGTTCACGGAGTGGCTCGCTTTGCAGCAGAACAGGAACCAGAACCTTTTTATGAGATCAGCTTTTGTGTGTTTTTTGTACGATCTGCTGCCGCACCTTAAATATCACGCCGGTGGAACGAGATATTTAAGGTGCGGGAATAGTTTAATTTGATAATTAATAAGACTATCCTGTTACCTTGTTGTCTGGAGATCTGACCCGTCACAGGTCCTGACGGAAAGCGATGCCCTCCTGGTGGAACGGCAACTTTCTGGTGTGTTATGTGCAACCGGCGGACCGCTGACATCATCTGTCGCACGTGTGTTTTCAGGGACAATGGTGAATCCCGGAGGCAGCAGCCAGCCACCACCGGTGGGCACAGGTTCTCTGTCCTGGAAGCGGTGTGCAGGGTGCGGGGGCAAAATCGCGGACCGCTTCCTCCTCTACACCATGGACAGCTACTGGCACAGCCGGTGCCTCAAGTGCTCCTGCTGCCAGGCCCAGCTGGGGGAAATCGGCACGTCGTGCTACACGAAAAGCGGCATGATCCTCTGCAGAAACGACTATATCAGGTAAGAAAAAACACGCTGTAACGCATGCATGCATTATTGATATCGCCACTACCTTTCCTGAGACTCTCACGGGTTATTCGAAACAAGTGTTCTAGTATAAGGAAGATGTGTCTGTTCACATTTTTCATGTTCTATTTTTCAAAATTGTGTTTCTCCCAAATCCTGCTGGAATATATTCAACATTATTAGATCAAGACAGACAAAAATGGGGCTAGTCATGCAATGATGAGCAAGTTTTGGTGTATTCCTGCAGAACATGTGCTTTATGTTGTACTAAAGTCTCCCTGGTCTGCCCCGAACGAGGTCAAGACCCGCTGGCACGTTGACGAGAGCACAAAGCAAAAAGTGATGTTCTGCACGTGGTCAACTGAAGGGCAAAAAATGTGGTCTTGTTGCATTTACGTTTGTTTTGCCAGACATGTGTAATATGTGTTTTGGTTGAGCACAGAGTACGTTTTCTTTTATTCATTTTTCTCGTTTTGTTTTATTTAACAGAAAAGCACTTTTCTTTTTTTTTAATTAGCAAAGAGAGCCTTTTTAAATATTCTAGTAGGTGTGCCAGACACCCAACTAGAGCTTATTGGTGACACACTCATTCTGGTAATGCAGAGCAGTCCGGTGTCACGGCACAGGGCACAGTTTACTGAAAGTCCAAATACTTTCAAATCCATGTATCCAGTGTACAGTTACGGTGTTTTGCATTAATTATCTTAAGGAGAGAATTGCACATGCAACACAGCTATTAGATCTGTGCGGATAATTCTAAATCTAAAGTGTGCCTGTGTGCTTTCACACCCGCCTCGTAAAGAGGATGAGAAAGTCAATGGGGTACTTCATTCATAATGGGACTATAACGTAATTAAAATTGGAAGGGGGGGGGGGAAATGTAGATCCACCTTTCCACTTGAAACGAGAGCGTGCTTGGTGGAAGAGCAAAAACTCATATTATGGAACCACGAGATCTCTGTAGAGATAAAGAAGGGAGCGTGGGGGGGGAGACAGAAACATCTGACAGTGAGGCTACACAATTAAATGCTTTAATTATAGTCCCCCTCCATTTCCTTTAGTCCTGATGGGTTTTATCTAATGAGATCTGGTCCCTGGCTTGTATCCGCTCCCAGTGACGTGTCCGAAATGAATGAGAACCACACTGCAAACAAAACATTTAATTAACCAAATTGGCTTTTGAGAGAGAGCAAGAGAGAAAGACCGATAGAGAAGTGGGATTATTGAGAAGGCCATTTGAGCTGCACACCCCCACAACCCCCACCTTAAAGGGCTAGACTCATTATAGTGACAGACTGCAATACTGGCCGCACGACACACATGTTAAGCTCCAAACTGAGATTAATACAGCTGATAGGAGAAGGCTCGTCTGATTGATCAGGAGTGGAAACGCATCACATCACAGCTATAATGGGATGTACTGCCTGGTCTGGGTTGATACCCATCGCCCATCAATCAAGTGGGAATATTCACACACATACACACAAGGCACCATCCCTGTTCTCCATGCAGCGCGGCCACCAAATGCTCTAGTGTCAAACTTTTAAGCCAAAGTTAGGTTTGCTGCTGGGGGGGGTGGGTGGTAAACAATGTTGTTTTAAGCTAGAGCAGATATTATTTCTGCGGGCTGCTAGTAGAGGCAGATTTAATTTACTTGCGGCTGCTGGATTCAGTGAGAACGCTGTCCCCTTAATTAAATAAGCCTAGGTAATTAAATGGCACTTTTCCAATGGAACGTGTGAGGTAAATCTAATAGTTGGTTATTTAATATCACTTTGAAGTCTGCCCACTCAAGCACTATGACAGCACAAGAGAATGTGAACTATTAAGCCAGGGAAGAAAAAGGAAAGAAAAAAAAAAGAAAAAGCCGAGCTCTCAGAAATTAATTAAATCGCATGCAATTCAGGGGAAACGTTTATCTTGATTTGTCATAACAGAATTAATTCAAGGCCTTCAATTCACTTGGGGCCAGATCTGTTACTCTGAATTAACCAAGTGTAATTTGGCTGATCCCCCCCACACCACAACCACCACACATCTCCTGACCCTCGTGCTCCTAAAACGCGTGCACAACAGGGAGCCACACACGCCCTCCCTCATCCGAGCAATCTCCTCACCCCACCCCGGCCCCTCCACCCCCTTTCTCTAATGCAGCTCTTGCCATTATGCAAAGCCGCGCTTCGGTATCAATATGGCCTAGTGCTTTTAAGGTGCTTTGGCTGCTGATGTAGAGAGGCATTTTTAATGGACTGTGTTGCAGAAATCATTGTTGTGGGGTAATTTTACCCTACTCAAAGGCCTCTGTAAATGAGGTCTGCATTTACCAGACAGTGTAGCAGCGAGCCATGCTATATTTCCTCTGGCAGTCAGTCCTGAAATGAAATCCAATAGTTGCTGCCTATATAGACAACAGACAGCTTGTGTCTCTTTTGTGTTATTTAATTTAATCAAAGGCGTTGTGGTAGCACAGCCATCCTCCAAAAGCAAAGAGAGCCTCTGAATTGTTTCGGGGGGGGGTTCAAGGGAAAGGAAAAGCTGAAGCCAGGTGTCACTGCTATTAAAGAGTCCCCTGGCCTTAATTATACCGACCTGGGGGTGTGTTCTTTACCCTCAGCACTGTAGGTCACTGGCAGTGGAGGCCATTACAGCCCAAGTTCAAACCCATTTAGCAGCTTAATTTAGCACCTAAAGGCTTGGGCACCTTAAATCAAATACTATCGAGAGCTCTGCCCGATGAAATCATTAACCTGCTATGAGGTCCGCACTGTGGGGAAACCGAAAAGGCTGTTGAAAGCGTTGTCTTTGTTTCGACACCTCAAAAAGCATTCTCACAGAGGGAACTCCTCTGGGAATAAGTTCAGCAGGGAACACAAATGGCACATTTTTTATTTGAGCAAAATTGGACTTGTAGCCGGCGTTGATGCGTCTTTTCCGGGGAGAAGTGCATTCTTCTTTTAGCCTTTCCACAGATTCTGAAAGCGAGGCCTATACGCTCGTTTTTTCACCGTCGTGTTTGTCCCGCTGAAAGCAGAGAATTGGCAGTGTTGTGACGACAGTCTCCAGTTAATTAGTTTCTGAAATTGAGTTTTGATGGAGCCTTTCCAACCGATGCCAAGACAAAATTTGCTTCTGCCGAGGCCGTCTTATTGAAAGCCATTTCTGTGTCACTTTGTGAAAGAGCTCTGGCTTGTTCGTCAATATTTCTAACAACTGCTTGGGTTATGGCAGGATTGGTAGAGGCATTTTATTCCTTCACTTAGTCTCTGCAAAAATGTGTTTTAAAAACTTTTTGTAAAATTCTCAAGCACGTCAGAACAGAAAAAAATATCCTTCATCCAGCACTTCTCTTTCTTCTTTCTTTTTCTTAACTATTGTTTTTTTTGCCACCAGACAAGTTTATCTGAAGCACACACCAATGTTAACCACAACGCCTCCCCCCGCCCCCCTTCTTTTCTTTTTTTTTCTTCATCCCTCACCCCCCCCCATCTCCGCGGAGCATGTCAGATGCCGTGGTCTTATTTGATTGCTTAGGAAAAGTGCAGTGATAGAGCAAACACCCGGTGAGATATGATGACAAATGGGTCCAGATCCCAGTAAATTACTTTCTGCTCAAATCGAAATTTCATTCAGTTTGCTGCTCACCGAGATGAAGTAATCTAAATTGTGGACTCGGAAGGAAGATAGAAGGGAAGCTGGAGCAAGCATTTCATTATCAAGAGGCTGAGGGGAAGAGCGAGCGGGAGAGAAGGTTAGGGACGAAAGAGATGAGCAGAAGCAAATCTAAAGTGTTGACACCATGATTGAAAAGGTTAACCCATGCACATTATATATCAACGCGAGGAGCCACTGGCTTCTAATGGAAACACGGCACTGACAGAGCATTCACAGGACTTCTAATGGCAAAAGCACTACGTCTCCGCCTGGATGTACAATCAAATCCTCTTAGGTCCTGATTGCCTATGTTCCAGGTTATTATTAGGTCGCAAAAAAAATGTGCACCAAAAGCAATATGCCATTTCAGCGCTAGATGCTCATGGAGAGCAGAGAGCTGGAGGGATTCATTCCTCCGGCAACATTGTGATGATTTTGTGTTACTTGTTGTTACCGCCTGTATGTTTTTGTTTTTTTTCCCCCCTTATGAGTTGGAAATGGAGCTGAGGAATCGTGATCTCCGAACCGACACAAGGCTAACGTGAAGAAGAGGCCTACTGGGCTTCCTAAGTAACGTTGTCTCCCTCCTCCTCTTCTTCATTTGTCTCAGATTATTCGGAAACAGCGGAGCTTGCAGCGCTTGTGGTCAGTCCATTCCAGCCAGTGAGCTGGTGATGAGGGCACAGGGCAACGTGTACCACCTCAAGGTAAACTCCAGTTTCCTCTTGGATGCACAAAATGACCAACAATAATTGTTAAAGCAGAGTGTGGAACAAACAAACTTTGTTCAGTTTATAATGATGAGCAAAACATTAAAGTGAAAAGTTTAATTAAGTTATCCACTAATTATTGTATTGCTAAAACAATCATCACAAATGTAATTGCAATTTTAATTTGATACTTGACCATAAATAAATTCAGCAAATCATTACTTTACATTATCGTGCTCCAGTTTCTCCATTGTAAGAGATTCCTGAGAATCGTCCTTGGCTTTTTGAGTGATAAGCGTCGCTAGAGACTGAACCGTCAATCAAACTTAATCCACCAACAGCACTCGCGTCTGTCTCGGGTGGAAATACATCAGAGTATTGAGCACTACCTGGTGTTCCTTGGTCCTGATTGTGACCTGTTGGTGCCCCCTCCCTCCCTCCCCCCCCCCCCCCCCCCCCTGCAGTGTTTCACATGTTCCACCTGCCGGAACCGGCTGGTCCCCGGGGATCGGTTCCACTACATCAACGGCAGCCTGTTCTGTGAACACGACAGACCCACAGCGCTCATCAACGGCCATTTGAGTTCACTGCAGACGAACCCACTGCTGCCCGACCAGAAGGTAAGGCCCTCGGCACGCTATGCACCAGTGACGCAACAAGTCTGATTACTTAAAGTAAAGGACAAGGCAGGAAGAGCTTTTCCTCAGTCAGCAGGAGTCATTACCGGGAAAATGAAAAAACATCTGTAATTTCCACGGCAACATTTTTCACTCGGTTTACGTTGATTTGACACTAAATCTTACACAGCAGATGATGGATTTCATTTTCAGACAGCCAATGGATTTTTCCATCATTCTTGTTGGAGGACACGTACTCGGAAAAATCTGTATCAACAGTCTGCACAAAACGTGACAGTTATTCTTTTTTTTTTTTTTTTGTATTGCCGTCCACACGCTTGTTTTGTTCCGAGCGCACGCGTTCTGACTCCTCTTGAACGGATTTGCTGTCAAACGCTTCCAACTGTGCAGGGGAAGAAATGACTGACGCGCGCTGCCGTCAATACGGAGTGTTTAAAAACAGCGTTTGACTACTGTATCAACAAGCCTGGGATCACCTGGGTGAAGTGATCACTCCAAGACCAAAGCACCCATCGGGCCCCGGGCCCCGAGGCGCAGCACGCAGCCAGCTAGCCACTATATCATGGAAGCTGTCATCATGGCTTCCCCTGATTTGATCAGGGGGGCCTCCAGTGAAAGCAAAACAGAAGGCCTAATCATATACCACGGATAACTCCATTCCTCGGGATGGCTTCATTCTGCCCGCAGGAGATATGATCATTTCTGCCTCACAACAAGGAGCTTTATTGATACCTTGTCTTGCACACACAGCACACTGAGAGATATGGGAGGGGGGGGGGGGGGTTGAGTGTGTCAGAGTCTGACTGAAAGAGGAATTATATTGTTGGGAGCATGCATTTCACCTTGAGTGGTTTTGTGAGTGGAGCAGAGGTAGTACTCCATTAAGCCCCCCCGCCCCCCCCCCCCCTCTACGTCACAGGCCTTTTAGAGCTTGTCACTTCTACAAATCAGCTCTCAGAGCTCTTAGAGCTCCTCACATTTAAATTGAAAGCTGTTGCATTATCTAGCTTAATTTTAAATGTCTGTTTAAGGTCCCCCCCCAACATCTCTTGCACCATGGCTGGTGTGGTAAATATGAGGCCTCATTGTTTATTTACACGCTAACATCAATTGTAGTGAAAACTGCTGAATTATTGATGCTAAAATGCAATCTGAATATTGGCCCGGTGCTTTAATTATAGCCGGGAATTATTCAATAAACAAAGCCGTCGCTCAGTGGGAACAGTCTCAGGATGCTTTTGTTAAGTCTCAGTGAGTCGAGGAGAATTGGACCATAATCGGACTTCTTTTCGGAAGCAGAACTCGGACGGCCTGGTATGCCGGTGACTTCCAGTAGTACGACTGAGTGCACCTCCTGCATCATCCACAGCTCCACCCAGAGTGGCTGGTGGAGCAGGATGAAGCAGTCAGCTCACACGCAGTCATCTGCAGACATTTGTTTTGATTATGTGCGATTCTGCTCATTTATTAGGCTTTCTTCCTGCCTTCTCCCTAATCTCTTTGTTCAGAACAGACAAATTAGCTCCCTCGCACAGAGCTGCTTTGACCCAGGGGAGCGAGACCCTCCCAGCGTCAGTCACTTTAATTAGCCCCCAAGTAGGAGTTTGCAATTACTAATAGACTGAAGCCCTCCTAGTGATTTGAGGGATGAAGGGAAGAGTAAACCGCTTTCAAGAATCATAAAGAAGAAAAGGGCCGGGTAGCTCCTGCAGTTATGTCAGAGCTGGGTTGTAATTATTCCAAAGAGAATCACTTCATGGACGCACTTTTAAGTTAATGCAAAGTAAATGGGACACCAGATGGGTTTCACAGCCTGGCTGATCAATAAATGAAACACTGGAGCTGGTGGAGAGTGCATTTATCAGGGTGACGCATTGGTGGCATTTTGTGAGCGTGCACTCTTAAAGGTGGACTAACTAAAATGTTTCTGATCTCTCTCTGGTTTCAGGTGTGTTAGGCGGGGCGGGTGCAGGAAGCAGGATGTGTGCCTTCATTTTAGCCCTTACTCATCGTCACCCGAGACGGCGTGGATCAGCAGCCCCCCCGGCCTTTCAGCTGTGCTCCCAGAAAGGAATCCACTACCCACCCGACCAGTTCCTTGACTTTTATTTCTGTGACCCATATTCAACGCTCAGCCTTTCAAACTCAGCTTTTTTTTTTTCCCCAAATATGGGTGGATACTTGCACTTAATGCGTCTGATTCAGGAACGCTGAGGACTCTGTGACCTTGGAATTTAAGGAAGAAGAAGAAGAAGAAAGAGGCTGATCTTTATTCAAGGGGACTCTTCAGGAAGAGAGGATGAAATAAAACACAGGAGGATGTTGTGACTGAAGCGAGAGGAGGAGAAAAAGGACTAATGATGTTAAGGAGATGCAGGCTTTTCCACTGCATATTTGTTTAAAAAACATTTTAGGGGGAAAACCTGGGACCTTTTCATTTTTCCTCTCTTCCTTTTCTATCCTCATTCCCCAACAACATAGTGTTTCCACTTTATACATTTTAGGTGTCGTTGACGGGGAATGTTTTTGTTTAGTTTTTCTTTGGTGATATACATAGAAAAAGTAAGGGTTTAAAAAAAAAAGAAGAAAAAAAAAGATCTGTGGCTTTTTTGTGGAAAACAAATCATGAACACACTCTTGGTGTATTTGTAAAACTACCACGTATGTACAGTATGCATGTAAATGTCGTCGTCCAGGCGTGGCTACAGAACATCTGACCCCCCCCCCCCCCCCCGAAACCCAAACCCACGGCAAACTGAAGAAATTTGCTCATAGTCGGTAATGTAGAGATCATCACCAACATATTAATGCTGAATGAAAGAGAAATTTATTTGTGATATTTTCCGAGACATTTGCTCCAGTATGGTGTATTTAATTAATAAAAATATTGAAGATTTAAAAGCCTCCTTTAAAGTCATTGCAAAACCTTTCAACCTGTACTCCAGGTGACTGAGGACTCTACTCCACACACTGCAGGTTCAGCCCGTGATTCTCTGCCTTATCGTTGGAAATCACTGCTGAAGATCCTCCAGCGCTGCCTCTCCATCTCCAGCCCGATGAGCGCCTAACTGGAAAGGGATAAACATGTATCTTCTCTTTCTGTTCAAATGACCGTTTGCTATTCATCACTTTAATACCTGACAGAAGTAGAGGAAAATGTCCCTTTTGAAGATTCAATTACTGCAGAGAGGGAGAAGGGTGTCCGTCTTTGGCAGGCACAAATTGAAAAGGCTATTTGCAGAACAAATTGGTGTTTGAAGTCTTTGGAAGACCTAATAGGTCTGAAGGAGCTACGCAGTAATGGCTGATGTGCTTATCTGTGGAGTCTGGGGCTTCGGCTGAAACAATGCTGCTGTGCAAAATGCCCTCCAATAGAAGGGGGGGCTCTCTGGTTTTAGTAATATACTTTGAATGCATGAGGACAATAAAGTGTTTTTTTTTCTTTTAACAGGAGACTTTTGACAGTCCACTGGTGAACGGCTGGATTCCATTTGGCTCTTTTTGGTTTGGTTTCCTGCTCTTGTTCAATGCGTCCTTACTGGACCACTCATGTTTAATGTTGTTTATTCGGACATTAGGATGAAATGATCAATATATAGATCAATTCTGACGGACCCGAGCAGAAGAACTACGTGTGTCACGAAGTTCGTTCGTACAAAGAAAGCAATTTTGGAGATTTTGCAGTTTCCAAAGCGCTTTCCAACTCACTCGAGGTAAATGCATGGATTAACTTTTCCAGATCCTGTTTAGACAAGACTTTTTATTTCATCAGGAGTTTTTAGATGATAAAAGGCTGATGCTGGAACTGATTTAATGTGACTACCTATATTTAGATGGGAAACTGAGTTACGCTGTGCAGAATGGAGAGGCTCAGCAAACTGTACCAGCACCAATTCTATTCGAAACCGATTCTATTCAGTCAATTTAGGATCATAGAAGCAACTTGGAGATCAATATTGTAGCAAATGTGGTCAGATTTGCACAAAAAAAGGAACCATTTCAAGGGATAATTCTGCTTTCAACGTGACATTTAAATGGAGCAAAGTTCTACAAACCACTTAAAGCGAACATTTTTGCAAATAGCTATGTAAACGTAAAAATGTAGTGGGCATTAGATGACTGAAATGCATGATCCTCATTTAGCTTAGCTGCTGATTTGATTTAAGGTCTTAAGGATGATTGGAGTATGAATTATGAAACATGTTACGGTTGTGAGTGATGCTCTGGAGGTGATCATCACACCATGCACTCCTTTCACATGCATATTATTAAATGACTCAGGCCAAAGACGCCTCTGAGTATCAGATTAAAAAAAAAAAAGGATTTATCCTTTAAGTTGATTTTGGGTTTGATTTTGCTTTTAAGTGTAATCCACATCATAAGAACACTATTTCGTGCTACACTAACATTGGCCTTTTCCATTCTGAAATCCGCTTGCTTCCATTAAGCTGTTTACTCACACACACACACACACACACTCAAATATACGTAAGCTGTACACACAAGATAAAAAAAAAACCTCACACACACTTTTCAACTTATCGAAGGAAAATAGGGCTGATACAGACCCACTGACATAATATAAATATTAAAAAAAACTATTTACACATAATCCATAAGTGAGAATTTGCTTTGATGTGGTAAACCAGAGTGAGGCTAATGGATCTCACCCAGAACAATGGAGCACACTTAAATGGCATGTCTGCCTGAGGGAAATCACTTTGCCTCGACTCCAGCTCCTTCCAGCTCTCACTGGGGAGTCTGCTGATGCAACGCAACTGGATTACTTATGATTAGTCACCTACTATTTATTTGTAATTAGTTTAGGTCTTCGTCTCTGCCGCATGTGTTTGATTCATCTCGGTGTGGTTGGCCGATCGTTTATGAAACGCTGTGCAAACTGTGGAGTTTGGACTGAGAAATGTGCCAAACTAGTTTGCTCTTTTGTCAACTGTATCAAAAACAACGTAAGAAGCTTTATGACAAAAAATATGTCATCACGCACTGATATGTTTATTGTGCAGGGTTTATAACCTGGGAACGGCCTCTTGTTGACTAAAACACCTTTAATTGTGTGACAGGCCTCAGTGCTCCAGGGACCAAAAAAATCCTGTAAAAAATATGTCACTTTAAGCTCTGTATGAAATAAGATCCGATCATTCTTAATATTGATGGATGCACACAGGATTCATTGATTGGTCTCAGGACTGTGTGGGTGTTTGGTCTCTCTGATGGTGGGGACAAAGCTCCGCCCCCTCCCAGCGCATCGCTGGTGACAGCTCAGAAAATCTCCTGTTAAATCAACACAGAACATTGAAACTCAACATTCAAGCAATGACTCCATCACACTGAAGAATAATATGTGTTTTTCGGGGACTCCTGCTAACACCTATAAAACGGCTAAAGCTAACTTAGCCGCGCGATGGCACACAAATAATCGCACAACGCTGCAGGCTGTTTATTTGAACGTATTTAAAACGACGCTTCATGTGCTTCTCCAATAGAACTTCATCCATACCATCAGTCAACGGTCATTTCTTCCTTTTCCCCATCACTGTCTCATCCCTCCTTCTGTTTTCTTGGCCCGTCTCTATCAGATTCCGCCAAAACCTGTGAAATTATGCATCTCACCATTGCGTTCCAGCCTTTCTGTAATTACACTGATTAGGTCCAAGGGGTTTTGTCTGTTCCTTTGTTCATTACTATCTCATAAACCATTCATCAAGTTTTGACAAGACTTGGGCAAGTGATGCTTCACCAAACTTTTATTCGGTTTGAATGACTGAAATGAAAGAGGTGTTTCTCCTTTCCACCACCTACTATCTCTCTCTGACACAAACAATAAGGGAAGTATCGGCAGGGTAGTTTCTAGAATCCTCAGGTCTAAACATGAGTGTGGTGTTCAGTCGGCCACAATCCAGGCTTTGAATGAAACCCGAAGCCCCGTAAAACACCATAATGGTGTGAAATGTGCCTCATAATTGTCTTGTTTCAGCCCACCATGGAATCAGCAAACAACCCCAAAATAGTGCCGGGGCAAAGTGCTCAGTTACTTAGCGTGGTGTTCAATAACACAGAGGGACATGCAAATATTGGTAAGGCAATTATTGGCGGTGGCGTTGGGCCCGGAGCAGCAGGTAACTCTATCCTCTCCATTATGAGCGCCGTTAAAGCCTAGCTGTTTACTGTTAAAAGGCTTACCTTGTGACCAAAAGAGGGCTCACTTTACGCTCACATGTCCTTCGCAGTGGAAATGCACTCGCAATGCAACAAGAGAAAGGAGGCGCCGTCTCCTTGAAGCCACATTTACTCCAAATGGAATCCGTTAACGTGCCGCTCGGATTCCTTAAAGAAGACAATACAAATAATGAAAGCTTCACTGAAATGTTCATGTAGGAAACCGCGTCTCAGGTTTCCTTAAAAAACATTTTATTTATCATTTTTCTTTTCTAAACGGAACTTCCATCAAATATCATAATGACAGGAACTACTGGAAGATAAATACATGTAATCCTTTAATAATCAGAGCGCTGCATTATATTTCTCACTGAACAAATAAATACGCAAAAGAAATGGGAGCCACTCGATCTACATCGGCATTAGAGTTTATTTCACTAAAGAATATTACAAACATGCACTCAGATGGTTTTCATGGTAAACTATTTAGAATATGAGTATAAATACCATAAAGAATGAGATACTCAACACTCCTGTACCCCCCCCCCCCCCCCCACACACACACACACACATTTCCTCCCCTTTAAATAGTTTGACTCTTGAAAAGCATTCCTTGTTCCATTTCTCCCCCCCTTCCCCTCAAGAATGTAGTAACAATAATAATGCATTAAGTGGGCTGAGTACTCTAAACACTCAGAGCTTCCTCTCACAGTAAGTGCACAACCAGTTTGTCTGCTGTTGAAAGCATCTTACTAAGAGTCCTACAGAGAGTGGAGAGCAGGCCTGCACTGCCCCCCCCCCCCCTCCCCACCACACACACACACACACACACACACTCTGATGAGCTGAAAAACGCCGCGAGCCTCGGGGTGTCTCGCCTCGTCCTCTGAACCAGAGGAGCTCGACGTGTGATGTCGTAGCTGTTGTTGCTGTGACGCCTTTTCAGGACAATCCCCACCTGAGTTGCAGCGCGCGGCGCGCTCCTGTCAGCGTGGTGCAGCTCGGAGCAGGGGTCCAAATCCCCCATAAGAACTGCAAAAGGTCACCAAATGCTGTTGTTTATCAGCCACGCTAACGCGGAGCGCTGGGCGGGAACCCCGCCGACTGATTTCTAGCCCCTCTGCGCCTGCAGCATCACGCATACACACACACACACACACACACACACACACACACACACACAAACACCACACCACGTCAGCGCTGCCTTTCACCCACACACCGGTGCAGGAATGTCCACGTGCATGCGTCTATTGTTGGTGCGGTCAATGGTCGAAACCCGACTGATGGTTAATGAATGACACACTACACGCTCTTACAATGGAACAGAGTTTTTAAATGGCCCATTATCCATAATCACTAAAGAGGAATAATTCAATTATAGCAATAAAACAATGTTGTCAATTGAAGACGCTGTGCTTTGAATTCTTTTTGTCACTATTAAGCAAAACGCCAGAAAGGTGTAAATATGTAAAGAATGCTTAAAAACAAGACTCATTTTAGGACTTTTTAGGTCTGCTAAGCTTATTTATTTCTAACTCCATTTCATTCATCAAACTTGTAGTCGGCGCTAACTCTCTTAAGGACAATTCATCAGACTTCCCGTTGCTTCCCCTGGAGACACAAGACGCTTTGTGGAACTTTTGTTTGATTTACAAATGCGTACGAGAGAGAGAGACGTCAGCAGACTGCAACTCGGCTCTTTGTTTTTTTTCATGCTACTTTTTGTTGATAATAAAAGACAAGTGATATTATTTTTTAAAAAACCTAAGAAAAATGCCGGGTTTTTTTGTTGTTTCAAGCTCACAAGCAGAAACAAGGGAGGGAGGGTTTATAGTTGGAGCCATTAAAGAGCAGTATATCAAGTTGCCAGTTGTCTCAGCAAGGACTGTGGGATTTGGCGTAGTCTTTGCAAATAGAAGCAAGGGAGCAGGATCTGCTTAGGATCTCTGTCTTTGCCCTTTAGACACACACACACACACACACACACACACACACACACACACACACACACACACAGACATAAGCCCTTCAATATACCTGAGGGATATGATCTGTCTGAGTTTTTATAGCTCTGCACCGCGTTAGTCCCAAATGAACTTAAATACCAGAGTAATATAAAACACGAAGGCGGCGGCTTGTGTTTGATGGCGGGGGCATTTTGTGGTCATGGAGGTTAGGCTATGTCCTTTAATTACTTTCATTTCAGCCCATAGTGTAATTTCTTTTTTGCCGCAGCTGTCATTTTATATTAAATTAAGTGCAACATGGAGCTAAAGAACAACAGATTCCACAAATACCCGAAGACAAAAGCACAAGACCTGAAAGTGTATTTCTATCCACCCCCCCAGTCGATGACCTATACATGTAATTATGGGACCAGTTCAAGCAGCTTCAAATACACCCTCAAGAATTTCCCGAACCATCAGTCCGTCGCCTCAGAACTGAAGTTTAGCTCTTTTTTTTTTAGCTCCCTGTTTCTTCATATGTCACAAAGATTCAGAATCTGTGACCTGAACCCGCCTGGGGGGAGCGACTACACAGGCACTTTCCTCGGGGACTAATGTGTTTTCAGAGCGGCGACCATCTTTTTTCCTGTTTAATGAGCTGGGTCATAAATAAATGCATGGCCTTAATTAGCCTGCGTGTGGCGGGGGCGCTGGAATTAGCGCGGAGGCCGTGGAGACGGAGGCTCCATGCCCGGGTTCTTCTGGAGACGGCGGCCCGGGCGTGGGGAGGTGGCCTTTGAGCAGATGCTCCGGCTCGCTGCTGGTTGAGGCCTCCGTGACTCCGCCGCTTTCATCTAAATCTATTAAGCCGCTCCTCAGCCAGCTCTCCTCGGCCGGTGGAGGGGCTTATGTCGGACGCGGGGGCCAGACCTGGGCTCAGCTAATCAGACGGATGAAGTGGACCCTTTACGCTCTGTAAACAACGCAAAGTGTGACGGAGCACCACGGACAGCTCGTCATGCCGATGACCCCTCTAAGACTGCAGTGGCACCAAAGCAAACGGACCCTCCAGACCTGCGGGCTCTTACCGAGTGTCGATGAATTGGCAAGTATCCCAGCATTTAGCAACGTTGGACCAGCAAGAAGTTACAAGCTTAGATGATCATGACAAATACGGGATTTGACTTCATCGCGTTGTAAAATGGGTGCATCACCTACGGCGACCACTCGAGCTCCCACGGTCAATTCATTCAAACTCTCAAAGCGGAACTCTTGACTATGCGATGGACCCAACATGGCGGCGCTGCTAACGGGTTTAACTGTTTAAAAGTGGTCAACGAGACAACAAGCAACGGATGGACAAATAGATTCTTTTAATAAAATGAAGAGTGCTTCTCGTGTGTTCAGAGAGCGCGGTGATTGATATATGTGTGTTATTATATAAAGAGACAAAGAACCCCAAAGAAAGATAAACATGAGACCAATATGATCAGAATCATCTGTTTACCAGAGAGAAGAACAGAACTCAAACAAAGGGTGTGGTTTACAAAGTGAATAGCCCTGACCTGACCTATTACACAACTATTACACTTATGCCACCTGACGAAGGTGAAACAAACCTGTGGCAAAACAGGACACAAGGATTTCAGATGTTTTACGGTAAAAATACCTTTCAGGGTTATATTATTATAAAATATCATATCATTTGTGTTTTTATTAACAACAAATCCACATAAGAGTGTTTGAAGTTAGCACATCATGTGGCACCAATTTGAGATTTCATACAACAGGGTAGATTGCAGTACTATGACTCGTATCCTCACATTCTCTGCTCCCACATTTGTCCTTGCAATTAATGGACACCATTTGTGTGTCCTTCAAATACAATGTAAGAGTTACCAGATGTGTCCGTTTCTCTTCAAAACTCCTGAACCAAATGAGTCAGGCAGTAGTTTACAAAAAGCTTCTTACGAACTGATATTTCCGACCTATAGAGGATTAACCGAGGGACTGATTCATTGTCTTCAATCAGACATCCAGGAGTGAGATGAGTCTCTTACCAGCAGCAGATCATTTGACAACACGCAGGTGGTGACAGGAACATTACCAAAGTGGGTGAATGCCTGTCGGGGACCTGGTCACTAATTCCCTTCTCATATTGCATTCTAAGTTACAGTGCGGCCATGAGAAGGCCGGGGGCTCCTCTACACACACACACGCACACACACACACACACACACACACACGACTAACCAGCCTGGCTCAGATGTAAGCGGAGACGGGCCTATCATCTCCCTTGACCACTGATCCTGACCATGTAAACAGCTCCAACAAAGGACACTTGGCCGTCTCGCCACACATCAACATTTGTCCAAAACAATTTGCGCAGAGTGGATCCGGATTGGAGGAAATAAATAAATAAATACATGGGGAGCAGACATTAGTAATATTGCTGGGCCATATGCGTGGCAGACCACTGAGGTCACCTGACACCGAAGGTCACCTTTTCCAGTTCAAATTATTAAGTGCTTCGCCTCTAATCAGATGAGACGTCCCACATACCGCTCATGCTCATAGCAACCGGTTTATTTATAGGCTCCGAACTGAAATGACCAGTTGGTTTAATTTAATAGTGAGCAATAGGATTATACATGGAAACAAATTACCTAAGTGGGGGTACACGCTACCAAAAATCTTTTAACAATGATGGAAACCACGGACATGATGTCTCCCAGTATTATTTCATTACTGGGTTTAGCCTCTGCATCTGTCGGCTAGGCCTGGCTTCTGGATGGGCCCAGCTTGCCTCCAGCCTGACGCACAGCTGCTAGCGGCTCACAGAGACCCCCCCCCCCCCCCTCCCCCCGCGCCCTCCTCCCACGTCCCCGGCCGTCCAACAGACCAGGGTCACGGAGGGGAAGGGCAGCGTCCTATGCCACCAGCAACCACAGACAAAGGTCTATTACTCAATTGCAACCCAATATGAGCGCGCCGCGGTCAGAGGGAACAAGTCGGAGGCCGTTCCATTTCACGTGCTCCCTACTCCGCAGAGATATTTGCCCCCAGCCGACGGGGGGACTTTATCTGCAGATCTCGCTTATCTGTTATTGCGTCTACGGCGCGCCGCTCGTAGCGGACAGAGCATCTATTCTGACATTGAACCGCTTTAAACGTGAGTAAGCGCAGACGTTGCTTAATCTGATGGAGTACGAGGGGCCGACATCAGCACACGAGCAGAAAGCTCAAAGACCTCGTAAAACATTTGTCCTCTAAAAGATTTGCGCTGGTGACAAGATTATTATTATAATATATATATATATATATATATATATTCTTACTTATCAGGAATGAAATTAGACTTCAGCCTTAATATCTCAGAGGCTGTCTCATTCTCAAGCTACTCCCGCTATGCTTGCCAACTGCAATCAGAAATAACTGTCCCTTCAACTTAATGAAAAACAAGCACTTGGCTATAAACTTGTAGTCATCTTCTATTCAATCACATTGTCTTGAGTAATTAAAATGATTAGCTTAATTAGCTTAATTAACTAAATTTGACTACAGGACATGGCCATATGGTGAGGAAAAACAAAGATGGGAGCTAATTAAAGTTAAAATAATGCAGGTTTTAATTAACTCAACCCTTAGGCATCAACATTTTCCAATTTATCCAAGCTGATAATTAAAAAGTCCTCTTGCCCAAGCAACATTTCTTCTCTGAGCTAATTAAATCTGGAAATAAATTAGCAACATGACGCTCCAAATATTAATTCCTGCAAGAAGATGACTTCACTTTCTAATGAAATTAATTAGCTGCACTGGACCCTCAATCAGATGCCAGGCGCTGTCCATGAGCATAGACCTCATGTAATCTAGCGCCGGGCTAAGGGCCCGAGGGCAGAAATTTACAATTGTAATGAACACTCTTTAGCTGTGTGCCTCCCTTAAATGAACATGTAGATCTATTTATGCCAAAGGCTCCCTCATTTATAAAAGGGAGCGGTAAGACCAGCTAGTTATAACTTTTGTTGTGTTTTTCCCGGGGAGAATGTGCAGTGCGAGAGAGCACAAAACCGCATTCCTGCCAAAAGCAATGCCAAGGCGGGCTTCAGCAGCCTGTAAGGTTCCACAGGCTGTGCCTGTGTGTGTGCCAGCCTATTACAGAAGACCCTCATGAATTCACCCCCCCTACACTCTCTTGGCAGCTTAAGGGGACGACACGGTGGACGGCGAGGATGCAGTGAGAAAATGTATCCGTCTGCATTTTCCGGTCCTCACTGTCCCCATTGCCTATGCATAGAGTTACTGTATAGACTGGGGCAGTGTTGTAAAACAAACGTTGTTATGGACCATTATGGCTCTGTTTAAACAGACGTCTGGCCTGCGAGACGGCGAATGAAAACTCGACTGCGATTGCAGGATTTTGCCGTATTCTTTTACATTTTAGGAGACTGCAAAACAGGCAGAGGTGGAGAAAAAAAGCACGCAATAACGTTATTCACGCAGATTGCAAGATTACGATTAAAAAGATAAGATGAAGATGAAATTTTAATGATCCCCCAAGGGAAAGTGCATAAAAATTAAATAATTGCTGCTAAATCCCAAAAGTTCTAGTGTGTAGAGCAACGAGTGAGGTGTGATCACGTGTTTGTGAAGTAACTACTGCGCTAACACAGCAATGTAGGTCGGCTTCATTACACAGGTACGACAATTCTATTCCAGTCACATGATTCATTAAAGTCAAGTCTGTCACTCAGTGCCTTAATGAAAGAAAAAATTAAAAAAAACACATTGCTACAAGATACAAAACCTGCAGCGCTGTGTCCACTTGCCTGTTAGCACGCCGCTGTACTCTCATCAATCAAGTGAGTCTCACGCTCAATGTCACTGATCAATACCAAGCACTTCCCTGTTACTCACAACTACATACAGATGCCGACTGGTGGAGTAGGTGGCTCCCCAGAGGCTGCACCGCGTCCTCTCTCCAGAAGCTTGTTGCAGCCGGTTTGGGCAAACGGCGGCATGAAGGGTGAACCTTCCTTTTTTCTGCTGGTGACAGAAGACGCTGCGGCCTTTGTGTCGAGCGCGCTCCCTCTCGAACAAAAAAACGCGCCCGCGATGTCTTTAAAATTGAGATAATTGTGTTTACTGGCGGCGGAGCGGCTTTCTTCAATCCGTTCAGACAACAAACTATGAAGGGGGGGGGGGGGGGGGACGCTGCTCTTTTGATTCCGTCAGTTTTTCAATAATTAATGCCCTCCTCTGGCAATTTTGATCCGATATGTAAATAATATCTCATCCCATTATGCAGGCCATTGATGAATATGACAAATATCCAAGAGATGACACGCAGTTGTGGGCAAACACCACAATGCACTAACGACCCGCGGCCTTTAATGCCGTCCCATCTGAGACATTAGAGAATTTCAAATTAAAGGTACAGTTGGCTCACGCGACAACGTGGCCCTCGTCTAAGTGGGGTACACACATCAGTGAGGACGCGCCCGCTCCCAGCTTAAAGCTAGTTATAGCTCACATCAAAGGAACGTCATCGTGCCCAACAGCTCCCCTTGCCATTTGGATCACGCTGAATCCGATCCTTTAGTTACATTCCGTGGGCTCCCTCTCCCCCAGCTTCCACGCTTAAAACACCATTAAAATGGAAAATATAGTGTTTTCGACCTTCGTTATCCCACAGACTCGTCCTTGTTATCCTGATCGCAGTAAACAAGCGTCTTGCACTCCTCTGATTGCGCTGCTCTAGTGTGGAGTTGTCTGACAAAGTGGTCAAGAATGTAGACACAATTAGTGCTTCAAAGAAACGTCTACATATCAACGCGGTGGTGCAATGACCTTTAAAACAAAGGATCATAAACTCGGGGATGATAGATATGCACTAGCTGCTGCCATAAGAGCCCGACTCATTTATTTCAGGTGTTTTTCATAAGTTCTGCTTTGAAGAATAATAAAGCCCAATGCTCTAATCACGCTGCTCGGGGCTCTGGTAGTTCTCGTGGATATTAGTAACGCAGAAGGTGTACAGGAGCATCAGAGATCGGGTCGAATGCATGCGCAGCTTGTAGACAAAGACAAAGCCTCTGATGGCGAGTGTTGATTTGATGTTCGGAGCGCTACTTCCCTAATTATCCTGCTGTGGATTGTATCATGAAAGAGATTCATCTCCCCCCCGCCTTCTTCTTTCGGCTTTGAAACCCAACAGAGCGCGACTGTGATTAACTTTAAAAAGTATATATAGATGTGTGATGAAACCCGGTTGAACGTCTCTAAAGTATGTACTCGGAGACCGAGACACCACACCGCTCTTGCTCAGCGACCCTAAAAGAACACTTCTTATGCTTTAATAAGCCCTGACAGCACACGGGAGTCCTTTCTAGACCTCCTGGCACATGTACCTGCACCAAAAACATGCCTTCCTCCAACATGATACATGAAGACTCCTTTAAATGAGTCCTAACATGTCTCCTGCTTCACCTTTCGTAACCTGCCTTGGACATGAAAGGTTAATCCCGTGGCAGGGTTAAAAACTTATCTGGCCTTTCTGGTCACATAACATCCCAATTACTTTAACAATCTCACATTGAATGTGTGTGTCGGGAGGAGGGGGAGGCGAAAGAGATGGGAAAGAAGAAAAATACAATAGATAAAAGTCTGTCTCGGAGTAAAAGATAAGTTCTTATCTTAATCTAATGACTCCGCAGCAGCATTAATTTGTCAGACCTGGCTTGCCTGGAAGGAAGACAAGGGGAAAAAAAGAAAGGAGGAAAAAAAGCGCCTTGTACACAGTGTTAATAAGGGACATCTCTCAAGTCTCGCTGTCTGCGCTCAGAAGAGAAAGGAACAGCGGCGGGACACGTGTGCTTCATTCTGCGCTTTCTTTTTTTCTACCTCTGCTAACAGTCGCTAATTAGCACCTTATCACCCTCCAAGTAGCTCCCTGCTGTGGTGACGCCAGGCTTGGAGTATTTATAACCCGGGCCCCAGTGACTGAGCGGACCAACAGCTCGGAGAGGCCGGAGTGGAGGGACGGCGGTAAAACAAGATGCCTGTCATGTGATACACAAATAAAGTCTGATTAATATTGAAAATATGTCTCTCGGATGACGCTTCTAGCCCTGGCCACCGGCTGTGTTGGTGCTAATGCTACGACGAGTGTATTCACGCGCTCACCGGATGGATCCCTTTGGAGTCAAACTGCTAGAACTGCCAGCGTTAGCGACACGCTCTGCTAACGGAGCTGGACGCCGTTAGCGGCGTGCAGAGACAAACGACACGGCTCGCGAGCTGCGATCCCTTCCACCAGACAAAAGGAACGCAGAATGCGAGAGCAAATCTCAAAAGATTCATTTGAAGTGTTCACTGAATTGTGATTTCTTTTAATTAATGGTTGAATTGACTGCTTTGTTAGTGCGTTCCTGGAGGAAATGAGCTGCTTGCCCCCCCTCTTGACATTGACATTGGTACTTGGTAGTCTCAGGTTGGCGGTGTCGCGGTGCCACAGCTCTCACTGGGCGAAATGAATCCTGAAGGAATGTTATTCTGCACTGTTAGGGAACAGTGATTGAAAACTACGGCCTTGTTTAAAATCAATAGAGGCGGCGTTGCCAAAGCTAAATGACAACTGGTGGTTTTCATGGGAGCTGGAGGTGAAACATGTTACAGGGGCCAATCGTGGAAAAAGCCAATGAGGTCAGCTGATGTCAAACAAATCACCAATCTAAGCAACCTTACAAAGCACCAATGTGCATAGTGAGTGGGCTCAGAAGAAACTGGATTGGTTTATTTTTAATGACACTATGCATACGCCGGCTGCGTAGCAAACCTGCCGCTGCTCCAATCCTCCATTGGTGTGGCCACAGGAAGCGTTCGGCCACAGGTCAGCGACGCTTCCACTGCACTCACAACCCAACGCAATGGGATAACGGGCAGAAGTCCACACACAGGATCCTGGCGTAGGTTCCCGAGGAGTCCAGATGCTGGAGGAAGAAATGGAGGGCCATGTTGACCGCATCCTCTACTGACCCGTTGGCTCTGTAGGCAAACTGCAGGGGGTCCGTAAAGGTTTTTAGGTGGGACAGGACCTCAAAGGATTCATGACCACAGAGGTCAGGGCAGCAGGCCTGTAGTCATTAAGTCCTGTATGGAAACATGGAAACAGACCAGCAGTGATGTTAGGGGCGGTTCATTCGGGACCCAGATGGAGACACAGAGATTGCAGGATAGGTGGAACGTTTTCTTTGTCCTGTCTGGTCTGCAGTGGCGAGGCGGCAATGTTGCCTGGAGATCCACTGGGTTGGAAGTGAAAAAACACACACACAGGTTCAGCGTTAGCAACGCACCAACGAACTGATTTCCATACTCACAGGAGCAGAGAGTATATCTACCACTGGTGAAGAACCCATCTGGCGACGAGACCACTGGAAGCCGGGTACTAAAGATCCACAGGTGAGGAGGCCAGATGCCAGCCGATTACAGCCACGCCCCAACCACACACCACACACCACACACACCCACACAGAGAACAACCGGGAGCAGAGCTGGTGTCACGGTGGAGCCGTGACAAGTGACGCACAAACACATGTGTGGTTGTGTCATTCCGACAGATCAATTTCACGACAGATCTCTGTGCTAAACACGTCCTTTTATGGCAAGTGTCCTGCTCTCCTGTGGTTGGGTACTTCTGATGTCCAACGGTGTTGGCTTGCTGAAAAAAAGAACAACTTCACTTTTGCCACTTTTTGGAAGTGGCACGTTCCAAAAAGTGAAGGATTACTGCATTTGGGTTGAATCCCTTTCAAACGCCTTTGGAGACCTAAAGGACTTTTTCACAGAACACCTCGAGACTTGATGCTGCATCAATGTAACACTCTGACAACGCCGGCACACCGCGTGCTCCCTGACAACGGCGTCAGGGTATGTTTGGAGTGGATCCCAAGTTTGAGATCATTCTCTCTTTTGACCCGAGTGCTTTGTGATGATTTTGTCTTCGGCGAGCCGCGGAGACAGAAAATCACTGAGATATCTCAGGAGCAGCGATATTGGAAGTGGAATTGAGTGAGCATTACAGGCTGCATCCCTGCTACGGCTTTTAACACGCACTAAATTACTCCGCGTCCACGCCCGTACTCGATATAAATCCATCAAAGGCGATAGGGGAGAGAAGGAAAATGGGGGGAAAAAAAGGAAAAATGGGTGTGAGAAGTGAACACAGCGCTATATATTTTCACCCAGTCATTCAAGGCATTTAATGAACCATTTGGAGTGTGTCTCTCCGGTGAGCTGCCGCATGCATCCTTTAGGAAGAGCACATTTCCTGGACTGCTGCGTATAATGTGGTCGCACGCGAGGCTCTACTTAAAGGGCGGGCGAAACACGCTCAACTTCAACTTGGCGTGGTATTTGAAGGGAGGCAAAACCTGTCGGGCCAGGGTTGAGCAGATGCAAATGTCACCTTGTGCGAGTAGTGCTTCCCCTCCACCCCCAAAAAAAGCAAACAACAGCTGCGTCTTCTATTCAGGAGCTAGGGCATCCATGGGAGCATAATACCACAGAGCGGGGCGATTCCCCTGCACGGGCCTGTCGGCCATGATGTACCTAGCGGACCGGTATCTCCCCCGCCAGAGCTCAGATTGTTTTGATATTTTTATTAACGTGTCCTCAATCATAAATCAACCCGCCGAAGTCCGGGCCGATCCGTCTGCTCCGCCCGGCATCAGATTAGAGGTACAAGGCAAAGTTATCGGACACCTCGCCACGTGTCTTGGGTTTAAGCTTAAAGGCTACATTTGGAATACAATATACATAATATTATGTAAATGTTCTCAGCCAGTATAATGGCCGGGATTCCAAAGCAGCCTTTCTATTCATCTGTGCTTATCCAAGCTTGAGAGAAAAGCAGCTGCACAGGGCAGTGAGCACTTCCTGCAAAGTCGGGGTTCGATGTCGTATCGCTTTAAAAAGCCTTGGAGGACGTCATTTAGTGTTAATGTGATTTCATCCGCACAACAAAGAGGACGTATTAATGCATTATTTGAGCACCACACTGTGCCCATTTTCATCACAATAACACTCCATGCTCCTCTTCTTCTTTTTCCTTGTGTGACTTCTCAGCAAGCCGAATGCTCAGTGCCCCCCCCCCGCCCAGCCCCAAATCCGGCCGAGCAGCATCCTAGCCGCACACATTCTCGTGTCACATTAACTTGCCAGTGTGCGCAAAACTGTCAGGCCCCTTAAAGTCCCTGGATGCTATGTGTAATTCCTTTAACACAAGGCCATGCAGATATCCTTATCATCGCTCTAATGGCGTGCTAATGCCACCCTGCATCCGGTGAGCTCGCACAAGGCAGCTGGTAATTCATTTAATTTATTCGGGCCGACACGCGGCGGATCGGAGCGGGCCGCGTGCTGCGCTGACGGCCCGAGTACGCGGCGCCGGACACTCAGCAGCCTCCGTCCTCCGGAGGTGATCTCAGGGTCGTGTCTGATTCTATCACCGGCTGGGGGGGAAAAAAAGACATCATTTATGTCCTCCTATCTGCGGCCAGGGAAGATGGCGTGTGGAACACTCAAAACTGTGACAATTCATGAAAAGGTAAAGACGCAATGAATCAATCTGCCATCTTCCCCTTTGAACTGCGACCTCTCTTGACGAAAGCCTTTTTTCTGTGATCATCGACTAAGAGATTGCCTGAATTTGTTTAATACGTAAACACCATCTGTATTTCCTTTAATCCTCCTCAACAGGTAGCCAACTCTAGAGCCGAGCCCCCGTCACTCACAGCCCAGGAGGTTTGGCACTGAGACACTCAGATTCAAATCTGCGTATTGGTGCTTCAAAGAGAATATGTGGTGCGCATGTGGTCTGAAGCACTGCGGGCATGTTCGACTGGATCTCAGTCAGCGCAGAGCGGGACATTTATCCCTCCTGATGGATCCGGCCGCTCATTATGAGGTGGACTCGGCTAATGAGCTCTGATTTCACATAGGCCTTGGCTTGAGTTCAATGTGATATGAGCAGGGTGCATTAACAGGTTGACTTTTGGGAGCAGGCTCAATGCAAATTTGAATTTCGGGAAGAAATGATTTTGTGATTCCAATTTGCTTCTACACACACACACACACACACACACACAGAGGATTTTGTTTCTGCTCGCCGTGCCTTTAAATCAAGTGTTTGCCAGCCTAAGGAAATGTGCACCTGATAAACACTCAAAGCTCTAATAAAATATTATTTGATTTTGACATTTTTCAGTCTATTTATAATGAGAAATAAGCAACCCGGTCTCACTCCCAACCCGTCAAACAAGTCTACTAACTGACACTGAATACTTTTGTGTTTGCTGCTGCCTTTAATTAAAGATTCAAGGATGTTTTTTACTGTTAATTTCAAAATCCGCATTGCAACTTTTATTTAGTCTGTTTTTACTTGAATGGTTTCAGACGATGTTTTGATTGTATTATAGTTTTACGTGAGGCACATAGAATTACATTGTTGTGGAAATGTGCTGGACAAACACATGTGCCATGCCATCTGAACTCCCCCTGGTCCTTGGTACTGAATACAGAGTGAGATAGTGTGGTGGGACTTAAGATGAAAAGGTCCAGGCTGCTGTCCCTGAGCCATGCCACACTAAAAGTGTACTTTGGCATTTGATCATATGAGTTGTTAGTGCTGCTAGTCACGTGACTAACTTGAGTTTTTATTGTTAGTGGCAGAGTCCACCATTCTTATGCCTTATATTACATTACATGTCATTTAGCTGACGCTTTTATCCAATGCGACGTGCATTTCAACCAAAAGGATACAAACCCAGAAGAAGCCAATTTACAACTTGTTATAGAAAAGAGTACAATTTAAGTGCTACAATTTGTTAGTGTTTTTAGTCGAGGTGTAGTCTGAGGAGGTGTGTCTTTCACTGGTAACCAGTGAACAGGAATAGTATTCCTACCAAAGCACAAAGGATTCACAGGAAATGATTTACTGTATTAAAGCTAAAGCTAAATTACTGCTATTGCAAACTGAACCTCTTTAATGCTGCCAGTTCACATTAAAAAAGGGCGGTTTTAATGCATGTCGTCGAAAAGCAGTTCAGTGTTTAGTGTTTTTAATTGTACCAACATTGAACCCACAATGAAATATCTTTCAGCTCAATGTTTTGGTTAACTGGTCCAGCCCTTTTCAGTTTGGCCTATGTTCTCTGCTCCCATCGACCTCGTTCCCAGTAACAGCAGCCAGCTGCGTTCAGCAGAAAGAGCTCTAATGAATCATCTTCAATACCTGCGCAGCACCAACCAGCACATGTAGAAAATATCGCCAACTGCTTTTGGACATAGTGAGTCATTAAAGAAAGAGCTAAAGAACGTTCTGGAACGAGATAAAAGCCGAGCGAATATTGAACCTTTATGTACATGGACATGGCAAAAAACATGAGGGTGAGTTTGCAGCAACTGAAAAGTTCTCCTTATCAATTGCACAAAGTTCTGCCGATGTTGCGTTTACAGCTTGTTGCATCCCCCGAAGTGGCTGCGAAAATCATTACTGCCTTAAAAGATTTATCAATTATTAAAACTCCCGTGGATGGGATGTCTCTTGCTTGACTTAACAATTAGTTTTCCCGTGCCACACAGTAGTACTTCCCATTGTCTGCCCGCTGCGTTGACATCTGATCTGCTTGCTTGACCCACTGACGAGGCCCGACAGCTATGAATCAGATCGTTATGTGCTAATGTGTTGATGGCAGTGGCCTGGGCAGCTGGAGCCCGTAGGAAGGCCATTAATCATCCCCGGCTCCTCCCGTCCACATTACCAAGTGTTTTCGAGGCGGACACTTTACTGAATATTGTGGCTAAAAGGTGTGCATACTAGAAAAATAAATGTTTTGGACAAGAGCGCTGTAGTCCCGACGGACACCTGCCGCCTGACAGGAAGTTGAGGACAACCTTTCGGTCCGACATTTCGCGGGCGATGGCCTGTCGGTGGGGGATCGAAGCAAGACAGCCCCCCCGGAGGGGATGCTCATCCCACGTGCCCACCTGCCTTTCTTACCGCAGTCTGTTGTACCATGTGGAGCCCCAGATGTAGATGGCACAATAATCCACACTCATACACTCATGAAAGTGTCCATCTGGCCCCACATTAAGCCCCCCGGAACCACACAGGCACGGGGACACTGGGAAGCCTCTGACGGCCTGTTGTGGCGCCATTAAGCAGATACAGGAGTGTGAGCTACTGCTGCACCTCCTCTGTTGTGTCTACGGAAGGGCGAGGCCGAGGAGGCGCACAGCTGAGAGTCACTTGGCTGTGGCCGAGAGGTGGAACGGAGAGGGACTGAGCGGGATGCTGCTAGCGGAGCGCGGCAGAGTGGGGAGGATCTTTTCACATTAGCTGTGCCTCAGGCACCAGCTCCTGCCTGGCAGGAGAGGTACCAGCGTTACAGCCCTGCTTCACAGCTGGCAATGTTTATCCAATCAAAATAAAATAATTTTTTTCTCTTCTCTTTTGCAGATCTGGAAAATATCTTATGCATCTTTGCTTGACCAAACACAGATAGAAGAGGATTCAGTGCAAACATCAGAGAGGCACACTCAAGTTTTCCATACTGAGATTTTTTTTAATGTAATATAATAGTTCAACTGAAAGTTGAAAGTAACACAGCATTCAGTTGTTGATGGTATACATGTCCTATAACATTTTTATAGAGGATTGTTTGTTTGTTTTCTAAGAACTCAGATGATGCCATCGGGGTAGTTTAGATGACATCATCAGCGTTAACTTTGCACAGGTTTGTACACAACAACTCAATAACAGAAAGAACATAAACCAAAAGGTTTGGATGACGTTGTGTTTGCACTCCAATGTACAACTGGCTCAGGGAGAGATCTAAGGCCTCCACCTGTAATGAAGGGGGTAAAAGTGACAAGACGGATCTCCAAAAGTATGAATATGTGTCCTTTAGCAAGCCTGCTGTCCTTTTCTTATTGTCAACAAACCCACGAAACGGCCTAAACAGTACTGTGTGTTTATCCAGAGCCTCATGTATCCACTGTTCCAGTGGATGTGGATTCTAGTAAAACACAAAGAGCCCCACTGTTCCTTCATTACCACAACAACACACTGCAGGTTATAATCACTCAATCCCTCATACACTGTCCTGATGCCCCATGTATTCAATAAGAACACCCAAAGCACATTAATCCACTACTGAAGACCCAAAGCACAAAGATATTGAGATTCTTCAAAAAAAATACCAGTCTATCTGTGACCTGTATGAGGTACGGTGGGTTAGGAGCTGGCAGTAATACACAACAGTTACATCGATGGCCTCTGACTTACTTAAGAGTACAAGTTTACTGAGAGTGTAAAACTGTATGTGGCGTACCAAAACAACAAGAACATCTAGGAGCAATGTTTAAAATGCTGATTGCACTTGGAATATAAGGCCCTTTAAAAAGGGATGTTTGGTTGCTTGGGAAAATAAAGCACTGTCAGAAAATGAAGGCTTTCTCTGAGCTCCCGGAGGGTTCACAGCTCACTCCGCTTCTCAATCATAACGCAACAATACTAGGCCTGCTGGCTCGTTCATCAGGTGACACAAGTCAAGTGGAATGTTAAAACGTTTTCAATCAGGGTTTTCTTATTTCTTCAAAATAAACTTTGTATTTTCCGTGAAAGTGGAAGTCCACAGGTGTGCAAAGACATCTGAAACGTTCAATGGCCCAAATGATCACATCTGCGATGGTGGCGCGTGGAGTAGTGTGGTGCGCTGGGAACCGCAAGGTTGGTGGTTTGAATCTCGCTGCCCCATGTCAAAGTGTCCCTGAGCAAGACTCCCAACCCCCAAATGCTCCCCAGGCCAAATGTACCGCGTGGGTTATAATGCAATGTAAGTCGCTTTGGATAAAAGCGTCAGCTAAATGACATGTAATGTAATCTGCAGTCTAATGACAAACTCAGCTCTTTGATCTTGAATCCATTTGTGTGCAGAGAATACATCCTTCAGGAGTACCTGTACAAACAGACATTGTTACACGGATGGAGACTCTCTGTGGTCCTCATAGAGGCAAAATCTGAACAAAGTCCACAAATGTAATGTATCTAGAATATCACTGTACTACGGAGGAAGTTAGAACGCTCTCTTTGGGCAGAGCTGGTCATGTGGTACACACGCTTTTGGCTTTATGGGCACAGACATAATGATCCCCTGATTTAGGCACTGTGCGTCTTTTTAACAAGTACTGGAATAACCTTGTAAAGACTCTTTTTAATTGGCTCTTTAAGGACATGTGCCTGTAGTCCGTCTTGGCCAGTGGCCTTTTTCTGGCTTGTCACAGTCCCACACTGGCCCCACAGAGTCAAACCTACTGTAACAAACATTTAGCTCATTAGCAAAGAACGCTCCGTTACTGACAGAGTATTCTTCACCCCCTCCCACCACCATTAGTGCATGTGAGCTTCCCTGTGCTGGTCTCATCTACCCCGTTGTCATAACAATACTGTATTTAACTTCGTGGTCTCCTTCTTCTCTGTTCAATGTCAACACTGCTAAAGGCAGTTGTTGTTTCTTTTGATATATTTGAGTGTTTGGGAAAATTCTCCATTTTTCTCTTACACGTCTCCTCCTCACGGAACTTTTAATAAAGGGGATGACCGTTCTTGTCATTGATGTAAAACAGTCTCTCACATCATAGATTATTATCATTATTATACACTAAATACAAACTGCTGTGCAGACCCGTTTCCCTGGCGTCACTAACACAGCCAAAGGGGAATAACATTGCGGTCTGCAGACAGCAGCCATGTGGCATTGTACATGCCACATGGCTGCAAATTGAAGATGGAGAGCCCTTTATGTTCCATCTTATGGGGCTCGACTTCGGCCCGACGTGTCGGCGGCGTGTGTCGCTCCATCCGCTCAAGCTGACTGTCCCACTTGAGTTTGTGTGCCACTGGAATGTTGTTACTGTCCCCACATGAAAAATATATTGTATATGCTAAATAAAAGCTTTTATTAATTATCGGGATATATAGACAAAAAGAAGCTTATACAACAGGAGTGCCACTTGTCTTCCATCTCCACGGTAATGGTTTATGTTTTAAGGACTACAGTAATCTTTCGCTGGGAAGCTTCTCTCATTTCTGAAGTAGCAGCTGGACAGACGTTGCTCTCGCCCCGTCCTCGTAAACCACTTCACAGGCCATTCAATTAGCTGAAGAAGCATGCGAGATGGAGCCATTACGGAGCTGATGAGATGCACAAGGACAGGTGACACTAATCAGAGCGGCGCCCCATTGTCTCTGTGTGGACATCATTAAGGAAAGAGAGCGATTCCAGGCTTTATTTGCTTCCCTTTTCCCTCAAGCACACTCGAGCAAGCTGCATGCATTAGCTTCTTTTTGGTCAATTTGCAATAAGTGAAAAACATACCGACGGAATGTGAATGTGTTTGCCTCTAAAGTAGGTTTTAAAGTGTTAGATCTCATGACTGCCGTGCTGAAGCGACGCCACTCTTTCATGGGTCCACAGGATTTACTCTCAACCCGCTTTCCGTAACCTCCCGTTGCTGGTCCAGAAGATGCTGAGACGTCCCCTCTTTGCTTTCGTCCACGCTCCGCTCTGATGAAGCATGGCCTGCCTCTGCTGAGGCCTCGGACCGATTGCAGCAGCCCTGACTCGTCCTGTGCTCCTCGGGGCCTCTGGCCCGGATGGTGAAAGAGTTTTGCGCCGCCCGCCGGTAACAGCCGCTGAGGTAGCTGCACAGACACCTGGGAAAACACCACCCAAGTACAGACGTTAGGTGGGGAGGGACTCAGGGGCCTTGAGGTACGATTGCTTCAGCCCACATATTTACCTAACGCGAGGCCAATGAGCCACATTCACCCTGACTCGGAGAACTTAATCCTAATCTCATTACCAAGTCCCTCTCTGTAGGAACTGAGCCTTCAGAGTGTGTGGGAAACTGCCCCTAGATCTGCTATGATGTAACCACAAAGTCCATTTAGACCTTCGCTCTAGATGACTAAGTGGAGGTATTTAATAAGTGATTCCAGAGCTAATGTCTCATTGTGTCTCATTCAGACACATTTTATATGCATCCATATGAATTAATGTCAATAACAATAATGACAATGAAGTTAAATTACTCATTTTGTCTCATATAGATTTAATTTATTTAGGGACACATGCTATGTTAATGTGATGGTTTGGAGGTGCCGTTTCCATTGCTTGCAGTCTTTATGCTAAGCTAGGCTAAGCGTCTCCTGGTTTTACCTTCTGATTTAATGGACTGAATGGCTAAGGTTGACTTTTTCTTGCAGTGTACCAAAGAAGCACTCTCCATGGAAGGGAAGATGCCAGCAGAAATGTATCTCATCCAATATTCCAGTAGCGCAGAGTGCAAAAAGTGGTCGGTGCCGATGGTCGGTCAAAAGTTTCCTCATGATATGGATTCATAAAGAATTATATTTCTTTTATATTTGCTGGTGAAAAGGAGCTGTATTTGAAAGTACTTTCAGGAGACAGTCAGGTGATTGGCCAAGAGGTTACAAGTACCTGCACATAGTGGGCATGGAATGAGTCTGTGTGCATACAATTCATTGTTTAAAAAGTGTGGTTCTTTGTTCTACCACACAAGAAAGATATGCATGTTGGAGACTTGTTAGGGGGCTAATGTTCATGTTGGTGCATACTAACTATCACAGCAGTGAGTGGGATACCATGGGGATTGTGTGACAGACTTAGGAGCTAATCACCATAGCTGACCCCGAGGTGGTCAGAAAGCCTCATACTGTATCATTTTCTACAATCAATCGCCACTTCATGTCAAGACATGCACCTTCCCGTCGTGCCCGGCGACCGGATGGATGACCTGAGGGATCAGTACGGATGCTGGTTCTTTAACTAGAACAGTTAGTGAAATATTTGAATTCCACACACTTGCTGTTTGGGAACGGACCAGCCAGCCAACAGAGAAATCCCTCTCCCGGCAGATTGACTTGATGCATAACCTCAGTCCAAATAGTAATTGGCTGCTGAGGCAAATCAATGCCTCGGATCAGAATTGAAGCATCCTGCTTGTTTACAACATCGATCATTTATTCTTATCAAGTGCGATCAGCGCAATTTTCCCTCCCTTAATATAGCTTTGATGGGACAAAGAAAAGCTCAATTCTCAGAGAATTGGAAAACACATTTCTTGCGCTTCGTGGTAACTAAACTGTCAACAGATAAGAGAGTCCATAGATTCAACTCCCGGGTAATTCGTCTTACAATTGTGCCGCTGTGTTTTCTGTTGCAGCAGCTTGTAAATGTATTTTGAGGTCTTTGCGCGGACGTTACGGCGGAAAAGCCAAGGCCTCAAATTTGTAAAGCAGCATGCAAATCTTGTATACTTTGAGCCCCGTGCCCAAAATTCTCTTAACTTATGTGAAGCTGCAACATCCCTGAGTTTGTACCCTTGTGTTCACTTATATCTGCACAGAGGCCGAAGAGCCACTCGTCCTCGGGCAGCTCTCCAAACTGCTGCAGACAGTAGCGTGAGGTGAGAGAGCAGTGGAGGCCACTTTGTATCATGTCAGCGCTAGCGGTTAGACGCCATCTCCACAGTGTCCCTTGTCACCAATCACATCCTTTTAAACCACCCAGGGAGCTCAACGCCCCCCCCCCATTCCCCCCACCCACCCCCTTACGTGCACACACACACCCTTATCTGTCAATGCTGCTTAAATAATGTAATTAATGACTTAATTAACATTTCCATAATCTATTTTAATAAATCTAACACGGCATAATGAGAGTTTCTAACCTCCAGGCAATGGCATATAAGAATTCACAGTGCAGAGCTGCGTGGTCAGGCCACTGTCGCAGCGCCCCCAACTCTCACTGTGACAGTTAAGGAAGGAGAGGGCACATATTGTGTGACAGCCTTCCGAAAGGCAGTTCAAGCCTGACAAATGTCATGTGACTTTGTGAATGTGTCCACTAACAGACCTGCAGCACGACGGTGAGGGCAAAAAAAAAAACCCAAGAAAGGAGAGATTAATTTGAAGGTTCAAAATGTTGAAAGCGAGCCGGGGTGCAATAAATGGAAATGAGAAGGAAACCGTTTGAATGAACAAATTATTTCAGTGGGTTTCCTTTTATGGCCATTTCATAGCTTTTAGCATTGGAACTCAAAGATGTTGTACCCTTTGCTTTCCCCGCTTCTTCTGTTAAAATATAAAATGTCTTGGCAGGGCAAATTACTTTCCTTTTGAATGAATTAAGTGTTGAAGGGTGACTATTTACAGCAGCAGGACTGTCTCTGTGAGATTGAATACATATTCACTCCTGTGCTGCGTTCATGGAAATGAAACAACATTTTACCCACATAAACAATAATTAGTAGGATGATGTCATCTTTGCATTTCTTTTTGTAGAATATTCCTCTTACCAATATTGCTTACACAAACAAATTGATCATTTCTTGATGTTGAAAAGAAACGTACTTTATTTAATCTAAGATGAATATTAAGTAGAAATATATTTATACTCAGAACTGGCCTATGATGACAAAAAAATTGACAACTTAATTGCTTTGCAGTAAAGAAAACTTGTATCTGAAGGTCTGTAGCCATGGCAACTGACAACAGGTAATGGAGGCTCATTCACTGCGAGGCTAGTGAAAGGCTCTCGCCTTTATTATTGCATGTTACCATTTCATCAAGAGTCAGCGTAAATGAGCAAATGAGTACACTTTCACCACGGTAAAAAGGTCATTGTGATGTGTTTACTAGCTAATCTTTGTCTCGTTTCAGTTTTAAAGACAACCAGGCCCAGCGCTGGGAGAGAGACAAGGGGGTTGCTCCTTATGAGGAACTCCACCCTTGGGGTGAAGAGTGACTCAGATTCACCCTGACAGGGGGCAGCAGGAGGCTGGCACATGCAAGGCAGCACAAGCACCATGGGGCACTGATCTTTGAGGCCAATCAATCCTAATAAGGACACCCGCCAACCTTCCACTTGCACCAGTAATAATGAAAGCGTCAGTGAACAGAAAACCTGTTCAGTGCAGTGGGACACCTCCAGTGTTCATAGTGATACAGCATATCTGGGCTACGTTTTTATGTACTCGCCTTTGTTGCTTTAAATGAAACATAGATGGAAGGGATGATTCATGCACAGGAACAAAGTGTTTTAATCATTTTAACAGTACGACAGTTCGCGTGACAACATATGTGAACCTCTTTCAACTCGATACCTGCAGCCAAGAATGTAGCTGCAGCGTCTGAAGCTGCTGAACGTGTTGTAAACAAACCAATTTCCTGTCATAAAATTACAGCTCATTACTAGCGTGGACATGGGCTTCTACAGCATAATGATGCAGAAGCACATTACCAGTGCAACCATATTTATTAATTGCCAGTTCACTCGCCACATTCCTTGGAAAGGCGCTTGATTGGGGGAAAAAAAGTTACGAGGCTTGTTGGGTTAATTACAAACAGCCTCTCTTATGTTGGTTAAGACAAACCCTGGAGAAAGGACTGCAGCGCAGTGCTCCGTTTTCATTTCGCTACTTGCACATTAACCAGTTTAAATTGATTGAAGGATTACATTACTTTTACTACTCCAATTATTATTTACAATTATTTGTTTTAAGCCGGGGAGCTTTTCTAAATCCCATCATTCAGTTGACTACGGCTGGTCAATATGTCGCATTCGTTTTTGCAATCCAGTGGCTATTCTTCACATTCAGACATGTGCAGCCTGATTGGTGCGCTGCTTTAGGTAATTACAGATTACGCAACCGGTATTTGTAATCTGATTACAGTGACCGCCATATGTCGCTTTCTAATGACAGGGTAGACGTTGTTTATGCCAGGAATCTTTTTTACTAGCTAGATGTTGATACAAACAGACTGTTCATTTACTAATGGTTTACAGTACCACAGGCATCTTTCCAATTAGCAATATGAAAATGGGAAAGCAGGGGTGGGGGTCGGACAACAGCATGTTCTTAGAGATGATCATTTTGACGACACTGACCGCTCCCTGCTTTGAAAGTGACATCAAGTTGCAATTAAATGTTGTTGCAGATTAAAAACCCTTCCAGGACCACAAACACAACCAGAGAAGAGAGACCGTGACCATCATGTGAATTATTAATGTTCACCAAGATCAGACCAAGAGGACTTTCAATCTAACAGTAGAGATCGGCGTAAAAAAACCAAACCACTCACTTGATCAGCAGGATCTCTGCCAGCAGACCATAAGCAGCTGCTGCCACTTTGAAGGTGGTGGGCGGAGGAGGCCTGGTGAAGGCAGTCATCATGCAGTGAACTACATAAGGTACCAGACCCATTAAAGCCAAGCCGGTGATCAGCATCAGCCACGTCTGGCACTGGAAGCTCACCGAGCGCCATGGAGAGGTCCTCTGCAGCTCGTACTGGACAAGAGAGAGAAGTCTGATGACCTCAGCACGCACTGTGTCTAATCACTGAGATATCGAACGCTTGTAGATTGATGAATTTAATAAAAGGTCTAATGTCGCACGCTGTAGAGGATGGATGGCATTGTTGGTCTGCCGGCTCCGACAAAAAACATTGTCTGCAGGTATCAATGGCCCTTTTAAGATAAACCTCGAGGTTGGTAATTCCCTGACCTTCCATCTGGCACCACATGAGCTCAAAAAAATATTTATATGCAGGTTTATGGCCGAATACCTGCAAAGTGTTAAGTAATGGTAATAACCAAATGTTAGCTAAAGTGCTAAACTACATGGGTGACTATGGTAAGGATAACCTGCCATACTTATTTTTCTTTTTAATAGTCATGGAAAGCATTTTGTGTGTTCAAGCCTCTAAAAGCCTCTATCCTGGCTGTGGATTCTGTATAACCATTTACGTTCACTTCTTTAATGTAGCCGTTTAAACATACAATTCAGTTTGCTGATTTCTGATGGGTGCTAAAGGGAGTAGTTTTTGTTATATTTTGCAACCTCATTGTTTCCAAAGGATAAGGAACGTGGGGAAGGGCCAGCTAGGGGTGGAACTTTTCTACTTATCTCATAACAGAAAAAAATAAATTATGCTGGTTATTGTTTCTGTAGATTGATTCATAACGAGCTGTATACCGATCCAACCTTAGCTGGTTGTGACTCTGCAGGCATTTATAGGTCTGGATCTCTCCGCTATGTAGCCTTTAACTTCTTGTTAAAATCTTTATGAGGTGTGATGAGACATAACCTACTCATCATCTTACTTTGTGTTATAAACATGAGAAGAATGGATCACACTCATCTCATCCCATCCAGGTTGTAGTTATTAAAGGTGGCGTTGGTCATCTTGTTAAGTTCATTTTTGATATTTGTTCAAATTCTAAAAACAGCCTGACAGCATAAATTAACTAAATTCTTTGACTAAAAAACGAGTGAAAGGAGGTTTAGGATCCGTGGCTGTCGTAGGGCTGGAACAGGCCCGTCTCATCATTGCAACTGACCCGAATGTAATGATTGGACTGTGCCTGTTCTGCCCTGCGGTCATCGCTGTTCACAAATCTTCCACAAGCTGTACCAACAACAGCCATCTCATCATTCTCAAAATCTACCATATTAAAGCAAGTTTCTCAAGATCCCCACACTTTGCTTTAAATTTTCGGTCAAATGCAGTTTCTTCCCTTAAATGATATCATTACAACAGTAATGTGTTCGCTCTATGATGGCACACAAAAGTTTAGTTGGTTATAAATTGCAACGTGTGTTTTCAGCTTAAAATAATCAATAATACACCGAGTGAACCAGGACACACTTTTTCCTGGTAACTGTAATGTGAATCCAAATTGGAGAGAAAACAAACCCCCTTTGTTGGAATACACTCATTAATACGACCTCACACCTGTTCTATGCATCCACAGCTCTTTTGTTACTTGTGAATTGGCACTTAAAACAAACAGACATAGAAAAAATGTTCACACTGACGCATACATGACAACAATGGAGGATGTGTGTGCTGTCCTCGAGCCGGTATGCAAACATTGCCTTAAATCCTCGCCAAATATCCCTTCGCTCTGGAGGCGAACTAAACCACTTGAAGAGCGTTTGATTAGTGTCTGGAATTCATCTGCAAATGCACACTTGCCTTGTCCTCTTTCATGGCTGCTATTCATTAATTAGATTCTTTGTGCAACTGAGCTATCCTCAATGTTTAAGGTTACATCAGGCCTCAGTAAGTGGCTGCCTGATAACAGAATGCATCCATCTTCATTACTAAGCGCTTTCTGTCTAGGCTCGCTCGTCCACAAGTGAGCTATGTCAGTAGGCTCGGAGGAACTGATACATTTCTTTGCATTCAGATTGTGAACTTTTGCCTCCTTTGATTTAAGTCGCCCTGATTAAATGATTAGGTTGTGGTTCCCCCTCATATCGGGTTCCTTTGTGGTGGTTTTCCCCTTCACGGGGTGAAATAGAGCTGCAGCCAAATGAAAACCAAACACCTCTGTGTGTTCTGAGATTATAAACTCTCCTTACGAATGCATTGAAGGGATTGTCACATAAACAGTGCAGCCAAGGAATTTGTAAATACTGTGTTAATGTCACATTGCACCCTGTTCTACTGAATCCATTGGGATTTAGACATTGTAGCCAATTAAGTGAGTAAAACTGGTTATTTTTCATTTCAGACATACATGTATTTTTAACATATATTTGAAATGAGCTTTCTACCAAATTAATCATCAGAATGCACACCAGTTTATTTTGTCCATGTACGTGAAGTCCACCCTTTCTGCCAAAAGGAAGCCCAGACATTCAGATGAATGCTTTCACAAAACATGTGTGTTCAATTTGAGAGGAAATATGAACAGACTCAACACCCACGGCAATAACGTAGCAAATGTGTTGCCACACAGTGAAGGTCTTCTGTTATTAACACATGGACCCTGATGACCCAGGCTATTCAAGAGGGACTGACTGTGGTATAGGACTTAACGGTGGGGACGGTATGACCAGAAATCTATGTCACGCTATTAAAAAAGATTCTGACGGTATCCTGGTACGCGACGGTATTGCTTTTTCAAGTAAACACATTAATTCATTGACCCCGAAAAGGACCGGCAGCTGCCGGCGAGTTAGCTTGTTAGCTTGTTGTGGCTGCTAGTGTTGCCACCTAGTACACGGTCCGGGATTGGGAGCATTTCAATTGTCTCTTCAAGGCTCTGTGCATGGTGACGGTGTGCCATAGCCGGCAGCTAACAATGCTAACAATGCTAACAATGCAAGTGTTTAACAGGCTGTTGAGCTTCCATGACGACATGTATGGGAGCGGTGCATTGCTAGCCTGTGCATCTGCTAACATGCTAACATGCACTACGAGCACAAACCAAATGTGTGTCAACAAAGCCAGAAGAAGCTTCAAAATCACAGAGTGACTTTATTCTCTGCTCAGGTAGACATTGCGCCACTATAGCTTTACATAAATAATAGTTGTTTGCTTCTAAATTGATGCTCTGAATGCTACATTCAGCTGCTTTAAGGTTCGGCCCAAAGCCATTGAAAGCTCTTCGGTGACAACGCTGAAAAGGCAAATTGAATTGAAGCCGTTAGCGTCACATCTATTAAAGCCACCCCAGCCTTTAGTCATATCAAGGCCAAAGCCTGTTTGAATCAGGTTAAAAGCAGCTCAATATGTTCATTGTATTCCCTCAGCCAAATGAACTATCAGCGAAGAAGCCGAGTAAAGGAGCCGTGAGGAGACAGGCCGCTGCATCTGTCTTGTGTCCGTGTGACTCCGCATGGAATGTCTTCAGGGCTTTAGTGTTTTGGAGGCCAACGGTTCAGAGGGAAAGAAGACACAATAGTCCATCTATTCCCTAAAGAAAAGCATGATTAAAGACACGCTGTATGAAGACATGTTTCACAGGCCTGGCAGACCTGCTTGCCCCTTTGTGAGGAACAGCAAATTACATTTCCCCAGCAACTAATCTTACATTCAAATAATGCGCAGTAATCCAAACAGTAGGCTGAGAAGCAAGCTATAACTTAAAGTCAACACGCAGTGCATTAACCACCAGTTAAAAATCACACAGCGTTAATTACATCCTGATGTTTTATGACTATGACCTTTAAACACCATACCAATCAATCAATATACGAGGGAAGCAGCCTATTGGGAATATTTTGATCCACAGATTTTGAAAGTAGGGCACTGTTTATCCAAACACAATCATTATTAACAGCCAGACAGTCAACCCAAATACATTTTCTGCATATTTTCCACATTATCCCCTCTTCCTTAAGGGGTGCAAACACAACACAAGGTCCTGCACACAGATCATAAATTAACCAGGGCTATCACACTGGTACTGCAAAGCGGACAAAGGCACAGATACAATAGTATCATTATGAAATGTTTGCCCTGCAATTTTAAAGACTAACATATTCTCAGATTCTTATCAAAATCAAATAAGCAAGAGGTTGTATAGTTTTCAGATGCAATGCCCAGGGTGGATAAATGTTGTCCTCTTGTGTTACTTTAGAAACCAACTGTAGTTTTGGAGGATGGCTGTTACGCAGTTTACAGTCATAAAAGAGGTACACGTTTTGGAAACAATGTGTGCTTGAAATCAGACAAAAGTAGACCAAAACAGGCCTGTCGTGTTCGACAAGTTGGCTTCACTTCCATCTATCTGAAAGAAGAGCTGTTCCTGGATTCAGCTGCTGCTATTTAAATAAACAGAGTTAGCTATTTGAGTGGAAATGCTGATCATTCTGAATTTCCAATGTTTTCAGAGGACTCGTTTGGACATGTAAACCCTTGAAAGCAGGATATTGTGGGTATGACATCGTGCTGACTAACTGCTGGAAGGAAGCAAGAACTTTACCGGCTCACTGTAGAAAAACATTTCACACAGAAATTAGAATTTGAATCAATCACTTTCTCACATTGTTTATTGCACCCTTTGTCATGTTGGGTTAGTGTTTCTGTGCCAATAACAGACGGCTGTCTCCTGTTGGCGGAGGAACAAATTCGTATTGATAGTTTTCTCGTTTCTGCCATTTTTTATCCAAAATACAAAGACTCAAAGTATGTCCCTGTAACCAAATACATTGGTCTTTGACATAATGTCAACTTTCTTCACATGGACATAACAATCCAGTGTCAAGGGACAGTTTCCAAAATGTCAATTCGACCTTTGGATGCCAAATCTGGGTGACATCTGCGCATGTGTCCTGGTGGCGGGTCTATGCACTGTGGGTTTTTCTCTTAAGCTAAAGGAGGAACACATTTACTATAAGGCTGCTAAAAAGCTAACCAATGAATTGAACCACGTATACCTACAATAGTAAAGATCTGGATTTCTTTAACTGGCCGTTATTGGCGTATTGACAATCGTTAGTTAGATCTCAGAATTTAAGTTGCCACACATTAACTGTGTGATGTGGAGATGCCCAGCAGCTGCGGAGACAGTCTCCCGTGTACATGCTGCTTGTTTGCTGACAACAGGGATGAAGTTCTACTTAGCAGGACTGGACTAGAAAGTCTATTAACTTATTCAGATTAAGAACCTGATGCCTTCCCTCCCACCGACCCCTCCGTGGCCGCCCCTCCCCCGACCGGCAGCACACCTCCAAAGGAGAAAGGTGATTGATGAGAGCCATCAGGCGGCCTGGAATCTCTTCTCTCATTAGACTCCTCGTGCCTCGAGCTGTTTCAACGCACGAACACACACACACACACACACACACACAAGGAGAGCATGGCAGGGCTGTCCATTCCTCTAACTTTTTAGAAGATAAGTATTCACACTAAAATATTTACCTCGTACATTAATCTCTGGGGAATTAATTTTCCATTATACTTTCTACCTGAGAAATAAAAAAGTTTTTTTTTTATATTTCTGTGGTTTCCACTCCCTACTCTACTCTTCATGCTCACTAAGCTTTCTCTCTTCAGACTCACTCATGGGACTGCTTGTAAATTAATGTCCCGGAGGGGGCTGTGTTTGGACAGTCGGGTGGATCCTATCATCGACCACTGAGGCTCTCCTGAGGAGGGTTAGCTTGAGTGGTGGAAAGGAAAGAAGGTTACATATGCATATCCCTAAAGCAGACATGATCAATCACATTAATGCGAGCGCAGCACATTATTAGTAGCATTACTATAATGTGCTGCTGATTGCACCGCTGCAAACCAAGTGGGGCCTACTCTGTCCAGATAAATAACCTCAATGTACCTAAGGCCAGATCTAAGATAAATAGTCTGAGTTAATTCCCTCTCCAGTAATGATGTAGATTAGTTTTAAGTCAACTTTAAAACGTTTTTTTTGAGCCAGTAATTAGGATAAATTTCACCAACGAAATAATGCAGTGTTAATAATGAATAATCCACAAGTATAAAGGGGAAATCTTTCCCTTCACCCCTCCATCAAACAGTGATCATCCAAATCATCGCAATGTGAGCAAGACTCAAGACTAAATGTACGGGGAGTTTATCTTTTCAAAAGTAAGCTGCAGACATTATCATGTCCCACTAACTGGTTTACTGCCCATCAGAGAATATCGTATGAAGGCAGATTATGTGGGATGTGGGCAACAGGACAATAGTTTGGTATCGGAAGGGCCCTGGCCTCCGTTTACAGCCCGAGCCTTACTGACCAATCACGTTTGAGCGTCGGAGCGCCTCAACACAAATGTAATCCCTGAAGTATCCATGTGTGCGTCGCTGATCTGACTGCAGAATGAGCCAATGGGGTCGGAGATGGGCCAACGGTAGTAACCCAAAATGAGTTAGCGTGTCATTAGAATATTTAACACTATAATGCTATCTACCAAAGGCTCACAAAATGTCACCCTGCAAAACCAAAGGCCGCTGAGAAAAGATGAGCAGCGTGCTTTTGTGTCCCTGAGTGGTACATCGGCCTGTTCTCCATACGTTATCGCTTTTAACTGCATTTGTGGAAAAAGGAGAGCTGGAGGAGAGTAGGGGCTGAAACTTGGCTGGCGCCTTTGCAGTGTGTAAGACAGTGTGAGAGGATGTGCATGAGTGGGAAAGACACAGAATGCATTGTCTGAAAGCATCTGTGGTCCAAGGGGGGGGGGGGGGGGGCAGAGAGTGTTGGCCTATGAAGGGTGGGGTTTTGGTCATCTGCCATCGGATAAGATATCCTGACAAGGCAATCAAAGAGAAACAAATTCTGCAGCCACACAGGTTCAACTCTCTCGTTCCTCACCCTGATGAGCTTTTGAAAAATGGAGTGCGGTTGGAATTGGTTTTGTATGAGAGGCTTCAGATGTGTCTCTTGTCAGGATTATTGCCACCTGTCTTCATTGGGCTGCAAAGGTCCGTTAATTAATCTGCCTCTCCCTCTTAGTGGCCGGAGAGGACGGGCGTGAACAAAGCGCCGTCAACCCTCTCCCGGCCTGGTGTGTACTTCCTGACAAATGCACACGACTTCAGGATACGACTGCTTTGATGTTAAGCAACATCCCTAATCAGTATCATTAAAACACTACATCATGTCCTTCCTCTCTAATTTTATGAGTGGAGCTATTTAATTGGATATTTAATCTAATTTAGTTAATGAAAGTCCTGGGAAATTTACTTTGAGGGACAGTGATATCTCTTGTGATCAATGAAGCTGCAAATAGAGCTCTTCAGAGATTCTGCACTGACTGATTAGTGCGGCATTTACATAAATACAGTTAAAAAAAGAAAAGCGCCGCCGCGACAGAGAAGTAGGCACCACTCCACAGGAAGGCTATCCCAGATAAAACATGTCAGCTGATATCATTAAAAGTAAGAGCACCGGCATGCGATCCGGCATTGATTAATTGGACATGGTTAGATTAATACGCCGCTGGATATCGAAGCCAACCTCATCAGAGTAAATGTGTCATTACACAACCGTCAGCTGTGAGGCTGCTGCTGCTGCTGCTGGGAGGCGGACAACAACAACAACAACAACAGCAACAGCAAAGAAAGAGCAGCTCTCGATGGACGTCTCTCTTGTGGTTGCAGGAGGCCCCCCGTCCCACGGGAGCCCGCCACTGGCACCGGACCGTGCACGGTGTCAGATTGATCGAGCGAGGTCGTCTGCTGCCGAGTGTCTGCACCTGTGCATTCCTCCCAGGGCTTAGATCCCAGCGACTCTTCGAAGGAAGTTTCAACTTGGCCCGCTGTTTGCGGCTCGGGCGTACCCGGACCTGCCCCAACCCAGAGCAGCTTGTGCACACACACACACACACACACACTCCTGTCACTCTACACTGTTGCTTGGGAATGTAAACCGCCGGTGTCACAGCGCTGCAATACGCAGGGGCTGCACGTGTTTGTTTTGTCGTTGCGGTGCAGGTGCAGGTCGAGGTTGCAGCGTCGGAGCACACGCCAAGTTCCAACATGCGAATGCTTGGAAAGACGAACTGTTTCTTGGACTTGAGCATGTGTGCAATGAAAGTTCCTTCCTGTACTAGTCTAAACAAAGAGGCAATCAGATAATGTTCTCTACTTGCGCCCCCACCCCCCGAATGCATGCCAAGGTATTCTTAATCAACATATGTTTGATTAAAGAAAAAATAAGCTGTTGTTTCTCCAAGGACATCTTCTCACGTGAAGAATACTTTTTCATTTAGCAGACGCTTGAATGCAGAACGTTGCCACCCACAGGTCTAATCAACCAGAAAATGAATAATCGTTCTGCAGGACAATAATAAATCACTGTGCTTTGGACAATTAAAAACAGAGGCGAAGCTCAGGATGTCTGATTACAATAGTTACGATGCATAACATCGAGATTTAGATCTAACATTTCACGATGCAATGTTAGACACCAGTGCACATTACTGATGTTTAAATTTGGCATTAGGGCGGGTCGGGGGGGGGGGTTGAGGGACGGTGCGTATCTTCATCCACAAGTCCAACTCAACTGCTGGTATGAAAGTTTCAGTGCAGTTCTTTTTGTAGCTTGACATTTACAGTTGATACACAGTAAGCACAGACTTTAAATAGTTGTCAAAATCGAGGGATATATTTTCCCGTCTGCAGTGGTCATCTTATCGATGCTTTCTTTCCTCATCGAGGTAACGGGGAGAGTACACAATATTTTTTAGTGAAAAATTCGTAATATTTATTGATACAGATAGATTGTCTGCATTCATTAAAGAAGGAACTAATAGCACAGCTTTAATGATGATTAATCCCTAGTAAAATGTCAGAGGCAGGCTTGCTTAATTTCAGAGCTACATTTGATTTAATAAACCATGACATACTCTCAGTGAAATACATTTGGAATTATTACAATATTTATTTAGTTCACAGGAAGTCTTTTTAAAATAGTAATTTTTCTTAAATTATTTCTTTTTCAAGTATATGCTGTGGCGGTCTCTATTTTTAATGATGATTTGTTTTCAAGAAAGTTGATTCAACTCATTTTACTCACTTACTTTACATCACTACATACAAACAATGATCAGCAGAGTCTTCATAATGCAATTGTACTTAAATAATGCAACCAGTGTTTCTAAGCCCTTGAGTCAATGATGCACCAACCTCTATAGCACTAGTTAGTCATATTAACAGCTTTGGGTTCGCCCTTCTAAGGCAAATACAAACAGGCAATATTTTCATTGACTACCTCGGCTCACTGGATCATTAAGGGTAGATGCACCAAAGCAAAACCTCAGTATAAAACTCACCAAATGTTTTGCCATTATTTTTAACTTTAACCCTTCTGACCAAGGCTGGCTACACTCAGTTTGAGCTCCAGAGTCAGAGGCGAAACGAGCAGAGCGCTGGGGGTCGGCCTCGTGGAGCCGACATAAAACTTCCTCCTCCTGACATGTGGTGGGAAGAGGATTCTGTGGAGTCACAGAGTCACACTCACTTAGGCGGCAGCGTGATGATCCCGGGCCAGTGATTTATTTATCTAAAGCACGTTGTGAGGCTGTAGGAATTTGTCAAGTAAGAATCCTAATTAAAACTGTAAATCACCCAATCCTGTTTGTTCAGCACCGCAGTGAAATGAAAAATGTGATCAAATGATTCATCGCTCCCTTTCAGACAGGTAAGTCAGCACAGCCGAGAGCGCAAGTGTTGCGCAAAAGTTTTTCTTTCAAGACTTATGAAGACTTTAATCCAAGTTTTTATTTGTTTGACATTTTAGGTTTTCATCAACAACTCTATTACCTGATCAGTTTGGATTCATCTACTTATATAGACATCTGGGAAATTGGATCCAGGCTATTCAATTTATGCAATGGATCAACGTCCATGTTCAACAATACCGCCTCTGTTTGCTTTTAGCTAAAAAAACTCTGGAAATCTTACTCTTGTTGCCCACTTGTTGGACTTACACAGGTACGTAACCCCTGATCGAAGGAACATAAAGCCCTCCCCCTGAAAGCCTTTGAGTTGTATTACTGAAAGGGGCACTGGGGGGGGGTCTTGAAGATGAGACAGAAATAGTTGTTTCGTTAGGACCCTATTAAAAAAAGGTGGACACCAGCAGTGGGTTCCTTTAATGCACAATAGCTGCCTGATAATAACATAAAATAAATGGACATTCGCCTCAATGTATGCAGACGCAGTGAAAATCTCTGCCTCAGGTCAGACTAAAGGTTAATATTAGTCCAATCTTAAAAAAGGATGTCAGACTGTGTAATGCATCGCATTAGTGCTGTGACACGTGCGTCTTGCTTTCAGTGGGAATTTCATGGTATAAGACTGCAGTGCACAATGTATGTTTAGTTAGAGTGGGTTAGCTTGTACCCACACATTCAATGTACTACAGTCTAGTAGTGGTAGCTAAAAGGAACGGGTAAGTATACAAATGGTACCACGGAGTAGAAATAATTTTAGATAAATCAAGTGAACTACGCTATGCAAATGTAATTACATGATTTCTTTAGGTTTGACCTAATGTGTCACACACTGTGTGTGTGTGTGTAGACATTAAGCTCGCAACTGTTTAGCTGCATTGGACAGTGACAACATTCAAAATATTACTGCTGGCCACAAATCACCACATCCAAGGAAGCAGTTTACAGACGCACGGCGGGAACTTCCTGGTTAGTGGATAATAATGAACAATGGGAGGGTTACTGTGTCCTACTTCCTCCAGTGGGACGTCCCGCTTCTCTCACCAAAGAAACAAGGCAACTGTAAAACTGTGCAGGCCGGTACCTGTTTAAGGGAACAGCGCCCTTGTCACCATCGCCTGTGATGAAACTACACACAGGGAGAAAGGGACATGGGGGCCGGAGGCTGCACCCTGACATAGAAGGCATTACGTCATGCCACGGCTCATCGGTGTGCATCGTCAACGTAAATGTTAATCCAGGTCATTTTCAGACTTCTCCCAGCAGCTATTCAAGTGAACTGTTGGTTCACTACATGGTAAATCCATGTAGGCCATAGGGTGCAGTAGATATAGTTCCCGAAGAGCATTCCCATGTTAAGCTAAATGCAGAAGCATCATGCGTATTAATAGGCCTTACTTTGGCCTTGCCTCAAACACAGTTCTGATGGGCGCGGTAGCGCTCACCCTGGTGACTCTGGGTTTTTCGAATTTGGAACAAGCCAAACTGAGTTTAAGAAGGATGAAGAGCACAGATCCTCAGTATTATTCATTCATCCTCCCCCTTACCCCCCCCATGGGGATGTTTGATCCAGAGCTCATGCCAGACCAAATAACACCCAAACAGAATGGCCTGCGCCTTTTTAAATGTATACTATGCAAATTCTTTATATTTGATTTATCTTAGGCTCCACTCATTAGCTGATTGGACAACATGCATTCAGTCACTCAGTACTTTAAGAGTAAATAGCAATATGCAAACAAACAAGTGATTACGAAAAACGATGAAGGTAAATGACTGTATTATTGCTTCCTTAGCTTTATTTATTGCTTGCTACTGTAATGATGCAATGTTAGTGATGCATTTCAGCTTAATGAGCTGAGACAATGGTCAATTAGCAGCCAGTAAATTGATACATTGCTGTTCTTTTCAGTGCTTTTCCCTGTGGGACGCAGCACACAGAAAATGTAAGACACTTATGCCTTTGGGTTACAAATGGAGAAGGTTTTGATTCTAATGTGGGAATTTTATATATATATATGTTTAGAGGGTTGGAAGGAAGCATGTCACCAAAGGTCACATAAGTGAATGGATTATGAGCAGATCAACCAATATGAGATGTAATGTTTTTTCCGTTTTAGGAGCCCATTACTTCCTAATAACGTCCTGGAAAGTAAAACATAATTTTGTCAAATTGATGTACTGATCAATATTGTATTTTAGATGAACTGTGTCGAATTAGAAAGTGGTGAATTTGACTACAGAAAGGACTGCGTAAGAATTGCTCTATTTCACTCATTTATAATTGGAAACATTGTGCTTTATATTTATATAATTGTTTGCTTGCCTACAGACAATTTGACAGCTTTGGGATGTTCAGCTGACACTGCAGTTATTTTAGTTTGGCATTTCATTGGAGTTAAGTAATGGGAAGAGTAAGAAGAACCTACCATCATAGCAAAGTTTCATTATTATTTCCATGCAAGTTATTAGAAATATTAGAAATTGAACAATAAATTCACAATAATACAAGGGAAAACCAGCCAAACATCTAACAAAAGTATTTGTGTTTAGCAAAGTGCTTTTCCCCACCTTTCCTATCCCATTTATTACTGCGCTAACCTTCAGACTCATCTTCTGTAAGGGGGTCCCGATCCCCACGTTAGGCAGTGCATACAGTTTAATTAGAATCTGACATTGACATGTTCAGTCTAAAAGCTGTATAGTACGAGCGCTACTCTAAATAAAATTCTATTCAGCGGTACAATCGTCAGAATCATTTATAAATGGAAGGTGTAGTTCAACGTGGGTTAACTTTATGAATTTGTCAGAATAGCTGTCACTCAAGTCCGCTTCATCCGAAGCAAACAACTGAGCGCTTTGTCATCTTCAGGTGTTCATTCTACCGTGTGACAGCCCCTGTGGGTGAGTGGCCCCCGCTCCAAAAGCTCGTCCAGACACAGATGCGGAGCACTAGTGACCTTTGATTTCATTCATGCTGTGTACAAATGACTTCAGCGTAGCCCACTTAGAAAAACAAAAAAAGTCTGTGAAAGAAAGTCCTTGCGATACTGCAGCTTCTCTGGGCTTGGGCACACGGGCCCTACTCGGCAGCTTTAATGACTTCCTGCCGAGCGGAGAGCCACGGTGGGAGCCTTGGCAGTCAGACTAAGAATAGCATTAGACACAAGGTTATCGGGGCATTACACTCACTGTAACATGCAATTAACTCTACTCCTCCTGTTTCCATTACGCAATTATTCATTAATGTCAATTTAATTTTATGCATTGTTCTACATGACCAATGCCTGATTACGGGGCCCTCGCACTCCAATATCCCAAGTTAACTGGTGCCGGCCTCACTTGCAGGCCGACTAATTGCAATTTAGCCCTAGACAGCACCTCCCTCTTTAGGCTGTCCTTAATGGAGCAACTGATCCACAGACAGGTAACGATTGGAAAGACAAAGTGCCTCTCTCTCTCTGAATGGAAAACAAATGCACTGCTGCTAAGCTGTTTTCTTTGTGATAGCACCAGGGTCTGCCCTTTGTATTCAGAGAGGGACAAGAGGTAATATGTTTCCTTAAATCCCATTTGTCTTCAAATTCCATCTCCATATAGAAATAAGCAGACCCTATTAAATCGCACAGGAATGTCTTTACGCGGGAGAAATGGAATTCAGAGAGATAACAATTTGCATTTCTCATGTCAAGATTAAGGTACCAAATGCAAGTTGTTCATTATAAACTAGCCACAAGTATTCTCAAATGTTCTAAAGATATGGGGAGGAACAAACTGGAATACATTTATTCTCAGTTTGACTGTTGCTGTCCCACGGATTCAGTGAGTCAGAAAAAAAATGATCCACTACAGCCACAGCATCTCCTACCTCTTATAAAAGTTCAAGGATCCTCTAGATTGATGTGCCAATGGTAATTGTAAAATATCTCAGATAAATGGAAAGAAAACAAATGTGACATGAAATGTTTATATCCCGTGTGTATCTGGCCCCAATGCTTACGTCTGCAGGGTTACAAACAGAGCTAATGTCTGTTTCCCTGCTGTGAGTCGCTTTAATGCATAATAGCGGTAGCAGTAGCTTTTTTCTCTACATCTCCATGACCATGACCTTCAGCCAAATTAAAAATACCTCTCACTCCACTTCCTGACCTTGGCCTGTGAGGCCTGTGCGGCTCACGCTAAATGGTCACCGCGGTTGAATCAGAACTGTCCACTACTCGTAGAGCTTCGAGTTGAACCAGTCATTAAGGTGTTCACTGATGTACAAATGTTGGGCGATATTGAGGACGCCACATATGGAGGTTTTGCGTGCCTCGTTAGGCCCAATGCAGGGTGTTAATTTGAGGACATCCTCAGATCTCAGACTCAGACTGTATGCGACACATGATGACGTAGCCTACAGCCTACAAAAAAAGGTTCTACTGAGAGTGCATCCTTATAATATGGTGAATTTATTTTTCTTGTTGTTGTTGTCGCATTATGTGCTTGACTGGATTCAGAACCCTTAAATACAATTTTAAGTTAGCAAGTTCAAATGTCATTACGCTGTTATTTACGTTCCAATGTCAGTGCGTGAGCTAACGTTCTAAGGCTCTGCCGGGCCCAATGGGACACCGTCACCACTTCTCCTTCCACTGGGTGAGGGACTCAGCAGTGAGCGACCTAGAGGCTGGAAAGGCTTTGGCCAGCTGTTTCAGCCTCATCTGCACTTAGTCAAGTTTAGCTGTACTTCCTGACTAGTGTCGATATTCCTGTAGGGTTCTTTTCCTGTTTTATTTTGTAGTTTCCTGCCTCTCGTGCCCATAGGTGAACTTCACTTCCTGCCCTGGTGTATTATACACCTGTGGGTGGGATTGTCTGCCGTTTCCCTGAGTGTTTCCTTCTGTGTCCAATCACCTGCACCTTCCCTGTGTATTTAAGCCATGTGTGACCCTCTCTTTGTAGGTTCAATGTCGGTGAGCCATGTTGTTTGAGGTTTTTGGGGATTCAAGTTTTTTTGTTTGAGTCCTCTTGACTCCGATCCTCGGACCAAACCTGACAGGTAATGTTTAGCATGAAATGTCCCATCTAAATTCCGTATTCTTTTATGAATGTCCTTCTGCAACACAGCGCCCCGCTGGTCTAAGCTCACCAGGTCTAACGTGTGATTTCTACCTCAAGCGTTATATAACCACTAAACTCAAAATACATACGAGTGACCTGGGAAATTCTTCATCACTTATTGCGGCGTGTGTTGAAAGCACAGGAAGGCGGATTGAAAGCCGTCCAATTCACTGCCACGTGTGAGACATTTTACTCTGAACCAAAACATCGGGCCGAGGGATGGATCAACCGTCCCTCGGGACGCGTTGCGAGGGTGGCTCAAAGAGGCTGCGGCTGACCTTTCAGTTCCATCCATCTGATGGTAATTAGGTGCTGCAATCCCCGTGTTTATGAAGGTATTAACACAACAACTGTTTGGGCTTTCCCTGCCATCCTGGCTCTGTCCTCTGCAATATCCTACACAGATCCTCTCCAACCACTTCTGACAGGAAAATTGCCTCCTAATGTTGAAAAGAAATTATCAACCACGAGGGAGCTTTTTTTTCTCCAACACACCTGACATGGAACACATGATTAAAGAGTGCAAATTTGAGGGTCACCCCAGGCCAATTGGACCTGTGTTTCATGCACTGATTCACATCAAAGACTCAAAGGCAAGACTCCTCAAGGCGTACAGTATGTGATCAAAGCACTCTCCTCTTTGTGAATTCTTTTTTATCCTTGTTGTTCATATTATGTTTCAGGGTAACCATACAAATCTCAGGCATAATTGGGAGGGTGAAAGACATCTTAATTCTTCCAGAACCATGTTTCATGCACAAAACAAGAAATTGTAATGTGAGATAATGATTAATGTACTTCTTTGTTGATTGACCATTGAAAGGACTGCTCTTTTATTCTTCTGTTCAACAGACTCTGTAAGCAGTAGGGCAGCAATTATTGTTCATTTTCAGAGCGGGAATAATCAGGGCCTTCAAAAGAAAATGAGATAATAAGAGTATAAAATATGAAAGGAAAAAGAACAGCCAACAGGAGTCTTCACTCAGAATAAAAGGTGCTGTGATTAGCATAGCCAAAGGTTTACAACATTTTGTTTGACTATAATAGATATAATTACTTTCCTGTTGAATTGAATTCACTTTGTAACAATATATTAGAATGAGGTGAAATATGTCTGAATTAAGTGTGATATTTTCATTTTCCATGTCTTTGCTTCGTGAGTGTGGATCATGTTGCACTCTTGTTGTTATTGTTATCCTTTTCACAACCATAGAAAAGCGCGATAATTTGATAAAATATATTTTTCTTTGCTCTCGCCGACTCACGGGAGCGGGAGTCGGGAGAGGGTTTATTGATCAGCGGTCGCTGTCTCCGTGGGGACATTCACATGTCGGATCGTCGACGTGTTCCTGGGAGGAATGATTTGAGGAGATGATGGTGACAGGTTCACAGGTGAACTAGGGTCAAAGCCCAGCCCTGCACATTGAAACAAAGCCCAGGTAATCTCAAGGGCTGATTTCTGTGCCTCGTCATGAGGACACCATGCGGGCTCGGCCTCATACATTTCCTTTTGGGAATATTTTGGGCAATGGCCACACAGGGAAAAAAAAAATGACCCCGGCTTCTGCCGCTGTAATTGGCCAGAACACTAAAAACTAAAAAACAGTAACAATAGTTTAACGTTCTATTCAAGTGTCCCAGTGAGCAGCGACGTGGGACAGAGAGGCGTTGAAGGGGATTGGAACGCTCCAAGTGTGACTGTGAGCCGGCGTGCACGGGACCCGCGACCCTGCTGCTAACACAGATTAATGGAATCCAGCCACCATTACTGTTATTATCCACGCGTGCTCTTCCTCCGAGGACATGGACAATGGCTTTGTAGAAAATAAATGTGGCAACCAAGGTATCAAACAAAATGTGATGAATTGAGTAAATAACAAAACATAGAAATAAGTAATGAAATCAAAGACAATTTGAAAAATGTGCCTGATGTTCCATCACAAATTTCTCATTTGTTTTCATAGTTTAATATAAGCTGGGAAGAAAAAGAAAAAGTAGTAATATATCTGGTGTGGTATAACCTACGCAGAGAAGTGAGAATTTAGTAAAGCTCTCACCGTGACTGCAACCGTTTATTTAAAAACACACATATTAATCAATCTGTTCTCTTTTCACTCCACTCTGTTGACGCTTGTTGTGCCATCATCATCCCGGCTGATAGGTGGGGATTGATTAACAGCTCTTTGCATTCCCCAATTTATAATTTCTTTGTGCCTTTTAATTAAAACCCAGTGCACTTCACCTCTGGCAGTATTGTGCAGCAGTAGAAGGAAAAAGAATGAAGTGCGAGCCCAGGGGGTGAGAGCTCTACTCACAGGATTATAATTGTCAAGATGAAACTCTTCTAAACAAGCGCCAGCTAAACACATCTCAAACATGAATTAGATTAGACGCAGCAGCGCACCCAATATTTTTTATTCTTATATTATCAATCCACTACACTAAATAATAAATAACAAGTTTTTAGGAGAGTGAGACATTTGTTCTTTCCCCCATCCTTCCTTCATAATTTATAAGTGTTTGGACGGACCAAAGAGAACCACAAAAACAAAATACAGAAAAACAGCGAGATAAAGATAAAAAAAGATCTTCAATGTATGACATTTAAGCGACGCGGCGTCTTGTGCTGCACAGAGGAGGGACTTTGTGGGCAATCAAGACGATGCGATAATTACGTCAAGATTAAACCGTCCGGCGCTTAGAGGGAAACAGACATCTCATGCGCCGCGTATCGCTGCGTCTGTCCAATTAAAGGACATGTGGGGAAACATGGGCGCGAGTGCAGGAGGTCCGGGATGTTAATGGCACACTGAACTCTCTTTGTGGCCGCTCCTCCAGTTGGGAGTGTCGAGATTGGCTCCTCTGATTGTCCGCCGAGAGATGTTTACATTTCTTCAAAAGCTCCATTTGGTTTCCCTGTGACAAGGGTGGAATAAGTGACTCGGCCATGATGGATGGGGGCACCTGTCCTAATGGTGGCTCAAACTGTGCCCACTAGTGCACGATACGTTGATAAATTGACAACAGTTGGGACACGCTCTGCTGGCAGGGAGAATGAGGCTACCAGGACATCCGACTGCTCCCCGTGTCTCCCCCCCCCCGTCAGCGTTGTGGAACCTCACAATGTGGAAGTCCCCAAACAGCTGCAGTAGCGCGGCCAGCGCTCAGAGGGGCATTTGACGATTAATGTGTGATCTTTGTCCCTCCCAGAGAACACGGCCGAGGACGGAAGCGGCTACGGTTTAGGCGGAAGTTAAAATGTTTTGGTATTCGCGAAACAAGAAATACAACTTAAATGCAATTATTAACTGAAATAAACTAAACGATGCTAGCTGTTTGTACTTATTTATTTGTGTCCCTGTGGCGACTTTAAAAAGGAATGCAGTGCAACAAAAAAATTGCTGCAGTGGTGAATTAAATGTAGGCTTTACACATGCAATGGCCTTTATTTCTACATTAGAGATGCATCCAATAATTGGCAACTAACCTTCAGCTTATTGTGTTGCTTTCATGGCCCACACTTTTACGTTTTACATTTGGATGCAGCTGTCATCTAACTTGTTTTTGGGGAGGACAGAAACATCCAGGCCTCCAAGAGGCCCCCGACGTCATCATGGATTAAATAAAAGTGTAAGCATACGGAAACGCAACTCCACTAATAATCACTATACAAACTGGGATCGGTGGTTTTGAAGGCCCCAGATAGTTATGTAATCTGTATCGTTAACTATCTCCCACACAACTCATGCAGCTTATAATGAGTTCAATACGTCAAATGAGACTCATAAAGCTTCCCATGGCATCCTCCCTGCTGTCTGGTTTGCCTTACTGTGATATGGGCTCCATAACAATCAGCACCGCCCTAATTATTTTTGGCACTCACAAGTTGCTCTGAAGGAGAAAAGACCAATTTGAGGCCTTTAAAATGCCTTAACCTCCTTTTAAAGAGCCAATTAGCCAGCATATCTGCCCATGAAGCCCAGCATTACACCATTTCTGTCAGTTCTTTGGGGAGAAACCTATTTTACACAATTAATGAGGATGCTTTGCAGCTTGCATTTCAAAGTCCAAACTTGTATTAGTGTGCATTTTGTTCACCTTACAACACAGACCTAGTTTTAAAGTGTGTTGAATTAAATCTGAACTTTAAAAGGTGCCACTTGACGAGTTTCTCATAACATATCTCCTCACCAGTTGTGGCGGGAGAGGTCGGGACGTGAGATCACCAATCACCCATCACCCTTCAGATTGACTGAGTATTTTCTAATTCAAATGAAGTTATTTGGAGAGCCAGTCCGCGCAATTATCTCACATCTGCAATAGTTTACCGTGGTGATTAGTGAGACTCCTCAGGCCTTATGAGATCAAATCCAGATGTTGCCATTTGTTCACAGCTTTGAGAACTTGATAGCAACAGAATGTAAGTAACAAACTAAAAGGTTTCCCCACTAATGCAGTGGGAACTCCTCTTCTATATGTAATATTAGACCTAGGCTTACATGTTTATCCTGTGTCACAGTAACACGACACGCGTGACTCATGACTGTAACTGTCGTACAGGTTCTCCCGTCAGTGCTGGCCGGTGGGCCCTGTGCCGACATGCCTCAGCCACGTCACACACGCGGGGGCACCGAGACCTGCTTCCTGGAACACAACAGCTGATACGCGCCGCACAGCCTTCTGCACGTTGGAATACTGTGGTGTATTTCTCTAACAGGCTGCGATCTTATATAACTCCAGAACTCTTTTTTTTGCTTTCACCATCTGGGTATTCAATTTAAAAGTGTACATGTTTCCCAACCGACAGGTCTAACAGCACCTTCTCCTCGTCGTCGAATGAAGGCAGACACCTTTATTTCCGTTGATCAAATGAGTGCCATTAAAACCCCGTGGAAACTAATTGACTGATATACCTTTTGTCACAGCAGTACATTGTGTCCACTGACTGTTATGGTGAAAGAATTGACTTATTTTGATCGGAAGTGATGAATGAAATTTAGGCCACAGCAGTCAAATGCAATTAGTGTCAGGTTCCACAACAGGTGGACTCCAACGCAGACCAGCCTTCAAACTAATTATGTTTCAATAACTTAGACACCAAATGCCTGGGAGCAAGCAGGAACACGATCACGGGGAAACAGGAACGAGAGAACTCAGCATCAGAGCCACAGGAACAAGCCGCTGACGAGACGGGTAAAAGGTCTGCTGCGTGGTTCAAATGCACCGAGGAGGAGATGGGACACAATCAGGGACACGGCAGACTATCACGGAGGGGGAGAAAGCACACCAGGGCAGGAAGTGAAGTAAACCCAGGAGAACTAGAGGCGGGGAAATACAAAATAAAACCACCCGCGGAAACAACCCAAACACCCTGACAATTCACTTGGAGCATGTGGACAGATGTTACACATCGCACCTTCAAACTACTTATTCTCTGTGACTCAATGTTATTTAGCCAAAAGTTTTCAGCCTTCAAGAGACTCTGGTCTCTGCGGGGGATGTACAGTACGAATGACTGCATATTTAACTCAAACCAAGAAATATACGGTGTCATTTAAGGTGTTTTTATTTTTTGTCGTAAAAAGAGATACAACACAACAAATAAAACCATCCACATCGTATGGAACACACATATTCAAAACCTAAAATAATTGTGAAACGTGGTCCAAAGATAAACTTTAGCAGTAGTGTGTATTTCAGGTGTGAAATCAAGACAAAGAGAACGAGAAAAAGAGAGTGTGAGGGTTGGTGCATTTTGAGGGGGAGGTGTGTGTTCAATGTGGATGTCACACATTTCAGAACCCCCCCCCCCCCTCCCTGTGAGCCTAAAGTCATTTATAGGCCTGGGAGCAGTTTGCTCTGCTTCCACTTTTTGGATGTTGTCATCAGCTTAGCCTAGATTTGGGGAATTATTGGAAATAAATAGCACTAATTCATCCTCTTGAGATTATCACACCTTTCCCTTTGGAGAACCCAGAAAAACCTACACGATTATTCAGTGTGTCAAACTCTCTAAGCGTTTGCAATCAAACAGCAGTTGCCAAAGTATCCAACTTTTAAACAAAAAAAAAAGAAGCAGCAATGAGAAACAGCCTGTGCACGAGCAAGGTGTCCCCCGCCTGGTACACCTGCATTGAATCAATCAAACCAACAGAGGAGCCGATTGTCCATCTCACTGATAGCTTTGGGCCAAAGGTTGCTGAGCAAGGGGCAAGACAAAAAAAAACAGCCCCCAAAGGCTGATCTATTTTCTTGTTTGGAAGTAATATGAGTTGCCACAAACATCCCTGTGATTTAAATCAAGGTCATTAACTGTGATGTGTTGGAGGATGCAGAAAGTGGCCCATTTATCCTGAGGAAGTGGTTATCTGCCTGAGGAGGTGTGATCAGAATGCAATGGGACTCGGAGAGTCATGAATGAGCAATGTGACAACAAGTCACCAGACATTATCTTCCACCACTTTTTCACATAACTCCTGAACTATTCAAGGCGTCACTGAGGGAGGAGAAAATCTAGAGCCGTACCCCGTGTTCCCATGAGCCTCATTTTCCCAGCTATTTATTGCGCATTGCCGAAATTCTCTCTCTGTCCTGGGCCCACTTCTCAAGAGGGAAGACAAATTAATAACGGGTTTTACTCGCGTTTTGGATAAGATTAATGGTAGAACCCTAAAACAGGCTTATATAAGAGAGGCCCTTATTTCCTTTTTGCCTGGTATTATTAAATCATATCTGTTCGAAACCCGCTCCTGTTTTAATTTGTAGATGCTGTTTTTTGTTAATGCAAATTCCCTCTATGTTTACCCTCTGAATAAATTCTATATGTCCATTTCCACAGCAGCAATTCCATCGATAAAACAACACTCATTTCATATTTGTGTTGTTTCTCTTCTCCAGAGAAACAGTAGTGGGACTCCAGGGAGGGCAGTGTCGGCGCGTCAGTCCGGGGCTCCACCACTTCAGTGCAGGCTTAAGTATCTCCACCCGCTACTGGATGGATTGCCATTACATGTTTCAAAGACATTCATGGTCCCCAGAGGATACGTTCACAGAGACTAAGGCCATCCTTATTTTCCTCTGGTGCCAACAGAAGGTCAAAGTCTTGAGAGAAGAAAGACCTCAACACTGAGAGATCTTACTTTGGTGATGCTGACATTTCCTCTAGCGCCACCACGTGGTGGACTTTAGAGTTTTTATTACAACAATTATGAGGTGGACGGTCTTAAAATTCGACAGTCATGCTTCAGGGAGGACTAATTGTAAAAACTCATCTAAAATTTCATTTTATTTTCAATTCCACTTAAATGTTTTGGACAGTGATCATGTCATGGTGTTCTCATCGGCCTCATCGCTCCTTTGTGTTCAGCATTGTTTAGCTAACGTCTAAAAATGTTAAATTAAATGATGACGGTGAACGATGAAATGCTAAACATGCTAGCGTTGTCATTGTGAACATGTTTGCATACCAATGGAAGCACAGCTGTGCTTTCACCGCCTCTTTTCATATTTAATTTTCTTGCTGCCAATGATCGATTCATAATAATAGTGTGATTTGTTGAATTAAATACATTTTTCCATGTGTTGATCAACATGCAGCATGTCTAATCCATTATAGAGAGACTTGTTCTGTTCATGTATTAATTAGGCCGGTGTATATGCAGCATATGGCCAATTTAAAATCCCTTTCTTGGGAATTGGCTGGTGTATAAAATTTCTGAGAGCTCCTTATAGTTTGAGTAGCTGTCCATGTCCTAACATATTACTTTACATATTTTATAGACTATCCGTTGCCCCTTTTATCCTCCTAGCAAATGCTGTACTGTAGGTTACTAACCCAGATTAAATCTGTGTGCATAAAATGGGATTTCTTTTTAGATCAAACCTAAATTGTGACCAAAGGGGATTAGTTAAGCTAAACCCAATCGAATTTCAGCTTTGCTCTCCAATTTGCATATTCTGGAGCTCTAAGATAGGATGATTCACCTTTTTACAATTTCACAGATGGGATCATCAAGGATCAACTGATGCATCAATGTATTTTGATTTCCCTTTTTTCCAGCATTAAGTAGCTTTTGATAAAGTCTTAATTTCCTTACTACATCATTATTAGCTTTTGATACCGATGTGCCATCTGGCAAATGTTAAAGCACAAGCAGATAAGAATGCATAATGAATACGGTTGACTCTGTGACAGATTGTAATAAAAGAGAGGGGCTGTGACAATTATCGCAGAGACAGAGCGTGAGGGCATTCGACGATGTGGCAGGCCTGCATTTGCTAATTGCAAAGCTGCTCGTACATTTCCGCTATCTAATCAACCAACGCTATTCCTTTACGTGCAATCACATCTTTTTCCATTTTATTTCATTTCCTTCATGCTTGCTCTCGGAAATCGTGCTGTCCCGCGTGAGACTGTGTGTCTAAATGGATTTTATTTAGCAGTTAAATTGAGTTCAGTGGTATATAACAGAAGAGCTACAACACATTCCCACCTACACATGGTGAGAATGAATCCAAATTGTTCCATTTCGCAGGCGCGTCAACTCCTCCCCGGCACCACCTGTCATCAGGACATTTTGCAGCAATATCACAAGAAACACTTCTGAGATTGTGCGCGCTCTGTGCTTTCATCAATGTCCCTTAATTAAATCTACCTTTCCCCGGGCTCTTCCATGATCTGTGCAAATAAAATACAGAGTAAACACACCTAATTAAAGAAGTTTAAACACCACCCAAACAGGTTCCTGCCTTCGATGTCAGCGCCTGGCGTCTCTGCGGCGCACTGTAATTCCTCCCCGGCTCGCCGTCAGTGCGGGCAAAAATCATGTGTCATTAGTAAATTACACAGGTGCCAGAATGAGTTACCATCTTGAGTACGGAAAGCTTCATAATAACCTAAGGAGGTGCTTCTAAAACGGTCCTATCTTTTAAGCTAAATGAACACGCCACACTGATATGAGATTATCCAGCTTTAGAGCAGACACTGTTGCCCCGAGGCCTGCAGCCAGTTTATGATGCACTATTTTCCCCCTAATCTTTAACCACCTCGACAAGCAGAAGTGTGGGGCAAAGGGAAGAAGAGAGTGATTTTGTATAGGTGATGGTTGTATAGGTACAAAAAAATGTGAAATCTTTTTCTTTTTAAATACTTTAATAGCACAGTGTTAGTTCCAGAAAACTCTTGGCGGCTGGTTGAAAGTGTGTGTGTGTGTGTGTGTGTGTGTGTGAGAGTGAGGTGGGAGAGGTGGGGGAGGAGGGAGGGGGGGTTGCATAACAGCTGTGTAGTGCCTTTCACTGGGAAGCCTAATGGATGAGTGCATGTCTAGTGTCGCATAATGGCAATTAAAGAATTTGTAACATTCTCAGTCCAGACACACATTATAAAATGCTCATTCTGGGAGGCACATGCAGAAAGTCTCCCATATGAAAAACAGTTGTACTTTGTGTTTTATATGGTGTGTTCTCATTCCTCCCTCAAAGCAAAAAGCTAATTGGAAATAAAAATAGGTTCAACAAACATGAAAGGTAAGGTCACTGACTGAAGACAAATGATCTACATTATAATATAACTGATCGTTAAACAGGGTTTTTTAATGAATCAAGGAACAATTGTTTGTACTTGAAATTATTTGGGAGTCAGCTCTGGGGTGAATAACTGCATGAGTAAGATAGTGACGCGTCTGATGAAAACACGCAGTGTTCTATAACAGTCTATAACTTACTCTGCAGTTCGTTCGGCCTGGGAGCATATTTTACTGAGCGACCACGGCCCAGCAGCTCAAACGTTGTCAAACAAAGACCATATTTAATCAAGATTAAAGGAGAAAGTGGGGAACAGGTGATTTTGAGGGAACCCAGAACGCTCACGGGTCCAACGTGGGGTTCAGAACTCGTAGAAGATAACTACTTCCTAAAAGCTGGTGTCAATCTTACTATTACGACTGTAGTTTTTTCGCTGTGAGTGTGCGGACCACACAGAGCTATATGTGGCTGAGGACAAGCACACCATGCAATGTGTCAGCAAGATGCTCCCTGAACAATCTGCCCTGTGATGATGAGAACATGAGGCCTCCAACTGTGAGCGTGTTGGCATTCTGCATGTTGCCTCCCCCATGTTTATGACACATTTTAGTGTGCATTAATTCAAAATGCCTAATTTAAAAACCAGGCTGAAAAGCCCTTATGCTTGACTGAGGTGGAAAGTTTGTGTATTAATATCTAAATGAAAACGGAAATGGATTCTTTTGGTAATCCAACTCAATGTCACAGTGCTTGCTTCTGGTATTATATTTGTGCAGACAGTTCTGTACAACTCGGAGGTACTCCACTACAATTCAGAGGGAAACTTCCAAGAGTGATACGTTCATAAAGCAGCTTCTATCGCTATCCACCTTCATCGACCATAATGTCTCAAAAAAACATTTATTTTCATGAAACACTGTGGAACAGTGCTTTTATTTTAGGTGATACTTGCTCCTTTTACTTCTAGAGTACAACGAAAATTCCCAATCAAAAACGGCAAATGTTATAAGGTAAGGAAACCCCGCTGTACACACTTCTGTTTCATGTTAATGTAATTGAACATGTTCTGCTCTGCTATTTCATTGGATTTTATTGTACTGTGGATGCTGTGCATTTTTCATTTTAATTACTGTACTGTATTGCTACTATTACACACACAAGTTTTAGTATATATATATATCAATAATATCTAATAGCAATGTATGTGTATTGTGTGCATTTGGCCTGTGTGTACGTCTACCTGTAAGCCTGTTTGTCAGCCCGTTGCACTTGCAGGTGCACGCCCTCCAGCATGTGACTGACTCTCATCTCCCCAGCAGTTATGGGAGTTAATGAGAGCAGCCTGACAATGGGAGACTCCCCGGAGCCCGGGGGCCTGTCGGGGAGTGAGTAAACCATTAGCCCTAGCCCCGGGGCCAACCAGGACCATTTTATGACTCCGTCTCCGCGCACGGTGCCGGTGTGTGCCAGAGACGACGCTGGGCGAGCCGCTTTGTCCCGCTACTGCCACAGCAGATATCGAATGCCGCTTGCTGTCGGAAACCCGAGACGTGACACCGACAGTGTACAGTAATCCCAGCAAACGACACACATGCAGCGCCTTTTTCTGAGAGGCAGAGAGAGTTGGTACAGACAAGAGCAATGGCTGTCTCGCCTGTCTCACCGGTAACATGAGTCTGCCTTTAGAAGGACGCCTGAGGACGGCTGGGTGCGCCCACTCTCGGTCCTCCCAGTCGGACGCCGCCATTCTGCAGCTCATTGTCTTTGTGTGATGGGTCACGAAGATAAATCCTCTTAGGCCTGCGCTTTTGCAAACAGCCGCAGAAAAATGATAGCCCTGGGAGCATATTTTTGGCATCATATCAATAAGAAATGGAGAAAAAGAAAGAAATGATGCCCCTAAAAGAATGATCCGGTTTGCAAGCCCTGTCAGGAGCAACAATCAGAGGCGTGTGACAAACTGCAACATAGCAATGGGTGAGTATAGCTGCCATAAAGATAACTTAAACTGGTTATTATAAAGAAGAGGAAACACTGTAGGATTCCTAATATCAAATCATAGAGACATTTATGAACACTTATTTAAATATGAACAGATGTGAAGATGACAGTAGATGAGTAGAAACGTCCAAAAGTTCCATTATATGCACAGTATCCAGTTTATGCAATATGGCCTAATACAATACTGACTCACATTTTCTGTTGTTACTACTGATTCATGGTTAAAAAAGGATGTTATTCTATGTGTACATTTAAATGCTACACTTAAAGATATGTGATCAGGAGAAAGTATGAAGAGTAAAAATAATTATAGTAGAGAAAATGTAATAGACTAAACCATCACTAAACAACTTCCTGTATAAAGTAAAGTACCCTTTTGGTACACACCTGAACACAGAACATTTTTTTTCCGCGAGCTTTGAATTAGACCCGTAATGAACTCTTTAAAACTTGATATCTGCTAACAGCATCACCACATTACATTCCAGCCTGAAAGAGAAAGTGCCGTTATTGTACTAAGGCGGCAGAAGTTTGATGTGGGTGAAAGTTTGAGTTAAACTTTCACAAATCTCAAACCAAAAGGTTAAGAACACCCGCTGATCACCACACTCTGGGTCTTTTGAGTATATTACAATTACTCTAAAACCCATGAAACAATTCCATGGAGGTGATTTATTACATTAGCAGTGAGCCGTGGAGACCAGCACAAAGAGAGATTGTATGAAGATTACAGTGATGAAATAGTCAAATGTATTATCGTGACAGCTGGATATTCCAATTTCTTTGCCACTGAGCCATGTAGACTTTCCCCAGTGCAAACACGTTTAAGTACTTCTTCAGAGTCAATTAAATCAGATACTAGTTCAATTACCATTTTTATTAACCTACAGGTTCACCTTTTTGTAATTTTAATCACTATTGGAAAAGACTATTAGAACAGCTTTCCTATGAAGACAGAACTAAGGTTCATTTCGAGAGCCGCAGAATTAATCACGCAAATTTTACTTGGAATCCACCTTTCAATTTGCTTTAAAGCGCGCTCGATGATTTACATGTGCATGGAGAATTATCTGTGGTTGGTTAAAGGAGAGATTAGGAGCGGCGATGGGCCGCACCGGCCTAAAGCTGCAGGCAACTTGAGCATCACACCTGAGTCAAGGGAGATTATTAAAATGAAGGGTGGACGGTATTTCAGAAGACTTAAAGTTAAATATCCAAAGTTCAACTAGTGTTAATGTTACACTACAAATCATTTTTCACCCCCCCCGCTCATCGGCCTGTACCTGTGGCGTCTCTGGTCCCTCCTCCACTGTGTGCATTGCGTGTGGACGGTAAATATTATACCAAGAGGCCATTAACCTTTAGTAGTGGTGTTACGGTGGAAGCTCAATTAGCAGGAGTAAATAATCCTTGTGATTACTTTTGGCTGGCCTTTATCTCGTACATAACCTAATTAAACGGACCATCCCAACATAAAACCGCAGCTAATCAAGAGCTTTGCTGAGGCGATGCAATATGATTTAAAAGGTGGGGGGGGGGGGGGGGGGGGCATTTATACGTCCACTACACACACACACACACACACTTGATTTTAAAATAATGAATGGATAATAGTTATTTTGTAAAACCTACCCATATTTCAGACAACAACATCTACAAGGTATTTCATCTTTTCAACATCAAATAGTTTTGATGGTTGAGACGTCAGAGTCAACCTTTGTTATTCCCTTTAATCAATTACTAGTTATTAAGACAACTCTCCACTCCCGTCGGGGATCAGCGGCTGATTGTTCACAGTAGAACTAATGACTCTGGCCTTCAAAATACATCAAAAAGTACTTCAAAGCCATGAAATGTAGAACCTTTTTGAGGGTTCTGAGGTTATATGTTGCTTTGTATCTTTCTGAAGCCTTTTTTTTTACTGGTGAGCGCTGAGTACCTTCGAGGTGATCAGTCACGCCAATCTCTGATTGGATGATTTGGCCGATGACATTGCTTTACATTACATTTCATTTAGCTGACGCTTTTATCCAAAGCGACTTACAATAAGTGCATTTCAACCATAAGGATACAAACTCAGAAGAGCAAGAAACAAGAAAGTGCAATTTCATCATTGCGCTTAATAGTATTTGCGTGATACTCCTAAGTCCGTATTGCCCATATGTAACATACAAGTAATGTTACTCAACACTGTTTATTAGAGGATATTGCCCACACCTGATGAATGATACAATTTTGGGTGGAAATTGGCCAAAAATCCCTTTTAATTGAAAGTTTTGTGAAATTCACATTAGTAAAACAAACTTCACACATCTTCACCCTCCGAAACGGTCTCCAAACAGTCTCTAAGTGGGTATGAGATTGGGCGTCCTTGTGTTCGCGGGTTGGAATCGGGTTAAATGGGCAACAGAAAGTTGACTCCACTCAATCTGAGCATTGAAATGTAGACCGTGTAATCAGTTCTCGTTCACATGTGGGCCAAGATAAGACTGGTTTTATTTGTGTGTAAATCTATCCTGAGAGGCCTCATTCTTGGCTGTGGCAATAGTAAGCCATGCCCCCGAGCTACAGCAGTGTGTGTGTGTGTGTGTGTGAACTGGTCCTTCACTTGAGTCTCCACCCTCTGCCTTGGGATCCTTGTGTAATTACGAGATGATCTGGGCATTGCACACAAAGCATGGTCACACTGCCTCGGGAAGTGAACACAATAATCTTAGTAACAAGGCAAGGAAGCCTCTTCCTCTCGTGGTGGGAATCAGGAAATGGAACTGGAGGGAAGATAATATCATCGTCTAAGATTATTGTTAAAAGAAGAAGTTTGGCACCTTCAGATAAAACTAAAATGGGCGTCTATGGCGTTTACTTCGGAGATGCAGCTGTGCCTGCACTGCGCAACACACACGTGTGCGTTCTCCATCATTTTGCATCCATATCTGTTACTTTGGCTCGGCGCATCACGAAGGAAACTTGATTGGGAGTTGTCACCTGAGCCTCATTCCCTTTAATTACACCCGTCGGTCGGACGCATATGCATGCAAATGGCTTATTGGAAGAGCGCAGGAAAAGGAGTTCACTGGAAAAGCTACAACAAAACCATTTGTCCTCCACCCAAACAGCGCTCGCTGTATGACAAATGATGCTTTGGTCTTATGAATAATTCTCAAATTCTAAGCAATCAAGTTTTAAAGATCTCGTAAATCCTGTTTAAATGGCCTCATTCATTACAGCGTGGATGGGGGGGGGTTCAAATGAAGTGTTGCGCCTGGATTCGTCACTGACTTCACGCGTGGCTGGGAGATGTTCGGGGCGGCGCTGATGTATGGCGCGGCTGACTGTACGCTGATGGAAATGTCGCCGTGGCCTCGTTAGCATTCCGCTGTAACCCTCAGACAGGGGGTGTCAGATTCTCTCAAAATTTACAGCTCAGTTTGGGAGCAAAAGATTTCGAGGAGTCTTATGATGGAAAGGCCGATCCACAGTGCGGAGGTTCTGCGGCGAGAGGGGGGTCGTTTGCGTGGCCGCCCACAACCAGGCGGGTCGCCAGGGGTCCACAGCAGCAGAAACATGGCGGCACTGAGATATGTGCCATTGAAGGCAGTTTCATCACTTTCCTTTATTACAAATCACCGATGTGAATGAATAACTTTAGACCAGGGGGGTACAGGGGGTACGCAAAAATCTTTGGTTGATTGGGCACAATACAACAGCACAGGCACTAGCCAATCAGATCGCGTTTATGCTCACGTCTAAAGAACGCGAAGCTCACAAATAAAAGATGGCGGACCAAACTCCGTAGAAAAGGTGGTCACTGCTCCATCTCGCCATCAGTTTGGGGGACCATGGCCTGAAAAACATTGACGACCCCTGCTTTAGGCGCTATGACAACTGTACATCCTATGAAGGTCTTGAAGCCTTCCAACATCAACAAATCTCTATAATGAGGCCACCACCATGTTGGCTGTTTAAGAGAAATATGTTTGAAAAATATTAACACATCATCCCAAAAATGATCATGCTTTAAAGCATCATTAAGATACAAACAAATGTGCTTGAATTCAGTTCATGTTTTCCCTTTTAACCCCAACCAAGCTGTGCACCGAATGTCGTACAAACCTTTGAAAACAACCGAGGACACACCCTTCCGACTCGATGACTCACAGAGACCAGACCACACACTGTCTCTGCCGGTCAACATGGGTTCCTTTCCTCTGGCAGCTCCGTTGAACATGAAGCATGGAGAAGACACAACGAGCTCACGTGGGGCCTGTAATCAAAGATGCGCCTAGCACGTTTTCAGAGGGTAAGGAGGTATTTGCTAATGTTTTACTCTGTTACTTGTTTCAGCAACAAAGAGGACATGAAAAACAAAAGTATTCGAAGGTGAGAAGCTGGAACCTGTGGCTACTTTTGTTCTTTTTAAAAATGATTCTTGATGATATATTTTCTGCCATGGGAGAGTGCAGAATTTATATATATATATAAAATAATGCCAATGTGAAAGAAAAGACTGAACGCTACGCAACCCTTGACAGCATTTAAAAATATTGGTGCTCTGTGGACCTTCAGAACTCTTATTCCTTGAGGACTTTGCTAAGAAGGGTAGAAAATGTGAGTTCCAACTAAGCTACTTAACCACAATGAATTAAGGCCTAACATTTGAAAATTTGATACTGAAATTACTGTCATTATGGTGCATTATGTCTGAGCATAATGATTGCTTTGGCGCTGTTTGAAGACAAAGACGCTGTCTGGAGGAGGAAAGTAAAGTCAGAGGAAAAGTTGATTCCGTAGATGATAATGATACGTGAACTTCAAACCTTCATTTCAGCAGCCATCTCAAAACCCATCTTTTGATTGCTCCATGCAGTGACTCATCTGCAAATTATTTTTCTCTTTCCACGCATGCGGATTGAACCCATGGAGCGCTACTTGTCAGACAGACTAATAGTTATTTTTTATATCTTGTGTTTACTTTGTACAACGTGTCCTATAGTGAAGAACAAATAAGCGAGAACACGCTGTAAAGGCTTAATGGGGCTGCGCAGTGTTTTAATCTTTCCCGGATGGTTTTGAAGAACCAAAGTAAGATTGGTTAGATTCGCCGTACTCGTGTTCCTTTTCCTCGGTGTTGTTTTTGTGGGCAAAGAGTTTGCGGCACACTTTCAGGGTGTTGAGTAAGAGATGAATTGCATTCCAGGGCCGGGGACCACACAGTAACTGCGCACCACATTTTCCCCTCGGCTGTGTTATCAAACTAGCAAAAATGGGCCTTGACTTAGCCTCCATTTCTCGGGAAGTTTCCAAGGCTGCAAACAGCGCGGAGACAAACTAGAGCTGTTATTAATTCTCCATCAGTTTCAGTTTGAATGGCTAAAAGCCAATTAAGGAAAACTTAATTGAATCAGCCTGAGGACCCTCCCAAACAGGAAGTCCAAATGGATTGTGCTCGGGGACGGATGGCAGGAAAGAGTGGGGGGCATGAAGGTTAAATAAAAAGGGTGAAATTACCTCGAGTCAGAGGCTTCGCTTGGGAGGACGGCTTCAGGTTGACCCTGCTGCCATGTAAATTACATTGTGTGTGCAGCCATAGCCAACCATACCAGATGCAGTTGTGTTTGTTTGTATTTGTCTTGTGATGACTTTTCCGACACACAACATTTTGGTTACAAAGTGCACAAGATCCAAATGCTATTCACATTTGTGGAGACAGCGGTTCAGCTGCATAAAACGGTGTAGATTCACAGCTATTTGTTATTTTCTGTTTCCCACCATATCGTATCCACAGCAGCTCTATCTCTGAAACTGCAGTAGGCCACATTCTCAGTGCACATTCTTCTTAAGACTAACGATTGATATGTTGCAGATAAGTGTGTGTCCTTAACTAGCTAAACTGAAATAATAAAAATAACACAACTAGTATATTTTAACACAAATATACGGCATATTTATCTACAGTGTATGTTTTAGGCATGAAGTTTGGATGATCAAAATAGGAAAAGACAGCTAAGCGATCTAGACCCGCTCCTTTGTGTATGTGTATAATGTGAAATGACTTTCAATGACTCCCAAATGGACGCTACTTAGCCTAGCTCGCTAGTTTTCATTTTCCAAGTGAAATAACAGCTTAACGGCCTGCTGGATGTTGTAAACTGCTTAACGGTTGTACCCACGTCTGTAGGATCACGGCTGACATTCTCCGGTCAGCAGCGAAGCTCCACAGGAGCCGAAAGCACTTCTCCTTCAAATGTCAGCCATACATTGTCAAAAGCTCTATGATCCTATTGAGAGAATAACATTTTTAAAAAATCCAAAAAATGAACCAAGCAAATATATTGAAGGAATGATACATCATCATTTTAGTAGCTGTATTTATATAATGAATACAATAAATTCCAGTTGGATAAACTATTGTGTAAAAGAAAGAGGGTCTGTTTGAAGAGGTTTACAGAGCAAACAGCTCTCTGCTGTTGTGTGTCCATTGTTGTGCCAACGTGGTTTACTACTCAGCAACACACACACACACACACACACTAGCTCAAGGCCATGTCCCATTGTCCTGTGAGAGCCATGAGGAGGAATTCCTTTCATGTGTCATCTCCTGTCACAGCACTGTCCTGACAGAGGCTTAGTGACATATGAGAGGCCTCTGCAGAATGTCCTGCTTTTAGTCAAATCAAGAGTCTGGCAGCTGCTGCTGCATTCATCAAAAATCAAAGGATAATCTGCTTTCCATATAAAATCAAGTGATGATTAACATTTTTTTCAAAGAGGGGGATGGGGGAGTAGAAGCCAGCACCTTTAAGGAGACACTTGAGAGACACGGGGCGGGAAAGGTTCACAATCCCAGCTGAACTGAAGTTATATATGAATGTAATGTATAAACTAAGCTCTCCTCTCTGTCTTCACTGATTTATATACGATGACTGTAATACGCCAACTGCCTTTAAAAAGCCAGTTCATTCAGCGAGTCATAAATCACAGAATGGGCTGTAAAGTACACTATTCCATATCTAGTGTCACGAATACTGTTTAGTAGACTGCAATAGAATGCAATTCAATTCCTCGTGGATCCTCTTAATGTACATTGGTTCTTTGGTTCTTTTACTGTGGTTGGCTCTCTATAATCTCTCATTGAGGGAAGTAGACGGTCATGGTTTCCCTGGAATGACTCCTGAAGGCCAGGAAGAAGTTTGCATTTGAGCTCTTCCGCTTCCCTTTTCCCGGGGGCTCAGGTCCCTGAAATAAGTCCCTAAGTCTGACCCATGTATATTGTTTGAATGCTAATGAATCAAAATATTTTCTGACTCCCCACATAATTGACTATTATAAAGCCTTTCCAGAAAACTGATTTCAACTGACCGCATAACAACAACAACTGTAAGAGTGAAACTAACCCGGCCCTCTACATTGTCAACATGGCTCTGAGTATTATCAGAGGAGGAACCCCTCGTGGTACCAAGAAGAATTATAATGCTTTTATTAAGAGTGCATCATTAGCCACACAGTCTTTCCCTCCTGACCCCCAGCTCTGTGTGGGACAAAGGCTAATCAGGGCCAAGGAAGGGGGCTGAGAATGTGCTTCCAAACCAGCCTGTACTCCAACGGACTCCACTCAAAGGGAATAGAGGCCATTAGGCGACTCTGGACCTCCTTTCTTTATAATTACGCCCTCCCGGATTGACCGAGCACCAGCTAGCCCTTCGCCATTCGCGGTAATTAGTCCAGAATGTGAGCTGTCAACATGCAAAAAATTGTGCCAGTGGGCCCACAGTGCCGCGACCACCCCCGCTGTGTTCAACAACAAGCACCTTGCCGCGGCCACTGGAATGCATTAACTTTCTCTTCTCTTCTCTTTTTTCTCCCTTGGCGACTTGTGTCAAATTCAGGTCCCTCCGAACAAAATCTTAATAATTAACTGGCAAATGTGAACATGATTGCTTGTGACACACCTACTCTGGTAATTATTGCTTTGAGGCCATGTGCTAATGAAATTAATGCATTCATTGCCCCAACAAATTAGCATAACTCATACAAATGGCCCACATTTGAGGCCGCGTCGCAAAAGGGGGAAAACAACATCCAAGAAAAATAGCAGCATCAACAAGAAAAGATCCCGGGAAATGAAATGCCATCGGAGATGGTAAGATGAGCAGCGCTTACTCAAAGTCTTAATGTCCAAAGCCGCTTAATGTTAACCAAGGGTGATTGCAGTAATGCATTTCAGAGCGATTATCACCACCATCGTTACATTCATCGCTAATGTACATGCATTTCTCTGGGGACAAATATTAAATGGCTGTGCCACCGCCAACATTAAAATGTTATTATACTGAGGCATTAACTCACTGTAGCAGAGTTCATATCAATATATACAGCGGAGGCTTCCCAACAATCGGCTCTAAACGGCCTTCACCAGAGCTGCTGCTGAGCCCTGCTCGTGGCTGCTGGTGGGATGTCTCTGGCCGACATCAATAATTGATGACGATGCCATCGGTACAATGGACTGAGATAAGTGCAACAGCCAGTTTTGAGATGCTGCACAAGTGCAAGAAATGTCCCCTCCTACGTAAAAACACAATTGTAACACCTAAAAAAAAAAAAAAATGTGTTTGCCCGCAGCCAAATACTGTCAGACAGTTAGAGCCAGGTGAGAGTCTGTGGATTAGCATGACAACTCATGGTAGCACTTCCCAAACCGCTCTTATTTCGGGGAGCAAATCCATCCGTTATCTTCAGCAGAGAATCGTTTCAGGCAGGCCTCGACGTTAATGGTTGCCCGGGGCAGGTAAACTGTGCTCGGGCTAGTGGAACGCCTCATGCAGTTGTCCAAATCAGGCCCGAATTCTGGAAAAATATTCAACAGCAAGATGTCATCGCTTTCAAAGCGCCACGTAGTGAACGTCGGCGTGAGGAGAGCGAGTTAGCTTTAGCTGTTAGCAGCCGGTGGTCAGTACAGCCTCGCTGGGCTAAATGAGGATGCTAACAGCGTAGCAGCACGTGGAGCAGCTCATCAGTAGCGTGTGCTTGTTGTCTTTCGCATATGTGTTAAGGAGTCTCTCAATGGTTTTTGGGAGAAAGTCAATTACACGGTTATCATGTTGTGTTCAATTGTACTGTTGTAAAAACAATTATATGGAGACACATTTGAAATATTTTAAGTTGTTGGAAGGATAAGTTTGAACAGCAATGTAAAGTATTCCTGTGACCATTTTCTTGTCCAATTATCCAAATCTCTTTACTTTTTAATAGACCTATGGCTAGTTACATTGGCCTAATAATTCTTTGCAAGTTTTTGCCATCAGGGCAACAGCAATGAAAGAATGACAACTACAGCATGCTACACAATCTCCTTCATGGAAGGCAGGATTGACGCTGCGTGTGAGCCGCCAATTACTCTCAAAGTGTAAAAACAACAACAGGAACGGAAATTGGCACCTTTTTGGAATCAGAACTTGATGGAAGGGAAGGACTTCCTGGTGTGCACCTCCTACGTGGAAGCTCACAAGCCAAACTGGGACAACTAGTGAATGAAGATGTGTAACCGAAAAGTGAAAACTAGCTTCCACTTTGTGAGAACGATACTAACTTACGGCACGACGGTTCCTCCCACATACCGAGTGTTGTAAAGGAAATCACTAATGGTGGAAAACCCAACGCCATGTGGGGTCCTATCAATGTTCTTGATGATGATGATGATGATGATGAGGATGAGGATGAGATGTATGATTATGGAGCTCTCCGGCCAGTAGAACAACACTGAACCACTGCCAAGGCAAACGCCCACCTCAGGGCTTCCAGCTCGAAGGCTGTTTGTACAAAGACGTCCAACACTAATTTAATCAACAACAGCAACCTCGGTTGAGTGAAAAGATCAAAATGAAAAAGAAATCAGACCACAAACATATTCCCATATAACCCAAGCTGTATGTAATAGTGACTCTCCCGTACAATTAGTCTTTGGAGACAAAGTTACGAGATGAATAACAACGATCGGTGGAGGACGGACAGATGCATTTAACGCTCATCGGCGTGCGAACCTGTGTGTGCGCCCATGATTTCATGTTTAAAATACATTTAAAACCCCTCTAAAAGGTCGTTGTCAGAGTAACTGTGACAGTCCCCAGCACACAGCCAATCCCCTACCATACATACACACAAGAAGAGACAGCGGAGCCGCCGCTGCGGAGCAAGCGGTGAATAAAACACTCGGTAGCCAGCGCTTGATGCTTTGACCCACGGCACAGGCATGAATACATCCAACACATCGACAGCACACTTCCTAATCTCAGATGCTTAGTCATGTGGCCACCTTATACAGCATGCAGCCCCATCTGCAGCGAATGATCAGCTCCGCCGTGTCACGCGGGCAACAAACACAAGACACAATGTGTTGACGGAGAATTTGCATTAGGAATGTACCACAGCTAGGCGTGATTAATTTCTGCTCATGAAATGAATACAGATTTGGTCATTACATGGTTTGTATCCGATGCCAAATATTGTAATGTTTCTCAATTCTTTCTCGCAGCGAGGGCTCGGCTGCAATAACAAGGAATATAAGACGGCTTACAGCTCATAAGCAGCACAAGGGCTGGAAAATCAGCTAAATCACGGAGCAAAACAAAGACCTGATTGCTCATTAGTATTATGGATCTGCTCTGCTCGGATCTGTTTTGTGAGATGCAGCTACCGTTTAATGACTTAAACGGTGTTTGTTTAAATGCGCACTACCTACGTTTCACACAAGTGAGATTAAAAGAAAGACATCATCGGATCTCTCATTGAATTTGTATAATACGCTCCCTCTGAATACACATGCGTGCATCAATACACTTACCTTGGCTTTGCAGATAATGCAGCGCAGCCTGTCCCCGCTCTCACATCCCTGCAAGGAAAGAACATTTGAAAGTAGTTTTAGTGATGGGAGACTGCAAAAAGACATGCGTCGGTGACAAATACAATGTTTGTGCTTTGAACAATTATTCAATTGGGATTGTTTGGAAATTGGAAACATTTTTAACACAAAATATAAAGGGAAATAAACACATTTAGTTAACATGTCAGAAAGACCTAATGTTTAAATTGTTAATGTGTTTTTATTTAGTGCGTTTTGCTTTACGTTGTTGTGTTTTTTACTTCCTGATCACCGTGGATAAAGTGGATGTATATATATATATATATATATATATATATTTATTTATTTATATAGAGTCATTCATTACAGTCAGACATAAGGCCCGCTAGCTGTTGTTGTTATGCACACACTTTGGTAAACGGGTGCCCTTGAGACAAAAATATCGTGGGCAATAATCTCCAAGCTGGTGCTTACTATCTAAGGCGAGCAAATAATAAGGACAAGTATTATACACAGACACAAACTGCCAAATCCACCCCTAATATGCATGGCACGAAGGAGCACGTTTTGATGGATGTTAATGGAATATAATTATAGAACACTGCTATTAGGCAATGTGATTTTATAGAGAGGGTCACTGCCCCTGGCGCTGTGGCCTGATTGCTGTGAGTGTTTGGCTAATGAATGTAAACCAAGTATGTTTGCAGGGATGAGAATGACGTGAGTGTGAGTGTGTACGTGATGGGGAGACTCACCATTCACACTACTTGCAATTAAAATGTGATAAAGAGGCGTGTACACTTACAGGAAAGTGCATTCTGTGACAGATGAAACAAATATCTAAAGCACGTCCGCATGTGAACTCGTCTTCTCACCAGCGTCTCCGTGGGCTCACACGCTGGTCGATGCTTCGCTCTTCCGCTAAATCAATTCTTTATCCAGCAAGCCAGTTGTTTGCCTTTTTGGAAAAGAAGACTTCTCCCTTCTTCCCCATGCCCCCCCCCCCCCCCCCCGCCCTCAACCTTACTACCATGCATCTTATTACAGATTCTGTAAATTTAAGTATTCTTTTTTTTAACGATACCATTCCCATTAACTCCAATAGTGAAACCAGATGCATGAAAAGGAGAGACATATTTCTCCATCGGGATGACTAGCGTATAGCATTACTTTCCCCAAAAAGCCTGCCTTCCCGCTCTGCATTGTGTCAAGCCGCCGTCGGGTCGGGCAGTGAGACACACCAGGCCGCGCTGGGCTGGTGTGGTGGTGCGGAGCCATACAGTCCTCCCGTGCCCTTGTACATTTGTGCTGCGAGGGGTTTCACCCCTCTAGGAATGTACTCCCTGTAATGAGGGTCAGGGGTCAAAGTGCTGCCGCGCCTGGAGGCCGGGATCTCCGAGGCGCACTCAGTCACTGACTCTGTCCCTATATTTAAATCCTGCCCCGGGACATGTTTTTCAAAGGGCATCTCTTAACTAGTTCCTGGTTACTAATTAGTTTTGCGCCTTGCTATTTGTCTTTGGGATCCCAGAGTGGGAACGGAGGGGGGCGGAGGATGGGGTGGAGGATGGGGTGGCGGCACAAATGAAGTAGTCTAAAAAAAGATAGCGTATGGTTTGCCTCAGTGCCGATGTTGATCATTCAGATGGTCCCCTGCTGCAAACATGCCGAAGTGTGTATCAACAGTTGTGGGAGTGGATGCCAGCGCTGTTTTGTTGTATTTGAACCCGCTCGCTGTTTAGTGACAACATCTGGCCAGTGCTGTTGTGGGTGAAATTAAATAACGACGTGGAATTTACCCCTTTTCTTTGGGTTTAAGCTGCTTTTAGGAGTGGTAACAGTGCTTGCTATCACTCCCAGCTGGCTAGCTAGCGCTCTCTCTCTCCCTCTCTCTCTCTCTCGCCCTCAAATCAAATCATTATTGGATTACATTTTCTGGCTTCATAAAATGCGGTTAAGAGGCACTTTAGACATATGTGCATGACCTGCTTTCCAGAGATGGCTATCAGAGCAAAAGTGACAGGTCAATTGCGGATTTCTGTTCCGTAAAAGGGAAAGGGGCTCCCCACCCTGAGCACTCTAAAAGGTTTCTCTCTCTGTCTTTCTCTCTCTCTCTCTCTCTTTCTCTCTCACACACACAGAAGAACTAAAGTAGCCTTGTAGCGTTGGCGCACACGCTCCGCAGAGATTGGCGTTCTGTGCGGGTGAGTGCGCCCGCTTCATGAGCCTGAGCGTGCGTGTCTGTATATAATTGTATAGCGGGAAGACACACACTTAATGGAAGTGGCTCTTCACTCTGACAGCTGGGTGGTGCAGATGAAAGGGCTGCTGGAGCATGTTGTCTACCACTTGTGGAGTAACCGAAGAGAGCCGAATCACGCTGGAGTGGACGGCGCAACCACAAAGGCGTTCGAGAGCAGACACGTTTTGTCCTTTAATCATATATAATCATAGTGTGGGATGATAGCTAATTCATGAATTACGATCAGTGCAGAATCTTACATTCACAGCATACTGTACCGTAGAGTTAGATCACGATGTTATTATGTAGTGCAGGGATGGAAGTTACCTTATGGTTATACATTGCAAACCTGTATGAGATCCACGGATTGAATTAATAACTCTGATAACCTCATCGGGGTCATTCTATGTGAGACACACCTTTTTCCCAGCCTTAGTTCAGCCTTGGTAGTAATTCCGTCCTGACTGAATCATGATTTTATAATAACAGCTAAACCACTGGGTTGTTTTTTGCAACTTGGAAAGAGGACTTTCTCTTTGAGTGCTAACCATTAGCCTTCTATTGGTGGGATGTTGCTTGTAAGAAACATATTTCATCTCCTGTTACCTCTATTTTGGTCAAAACTGAAATTTGTCTCTTTAGCTGCGAATTGCTCACCAACAAGCTGCTAACTATCTCAGTCTGCTGTAAAGAGTTCATTTTTTAAACTCTCCTATGTGTTCATCAGAGCATTTACGTTGAATACAGTTACCTGCTGCTACAAGAACGGGATTAATAAAGGCTGTAAACCCAAACAGTGAAGTTGCGGGGCATAAAAGCAAAATAATTAGCTGAAAGCGATTAAAAAGCTCAGTAGAACTGTGAGGAAAGACCGGCTTGGGTTATTGTGGACTACGAGAGTGAAGCTTTTCATGTCAAATATATTCAATTCATCCATGGTTGATACAAAAAATGGATTAGTGCCCTTTAACTCCTTATGCCATCATGCTCATTGCTGAGCGAGTGCTAGTAGTAGCATAACATGATTATTGTGATGCTTTTAAGGTAGTTGAACAGAGATCACATTATAAATATAAATAAACGTATGTCCATTCAAACCAACAAGCTCCTTCGGCACATTTTTAAATGATATAATATAAAGTAATTTGCTTGTGGACCACGGGTTTAAGGAATGAGTGAAAATTGCTGCTGAAGAGTAAAAATCTGAAGTTGAATTTACATTCTAAGATCAACACTCTACTTCCCTTACTTTTTATTTCTAAATACTTAAAAGAGGCACTAAAGAGGTAATTACACATTTTTGCTGGCAGCGGCCGCAGCAGTTTGCTGTGAATTAATGGAGGACTAGTAATTAGCGTGAGCATCAATAGGCCCTGCGTCGTCACAGGAGGAGAAATGTATGCCACCTACAGCTACGTACATTTCATCAGCTCAGAAAAAAAGAAGAGCTTTCGGGAGGTGCGGTGCAAAAGCCCCACATCAGCCGCGTTAAGACAGCTACTGGTTCAAGGAGTGTTGCAGATGCTAACGAGCTATTCTGGGGGACAGGTGTCGGGTGGATGATAGCTCGCTGGATTCCTGCCAGTCCGCTATGAGGCACTCCTCTCCGTTTCAGCTGTGCTTCGACTGCATAACGACAACGTGCTATTATTGTTAGCAACCCTCATTAAAACTAATTGGTGCTGCTATTTGAAAGGTAGCTCATTACCTTGAGGCAAACAGACATGTTTTGTCTCAATAAGGAATGCTAACACGGCAAACACATTTATTTGCTGGGAGAAGTCCAACAAAGGCATCCCCCCTCTGTTCATATGCTGACAAATGGCCAATGACGGAAATATCAAAGCCCCCCCCCCCCCCCCGTGAGGAAATATCTGTTACCTTCTGGATCCACGTGGACAGACACACGTGATGGGCAAGTAAATTCTTGCAGTCGCAGAAATGCCTCAGCGGGTCACGGGCTAGAAGTTCAGCCTCCCTGCATATGAAGCACTCCGTCGTCTCTGTAGGAGGAGAGGAGGAGATCGAGGTCATGATCGGTTTGGCACTGAATTGTCACGCTGCATCAAAGGCTGATCCCAGATCAGAGTCATTGCCAGGTAATTTCAGCTTGTTGACATTTGTGATCAGACGAGGAACACAAAGGCACGGGGGGCAAACACACCATTATTCAACCGCCAAAATCAGACCAATATTTGACTTATTTGCACAATTACTTAAGGCTATTCATTTATTTATTTAATTGCAATTCCTAAAATATTATCTTGTCAAAGTAGGGCCCTCTTGGTTTTGGTGGCTATTTCGTAATGGCTATACATTGGCTCATGAAACATGAATGCGTTGACACCCGGCTGATATAACATTGTGTTGGAAAAGAAGGATCACGAGTTGCTAATTGCTAACGTTGACACGTTGTGCGTTGCCTTCGCAGCACACAACAGCTGCTTTGAACTCGCAGCTGAGACAAATGCCCGAAATCTAGCAGCCACGGTTCAATTAGGAGTGGACATAAAAAGTGTGCAGCGGGATGCATCGGGCGCTCGCCTCCACCTAGAGCCCGGGGGTTACCCCCGGCAACCTGCATATCTGTGATTCAACAGAAAACCTCACCCGTGTCTCCACTCCTGATGATTCTCAAACAGGAGCTTTGAAGCTAAATTGTTGGACAGTAGCTAGAAGCTAGATGTGTTCGTTTCATCCCATAAAAGGCGTTGAGAGACGGCTGTCTCGCCTGATTGGGGGGAGGGGGGATAAAGTGCTGCCTCAGAAGCTCCTGTCTCTTTTGGGCCTCTGGTTGAACGCGATCGCTTCAGGTGAAAATGTATCTTGAGTGAAAACATCTTTTAATCAAAGGGTGAGTTTTTAATGTGGCCCCATAATATTTTGCGTAAGCAGATTTTATTACTGACCAGGCATATCTCTCAACTTCCATTAATGTCTCAGAGACAAGCTGTGAAGTAGAAGAAAAAAAAACACAGATACACTTCTCCTCCCCGACACCAAAAAATCAGGCGTTTTTAGAGAAAAGTGTGATGTCTGAGTGCCACTACCCTTCTCCCCCTGTTACTGACACCAGCCACCTGGCATGCCAATGGAAGTTATTCCAAACAGGCACTTTGCAAATACAACTGGGGGGCAAAATTCATACGTTTGCTTTCTTTAAGTCTGCCTGCCTGACAATGTATCAGGTTTAGTTGGTTTTCCCTCAGACCAACTCTTTCAGGAAATAATGGATTCATGCAGAGACATACATATAGAGTATGACAGCCAGGTAGTGTTCGCTTTCCAACAGCCGGACCGAAAATATTTCCAACGATGTGATGGTTCACCAATTCTATCCACAAAAAAAAATGTCATTCCTCCAAATTGGGGCTGCTTTTACGATCATTATGGAATGCCCCGAGGCACTTCTGTAGCTAAATGTTAGATGCACTTTGCGTGAAAATAACTAGAAAACAACATAACAACAGAGATGTAAACACGCGGCCCAGCTGACATGTCTGCGTGATCTGTGACACCCGTAATTAATTGTCAGGGGTGTCGGTGTTTGGCGGCGTCTCATGAAGGTGAGCGCTCGACTAACGGGCTGAAGTCACCCTCGGCGAGCAGTTTAGCAGCTAACAAAACTTCCTGCTGCTGCTCCAGGCTGTGTGTCGCCGTGCAGGCCGGTGAAGTACTGAAGCAAAAGTTTCCCAGGTGGAGACGCTGATCTGCACAGTCACACAAACCACCAGGAGATGCCTTTGCTTCACTGTGCAAAGAAGGGTCGGCGATGGTTTCATCCTCTGCAAAAGTGTCACCAAGGTGAATTATAGGGGAGGAAACGACAGAGGCCAGTGGAACCGAGCGGTGTCGTGTGGCGGGCTTCAAAGCACCGGACAGCGCACCCTGCAGTAAACAAATGGGCGAGAATGCCAGATTGAGATCATTTAATTGTCCGTCGCGTTGCTAACGACCTCATTAACAAAAGAATGATGGGAAATCAGCACTGCCGGGGCAAGGAACCGCCTGTGTGACGGCCATCTGGCTCCAGTGGGGGGGGGGGGGGGGGGGGACTGGTAAGCTAACACCGCAGCCAGCCGCGACCACCAAGCGCAGGCCGACAGCACCTCTAGATGGAGGCAGTTATTAGAGTTTCACCAAACAAGGGGCATCCAGGGGTCTCATGTTCTGTTCATTTATCTGAACTATCTTATGTATGGCAGGTTACTTTGCATGACAATCCATGTATATTAATTGTTGACTACATGTTGTCAGATTTTAAAATCGAACAAAAAAAAAGAAATCACCCAAAAACAGAAAATGGAGGGGAGGTGCAGCTCTGTAAGAGGGGTTATTCAAGTCCGCAATAGACTTTTTTCACCATAATCGGAAATGCGTAATCAATGTGGAAGTGGACTTCAAGCGTCAACACATCAGGAGAAAATGGATCCGAGACTCTCTGAGTCTTCACAACTTTGCTCACAGATGTACCTACTATTACATTTGCTGACGTTGCAAGACTGGTGGAGGAAAACTCTGTCACAAAAAATAACAAAATAAATAAAGTTTTTCATGAGGAATTTGTCCATCAGTATCACGGTACTTTAAGTGAGAGTGATCAGCCTCACCGTTACCTAATGAACTGTTAACTAGAAGCACAAATCATTAGCGTGTCCACTTAGACATAATGTATATATAGAGTATAGAGGATATAAAATACCTTACTAAGGCACTATAGTCTGCAGTTAATGAAGCATTATTGAATCAATTGGTTCTGTATGGTTGTCTAAGTGAACGTCTTGTGTGTAGCGACAATAATATTAGCCGAATGCAGATGTTTTTGGCCCCGCTCACACACAGGCTCCCTTTTTCGTTCCAAGGAAAAGGGCCAGAGACAGTGATCCCTGCAACGTAGTCATCTGAAGTAAAGCGTCTGCTGCAGACACAAGTGCTGCCCTTTTTAAGGCTAAAGTTTGGTCCTTCATCCCGCCGGAGAGCCTCCATTTTCGTTGAACATCACCATCAACAGTGAAGGAATGAAACGACAGATGTGGCCGCTTTTGGGAATAACAAGAAGAGCCCGGTGCGCTACAACAACTCTTGCTGGTTGCTGGCGCCATTTGTTTACCGCCGTTGCCCTGACCAAACAGGAAGTAGATTACCACGACGACTGCGTGTTTCCGGTAACAAATACGGAAGTTGTGAGAAAGGTCTATGAGCACAATTTCAGCGGCCGTGAATCCCATTTTGACAGCACCGGACAATGTGCAGATTCACCCATTTCCACAAGCTGCATTCAAGTACAACAGAGGATTAAAAACCAATATACTTATTTTTAAATGATTGACAAAGGGACTTTTAAGATGTTCATGTTGTCATAATATATTAAATGGAACTTGTTGACAGACGATTCGAAACTAATTCCTATTTACACCTTTCATGGGCTCAGTTATAAATGTGGAGTCCAAGGAGAAAAAGCCCCAATGACAACATCAGGGCTATTTTTTAGACCTTGCCAAGCTCAGAGATTAAGTCCTACAAGGAGTGTTGGAGAGAGTTGGGGGGTTTTACTGCTTTTAAAGACACAGTCATTAGCCATGTAAAACAATGTGAGTCTAACTGTTTTTTAATGCATGTACGTGTATTTATTCCAGCCGCACCAATGTAATCTGTTGACTTATGTACAAACTCTAACAGATGTATTTATGTCAATATTTTAAAATTGAGCTAGTGACTTATTCACTTCAAATGCATTATTAACACAGTAAACTACTATTCGCTCATTCGCTCATACACATATATAAAAAATGTTTTGTGCATTTTTGGTTTCCCAACCTTCTGAAAACTGCACTACATCTTTAGAATTGAACCTTTGAATGCTTTGTAACTTGCTGAAATGGCCCTCGAGTAAATCTGTCACGTAGGAGTGGTTTTAGTCCGAGCTGGACTTCCAACCCAAACTCTTTGGAGGGATTCGGACATCACAAATTCATGCACTGACCTCTAATAACATGACCACATTTAAAAAAAGAATATACACCTCATGTGTTCCTCATGAAATGGAAGGTGAATCTTTTAGGAGGACATACATACCGATGGGTAAACCTCTGCATGAGTGTGCCGAGGCTGGTTGCTGGTGCTCACTGCCCATATTTTTTCACTTTGTGTTCCTTCTCAGTTCTTCCACAAAGCGGCCGTCTCTCCCTCCCTTCCTGTGAGTACTCCTCGCAAGACTTAAGTGGACTTTTAGAGACTATATGCCACTGCATGTACTGTCAGCTTAGCGCCTGGTGTTTTTGTTTGCTCAGGAAGTTATGAAAAACGGGCAGCCAATCACAGCTTCACATCCGGAGCGCGTCAGGACAGGAAGGCAAACGCTAAGGGGCGGGTTGAAGTCCAGGGCATTCTCAGTCTAAAAACAGAAGTGAGAGAAGCCGTGACGTAGACAGAACGCAGAAGGCTGCTCACTGCTGACAGATCGACTACATATTGATGGAAAAATTCACAACAATAGAAATGAATGGAGAATGGAGTAAGTTTTTACATTTTTTAGGTTGAAGTGAGGTTGTGGAGAGTTTTTATAATAAAAAAAATAAAGGTATTCAATTGCAAATTGAAAAAAAAAGTATCATCAGTTTAAAAGGTGAAAAAGAACAGTAGCGATTCCGTAGCAGCTTAAAATTAATACTTTTGTTTTAGCACTGTGGCACAAAAAGAATGTGAAATCCAAACTGCCGAAGAAAAGACTAGACAAAATATTTTAAGATAGTTCACCCAAATATCTATAATCCAGATGTACATAAAGAGTCCAAAGATGGTATATATATATATATATATATATATATTTTTTTTTTTAAGCTTCCCAAACCCCAAAACAAAAGAGCAACATTGTGTGTAAAGGATTCAAAATGTTCATCTACACAAATGTGAGCTGCGAGCGTCCGCAAGTCCTTCATTAAGTGGCCAGCCAAAACTCGTTAGCGGCTCTCGCTTGTGCAAACAAATAGTTCTGTTTCAACAAAAAAAAAGGAAAAAGTGAGTCAATTATATTTGAATCTACTATGCTGTAGTATAATCCTAGGGCAAACTGTCACAGTTTGGATGCTGACTGCAGAACAACAACAGTGCTGTTTCTTGATGCCTTCTACATGAACCATCGGGGTTCCATTTCTCTTTGGGACATGCCGATTTGGCAAAATACAACCATGAACATCACGTCACCATGTGCATATTTCAGGCACTTTTTTTTTTTTTTAAACGGTCCTTGTTTGGATGACGATCGCTTCACGCAAATGCAAAATGTGAACGTTTCCACACCTTGACCGGAGCACTGGGCTCCAAATAGCACCCTGGAGAAGTTGGTGGGGGTGGACACATCTACACCTCGCCCAATTAAATGGAATGCCTCCTGCTATTGACGGAGAGCACTTATTAAAACAAGCATTCCCATCCAATCCGCTAGATAAATGACGTAACACCAAGTGCCACGAAGCCCATTAAATTGCTTCTTTAGAGATGGATCGCGTCCAAACACACAATCAAAGGATTTGACTGGGATTATCTCAGATTAGAAACACTCAGGGACAAATGAGGAGATGACAGGATATCATACATTGAAAGGATAAATTAGCAGTCACATACCAGACCAAATTTGCGATGGGTGTTAGGGAATAAAGAGCTGGAGGGCCGAGGGGGGGCGGAGGGGGGGGTTGAGTGCTAAAAAGCGAGGAACAGCTCTTCAGTTTTTAGTAAGCCCAGTGATACATGGCCAATGTAAACCACAGTAAAAGCTTTTCCCTCTCCCTCTAAAACCTCCTGCCATCTAAATAAAGTCCACATCAGGGAAAGAATCCTCCACCAAAGACAGAAATGGACACAAAGTAACCGGTGAGAGATTAATCTGTCTGTTTATGACCCCGTGGTGTTACACTGTCGTACCGTGCTTTTAGTACAGTTCTGAGTTCACTCTCAAGTCTCACAAAGGAGATTGAAGTAGATTTGAAGTCATTGCGCGAAGAGGGACAAAACCCATGAAACACAATCCTCTTATCCCGTAGTAGCCTTTATAAACACATTTCAGTGTCACAGTGTCTTCTATTGTGCCACTGAAATCAGTTTGAGGGTTTCCCTTTAGGCTCAATTGTATCAATTTCACTCAGCAAAAAATAAATGACTTGGTTTTTAGGCTTCTGGCCATTCCCTTTAAAATGCAACTCCACAGAATTTACAATAAACCTACGCATTTTTAACGAAAGATGAGAATTGTGAGTTTAATTTAAAAATCTAGAGTAAAAAGAGACTCCTTTCTTGTACAAATTTTAGTTCCACTCTAATTTGAATATTTAAAGTAAAGTCAAGCAGGCCCGGTGCTGATAAAACACTTTTCAGGAGGATAAATAATGTAGGCAGTGGTTAATGTCAGCATGTACTTCTTTGCATATTTTAAACCCAATGAGAACCTCCATTCAATCGCATTAAAAAAGGCTTTCACTTTCTCACAGACACCAATATAAAGGGTATTTTGGAGTGACCTTTGAACTCATAATCTTCTCCGTACGCTCACTTGTCAGGCTCTTTTCCCTTTGCGTGATGACTAGGTGGCATGGACAGTGGGAAGCAATACCCAACCTGCAGCACCCGCTGAAAGCTCATTCATCTGCTCTTTGATGTGTTTCATCGTGTGTAATGATGAATGATGTGACTTACACGTTGTCTTTGCGTGGCAATTCTTTTGAGTTTCTCCACTGCAGACAAAGGCTCATAGGTTCACTCATCTCTTAGATTGGGGCTCGAAAATTTGGAAATGGTATCTTTCACGAGATATGACTGATGACTACAGGATCAATGGTTCTACGGATACAGAATAATGCAAGATACGATTTTTTGTTAAACATCTAATGAAATATAATAGACCGAAAATCCTTAAGTTATTTGCTATAAATGAATAATATCAAAAGCTAAATTCATGTCCGAATGAATCTCCTTTAAATAAATTTGATTTTTACTATGTAATACTATACTTTTTATGTACATTCACCGATGTTCCCTTCCATTTTCAAGCATCTTTTAAGCCAACGTCAAAAATGTCATGTTAATTTGGTGCATTTTCATCACGTGTTAAACTAGGCCGGGTAGTTAAATAGGCTACGCTAACAGAGACCAAGCAAAGTCTCCTTGACCAATCTATTTGAAAAAATTGAAATGTTTTTTGGTTTTTTGGTTATCTTAAGACAAAAACAACATAAAGATGTATCTGGATGATTTAATTTAAAAAGCTTCAAAAAGGTGACTACAAATATTTGAATGGAAACTATGTGTTATTAGGACGCTTGCTGTTGTCAGGTCCGTATTATTATAAGTTAGGAAGGTGGAAGCTAGAAAGGCTAGGCTAACGAGCTTCAAAGCAAAGAGAGCTGGCAAGAGACGGGCGACTTAGTATACTCAACTCAAGGATCATTAAAAAGGGCTTAGTTAGTCTAACTTAGCTTCCATTAGAAAAGTAGAAGCTACAAGACAGAACTAGATTTGGTAATAACAAATGTAAAAAGCGAAAAGCATTATCAGCCCTTTGTATATTACACTGTCAAATATGAACAGTGAGCAGCAAAGGGGTTCCAATCCCAAATAACTGATTAACTTCCTGTTCAGCCATTAGAACCGAGGAGGTGAAATTTCCCCCACACAGAAATTGAAGCAATAAAATTAATTGCTGACGCCGTTGGTGTCTACCAAATTTGCACCGCCGTTTATGTCTGTGCCGAAAATGAAAAGGAATGAACTGAAATTTACTAAAATAGATTGTTAAATTGAGTTAAAACACAGTGGATATGCTTATGAACTGAGCTCTAATCAAAAATGTAATTAGTTGACAGTTAGAGGAAACCTACTGAAACTCATACGCACAGCACACAGAGACACACAGTATTCTCAGTAGAGTCCTGAATGCCTTTGATCATTCCACTTGATCACAGCTTTAAGATGTCAGGTGCGTTTGAGATACGGAGAATTTGTCATTGGCTGATGCCAACTTTCACTCTGTCATCCCATTTTACCGCCTTGATTTACAGCAGAAGCTGACAATTTGAGTGTGAAGGAGGGCGTTTCACAGACACATAACTCCATATCCAACAGCTTCTCATAAACAATAAACTGCTAAAGTTATGTTGCTGTCGTCTCTTCCCCCGCCATTAACAAGCCTCCTTTAACAAGCGCTGTGGGAGTGAATTCTGATCTCTGGGACTGTTCACAGAAGCCCTACTTGCGACCGAAAAATGATAACAGATCATCAGGTCATTGTCGCCGAGTTCTAAAGCGAGGTCACATATTCAAGGTTGCAACACCGTTTAAATATTCAGACTTGACTGCGCAAAGCGTCGGGAGGCAGAGCATTTTCACTCCATTAGAGAAGGGACAAGCATAATTATGAAAATGAGATAAGGGAGACTCAAAATGACCTGTATGAAAAAAAAGCAGAGAAAAAGTCCTCCAGTGCAGAACTTAGTTTGATTGATTCGGAGCAGATGAGCCCAGGGCTCCACTGTTGGCAGCCCAGGGTTCATGCTGTAATGATAGCTTTATAATTAAGATTAAAGACCACAGAGCACAGACAAGACACTCGAGTGGTGTTGCAGGCTCCTCCAATGACACTGGGAATAATTCAAGAGAGGTATCTACCACACCAAAGACTAGAGGACCACGGGTGTCACTACATGCAGACATCGGATGAGACTGACGATTGAAACCAATGAGGTCAAAACATCAAGAGATCGCTCACAATCCCTGTGTCACAGACGTGAAGCAGAAAAAGCTTGGTTTACATTTAAACTGTATGGCATGATCTTAAATAATAGAAGCAAAAGGCATGCGTTGCACAGCAGATTATGTGTGATTACGACGATTCACTCTGTACACGGGGCAGATTGGAGAGCCATCTGGGCGGCAGTTATGACTGAGACAGACTGACTTGTGTTACTAATGAGTTGGACAGCAGGAAAAGAACAACCACATTCTCAACAACTTTCATCTTCTTACTCAGAGGAGACCGTGTGCGACTGTGTTTTTTCTTTTTCTTTTTTTCCTCAAATGTTCTACACGGAAATCATCCGAGTGCAAATCAAAGCGAGAAAAAAAATCTCCCCGCGCCGACATCCTTTGTTAAATAACATTTCCAGTCGGCCGTCTGTTTTCGGGTGTCTCACGGCAGCTCGTCGAGGTTCATTTCAAAGTGGCCATCATTTCTCACCTAGGCTGACATCCCCTATCTGATGAGGGTGAGGTTGAGTCGCTTAGATGGCTAATAATCATATCAAAGGTGCCGTGTCATGCGGCAGCTTTAAGTAAGAGGGTTTGGGGGAGCATTTGCATGCGTTTGTATGCCCGGGCTAAGAGGCTAATGTCATAAAGTACAGCGCAGACGTGACTTAATGTAATCTGTCATGTCATATGCTAATCTTCAGGCCTCTCGGTAACATACAGCATGTTAGCACGGGGAGATTTCAGCGAGCGAGTCGAAGAGTGCGGTGCTTGGAGGGACCATGGTTTGTGTTGAACCCGATCAGCAGCACCAGCAGTTCAGTTCCTACCCTTGTCTGTATGATCAGTGAGGCTGCTGTCATTTTTGTTGCTGTCAGGAGGGATACAAATGACTTTAAATGAACGTAGCAGTCACTGCTACTTCAACTGGCGGGTCCTTGCAGCAGATTTATTTGAAATGTAAAATAGAGTAGTAGTTGTCACCTAGTGCCGTTCAGACATCTTGCCACTCGTCGGCACCCCTTACCCACAGTTAAAAACATTAAAAATGTATGCTCTGCTCGTTAGAGGAATATAAATCCTGCAGAAGTCACAGAAGGAGAGCATAGCGGTTTTAAAAACATGAGAGGTTGACTGGGGTTTAGTATGGTTTGGCAAAGAGGACTCCTTCAATTGTGGTCGTTCCTTCACAGGTAAATTAGGAACAAGCAGCGTAGACGTAACAACTAGGTGGGCCTGTTATGCGCCTCACCCCCCCGCCCACAACCTATGATACATACAGGATTAAGACACAGAGCAGACTAGGTTCAGAGTACCCATTTTTGTAACAGGAGTTTAAGCATAATCGTGCATTTCGATAAACAGTCAGAAGCGTTTGGCAGTGGGAAGCCTGAGGGGGGTCCGGTCACCAAGGGGGGAGGGGGGGGGGGCAGCTCATTACTGGCAGAAGAAAAGAGGCGCGTGAGATAAATTGTGTTCTGTCAAAGAACCACAACCTGTCTACACATCCCCAACGGGCAGAGCATGGACTGTATACAAAAGGTGAGCCGATGCAGCGCTCACACCAAACGCAACATGAATTATTTGCGCCACAGGATTACATACAAGATCTATGCACAGATGTGATGACACGGGAGTGACGCAAATCTGCAAATATTTGTTTGTTGCATCAAATTTGAACCAAACGCCAAAACACACCAAAATTGTGCGTTGACATTCGTCAACTGCGGCAAGTACAATTCTGCTCAATGATAATGTACGGGTGGCCTTTAAAATTGGATGTTGTGGTAAACCAGGGGGAGGAGCCGAGCAGCCCGAGCACAGGAGGCGGATCCCTAAGCTCAGATTGGGGGAGGTGACAGAGGGAGTCTATTATACGGCGTAGGTGCTGCAGCCACTAGGAACGTGGCATTGGTCACACCTGGAGCCCGTCAGCTAATTAGAAGGAGGAGGATATACGCAGAGCTGAGCAGCCGTGAGAGAGAGAAAGAGAAATAAACCGATGGAGCAGGATACACAGAGAATTCAAGGCAACAGTGAAACGCACACTGGACTCACATCTCTTATCTGACCCAATACAGGACTGAGGGACCGTTTACCCCGTGGTGTTGACCGCAGTCACTGACCCGGTGCGGAATAACCCTTTGTATTTAAATTGGCCAATGCGCCCTTTACCCTGACCTTGTCATTAAAAGGACCCTTTTGTTGTATGATTACGGTCTCTGAGCCTCCCTGGGTTGCCATAATGTGCTTGAGCATAACAAGGTGTCCTGTCAAGGGACAGTCCCTCAGCTCAGCAGAGAAGTATGATGTGAAGATGGTGACATCGGGTCATGATCTACACATCATGGGGCTGCACGGTATGTTCAAAAATCCATATCACGGTATTAAGAAACATTCTGAATCCCGGTATATCACGTATTGCTTTTTCCAAGTAAACACATTAATTCTTTGACCCCGAAAACGACCGGGGCTACCCGAACTGCTGCTCGCAACTGGCCGGCGAGTTAGCTTGTTAGCGAGTTAGCTCGTTCGTGTTATTTTGTCGAGGCTGCTAGTGTTTCCACCAGAGGCTCGTAACACACAGACAACTAGCTCCGACCGCTGGGCGCTCTGTGATGACGTGTAAACATAAAATCTGCAGCCTGTCGAAGAGCGACTTCAGTTGTTTTGGCGTGACACCAATTTCATTCATGTGGGCCTATTTGATCATGAGGTCAAAATGCACATAGAATTGTACAAAATAATACCCACTCGATGACATTTTCATTGTTGTTTTTCAATAAAGGGGAGAAATTGCCCTTTAATTATGTGTCCATCTTTAATGTACCCAACCCACATAGATTTAGTTTTTTTTTCTGTAAAATGTAAAATGATGTAATTCATACTTAAATAACTATGTAGTCAGATACGGACAATAGGCCCACATAGCCGTGTATAATCAATGCTATGATTTTACCATGTCTAATACTAATATGAATGCCATTTGTAAAGTGTTCAAAAGGCTGGGCAGGAACAAGCTGGTAAAAAGGGAACCTTACAGATGTTTTATTTATTACTATCATAGATAATTGTTCCAGTATTGTATTTGTGATATCGTATTGGGTATCGTAATATTTTGACAGGTATAGTATCGAAGTCATAATTTTGGTATTGTGACAACCCTAGCAGAAACCTCTTATAACGAAAGCCAATGCTGAAATTCCTTCCCAACGTTCACATTTGAGTAGAATAGCAGATAAAGCAGGCGTGCTTTACGGCATGGCTTCTGATTGACGGGATACTAGAACATGAAAAACGTATTTTTGTTCAAATCCCTCTCAGTTTTCATTATCTGTGTACACTTATACAACTTTGAATAACAAAGCCCTAAGAAACATACTTATGATTCAATTCAGTCAAAGTGTCTTAGCATCACTTTGGGCCGTCCTTGACAAGAGGATTCAAAAGTTACAAATGATTGCCATGATGAAAGACTACACGTTGTTCCCGGACCAAACACAGCTTGTCTCAAGTGATGTCATTCGGAAGGAGGAACTGACATCCAGAAAGAAGCGTGTAAACAAACAATGGCTGTGTGTGTTTAGTCTAAAACTAAAATGAGGCAAAACAACTGGGATCCTCCCTCTTTCACACAGGTCCAACCACCTCCGAGTCTGTCTTGCTTGCTTCTCCACAGCCGTGTGTCTCATGGTTCGACTCATGAAGGTGGCGGGACATGTCGTGGGAAGCTAAATATATTCTTGGCTTCTTTGTTAGGACATGGGGAGGCATCTTGTCCACTTTAGGCACAGAACAACAGATCAAACAGTTTGTCACGCCCAAACCCCGCTGCGTTTCCTGATCCGAGCCGACGTCTACCGGGTCGGGTTACAATGGGGCTGATGTTGTGTAGGCTGAACCTACTCAATGCTTTGGCACTTTCCTACTGCATGAACTGCAATGTGATGTACTTTTTGGGGGGGGGGGGAATCCATAAAAATGAATTTACTCCAAAAACATTCAAGTTATGTCGGAGGTGATTCTTATACATCTGTGTTTACCAACATTACCTGGAAAAGGGATCATGCAGTGTAGTTGCTGAGAAAAAACATATTTTATGCATTTTATCCAACTGTTGCTAGCAGATGTTTACTGTTGAGTTTTTGGTCAAGCTTGACCACACATTGCTTCATGGTATATTTGATCCTGTAGATGGATCACCGAAGCTCTTTTTACTTTGTGTACAGAATTCAGTGGCAATTTCTTTTCATGCTAAAATGTTCCACAGCTGGGCGCACACAAGCCAATGAATCATGAACTGATAACTCACTGGCGCCTGTTCATCAGTTGCTTCACGTGACCTTTTCTTGATGTGGGTAACGTTCTCTTTTCATACAAAAGTGCAATTTCCACACACTTTCTGTCATTGGCTCGCAGAGCACACAGTTGGAAAAAAAGAGCTAAATTTGGTCACAAGCGGTGCCGCTGCCCAAATACCAAAGAAGGAAAAATAAATGTGTCGGAGGGAAAATGTCAGGTACGAAGCTGTGAGGAGGACTTTGGAGGTCTGACAAGAGACAATTACAGACGGGCCCTCCTGCAGAGGACTGCGATGTGGTATTTTCACGTTGGTAGTCTCAAGTGAGCTCGCAGCAGCGTGGCCCACCCCTCTTTGATCTGTGTGGAGGGGCCCCCCCGACCATTCCCTCCCTGCTGTATATAGTATAGTGTGGGAATGAATGTCAGGACAAAGTCAGCAAAGGGCCGGCCCCTCCCAAACAACTCCCCCCCCCACCCCCAATGCACACAAACATTAAAATGTGTAAACCAAGCGTAAGTCGCTAGGAGGATCTTGTAAAAACTCTCACAGCATATTTTCTGCGGTCTCCTAAAAATATACCCTGTATTCTTGCCTATATCCTGATATATAATATATACTCTGTACTCTCATCTCATAATCTTTGCAATTATTCATACCCCGAGGACAGCCTGATGAATTGCCTGTGGTAATTAAAATGATTATGTGAGGAGTGCAAAATGGTAATTCGTCCTCGCACGACAGAGTTAAGTAAACCTGGTTATAAAACTCGCCTAATTAGCTGTCGTAAAATAGAGCATGATGGTAAACCAGGGACCAGGTAGTAATAGAGAGAGATGTTTTGGACATTAGACTTGCCATATTGTCTTCTTTTTTAACACATTTACAAAAAGCACTTCATGCGGTACCTTTGTTTGAGGGAACGTTCTACATTGTCACAAAACGATCTTTCATTTTTGTTAATTGCCCACATCACAGTAGGGCTGTCAATGTGTTAATCTGTGAAATTATTATGGCCAAGATTAATGCAAAAAAATATTTTACCGCATTTTACGCAACTTGGTTTACTTTCGGTGTGCGTTGAGCCCCGACAAATAGGCTATGCTAAGCTAGTTGCTAGGCTACTTCCAGCCCAAATTTTACCCTGCGCGGCATACAGTCTGAAGAGGACACCAGTGTGTCACTAAAAGACAGTGGTTTGGAAAACTGGCTAAATGTGGGGGGGTTGTTGAACAGAGAGCAAAGTGCACGAGGACAGCAGGAAGAGTCGATGGTTCAACATGTTCCACCAGGTGGAATTCTGCCTCCAGGATGATTTGTGTTCAAAATACAACTAACACAATGTCTAAAATACACGCTTTCCAAAGTGATCACTTTATAAGATTTAGTCTTTAGAAGAAAAACTAACTTTTTGGATTAATGAATTTCAAAATGTGAGATTAAATACAGCCCTAGTATTTGGTTAAAGCGACACGCTACTTTTCTGTGAAATTGAATGACTACTGAACACTTAATAATGGAACTTAACTGGTGTTGAATTTATATTGCTTTGAAAATTAACATTAACCTTAATGTGTTTAATGTGTTTTAAGTGAAACTTTAAGTGAAATTTGGAAATACTCCATTTCCCCAAAAAACTATATTCACATTATGTAAAATGAAATCAGAGGCAATCACGCCTGAATGGAGTCGCTTCTGGCCAATCAGATCATCATGTAATGGGGCTTAAGTGTTGAAGACCTAAATCAAAGTAAATAGATGAGCTGTGAGTGTAAGAAAACACATTCAAAACTATTTTTCTTTGCTCTAAAGACACAGTGACATGAAGAATACTCGAAGATCCTATGTGCACGTGTTAATTTGCTGAAAAGGAAATCAAATTCATCATGTTTGCATCACAATCCATATCTTTCCTCTCCGTGTGTAGCATAGCGATGATTTGAATAGCTCATCATTTACGTTGGTCTCAGTTTGCCGGATGTCTCCTGTGCCTCTCTTACCGTGTCACGCCCCTCACATCAAGTAGCATTGCACTGCCCACACAGACATGCACCATAACCTCTCCCACATTGGCCATCTCAGCACGGGTCTGTCACATGCGCGATAGCATTGCATGTGGCACTGCACTCGGGTAGTGGGGGGGGGGCAAATTTATCCCAAATATGATTTGAGATGATTGAAAGCTTTTTGATTTGAAAGTGTATTCTCTTTAGCTAAGTGCTCCGAGAGACCATCAAGGAAATTTAATTGCCTCACTTAGAGAAAAAAAAGCAGGTTTTCTGACCCAAACGATATCAGATCTTAACATCTCAACAGAAACACATGGAATTGGATGGTCAACTGGGCGCCTAATGTCATTGGGAAATGCAATTTTCTGATGGCATTTCCTAAGTCTGTCTCACCGAAAGAACAAGATTGATCAAAATCTTAATGAGCCATTTTCCGAAGTGGACTTTGGCTTTGGCTTTATGGTAGATTATGGAGCCAAACAACCATGAATGTTGACCTTATAAACCCAAAGTTTATCTGTTTGAAAACCAGTCAGCCTGAACAAGGATTACACAATCTGATTTATAACGTCAGAGCGGCAGGAAAAATCTATGTTAAATGTACACTACACACGAGAATGCAAGTATTTCTCTGTTGTTCATCGGACTTCTTTTGTGTATTTCTCTCCAACATGCCAATCTGAACACAGCAGACCCATTTCACACATTCTACCCAGCACAGGGGGTCCAGACTGGCCGGCCCCCTGCTAATAGTCGTGGTCCTAGTTGATGCCAAGCCGAGGGTGGATCATCCCCAACATCTTTAAACGAGATGGAGATACCGTCGGTGTTGAGACTCCAACACACACAAAAAAAAAGGAAAATCAAAGAGTTTTTTATACAAACAAGGAACATAAATGTTCCATCAGACAAGTATTGTCATGGTGCATTAGGCTCTTTCCATCAGGCTGTATATTCGGGTTGTTGATATTCTACTCATGGCAAAGAATGACACACATATTATGTCCCTTTGCTTCTCTCTTCGGAGGTCCCTCTACCATGAAATGTCAAAGCCCTATGCTTCGGACCACCATACACACACCTTCATACCGGTCTTCATGGTTGAGGAAATCATTTGTTTCACCAAATCAAGGAAAAAGCCTGCATGCATAATTCAACCGAGAGACAAAGCCCAAATATTGCAACTGTGAAAGAAGTGCTTAATGTGGGACGTGGCACACAAATACGTTATGCAAGGGATTGTTATGGCTAATTGTGCAGCCACTAGTGAAGGAAGGCACTGAGGTGGACAAGAAGCAGGCTTTTAGCTAGATATTATGAGAATCTGTAGGAGTGCTTATCCACTCTGCACTCAGTCCAGTGGCTTTCAATTTCATGCCCAGCCTCAAGTGAACACTGTCAGACACTAAGAGGACCATGAAACCGGCCGATGCAAACAACTCTTTGGCCCTTGTGAACCTTGCTGACGAGGCTCGAAGGTTACGTGGTCGGCTTTCGCTCTAAACTGTGCCAACACACTGTGAGATCCGGCACGCATTGCCTCTGTGCTAGCCCACAACATCGAACACTTTGAAGCCACTGACTGAGCTAACTGTGCTAACTGTGCCAGTGGTGAAAGCTGATTGTGGTTGGAGGCGCGCGTGTGTGTGTGTGTGTGTGTGTGTGCTCTCGCGGGACAAGGCCATCGGTCAGGGCGCCGTTACCCGCTGCCTGATATCAGTGCTGAGAGGAGACCATCAGCCAGCCATTTGGGCCCAACAGAGAGACTGGCGTGCACTAAGAAACACACACGGGACCGGCCCGGCAAGGTAAAGCTACAGAGAAGCTCGTATTAAAACACGCACACACAGTTAGAGGTTCTTCATTGTCCGGAGCCATTACTTCACTTTATCTTTATATATCAAGTAGTTGTTGGCTGCTCAATAAGGCTCGCAATATTGTTTAGAGAACTTGTAATGTCACCGTCAGGGATTACTACATAAAACTAATCTATCTTCTGGTCCCTATTTATACATTAATGGAGATGACTTTCCACTGTTGATATCACCAATGATTACAATGACCCTTAAAGAAACCACAGTGTAAAAGAACACAGAATCATAAAGCAAAATAGAACATAGCAGGTAATATGTCACATAAATAAAGCCTGTTAGTTTACATGTTAGCAGAGCTGCAGCGTGCTATGAGCGATGAGCTAATAAAGATATGTCCTGTGATTATGAATGATGAAAACACACTGTAGGTGACTGCTCCGGTCTGTACCTTTATCTAGCCCACACACACAAGCACACGCGTCAGCTTCTTTGCAACACTCTAGATAAGCAAACGAACGCGGTGTGATAACAGTCGACCACCATGTTGAAAATGTTTACCTTATGGCCCAAAACCTCATTCAAACTGTCACCCCACGTTTTCGTTCAATATCAATAAAGCGTGATGAATGTCATCATTTGAATTGAAATCTTGAAAGGCTCCATCACTACAACCTCCCGGCTCCCTTTGGAATAAAAACCCCACAAACAGCAGCAGCCTCAGTGTGTGCGCTGCATCGGCATCAGCTGAGCGGTTGAACCCTGCGCCGCGGGCCGGTGTCGCTGTGCTCGGCTAATGGCAGTCTCTTACAGAGAGAAACATCACTCTCTGCTCTTCTGATATCCACCAGGTGTTCTTCTCCCTCGGTAGCAGTGGAATGTATGGGAGACGCAACAAGCAGTGACCTTCCAGCTACAAAAAGCCCTCTCCACAGGACACTCTCACCTCATGCGAGTACCCATCAGCATGGAGGCAAAGTAACCAGGCGACTCTCTACTGTTGTGCACAAGTGAAGCAGCTGCGCAGAATAAAGTAATACAATTAAAAAGTGACTTGCGACAAAGTGGAACGTCTTGTGCTCTGGTATCGTGGAGGTTTGACATTTTGTTGGAAGACTGCTTTGTAATGATCAGAAAGTATTTGGTATGAGGTTTGATTACAATATTATATCGATCTGTGCATTATTACGTTAACAGACATCTCTGTGGATGAAGATAAGTAAGAGTGCAATCTAGGCGAGCTCATCACAGACTGTCCTTGAGGCTTTGAAAGCAGATCCATTTAGATTGTATGGCAGAGTAAAGAGAATATGGCCTATAATATCTACCACAGCTTTGTAGATAATGATCAAATGAAGAGGTCTTAGCAAAATAGCTTGTACCCCAATGCTGATTAGGATCCAAGTGTAGGGTGAGAAAAAACACTAATTAACTTCAGGACGATGTATCTCAGACCCGATCCGAGTTCCCCTGATTTGGTGATTTCATTCAACTCTGACAAGAAGTGCTGTTCTGTCCCTCAGATATTCAAGATTCTTTAAAAAACTGTTAGTGATAACCTGTGCCTTTACCATAAATGATCTACATTACATTGATCCGAATAAAGCTCAGAGAACAATGGAGGCGAAACGGCATCACTGGAAACTACTACACCAACGTGGACATACTGCATTAATATGTATTTATACAACCTACTGAAGGAAAGACAAACACCCATCAATTCCACTGTTTATTCTATTTCTCCTTAGTATTGGTAAACTAATCTTGATATGTCAGTCAGTTGGTAAAATATGTTAGACTGGAATGTTTTTTTAAGTGCTTTTGTCGAGAAAAGAAAAAAGGAAAGAGGACCTTGCATAGAACATCTCCTACTATGAAAACAGGGCATTTTTAGGATTACCTCACAATTTACTGTTTACATATGGAAAACCTGAGCGTACCAACAACCAACAGCTAAAACCACATTATCACATATCATATTACTCAACCTGCGTTGACATGCCACGTGCCTGTAGACTCTGAGGCCCACCCCGCTGTTTGTTCGCCGCGCAGTAATGAACTCGCTTGACTCGCTAAAACCGCCGCCCTGTCGACAGCGGCGCTCACGGCTGCCTGGGAAATAAGATCGACTATTAGCAGATGAAACGGCGCTATCGCCTCCATCTCCGTCTCCAATCAGGAACTTGTTTGCCTCGGCACAACCCCGAGGAGCGCGCGCCGGGCCTCGGCTGGTGCCACCAAATGGCGCCCGCGCCGCCGGTGCAATTAGGCCCCGCGTGGCACGGGCTGCCATTACGGATGAGAATCAAATTACCTTCATTAACCTGCCAAGTTGGCCGACGGCGTCGCCACCCACTGCTTCTGTCGCCGCCCCTCTCCCACCCCCGCCCTCGTGAAGGAAGATGAATGACGGACCCAAAGAGGTGCACGCGTGCTGATGTCCCCGCGGAGTTCTAATGCAACATCCCCGCCCAAAATTTTCTAATGCATTCATGCTCATGGAAACCATTTCCGCTGCCTCCACCGCGTGTGTTATAATGTTGCAGAGATGGAACGCGTGGCTTGAAAACAATATCGCGCGGTGTGAGGTCATTAGCTCTCCTGGCTCGACAAATGGGACGATACCTATGTGCGTGCATGCTCTTGACCGCTGCATATGGTGCCTTCATGAATAGACATTGTGCCGCCCCCCCGACGCTGGAACGCATTTATTTATCGCCATAACTGGGTGCGTCTGAACAATGGCCGCGAGGGATAAAACACAGCTAAATTGCACCACAATTACAAATAAGGAAGAGGGAACAAAGACCTGGGATTGGGAGGACATCACAGTCATATTTTCTTCCTCCGGTTTGACCTCGTTTTCTACCACGGAGGACGTCAAACGGAAAGAAACCCCCCCCACCCACAATAAATGGTTATTTCTCATAGGAAAACCCGGATCAAGTTAACAACAAAATGCAATCCTGTCTGGTTGCACGCATAATCATCTGGCCTTATGTAAAATTGCCCGCCGAGGCTCCAGGGGGAAGTGATATTTGTGGTGACTGGCTATCAGAGGCGGCATCAGAGGTAAGTGATTCTATTTAGATAGATAATAAATATGCGGTCATGGGGAACCTATATCCAAAACCCACATAATGACTTTTCTGCCGTGGCTGGAGGAGGAGGCTGTCGATCAGTCCTTTCAATATTTACAGCAATTTGCTCCCCTTCATCCCTCTCAGTGCTAATTCTATTTCCTCTTCATTACGAACACCATCTTTTTTAATGAGAGAGCCCCTCTCCCGGTTGCCGCGTCTCCTCAATTCGTATTTTTATCAATCACACAGAGGCTCACGGGCTGCGGGCACACGGTATCACACGGTGAAATCAGTCTTGAATTCCACTTAGCCGACGCTCTGACTGATTGGGGAATTAGCCTGAACGCCGCTTTAACAGCTCCCAGACAACTGTAGAACAAAAGCATTGAATGCCCTAAAACCTTACACTTTATATTGTATTCCACACAAACTCATCAAAATTAGCTCAAATATTTTGGATCCTTGATAACTAATACATTATGTATGAAAGCCCATGATGCTTTGTCTGAATTGATTTATTGCTACTCACAAAACGCATACCAGGCCACCTGGAGCTGGGCAATGTTTCAATATAACATAATATCCTCAAATGAGAAGAGATATTATGTGGGATTTTGGCTGTAGTAATATTGTGATGTTTTATTTTCCTGCTTCTAAAGAATGTGATACAGTGGAACCATTTCCCTTATTACACCAGTTCTGGCTGAGGGAAATGAAACAGGATTCTCTGCACCTGCTTGCTCGAATAATGATGATGATTTCGAAAAAACCTTCAGTTTAGTAGCCATTCCGTAAATATCAACACATACGGATACTGATATCAAGATAGTAGTCGTTTTTTCTGTGTTACTTCAGTGGTGAAATGTATGATCATAGTAACTGCGATATATGAATATTTTGGAGATGAAAACGATTCAACCGAAAAAAAGTTCAGTGTTTTTTTGTGAGGAACGACACACATGCCACTGTGCTCATGCTCAAGGCAGTTTTGTATTTTTCTTCATCTTCTTGTTGATCGGCTACGGAGAACATATCCTTTGGGAGTTTAAAGTAGAAAGAACATTGTTACAGTTGCGAGGCTCAAAATACAAATCTATCTATACAAATATTTAGACACACAAGCCGTTAATATCAGACATCCAGAGTTCACGTGAGAATGCCATTTGGTCCGGTGTAGCTAGGACCCTAAAACTGATGATAGCTTTGAAAATAAGTCTGGCTACACACACACACACTCACAGAAGAAAGACAAAAGACAAATTATGCAACAAAAAAAAGAAAATTCCACAAAACCAACTGAATGTTGGAAGGGTAAATTTAAAAAAAGGGATAAAAAGTTATATCCATCAGCGTAAACACTAAATGAAGCCTAACCCTTCCATAATAATTAATAATAATTATTTGTGTGATCAGAATTTGATCCATTCAGTCAAATAACATTTTGAAAGTATATCGTTAAGCTTTGAGCCAATTGTGCGCGCAGCCAACAGGAAGTGAGCCAGCTCGCTCAGTCTCCATCACGTATGAGCTCCGGGAGCAACCTCCACGGGAAGCAACGAGCCTACATCCAGCAAAGGGTCGGACCAGTCCTCTAAATACAGCCAGGTTTACTAGACACATGATGCCAAAGATAGGACTTGACCCCATTATGGTTACCAGTAAAAATGTTGTGGCTTTTGTCTAATAAACTTGACTTGCCCTTGGAAAATGTAGTCCAAATAATTTCTTCTTCTTCTTCTTCGTCTTCAATGTGTTTGTCCGCAACTTTATGAATGATCTGTCACTTAAAATGAGTTTGTGAGTTGGCATCTGCTCGAGTATGTCAAGATATTTAATCCAGCGCTTGAACCGTCTCCTCACATCTCATTTCACCTCTCAAATGAACATCTTCGGAATGACGGCAGACATGGAGTACGGTAACTAAAGGAATCCCGGCTAGTGTGTCATTGATTGACTCTAATATGTTACAGTAAATCACTTTTTTTCTCCCATCATCAATTACTCTCATTTATTTAGTGGACCATAACTCCATTTGTGAATGAAAACCTTACTCAAAAGAAAAGAAAAATTAAAGCTTGTGGGTGCAGGAGGATTGTTGGAAAAAGGAAGAAAATGAGGTGTCTAACCCAAAGTGACATTTACAAATTACCTGTTAATTTCAACTGGGTTGAGGGATGATAGGACTGAATTGCACTGACAGGAGGGTAAGCGGGTAATGAAAGGCGAGTCTGTAGTGGCTAAATGGGTAACCTGCACGTGGATGCGAAGCGGGTTGATTCCATGTGAGCACCTGAAGTGCTTTCCCGGCGTCTCCTCTGGACTGGATTCTGTCCACGCCCACCGGAGCGCCGCCCCGCCATCTACTTTTGGTCCAATTAAGCGGAGGCCGGATGATGAATAGTTACATTCAACCTTGTTATGGAGCCTGTGCTCGGGAGGATACTCGCCATGCAGACAGAGTGCGAGAGGACGTCCGGGTGTCGGAGTGCAAGGTGAAGTGGCGAGGCTTACAGCGGTGTCACCTTGCATCCGTCCTGGCTAATGTCTGCTGGGGAAAGAAAAGAAGAAAAAAATCGTCCCTCTCGGTGCCGAGAAAACAAGAGACAAAAAATCTATCCTCCCCCCCCCCCGATGCCCTGAGCAAACATTAGGGAAGAGAAAACAGTGCCAAGTGGAAAGGGGTGACATTTTGAATTGAATACCTGGATAATGGATGCGATCTCCCCGTAACCTCCATTTAGCTGGCAGAGCCGAAGCAGCACAGAATCAAGAAAGGATCCCTGAGGTCAGTGGAAACAGAGGACGTTGGTTAATGATGCCTGTGCTGCTATGAGATGCAAGGGAGAAGATAACCCCCCCCCCCCATTAGAAGTGTGTGTCCAAGAGTTTTCCTGGAATCCGGATTCAAAAACATAACCGCTATCCTGAGTTTAGCGCTGTCCACTTTATCGGCTCCTCTCATAGGCCGCTAGTTTTTCACACAGTCACACACATGTGAGAGAAAGCAAGAGAGACGAGAGGGAGATAAGGTCAATTAGGAGTGCGCGCTGATTTGCCTTACAAAAGGTCAGCCCAGGCTTCACAGCAACCCGACTGTCGGAGGATCCTGGCTGGAAAGTCCGTAACGATCTCGGCTGTGGCTGACAGAGCACCGGACCCCACCCTGACCTCTTTAGAGAGAGAGGCCGGCCCCAGCTTCTCCCTCACTCTCGTCTGACCGGAGAAAACTAATGAGTGTGAGGCTGTGGGTAAAACCTAATGGGGCTCACTAGTTTCTTTGCTCGGGGCTGACTGCTGAAAATGAACATTTAACCACAGCTCCGGTAATTGAAAAAATGACAAGCCCGTACATACAGGCCATCGGCCCACACAAACACGCTCACCCACCCACCCACGCTCAAATTATTCTGATTATTTGCCACCTCTGGATTAGAAGCGCCCCTCCACGATGTCACTTACAGCACCAACCAGCAGCGGCGTCACAATACACAGGACGAAGCGGAGATGTGGAAGTAACATCAATTAAAATGGGACCGTTAGCCTCTAGTTATGCCAGAGATGGAGTAAGTGGAGAGAGGCGCAGGCTTGATGTTACAGGGCCTTTAATGTGTGGGAGAAGGCTGCACAGTAACAAGCAAACGCTCTATGAGGAGCAACCGTCTCAGGAACAACAAAAAGAAGAAAGGGGGAGGAAAGAAAACATGGACACATGGCTCTCTTTGGGAGAAAATAAATAAATCCACTCAAAATGTGAGAATTTCAGAGCTTAACTTTGCTCACAGCTCCACCTGCTTGTCATTTATTGACACTGACACTTGTGTCTGGAGATTGACTGTGAATGCCGTGTGGTGCCTGAATAATGTGACCTTTGATCCCCGAGAGGAAAAAAACATTGTGCAGAAGCAGATGCGTCTTTGTCTGAGCCTCAAAACAGGTCGAAGACAGATTTGAGTCCATAGGAGTAGCTTTGATGACAAAGTGGAGTTTGTGTGTCTTTCTAGAAATTTTGTATAAAAAAAGACTTGCTCAATGCAACATCTAATAACATTATTAAATGGAACCTGGAGATTACGATCTCAGATTAATTAGTTGAAGGGATCAAATCACTATTAGGTGAATATATATTTTTTACCTAAAATGTGCTTGTAGATACATTCAGAGGAATTGCTTAAGGTAGGGAAGCACTACTCGCAAGTAGAAGCTATGTATTTTGAATTATAAATAATTTCATTTTGTTTCATCTAAAGGGGACAATGTCTCTGTGCTTACATTAATTCTTAGTTTAGCATGTGTTCGTACATGATTTACATGCCAATCGTGGTCCAATATGCTGTGTAGATGCTGCATTAAAACGCTGAGGACTTTTCCCAATAGAAAAGGTTTTTGCACCGCGTGATTGGCTTTGGTCAAAGTTTGCTCAACTGATGGATCGTCCAATCACCACCTCATATAGCAGTTATTTTTTAAAAGAACCTGTCCGCTCTTCATAAGATGACCAATCGCAGCATTGGGTCCAGTGGCGGCCTGTTCCGCGCCACAGACTGCCACGCCATCGTTTCACGTCCTCTTCCTCTTCAGGGTGTGGTTGTGGATTGGAGCGAGTCCTGGTTACATATTTAGTAGTAGTGATGCCCGCTACCTGGAGAATGCCAGAATGCTTTTTCTTTTTAATGACTGGCTGATTGAATACAGATGTAATGTTTTTTTGTATTATTACTAAATAAAACCAGTGCCGGTGGATGCAGCTGTAGGCCCTTGATACATATTTTGGATGTTTTCTCTCCCATTGACTTTGACTCCTACAAGACTAAAACTTCAACCTGTCTCTTGGATCCTATTCCGACTAGGCTGCTTAAAGAAGTAGCATGTTTTTACTGTATATTATTAAACTCTTTGTTGACAGGAAATGTACAACAGCCCTTCAAGGTAGCTGTAATTAAACTGCTTCTTAAGAAACCCACTCTGGATACAGAGGTGTTAGTCAACTATAGACCTTTCAATAACATCTATTCATCTCGAAGATCCTTGAGAAAACAGTCAAAAGTCCGTTGTGTGACATTGGTTAATACAGGTATTTTAAGTCAGGATTTAGATCTTGTTGGACCCATTGCATCTAGAACATTTGGCTGGTATAAAAGGAACTGCACTCAGCTGGTTGAAGTCGTATTTATCAGATTGAAGAAGAAGAACCTACCCTTTATTGATCCTCTTGGAGAAATGATTCTCTGCATATTACGCATCCCACACAGTGGGAGCGGTGTGCTGCCAGTAAAGGCTCCCGGGTAGCAGATAGAGGTTTGGGTGTCTTGCTCGGGGACACTTTGACATGGAACATGGAGTAGCCGGGGGTTCCAGTCGCCAACCCTGCGGTTCCCGGCGCACCCACTCTACTCCATGTCACAACTGTCGGCAAACATTGATCCAAGTTTGTGTTTGTAAACGGTGAAACCTCGATGACCACCATGAACTTTCTTTGTATGCAGACGATACTCAATTGTATCTATCGATCAAGCCAGACGAGTACTACCATATTGCCTTACTAGAGAGCTTTGCTTCATAAATGCTGGGTAACTTGTGGTTCCTAGAGTCTTAAAAGGGTAGGATGAGAGCCAGAAGCATTAGTTATCAAGACCTCTGTGGAACCAGCGTCCACTTTCAATCCGGGGGGGCAGACAGTCAGCTCGTTTAAGATCTTCCTCTTAGATAAGGCTTATGAATCGGGCTGGCTCGGGTTAGCCCGGACGAGCCCTTAGATGAGCCGCTATAGGCCTAGACTGCACTGAGGTCCTCTCTCCTCGGTCTCCTTTTTTAAGAATTCACATCTCATTAAATTACTAATTCAGCTTCTTTCCCCAAATTTTTTGTGCTTTTTTGGATCTACAGACCCTGGTGCTGCCTCCTGACACCTACCGTTGCTTTAATCATTATCGTTAGTCACATCACTAGAACTGTCATCATAAACCGACATTACTGACTTGGCCTCTTTTGTGTTTCTGTGGATGTTTACACCTGATAGTGGTTAAATTGGATGGTGGTTGCATCTGATGGTGGTTATATCTGGAAAGTGGTTGTTACAGCAGTGGTCCTGCCTTACACCTGGCTTACTACTTTAATATTTGTATCAATTCTGTCATATGCATTGAACGTATATTTTACATTGTTCATCCTATACAAATTACATCTAATGCATTCAGACCATCCCGGGAGGGTTCTCCAAGGTTTCTTTATCCTCACTGTGGAAGATGTTGTATGTGGGAAGGTGGGTATTTTCCTGTGCCGATGGTAGAATATATAATTAACAATTACCCTATCTAGCAGTTAATATTGATGATCCGGAACTGGATAATTTCTAAAAACCTCTTTTTAATATGGAGATGTGTCATCGAATGCATTTCAATTGTTACTTTGTGTGTGCTTTAAATTGTTGTGGACCACAAGAACCCCTGGAGAGCCTCAGGAGGTGGTGCTGATTCCAAATGTATAACATAAGACTGATTAAAGCCAGATTATTATCTCAGGCACTAACCAGATTGAACACAAGCACTGAAACCGTGATCCATCATAATAGTTGAGCATTATCTTAAATGTCCAATGGCTATTCCATTTATGAATGTTATGCTTGATGGATGACGGCAATTAACAAAATGCAATCTCCAAAGAGTTCTCAGAATCACTGCTCACACACACATTTTAACATATGCCCATCGAAAAGGGCTAAACCCTGCTCAGTGTGCTGCTTGAGTAGATTCATTTGAATACAGCAGTTCAAGTTTAAAGGGAAATATTCTGCTTTCCGAGTCATTTTTGAAATATTATCTGAACAAGATGCAATTATCAGCAGTTAATGGAGCAGCTTCGCATTTTAAACCTCGTTCCAACCAACACGTTCTCTCTGAATCAAAGAGGTTTGTGTCCCCTCCGCATATATATATGGCCTGTGTGTGCCGTGTGGGTGTCCCACTGACCGGTCAACCCGGGAGATACAGGCTTCACACACTCAACTTACAAACACAGTACCGTATTTTCGCGACTATAAGGCGCACTTAAAATCCTTTTTTTTCTAAAAAAACGGCGCGTGCGCCTTGTAATCCGGAGCGCCGTATATATGGCTCAATTGGTTGATTCATACTGGTTAACGAGGATCCATTGGAGGGAAAATCTGGTGCCAGCAGCCGCGGTAATTCCAGCTCCAACAGCGTATTGTAACGGACTGTGTTTTCATGTTCTGGAGCGGCATTGCACTTTACAGAGTTTTGGGATGTTCAGTGAAGGGCGCACAATGTGACGTCACTCATCTTAGTGCCACCTATGGGGACGCGGGAATTGTTGTTGTTTTGGAGAGCGATGGTGTGTTTTTGTTCGGCGTAGGCTACGGCCGACAGTAGCCTGTTTCTCGACAATAAAACCAGAAGATAAGCACATTGTCCAGAGATTCATTAGCGAGAGTCGCTACAGTACATTAAAGCTCGTAGTTGGATGTCGGGATCGCGCTGACGGTCCGCCGCGAGGCGCCACCGTCTGTTCCAGCGCTGCCTCTCGGTGCAAGATGCACCAAAGCATTTGCCAAGAATGTTTTCATTAATCAAGAACGACAGTTGGAGGTTCAGAGATATTGTTAATATCCACATTAACGTTTGAACAACGTTACCATGGGAGTGAAGAGTTTTCAGAAAGCTTAATAACGTTTGATTTAGCACAGCCCGATCTAGTGGATACATAACGCAGCCCCAGTCAAACGTTTTACTGCAGTTACTTCTATGCGCCTTGTGATCCGGTGCGCTCTATATATGAAAATAGTTCTAAAATTGGCGATTTATTGAAGGTGCGCCTTGTAATTCAGTGCGCCGTATAGTCGCGAAAATACGGTAAATGGAAGGATTGTGTTGCTATTATATATTATATTTAATTGTTCTGTAACATATACATTTATATAGCTTTAGAAGTTAAGGAGAGTTTAAATATTGTCTGGTGTGACTGAACAAATCATGGGAAACGCTGTCAGCCGCACATTGTTGTTGGATGGCAACATCAAATTAAGCTTCCGTCTGCATGAATGGAGTGAAACAAAATGGCCGTTCTCTGCAATTATCAGGAGGCCGTAGCCTGAAGCTGTGAATCAACATCAAATGTCCAGACATAACAATGCAACAAGTGGTTGGTCAAACACTAGCTGCGCAGTGAAAACAGTTACTGCTTGGACTCCAATTACAAATAATTATTGCAGCTGTGACAGCAGCTACTGAATACAAAGCTGCTTCTTTTTCTCATGTCCCCAAATTACTATTGATCATCTAAAATAATTACCATGATTACTTTTACCTCCAAATGATTTTCATTCAGTTCCAAGAACACTGTGTGAGCCGTTATTCAAGATGCAAGATATATGGAAAAAGACATTAAGATGAATTGAATGCTTTTCTATCGGCCCTCTAACAGTTGGAAGTTCACAGCGTGCAGCACATCAAGCCACAGTCCCATCAGCAGCTTTAAAAGGCTGATGGGGGATTCCCAATGTGAGGGGCTGCGTGCTGCATAGTTTCGACGCGCAGGCTGTCGGTCTGTAACTCAGACGCGGCATGCAGAGGACTATGGGGCGCCGTTTGTAAAATGTTGCACGTTCTAAAATCCTGCGCAGTTTTCGTACATTTAGCGTTATCATATGAATAAAAAAAGCAGGACAATATTCACATGTCACTTTTTCAAACATTTAGAGACAAAATCATGTAAATACATGCAACAACTTTTCCAAGTACAATGTTTGGCAGTAACAAAAAGTTGTTAAATAATATAAATATTAAATGTAAATATAAGTGTTAAATGTAAATCTAAATGTTAAATCTATATCTAAATGTTAAATCTATATCTAAATGTTAAATCTAAATATTAAATCTAAATCTAAATGTTAAATCTAAATCTAAATGTTAAATCTATATCTAAATGTTAAATCTATATCTAAATGTTAAATCTATATCTAAATGTTAAATCTAAATCTAAATGTTAAATCTAAATCTAAATGTTAAATCTATATCTAAATGTTAAATCTATATCTAAATGTTAAATCTAAATCTAAATGTTAAATCTATATCTAAATGTTAAATCTAAATCTAAATCTAAATGTTGAGTTGACATGTTAGACTCGAGGATCGAACATTCCCATATTTACGGTAATTGTGTTCCCGTTGTGTAACAACGCATGGAGAAAGCGCGGTATTTTAGTCACTTCATGCTGCAAGGCAAGATGGCCAGTCCTGAACTAGCCCTTGTCATAGAGCGAGCTGTTGCAGCTGGCGTTAGGGCGGCCCTCCAAGACCGACCGACGCCTACACCAGGAACAAGTCTCGTCGCAACAGACACCACATCATTGCCGTCGGTAAGTTCGTAAATACGGTTGTTTTTTAAGGGGGAAGGGTAGCTAGCAAGCTAACTATGCTAGCTAGCTAATTCTCCAATTAGCCATGTTGAAGCCTACAAAGCTACCACAGGGATTAATGGCAGGTCTTGACATTAGCACCCGCCAAATGCAGATACATTTCGGCTGCGGCGGGTAAAGCGGTCGCTCCCGTTAGCCACTTTGATGGGTGGAATTCTATATATCTCCGTGTACTTGTTATACGGACTGTCTCGTGTTCAGTGTGTTACGTCTAAGATATTATGTCCCTTAAAATGCTGCCGTAGGGGAAAACGGGTGGTTATAGGCAAAAGGGTGTTGGTACTGTGTCATGAGTGCATCCTCCACCAGCCCAGAATGCTCTGTTACTTTGGTGGCAGCGATGGTTCATGTGCACCGACTACGGCCCGCCTCGACTAAGTGACGCGTCGGCATCTATGCGCCTCCTCGGTTTAGCTTAGCTCTTTCAGATTAGCTAGTAGGCTGAATCCACTTCTGAGAGCTATGCGCCGCCGGAACCAGGCGTAGAGATGAAGACCCGTTTAACAGCTCATGGCTATTCGGCAGATGGTCGGCCAGCTGAGATCCATATTGACCTGCCTGCGCCGTTTTCTAAAATAATAAACTCATTGTAGGGTTGTCAAGCCTCACGCATTATCCGTGAGACACACGCATTTCAACCACCTCACACGCCACACTTTGATAAGGACACGCCAAACAAGTTGTCCTGCTAACGTTGATGCTGCGCACGTATCATTTTCCCCTCGGCGTACGCTCGTTACTAGGCAACATACAGCGCGAACACACGTGTCCGGTGGATGCTTTTGATGAAACAAGGCGCATTTAACATTTAGTGACTGTACATATACGAGTTTTTTCTTGATTTGGCTGTTGCTGATTATTTTAACGGAACTGACAACCCGGTTCATAAATTAGACCAATTAATAAAATGTATGCAATACTGCATACTAAAAATAAAAACTCTACCTAGTCAACTAATGACGTGCCTGTGTCGATAGCAAATGTTATTATTTGGAGCACTGCATTAATGTGATGTTTTAATTTCTTTAGGTATCAGCAGTGATTTCATCACCAAGTACAGCGACCACATCACAGAGATCGGTAGGTTTTGAATTCATGAGAGACCTGGTACCAAGCCTGTTATGTTGTTATCAAAACCTTTTGGCTGCGGGGCAGCCCCGATTATAGTAAACCTGTGATTGACCACCATAAATAACTACATGGTAAAAACTAGAGCTGCAACTAACGATTATTTTAATAATCGATTCATCTGTCGATTATTTGTTCGATTAATCGATGAATCGGATAAAAAAATAAAAAATGTAAAAACATTCATTTCCAACCCTTTATTGAAAAATAGAACTGACTGTGCACTTTCTAAATATGTTTTGCACTAACAGATTGCTCCTTGAACATCCCTAAGTAAGCAAATAAAATGGACTAACACAAAAAACATACACACATTGCATGATGTATACTTTACAGCCGCCAAATTAAATATATTAGGCACAAAATCATGAATCATTGCCGTGGTGCTCCCGTACCAGGCCATGTCGCTTTTGCATATCTTACAATCAGACATGTCAACCCTCCCGAATTTCAAAGCCCCTCACGAAAATATCCCGGACCGACCTTTCTCCTGATTTCCACCCGGACAACAATATTGCTGCACCACCCGTCACTGGGCGCGCTGTTTCAGACCGAACAATAATAAAGGTTACACCTTGAAGTCGAGCGCGGCGATTAGAACGTGAAACTACTGGCGCTGCAAAGACAACCGCAGCACCCCCCCCCCCCCCCCCCCCCCCCCCCCGTTGCCGCTAGGACCCGCACCCCCCATTTCAGTGTGAAATACCTGGGAGGATTTAGGTCGCATTGGTTTCTCTGCCTCCGCATGTTTCAGAACAGTATTACGGGTCTCTCCGATGGTCTTTCCTTTACCTCAGCTCTGCTCTTTTTTATTTATTTTTCTTAGCAACGCTCTGCTGCGCGAGCGCTCAACTTTTTTTTCCTCAGCTCTGCGCGCGCAACTTTCTTTTAATACTCAAACATAATAGTCGCGCGACACAACGAATCGATAATGAAATTCGTTGCCAACGCTTTTAATAATCAATTTTAATCGATTTCATCGATTCGTTGTTGCAGCCCTAGTAAAAACCATAAAATTACTGGCCATGGACAAACAACTGACGTGTCATGACATGGATTAGATGTCCCCAGTATCCTGGCAGTAGATACTCAACAAGGTGGTCAAGGTTTCTGTTGACGCCACCGATAACTGAACTTAGGTATAAGAACTGCCTCGTTCTGTTAGGGGGCAAGGAGGTTCTTGACAGTCTGCAGAGCACGTAGCTGTTGTGACCTTTCCTCCCTTGCAAGGAAATAAACAGAGAAAGACATATTTGACTCAGAGCCTTTGTTTCTTACTTTACGATTATCTGTGCAAAATCTTCCACCACAACTTTCTGCAATGCATGTTAAGAGATGCTGAAGAGGTTAGGGCATTGACCCTGTTGTGATTTCACATATTTAAAATTGTTCACTCTTAACACAGGTACCTCTTACATCTTTTCCCCAACGAAGTGGTGCAAGACCGGGGTTAATAAGACGAAGACCTTACAAAACATTCACAAAGGACATTGTGTGTTTGCCTTGGTCGACAAACACAATCTTCTCCATACCAAGAGGAGACACCAGAACGAAATTAGCGGAAGATGGCCTCATTGGCAAAATATCATTTTCATCCGAGTGGTCTGAAGTCCAATTAAAATTGGAAATAACAGCCATCTTTAGAGCCACGTTCGGATTGTCGGAGAACCAGGAATTCCCATTTGAATATTTATGCACCATAAAGGGATGTAAAAAACTGATGAAACCCAAGGTCACCAACTCTTTTCCATGGGGAGGAAAAGAAGTTGCGTCCATCTGCTCAAACACATGCCTGTACATTTTAGCAGGAATGCAGAGACCTGCCGAGGTAAACATTTTTCTCTTCCAATCTTTTGTATAGTTATTATTCTTTTTGATTTACATAAATATGTAATATAAGAGGTATTACAGTTTATATTCAGGTATGTCCCTGCTATATTCTAAGATATTAGGCCCACACAGTGTGTCAATGTTTGCATGAAGTGAAATAAATCTGATTATTAAAAATAAAAAACATATGAAATAACTTTTTTGGCTAATGGTAAACAACCCTCTTTCTGCTCAGGAGGAATTTATAGCAGTGTCTGATGACAGTGACTTTGAAGATCCTGCACCACGGAGAAGGAGAGGTTGGTCAATGTTTTTGTGCTATTACAAGAAGTGAGACTTGTATCTGAAGGGAGACTAAGTGTTTTTTATCATTCAGTGACTCGGGGAGAGGCATTGTGTACATCCCTGATGGAAACTCAAGGAAGAGATCAGCAGGCAGAGTCCAGAGCCCATACAGATCAGCAGGCAGAGTCCAGATCCCATACAGAGTCCAGATCCCATACAGATCAGCAGGCAGAGTCCAGATCCCATACAGATCAGCAGGCAGAGTCCAGATCCCATACAGAGTCCAGATCCCATACAGATCAGCAGGCAGAGTCCAGATCCCAGGCAGATCAGCAGGCAGAGTCCAGAGCTCAGGCAGAGTGGGGAAGGGAAGGACAGACTGGAAGGCTGGATGCACATGTGATCCCTAATCACTTTGCAGATTTTTTGTACGGTACTTTTTTGTGTTCAATAAAATGTTGCAGTGATATGTATATGTCTGCATGTTCACTATATAATAATATTGCCTTTACAAATATATTATCTAGTATTTAATCTACGAAATTACACTGCATGTTAAACATGTTTTTTTTTCCAGTAGTTCAATAATTGTTTCAATTATTTCCCACTATTTAACAATGCACCTGTTTCAGCCCTGTGGATTATGAGGAAGATGAAGCTGTGGATGAGGCCATAAGACGCAGTCTTTTGGAAGAGTCGGTCTTGCTTGATTCAAGGTATATTTTTCATAAAAAAATGTCTTGTATTATATGCAGTGCTGTTGAATTATCTTTAAACAATACTATCCAAACTATTATTCATATTTTCCTGTCTAGTTATTCCATTTATGTAGTAAATCACATTGAACGTGCCTCTATAATAATTAACACCGTATTTCTATCCAAAGTACTATGTATTTAGTTTAATTGTGCAACACAGATTTTCTAAATGGATTAAGTACACAAGGCTATAAAACACTGTGACAAATATCCTATTTATATTCAGTTTGTTTTGGTTTCAAGGTCTTCAGAAGTTTTGACCAGAGAAGAGATAACTGGAATTCTGAAAGCACATGCCGAAATGGTTGTTACCCCAACGCCGAGACCAATCTTCATAAGCCGGAGTAATGTTTGGACCACTGCCTTTCGGCAATTCAACAGACCCAGATTTTCAGAGAGCTCTGGAATGCTTTATGTCACGTTTGCAAGTGATGAAATGGAGGAAGATGCTGAAGATTTGGGAGGGCCACGACGAGAGTTCTTTCGTTTGCTTGTGAGGGCTATCTTCCAAGGCAGTGGAGCATTTGAAGGTAAAATATCCGTGTCTAGGAAATCCTTATTTTGTGTAGATTGTAATTCCACTCACCATACCTAAAGTTTCCAGTTCCTGCATTTGAGAAATATTCCCACAGTTTGACGTTGCCACACGATTGAGATGGTGTTTCTTGAGGACTTTACAGGATTTTTCACTGTACGTGTGTGGTTTTACACACACATACAGTGCATTGAGGATTTGCCAAAAGGCCACCAACGTTTGTGAAACCTCACCAATAGTTTCCACTAAATCCTACGCACTGCAGCTTTAAGATTTTAGTTTCCTACACCTTTACTCCAATTCCAGCCACTGAATTGTGGGGGCAATGTGTGAACAGTGGTGGCCACTGACACTAGTTAATATATTCCTCCGATGCTTGTTTGAACTTGAACAGTCTTTAAAATGTTTTTAAAGTAGCATGCATGCCAGTTGACCTGGTGAGCTGATTTTGTTGTATAATGCTGTTATGTTTGTTTTTCTTTTCCTCAGAGTCTCCCAACGGGTTTACTCCAAAGCTGAACATAGCTCATGTGCAAAACGGAGTGTACAGAACCATTGGAAAGATGATGTCTACCATAATAGTCCAAGGTGGTGAACCACCAGCATTCCTTGCACCACATGTAGTGGACTACATTGTGACTGAAGATATCCTGCAAGTACGTGTCACTCCTGATGACATAGCTGACGCGGAGTTAAGGGATTCTCTGAAGAAGGTATTAGTATAAAACCAATTATGCTTTAATATGCATGGGATACAGATTCAACTGTTGTCTGTTTCTTGGAATGTCCATGGTAATGTGGGCCTTATCTTGTTTCCTGAGTTTGCTGTTACATGAAAAGGTAATTTCTAAAGTTTTTTTAAATAGTAAATTCTGCAATTGATCTCATCTTCAGGTCAAACAAGCAAGCACAGTGGATGAGCTAGAGGAAGCGCTGGACTGCTGTGACACATGGAGATTTCAGATTGAGGGTCTTCCAAACCCAGTCACCATGGACAGAAGAAATGAATTTATTAGGAATGCAACATTGTATCATGTCATCTTGCATCAACAAAGTTGCTTCAATCAACTGATGGATGGTCTATCCTACTATGGAGTAAGTGAAAGTAATGTATTACTTATGGGACAAACATCAACCATGGTGTACACAACAGCTAGTTCTGCAACAAAAACTATTCCCATGGTTCCTTTCTTCCCCCCGAAAGGTACTTCCACTTCTGAGGGAACATCGTAGCATGAGAATCTTTCTTGACATGCCTGAGAAGAGAGATGAGGTCACAGCAGAAGTTCTTGCTTGCCTCTTAAAGCCAAGCTACTCTGTCCTGGGCAGCGACAAAAGGCCAAAAGAGGAGCTCATGGTTGTAAAGTTCAGAGAATTTCTCCAGTGTGTGGAGAGTAAGTGGGCACATGCACTCTTCACTTCATGCCACTTGTGTCTGTAGAGACCGTGTGCTAATTATTTTGAAGCTGCAATAATGTTGTTCTCATATGTGGGTTGTTTTGTTTTCTTAAGATAAAGAGCTTGGTGAAATCCTTGGGGCCAGAACACTGACTGAAGAAGAGAAGGACTTCGTTCAGAACTTGGGCCTCGGTCACATCCTGGCTTTTGCAACAGGGAGCAGCAAAATTCCAGCTGTTGGATTCCAGCCAAATCCCAAAATCGTCTTCATTCATGACGAGATTAAGCGTCATCCGGTTGCGCACACCTGCTCAAATGAGCTTCTCATATTTGTCAATGCCAAAAACATGGCTGATGATGATGAATTTGAGTACTGCTTTGTGGTGGCCCTGATGAATGGAGCCTTGTTTAGCACCATTTAAGGACACTTGTAGTGACGGCACATTGTCACACATGGTTTAAGTGTGTTTCGACTACTGACCTGTCAACTGCATTGTATATTTATGTTCCAGTGGCTATAGTTAACTTTACAATGTTTAGGATAACCTACAAATGTTGCTGTGATGGTTTTGTAGGATATGATCCAAATAAAGACTAGATGTGAGCAGAAACTTTTTTTTTTATTAAGGTTACACTCAAAGTATCTGAAAAATAATGATTCCAAAAAGGGTTAAATTAATTCAAAATTCCATCAAGAGAAGGAAAAACAAAACAAATCAAAACTTATCCCACATGGGCACTTAACAGACTTTAGATGACGACCAGACAGAGAACACATGACACAACTTCAATACCCGAGGGGAACCAAACAAGTAACAGTAGAAAATAAGCAGACTGATCATAATGAAGAGCAAATATATCTGTTTCATTGTCCAAGTCTAGCACATTCATTGACTCCAGTTCATAAAAAATGGGTGAGTAGACATGACTGCAATTATTATTTAAGTCCCTGTTAAAACGTTCAATGCGCTGGTTATGTACAGAGCTTCCTGTTAAAACAGATTCTTCTCCTCTGCTTTCCCGCATATCCTCCCAAACAAGAACATTCTCTCCCCCCAAGTCAGTTCTGATATGCAGAGGTCTGCCAAACTGTCTTATTGCTGTAGTGAAAAGCTGTTTAACGGTTTCAGACCGATTGTTGTTAGAGCACTGGAGAAACATGAGCATCCTACTGTAGCCGTCCATTGCACCATGTACAACTAATTTCCATCTTATCAGTTTATGGTTACCATCCAGGTGCCAGATAAAATTTGGACATGGCACAGAATAAACACGCCTGGATATCGTTGTTCTCCGCCTGGACTCAACACCCCCAGAATCAACCCTTTTAATTGACTCTCTTAACCTCTTTCTTTGCACCACAATGTCCCTTGAACGCATATGTCCATTAAGCATGACCTCTCCCACATGAGGATGTTCTGCTTTAATCTGAGATACTGCAGAATCTAATTCCTCATCACTAAATTGTACAAACTTTGTTCTTGAGATGTTGTGCTCCCTCATAAGTTTGTACAGGGTTGGTCTGGAAATGCAGAGGATGGAAGCAACTTCTGTCAGTGTGGTCTTTAATGACAGCACATTTTCGATATCTTGTTTGGAAATGTAGCTCTGCTGTCCAAGGTTACCATCCTGGAAGAACAGCAAAGTGGATACTTGAAACATAATACAGCTTTGAATTACAGTCATTCACTTTTTACTTAAGATACCAAAAGATTTAAGTTCCAACAACCGTGTTTAAACAATTTCAATTGTGACTGAACAGAAACAAACATTCTCTATCTAACTTGAAAAATTAACTTAATGTATATGGGCAATTGACTCTTGCAAATGTATGAATGCAACATTTCCGACAAGATATGACCTAGATAATTCATAGATTTGCAATTGCAGCTACATACTACTCAATGGTACCCGCAGGACCTCGTTTGAAAACGACTAAAAAACACGCTTACAAAAAATGACAGGTCTTGAATTTGGTGAAAAGATGGAGGAGGTTTTGATAACAACATAACAGGCTTGGTACCAGGTCTCTCATGAATTCAAAACCTACCGATCTCTGTGATGTGGTCGCTGTACTTGGTGATGAAATCACTGCTGATACCTAAAGAAATTAAAACATCACATTAATGCAGTGCTCCAAATAATAACATTTGCTATCGACACAGGCACGTCATTAGTTGACTAGGTAGAGTTTTTATTTTTAGTATGCAGTATTGCATACATTTTATTAATTGGTCTAATTTATGAACCGGGTTGTCAGTTCCGTTAAAATAATCAGCAACAGCCAAATCAAGAAAAAACTCGTATATGTACAGTCACTAAATGTTAAATGCGCCTTGTTTCATCAAAAGCATCCACCGGACACGTGTGTTCGCGCTGTATGTTGCCTAGTAACGAGCGTACGCCGAGGGGAAAATGATACGTGCGCAGCATCAACGTTAGCAGGACAACTTGTTTGGCGTGTCCTTATCAAAGTGTGGCGTGTGAGGTGGTTGAAATGCGTGTGTCTCACGGATAATGCGTGAGGCTTGACAACCCTACAATGAGTTTATTATTTTAGAAAACGGCGCAGGCAGGTCAATATGGATCTCAGCTGGCCGACCATCTGCCGAATAGCCATGAGCTGTTAAACGGGTCTTCATCTCTACGCCTGGTTCCGGCGGCGCATAGCTCTCAGAAGTGGATTCAGCCTACTAGCTAATCTGAAAGAGCTAAGCTAAACCGAGGAGGCGCATAGATGCCGACGCGTCACTTAGTCGAGGCGGGCCGTAGTCGGTGCACATGAACCATCGCTGCCACCAAAGTAACAGAGCATTCTGGGCTGGTGGAGGATGCACTCATGACACAGTACCAACACCCTTTTGCCTATAACCACCCGTTTTCCCCTACGGCAGCATTTTAAGGGACATAATATCTTAGACGTAACACACTGAACACGAGACAGTCCGTATAACAAGTACACGGAGATATATAGAATTCCACCCATCAAAGTGGCTAACGGGAGCGACCGCTTTACCCGCCGCAGCCGAAATGTATCTGCATTTGGCGGGTGCTAATGTCAAGACCTGCCATTAATCCCTGTGGTAGCTTTGTAGGCTTCAACATGGCTAATTGGAGAATTAGCTAGCTAGCATAGTTAGCTTGCTAGCTACCCTTCCCCCTTAAAAAACAACCGTATTTACGAACTTACCGACGGCAATGATGTGGTGTCTGTTGCGACGAGACTTGTTCCTGGTGTAGGCGTCGGTCGGTCTTGGAGGGCCGCCCTAACGCCAGCTGCAACAGCTCGCTCTATGACAAGGGCTAGTTCAGGACTGGCCATCTTGCCTTGCAGCATGAAGTGACTAAAATACCGCGCTTTCTCCATGCGTTGTTACACAACGGGAACACAATTACCGTAAATATGGGAATGTTCGATCCTCGAGTCTAACATGTCAACTCAACATTTAGATTTAGATTTAGATTTAACATTTAGATATAGATTTAACATTTAGATTTAGATTTAACATTTAGATATAGATTTAACATTTAGATATAGATTTAACATTTAGATTTAGATTTAACATTTAGATTTAGATTTAACATTTAGATATAGATTTAACATTTAGATATAGATTTAACATTTAGATATAGATTTAACATTTAGATTTAGATTTAACATTTAGATTTAATATTTAGATTTAACATTTAGATATAGATTTAACATTTAGATATAGATTTAACATTTAGATTTACATTTAACACTTATATTTACATTTAATATTTATATTATTTAACAACTTTTTGTTACTGCCAAACATTGTACTTGGAAAAGTTGTTGCATGTATTTACATGATTTTGTCTCTAAATGTTTGAAAAAGTGACATGTGAATATTGTCCTGCTTTTTTTATTCATATGATAACGCTAAATGTACGAAAACTGCGCAGGATTTTAGAACGTGCAACATTTTACAAACGGCGCCCCATAGAGGACATCATGGATTTGTAGGACACGTTTTTTGGTTTTCACTCACACCAACTATATCGCATTCAGATGTCCCCCATCAGCAGCAAAGAGGGAAGATGTGTTCTCTTCTATCCAAAAACATCTGGACCAAACTTTAAAAAGAAAGCATAGGACTCAAGGCATAGATTCTGACCTTTGTTCTAGAGTCAATTAATCCACATTCAATGTTTCCAGCTTTTAGCTTGGGTTGTTTTGCGAGCGTTTTGCACTCGCAAGGTTGAATAAATAAAACAAGATGTCATATTTAGCAGCCTAAATGAGAAAATCAAGACAAATAATGACATTTTTTTCTGTTTCATTAAAATCCATTTTTTTCTTTGTAAATTGATGCTTAACAGCAACCTTGAAAACAATCTCATTACTTACAGAAAATAACACTTTCCCTTGCAACAGATGTATGAGTACAAGAGGTTAGAAATCTCATCTATGACGCACAGAGTATAAAGCTTGTTGCTCCTAACGACAGATTTTAGTTTAGTCTTCCTTTGAGCAACACTCGCAATGAGTCGTCTATGCTTTGGCCTTTAAATCTGGTATAGAAACACACAGAGATGCATGCAAATGTTCGGGGGACTTACAATTCGACAAAATAACAGGGTTTCTATAATGAGATTGTTGTTTTGCAGGTCCATTTTTAATATGTATGTGTATATATGTATTCTGTATATTATACTGAATTGCCTTTAAGGGTGACAAAAATGGGATAGTCAAAGTGTTATTTACTGCTTCTTTTTGTGTTTGAATAAATGTTATAGTTAACTGCAAAGTAATAATGTGTTTTTGATTAGTTGTTTTGCATTCAATCATACTGTGATGTTGACTGAAATTGATTGGAATGCTCTACCTAGAAAATGCGCACCAGCAGCCACTGCCTTCCAGTATTGCCCCCACACTATAAACACACACCCACTTGGTCAGACCCTCTTGCTTGGCCCCTGTGGGGTCTTCGTTGCCACAGGAATTGATGCTGCTGCCCTGACCGCCTGTTGTAATGAGGGAGGGGCTCTGTACATTCATTGCAGGCTTACAACCTCCAAAATATTTTTAGATTTTCTTTAAAGGAATGCTTCAGAGATGACGAGGGGTCAAGTAATTGGATGTTAGGCCTGCAACACAGTTTCTAACGATGCATTCAAATGCTTTTTCAAAGGTGCGTTTGCTCCTCCTTCCATTGCTGCTCTGGTGGAGTGCGCTCCTCACTCAGAACTGTCGGGGAGCCACTCATCCGTACAACCAACCTTTTTGGGTCAAAATCACACATAAAAATGTATTTTCCACTGCGAAGGGGAGAGAAGAGAGAACAAATATTTTTTTCCTTTGACACTTCCCAGTAATGAATATTTTGGGGGAGAGGGAGAGTGGAGGATAATCCTTACATTGATGTGAGACCATTCTGGTTAAAGCAGGAGATGCAAGTCGACTTTCAGATGTACCCTCTGGCTCCTGGAGCCGGTGAGGAAGAAGACACTAACAAGTTCATGCAATATTAATGATGTGTTGAGATGTGGGACATGCAAGGCAAACCGGCCACTGTGTATGCAGGAAAATGATACCTTACTCGATCATGAAGACCTGCATTTGTGAGGCTAATTAATGGTTACAAAGAGAAAAAAGGGCCACAACTTAGTGTTGCAATTTATTTTGGATACCACCTGTGGATATTATCCGACTTGACCTGAACCCACGAGAAAATGCCTAACCACTTAAAAGTGGGCCTGCACTGTCAGTTCAAAACGTTATACTTACAATTTCATGCAACTAGGTAAGAAACCTTTCACTTACCCTACACATATATAAAATAGGGCTCTAAACATAAACATGTTAATCTATGCGATAAAAGTGGCAAATTAATGCAAGAAAATATTTTAACATAGTTAGCGTACCTTTGTTTGACCGCGGTACAATACTCGGCTAGCTGCAGTCAATAACACTGGAGAAAGCAAGACGGTGGCTCAAGATGGAGACAGCTTTTTGTTTGGGAAGTAAAACAAACAGAAGTGTGACATACAGCGGAGAACTGTGCAGAGGAATTCCTCCATGAGTCAAACAGAAGCGGGCGAGTGGCCAACAGACCACTTAAAGCACTGCTAGGCTAAGCTATCCGCTAGGCTATGCTAGCTGCTAGGCTACTTCCATCTCAACATCTAACACTGCACAGCACAGTCTGCAGAGGACCAACTGTGTGTCCCTAAAACACTGGTTTGAAAACGTCCCGACTAAATGTTGGGAGATTATTGCCATTGTTGGCACTTCTTAAAATAATTTGTTGCATTAATCTCAGCCCCATTGATCGCAAAGATTAAAGAAAATCAAAGAAATGTGACACACACACACACACACACACACACACACGCACACGCACACGCACACGCACACACACACACACACACACACACACACACACACACACACACACACACACACACACACACACACACACACACACCTACCTACCTACCTACCTACCTACCTACCTACCTACCTACCTACCTACCTACCTACCTACCTACCTTTCGGTAACCAAATAGAATCATTAATGTAACAAGGCTTAACCTTTTAGTCCCACGGTTGGTTGTAAATATAATTTGCAATGTTATTGTTAAATTAGTCTTACTTGGTCTGATCCATTCACATAACTATCATTATTCGTATAGGTTTGGATTAGTAGCTTCTTACAGAATAAGCATCCCATGTGATGAAAACCCCTTTTATTCTTGTACAGCTTTTCTTTTATTGTGCCAAATATCACAGGAATTTCCATGAAATCATCCTTAACAAGAAAAAAAACTTCTCATCACGATTGAGCATAGCTCAACAGTGATCGTGCTCGGCCTGTTTTCGACGTTACACATAATAACGGCTAACTTCATCATCATCCATCATTTTGGTGCATGGTAGACATATATAGTGCTAAATTAACCCTCTGACATGATGCATTCTAATGTGTTTAGCTAGCTACAGGCATTTCAGTGCTCGGTTGCATATTGTTGCGCCAATTGTTTCCCCCTCAGGTGGGAGGGGATGACGCACTGCGCTCAGTCTCTGTGCCAAACCACAGCATAAAGACGTCCCGTGTAGATACATTTACAACATTTGGGGACCCGACCAACATAAGGACATCAAAGTAGGTCAGCATTCGCACCAATTGGTCCATTTCCATTTGAAATTCACAGATGATTAGGATTGTATCCACCCAAAACCATAGAGCAAACCAATCTTCACTAACTCATTAATTTAATAAATCAATACCCCGAGCACGCTCTGCCACACCGATGTTGCGGCGCAAAGCTCTGCCACTCTGCTGCACGTGAGAGAAAGCGTCCCAGTGGGAGAACGGAGACCATCTGCCCCTCTGCAGGCGACTGTCCCCGGATAGAGGATGCAGTTCAGCTGAGCCAGCGAAACGGAGCAGCGGGATAAACCCTCCCGCTATGAAGCGCTGTAGCAGGCAGAGTCCTGTAATGGCCCGCTACAAGCCACCCTACAGCTGCCACTTCTCCAACCTACTGTAGTTTTCAGAGTGTACCGGTGCTACATTTCTTATTTTTTGTTTCGTTGTACTGGTCGAGTGCCACTGCTCCCAGCGTTCCGACATCAACGTCCCGGGGGTCTCACCGTGGCCATGGATTTGTCCCTGGCTTAGAAAGGCCCTGAGTGCCCCATGCTGGGAATACTACATCCTGAAGAAGCTTCACTTCCGACAATGAGGCCAACAAACTGCTTACAAATGCGAATATCCAACGATAACACTGCACACAAGACCTACAGGGGAAAATGGTATAGTATTCATTACTTGTAAAGGACCAATAACCTGAGTCAGGCATCTTAGTGAAGTTTAAAAAGTTCCATAGTTTTTAATGCACATTTCTTGAGTGAGTGCATGAGAAACAAATCCTTTTGATTTCACGTAAACCCATCTGAGCCTCACCCCTGTGCACTGCTCCAAACGCTCATCATGCAAATGCGTAGCCTTAGGTAATGCAAAGGAAAACAGCCACAGCGTATCAGACGATACAGTTCTGTAGAGTGAAGACACTACAATTAACGCCGTACTTAACAACGCTCCTGTTTCCCCCATCAAAGGCGTGAGGGCTGGGAGATAACCTTGTGCAGCTTTCATGTTTAGATACGCTGGTTGGACATGTATGTTGTTTGCCCAAGAGGAAATATTTCACCTAGCGTCTGTGTGTGATGAGAAAACGTTGCTGATAAGGAGACTTATGGCGATTTGACATGCCTCTGTTGTAGCCAAAGAAGGCTTTATCAGCAACGTGAACTGGGATAAACCTGCGCCACTTCATCATGCTAAGCAACACAAGGGTCCCAAGTAGCTGGGCAAATACATTCAAGATAACAACGACTGAAATTAATTAGGCCCGGATTAACTTAGGGGAGATAATTAAAGTTCATTGTAAACAAAGAGGGTTTTGTTTGCATTCAGCGCTGCTCACCAAATAGTTTGTGTAAGGCCTTGAAAACATGCTTAAATGCATCTCATAGCAGACACAGGCTTCTTGAACGTGTCAGCGTTGTTTGTTTTCCTCACCAACAGAACGTTGCTCTAGCTAACAACTAACTAGCTCCTTGCTGGGCGATGCGCAACCAGTAAGGTTGGTGAAATGGTGAAACACTGGAGCCGTATGACGCGGCATTGATTCAACTCACTGCACTGTTAACCAGCGCAGATATATAGGCTTTCTTCTAATGCTAAAATAAATAAACAAAGAGCAGACAGAGTGAGGTGTGTTTGTCTTGCCTGTTCTAATGGAGAGAGAAAATTACAGAAATTACAGCGTGTGGTGGCAAACACTAAAATCAAAACCGAGGGTGTAATTTAGGGCATGGCCACATTTGAGCTTTAATTCTATTACAATCATACCTGGGCAAAATATATATTGAGATGTCTTGATACAAAATTGTGCCAACTACATTAACAATAACTATAAACCTCATGAGGTCTTATTGCATGAAATACCCCAGTAAAGAGTAAAATAAAATAACAATTCAAACATTTCAATTAAGCACAGCAATATGACTTTAAATGTCCATGTCTAGTGCTGATCATATGTCAACTTGTGTATCTTTTCTTTGGAGCCCCTGGGATAAACAATTTGCAAATCCCTTATATTAGCAAACTGTGTATCTCTATTAAAAGATCCCATCAGCTAAAAGCATGTTTTTCTATCCTTGTCATGTCATATCCCACTGTTTTCTATTTGACTATTATTATCTCCAATACATCAACTGCGACATTATTCTAATATGATAGCTTTTAAAAGCTGTCACCCAGACAGCTCTGATAACCAGAAGGCCATTCTCCATCACAGAACTCATCAAATAATGTCTTGATTGTATCATAATGATATAAGCAGATGAGCGTATATTTGGCAAATGGAACATGAGTCCACAAAACAACTAAACAAATGCATATCAAGCATTAATGGAAACATCTGTGAATCATTATGCAAACTTGGGTTAATTCTTTGGAGTTGGGCTCATTAAGGAGTATTGTTAGTTTCAGTGACTGGCCCTTGTTATCATGCATTTAGGAAATGAGGCAAAGAGAAAAAGGCATAAGAGCCCAATCAATAGCTCTTCTCATTTTGCCTTAATGGCCCCGTCTTTTTTCCCCCCGCGTGGACTAAAAAGAACACAGGGGAGGTTGACGTTACAACCATACAATGTAATTTCTCTGCAGGAAAAAAAAAAAAAATCAACAACATAATAATACCTCCTATCCCCTTTCTGCATATTTCTATAACATTCTGCAAAATTGAGTATGGATTTAACATCAAAAGGTTACATTAATTTTTCAAATGAGATATTAAAGTCAATATTTCCAGCCGAGGACATTTCTATTCACGGGCTTACGTGATAGAGGCTGCATGCTCCGATGGGCTTGCTAGCGGCCATGGAGAGCCAGAAAAGTCAAACCCAAGAACTTAGATGTCAGACACGGGAAAAGACAAATAAATAAAACAATACAAATAATAACATTTACAAACATAAAGAGTAAAGGGAATACTGAGCCGTGTATTAACCCACTAAAGCAGAAGTCACTCAGGACTGAATTTTGTTATGAAAACATTTAAATGTACCTACACGACAAACTCAACAGAGGAAAGAAACTCCTGCCAAGGATATTAAACTTTATACTATATATAATAATAACACAATGTCATTTACTTTTGTATACCAGAGTACAATCCTTTCATATGAAATTTATTTAGGAGCCTATACAATTCATTTGTATTTTCATTTTACCAAACCCGTTTTTTTTAGGGATATCACTTCAAATATTCAGAATCCTTTGAATCTTTCATATTGTGGGTTTCTATTGTTATTGTTGTAGTCACTCAATCAAGCAGCACTGAATGCTGAAGGAACTTGAATTTATAGCTCCGTACGCAGGACGTCAAAGAGAGAACGCTGATTTATTTGAGTCATAAACTAAACGTTTCACTATAAATAAAGACTTTAAAAAAGGTGTCCTCGAGGCTTAAACAACGTTAAATGCACAAAAGATTGACAAAGCCTCTTTGAAAATCTGCACGGTTTATATCATCTGGTGGTCTTGTGGCGTGTTATTGGCACACTGCTACCCATCACGGCTCATTAGCGCCACCAGCTGCGCACGACATCACCCCTGCTGGTTGACCACGAGACAGAAAATAAATTACGCCAAATATCGTTTATCTGTTGAGAGATTATAACCTCCATGATTTGCAATGAGATGCTTTTGAGTCCCCTCCACGCGACATGATGGAGTACTTCAGTGTGGACGTACATACATCCTACTCTCACTGCTGTAAAAGGTTAGCCTACTGTACACAAACACTCTTGGTATTTCAGTGAACATGGCTTCAGTCTAATAAGGAATCAGTATTCTAAGTGATGACAAAGATGTTCAAAAACAACGTTTTATGTTTAACATTTATGTTCTGAAGCGGAGCTTGGCTTGCTGGCCTCGTTCTTAAATACATTTAAAGTTCCTGTTAAATGCTTCCCGAGTGTCAGGAAATTTATCGGAACCGTTCTGTCCGTTTGCAACCCTTCGTACTGCCAGTACTTCAGGACCAAAGGGCACCGGGTAGGGTCATAGAAACCATCGGATGGTAAAGGTGTTCATGACACTGTATTAGTCTGAATGACCCCTAACCTCTGGGAATTATGGAAGAACAAAAGAGCATTTGGAACAGGTTTCGATAACCACGGTTCAACCAAACCTCTTCTGTACACATATGTACAAGGCAGAGGGTGGTCAGAGACCCCCGGACCAGGTCTACACACTAAAGATACACCTTACAAGCGTAGAGCACTACGTGAGATAAGGCCCACAACATACCGTTTGTATCCAAGCTCTTCAATCTCATCCCAGCCACAGAAATGACCAGCAAACAGCTGTTCACACACTCGTCATACATCACACAACTACTTCCTTTTTAATTACTGCGGCACCATTAATGGCATACTTGCGGCTCACGATTATGACTTTCCCACAAGTGAATAAAATTCTAAAAACCGCCAGCCAGAGATGGGCCCTTGAGGGTTCGGCCTCATTTTTGGGGAGCCATCATGCCGCTGCGCGCATAAACCCTGCTGCGACCGGTTGGGACCCACTTTCCTGAACGCTGCAGATTATTATTCATTTAAACACAGAGCAAACGGGTAAAACAGAAACTGAATTCCAATGTTTTCCTGTTCTGCTATAATGCCATCATTTGATGTTTACGCAAAAGGTAAGGAAATCTTTTGATTTAATTTTTGTTTATATGAATTGTGAATAAGTCTCATGTCGAAATAAAGTGTACATTAGAATGAATGTGCAAATACTCACTCCCTAACAATAATAAATAATCCTGAAAAAAATATATTGTTATTCCAATATTGATCAGAACGATGGTGATTATCATTTGGTGCAGCCCTGAGCGGGAGCTAATCTTGTCGAGCGGAGCAGAATCGCTTCTCTTCTTCCTCCCAAATGAACAGCTGTATTTTCAATATGGCTCTAACGGGCTAATTAAGACATAATAGCTGATTCCAGCAAGAAGTGATTCAGGAGAAACTTTTTACCTCCCCTTCGCCAGCGGGGGTATTCTAGAGGGAGGAGGTCGAGGGGTGCCCCGCTCCCCAAAATCCTCCACGCCTCATCCTTCATCTGCGGCTGCTCGTCATGTCCTGTCACCGGCACAGTTACACCTGAACACTCCACTGCTGCCAAACACCTGGCTCCATCTCCCACTGTCCAAATGAAAAATAAGCATAATCGGCCTTTCTGAGTATGCAGCAAATGAGGGATTTCATGACAAATTGGCTGATGGTTTATTATGCAAAAGGGGAAGGCAGGACGGAGGCAGAGATGAGATGAAATAGAAGGAGGCTGCAGTTGGGTTTGGTACAGATTGGGGCAAGGATTTAGACTTTTCTTTGCCTACTATTAGCATGTTCCAAGTCCATATCACATACAAGTAAAAACATGCGCCGTACACTTTAGATTACTTACTCTATGCGTATACATTTGGGCCTATTGTACCAATATATGCTACATATCCACAGTAAGTCAGAAAGAAAGATCTTTCTATCAACAATGATTGTGATCAAATAAGAATCCAGCACATTGTAATGCTCCTCAGAGTGATAGTAAATAGTAAATTACCTGCCTCAATAGCTTGATGGATGTGTTGCTTGAAACTTAATTAGTATGAGGATAAGTGGGTGTTCGATAAATGTCTATCAGCCGAGTACATGTGGCATTCAAAAACATTTCAAATCGCATAGCGAAGAGAGTGAAAGAGGAGCGAAAGCAAAGGAAACTGGATGATCAAGGTCTGCAAAACCTGCGGGGAGCACAAAATAGTCAGTTCCATAAAACATTGCGAGGTGAAGGATTGTAGAGGAGCCGGCTAAGAGCTTCTTAAGAAGCTGCAGCAGCAGCCAATAATGACGGCTTTGCTTCGCCTTTGCCTCGGCTGCCTCTTTGTTTATTGATGTAAGATGAGTGAGGGGGTTCGACAGCAACTAAAGTCCCCACAAAATATCAGACACACATTTGGATCTGCAAATATATTCGGCCCATCCTTCCACCTCCTCTCTCTTCTGGCTCTTCCACCACCTCCCTGACGATCTGTTTGCAGTTTTCCCCTCTGCACCAGATCCCGTGTTTGCTTTTGCTTCACGAAGGTAAACAGTCAGCCTGAATGTTCCTTGAAGGACTACATTACGTCAACTGCGAATCACTTCTCTCACCTTCCTGCAGCCCATCTCCAACACCCTCCCAGGTACCCCACCCGGGGGGGGGGGGGATTATAAACTACAAGGGTGCAGATCTCCAGCAGGCTGGAGGGACACAAAGCATAAAGGACGGACGGCCCGTTCACACGCCGCGTACAACAGGAGCGTTCGTAGGCCAACGTAGCGCTCGCACCACGTATGGCGGAGGGTTCACACCGTGTGCTACGTGGGAAACGGCCACATGGGCTCAACGTCACCGTTTTCAGTTTCTGAGTGCCCTAACTTACAAGTTGGCTACAAAGAGAACGCAGGGCCCCCTTTGTTGTTCAGACAACAGTAACGAAGTTAAACGAAGCCTGACGCAGTAAAAGTTCTCTTGAAAGGCTAAAACACAACAACTGGAGATGAATAAATATCAACTTAAGGGCAAACAAGTGGCTTCAGTCGCAAGATGAGACATTCAAAAATAAAAGAGGAAAAGAATTGCTGACATCTAAAAGGGAATTGAATTTGCATACCACAAACTTTCATCTGCGGGATGTAAAGAAAGACGGCACCGCACGAATCACTTAATATTTAATAAATTAGAAACAGTCGCTGGAGCTAATTAGAATATGCACATTTACAAATCAGCCCTGATAGCAAAACAAATTATGAAATATAACGCTGCTCGGCCGATTACCGAGGGAACGTCAGATGATAGACAAAGCAAATGGAGTATCACTAACAACATACTGTCGGAACACATCACGCAGCTAATCCACTTAGAGGGGGGGGAGGGGGGGGCACAGAGCGGCTTTGCTTTAAAATATTGATACGCTATTCGGTAAAAGCTTTTTTTGCTTTGGTTTAACACTGGGTCTAACACTTGCTTATGGCTCATGGGTCATTAGCCCCTCATCCTGTGCCGCTCGGCCTGTGATTAAATGAAAGGCTTTGCGGCGGCACTCCGTCAGAGGAGGACCGGACCCGCTGTTTGCATTACGGGGACAAAGGCAGGCAGTGTGTAAACGGTTGTTGTGTTCATTATGAAATTACTTCCTGGTGCGACAGAGTTTTTTTTCCTTTTGGTAAAAGCCATGGATTTCCTGTAAAAGGGGACTCGACGTGCACTCAGGGGAAAAAAAACATTCATCAAATGATAAAGGCCGATGCCGAGGCGTATTCAGGCTTAAGTAGTTAGAGAACAGATGCCATCCAAAATCTACATCAATAAAAGTCAAATCAAGCAACGCGGAGCCGCACAGAGTGGATTACGGCTATTCTGCATGTCAGGCTCAGGCTTTTAACAGGCCGTGAGGGGCATATTCATCATAATGTAGCAAACACATTATGGAACACTTTAACTCCGTTTTACTCCAATTTGAAAATGTTCCATCAAGTTTTCACTGCGGTGAGGTTTGCTCCTGGTCTCAACATGAACAACATCCAAGCCGTTATGCTGCTAGAGGCTGAGCACAAATGACGTTCCCTTGAAAAGGTACGCATTAAAAATTGCCGACTTTGCCCATTATGTATTTAAGAAATGTGCTCATTCATACGATAAATCATGGCTGCCTTGTTTGGTATACAACAAATTAAAGCAAAATTTCGAAGCACTATTCCGTTTTACGACACGTCCACAACGCAGCTGGCGTGTGCGCTGCCCCTTGTGAGTGGGTTTCATGCCTGGGGTTCAGTGTCTGAACCGCGAGTGTGAATTCACCCCCAGAGTTTCCCTCAACGATCCAATAGGAATCAAACAAACCTTCAGTGCGCCGCCAACACATTTTACTTTACAAATAAAAGGCCATAATCATGTTCCCATCACTCCCCTTGTCGCATTTGTTTGCAGGGTTGTGATAATTAAAAGGCAAAAAGGGGAGTAAGAGGAAGATGTGAAGATTTATTTAAAGGAAACCATTTGCACTCTGTGACAACAGGTGGTCAAGTAATGCCCTTTGAAAGAGAAATGTGTTGCGACATTGTCGTCCCTAATCTGCAGCTCTGTAACGATAGCCTGCTATGATGGCTCAGTGGCGGCAGGGGTGTATGGGGGTGGGGGGCTGTCAGCCTAACACCACACAACGTTGCATAGCGATTGGAACAGAATGTTAAGGGTGACCTAGTTTCAAAGTTAGTTTTCTTCCATAAAAAGAGTGTGATTATAGACTTATTAGTAATATTAATAGGATCGTCTCCTTTGTTAAAGACACTCCTCTCTCGCTAGCATCTCAATAGAATAACATAAATGTAGTAGGAGCACATCAGCTTATTAAAAAAAAAAAAAAAAACAGAGTCCTGTCGCTAAATGTACTTTTTTTTGGTTGCACGTATTCATACATGCATGACTTCCCCGTGTGAGATCTGTGATAAGCATCAAGACGCTGCGTGCCTTGAAAGCCACATAACCTTTAGGCATCGGCAGCATTTATCTGCTCCTGAATGAAGCCCTTTGGCTGTGGGCTGTTTTTCTTCTGATGCACAAAAACACATTTGACTTTTCTCTCACATCCAAGCTGTACAGTACAATTTTTGAGGTGTATCAGGTTTTCCAATAGTACGTGTGGGAAGCGCAGCAGAGCAGTACAGAGCATTAGCAGGAAAGTAAGACGGCATTTGTTATACCATCGCCCACATTATTGCATTATTGACTTTATCTTCATTTAGATTTACATATTTGCAACATTCAAAAAAATACTGCTGCTGGGCAAGTTAGTGTTTAATTGCGTTTAACACAGTTAATATATATATCTATAAATATAGAAAGTCTGCTGCTCACTCTCTGAATGCTTCTTTCTGTGTTAAATCAATTATGAAAAATATTAAGAATTAAAAGTATTATAATTTTCAATCAATCCAAGAAATGTTGGTAGTTTATTCCACACCGTGGCTGTGAAAAGGGGTTAAAAACAACTGGACATTGCCTGAACGGTTCCCATTAGTTGTTCACTATACAATAAATATTCTTATATATCATTTTCTCAATGAGAAAGTGTCTAAACTTTAGATTGCTACTGTAAATCATGTGTTTTAAGGTAAGTAGCCCAGCCAGATGTGGCGTGCACAGCTGATGGGCTTGTGGTTTGTTGACAGGATGATACTGTAATAATTATTACAGTCATCCAGCTCTACCTAAGGTCCCTTTTTGTTTCACCATATCAAGGGGAGGCCTTATGCGACATCAAGTGCGTACAAGGCAGTACTGCTGTTATTTTTACCAATTTTGATATACATTTCAATTTTCTTTTAAAGCAACTGTAAGTTGCCCTCATCCACTTAACCTAAAACACAGGAAATTAGCATATTAGCAAAGTAGAAAAAGTTATCTCCGGTCATACGTATTGGGTCATTATTTATAATTGAAGATTGGCATGTAAAAACATGTTCATATAAGGAAACGTAGATCAAGTAACAGACGTTGGGTTTATTTATTCATGCCTGCTGTCTAAACTGAATCAGAGCAGAATTCTAAATCAAGGACCTCCAAAAAGAGCTTCAGCTGACAAAAACAGACACCAAAAATTTCACAGAATAGAAAAGACATGAATATATAAAATAAAATGCAGATTTAAAATTAGTGTAAAAAATATATCTCGCTAGGATCATTTGTGCACTTGAATGTATTAAAACAATGAGGAATCCAGCTTTTTCTTCACAAATCGGCTGAGCGAGTTTAACGGTTGCAAGCTGATCCCAAAAAAATATTAATTAGTGCTGGGAAACCATTACCAATTTTAATTGCGATTAATCCCATGAATCTTTGTGAATAATCACATTATAATAGATAAAATTCAAAAGTATTCTATTGCGCACTTTAAACAAAGAAAGGCTTTTAACAGCTGTATTCCCTTGACTGATGCATAGTTGGTGTAAATCTTAACTAAATCTTGAATAAAATTGTATATAATCAAATATAAATCCAAAGCCATTTGCCAAAGCCTGGGAATTAACGTTTCATCTCATTTGTTATAGAAAGTTAATCTATGATCATAACAGGCAGGTTAACATTTATAAACCTGTCTTTGGTCAGGGAGCAGCATAAACAATCAAAATTCTAGTTCACAATAAAAGGAAAACTTTTGGTACCTCAAGTAAAATGAATAAAGAATGAATAGATAGATAGAATTGCACATATAAAAATTTAAATGATCCAAATCAGGCAAAAGAAAGAAAAAGGAAATTTAAAAAAGAATAGAGACATAAACTAGAATAGAAGTTGCAGTGTAGTTTATGAAGCAAAGAACAAAAATCATCCTTAAATGTGGTTTTGTGAGAGGCAGCAGCAAACAGAAAAGTCTTCAGTCTAAATGTGAAGCCGCTGAGTCTCTGTAATACCCCTGGTATGGATTGCCCCGGTGCTGCTGGTATGCTGACACACTAATTATATATATATATATATATATATGTATTGATCATAACAGTCATCAAGAAACTTTCAAATAGACTTGTTATTTTACTGACTGAAAGGTCATCCACTTCACTTGTTTTTTGCAAACTAAGACTAATAAGGGCACTTTTCCTTTGACCTATGAAACTGTTCTGTTCAACTCTGACGAAGCACAAGATACACGATATGTATGAGGTACATGCCATGGAACAAAAAGAGCTCTTTCCCCATTATTGTTAGCATTTCTTGATTTTTATTCTCCGTAGACTATTATTTTTTTTAAAAGATCAATTTCTCACTTTGCTCGGTTTCCTGTTTTATTGTAAATCCTTTGTTTTCTCTTGATGGCCGAGTGTGTGTTGTGATTTCTACTTCCCAGGGGAGCATGTACTCAGAGTCCTCTGCATACATCTCTACGCGGATATTTAATACATCACCCCCCTTGTGTCTTTGGATTCATAAAAGGCAGACATGCTCCAAGAGCTTTGATTCTTTCATGGATCATTAAGTGACTTAAACTGATGCTTCTGGTTAGTTTTTTGGGGGGTCTAGAGTACGACTTGTACCCCCAAGAAGACGGGCTAAGATAGTTCTGGTTATGTTTCCATGTTTTATAATAATAATACATTTTTGTAGACAATGGGTTAAGATCTAATTGGAGGTTGCATTCAATATGTAGATGAGCGCTTGTTTTTAACAAGATACGGATACATGCTACATGACAGGATGCCTCCCTGAGAGCTTGGACATGGGCCAAGCCACAAAGGGTGAATATCATAATATCCTATCGTACTATTACTCACACACACACACACACACACAGAGAGACAGAGAGTCGCCCACCCTCCCCCAGCCTTCCCTCAACTTGTTTATCGGGCCCCAAACTTAAAACACGCACATCACAACGTTTATGAATGTTTGAGGATGCTCCAATTCTGTGATTTGACCCATTTTTAAGAAACTCATGATCAGAGGCCATGTTGGCAGTTTTCCACATTCTGCAAATAATCTAATATTCTCTAATATTCCACCACTGACATTCCGTTGATGCTGTGAAATTAAGTTTAATATTTTCTGTCCAGTTTTAAAACACCCACTGATCAAACTGTATCATTTAAAAAGACTCACAATGATTCTCTTTCAAATGGAGCAGCGGGGGAGGGGTGTCATTGGGAATCACAGGCAACATCTATTCAAAAAGGGCAAACCTATTTGATTAGCGGCGCTGACGGGAAGGCCCCGGGAGCGCAAGACATCCTCAATCAAACAGCGAGAGCTGCCTGAAGGACCAACAGACTGGTGCCGCTGTGTTCAGGTAAGCAAGGAAATAAGAGTCACGGCAAAGATCGACTGGACGCTACGTCTACGGCCCGCAGGCAGCTTTGAGCCATGAGCTCTAAACCTCAACCGCCGACGTCAGCAGCTCCAAACGCGAGTTGACGCACACAAGCGCACAACCGCGGATGTAGATCTCTCTCTGGGTGCCAGCGACGTGGAGCGTGTCGTGATGATGCCGTACGCGAAGTGGAGAAGATGATTCTGCCCTTCGCGTGGCGCCTCTCTACAGGCGCGCGCCGCAGGCTCCGCCCCTCCATCCCCATGCGCCAGCATGTCAATCAGCCGTAATTGGCGTCCTGGAGGAACAATGTCGGGCCGCGCGGCTCAGACCGCACGGATCCATCGCAACACCTAATCTGCTAATGAGCTCAGCGCGGCTATTTTCAACGCCACAGCCGGCGCTGCCAGTGACAGCAGAGGACAGTTGGCCTCTTGGAGGAGGCACAGAGCAGACCTCCGGCCACACGCTTCAGGACAGCACAGTCACTCCAGATCCTGTTCCGGAGGGGGAGGGGAGGGGGGGGGGGGGGGGGTGATCCTGGCACATGACCACCGCCGCCTAATGTTCTGCACAGACGCCTTTTGGTCCCTTCGCAGGCTGCGAGATGATATTCCATCGCAAATATCTGTCTGTGATCTCGGCCTAGACCGAGCGGCAACATGCAAGACCTAAAACAAGGGACAAAGACTGCAGTTCATCGGAAGGCCAATTAAAGGCCCGTTCCAAAAGGGAGTCAATCCCCAAATGTTAATATTCACGACTCTTTGGACGAAATAAACATGTTGTTATGGCCCCAATAGTGAAGTGGCAGTGGGGTGCCGCCAGAGAGCCTATAGCTCTCTGCAATGTGTCACCTCGGCTCATTAGGGTCTCCAAATTTAACTTTGGCAGGAAAAGAGAAGGCGTCTGCTTCAACGCCAACGCGCTAATAAACAAACGGAAGGAACGAACGAGATTGGATTTCACCGAAGCGGTACAATTTAGTACAACTTTCATGTCTCAAATAAGATGCGTTGCAACTGGCACCAAGGAAGCACAAGCCCACGGGAAGATTAAGATGCTCTTCAGTAACCAGTGGGGGACATCGGAGTCTACATCAACGTTTTACACAGTGTATGGTTAGACCTACCACTGACGCGGTTTCATCGAGCTGAGAATCAGTAATCGTACCATCCAATTGAATAAAGACTACATTAAATAATGGGCTCAAAAAGACAGTTTTGCTGGTTTTCCAGCAGCTCTCTGGAGCCCAAAGTTTTGTTGTTCAAGAGCAAGGAGGGGAGCAACACAAACAATCCTTAATGGAACTGATACGAGAGGCTTTTTAATTATCTAACTCAATCAGCTAAAGACCAGCGGATCAATGAATCCCCATTACACTCCCCAGCTCTGTGGCCAGACAGCAGCAGTTTACATCAGTTGCAACAGCGAGGCTGCTGCAGCTAAGTGACAGATTACAGGTTGTGGCTAATCTAATGCGGCCACAGCATTGCTACAGAGCACGGCTTTAATTCAGACTGCAAGCTCCTCTCGTTGTGACCGTGTCACTTAACTGATACAACCTCTCCAAAATATTTATCCTTCCCCTGCAGGGGATGGGACTTTGCATTTTAGGACGTATTGGGCAAAAGAGAACTGATTGGATTCCCTGATTTTCAGCCTGAACACGTCACAAGGGGAGATTGCTTTTAAGAGCATTCGTAAAGAAAATGGTGATGAAACTGTTGAAACTCCAAGATGTGTTGCAATTACACTGATTTGGAATAATGGTGATTGTGCTTCTCAACATAAAACCATGAGACATTTTTCAATTGATCAATACCAGAAAAATTATTTTGATGGTGGTTGTTTAACAGTTAAAGTCAAAACCTCTTCCGCGAGCTAAAAGAAAAGTCCCTTTTGAGAATAGTTTAATTGCCTTTAGAGCAGCCGTTTCAGACTAACAGGTCAGTTTGTTGGGTGATTGTGGCTTTGGGGAATCTGAAACAACCCTTTTAAAAACTCCAAAGTCACACCTTGACAAAAACAGACCCTCCGATTGGTGGTCAGGGAGAGCCGGCATTGGGCGGTTCTGAGCGTCTAAACACGGTCCGTGTTTTGGTTACCGTGGTTTGTGGGACGGACTCTTTTGGAGTCATCATCCTTCATATCTATACGACACAGTGAAAATAGCACGTAAAACCTCTTAGCTTTGCACAATATTGACGCATCAATCTTAAGATGTACAAGTAATTGTTATCGTGATTTTGGCCATAACCACAGCCTTAATAACTACCATCCGGCCCTCATTGCTACCTAATCTTAAGATCTTTGTGTACGGACCGTTGGAATATTTTGTAATCCTAGCAGTCAAATGCATCTGCACCAAAGTAATCCACGTTAAAAATGCCACTTTGCTTTGGGATGCCTTTCATTCAGATGGCAGATGTGTACCCCATTGGATGAAATTAGGTTTGAGTTTCAGCACGCCGTATTTGAGAGCATATTATTTGCCTGGTAGGACTGCTGAGGCCAAACATGTCGATCATGTTTGGATTGCAGAGAACTCGATAGATCGCCAGGAAATCATCACGACGCAGACAAACTCACAGCGTGACGTGCAATTGCCGGATCTAAAAACACAACCACTGTGCTGATATCTTTAACCCATTTCTCTACAGACTCAAATTTGTTCCTGTGGATTAGAAAGGATCGAAAAAGGCTGCGATTAAATCAAAGTCAAACGAGAGGATATTGAACGAGCCTCCCGCCACTGTGCGCAGTTCGCTTTTCACTCGCAGGCTTCCGCGCAATTATTTCCCCGACTGCCAATTCAATATCTGATTGGGGTTATGAATTCAGCGGATTCATTTCGCTGCAACAAAGCATCACTTGTTTCCAGTAAGAGACGCACAGGCGGTGTTGTTGTGTGGTAAAATGATCGCACACAGAGTGTACTAATGCTTCTGTGGTGGAATCCATTGATCTGCGGTCCCCCTGCATAGTTCTCTCCTAATGACATCCAAGATGCCACCGTTACACAAACTGAGGGCGGCGCTTCCCCAGCCTTCTGGAGCAATTCATTGTGGGAGGGTAACAATAAGTCTGCATGTTAGCAAGAAGAAATAAATGGACTGGATGAGCTGCTGTCTGAATGTGGGCTCTGAGCCTGAAACCACAGAGGCTCAGGGTGGGACTGGGACTCATTTTCAATTTCTCTTCACAGGGAGACGTCACTGACCGCGAGGGAGCGCTTTAAAGACAAGCTGCATTAGTAAAAAGCTTTTGGATTTACTCTGACAGGAGCCGCGCAATTTTTGCCCCCATTTTTCAAAAAGCAGGACAATCACCTATTCCTTTTTCTACAAACAGGGAATATCCCAGACACCATAACCTTTTTTAGAAACAGCCGCTGAGGGTTATTACTGCCATTAAAAAGGGTTTAAACGATGACAGAGAGCGGCTCTGTGGCCTCTAATAGCCGTGATCACTGCACTATCTTCCATCAACCTGCATTCCACAACAGGAAAATGCATATGAATTAAACCATATGATGTCACTGGCTGATACGCATGAGATCTGATGTCTGACTGCACCTCAAACCATTAACATGGTTGTGTTGGGAGAAATGTGAATGTGAAAGCACTGAATCTCTCAAGAATTAATCTGGTCCTTTTTTCCCCACAATATCATTTTGTGTATTTATTTGCAACACTGTTCATATGGTTTGGGTTTTTTTAAGTTGAAAACCTTTTCCGTTTGAGGCAGCGACCTCTAATGAATATGACAGCGTCTGATGAATGCTGGGAAATTTTGCATCGTATTTGTACAGCTGATGGACTGACATGATTTAATAATACAATCAGCGACTTGTTATGTCAGCTGAAAATGCAATAAGCAACTAAAAACCACAACTCAGGTTCACAGAGCGTGCCCCCCCCCCCTCGGGTGGAGCATTGGCCGTTTGGTAAACATAACGCTGCGACAACCACAGCCTGCTTCCTGGCCATTGATCTTCAGTCATTAGCTATGAGCTCATGGCGCCACTCAACGGCCAGCGGGACTCTCAGGGTAACACAAGCACACGGCTCCACTATTGATTCGCGCATGTCCCCCCTTTGTGTCAAACACTCTTAATAGAGGGTGTTTAAAAACACAAGCAGTCCGACAAGCAAACCGAGACGTCTGTTAGCAGCGGGACTGAAGGTCCACTCGGATTCACTTTGAGGGGCAACCCGATAAACAGATTCATACACAGCAGTGTACATCTTTTACTTTTTTAGGTTACACCATCTCTGGCTGGTAGAGTGGCAGTGCGTTGCTCCCCTACACCACCACTAAGCTCCTCCCTGACAGCATTTGGCTCCATATGAGAGTGAAACTTTGAATGTGGAACTATGCTTTGGTGCAACAGTGGTCGACTCTGTTCTGAATCCTGGACAAAAAACACAGGTTCACTGCGGTGCGACAGAAACAGATCCATTCATTTCCCGCAGCTTCTCATTTCCAGCCAACGCTGCCCATCACTTTCACAGGTTAAAAAAAAAACATTGAATCAATCGGCAGCAACAGCAATCGGCTGTTTATAGTTACAGCTAATTTCAGGAGGAAGTTGATGTCAGGACCAAAACCTGAATGCGTCAGTGTGTGAGCGCTCTACAGACACCGTTCCTGAGTCACAGTGACCCGGTTCACCTTTCATCCGATGAACCGATACATTTCAGCTAGAAGAGTAGTAGATGATACCTTTGATTCGTAAGAAGGAGATTCTTCTTAATGGACTCACACGTGCAGGTCTGTAGAACTGTGCTTCTTAAATAGAATCACGTGACCACTAAGAGGGGGCAGGACAATAAATGTGAACATTATCCTTTTGATGTATTTTTTATATGTTGACGTGGTATCTTTTTCCGTGTTTACTACTTGGGTGGAGAGCCCAGGTGTATTAAAGGCCACCCAACCTACATTACACACACCAGAAGCTGACAAAATAAAAGATGGAAAATAGTTTCTTTACATTGAAGAAATTAACAGAAAGAAAGACGGCGGGGAAAGAAAGGTGGACAGAAAGATGAATAGATTCCAATAATCCAAGTTGGATTTCAGTTTTAAAAAAAAATGCCAATCCAAATCCATGCAATAAACATCAAGGAAAACCATCTCTGAGCATCAGCATTTCCAATAAAAGATCCAGTGAAAAGATAATTGGATGATTTCCTGGACTACAAAGAAAAACAGACTTTGACATCACTTCAAGTTCTCATTTTACAAAAGAAAAGCGAAACTGGAATAGAGCACAGTTCAACCCCTGGGCTAATCGTAGGGCCTTTTATCTGCAGCAGAAAGAGTGTCTTTAGACAGGAGCAGCACCCTGAGTCTGGAGTGAGGAGGAGGAGGAGGAGGAGGAGCAGGATGGAGAGTTCTGGGCATTGTCTCTCCAGAGGACACTAATGGGTTTTGGTGTCATGTGTTTTTCACTCAACACTTGACACGTGGAGCCATTCTCCTTCAATCACCCCACTTTAATGTCCATTACCATGAGGTATGCCAAAGTAACGGGCTGACTTTTGGTCACTTAGATTGTTCAAAATGGGAGTCTATTTTAAACCCCACCCTCTTTTTAAAATACCAAAGCGTCTTTGCATCTTTGAAACCAAGAAGACGTCTCGGTAACACGCTGCATCGTCTCGGTGTGCATGAGGCCCTGTTGTGTAGCTTAAAGAGTGTGTGTGTGTGTGTGTACTGGACAAACACTGTCAGTGACAGAAAACTACTGCTCGTTATTCTCTTCTCAAGCTACTAGAATGTCAAATGAAACCGTGAATGGAGGAGGAAGTTTCACAGTATTTGGGGCAAAAAAAAAAAAGTATTTTCTCAAAGGGGAAAAAAAAACCTACTTCTGGAACACAGCTTCTCCTTGTCCTTGTCCTTACCTGGCACAATTTAAAATGCGCGCCCCATCTCAGTCTAAGTAGGACACTCCATACCTCCTAATCCATTAGCCGATTCATTTGGCGAACTTAAAACATTGCAGCAGGTTACTGCCGAGCAGTCGTCTAAACAGAGAGCACTCGGGGGCAGTCCCTGAAACTTGAGTACATGATTAAGTGGATTTCTGCTCCTGAGAAGAGATTATGTCTTGTGCTAGTGCCCGAGTCAGAGGAGGGAGCATGGCCGCGGAACTTGCCGATGGTCGAGGTGCATGGAGATAATGATGTACCTGTCCTCAACAATAACGCTAATCATATCTCACCTCTGGGGTGCCGCTTTAAGGCCAAAACAAATTCACTGCCATACATTAAGTCCTTGTATTGTTTTAATGAAGGTCCATAAATTCCTGCACGCGGATTGCACTCACGCCTCAAATGTGCCCCGTGTGTGTGTGTGTGTGTGTGTGTGTGTGTGTGTGTGTATATATGAATGCCTCCGAATCCTAATTCTCCTCCCACTTAGCAGAAAGAACTAGTGTGCTGTACTGTACACCAAAGATCATGAGAAAGAAGATTGTGACATACAAGACCGCGGGCCCGTTTTTAATGAATGTGAAACCCCCCGCCCCACACACACACACAGCAGTTTACACTGCAGTCCACTGCCCTAAAAATCACAGTCATGCAACACCTTTCCCTCAGCACACTGCTGCACTTCGATTGAATGGGGCCTCTGAAAGGAGCATCTCTGTTTACACCAGGGCCTGATGGGAGCTTTTTCGTGGAGGGAGCCATAGAGATATATTTATGTATCTACCCCCCACCTACCCTCCCCCCATTACCAGAGCTTTAAATAATAAAGTAAAATAAATAGCATCCATTAAACTGATCACATTGTGCTAACTCAAATTGTGTTTATTATGCTAATGGAACATGAAATTAAGAAAAAGACCTTGATGCCAGAGGATTTAATTAATGGGCTTTAGGAGAGGCACTGGGACATAATTCATTTTTGAGTAAGTAAGTCTCATTTGCAGTTCCATGGGTCCTCATGCCGCTGATTGCCTGACTTATTCTTGCAGATGTGCTGCTCACAGCATGTCTCTCCATTAGAAATGAACACCTCATTATATAAACTACCTAATTAAACATAATACAGCCCCGCATTGACTCATTAATGCGTAGCCCTCTTTTCTCTGAAGGGAAAGAATGTGAGGGGGGAAAAGGGGGCGAGAACCACAGAGAAAGCAAATGAGAGATGGAGAAGAAAAGGCAGTGAAAAGTCCACGCCTGTCCCCCTCATACAAAATAGGATCTACCTCCTTTCACCGATTTCAGCCATTGTTGTAAACACTGATGAAAACACCGGTTATAGGTGCCGACCGTACTGCTGTAAACCGTCTCCACCCTCTTCTGGTAGCTTCTTCACTTTGGGGGAAACACAATGAAGCGATGAGAATCTTCAGACAAAACAAATCACGTCACCTTTGCAAAAGGCTGAAAACAAACTTGTGTCTCATTTCCTGGGAAAGTAAAAAAAGTGGGGGAAAAAAGGCGTGCAGGGGCTGGGCAAGAGAAAGATCTATGAGTAAAATCGACCCCCCCCCCCCCCATCCACCTCTGTGGCTCAATCACCCACACAACCTAAAGCAAACAACGGCTCGCTGTGTAAGCCTCAATAATTCAACACTAATTAAAAAGACACAACGCTATACAACCACTTTAAGCGCTGCAGAGTCATCAATTGTTGACATGCACACACTGCTCCATTCATCGCGTTGCAAGCGCTGTGTTTATATAAACGTGTGTGTTGGAACGCGTGACCTTGGAGACGTGTTTTGACGATGGTGGTGACACATTGGCCGGTTCAGTTCTTCACAAAGCTAATTTGGCATCGCTCGTAGGGGAGGGGTTTGGATTTCGCACTAGACTAAAGGCAAAACAAACCTGCCTGACATTTGACCTTGGAGGTCAAAGGTGACGCGTTTGGCCGAGTCACAAAAATAATAAGAGCATCAACACTGACACCAGCACAATGCTTGACGTGACATCTCTTTGGGAGAGATAGCCGCCATGAAGTTTGTCAATTCTAATTCAATTCAATTCAAGAATGAATAAATATGAAAAGCCTTCTGTCATCCAATCGCAAGCTGAGGGGACAGAGGCCGGCTCACCTTCACCGGGTGGACTGGACTGTAGGCCCATGTATTGATAAACTGATGTTATGTATGCTAGGCCTAAAGAGGGGAAATCTGCCTCAAGTGAAACAGCGAGGCTCACACTGCCTTTATCAGTGTCATAGCGGTTTATGAGTTAAGGCGGGTTATTTGTGTGATTTTTACTTTTTCAGAACCACTAAAAGGATTTGGGTTTTTATAGTGAAAGGGAGTTGTCTCGATAACTCATTTCCACCTCCACCAACCAGCTGCTACTCCATTGTCTTGCTTTCCAGGCGAGCGGCAGGAAGCATCAGACACGGAGCGTCGGGGTGCTACGACGCTGGCGGAGCCGTCGGACCTGCTGCCGTCGACATAACGACATGAAATAGCTTTTATTGGCACATAATCAAACGTCCTGTCTATCGGCAGCAATGACTTGCTGCGTATATGTATTCATGCCGTCCAAAACCAATGTACCTGCTGTAATATACTTTTAATATTCAGACAAAATGCATTTTCTCCCACACAAGTTCCTGTAGTTCATTTGTGTTTCATCTACGGAGTTCACAATGGCTAGTTGTAGCATTGCCACCGCAATCGGATTCTATTGAGAATTGACCTTCCTAATTATGCTGCAGTCGTGTCACAGCTTTATGAGGCGGCTATGCCCTATGGTGTTTTCCAAAGCCATAACCCAACAACTCAGCCCTGCACTATAAACTGTACATTAAAAGCTCTCCTCACAGTCACAAAGACAAATCACAACAATTGCAAATGCAGATAATTAGTGTGCGATTGCTAGAAATTAGGCCATTATGAAAACTGCAGCCGCCCCCGCTGACAACTTCCCTGCATGATTAACGGTTAATAATGTTGCCTCCATGTAAAAACACGGCTCCGGCACAGAGTATAATTTGCTTTATCCACACTGCGACATGTCGGCCACGTCATCCCAGATCAACGGAAGCATCAAACCAAACCAGTGACGGAGGTAATGAATTCAAAGCAACGTCTCAAAGGCTTAAAAGGGTCCGTCTGAAGAGTTTAATGCTTGCTCTGTCCACAGCTGCTCCGGGCAGCTCCGTCCGTACTTCTATGATACACGTGTGTTATACCCCATGCAGCGTCGGAAATACACAAGGGCAAAGGGCCAAATTGCCCCTAAGAAATATAGGTTTGCCCCTGAAATCCCAAGGATTCTTCCAACAATAACGTTACAATTTAGTTAACTTGTCAAAACATCGTAGCCCTTATGAACCGGTCCATTTGCCACAGAATGTTTTTTTCTCGCCTTGACTGATGTTGCGCATGCGGGAAGAATCGTTAAGAAAAAAGAAAAAGAAAAAAGCAGCGCTTCTTGATCAGACCTGTGAGTGACGGAGAGCAAATCCAGCCAGGTGGCGGAAGACCACAAGAAAACCACCCGCATTTTTGCGAGGGACTCGAGGGACTAAAACTAGCCAACAATGAACTGCCAACGTCGTTGTCAAGCAGCACCGCAAATTATTCAAATTATTCTGAATTTATCAAGGGGAGCGAAAAACATCGAAAAATGTGTCCTTTCGTCAAAAGATGACCGAGCAGCATACTCAAAGACAGCAGAACGGTCAAGCTTTTTGGCACTGCTGAACATAATGCTTAATACGAGAAACTGAGTCTGATTTAGATTCTCTGTTCATTTTGGTTAAAAAAATCCAAGAAACACTACAGACTACTGCCTAATAGTCTTATTGGTGCTATTTGATGACAAATGTCTATACAGGAAGCCCAAATAAGTATATTTATTATTTTTCACAAAGGATGAATGTTATTTCACAAGATTCCAAAAATGCCCCCAATTTCTTGTAAAATGCCCCTGGATTTCAGTCAGTGGGGGCAAAAATTGCCCCCGAAATAATTTGTTTTTTCCTACCCTGACCTCATGGTTTTCAATCAAGTGTGGCACCTTTGAAATATGTCCTGTGTTTGTCTGTCACGCCTCATCTGCCTCTTGCTTCACTCTGGAATTGAGATTAAAATGCAACGCAAGTCCCAAACCTGTGACCGACTGCAGCACTCACCTCGCTTGTCAACAGATGCAGATTCTCCGGATGTGAAGCCGCTTTGAAAACTGGCCCGGCCCTACGAAAACAACAGCGGGTTAGTGGATTTTTATTCATTTACAAATATAGCCCAAAACAAATGTCCGACCCCACAACTGACGACGAATGTAGAGCATTACGACGGCCCAAAATACCTCAGTGAGCAAAGCCACAAACTCAATAAACAGTGGTGACATCAGACTTCAAACAGCACAGATTGCGAGACTACCAATTAGGAATTCTATTTAAAGAGAAAACACACCACCAATCTTTGTACAGTTCTCCAAAGTAACAGAGCTTTTATCCAACTATAGAACAAGGAATCTAGACGTGTGTGTGTTTGGAGAACTGTTCCTCGTATTTACATAAAACTTGGAGGGTGTATCTGTGGGAACCAAAGAATGTGACTCAGTGTCCAGGTTGTCACATTTTGGACAGACGACACATTCAATTTTCTAATATACTTCAATACACTGAATAAACAAGAGATTGTGCTCTGTGCAAGAGAGGGGGCGGGGCTTCAGGGCTCTGCGGACAGAATCCATACATTGAAATTGAGAAGAATGTCATTTGTAAAAAAAAAAAAAAACATGAAAAGATTATGCCAATGAGGTTGTCATTGCATGCGGCATTTGGCTAAAACCCAAATTTCTAAATTTCAACCAACTAAAAAAGTTCATGCAGAATCGCCATTTCCAAACAGGCCTCTGCATGAGAATATTCTCCTTAAGACGGGTGACGCACAAGATTTCAGTTTGCACTTGGAGAAGGAGGAAGGACTTTAACTAAAAACTGGAATGATGCTACAAAAATGACCTCCTGACGTTTATTCCTAAACACTATTCCTTGACCTCTGTGGAAAATGTCATGGGGTCAAGGAAAGATTGTTAGGAGAGTTCATGAGGAGTTAAGAAAAGAAAACCAGTGTTTAGGGAATCTGACCCCACATTCACTGAACTACGCATTTATGATTTGGGATGGACTACAAAGAAGCACACGTTAGACGCCTCCATATAGTGTTACAGCCTTGAGTCATGCAGACGACATAAACAACAAGGTTTAAAGTTTTACTTATTAACACGGTTGCACTATAAAATAAGTTTTGCTAACAGTTACATGATGTACGTTTCTCAGTCATGATCGTTATTTCCTGTGGACGCCTGAATGGTACGTCACTACTGAAATATGGCCGCCACAAGGAATCGTGTGACGACTGGTGATCCAGTGGTTCCTAAGCTAAAGGACCCAAGTAAGGAAGCATTGAAGCTCCTTTCCTTAGCATTAGAGAACTGAAAGAGCTTTTATCATGGCAGCGTTTACAGACATGCTAGACGCCTCAGAAGGCTTTGGTGTGAACATAATCACAAGGGACAAATTAAGTTTGATGTGATAACAGCACAGGAGGAAAAGTCGGAGTGTGATGCTGCTTGGTACACTTTTTTTTCTAAATTGGAATTGGTAAATTAATGCATATTGTTGCATTTCATGTGCTGCTTTTCACGTGTTTAAAATTTAAAAAAAAAATGAAATGAGAGAAAAGAATAAGAAGTACAGATCATTTGATCAAAGTTAAATGTTGTGGATAATAATTCTTTAACCATAGATGGCAGGGTAGGTCTACACTGTGCAGGCTGCGTGGTCCACACTGTAGGCGGGGCCTCTGGTCATTGCATGGCAGCCTTTCCAGTGTAACGCAAGACCTTTCGTGAAACGCTGCAGAGCTGACAGTGCTTGACGTGAGCTGTGTTAATTACAGTAATGGCACGCATTCTCATTAAGCCATTGTTTGCGTGTCCCCGGGCCTCATGTGGCCTGAGTGTGGTGCTCCGGTCCAGTCGAGCATCGCCGCCTCACTGGTCTGCGCGGCCATGGCCTCGTTAACACGCACAGCTGTTCCTCCCAGCCACAACCACGGCAGACACGACGAGTGGCGCCGGACCGGCCGCCCAACACACCCGGCTGTCAGAAATAGAAGGATCCCACAAGGCAGGGAAATGTCACTGCGTAATCAGCAGGAAAGCGCTCCTCGGGGATTAGGTTTTCCAGCCCCCTCCCCACCACCACAACCGACCCCCCGCTGAACCAGCCGCCCCCCCCCCCAGACCGCCTGTGAGGCTGCCGCACGGCCCCCGTCCTGTCCCTTTAAATTGGTGGAGTCAAAAAGGTGCAGTCGGTGTGTAGATCCACCCGTGAGCTTTGATGAGGGAAGCCATGTGTGTGAGATCAACACTGTCGTAGAAATACAATCACATCTCCGACAGGGCACGCAGCCAAAAGGCAAAAGGGGGGGCAGTGACACTGTGGGAGGCAAATGCAGAAGATACAGGATCAATATCTATCAAACTACTTGAAAAAACATTGACTTGAAAAGAAAATTAAAAACAGACGTTTGCCTCCAGATCCAAGCGGCCCCTTTGAATGCAGAAACATGGACGAAGGCCCTGCAGAGAGCTAGTGGTAGTTTGGTTGTTGTTTATTGGGGACATTAAATGCCAAAGGAGCTATTCCGGATGTGAAACACGTAAAAGTATTATTTTTTGTAATTTTCCAACTACAACCGTCTCTGACCAGCTATTCTACTAAATGGCATACATGTGGAAATTACTTGTTTAGTCCGGAAAGCTCTCCAAAACCTAAAGAAACTCCATTTGCCATCGCTTCGTGTCCTGTGAATCCACACTGGTTTGTGAGCTGGTGCATATGGCCGAGCTGGACCGATGCTCGCGTGGACAGATTCCACTTTCCAACCACTTTGGCCGTGAAGCTTGCAAGGAGCCGCCACAAAAAACCTTTAACAAACCGATTTGCAATCATTTTTATCTTGCATACATGTGTGATTAATCTGCACAATCAAACCCCAAATCAGACCATCTATGACTGACAGATTCCCCACAACCTAAAAAAGTAAAGCAGTATCAAATAAGAGTTTGTAGAAATCGATGAATGCTTTTTAAAACTGCCCTGCTGAATTTTCCGAATGATGGTGTTAGAGAGAAGATGGCCGCGATGGCTTTAAGAAAGTGGGATTGAAATGTCTAATAAGGCAACACTGCCTTTCCTCTGAACGTGTGAACTATAAAAGCTTTAATTCCCCTATCATCAGCCAGATCTAATACCAATCTGTATTCTTTATTCAGGCTGCCTGTGTTGCTGCCAGACAAGAGCCTTTGAAAAGCCAATTCCTGGGAATTAAAGAAAAGAGATTAAAATATCATTAGGTGCCACATAATTGAATGTCAATTTTGAATAAACTGGAATTCAATTCCCGGTGATTAAACTGACTGTGGTCTGCTTTTTTCCCCCCCACTCATAGTCCGGAACCCACAGATGAGAGCAAGCTCAGAACTTCAAAATCATTAAACGGAGGCGTTTGTTTGGCCTTGGTGTGGTCCGCTGCTGCAAGGCTGGCACAGAGCGGAGGAAGAGCAGATGGAGGAGGCATCAAATTGAAACAAAGCTCCGCAAAATTGAAAGAAAACATGAGCATAATAATATTTAATAATTAAATTTCCTCGCAAACAATGGCAACCAAACGAAGTAATCTGCAAAAGAGTGCAACATCATTTGCATAATTGACACAGCGCCCCCCCCCCCGTAAATGAATGATGAAGACAATAAAAGATGTTGCTAAAATTGGGAACAATAACAGCAAAATTTCATCAAGGCCCCCATGCTCTGATTAATCTGCGCTTGCAAATCAGTGCAGGGGAGAGAGCAGGAGAAAGAACCGGAGAAAGGGAGGGGGTGCGATCAGGAAGGGGGGGGGCGGGTGATTAACAACAGCAGGGATTGCCGCCGTGGACAACGTGGCCTGTTTTACTGAGCTCGCGGGGCGCCATGCGAACACTTCCACCCAGCTGCTGCAGGCGGGTGCAATCATTTGGGTCGTCGTTAACCCCTCGTTTGTCTTCTGGACAGAAGGACACGTTGATGCGGAGTTGAGAGTTCTGTGACACGAGGGAAAGAAGCAGCCGATATACTGAGTGGGATATCTCAGCTAATTATTTGCTACCCGAGACCGCTGTCGTTTTTAATTATTCAGTGCAGAGAGACGTAATAAATAATAACGCAACACAATGAGACCCGTTTCATATTGAGGATTTCTAATTAACGGTTTCTGTTGATACTTTTTTTTAATCTCTATGATCATTTAGATAAGAACTTTCATCATCATCGTTTGATGTTTACAAAATACAACAAAACAAGAGGCATCAAGATTTGTGCTGCGTGGTCGGCTCCTGATAACATTCGCATTTATTAGTGAATTAACTTGATTTTAAAAAATGTCTGATTCACGGAAGCACTGTTAAATGATGCAACAGTGATGGGGGGAGGGGGGGCAGATATGACCCATTCCAACAAATACAACCCATGTCAGATCAAAGGAATCACATTTTCCAAATGATGATATAGTAATTGAAATGTTATCTATCATCGCCAGTCTTTGGTCCTTTGCAGACTTCAGCACAAGCAAGACTGAAAACATGACTTAAAAACATATGATGTTTTTGCTCCATTCCTCTCCCCCCCCCTCTGCATTGCCTTAAGCAACCACTATTTTGTAAATTCAGTGCAATTAGTAGCCTTAACATACCCAGAGACACTCATTTGATTTTAACCTCCTCTGTCCAATTAACAAAATGTAGGTTGGAAAATAAATGGCAGACGCCTAAGTAAATTAATTATGTGTCCACCAAGCTGTTAGCTCGTGTGCAGAGAGCGAGGGCTGGCAATAAGAGGCAGGCACACACTGCCATATGGCCTGTGTGGGAGCCGACATCGTTTGGGGGTGCAGATTCTCACAGATATTTACGTCTCGGCCACAATGGATGACACATTGGGAAATGCTGCAGAATTAGTCTCATAGAAATGTTTCGTGGGTGTTTATCGTTTATGGTGATTAGTACTTGAGTTTTTACCCATCTGTGATCCCTTGAGCCAATTGTTTTTTTCTACTCTAAATGTAATTCTTCTGTGACATCGACATTGTGTGTTTGAAGGGCATACTGTTACTCTAAATGTGCTGTAAACAGACGGCCCTTTGACCTAAAGAACTACTAACGTTACTCCACATACATGTGGCTTTACTAGCGGCGCTGCGGTGCGGATTGTGACAACACAGGGGGTTCACTTCCTCTGCGGCCCTGATTTACAGTTAAGTTTGAGAAAAGACACTGATGATGTCATAGTGATATCGTCAGTTTTCTCAGCTTAGGCCAGAGGCTTCAAATTATCAACAAACTGGAGATGTGCTGCTCTGAAAGAAGTTGGTGAGCTATAGATAGTATAATGAAAAACAAGTTGCATTATGAGATATGTAGGATCTAGATTGGGCCAATTTCTCTACCTCTGCGGCTTTGATTTGGACTCTTCTTCCCTTAACTGGAAGGAATAAATTCATGAAATGTTTATGACCAAAAAGGTTATGCAACACTACTATGACCACTATTTACATCAGAGCTTTTTGGTAAAGTTTGGTTTGAGAGCAGGAATGAGGACGTGCGAGGACGTGATGCTCAGCTATGTTCTTCTCCTACAGTAGAGGATCTATGGCCACCTAGAGGTAACACAAAGTATTACAAACATCTGGTCTCATTTTAGGGGCAACAATAACCTCAATCCGCCTTCATAACAGGAGTGTGACAGTAGATTATTGGCACAATATTCATAATTAACATAAATGATGACGGCATTATGCAGACAGATCTAATCCACGGGGATCTGACAACCGCACACTACTTAAGTCCGATAAAAGCAAACCACATAATAATCCTATTAAAATGTCCAACTGCAGTTGTCGTGTTCCCAGCACCGGTTTCACATTAAAAGGACAGATATGAAGAGCAACACATTTGTGGAGCTGAATATTCCTATACATGAAAGAAAAACACATTAACAAGGCCCATATGGTGCGAGTTGATGCTAGATACAGTTATGGAAAACTGAGAAAAGAAAGTCTGTTAATGCAGAAAACAGCTACACTATGTGTGACTAAAGCCAAATAAAGACAGCAAGCAGATTATCGCTCACTTAACAGTTTAGAAATAAACACACAAGTCTGTAATAATTGGATATACATGATGGTCATTGTTGCATGATGGCATCCTGATACACAATGTCTTTGCACTGCAAATTTGTTTAAAAAAAAGCCAAACTAAACATCTATTTCCAGCCAGCAGCGGTAGGCCTGCACTTCAGCTGCAGAAGGAAGCATTATGGGATATCTTCAGCGCCACGGGTGAGAGGGCCTTGATGTTTGCCCTTCCAATCCCTACATTAGCATCTAGGCATTATGACCGTGCAACCTTCTGAATTTATGGAGGCTCAAGATAGCGTGGTAACTCAACACCAGGTTTATGAATAAGCACAGAAGCCGTTTGCACCGGTCTGCTGGGGCAGAGGATCCGTTTCCTTTACATATACATTCTTGCAACCGAGTCCTTACTATTTCCCTGCACTGTGTCCACAGCCTCATGATTATAGAGTGACACCAGCTGGCTAGCTTAGTTTCATTTGATGCCTTCGTCTGTGGTCCTTTAACTATTTTGAAATTATGAAGTTGCTTCCAATACCGCGAGTTATTTTACTTTGATTCAAGCTAATTGAATTAAAACATGAAACTGGTAGGACCCGTTTAAATATTGTTTATCAACAAACCATCTGGAAAGGATCATTGAGATTATGCTCATTACGTTATGCCAACAAATATACAGTATTTGGTCAATCAAAAAAAATAAGTGGCATAGGCGGGATGTGTGCATGTGGTAAGGCACTGGCCTTTTTTCCTTCCATGTACACTGTGCTAGTGATTTGGATCAGCGGGATATATGGATACAATAAGCATTTCAGTCATACATAAGCAGTGGGAATGACCCTTTACATGGAACATGTTCCGATAATGTCAACACGTATTTTCCAGCATCTTTCCACCACTGAAACCCTGACTGATTGCTGCATTTGACTAATACATGAGTTCAGTATTTAGTCAAGTTAAGCATTACCTTTTACAAAGGAGCCTAACATTACTGGGTATAAATTAAAGAGCATCTAAAATATAGGGACATTATTTGATTTATATTCTCCTTTATTTTTTGTTTATGTTTTTGTTCATTTGACCTTGCTTCTATACTTTGATTGTACTGTAAGCAGCAGCAGCAATGTTGGAGTATGACTTGTATTATATATATGTAGATTAAATTTATTCTAAATTTCACTGTAAAACCAGAAGATTAAGTCGTGCAGAGACATGTACTACCGTGTGGTGTACTTTGTCTCCCTCAAGTGGTTTACAGGACACACATCACCCCAAAGACGGATTTGATCAAATGCTTTCCTAACCCCAATATAAATGACATATAACGACAAGCTGTAGCAAGAAATTACTTTAATGACTTTAATGATGGCTGCATTCCCTTCGGGGGAGTCAGTTTTCCAGCCCCCGGGTCTAGGAGTGCATGCTGGTCCTTGAATGGGGCATTAAAGAGAGGGGAGCCATCATTAATGGTATTATTGCACCTGTGAAAACTGCAAAGACTGTGTGTGTGTGGCAGAAATATAAAACACAAGTGCTACACTACCCTCTCATCATTTACATTTAAATGATTAGCAGCTGGATAAATAAAAAGGGGCAATTTGAACTGAATCAACTAAAAAACTAAACTCCGGTCTAGTCAAGTGTCCCTGTGTGTTGGGACAGTAACTTAGCCACTTTCAAACTATACTTTGAGTATATGTACATCTTATTATTTAGAAGCAGTAGAGTCCACTGTGTGTGAGACTCCCACTGTGAGAAGTGACTTGTTAAAATGTGCTGTACAAATACATTTCCCTTGCCTTTATTCTTCCTACTGACTAAGTGGAGACATAAGCATTACGGAGCGCATGGCCCTTATGACAGAGTTTATTAATTAAAGTGATTTAAGTCAACAAAACCACGGGGTGGAAAGGCTTGTACTGATTAACATGCTGATTTTCTCCATTTAGTCAGTAACATTAGAGTGCTACCCTATTCATTTTGAGATAAACGGCATCAGCTCACAACGAGGATTAAACCCAAATGTCGGCAGAATAGGGATGGGAACCACTATCCCGTTGTGAAATAGTTTTTTTTAATTATATATAGATATTGAAAAACAAGTATTTTGTAACAAAAGGAAAAAAGCCCCAAACAGAATAAGAGTATTTACAAGCAGTGTGGCTGCTGTTAGGAAATAGCAGCAAAGGCCACTAAACTGAACATGGCTTACAGATGTTTTATCTTAATGGTATGTATTTTAATTATTTTTCTTTTTTATTGTTTACACATCAAATAAAAAAATCCCAAAATATGATTCCTGCATTACAGGTGAAACTCGAAAAATTTGAATATCGTGCAAAAAGCTAGTGAAACTAATATATTATATAGACTACATGCAGTGTAGTGAAATATTTCAAGCCTGTATTTGATTTTATATATATATATATATATATATATATCGAAATATTCTAATTTTTCGAGTTTCTCTCTATTTATTGACCACCAAATATTTACATTGAAATATCTGTGGCCATAGACCACTCATTTGGAGAAAAGCCATGTGCCCAACAATTAGATCATATAATATTCATTAATATTTAAGTATAAAGTAGATTGGAGGGACAATTCTGTACATATGCTAAGGGTTCTGTAAATCTGACAAACACAATCGATCCCAATCAACGCAGACGTGCAATCGTCGTTGTAAACAATGTTTTCGGGGATATTCCCTCGTTAGAGGACCAGGGAGACCAGCCTGCTGCATCAGAGTCCCGCTTAAGTTACTAAAATGGTGGAGAACCGAACAGAAGTATCGAATATATAAAGGCTTCACACCGTTCAAAACGTTAGCCTTGGCTAAATCCTGCACTAATCCGTTTGAAAATACTCCAAACACAACTCCAAATATTGATATGCTAATGTGTACAGAAAAAGTGAACACGGCGGCGGTGCTAACATTAACATTTCCTCAGCGAAGCAAGGAGCTAACAAAAAGGAAATGTGATAACAATGATGTTGTGAAAGTGTCATTTTTACCAAACCTTACCAAAACCAGAGCAAAAATAACCACCAAGTAACCAGAATATATATATATATATATATATATATATATATATATATATATATATATTATATATCATAAATGCCCCTTACCTTTAACTTTTTGAACGACAACTGTTTTTGTTTTTTTGCAAGTAACTTGAGGCCGCCATTGTATGCTCACCACGAGCCATTTCTGCGAAGGTTTTAGGAGCGGGGAGGAGGGAGGGGTTTCAGCCAATCCTAACTCTTGAGCATATTCTAACCCTCTACCTAATTTACTTCTGAGTGGCTAAGGAAGCTGTCGATCATTTCCAGGCGGGTTTTGTCCAATAGGATTAGAGGATTCGAAAAAGTGGTTGAAAGGGGCAGACGGCCAACCAGAGCATTTTGACCGCTCCTTTTAGTGTACGAACTTGACCGCGTTCTCTTGGTCTAATTTTCTGAATGGGTAAAAAATGAAGTTTATTTTGAGAAGATACAAAACAAACTCGTGACCAATATTGTTGCCTGACGTTACATAAGCGCTCCATGCTAACTTACCTGAGGAAAGAATTACGTTAGTGCTCACCGCCCAAAAGCTTTTTGTGCAAGGTGCAACTTGTTGTCACTTACCTCAATGTTTGCCAACATCCAAATAACTTTCTCAATGTACTGATTATTTTGGTTTTCATTATGTTCATTCAATTATGAAGTCTAATTTTAATTTTCTAAATATCCACAGATCAAATACAATGTAAATAGGTTTTATTTAGCCATATTGTATGGCTGCATTACTTTAGTGAAGTAAACATACCCCGTAGTTCTGTGTATACTGCAAACCATAAAATATGATATTAACCAACAACAATTAAGAGTTAGTCGCTTTCTGTGATTAAGTTACATTTCTTTATTGTGGCATTGGCAACAATTTAAAAATTCAAACAAATACTTATTCACATATTGGCATTATTTGGAAAACAAGTTGATTCTATACATGTATAAATCAGACAGATATTGATTAAAATTTACTTTGTTAACACAACAAAAATCTACATTTTTTCTCATTTTTTCCACAATGGAAGTTTCCCAAAACAATTGTTTTGGGAGTCAAATTTGAGCACATAGCAAAGTCCATGTGTTGCTATTAGCGGCTTCACTATTGGTGTTTTACTGACTTCTAGTGCGCAACATTGGTGTAAAGTCCCATTCCGTCAGTTTGACCAGTTTACACAAATTACATTAAATCTTCCTCCAGTTTTTCAAGATGGTCTCTGCTGCATCCAGAGTGCTATCTTTCTGTTAAGAAAAAAGTAAAAGTAAAAAAAGATTAATCTTAACAGGGTTTAATATTAATCTTAACAACATTTTGGAGGTACTGTGTTTTTGGTTTGTAACAGGCAGTTTTGTATTTACCTTAATAAAGCAAAGGCGAATGTATTTCTCAAAGTGTTTCTTGGACTCCTCTCCAACAAACGCTGTGACTGGAATGGCTGCAAGTTTCTAAAGAAAATATTAGTAAGAACAACACTTTAAATATATTGCTACAATCAAAGTATTGTATATTCTGGAGAGCTAGATGAATGAAGTAATTCAATTACCTTTTCTTTAATCATCCACTTCACAAACTTGTAGTCGTAGGCTTCATCTTCGACAATATGAGACAGGTCCTGATCTACGATACACAGCAGGCACAAATGAAGACAGAGTCGTGTCTCTCTGCAGCAAGTCCATAAAATACCACGTTCCAAATTGTATCAAAATTTCCACTAGCTCTCTTGTCATTAGCATAACGCAATATGAAAAGCCTTCCTTGTAGTAATTTATGTGAATAGTAAAAGCTGATCTTAGCACAAATTATATATGCCCCAGAGTATTCTCTAAGAAAACAAATGTTTTACATTTTTTCAAATATTAAGTTACTAATTAAAAGCTGCTTCATTTCTTTTCTCCGTTTGTGAGGGACAGTGGCGGTGTCCTGTGGCATAACTTCAGTTGTATTCATTTTATCATGATCTAAAAGGATTTAAAACTATTTTTACTTGCAATTATTGTCCGCCTGTTAAAAAAAGGCACATGCTCTAACTCCTAAATGTAATGCAAACAGTCTTTCAGGTTTAAACAAACTTTTGGATTCAAGGCAAACAACTCTGTCCATAAATTCAGAGGGTCTGCTTCTGCATAAACTGGCCTATTATGCTTTACAAATCTGCTTATTGTCCCATCATGACAGGGATTGGTTATTCCCTCTGAGCTCACACTTCCATTGAATGTAGATTATTGTGTCACCTGTTCAGTTTATGTCTGCGTGGCTCTTAACCACAGCATGAAACCGATTAAAGGTTGACGTAACTAAATTGCAAAGAAAACAAGCTGTCCAAACAGGTTAAGCAGCAGCGGTGCAGATGTGCTAGTGATGTCAGCTTGAATGTCCACAAACTCACTGAGAGATGTGACGTCCACCAGCATAAAGTAGCCTCCCTCCGGAATGACGGGAGTCATGCCGGCCTCTTGGAGGATGGCAGCCATGCGGTCCCTCTTGCCCTCTAGCTCTTCTGCCAGCGAGGAGAAGTAGCACTCTGGTTGACCCATGAGGTCAACGTTATGCAGCAAGCCTTGTGCCACAGCCTCCTGAAAGGAGAGACAGACAGCTGGAAGCTTGAGAATAAAATATGGGATGAAAAGATCCTTCGGGTTTCCAGGAGCCATGTAATCTTGCCTGCAAAGGTGTCGGGCAGGTGTACATAGTATTCTGCATGACCGTTTGAAGGTGCTTCATCAAATGCTCCGGCCCTATGGACCACCCGAGCTAGAAGACAAGAATTTCAGCGACAATGTAAAAGAACTGGTTGTTTCAAATTTAGAAATCGCGTTCTGAGTCAACATTATTCTCACCTTCCATCCGGTTACACTAAACGTCTTCCCAGCACTACTGATTGTGATTGTTCGATCCCACATTCCAGGCAGAGTGGCTTAAGAGAAAGAAACCTACGTCACACCTTCAGAAAATTGTGTAACAACATTTTTGAAATTGTCCCTTTTAAGAACATACGTTGACAGAAACAGTTTTCCATCAAACTGTACTGGTGCGTATAAAGTAAATACTTGAGACGCTCTTAAGGGTACGAAGTGGCCATCTAAGGCTGAAATCAAATTAGTATTTTTTTTTTGTGTGTGTGCGCAATGGAAACCCCCACACCCAGAGCTCATGAGGGCGATCGGCTCTTACCGACTTCTTTGTACAGCGTACCTATTTTGATGTGTTGGTGTCCTCTGTAGATGAGCCACTCATAAACCTCGTCACTGAAGCACAGTGTGTCGTGTTTGATGCAGAGGTCAGCGATCATCTGCAGCTCGTCTCTGCTGAAAACCTGCAGGAGGAGGACAGGGCTTACTGGGGCAGCAGGTGTCCACATCTTTCAGACCTAACAAGTGACAACGGGGATGTAGACTTACCTTTCCGATAGGATTGTTGGGGGTGTTGATGATGATGGCCTTTGTCCTTGAGTTAAATTTACTGGAAAGCTCCTCCGGGTCGAGAAACCAGTCGGCACTTGAGGGTGTCTTCTTCCCAGACTTCTGAAATATTGCAGAAGACATTTCCCTGAAATCTACAAACCCACTCAAGACGTCCAGTGGCTTAAAGAGAAACTGTATTTGTAGTCCATCAGCAGCTGTGGGTTTAACTCACGAGACGCAACGGAATCAACACGGGCTTTGCCCCGGCCATCCGCACCATCGGTACGTAGCAGTCGAAGAAAGGTTCTATTATGATGACCTGGAGAGAAGCAATAAACTCACTGTCAGTACCGGGTGCATGTTTACGAATGAATGAGTATTATAACCTCTGTATGACCCAGAGAGAGAGAGAGAGAGATCCTTACCTCATCTCCTTCTTCCACCAGTCCTTGCATGGTGCTGAATAGGGAGCCGTAGCCTCCCACTGTGACCAGGATTTCTTTGAGGGGGTCAATGTGACGCCCGTAGACCTTCCCATAAACCTGAGAAAGGGCCTTCACCAACGGCGGATGACCCTTGAGATCAACAGAAAAATAACACGTAGACGAGATCCAGCAATTAAGGGAATACTGGCAAAGGCAAATATGTTGGTGAATTCTGTAACGCAATGTCAGTTTGATGTGGTTGCTTCCATCTCACGACCACAAATTGCAGCTTTCCCACACGATGGAGGTTTAGCTGGTAGTTCAGTGCTCAGATCAAAGATTGGATCAGCACAAGTAAAAAAGCTTAGGCAGCGTGCACGCACACTTCGCCCGCTCTATTGCTCAGTTATTTCCTTTGTTTTATTTAATTAAGTATATTTTTTCACATTCCAATTGTAATGTCTAACTATTCTGACAAATGAAACGTTCTTTCAAAGAGCGTACTTATGTCACTAGGCTACAAAAATGTGATATCGTGACAGCCCTACATTGATCTAATAGTCATTCTTACTGAACAGAGCCTGAACGCATCATTAAGTGACTTACCTCATTGACTAAATTACAGCTCATTACTTTTCATAACCTAAATTAAAGTTCTTCAGCTATAACAAGTACCCTTTTCCAACTAAATAACCAAAATTTTATGAAAAACAAGTTACACAAGTTGACACAAATTAAGTATAGTTGTAAACAGTTCTATGTGGATTATTTTGAGTGTCTGGATGCTAATTTACGTAATGAGACATGTTTTTTGGAGGGGTTTTCTTGAGAGAGCGAAGACAGACCGGCCTGTGACTGACACCTTCAACCCTCTTTGACTCACACCAAAACAAACACAAGAATGTACAAACAGCTCTAGAAATAAGCAGTCTTTTTACTATGGGTGAACTGTCCCTTTAAATAACTTTCCAATAATGATTTGCATGTAGGAGCAGTGCACCAGGAGTGAGTGACAGCAGTGATATCATCAGCCTTACAAAGCCCCTGGTGTACTGGTTCATCCGGTCCTCTAATGCAGCTCGTGCCAGTGCCTCCTTGACATAAGAAGGGGGAGGGATGTCTGGAAAGCCCTGGCCCAGGTTCACCACAGTTGGGTCGGCTGCCAGCGAAATAAAAGCCACCCTGAAATCACATTAAAAATTCAATCACAGACAAGGTTTTGTTGACCAAAGAAAAAAGTAAGGACAGCCAAAATACATTTAATGTATCCATTGTTATGCTTCGATATCAACATTGACTGACACCTATTTTGTACACAGTGTGTTACGTGTGTTTATGTTGCGTTCCACAACAACAGGTTCCTCACACCCTGTAGGAGCTAAGCCTATGCTTTAAGCTACTGAGGCGTTTTTGACCGGAAACTTTAGTTGACGCGCTGCCTTTGCCTCGAGGGATAAATAAGAGTTCACTTGCCCGTGGTTGATATGCACTTATGTCCGTTTATTTGCATCAGGGAAAGCTCATCCATTACACTCACCGGCCACTTTATTAGGTACCCCATGCTAGTAACGGGTTGGACCCCCTTTTGCCTTCAGAACTGCCTCAATTCTTCGTGGCATAGATTCAACAAGGTGCTGGAAGCATTCCTCAGGGAGTTTGGTCCATATTGACATGATGGCATCACACAGTTGCCGCAGATTTGTCGGCTGCACATCCATGATGCGAATCTCCCGTTCCACCACATCCCAAAGATGCTCTATTGGATTGAGATCTGGTGATTGTGGAGGCCATTTGAGTACAGCGAACTCATTGTCATGTTCAAGAAACCAGTCTGAGATGATTCCAGCTTTATGACATGGCGCATTATCCTGCTGAAAGTAGCCATCAGAAGTTGGGTACATTGTGGTCATAAAGGGATGGACATGGTCAGCAACAATACTCAGGTAGGCTGTGGCGTTGCAACGATGCTCAATTGGTACCAAGGGGCCCAAAGAGTGCCAAGAAAATATTCCCCACACCATGACACCACCACCACCAGCCTGAACCGTTGATACAAGGCAGGATGGATCCATGCTTTCATGTTGTAGACGCCAAATTCTGACCCTACCATCCGAATGTCGCAGCAGAAATCGAGACTCATCAGACCAGGCAACGTTTTTCCAATCTTCTATTGTCCAATTTTGATGAGCTTGTGCAAATTGTAGCCTCAGTTTCCTGTTCTTAGGTGAAAGGAGTGGCACCCGGTGTGGTCTTCTGCTGCTGTAGCCCATCTGCCTCAAAGTTCGACGTACTGTGCGTTCAGAGATGCTCTTATGCCCACCTTGGTTGTAACGGGTGGTTATTTGAGTCACTGTTGCCCTTCTATCAGCTCGAACCAGTCTGGCCATTCTCCTCTGACCTCTGGCATCAACAAGGCATTTCCGCCCTCAGAACTGCCGCTCACTGGATGTTTTTTCTTTTTCGGACCATTCTCTGTAAACCCTAGAGATGGTTGTGCGTGAAAATCCCAGTAGATTAGCAGTTTCTGAAATACTCAGACCAGCCCTTCTGGCACCAACAATCATGCCACGTTCAAAGTCACTCAAATCACCTTTCTTCCCCATACTGATGCTCGGTTTGAACTGCAGGAGATTGTCTTGAAAATGTCTACATGCCTAAATGCACTGAGTTGCCGCCATGTGATTGGCTGCTTAGAAATTAAGTGTTAAAGAGCAGTTGGACAGGTGTACCTAATAAAGTGGCCGGTGAGTGTATATTACAGCACCCACGATTACAATTTATTTTACAGCGTACCACAGCGGTCAAAACTGTTTGTTCTTAGTCCCATCAGAAACACCGGTCGAGGCCCCAAAGGTTCCTACCATATATAGTGTGACACGCTGATCAATAACAAATACCAACCTGCTCTTACACACCCTAACCTTGCTCTTGTCATAAGTAATAATGCTGGGTCTTGTCTTAGCAGTGGAAAATAGAAACCTGATCAGAGGTCGGTAAGCAGAACTCCACAAACTGTTTAACAAAAGATAAAGGTTTCCCTTACCACACATTCTTGTCCAGTCCATCGATCCTTTTGGCGTGTGTGTGCCGTGATGTCATTATGTGCTGCAACACAAAACTGGGATATATTAGAGACACAACTTAAATCATCCTCGAGTGGTCCTTATTCATTTTATATCCCAACAGCTCACTCGCCTGTCGATAGAAAAAAAACAATCATCAGCCACGGCTGACAAAGGCTAACCTGCCAGGACTTTGGTCAATGTTTTTGTAACTGTCAGTGCATAATCTGAAGGCATTATCCTTCCATAAACCAACATCACTCTGCCCGGTGTTAATAAGCTGAGCTGTTAAAAGTACAAGTGTGTCCAAGCACTTATTACATCTCTACATTTAAATATCGTTAAAGTGGTCTTACCTGTGAGGTGCAGAATCTTCTCCTGCAGTTCACGTTGGCTGACTGATATGCGAGCTTAGAGCAAGTCAGGACTTGTCGTGCTGTGTTCATGCTGCACAAAGAGATGAAGAATAAAGCGGGCATTTTTTCTTCTCATCTTGCCCGCTTCCACGTCCTGCTTGATTTGGTCACACGGGCGGTGTGCTTCTGTATGTTGCCACCTGTGCATCTATTTACAGCTGTGGGCAGGTTCATGCCACCCACATTTTTTTCCACTGCATCACTTTATATAGACATGCTACAAATGTCTGGTGGCTTGATCCAAACCAATCCGGTGTGCTGCTTCTCTAGTCAACATACGGTATAATTACTTTTTAATAACCAAAAGCAGACATTGATTGAGTTTGAACAAATAGACATGACATCAAGTCATACTAAGTGATGCATTTCTTATTACTAAACTGAGAGGCCATGAGGAAATATTATGTATTATTATTATTATTATGTAACTTTATAATACAAAATAAACGTATGCCAAAGACTTATAAATATAGCACTTGGGGAGTGTTTCTTCTCGACACTTGCCTTCAATAACGCAACGTTTCCAATATCCCCCTGTGACGGTACCACGTAAAACATGCATGTTGATAGTATGATTAGTTAGCCACGTGCTATCGTTAGCCAACCCATTAACGTCATGTCTCCTGTCACAGATGGTAGCTCGCACTTGCTAGCATAGCAGCAGCTAACAGCGGCGACCTTTATCATGCTGCGTTAGCTTTCACTTGCTATTCAATTAACAGCCCTCGGCTCCTTACAAAGGTCCTTATAAACGTACCATGCTGCATGACGGATGGAGGTTAAGGCACCGCCGGCTCAACGACTACAACTTACTTGTCGGTGCACACGGCTCCAGTGCAGTGTGAGGGTCAGCAGGAGGTGACGTCATCCCGGGCCTGACAGAGCCGTGCTGCCTTTACAGTTGTCGGAAATTGGCATTTCTTTGTATGTCGACCACGGACGGTAGCCATGAATTTACGGAGAAAATTTGTACAGCTTTTACCTTGTGTTGTTGCCATGTGTTCAGGATGATAACAACAAAATGAAGGCCCAGGCCTCCAGATATAGATGGAATTCTCTTCATTTCATTCCGACATTGCCATTAGTTGTTGGCTTTTTGGTCCTTGAATAAGACACCGAGACGGTGTATCAGAAGAGCACAGTCAGGTAACAAGTCTTTGAGATGAGTGGATCGTCTGGGAAAGGATGTAGGTCTACACTTCAGTTGTTCGAGAAAGCGCTGCATTTTAATAACGAGAAAGAAAAACTGCAGGGGAACATAGTACATTGTATTGTCTCTAGATAAAACAATAGTAGTTGTATATCTAAGGTGTGGGAAGGGGGGATCCTTATTTAAAGCTTTGGCTAAGATCAAATAAATGATTCCAAAAGGTTTGCCACCCAGAGCATTTTGAGAATGGTTTATTTTCTTAATCATTGGACTGTTTCATACACAACTGAGAATATTTTCCATTAACACTTTCCAATTCTTCCGTATGGGAGTTTGACAAAAGGCTGTCTTTTGTTGTGGTAAAAATGAGACACAGCACTTTGTCTTTGATTATCAAAAATACATTTTAAACACAACGTTTTTTACACTATGTACACATTATTTACTTATTGCCAGAAATAAGGTTCTTGAAGATGAAAAATAAAAAGTAACACAACAACAACAAAATAAACCAGCAGAAGATCTTGACTCTGCAGCCAAGAGAGCTTGCAAACAAAAAGAGAAGCACACAAACAAAAAGATGAGGAGCACAAAAAACATTTAGAAACGAAAGATTAGGTCTTTGTTATTGACCTCAGAAACAAAATATTTTTTTGTCCATTTATTCGGTAAATTCGGCAGAACTGAGCTAAAAGGCCTGCTGTGGAAGGAAAGAGACGAGGTGATCGTCCGTATGGTCGTTACCGTCTCCCTTCATATTATAATAACCTGTCATCCAAACCTGGACCATGTATATTTAATCTGAATCTGGATACGTGGTTGTAAAATAAATAAATAAATAATCATTGAATGACTATGTAATATTAATTACTGCATGATATGTTGATTGTAGGAGCTTGGAAAGACTTTATTTGGTTTTCTTCCCCATACTGTCATCTAGTGGCTGCTCTTTTTTTTGCTTCCTTCATTTGTAAACCAGGACATCAAGTCACATGTCACTAAAATATCTTTTCCTAGTGTCATTTTGAAAGAGATAAATGGAGTCAAAACAATATTAATTGGGATATATGTTCTAATAACAGCCCTAAACTGTTGTCAAACATGATGTTAGCAAATGTGCAGTGTCTTTGACACATCTGCTGCATGCTGACCTGAATGTATGAATAGAATGTAGTAATTCTGGTTCCCGTAATAATGGTCTTATTTGGGATTTTGGTTGAAACGATTCCAATATGAAATAAAGTGTAATATTAAAAAATATAGCTTTTAATTGTCTATTTCTGTAGAGAGAGTAAATAAAGTCATACAGCCAGCATCAAATACTCTAAACAGGAAGGACGGGCAAAGGTGAGTCACCTGGACCGGGGGAGAGTCCGTGCACGCAGCCATAACTGGCCTCTTGTGATGCAGGCTGCTGCCACACAATGAGACACTAGCTGTGGACAGAGACAGAGGTGCACAGTCATTCACGGATGCACACGTACGTGGTGATCTTGGAGATAATAACAATGATTTTCTCTTAAGATGCCTCATCTATTTTTGGATGACGGAATGGTACCACATTTTGTGGGAAGGAGAGGATTATTCTTCTCTAAACCTGTACATACTGTGGCATCACAAGGGGCCAGGTAGTGGAGCGCTGCTACATCCCTGCACAGGATTGGTACAAAAGGGCTGCCACTGGCGCCCCTACATTTCCCAAAAGGCCTCAAAAATCACCCAGCTGTGGGTGTTTAAGTCACCTAAGTGAGGCAGGGGGCAGTTTCAACAACAACACGTGGCTGGAAGAGAAGGGAGAGAGCAGCCTGGGAACCGGCCCTATGCGGAGGATCAGGAACAAAGGAAAAGCCTGGGAAAGAGCTCGTAAAATCGGACCCGCTGGATCGAGTCAACTAGAGAATTCTGATTTTTTTGTTTTACGGTTTTTCTCCTCGGGGACACTTTCGATGTACGTTCGAGTGACGTTTTTGTTGTTTGGAGAGATTACGGATTTGACAGTTTGTGTTGAAGAGAGAGGATGTCGCAGGTCTTTATAAATCAACAAGCAGGTTCAAAGAAAACGTTAACTCCTGGGGGGGCTTTTTTTTTCCAAATTGAAGCAATAAGGTTGAGGCCCCCTTACTTCAGTTTTTTTTTTTACAGGCCATTACATACGCAAAAGAAAAGGTGTCTTTCCTATTGCCTGAGAGCACACAGCTCACAATCGGAGAAGTGTCCAAGTTTATTTCAAAGTTATATGTTAAATTATGACTGTAGCAGTTGATTAATGGCAGTGAATCATTCTGCCAATGAAGGGTAAATGGCATAAGCTTCGGTCTGGGTGGAATGAATATGTGTCTGAACTAGACACATAAGGGAAAAGAAGCTTTTAAAAACTGGGTTTTATCAGGAAAAGCAAGACATGGTCCAGACAGTGAACAAATGAAATACACAAATACTAGATTTGTATATGCTGTGCGCTTTATCAAAATAAATGAGCATGAGAGCAAACTCCATGGCCAAAAGGCTGCAGGGGAGTAATGCCTGGGATTTCAGGAGAGATGTTACGGTTGTGAACAACATTAAGATGACCTTGCCATCCAGTATTAATGGAGTTACTGGGTCGGATAACGTTGCAGAGCTGTGGAGTAAACATTATAGCGATATTCTTGTGACATTTAATACTGGTGATGTCCCTAATGATCCTGGTGTATTTATTACACCGGAGGAAGTTGTGGAGCAACTGTCAGTGAACAAAGTATGTGGCTTTGACAAAAATAACAGCAGAACATCCGAAGCATGCTACCCATAAGCATTCCAGGGGTACTTGTTACGTGTTTTTTCTGGATTGTTGCTGCATGTTGTACTTCCTGACTTTTTAAAAAAAGGTTACGATAAAATATCGTAACAGCATTGAGAATCACAAACCAATTGCTCTGGGTAGTGTACTCTAATTCTCGGTTTGGGGTGTTGAAGGGAGTGCTGTAGTGCTGAAGCCTCCTCACACCTCATTGGTTACTGCTGGCTTTGTGCACTTGTTGGTTGTTGTCCACTCTCAGAAGCTCCAGGGAGGACAGCCAGGACTTATCGGACCACCTCGGCCTCTCAGCTGCAGTCTTCTCCTCGTTCCTCTTGTTCCAGTGAGCTACCTCTCCCGTACTGCCCAGAGAACACGTCCCGAGGATCGAGGACGAATAGCATACGGATCAATGAAGTGACCCGCAGGGGGAAGGGGACAACAAGCACAAACAGCAGGGTCCTGTTGTCTGCAGATTTTATGGTGCACTGTAAAATGTTTAAAGCTTGGGGTACTTTTTATAACCTAACATACTTTTGGTGAGCTCCTTGGTCTTCACAATCCTCTCTTTTCGGTAATGCTCTCTAACAGGCCTTCACAAAACACTTGCATGTATACATTCAATTGCAGGTGTGCCCTATTTACTACTCATGTGACTTGTGAAGGCAACTAGTCACACCAAGGCCCGTTCCGGATAACAACTGAGTAATGCGGATCAGCTGTCCACTCCCTGCAGAGTGGCAAGCTTGATAAAGGAGCAATGCTAGTTAGTTCTTTGAGGTATCACTATTTAATGAAAAAATGCATTCCTGTCTCTATTCATTACACAGCTTATAATGCCGTTTCCCAAATGTACTTTTAGTACGCCATGGCATATCATTGTAGAAAATAATAATGTTTACTCATAAGAAAGAAAGAAGCACACAAAATGTCTTATCATTGCTTCAATTGATTTCTGATTATAAATAAAAAATACTATACTAATCCGACCATAGACAGATTTGCACACATTTCGACTCCTATTTCTATGGTCATCTACAAATACATGTATGTACACATATATAGGATACATAAGCACATAGAGCACACTTATCCTCATACCTATTCATTGGTAGCAATTAAATACTCTTTGGCCTTGTTTTTATCTACTTATTCTGAAGGAGTTGAGATAATTATTTTTGCTAGCAAGATCTCATTGGATGATGGATGATGCATTCCATGAAGCCTACTGCCAGCAGGCACATTTAAAGAAATAAAATCTGATTGAATGGGATAATGGGGCACTTAGAATTGAATCTCTTGAATGAGAAACAGAGGCTCTTTCTTTGAGTTTATTAAACTGAACTGTAAGAAAATCATGGTTTTGGGGGCAGACGCTTCCCCCTTTTGAAGTAGGACGGCCATGCGCAATTATCCTGATTACTGAAGTCTGGTTCGAATTGACTAGATTGTTTGAGCGCGGATCAGCCTCTAAGGAACCAAGATGACTAATCTTTGTTAGGAGTTTTATAGTAAAGGGGGTGAATACATACACACCCAAAACTTTTTAGATTGTTATTTTGAAATCCATGTAAACTTTCCCTCCACTTTCAGATGATGGACTATCTCGTGTTGGTCCATTACAAAAAAAACCCAATTAAATAGATTTGAATATGTGGTTAAAGCATGACACAATGTAGACACTTCCAAGGGGGTGAATGCAAGGCACTTTCTACACACACACGCACACAAATATATAAACACATTAATACACACACACACCTATATATATAGATTTTTTTTCTGTGAGTATTATTAGCAGAAGAAGGGCTCCCGTTTTGGCCTCTCCTCCCCTCGGGCGTCTCCTTACATTCTCCACACAGAGAGAAGTCTCCACCAGTCCACGCCCCTGTGGCTGACGGAGGTCCACACGGCTGCACGAGGAGGATCCAGGAAGGCTGGCGGACGCGCAGAGGGGTAAAAAGGGGGGCACCGCGCACATCATGATCCGAAACCTCGTTGCATGAAAGCCGAGCCCTCACATCCTCCAGCTCCCATCTAACCCACGGTAAGTCACCGACGCGGCCGTGATGGAGGAAAACGAGAGAGCGCGTACGTCGGACGCGTGTGGATGAAGCGTGACGCGCGGTCGCCGGAGCGTTACCGTTAGTTTACCTGGTGTGTTGGAACAGACCGTCGTCGGGCTTCCAGGCCACGCATTCGTCTGCGTGAAAGACGCGTTCACGTGCGGTCCACTCTCGCTCTATGTGTATCCCACACCGGGGAACTCAAGCTCCTCACCGGAGGGTTTATTGATGGGGAGAGCTGATCTCAGGATGAGCACGCGCGCCACTTTTTAAGGAGCTATCAAAGCAAAGTCTATGTAAGTGCGTCTCACTCGTTTCTCTGCATTGCGGGTAGTCCCCCCCCCCGTCCTTCTCCATATCTTTAACGAGACAAGGCTTGTTGTACGCCAGGGGCTGGGTGTGTTCCAAACAAGTCTGTTTTGGGATATCTGGGATTCAGGCAAATTTCCTGCCAGGAAGCGACAAGGATATGCCCCTACGGCCCGGTCAGCCCAATTCAATGGCTGACTCATCCAGGGCGAAGACGGGCTTTTTCCTAAGAACTCAATATTAACTACAGTGTTCTGACCCTGGTCCCAAAAGCCTCCTTTCACGGTCATTTCTTTTAGTTTAACAGGAATCCACCCTGTTCATTAAAACAGTATAAAAGAAACCTGTGAGGAGAAAGCACAAAGACAAAAAAAAGAAGAAAAGTCATGAATGTGAATTAAGGATGCCATTGAATTCTGAACAAATGGCAATACTATTATTAGTATTATTATTATATATTTTATTATTTAACTTTGTGGGCTGTTTTTGCAGTAATTGGCAGACCACACCGCAATGTACCCTTAATAATCTGTCACTCCCCTAACAAAAATAAAGGCGTCGTGAACTCGTGTTGGTAACTTGCAAACAGGATCACCAGTCCAGCATTCAGCAGAGTGGGCATAGAGCTCACAAAATTGTCAATAGTACAACAGCCCACAGTGGAAGAACGGTTGGGAAGGTTAGTTTATCTTGTTTTCTGTGTAACTCTCAAATGCATTTAATGGACTAAAAAGTACAATATTACAACGTTGTGGAGTAGAAGTATAAGCCTCAAATTTTATTCGTACTTCTTTACCTTACGTCCCTATAGGGATTACATCGTTGGTTCCAACAAAAACTGTTCTCAGCAAACCCTGAGTAGCTAAATCTTTGTTTCTGGAAACAGATGTTGCCGTTGAATATTTTTGTGAATTGAATAAATATTTTTAAATGGTAGAAACTAAAATTGATTAAAATGTACATGTAAAACTGTAACACAGAAACATTCGGAGATAGATGCACATAGAGCTGATTGAGGGAAATGTTTCTTGGCCCTTCAACCGTCTGTAGTCCATTCAGTGTGAACATCCCCTAAATACTTTCCGCTTGTTGTCATGTCAGTGTACGGAAATATCAATACAAATGTTTAGTTGAACTATACCAACTAGAATGTCTCTAAAAGCCCCAGGCTTTTAGCAATCATTTCAACACTACCTTGCAGCACACTCATCAATAATGAAGGGAATTGTGAGTGTAGATGTATTCAGGTATTGACAGCGCTTTGTTCCCCTGGAGCAGATCATAAAAAAGTTACAAAACGATTTTTCATCACGCCTTCAACATTTTTAGACACATGCAAGACCTTTCCCTCAACCAGTTGAATCCATCGTGAGATGATCATGTTGAATATATTTCACAATTAATTGTTTTACTACTTTCAGTTTGAATGACGCTGTAGCCAACCTACTGCTGGACAGACAGGAAATTGGACAATCGCAGCTGTAGCACTTTACACAAGGTGAATACACAGTGTGGGCGCACCACTCTTTTTTTTTTTTTTATTCTACTGTTGTTCACAAAGACATGTGGGTCTTTTTAGACATTAATTGCTTCATGAAAATTCAGTCATTGTGTCCATTGTAAAGCTATTCATCAAACATGTGGGTTTCTAGGACTTAAGGGTTAATGTCCCAACACAAGGTCTCCAAAATGAGTCATCCACTTAGTAATTTGTTGACACTGACTCTTAAATAGTATATATTTGTATAATGTTGGAAAGGAACTCATCAGCTTGAGAAAACACCGGTCTCTGTTTATCCCTGAGCTTTTACCAAAGAGGGCATGGAGGTCCAAAGACTATCTGAACGGCTAAGAACATGCTGACAATGCTGAAATGTCGATCAAGAAGGTAGTTTTACCATTCGGCCCCTTAGTACAGCTTGTGAGCATGCAGACATTTGACAATTAGCAGCTGAGGTCAATGTGGTCAATTTGGCAGACATTTGGTCAAAAAGTTTGACCTGTTGGAGGAGGCAGATGAAAAATTGAGGATTGAAGTAAGCTGTGGTTGCTGTGATCGTGGTTACCGGAATCCCCTTTTATACTGTGATTTCAGCAATGGTATTGTTTACCCTGAAAGTGAAATGGGATCATTTTCCACTTTTTTTTATCCACAGGCATCATGATTCCTATGACGGAATTCCGGCAGTTCACTGAACAGCAGCCAGCGTTCAGAGTCCTCAAGCCGTGGTGGGATGTGTTCACAGACTACCTGTCTGTAGTCATGCTTATGATTGGTGTATTTGGATGCACTCTTCAGGTCAGTGGCAATGCTTCATGGGTTGCAAATGGTTATGATACGGCTCGTGCCGCTTGTCTTTCCGCTCTCTGACTGGGACTATCTGTTTCAAAGTGGTGGGGGAAATGTAGCTAATGCACGCTAATGTAACTTCGGTTCGAACTGCAACATGTTCATTAGATAGAAGGAGTTCTCCTACTGTGTTTTTGTTCAATACGTCTATAGAGATTAAATTCAATTGAGCTCTCCGACAGAACATCACTGCTCGTGCTTGGCAGCAGCCGAAAGCACTTAGTCACTGCTTTTACAACCTGGAATGTGTGCAGCAAAGGAAGCATTCAAACCAACACGAGTTCACCAGTGGAAACATTTACCCACCCCTTTGAGTAAACATAAGATTCCAAACTCTTGTGGGCTGGCACTTCCCGTTATTTGGCTCCTGCGACATTCTGTAGTGTGAATCCTGAAAATTATGCCAAAAAAACAAGATATTTATCAGCTTGGGATCAGCCATTGTTTCTCACCCTCACTGTAACAATGTTTGGACATGATTGAATATTTAGTGAGTCAAGCAGATCATTATTTAAGTGTCCAAGTTTACACCATTAGCCAGGCCACTATCAACATGCCATTTTGTTTATATTCACCCCATTATCTGCATTTACAGTGAAAGGGAGAAATCCATAAAGGGACTGAGTTTGTAAAATTCTGCAGATCAGCTCTTCGGAGACCTGACTTAGCATTTCAGAATGTGATGTGCTGCAGCAGAGCTACTTTCCCCTTAGTTTAGTAATAATACAATTTCTTCTAACAAATGAAATTAGATTGCATTACATAGTGTAATAGTTTCAGATTCTTTGACCGTGGAATCAGAAGTGCAGGAAATTTCTCCCCTTGAGGCATGCATCCATTTCCTGTTTTTGCAGAGTGAAACACCTGTTTCTCAACATTTACTATATGGTAAACACTACAGCACGATCTTGTTTACTAATGCATTGAGTATGTTTACACGTACTCAGTACACCGTGGTTTCTCAGCGAAATAAGGTTACTTGAGTGATCAGAAAACAGTTTCTGTCATTGTAAATGTAAGTTGTAGTTACTTTATTTACCATTAGCCCAGTTAGGAAGCTTTTTGTAGTCAGTGAGTCAATGCAATAGAGCGGATGTGGTGTGTTGTGACCCTCTGGACTGTGATTTTGTTGGGGGGTGTCAAAGCATGTTGAGCCATAAACCATGTACTGCCGATGGCCCATGAGCAAACTAATCTTTAATTTTTTCTCTCATTTTGTTTTAGGTAATGCAAGATAAAATCATATGCCTTCCTTCGACAGTCTTGCCTCTCTCCGTGAACACATGCAGCGAAACAAAGTCACTGTTACGCCCGCCATCCAATAATTCAACCGTGCTAAGTGAAATGAAGGGCCTGAAAACCAATCTGGATCTTCAACAGTACAGTTTCATCAATCAGATGTGTTATGAGAAGGCTCTGCACTGGTATGCGAAGTACTTTCCTTATTTGGTTCTTATACACACTATAATTTTCATGGTGTGTAGCAACTTTTGGTTCAAATTCCCTGGCTCGAGCTCTAAAATAGAACATTTCATCTCTATGCTTGGCAAGTGCTTTGACTCTCCCTGGACCACACGAGCTTTGTCTGAGGTTTCCGGAGAAAATCCAGAGGAAAAGGAAGATAAAAAGAGCGCCACTTATACGTCTAGCTTGGCTTTGTCTCCTGGAGAAGGAAGTCTGGAGAAGACACAATCCCTGCGGTCTATCCCGGAGAAGATTGTAGTCGACAAGCCATCAGCAAGTGCCCTTGACCAAAAAGAGGGTGAACAAGCCAAAGCTCTTTTTGAAAAGGTGAAGAAGTTCCGTTTGCACGTTGAGGAAGGGGACATCCTCTATCTAATGTACGTTCGGCAGACCGTGTTCAAGGTGTTCAAATTCCTCCTGATAATTGCTTATAATAGTTCCCTAGTGAATAAAGTGCGGAGTAGCGTGTGTTGCAAAGTTGAGATCCAGGACATGACAGGCTACAAGGAGTTTCAATGTAACCACACAATGGCTCATCTGTTTTCTAAGCTGTCCTACTGTTACCTGTGTTTGGTGGCCGTCTATGGCTTGACAAGCCTTTACACCTCTTACTGGCTGTTTTACCGCTCGCTGAAGGAGTACTCCTTTGAGTATGTGCGACAGGAAACCGGCATCAACGACATCCCAGACGTGAAGAACGACTTTGCTTTCATGCTGCACATGATCGATCAGTACGATCCGCTATATTCTAAGCGCTTTGCCGTTTTTCTATCCGAGGTCAGTGAAAACAAACTGAAGCAGCTCAACCTCAACCACGAGTGGACTGCGGAGAAATTGCGCCAGAGACTGCAGACTAACAGCAACAACAGACTTGAGCTTCAGCTCTTCATGCTCCCTGGGTTACCAGACCCTGTGTTCGAGTTGACGGAGCTGCAGTCACTCAAGCTGGAGATCATCAACAATGTCACCATCCCTGCATCCATCTCGCAGCTGGAAGACCTGCAGGAGCTGTCTCTTTACCAATCCTGCTTAAAGTTGCACAAAACGGCTACGTCCTTCCTCAAGGAGAACCTCAAAGTGCTTCGCGTGAAATTTGATGATAACAGGGAGCTTCCTCAATGGATGTATGGCCTGCGCAACCTAGAGGAACTCTATCTCACCGGGTCTTTATGTCCTGATGTGTCCAAAAACATAGTTCTTGAGTCACTGCGGGAAATGAAGTGCTTAAAAACGCTTTCCCTCAAGAGTAATTTGACAAAGATACCCCAGTCCATAGTGGATGTCTCCAGCCATCTTCAGCGTTTGTACTTCCACAACGATGGCTCGAGACTAGTAATGCTGAACAACCTGAAAAAGATGACCAACCTGATTGAGCTGGAGCTGGTACGCTGTGATCTGGAACGCATCCCACATGCGATCTTTAGCCTGACTAATCTGCAAGAGCTTGACCTAAAAGAGAACAACCTTCGCTCAATAGAGGAGATCATCAGTTTCCAACATCTTAGAAAACTCACCTGCCTCAAACTTTGGTACAATAGCATCATGTATATCCCGGAACACATCAAGAAGCTCGGCAGCCTTGAGCGCCTTTACTTCAGTCACAACAAGATTGAGATCTTGCCTTCCCACCTGTTCTTGTGCAACAAGTTGCGCTACCTGGACCTGTCCAACAACGACATTCGGTTCATCCCTCCGGAGATTGGAGTCCTTCAGAGTCTGCTGTATTTCTCTGTCACCTGTAACAAAATTGAAAATCTACCAGATGAGCTGTTCTTTTGCAAGAAGCTCAAAACTCTGAAGCTTGGCAAAAACTCGCTGTCCATTCTGTCACCAAAGATTTCCTACTTAGCTCTACTGACATACTTGGACCTGAAATGCAACCACTTTGAGGTTCTGCCTCAAGAGCTTGGTTGCTGTCGTGCTTTGAAGCGCAGTGGCCTTATAGTGGAAGAGATGCTTTTTGAAACTCTGCCTTCTGATGTCAGGGACCAAATGAAGGCTGAGTGAGATGCCTTAATGTAGCCACAGTGCCTGCTGTCTACCAATTCAGAGCATTAGTTTTGTATGGACTCATTACCATCATTAGACTACTGTTCAGTTTTTCCTGTTTCCTCAACAGAGTGGAAAATACTAGACCTACACTATGACTTTCTCATATATTGTAGAGTAGATTGTTGCTGTAACAGGGATTCATGTTTTTTTTATTTTTATTATACAGCTAAAATTCTTCTTAAAGGAATATTTCTTGCTGAGTTCGCTGCTAGCATAGCACAAAGCGACCCACCAGCACCTCTATAACTAAATAATCAAACCCGTCATAGCTTGTTCATCTGCACTTAAAAGTGAATGTAAAAAATGCAGGTTTTATGGGGAGTTATATGCTGGACTATGTTTTGGCTTGTTAAGAGTTCCTGGAGTCTTTTTATTGTGGATGTGTGATACCAAATACGTTTTTTAACAATGCCTATACCATTTACATTATACCTTATACTAATCATTTCTTAAATTTGAATGTGATTTTTGCTTTTAATCTAGATTGAAAACTTTCAATGATCTCATATTGATGTCATCAATGTGAAAGAAGATTCTCAAAAAATAGTACAAACAATTTGGAAGGTAATTAGCCATCTACACTACTATTTTTTTTTTTTTACAAACCATACTAGTGAATGGGGTGGAACGGTGGTGTCTCAGCAAGAATGTCCTGGGTTCCATTCTACCCATTGGCCTTTCTGTCGCTGTGTCATCCCTGTGGTTGACTGGCAACCAATACAGGATGTACCCAGTCTCTCGCCCAATGTTGGCTGTGATTGACTCTATTCCCCCCGCCCCCATGAAGGTTTTTTTTTTTTTGTGGCGTCAGATCACTCAATGAAGGGTTGCAGCTTTAAAGATGACTGACTGACTTGATATCAATGAACAAATTATCTTTACTAAATGGGTAGATTATAAGTGTCAAAGTAGCAATATCACAATATAAATTTGCACAGGGCTACTCCTAAGTAGTGAGATTTACAGGATCAGGTAGCAACACTTTTTAAATCATTAAGCCGAACCAGGCTAGCTACTTGCCTCCACTTTCAGTATGTATGCTCAGCTAGCTGTGCCTTGGCGGGAGTTTCACCTATAGCCTGCAGACCCAAGTGTTATCAATTTTCTTATCTTACTGTCGGCAACAAAGCAAACATGCCTTATTCCCCCAAATTGTGTTTTAATTCAAATTTCCTGTCAGTACTACATGAAATAATGTGATTATTGAATGTAAATCTTAATTGAAGATCTCCCTTTGGGTGTGTTGAGGACAATAAGTATTATGTATTGTGTGTGTGTGTATATATATATATATCTACTGTTTCCCTTATGCCTTTTATTTTCTTCAAGAGACTGTAGTTGTGGACCACAGCAGGGAAGATGCAAAATAAACAAATAGACATATCTTTCATAAGTAGGCCTAAATGTACAATCTTTGAGGAATTCTGTATCTCAAAGATGCCAATTTAAAGTGCATTAAACTTAAACGACTTGTCACACTGATGTTTTTCTTTGGGTCTTGAAATGTGTAATAGAAGCGTGCGGCCTATCACTACAATATTTTATTAACTGTTAATTATTGACTAATCCTAGACAACGTTCGGCCAACCTATATGTATAACATGTATCATTATTATCAACGGGATTTTATTTTTATGATGACAATATGCATTGTTTAACATTACTGTTACTGTACCATTTCTCCTGTTCATTAGACTGCAATATACATTATATTGTGTGAAAATATTCCAAGAACATGAAGGTGGTCTGAAGTATGATAAAATATTCTGGGAAATCAACCAGAAATATTTTACTGGATCATATAACCACAAGACATTATTTTTAATATACTGTATATAGCAGACCTGGGCATTGTACGGCCCAGATAATTCTGACCGCCCCGTGAAAGATTACATGAATGGGGTTGGGTAAATCGCATTGCTTTTATTTTGAAGCCCATTTATTCTCACAGTGCACGCGAAATGCGTGTGATTGACCTGTCTTCCTTCCGTGTCACTCCTGAAAAATGTGAAAATGTCGGCTCATGCCAAAAAGAGGAACGTGGATGCCAAAAGCAGAACTTTCAAACAATTTATATGGACTACTAATTTTTGTAATTATATATTATGCATAATTGAGTTTGGCATTTTGGCCCGGCACTCCAAAATATTTTCCCCCCCGGGAAAGATAATTGCCCACCCCTGGTATCAACGGTATTTGATGTATATCTTATACTTCTTTTAATATAGTGTTTTGTTTCTTCTGAAGAAATGTTCCACACATTTGTTCAGCATTTTTGGAATAGGAAAACAAAACTGATAACTATAAATGACACCCGTTGCACTTTTGCGACGGTCCCTAACGTCAGTGGGTTATCTCTGTTGCTGTCAATCCGTGCGAGTTTATAAAAAAAAATGCTCTATGCTGTTCACCAGATTCTGTAGTGCACCCCAACCCCCACCCACCCCCCTCCCCTAAAAACTACAACAGGAGTGCAACATCCTCACCATGTTCATCCTGCACATTGCAACAACACTGTTTCTAATTGACGGTCCCGATGAAAGGTACCGAGGAGCAGCAACCTCGGCGAGCGGGTGAATAACATCGAGCTGGGTACCGTTGCAGAAGCTGGTTCTGCCGGTCCGGCTGCGTCGCCAGAGGACCCGACCATTTGAAGGCGACTGCTGAGGGTAGTCCGCTAAGCTGCTTACAGCCCGGCCAGCAGGCCCGTGGTTGAACTGATGCAAAGAACGGACGGCTTCGTTAGCGCAGCGAAACATGGCGTATAAAAACCAGCGTTGTTCCGTTCTGCCGGCATCGACATAACTGGATCAGACCTGAAGGTGCGTATCTGTGCATTTGGAGTGCCGGTTCGCATGTAGGTTATTCAAGGGCTACACATGTACCCGCTGGGCTCTGGCCCCGTTATGTGAGCAGTTTATGTAGCGCGGGAGGGTAAATGATAGAAACGAGCCATATAAAACGAACGTGTTATGATTCTCGGGAACGAAACCCAGATATCAGTGGTGCGTTTAAAGGCTCCACGGACATCAGGGTCCCCTCTTGTTATGTGGCCGTGGATGCGACTTGAGTTGTAACCGGTCTCACCCTGCTCTGTGGCCTCGGGGAAAACACTGACCTTCACGCTTTCAGACAATGGAATAAGGACAAATCCGTGGAAGTACAGAGATTATTCAGTAATTCATGTATAACAGTCGGTTCTCTCTAAATCTGGCAATTGTGTCCTTGTCTGAAACTGGGGCAAACGACCCATGTATTTCCGGACCAGTGCTAGGATATATCATTTCTATTTAAAGAATCAAATGTTATACACGAGTGACCAGTCCAACAGAAACACCTTTACAGTGCAATGCAGTAAATGCCATCTTACTATAAAATGTGGAAAATTAAATTTTAGAAATATGTCTGAGTTTAGAGGGAGCGAATAGAACACCACCACACAGTGTAGTAATCAACACCTCTTTGTTACTTATAACAATTTGAGTCAAAGCGGTTTTATTGCATAGGACTAAAGGACCTTCTCTTTTTGAGTTCTTTTCTGGTCACTAAGTGCATCTCACATGACGAGGACTAAAAAACAAGTCACTGCAGCTAGTAAATAGGATTATGACCAGACAAACTACACACCCAGAATATGTTCATCACCACATAAAATCGTTTATACGTACAGTATTATATGAATATATTCATTATGAAACTATACATTTTTTCAATAGAAAACAAAAAAACCCTACATTTTAGATATGTAAGTAAACAAGTACAACCACAACAAAACATTAATCTCTCAGCGAGGGCGACAGTACTCATACAACTCATATTTGTCTTGGGAGCCAAGGTAAAACGGTTCGCTCTGTAATATCGCATGATTATTTAAAAGTATTTCGCGTAAAAATAACTTTCACACTTGACTGGTTGTCAGAGCTAAAAATGTAATTGCCAAGACAAAAATAGAGGTCCTATTTAGCTTGGATAAGAAGATGAAAGGAGCACACATGGTTATTAAACTGTACTCCAAAAACATTTATTTTAGTGCAGAAAGGTAAGCCTATATATCAAATAGAGTGGCCATAAACACAAACTTTTCTTCCTCCTAGTCTATGATGCACACTAGGGAAGGTTTTGTGACATTCTAAACACCAAAATAAAAAAAATACAATCTTACAGTGTATCTCTATGGTGGAAATGCACATATTGTAAGTTGCTTTGGATAAAAGCATCAGCTAAATGACATGTAATGTAATATAATGAGATGGATGAATCATACCATTAATTCACATTCTCTGTTGCAGGAATGTTCTCCCTCACAGAAGTAGCCTCTCTGAATGACATCCAGCCAACTTACCGAATACTGAAACCATGGTGGGACGTCTTCATGGATTACCTTGGTATTGTCATGTTGATGTTGGCCATATTTTCTGGAACAATGCAGTTAACTAAAGACCAAGTGGTTTGTCTTCCCATTCTGGAAGAATCTCCGGAGGGGCCTGGGGCCTTCCTGGGACCCCGACCACCAGAGACAGCCGATAGATTATGGAACAAAGAAAGTGCCATGGGAGAGCAAGCCGCTCCCTTAATGGCCAAAAGGCCTCCTGATAGAATTGGCCCGACAGTTACCTTCCCCCAGTCGGGTACTTTAGTACAGCCTTTGCCTACTGGCGTCAGGACAAAACTGGATTTTCAGCAGTATGTTTTCGTCAACCAGATGTGCTACCACGTCGCCTTACCTTGGTATTCCAAATATTTCCCATACCTTGCTCTGATCCACACCATTGTGTTAATGGTCAGCAGTAACTTTTGGTTCAAGTACCCAAAGACAAGTTCCAAAATAGAACACTTTGTTTCCATCCTGGGAAAATGTTTTGAGTCGCCTTGGACTACCAAAGCTCTGTCGGAGACGGCGTGCGAAGACTCTGAGGAGAACAAGCAGAGACTGGCTGGGGCCTCCTCCCTCCTGAAGCATCTGTCCACAAGTAGCGAGGAGGGTAGTCCAAACCAGTCTGCCCCAATGCTCACTAAAACCGGGGTCACCTTTTCTGCTGAGAAGCTCGTGAGTGAAGTTCCCGCCATGACTATACTGGACAAGAAAGACGGCGAGCAAGCTAAAGCCCTATTTGAAAAAGTTCGGAAATTCCGAGCCCACGTTGAAGACAGTGACTTAATTTACAGGCTATATGCCATTCAGACCGTCATCAAAACCGTCAAATTCATTTTGATCCTGTGCTACACGATGACTTTTGTTGCCTCCATAGATTTTGACCACGTGTGTGAGCCTGAAATAAAGCATTTGACTGGATACACCAAGTTCCACTGCACACACAACATGGCGTTCATGATAAAGAAACTCCTTGTTAGTTATATTGCTCTCATATGCGTCTATGGCGTCATCTCTATATACACGCTGTTCTGGCTTTTCCGGAGACCTCTTAAGGAGTATTCCTTTGAAAAAGTCAGAGAGGAGAGCAGCTTCAGTGACATTCCGGATGTCAAGAATGACTTTGCGTTCCTGCTCCACATGGTGGATCAGTACGACCAGCTATATTCAAAGCGCTTCGGTGTGTTTCTCTCCGAGGTGAGTGAGAACAAACTGAGGGAGATCAGCCTGAACCACGAGTGGACTTTTGAGAAGTTGTGGCAGCATGTGACGCGCAATATTCAAGAGAAGTTGGAGCTCCACCTGTTCATGCTCTCCGGAGTGCCAGAGGCTGTGTTTGATCTCACTGATCTGGAAATCCTTAAATTGGAATTGATCCCAGAGGCCAGGATAACAGCTAAGATCTCACAAATGACAAACCTCCAAGAGCTGCACTTCTATCACTGTCCGGCCAAAGTGGAACAGACTGCTTTCATTTTCCTTCGTGATCACCTCCGGTGCCTTCATGTCAAATTTACAGACGTCGCTGAGATCCCTAGCTGGGTCTACTTGTTGAAGAACTTACGGGAACTGTACTTGGTTGGTAACCTGAACTCTGAAAACAACAAAATGATTGGACTCGAGTCTTTGCGGGACCTCAGGCACTTGAAGGTTCTGCACCTCAAAAGCAACCTCACAAAGGTCCCGACAAACATAACGGATCTGTCTCCGCATCTCATCAAGCTGGTCATTCACAACGACGGCACAAAGCTCTTAGTTCTGAACAGCTTGAAGAAAATGTTGAATCTCGCCGAACTGGAGCTTCTGAACTGTGAGTTGGAGCGCATCCCCCATGCTATCTTCAGTTTGAACAACCTTCAGGAACTGGACCTGAAATCCAACAACATTCGTACCATAGAGGAGATCATCAGCTTCCAGCACCTCAAGAGACTTACGAGCCTCAAACTTTGGCACAACAAGATCATTTCCATTCCAGTGTCAATTAGTCATGTGAAAAATCTTGAGTCGCTCTATCTCTCACACAACAAGCTGGAGTCTCTCCCCTCATCGTTGTTTACCCTTCTGAAGTTACGGTACCTCGATGTCAGCCACAACTCCATAGTGGTGATACCCCTGGAGGCTGGCTTTCTGCAGAACCTCCAATATTTTGCCATTACAGGCAACAAAGTCGAGGTGGTTCCCAAGCAACTGTTCAAGTGCAACAAACTGAGGACCTTGTGTGTCGGGCACAACTGCATCTCTACCATTCCGGAGAAAATTGGTCAGCTCTCACAGCTGACACACCTGGAACTGAAGGGAAACTGTCTGGATCGTCTCCCGGCCCAGCTCGGTCAGTGCGGGCTCCTGCGCCGGTGCTGCCTGATAGTGGAGGATCATCTCTTTGACTCGCTCCCCATGGAGGCCAAAGAGAGCATCAATCAGGAGTCTGGTGTTTCTTTTCCAAACGGTTGCAAGTGTCTCAGTGATGGACGGTAATGCAGAAGTGGCGTTTTATCTTAGGGGCTGCGTGCCAGTAGAAAAACTTGTCCTGCATTCTATATTAGTACCTTTCATGATGTTTTAGCAACTTATAAAAAGAAAATACCACAGCACATACAAGGACTGTACCATTTAAAAAAATGTAAATGGACACCAGAAATGATCATGGCTTCTGTATATGGCATCTATATATATTTATATCCTTTTTTCATTTATTGTAGGGACATGGTAGCAGTTGAATCACTTATTTTTTCATATTTCGTATGCAAAAATACCAACAGTTGAAATTTGTAGAACTTTTAAACGATACCTTCTTATCTTTTTTGATTTAGTGTTACTTTCCTCTCGTGGACTAGATAAGCTGACACTTAAATGACCTTGGCTTAGATAACGAGTCCACAAATAAAAATCCTACTCTCCTTTAATGGTGTCTTGCCGTGCAGGTAGTTCTGAAGTATCTGCATCAATTCAAATGAAGTGGATGTCAGTACAATTTGCTCCTTGGTGCTCACAGCAATACAATATTCATTTTTACCAAAATTGAACAGTGACATTTCTTTTCAGTACAAGTGTCCCAACTACCCTGAACAGGACCTTGCAGTTTTTATTACATCCACCTTTTAGCAAAGAAGTGTTTTTAGTGAAACTAGTTTACAGCAGCGTGATTGTGAAGTGACTGAGACACTGCTTCTGGAAGGAAAAGTTGCTGTTGGAACATTCCATTCCCCTCTAATTGTATTGGGATAAAGGCGGAAATCTCAGGTATCGATGCCTCCAGATGTGAATAAAAAACATAAAAACGTTTGTTATTCGGGTGAACTGACCCTTTAGAAAAAAACAAATTCAATTGAAATAGTTGTATACAAGCTAGCTGAGAACTGAGGAAACTGCTGAGGAAGACAGCAAAGAGGAGTTTGAAAGGCTGATAGTTTCAGTCCGCCACTACAGCATAGACCACAGAGTGAGTGACATATGCTGCACAAACAAAAGGAAGAACGGTGTTTGTATCGCCCACAAACACAATCCTCATGCATTCCAATTTGAATATACATTAAACACACCTCAATGATGGCCGCTCTCATCTGATCCTTTTCTCTATTTGCATGTTGAAGTCTTAAATGACGGCATTACTTTTTATTAAGTTGATTCCCCCCCCCACTCTTCCGTGTGTACAGCCAACCCCCCAATGATGTTTTTCACCAGTTGTACTTTTTGCTAATGTTTAAGAGGAGACACCTCAGGTGAATAAGCAAAACGTTTTAACTAATAGATACCATGAAACTCCAGCTGATTACCGACATAAAGATGATCATTTTTTGTATTACAAGTTTTTAGAAATGGCACGTTTAAACCCATACGAGGCATTATCTAAGGGGAAGGTTTGATGAATTTAAGTGGTAAAATAAATACATGTGTACGTTTTTTTTTCTTGTCTGAAAAAAAGACACGTTATAAAAGCCATACAACCCAAAACCTGAAAATGTACTAGTCAATGAAGAAATTGGTGCACTCGTGTTTTGTCCTGTAAACTGTGTACTTTGTGTGTTCTTTCAATGTATTTATGATCTCATTGTCTACTATGTGTTCTCTCTGCACAGTATTTTGTAAGCCAGATTTTAAAATGTGCTACATGAATCAACAAACTACTAATTACACTGTTGTTATTTTTACAATTTGTCTAAAGTAGAAAATTACACCCAAATCTCTCTGCACACTAAAGTAAATCTTGATTCTCTAAAACACAGACTGAAACGTATAAATTATCATTTCAAATGTATTTTTTTATTGTTAAAAAACTATTATGTTTCAACAAATAAATTTTTAAAGTTAACAAATTGAGTTCATGGTGGTGGGCAAACAGCTTCGTAAGTTTCATTTTGTTTTTGCCAAGATCGATTGATTGTTTTATACAACAAAATTGAGCCACAAGTCTGCATTCTTATTTACTTGTTTTTGAGTTGCAATGAAATGTGTGTATCTTCACCTCAGAGCCCATGCTGGGTGCACCTTTCTAGTTCAATGTAATACATTTCTTTTGGCACGTGTGTTTGATGATTGTGTTGACTTTCACATAATATATTCATTTCACTTTCTTACAGATCATGCAATATGTGTGTGACGCTAAGTGGAATTCACTGGATGGAATTACGTTAAATAGTCTTTGGTAATATAATATTGATGTATTTTTTTTTTATGACACAAAGCTCACAACACTGTTACAATCATATTAGATTATTTTTCTGCTCCTTTTGCTGTTGCTTTTGGTGGGCTTACATTTTTTAAAGCCTTAAGGTAGAAGAGAACTAAAGCTCCAGTAGGAATTGTTTCCTTTTTATAATGACATTTGTGATGTCATTTTAAAAGGGACGTATATACATTTCTTAGATAGCGTTGCCCTCTGGTGGAGACTAACAGTTACTACATTTTTAATTTCGGCTGCTGCATTGAATCGTATAGTTCATGTGACATTATTTAGGGGAATTTAAACAAACATCTGTAAATTTAGAGATTCCAGCTCCACCATCAATAACAAATAAAATTAAAATACCGTAATATAGATTAGGATTTGAGACAAAACCTAAAACCTTATTGCTATATCATATCAGTAGAAACATGGTAATCTGACATAGTTAACATAATAGAGTAAAACTGAGCTTTTGATAAGATTTTCGTACAATGGATGTGACAGTTGTTCATCCCAGGTATTCATGGGAAATGGCCATTAGTTCTAGTAAATCCCAATTAGTTGTTTCTGTTGGTAAAGTTCACTCATCGTGGTACTACAAGTAAAGTATGGGAGGTAAAGAAGACCATTAAATATGTATGCTTAAGATGTATTAAGTAGTTATATGCAGATAAAGGGACGTTTGAGTGTTTATTAATATACTCATCAGCAACTTTAGTACTAATAACTATCAAATACTGTATACTGTAACTGAATGCTTGATAAAAAAAAAACATGTTTTTAATTAGCTACAATTAGATATTAGATTTTTAACATGCCTTTGAGCGATTAGTGCAATGTATGTGTACACTATAAATGCAGATAATGCTCTTATATCAGCAGACAACTACATATAGTGTTATGAAGCCTTTATTAGGTGTTTCTATACTGCTAAAATAATACTAAAAAATATAAATGATATGAGTGCTTAATTTATTATATTTAAATATATTTGCTTTTTGGATACAGTGTTAAAAAGCACTTATTCTGATCAGTGCATGTGTTTTACGAAGCTAGCATTCTTCTTTAGCCCAGCATGCTGTTAGCCTACACGTTCTCGCCACACACACACACACACACACACACACACACACACACACACACACACACACACACACACACACACACACACACACACACACACACACACACACACACACACACACACACACACACACACACACACACACACACACACACACACACACACCAAACCTCCTAAAGCCAGACTTTGATTGTGATGATTGTGCCATTCGGCTGCCGGGCTCTGCGCTGGGGGGGACCAACACATGTCGAGATGACTCTGGCCGAGCAGCACAGGGAGGGCGTGTGACCTTAAGCAGGCCTGACACCGCGGTTGTAACAAGTCCGCCATCAGGTGGAGGAGGAAAAACACACCGCCCACAGTCCAGCCTCCATTACTCCCTCGGATCCAAGCGGCGGCCTCGTCACAAACACTCTCCCTTTTGCAGGCCTGCACCGCCGGCCCTGTTTGTATCAAGCGGTCGCCGTGGAACCAACGGCCGTCGGCCCACACTGCCAACCCGGGGGCCGAGCTAACACGACGTCAATTTAGAGAAATATGGGGGTCGACTGGCTCCTCGATCTGTGCGTCCCCGCGTTGCAGAGCGCGCAGTCTGACACATCCGCCGCGGAGACGAGTCATTGCTCTAACGACCCGCTGGGCCTCCTTGATGCCTGGTTTGATGCCTGGTTTAATGCCTGGTTTGTCCTTGGCAGACAACATATTCCTAACAAACGCTACGGTTTATCGAAGATAATAAGCACTCGTGGTGCTATTTAGTGTCGAGAGAGATTTCTGGAATTTGGGAGTGTTGTGGCCTATTTATTGTCTTCCCGGTGTGTCCCGGGTTAAAAGGCGGGAGCGTTTATTTGGGTCCGGCCGTGCTGTGGATTTGGGATCCGTGCGTGGCCTGCTACTCTGCTGACGCCCCGGGGACACGAGATATCTTCGGCGACAGCACTTTGTGAGCACTTGCACAGCTGATGAGCTGTAATTATGTTTTAATTATTTCTGTAGGGCATCACTCTCTTCCGACATGAACCTCCCCCCCCGCCCCCCTCCCCCCGCTGCAAATTAAGACATTCAGTATTTTCAAAACATTTGGTGATGAAACTCTCTTCGGTCCACTAATTACTGCACAGCCTCGTGTCGGCACCCATAGAAGGCAGCTTTGATGTCTACTGGCCGGGATGATAATCAAGGGCACAGATCACATGCGATAGGCCGTAATTGGGACAAGTTGTTTAAAGAAAAAAAGAAAAAAAGAGGGAAAAAGAGGGGGGTGGGCTGGGCACCACATGACTTTGATGGCTGCTTTTGCACAGCCAATGCTCCGGGAGACGTTCACCCCCCCCCCCCCTCCCCCATCCTGTGCCCACGGGTGAGGAAGCCTTGTCACTTATTAAGGAGGCTGTTGCCACAAAGTGACAGATGTCCTGATGTGATCCGTCTGCATCTTTGGCCTCCATCTGTCTTGTTAGTACAAATAGTTAAGGGTTGGTGTGAGGAGGGAGCTCTCGTATATGTTAAATGCATCGGAAGCGCTTGTTTCTGGGAAACCAGCTCCCCTGGCAATCCCTGCACAACAACAATCTCCCAGCCCTTCTTTTCCACGCCTGGTTTTTTCTCTCAGTGTTTACCTTCCCTTCTCCACCACTTCTGCAGGCCCTGATGTTTAGGGTTCAGTGCCACTGAACCATCTCCCAATCTCCATCTTGTACACTCTGCTTCGCTCCCTTCTAGGAAGAGAGAGATTAGGGGCTCAGGTCCTGGGGTGCGTATCCCACCCTCTCTCTGGTCCTCACACCCTCCCTCTCTTCAACCATCCTGGGAGATTCCAATCCTTTTAGCTTCTTCCTCAGGTAAAATTGCCAAGGACCTTGTGAGCCCTGGGTTCCCCTGGAGGTAAAATCTATAATGGAGTTTGGATTTGAGCAAGAACAGCCTTGAAAATGGACTTCTTTAACCAGGTAGCTGCTTCGCAGAAGGTCAACAGTACTCCAGGTGGACACAACATGCCACAACTGTGTTAGAAAAAGGCAGAACAAAGGAACAGTTTTACTCCAAAGACAGTGACCTGTCGACACGGCTGTAAATAAAAAACCAAAGCGATTATTCACCTTCACTACGAGCATGGGGTTATACATGAATCTCTGTTGGCAGAATAACCTCTTCACTACTCTCCTCTCTGTCATACATTTATTTTTTTGGCCATATAACATTTAAAATGAAACGGTTCATCAGTTTGACTTCAATCGTTAGGGTTTGTTCATGCCACCGTGACTCAAAGACAGAGGGCACCAAAGCCTCAATTTTGGAAAGACTGATGGTCAAGTGCTACCCAGACAAAGTTATCATCCTCCTATTATTAAACCATCATCTGTACAGAGGATTTAAAGTGCTTTGTGCAGGCAGAGGGAAAATAAGTATGATACTTGAGTTGAAATAGCTGTCTATGACATGACAAAAAACAGGTAATACCACTACCATGACAGTACTACTGCTGCTGCTAATATTAATAATACATATAATGATAGCATTAGCGACCATAATAATACGGGTAATAATAACCATGATAATAAAAATCTATGATACGCTGTATTATTCTGTTCATTCTTTTGGTTTATTTTGAATTGTTTGTGGACACATATGAATCAGATGAGCATACAGTAAGCCTTCCCACAACACCATATGTTTTAGACTGCTCGACAAGTGACAGAGTCTGAGAATTAGACATTTCGCACAAATATGCTTCATTACCACTTTATTGATGTACCCTCTGCTGACGTTCAATTATTCATCAGCCACTCAAAAAAGAAGACTGTTTGCTCAGCCTCAATTTATGCTCGGTATCAAAACAGAAATCACATCCCTGCTGCAGCTATAATCTTAGCTAATCAGCATCATTTAATGCACTTAGCGGCAGTGTTTAAAATTCTAATGAAACACTTGTGTCTGCCCTAGTTCTCATCGACGGTGGGTTCGTCAAAGTGATGCAATCGGTCATTACCTCACATCAGACGCCTCCGAGACACAATTCTGCCTGACAGTTGGATTCGAGCTTTGACAGCCTCAAACTTGTTGGGTTTTCTCTAAATACTTGCCACTGCAATGAGTTAAACATCCCCCGGAGGCACCGCAGAGTTTTCCTTTTGAACAAACACCCGAGGGACGCCAAGCTGGGACTGCACCAGGAACTGGAGGTCTTACGGAGAGGGCTGTTTGGGTTTATCTAATGGTACAATGGGTAATTTCTTCTGCCACTGCGGAGGGAGGGGGAAGAAAGCGGGATGAAAAGAGAGAAGGGAGTATGTTTAAGAGAGAATCTTTATCTGGGCTTAATATCCCGTGCTCAAGCAGAGTGGAGGATTTTTTTGTTGTACAGATCTCTTTTGTCAGATCCTACCTACCCATGGAAGACCCAGGGGCACTCTAAGAACATACGCATCACCTAGATTTGCCTTCCAGCCAGCTCCTCTCCAGCGATTGCACCCTCTCCCCGCCGGCTTCTTTGTGTAGAAGAGACGAAGCGAGCATTTTGGAAATCAAATCTCAGTTTGTCGGCGCAAAACTGGAGCAGACTTCAATTTGAATAGATTTATCCCGACATAATTGTTCTGAGCGCATGCATGCGCAAAACCCCTCTTCTTCTGAGCTTTGCCTCGTTGTGATGAAAAAAAGAAAACGGGAGGGGGGGGGGCTGAATTGGATAAGATAGTGTGCGAGTCTCCCCGGCTGCCCCATCGAGAACCCTTAAAGGATTCCAAACCTACATATGATCAAAACTGGCCTGTTTATAAAATCAGATCATTTCCCTCCTGCTGGTATCGGTATGTTAATGTTGCCAAAACAGGCGACATTAACATACCTCGGAACGAATCCCCACTGGGTCTCAGAAGGCCGAGCCACTTAGCGAGGGAGGATTCAGGCAAGGGGGCAGTGCTCGTGGTTGTCGGGAAGGAGTGCATAACGCTGCTGGGACAAAGGAAGGCGCTGGTGAAAACAGGAGGTGAGTGGAACAGTCTGAGGTGGAGATAGGAGAGAGAGAGGGGGGGCGGGGGGGTTGAAGAGAGTCCCAGAGCTCCCTGCCAGCGATGACCAGAGTGTCCATCAGCGAGGTCTCACGGGTGCCCGCTGAAACAGCAGCGCTGGCAGAACTAAAAAACACCCACCCTGGGAAAGTGCTTTTTCTCCCGCCAGACGCAGAGTGATGGATTGGGCCGGCCAGTGCACACAATGCATTTGTGAAGAGAGACAGAAAGGTGGAGGAGGATGAGGAGGGATGGGGTGGGAGTGGGGGGTGGGGGGGGTCTGTCAGAAAAACACTTCCACTTTACTCCTAGAATGCACTAAAATATTGAAGAGTTCGATATTTATTTCATTATTCCACACATCGGATGTGAGAATGGACGGAAGCGGGCAACAAAGTGAAGTCACGGCTGCTCGGCTGTGCTGCAGACTGAGAGGAGATGGAGCAAAGACAAAAGAAAGGGCCGGGCCAATGTTTCAACACGCCATTTAGAGCAACATTGGGTGAAATTAACTTTGAATATCCACTCTGACCACCGAGGGCCTTAAAAGGTTGGGGGTAGACTTCCAGTTGGGCCTCAGTGCAGTTTTCCTCTGGAATGATGGAAGTGTTTCTAGTGAGCGGCGCGCACCAAACACCTGCCAACCTCAAGAGTCGACAGTATTGATTAAACCGCCGCATCCGCTCAAATCCATCCCCATTTCCTTTGAAGGCAAAAATCATCCTTGATATCTGCCAACAGCTTACTTACTTAGGGATTTCTTCCTTTCCATCTAGGTTGTATTAATTAATGCATGCTTTTCTCAAATTAGCCCTCTGAGGAGCTATAACTCAAATTCCTGTATTTATGAAAGTAATAGGTTGGAGAGAGAAAAAAAAATACTAAACTAAAATAATTATGCAGTCCGACGCTTTGCTTTGAGAATAAACTGCGAGAAACCTGATGAAATATGGATGTGCATTGGGTGCAAAGATGGTTAAATATTTACAATCCTGTGTTCGTCCACAACCCCAGTAAAGCTGCTAGTCAACTGCAATAATTGCTTTGCTGCAAAACTTTGCACTAGATCCATGCATTCGCTGGATGTTATACAAGTTCCCAGCGCTTCTCTTTTCCAACTGGACACCCATTAAAAATACATAGAAATATACTTAAAACCTACGTACAACCCTCTTCGCGTTCATTTCTGATCAGCATAATCAGGCAGGTAGTTGCATCTTAAGCAGCGGCGCATGCTGCAGTTAAAGAAAGGCCACACTGCAGTAAGATGTGGGGGGGGGGAGCCCCCTCAGGGACGGATCTTATATCAGGAGACGGTATATTTCTACGCTAAAGAGGCTATTCAAACCCAGCACCGCTTGAATTATTAAAGACCCTGTGCGTTTCTCAAAGCCTTGATTTAGCTCTTTTGAGGGCTGGGATGTGCGCTGCGTTGTTAGCGGTGTGGCCGGAGATTGGGCATAGTAGGGAGGAGTGGAGAGGAGGAGGAGTGGGAGGGGAGGGGGGGGGGTTGTTGTGGGCTATCAGAGGTTGGATTGTTTCGGTTTTTCGCCCCCCCCGTCCGCTAAAATGGCCTTTTACTCTCTAAGCATGCTTTTACTGCCTCTGAAGAGTTATTTTTGCTGATGAAAAGGATACGCTGCCTCGGTTAGAGCCGACCCACAGCCATTCACAAGGTTGTTTAATACTTTCCCCTCCGTTTGGCTTATAAATTTATCATCAGTAAAGTATACCAGTGGTCTCATGCCGTAGTACAGGCTTCAAGCTAAGTGGCTGAGGTTGAGTGAGTGAACGGAGGGTAGAGAGAGAGAGAGAGAGAGAGAGAGAAACGGTTTAACAGAGGTTGATCCCGCTGCCAAGTGGAGGAGTGCTCTCTCAAGGTTTTAAGACGTTAAAAGTCCCAAATTGGCTTTATCGATGGCTCTCTTGATTCCTAGATACAGTACAGAGGCCTTACTTGTTAACAACTTGTATGTTAATGACTTGTATTAGAAGTGATCAATCTACTTTGGATGCAAGCGTTTCCCATCGCTTTGAAGTGAACGCATTGATTGGGTGAGAATATAACAGAATTAAACAATCGCTCCTATAAGTGCTAAGCGTTTGCCAGTGTGCTTTGCTCTCTATTAATAGATTCCAAAACAACTTGGCAGGACTGATCTGGACGAGAGGCGGTCACAGGAGACATATCCAGCTCATTTCCAGGTGGATATACTTGTATTTTGGGTTTCCGATGCACCGTATCAACATGTTTACTGTAAATACGTTTTTTTTACTCCAGTCAAATACTTTAATGTGAAAAACGATATATATAATAAGATAAACAACTTATTCCATCCCTCAAGTAGTCAGTCGTCTCGTAAGGTAGGTTTAAGATTTACATGAGGTGGAACAAAGAGGCCGAGCCCCAAGCAGGAAAAATGAAAGGTGCATGTCAATATGTGCATGCCTCACCTGACATCCCCTAACAAGACGCCCCCCCCTCACCCATTGCTTTCAAATGCAGCTGTTCAAGATCATAGGTGTTATTCAGAGCCTGGCATAAGTGGTGCTAAAACCATCACATCCTTTACATAAAAACGTCGACCCTCCACCTCTTCTCTCGGTGCTCTGTACTTAGGTTTGGGGTGCGAAGTAGGGATGCTGCTTATGGACGCCATTCCGGGTGGAATATTGCCGACGCATTGCCCACCCAAGCAGATGTCTCTCCTGAATTAGTTACCTCGGGATCCTCCCTGCATACCAAATCAGGGGGAAAGTCGTACACAATTCTGATTTATTTATCCAGTCTTTGCCTCTTGCCTACACAATAACATGCAAATCAATGGCATTCATCTCAATTGCATACTAGGTAGTATGCAGTGGTATGGATAGGGCAGTTTGATGCTTCGTTGATAATTATACATAGATAAATAAATGATATGGCCTTGAATAGCAATCTCTGCTGGGATTGATGTGACCGTTCCCTCGGAGCCCTCCTGCAACACGCAGGGTCTAGTTGTGTTATGTCTCATGTCTTTTGGCGAGGTGGTCTAGACGCGTCCCCTGTTCAATCAGGTGTTACATCATTTCCTCTCTTTAGGTGGGAGGGCATGAAAACAAGTGGAACTCCCGATATCATCACCTCCTCTCCTCCTCCTCCTCCTCTATCCGACCACACGGCGCAGCCTTTTCTATATTAGCACGGTAATTAAAGCAATGGTGCCGGTTGGGTTTCATTGATAAAGATTGGAGCCGATGCACCTCACTGTGGCGTGTCAGCAGGAGAGAACTCCCGTCCCCTGGATCCTTCGTTTTGCCTTTCATCTCCGCCACTCAGCCATGAAAAATTCATCCAAGACCTCCAGAAATATGTATTGTAAAATCTTAGAGAGAAGTGGTAGCACTGAAAAATTCATGGCTTTATTCGCCTCCAACAGCTGTGGACCCCTTAATTAATTTGATTTCTCACATTACACAATAAATTCATTTATACAATATTTATCTGTCGTCTTCCTCAACTTGGTCTAATCAAACAGACACACATACAAGGCGGGTGTGTTTTTTGTTCTTTTTTTTCTTCTCCCGTGTACAGCATTTATTTCTGTTTTAATTTAGTTCTACAGCCAATAATCTTTTGTCTTTGCACAACACCACTGTGTGGGAGACCATTTTAGTGCAATGTGTAGCTTTGTACAGTGTGAGGAAAAGCCTTCTTCAAGATCATAAGATCACCATCTCACAAGAAAATAATGTTTTAGCACATTTCATCTTGTTCAACATTATTTTTTAAATTAATGTGGAACAATTTAATATGTTAAAAAAAACACTTATGTTCACATGCTATCTAGCATAGCAATAGCTGAAACTATTTTGGGGGTATTTAATCAGGGACAAAAGTATTTGACAAATTATCATTTTATTATTTCAGTGGATCATCCTCTGAAGACCATGGATATCTGTACAAAATGTCACGGCGGTTCTCAGCCGTTGTTGATGGATTTCAAGCTGAACCAAAGCAAACAGCTAGTGTGGCTAAAGGCTTCCTTTCGTGTGGTAACCGAAGCAATACAATAGTTATTTATCATCTAAAAATAATTTAACACTTTTCTTGACGGACCGTTAGATGAATTGTGGTAATGTCCGTCTGTGCTCTATGCTACTTTCTACTGGCATGTCCATTGTTTTGCATTGTTTTGATGTGTATTTTCCTTCTCTCGGGTGTAAAGCTTGACACACATCAGTGGGGCTGCTGTTTATAATGGTGACTGGTGACAGTCATGTTGCTCTGTTTGCGTTCAAATGTGTCATCACAACTAATTTAATGCTGATGTATACTGCAGGACAACCGTTTTCCTGGGCCTGTTAGACTCCCTGGCTGTCATCTCCCGCACCTCACAGCAGCAAAACAGCTTCACCCGGGAAAATGGGAAAATGATTCCCCACTAGCTCCAAATACCAATCCTGCAAGTGTAAGTCTATATATCTTTTTTTTTCTTTTTTCGCCTGCTTACGCAGTAACGTTTTGTTTCTGGAATTGGGATTTGAGCATACACAAACGCAAAATCATACACTTCAATATTGGGTTTGTCATTTTTCCCCACTTTGCGCTCATAGGAGCATCCAATCTGTAGGAAGCCTTGACAGCTAGTAACAGCTCCATGTGGCAGGTGTCTTCCTCCGCTATGTAATCACAGTGTGAGCAACCATGCTGTGCAAAACAGACAACAACAGTTTCTATAATGATTGAATATCTTCAGTGTGCAGACGAAACAGGGACTCTTGAGGATGCTTCAGATGCACTTTTGAATTGCATTTTTAAGTCAACGTCTTCGGCGTGAGAAGCACAACCCTGGTAATAACGCACTGTCTGGCTAAAGGTTGGCTATATGGTTAGAAAGTTGGAGGAGACAAAAAGATAAAAGGGCCTATCAGACGATTCATTACCGTTGGACCCAGGTATTCAGTCTTGCTGCCCACTGAGATTTAGTACCAGTCCAGTCCTGCACCAGATGTATGCCTGGGAGGGAGTGCTGTGTCAGGGTTAATGGCTCTAGCATAGTGTCATGTTCTGCTCAGATGAAGTCCACCCTCTTGCCCTGCCAAGAGGGCTCAGAGGTCGGCAGGGACATTAGTCTTAGCCCTATTCTTCATTAGCCCCGCTAATTACAGGGCTCCTCTGCTGGGATGGCAGCTCATGCCTGGGACGAGCCCCGCGCTCTACGGGCCTCCTGTCTTTACTTTACGCCACCACGGGCCCTGCCATATGCACAGCTTCGGTCGGCTCCGACAAAAGAAGGCCGGTTATTCCTGACTCTGTAGACTCTCTCCAGCCAGTTTAGACATACGTCAAGTCAACACATGTCCACACCCAAGATCACTCGCTGAACCGCTCTCTCTGACATGAAGCCTTAGAATTTTGCAAGCTGACAGGCCTTATTTTCAGCTAGGAGAAATCTCTCTTACAGGTCCTTTGCAGTGTTATCGATGGAGGGGTGGCCTGTGACATTGCCTTTGGCCTCCATGGCCTGTTGTTGTTATGTGTGAGACAGTTCTTCCAGCACTGGCGGTGCCCTGAGGAGCAACGCTGCCTGCTGGGTGAGGTGTCAGAATGATGATTGCTTTCTGACCTTGGTCGGCTCTCCATTACATCCATAATGAAAAGCTACACTGCCTGTAAATGGTGAAAGGTGCCTGGCTGGATGTCTTCCTCTTTTGTTTTAACACGGTGGCTGGTATTTGATCCTTAACATGCTTCGTCTTTTGGTGACCCTCGGCCTTGTGGGACCTGCCGTACTCGCACAGCAGTGTGTGAAGTCTTTGATTAGACTCTTTGAACACGCAGGAGGAACCTTTAGGATGACCTCATCTCTTAGGACGCGGAACAAGCCCGTGACCCTCAATTGGAAAACCAACCTCGCTATATTTCAAAGAATCCATTTTCTCACTTTTAAAAAGACCATAAAATGTCCCTTGGAGCTGTATTTTCATGGATGGTTTTGAAAGAATATACAGTTTATCTACTGTAGATTTTACCAGTATTCAAATTAATTTAGATTCTTGAGGTCTGTACAAGTGTTTTTTTTTATACCATTTATCAAACAAATTCCAGCAAACCAAAAAATGTCCGCTTAACACTGTGGGGCAAAAACACGCAGGAGGAGGATTAAAGTACGAACGCAGAAACTAAAAACCAAATAAAAAACAGATGTGTACAAGGGATACCAACAGGTACATAGCAGGTGAACCAACACAGACAACCAAAGGTGGACAGAGTTACAGTAGATAGTGGTGATATTATCAAAATGGCGAGCCATTGCCACGGTGTTCAGAGTTAATATGAGCTACAGCTAACTGAACTGACCAAGCAACAATTCACTTTCAGCTTTTACAGCTATGCGGTTCATTGATCATTTAATAATATGAGTAAATTGGCATCTCTTGCAACTTAACTAATCAAAATGATTGAAAAAAGGACAGATTCAATCCTTTTTGTCATCCAACTAAACAAGTCATTTTTGCTTCTTCGGTCTATTTAACCACTTCTTGAACAAAACACTGCAAGTGGGCGGAAGGTCAGTTTGTTGTGCCGTGTGTGTGTGTGTGTGTGTGTGTTGCCATCCTGTGCTTTTGGAGACAAAAGAAGAGATGACTGGTTATTAAAGTGAGAAAGTGGCGGAGCCTTTTGAGCAGCGCAGAGGTACCATCCCATAACTTCTCTGCACACAGGCCTGTCTGAAAAGTCCCATTGATCAGCTCCGGGTTTCTTTTTCAGCACTAACCGCTATCCCTCATCCCAAACTGTCACACACCCGTCAAGATCAAATCCCGCTTCTACATGGCAGGCCTGAGAGAGCGTTTCCCTCTGATACCATACAACCCCAATAGACAGGGGAGCAATAGAAAGAGCCCAGTAGAAAACTAGAACTGCTGCCACATCTTTGGCAACCATTACTGCCTTTTTTTGCGACACGGTTTTTGATATGTCACCTTCTGATCTGATGCGGGTTTCTGCTGGTCTCGCCCCGAGGGGTCGGGGGGGGTGGGGGTAGGGGTGTGGGGGGGGGGGAGTTGCCTGCGCTTGCAGAAAACTCGGCGAGAAAACGAGCACTTTGCATTCAATTGCTCCCCGTTTGGTGCTTTTTTTCCCCACCGCATCTGAGGAAGAGAGCAGACAAACAGATATCCAGAGGAGCTCTTACTCCTTTTTCATCCCCATTGTCAAGTTAATTTACGGCGGAGTCGTTCCAGGATGCAGGATGCCATGTGAGTTATTGATTATTTTCCTCCCGCTCTGAGAGCCATCATCCCGAGCCTTGATGGAACAATGAGGGAGGGTTGGGCCCCAGAGGAGTGGTATGTACAACTCAGTACACGCCACTTTACACTTGTAGTCACTGTCGGGAGCATACAGCAGAATTCAATTTACACCGCTTTTAGACAAATGTAAACATACCGCATGCGAGGCGCGAGTGCAAATCTCAGTAGTCCGAGGTCACCAGACACGAGCAGGCAGGAATGTGATTTGACTTCCACTAAAGGATGCATGAATTGAAAGGAAGAGATATGTTTCATGAGAGGAAGAATCTCATAACAATAGCTGTGAAAACACTTTTTACTGCCTTGGAACATTTTTACTGTGAGGAAATAAAAAAATGTAATTAAATTGAGAACCTTTACCTCAATACAACAGGTATGCATTAAGACAATGATGCGAGGTTCGGAGGCAGCGCGGATCTTCCTTTGAATTGTTATTAATTTAAAAGGTTAGGAAACTAATTTGCCCCCCGGAGACTGTCAGGCGACGAGAGAGAGAGCGAAAGCGTTTCAGGAGAAAAGTGAGGAGGAGTGACCCGCCGGAGCGCTGTCAGGATGTCATGAAGCCTTCCTGACTCAACTAATCCCTCCGCCTATGAAGTAGTCCCTCCTGTGATTAACTGTCTAATGAACGTGTGCAAAGACAGCAAGGAAATGGGTCAGAATAATGCTTCTTAGGCATTTTGAAGGACCTGTGTCCTCTGATGTTGTACTGATTAAATATTCTTTGCCAGTTGCCCTGGAGCCAAACATTTAACCAACAGATTAAAGCAAATAAAACACTTGGCCTCCAATCATCAATCGCTAATGACCATTCATTAATTTCATTTTATCTGCATCAAATGTTGACTTTAAGCGTTTGCACGCACACGTTTTCATTTTAAACGGACAACCTGGCAAATCGGGTCCCGTGATGGTTCAGTACCGTATAGCACTTTCTCAGCATCAGTGTTTGCTAACAGTTGGGCTCAATTGGGTTTCTTCTCTGTCATCAAAAGAAAATCAAACAGAAGAATTCTTGCTTTTGATGTGAACAGATTAAACCATCAAAGATTTTAAATTGTTTCTAAAACGCTTTCAGATCTCGAGTATTCCCTTTGCTGAGACTGTCTTCCATCTGTCTCCCCAACGCTGTAACATGAAGGGGGATGCAACACGCACACAAACAAACAGAGGGCTAAGTGTAAGACTCACATAATTATGCACAACTCACTCATTAGAGGGTAAAAGTTGGTATTCCCATTAGCTTTTTGCAGTCGGGTAATTGAATCAGTGTTAATGTATATGGTGCAGATCAAAGGATGAGGAGAATTCCTCCTTCATGAATTCCTGTCACACTGTAGCTGATGGAGCTCTAAAGAAAATGCCCACCCCCATAGTCAAAGATGTATTTCCAGACTGTGGAAAGAAAAACTCTAAATAAAACTTGAAACCATGCAAACATTACAACAAAATATATATTGTAATATATTCTGATCAGCACAAAGAAGGTAAATATTTGTGTAAAGAAGAGCACTTCTATAATTGAAGGATTACGTCCTCGGGGCTGTCAACGTGGCGGCCGAGCTGGAGGCTTGCAGCTATCAATGCTAACAACGCTAACAACCACAAGAGCGCTGACAGTTATAGCAGAATAATGTGGGGGGCCCGAGGGTGTCTGTTAGCCTGGGTGTGCTAACAGCGCTAATCCTGACCACCCTGTTAGTGTATTGCGTGTCGGCACTTAGCCAGCTAGTGAGGCACATGGTACGACCAACATGCACTAACATGGAAATACCAGTTCATTGCAATCCAGAGAATCTCAAATACCACATGAACACAATATGACGTCATACTCCTCTCAAGATATCACTTCACTAAATCTTAAAGCAAACTTCAGAAAGTGGCAACATTGCAAAAAAAAACAGATTAGCGCAAGTATTTGTGGACCACATTACGTACACAACCAGTATGATAACTGAAAATTCAACCCGGAACTCAACATGTAACCTGTGATGAAGTCCATACTCCATACTAACACTCAATACAGTACGCACGATGTTCCAATAGATGATATACGACCATTAGTAAACAAATGCTATTATACACAATAGAACGAAACCTAATCTCACTGTGATACCCTTTCTCCGCCTCGAGCAATAAAAGCAAAATTGGGGCAATTAGGGAGGTAAAAGTTGCTTGAGTGGTTGAAGTGCCAAAACTTTGCGCAGGCAGTAATCTTTTCTCCACAGCGGGTCTTGGCCCTGGCTTCAACCTCTGTCTTTTATCTTCCCTTTGTTGGCGATGCTGCGTTGAAACAGAGGTTCAACGCATCTCCTCCCTCCTCTGGTGTGGCTCCACAAAGATGATTGCCTTCTAGTAACAAGCCTCTGCCCTGCATCACCGCTACCACCACTGCCATACCTCGCACCCCCCCCCCCTTTCTCCTCCTCCTTGCTCCCTTGTTCCCTAGCTCTATGCTTAGCAAACATCAAAGGGACCTATCATACCCCGATGGTTTAAATCTTTTAACAGGGAATAACAGCCGGAGTACATCCAGACCCCTCACGTCCCACAGTCATGTCACCATGTGTTCCCCCAATGATCGCCAGGGGAGAGGCTCTGACCGGGTGGAGAGGCTTTCTGCTGGTGCGTGTTCTCTCTGCAGGAGCGTGAGGGTAAGGGGGGCGGGAGGGGAGGGGGGGCACTGTGATCAGGGGCTAGGCCAAATTCTGTTTGAAATGTGAATGGGCTAATTTTCATCAGCCTCCCTCATGCTAGGGGAGGTCCCAGGTGCCACAGCATGCCAAGGGTCATCATTAGAAGACGACTGCTTTCAAAAGAATATATATATATATATATTATATATATATGTGTGTGTGTGTATGTAACAAAAAAAAACAGGAATGCAATTGCATCTTGTGGCAGGATTTCTTTTTCTATTATTTGACTATTTCTCTGTTATTAAATTCATAAACATTAAAGAACAAAAATTTATACATCCCACATTCTCCTCTTCGAGGGGCTCCCGCATCTTCACTCTCTCTTCATCTGATTTCTTTCTTTCCTTTTATTTCCCCCCCCCCCCCTATCTTTCTTCTTCTTTTCCTGGGCTGATGTATACACAAACAAAATAGTGACTGAGAATGTGGAGACGACCTAGCAGGAGATATACGGGGTGGGGGTTTGTATATGATTTGAAATTCAGACGGATTCCGTGATCAAAGGAGGCTCAATATCTCTCAGCTGTTCAAAGGGACTCGTATAAAACAAATGTGATGTGACCAAGTGCAGAGGAGCACTCATTAAGAGCCAAAGCAGATAATGACAGGTACGATGAGGAGACGGCGCCGTGCTCTAATTTTCTCCCCCCACTGAACAGGCATTTGTTTGCTTTCCCTTGTGTTTTTTGTGTGTCTTCCGTGCGCCTCACGTTTGTGTTGCTTTTGATATTGATTAGGGAGGGAATAGGAGGAGAGGTACACAAGGGCTTTCAGGCGGCGCTACCCTGCTCCCTTTTGTCGGAGACAGCCCTTGAGTTCCCGCTGTTGTTCTCTGCCATGCGCCGGGAGTTTGGGTTGCTTTGCACACAAAGTCACAAGTAGCTAAACGCCTCCCTTTAGGGTCTGCAGGGTACCCCATTGCTTTCTCTTTTGTGCTGCTATGGGGAAGCGAGCGAACGGGAATTGTACACCCACCTCCTCGAAGGCGTTCTATAATAAAGAGCAACTTTGTGCATTGACAACTAGATGAAGATGATACATCAATGTAATGAACCGGCTGCGTCTGCTCTGGAGAGGATGGGAGTCTCGAGTGATGCGCTGTTCAAAAATAATATACTAGCGGAATGAAGATTATGATCTGCACCAACAGAGATACAATGTGCCCAACAACAACAACAACAGAGAAGATATTATTAGGCATTAGATGTCTGTTTCATGTTTGGCCCTGCCTCATGTGTTCTCGGGTCTTGACCTTCGGCGAGGAGCGGCGCTCCAAATGAGCCAGGCCAGTTTTGTAGTCTTTTTGTGCTTGGAGGAGCCATGAAATATTCAGGCTTAGTGCTTCCATCAGACCAGGCTGGTGACTGTGGCTTTGTTAGCGCGCCTCGCTCCCGCTCCGACCTGGTGTCCACCGCTACACCTTGAACCCGGCGCCTTGAGAGCCGAAGGTTTGGGGCAGAGCCAACTATGATCTTTCTGGCCATCTTGTCCCATTTCCTGCTCATCTTCACCAATGTTTTCTTTTCACCGCACCCCCTCGACGCCGCCTCGCGTTTGATCCCACCTCATTGCTGAGCACCGTAGCCGCCGTATGGCTATTTCCAGCAGGTACCGGTGTGGGATATAGCTCTGTGTGGACTTTGTCAATTCATGACCAATGGCGAGGTCCTGCATTATACACTAAGCTGAGCAGGAGAGCAGGTTTGTTTTATTCACAACCTTGTGGATTCAAACAGATTGCTCAGACTGGGGAATTGAAGCAGATACTATCATACAGGTCCAAGACATGGCGAGAGAACAGGTAGGAATAAACTATGTATAAAAGCGCTGGTAAGCTTCAGCCCCAGGCAAAGCTACACAGGCTACAATGTTACCCTCCCCAAAGCCACAATCAATTCTTGGCTTCACAGTATCCAAATGTTTATTTTTGCTCGGCTAAAGTATAATGACAAGTCGTTCTGAGATGCAATGGTACCCTGGGCTGGCGCAGGTATTACATTTACGCCACGGCCACATTTACCTCGGCTACAGCCTGAGCCGGTGCTGTTCGCTAGGATTCTAGGGCCTGCTGTAGAACCGAGCACAATAACACCAATTTTAACAATTCAAATCCGCCCTGATACCAAATCCTGCATGTCAGCTGGAACATATTACTCCTCTATCCCTACTCTATAAAATAACGCACCCCTCCCATCCAAATACATTATCATCTCATTCACATTCATAACGCTGATGGCTTTCAAACATCATCTATGTAATCCTGGAATAATTCCCCCCCACGCGCATGTCCATATCTGGAGCCATGAATAACTGCACCGTGACAAAATCCTTTGCAAAAGGGCAGGATGTATGTGTCGATGTTGCTCCGTCTAGCCTGACATGCTCCTAATCCACCCTGACCAAGGGATGCGCTCTGTCGGTTAGCGGGGGCTCCACCGAGGCGGAGGGTGGCCTCGCAAACCCCAAATCCCACCTCCACCCCAATCTTTCCCTCAGCCTTAGACACACTACATCCATAAGTATTCCATTAACCCCGGTGCTACCTGTCTGAAGGGCCGAACGTAGCTAAATCAATGACTTTGTGTATGTGTCCTCCCGCCTGAGCTTTGTCTGTTTGGGTCTTTTGTCTATGCTAATGCATGGCTCCTGGCCCCCCGTCTTTTACTGTTTGCATCATAGCTGCCGGCTCCTTGTCAGTACTGCTGTAAAATAAGTCCATGCTGCTTATCAAAACGCTCATTGGCCACGGCTACGCCCCTACGTCTTTGCTTCTGCACCGCAGGGCCCTGTAGGGCCTTTGCTGGCTGGGCCCCCCCCTCCCCCTACAAGACAGCATGAGGTCCCAGGCTACAGGGTTGGGTGAGGGGGAAAGGGGGGCTATTCACCTGCATGGAGCTGGTGTTACCTTAGGGGTTTAGAGTAGAAAAGAATACATCACAGCCCCAAATGAGTATCCACGTGGCGAGGATGGTGTTGGAAATTGTTACATTCATTCCGCGGGTTCTTAGCGACTCTGATGATGAACCCACCGTCCGTCTTCTGCTGAATTTAACTGCAGTGAAAGGAAATTGTGGGGGGAACATATTGGCCCCAGTCAGAGCTATCACCTTTTGCAACCGACGTGATTCCAAAAATGCTCAAGCTCACAAACACACAGAAAACGAAAGGCAGAAAATAGCATTTTCTGGGTAATCATATATTTTCCTAAAGCCATGCATTTATTGCATTTCTCTTCCCCCGGTGCAAGCTGCCAGCTGATGCAGTGATTTGCACCTGTAATACCTCGCACTCACACTAGGGGGCAGTATGTGACCTAAAAACATGCAGCAATGAAGCCAATGCCTCGACAGGCCGTATGTGCGCGCTCCAGAAATTAAATGAAAATTTGAAGTCAAATTGATGTTATCCTCTATAAAAGCAATCCTCACAGCAGCCATCCGCAGCGCTCCTACGAGCCGTGTGCACCGCGTGTGATTTCAACGGCCTCTAAATAATCATATGTTCTGAAACCAGGCTGCATACATTCTCTCACAATGAAGCGTGGCTCGTAGTGGCAGCATTAGTGTCTTGTCTGGTGTCATCACTGCATTTCACGAGGCTGCACACACAGGTGATGAAGGCTTTTCAGTTTTCATTAATGTAAAGGTGTAGACAAATGTGTATTTTTACTGCATTTTTGCAAATTAAAATAAATCTAGTGCCTCCTTCAAAGTGACATCTGGGAGTACACTCGGTCCATCCAGTGCATCCAGTGCACAATGTTCTTTTTTTTTCCAGGAGCCCCACATTTCGACATGTGCGCGGCTCGTGCACGATTCTGTCCGCTCGAGCGGTTGCAGGGCACAAATGCTGAGCGGCACCAAACACCCGTTTACGTCGCCGTTTAAAACACAGGTGGGTGCGACCGCTATATGAGCAGAGTCAATTAGCAGCGGCTGCAGATTATTTCTTAATTAAATAGGAGGCTACCTTAACCACTAAGGTGCAGCCTCTCACACCTCACAGTGCAACACTAACAGCTGCCAGGCCTTGTTGTGCCAGAGAGAGAGAGGGAGAGAGGGGGGGTGGGGGGCTGTTCATTAAGCAGCGCCATCTCTCCTGGGCTTGTCCACCTGCCTTGATCACGTTTGCATTAATAATGCATCGCCGGGTGCAGTAATACAACCATTGCATTCGCTGCTCCCCTCAGCCTCTTGCTGGCAGCCCCGCCACCACAACATGGGGGAAAATTGTAATCTTTTTTTTTTCTCCTTCATCCAGGGCCTCCTCTTATATTGCCACCCCAAAGAAGGAATCTCTGCCGTGTATACACACACACACACACACACACACACACACACACACACACACACAGCCACAAAATGGCTTTACCCATTCTCTTTTGGGTTCACTACACTTTGAAAACAATACAGTCGACGCGGCTTCCGCCAGATGAAAGTTGACCATTTGGAGTCACAGTCTGAAGAATGTTCATTCCACCACGATTCTTTATCTATATGACATATATCTATCTCTCTCTCTCAATATATATATATACACACACACACACAAACATCGCAGCGACGAGTGTTTGTTTCTCACTGAGCGAGAGACACAGAAAGGAGAGCCGATTGATAGGATTCACAGCCGCAGACGTGCCTTTCAAGGTGACCATGAATTTGAATGGTTGCAGGAATTGTTTGGGAAGATTCCCTTCAATTATTGGGCTCCCCTGATAGGAATAGATTGGGGGAGATTTGCATAGATTTCCAACACCTGTAATTGAATCGAAATGTGGCGTGGCCTCTCTCAAACAGCGGGCTCTTGCTCGTGAGAGAGAGAGAAAGAGAGAAAGAGAGAGAGAGAGAGAGAAATGAAACCGTGTTAAAAAGACACCGTTTCCTGGGATGACACTCTGGTTAAAATTCACAGAATAATTGTCTTTGTATAGGAGGGCACTATATCCAAACAGTCAATAGGAGAAATGGAACCAGTTGCGGAGCAGGCGTGACTGCTTGCTGGTAGGGTAAATTTGACTTATTATTTCCTGATGTAACGCTCCTAAGCCGGAGCTCAGATTTCCATTTGGAGGCAAACATTAAGGGGATTCAGGAGCCATCCAAACGGCCAAGTAATTAATGTTACCACGCACGCCCAAGATATTAGAATGTTAACAGTGTTGGAGCCATGTGATACCGAATACAGAGTGAGGGCTTTATTACTGCGGCCCAGACAGGGGGTGACATCCCTCCTAATTGGGGACATCAGAGTTCCTGCTGCTGCGTCTTATCCTCAGTTCAGATCGCTCCTCTTTTTCCTTTTCTTTTTTTCCTCTTTTCTTTTAATTTATTCACTTCCCCCCCCCCTCTCTTTCTCCCCCCCTCTCTCTCTCTCTCGCTCCTCATCACGGGGATCTGCTCTCATTAGCAGTCCCCCCCACCCCCTCACGCACACACAGACACGCTCCTCGTTTGCATTTCAAGTGGCGGCGCTGTGCAGGAGCTGCTCCTTCCCTCCGTAGTTAGGCGCATGGGGGGGAGAAGGAAAGAAAGATAGAGAGGGAGGGACGGGAGGAGTCGCACGCATCCATCGACGCTTCATCACGGCGCCGCATCCCCAACATCTGGGGCCGTCTTTTTTCTCTTTTTCCTCCCATGAGCACCAGCGTGTCATTAACAGGATTAATCTGGGCCCTAATTTCCTAATGATCGCTGTTTTAATGTATGTGAACGAGTGCAGTCTCTCGAGTCATTACCGCCAATTTGCCTCAGACACACATAATCAGACTCTCTAACAACCCACCAACATTTATTTTTGCTAATATGATCTTTTTTTCCACCCTCCTCCACTGTGGGTACAGCGAGCACAGTTACGTCGTTTGAGTGGACTTCCAATCAGCGCTTTCTCTCGTACCATCGTTTATCGGTGGATGCGTGCCCCCCCCCCGCGGAGATGAACAGAAGTTGCTTAAAGAAAGTTTTAGTGCCAACAAAACATTGCCAACAGTATGAGTTCAAACACAATGTGGCGGAAAACCAGTAAACCCACTTAAACATTAACGTCAAGTGCGACTGGGGAACCGGTGGAACCACCGTCCAATAAACACACGGATGTATTCAAGCCCCGGGGCTGCTGCAGGGCAGACCTGTGAAACCTGCCCATGGCTTCTTGGTTTAAGGGGGGAACGTCTCAAGAATCTTCACCCATGAGGATCCTCTGTGGCTTCTGTGACAGTTGACCTTTAACCCCTGCCCCCCCCTCCCCCTCAAAGCCTTGCGGCGGTTGAAAAAAAAAAAAAAAAAAAAGGAAAAAGTAAAGGTGTGGTTCAAGTTGCATCTTTGCAGGTCGGCGGCCCCCCCGTGTGATTTCAGGAAGCTGAGCCCCAACACAGAGGGAGGTTCGACACAATCTTTAATGTTGATGTTGGACGTATACACTGGACATACAGCATTGTTTACATCATGTATTGAACAGACAGACAGGGTGTGCTACAGTTCTGTGATTCCCTGTTTTCAAAAGGCCACATTGGGTTCAGCACCAACATGATGTTTATAAAACAAGGTCATTGTGATGCGATTCAGACAAAGTCCATTTCACGTTTCTTAGCTGATGATATGATCATTGTATTACATTTTTAACACATTTTATGAAGCTGCCCCTACGCTTCTTCTGGTAAGTTGTGTTTTTGTGTGGACAAATATTTATCATCTTCACTGAATTGAAAGTACAAATACCACAATAACAAGTAAGTAGCTGCATTGATAATTTCACTCAAAGTAGAAGACGCAGTAAAATTTTATTTTAAAAGGACTTTCCACAATGTAATGTTATTATACATACCACATTATTATATTATAATGACTGAGGTAATTACACATTAGTGTTGCAGTGCTAGAAAGTGATGATTTTTAAAATAAAATGTTGTCTTTAGAGGAAACAAGTTTGGTTTAAAATACATATTTGTTAGATTTAGGAAACCCTGATTTAAATGGTACATACGATCAGATATTGTGGGATATCTATCAATTACAGTGGTTTATTTTTTTGTAGCTACAGCTATGAGGCCAGCCTAAAATATTATCTTCAGAAATACAGTGGAAGAAAAACAAAGTAACATTGCAATGGATACATTTCATTTCCTTCTGGCAAATACATAAACAATCAATAGTCATTTGGGTCCTTCGATATGCTCTGGATGTGGATGGACTAAATGAACAGCTGCCATGTTGATCACATCTTACAATAAATACTGCCACACGAAAGAGATCAATTTCTTATCAAACGAAGAAACCGAGTTACATATCAGCCTTGAAACATACTGCATATTCACATCACAAGATACACCATGTAACAAATATGTTACTGTGCTCACAGCATGTTTGCAAATGTAAGGTGTCAAGAGAGGAAGTTAAATCTCACAGCTGCCAATAATACAACACTCGGAGGGGGGGGCCCAATATTTGAAAACTTGTGTGAAACGCATTTAAACATAACTGATATAAGATTTCATCTGTCACGATAATATTAATTTAAGTCCGTTAAATGCCAGCCTGCTAATTGGTTTGCACCTGCACGCGACGAGCACATCTCATGATTAACATTACCCCCGGCTCACCCCTGTATCCCTGGTAAAAACTCCCGGTATGGGTGGAGGAGTGCAGGGTAAATATTGAATCTGGGACTTAAACTCCCGCCGCACTCGGCGGAGGAGGGAGACGAGACGTGCAAGAGTTGAGGAGCCATCCTAATTAAGGAGGAGTAATCAGGCCCGCAGCTCGGGGGTAACTCCCTGGGTGTCACTTGTGATATTAAACCATGCCGTCCTCCTCCTTCTGCTTGTTGTGCTTCACTGGCTGGAGCTAATCCCTTTTAATATAGCCGCGGATATGCAAATGTCCATTTCAATAAAGCGGCCGCGGCTGGCTATCATCTTTTAATTCAGCAAAAAGTTAAGAGCAGGACCTTGTCAGTCAAACTTCTCATAACAATACTAATGTTTTCCCATTACGCACCGTCCAACTAATTAAAGGGAGGTTTGCGTGGTGGCGGATTTGTGGCTCCCAGGGGGCGTGGCCTCTTCCACTTCTCGGGGACCGGCCTCAGGCGCAGCTGAAAGTTATTTGCTCGCACTCCTCAAATCTTCATGAGATAATGCGAAAGCGGCAAAGCACGTAAACGAGCCGCTCAGGGTCCGGTCTGCACCGGCTCCCCTTGGCAGAGGCGACACTCTCCACACGAGGAGACCTCAGCACTGCCGCCTCTGAAGCGATGCTGCAGTTTGCGAGCGCGGGGTTCATAAGGCCAAGTACCCCCACAATGAGATGCCGGCATTTATATCCTGACGACAAAATTCATAAATAATGGATGAATCCCCAGATCTCGGGATAAAGAGGCCTAAGAGAACCAGGGGACACACTTCCTCTAGTATCCCCCCCCGCAGCATGTGGGGAATACTAGAGGAAGAAAAAGTCTGCTCTCAGCTGCTTAACCTCCCAACTGAAAGCAACCAGAGAACACAGTTACTGCCCGCTGACGGGGGAGTTTCTCCAGCGCGGGCCGGGGTTCGCTGCAGGACTCTTGCCTCGTTTCGCTAACGAAGTCGCAATGGATGGGCTGATCTTCCTAAAGCATTTCAAGGCACACAGGTACAGCGTATTGTAGAAAGTGGTTGTGTACGGGGGGCCCTCAGGTGAGGAAGAAAGCACACAAGCGCAACTCAATAGACTTTCTCAACATAGAACAGCAATTAAGAAACTACTTGCATAGCATGCACTATTTCTTACAACGGGATTAGTTATTTTTAAGGATTTAACGAGTAAAGGCTTTTATACATGGGAGTATTTTGCATCCAAACTATTCATAACTGCAGAGACGCAAAGTCAAGACAGTTGCAAAACATTTTGTTGATAAAAGATTTGTGCGGGCAGAGGACAAACAACAACTGTAGCCCAGCAAGATGTAAGGTATTCTATAGTTTCCTTTCAGTGAATACCGTGAGCTTCCTCTGGTGAACAGTTAGTTTTCCGTCTTGGTTTCTGATCGCAGAGTCTCTCTGTTGTTGTGCCTCGATGGTTGACATTTTGAGTAAGTCTGTTCCGTACGATGTGATCGCTTGATGCCTTTGTTTGTGGTACAAAAGCTCAGAAAAATCCACCTTGTTCAGGAATGAAAGGATGTTGCCATGTGATCTAATTGAACAAAAAATAAATAATAAACAACACCTGTCTTAAAAGATGATGTAAAATAGTCCAATTGTGTGATCAACGGTTTTGAATCGGTGCAAAGTAGTTGCTGCTTGACCCTTTTGTCTCACCTGAAAAGGCATCTGAATGAGTACGTAATGTGAGTATGGTTAGCATGTCCCTCACATTCTTTGCCTGTATTTACTGTACATGGTTACGTTTTTTCTGTACTATATGAATCAGTGGCTATTTTTTTTCTGCATTGGTTGCTTTGCTTTGTATCTCCCATGTTTGCACTGCATTTATTATGCTGCCTATGTGCCTTCAAGTCTCACGTTTTATACATGTTTTTTTGATTCTCAAAATCTCTGATTTAATCAGAAGATGGGCTAATTACTCTTTGACAACTCTTTGTTTACTGTAAAAAAAAAAAAAAAAAATGCCATATCTTTGAGGCCTGACTGAATTCACAGATATCTTCAATCCCTGTGAGATGTTAATAGGCATCATGCCTGACTTGACAGTTGCTTGAAGGTGTTACCTCGAACAGAGAGCAGAGCAGGGCTTTGACCTGATGTTAATGGTAGTCAGATGCATCCTTATAGGCGTGAATGAGGTGAAAATGAGTACTGGAAAGAAACGGCTGAGACCCGTGTACTCACTGTGTTTGTGTGTCGTGTGCTGCTCTAAACAGATTTAGTGCATGAGACTCAATACAGATGCCGAGCACCCCCCCCCCCCCCCCAAAAAAAAATAAACTCACAGAATTCAGAATGATGGTTACACTTGCTTCTGCATCCCCCTCAGCAGCAGCTGCATTCAGTCTAGAGAGGGCTTTCCGACGTGCATTTTAACTCACAGGGTAAACTCAGCCACCCTTCAAATAGCTGTGGAAGAGAAGAAGAAAAAAAATAGCTCCTTCAGTGGCTGTTCAATTATTGATTGACAGTAAAAAGCTTGTGGGTTCATTAAGATCATAGATGTGCTGGGGGGGTAATGCTCCAAAACTGGGGTAACTGCACAGCACTTAGTCACAGATGGTGTGGTAACAGTGCTCAATAGCTGGGAGGAAGGAGCTCAGACAGGAGCGCCGGCGTCCCACTGAACCTGGTATTGGTGTACCATTAAACACCGAGCCAGACTGTTCCTGCTAAGGATCTGTGTATCTGCTTGAGGGGGGCTCAAAGCAACAGCAGCAGACAGCCTCCTTGAGGATGGCGCGTATAAAGAAAACGAAACGCCACCTCGTACCACCGCTCTTGTTAAAGAGAAGGGAGCCAAGCGGCATGCGCACAGAGCCGTGCCCGTCTGCTGAGGAGCATGAATGTCCATACTGGTGAGTTCAATCAAAGCGGCGCCGGATACTCTTCTCAAAACGCAGTGTGGGAAAGCGCCACGGCTAGTGCACCTCTGCCCACATCTCCACCGAGCGGCGTGCAGCAGCACCGCCGAATGACACCATGTGACAATCTTGGCTGATGGGTTCAGGCGCCGTACCACCTGAGTCAATTTATTGGGGAGTTTAGGTTGCAGGGAGCGAGGTGTTGAAGGCTGGCGGTGACAAGGCGACGCCAGGTAATAGGCCTCTCAACGGAGGCGAGGGGAGTATGAAACAAGAAGACTACTTCATTAGAAAGTCACATGAACTAACTGCATAAAGATCACAGAATTAGTAACTATCACGGCTCAAATAGCAGGTCCGGGTTTACAACACAGGATTTCTCTTCAAATGAAATGATGTCTGTTGACATTAAACATGCTTCAAGACAACATAATCATTGTTGTTTCCCGGCTGCCAAGCAACCTTCAAAATGTTAATTTGAAAAGACTCTCGACTTGCTCTACTGTATGTTCGTAATTAAGTCAGAGAAAGGGCTTCTCCATTCCCCCCCGAGGTAAACCAGGTTAAATTGAGTTGAAAATGAGATTTTAGCATCCAGTGCAATAATAGCAGGGAGCTGAACTCGGGTATGATCTCTGTTAATAGAGTGAGAGCACAGGAGAATTTGGTGTTACTCTGTGAATAAAGGCAGAACAGGTGGAAACTAGGATCCTTTTCATGAACAGGCATGAAGTCAATTAGACGAGAGAGAGGGAGTGTGAAGAGCGGTGGGAGGGACGTGTGTTTTGGTAGACGTCACGTGATTGGGATGAAGCAGACTTAAAGTAGCACTGGGAAGGAAAACTGATGCTGCGGCAAAAACGAATTGAAAAATTTGTTTTATTTGGACGAGAAAAAGGGGATAATATATATAGGGGAAAATATATTTTTAGGTTCCCAATTGGATATCTAGTCAACAATTCCTTGAAAACAAGCATCTCATGACAGCATTACATCCACATGATGCATTCATTTGGGCTCTTGTTCTAAAAGGGTCAAATTTCACGTTAGCTAGTGAGTTACACTTCCTCCAGAATTAGCTTATAAATATTGTCAACGTGACAATGCGCCTACAGCTCTAAGCCTCAACCGGTGTCATTCAAAACGGGTCATCAATATGTCCTCTAGCAGAAAAAGGAACGGCTTGATAAATTCTAAAAAGGGATAGCAAGTGTTACGGTGTGCATGGGATCTGGGGCCCACTTCCATCATGATGAAGAACCATGTCACCCACTGTAAAGATGTTGTTTCAATAGGTTTTGAATAACATCCAGCTACACGGCTCAGAGTGCGATGAGGCTTTGACTACACTGGCAACATTTGTCAGTCACATATGTGCAGTTTCTGGTATTTGGGACAGCAGCTAACACTTATTCTCATTGACCTGATGAATGTGTGGAATGAGTCAATCCTTTAAATAAAAATATTGAAAAAATGCCAAATCACAAATTCCCCCCATGGTGACTTAGGACTTAAGATGTCTCGTTCTGTCCGTCAAAAAAAGAAACGTCTTTGAAAATGACCGGGCATACCCACAATCCACTTTACACAATACTAATCAACGCTTTGCACAGACAAAATGTTTTATTTATAAGCATTATGGTGAATTGTAAATATACAGTCACATAAATTGAAAGCACTGGGATGCTTTTGTTGTTTGGTTTTCAAACATGTTGCTGTGCATAGAGATTGTGACAAAAGATTGGCATTAGTGCAATTAGTGTCATTTGCAGCCGCATGGACCACGAGTGACCGCAGTTCCACTTACACATCTTCGTACATCAGAGAAATGAACCAGTGATCCAGCGTTATCCCCTTTGATGTGGCGAGGCGTGCAGAGGAGATTGTTTACAACGTCCTCGCCGCGGGGGGTTAGGGACATCTTTTCAATTAAACCCTGTTGTTTTTATTATTCCAAATATACTATTAAGCTAATTGGCAAGATGACTCTTGTGATCCATTGCTGAGGATGAAGAGAGGAAGGCCTCATCGGTCCCATCTCTGCCCAATTCGTTGGCCTTTCATTGTAATCTGCTTCTCTCGGCGCACTCCCCATTAGGACTATCCCCAGTGGAGAGCCTTTTCCTGCATTACACTGTAACGGGCTTGTTAATAATACATTAATGAAGAGCTGCTCTTCCAGATTAGGTGGTGGCCCCTTGATAATGGGGAACTGGAGGAGGGCCAGGCAATCACCTCACTGTAACAATCTAACCTTGGGTTAAATAAGCTTTTGTTAGTGAGAGAGAGAGAGATGGGGAGAGAGAGAAGGGGTAGCAGGGGGGTGAGAGAGAGCACCCGCCCAAGGAAATGTAAATGACTCTTTTGTCTCAGACGTGGGTGAAAATATGAAACCAAATGTCTGTGCTGCTTCGCAGGCTACCGAACATAATTGTGTGGTGGAAAACACAATTACCGGGTACTTTAGGAGATGACAGGTGATTGTTGCTCCCTTCCTGTGAGGTGAAATGCAGCACTGTCAGCAGGTGTGTGGCAGGGATCCCTCCTCGTATGTCAAACCCCAATCCACACCCCCCCCCTCCCCCTGCCTCCCACCCTTGTCCTACTTGAGTGGCGGTCCGTGCTCGTTCGCTCCTGGTTCGGAATCCCTGCTCGCAAACTGCTTTCTGGTGCAAGCCATCGACAAACAATAAATACGGGATGGGGAACACAAGAAGAAGAAGAAATGCCAAAGAGTTTGGCTTAAATATTTTAAATACCCGCCGCTCTTTCTTGAATGCCATTTCCACTGGCAGGATGTGTACGCGTGTCTTGTCTGCGTGCTGTTTGTGGCAGCATCTTTCCCCTGTCTGTCTCCTAATAGAAATCGTGATAGAAATATCAGAAGGAGATTTTAATCACAGGGGTGTTGCGCGTGCTTACTTACCCCAACCACAAAGGAAGAAAGGCTTTCCACCCGGCGCTGTCACCCCTCTCGTACGGCAGCCTTCGTCACGGGGAAATGTGCCTTAAGACACGTCTCCCATTCGGGGCCATGTTACACTTGCCAAACTGCAGCGAAGCTCAGCAGCAGCCGAAGAACAAACGGAATGGGGAAGCGGCGGGAAAATACAATTGAATGAAATGTTTCCTAGAGTCAAATAGATTGTGTTAAAGGGGAGCCTTGAGAGAAAACATTCGGGGGGGGGGGGAGAAGGTAAACACAACCATTAAGTTTCTAACTGAGACAGAGCACAGGGGGGAATTTGGATTGTGCTTTTGTCTCCTGGTCCCCCCTCCTCCCAACCCAGGCTTTGCTTCGGGAGCGAAGGATTCTAGACTTTACCAGTCATTTAGTTTAGAAACACAGCCGCCACTTTAAAACGGGGGGGGGGGGGGGCGTACAAATCGACGTGCAAAGTTCCGCACACAAGAAATTCTGACAAATGTGAGAAATGTCTGCCACATTTGTCTGTAATAAATAAGTAACAGCACAAATAAAACTTTTGGATGAGTGGGTAAAAAACTAAAGAGCGGCTGCTGGAGATAAGTCAGCCATGTTCAATTAAGCCCTTTCAATGTTCTATCTAAAGTTGGGGTAATTTGAAGCTCCCCGATGCCTTTTTTTGACTCATCTCCACATAAAAGGGGCTGTTCAGAAATTGTTGTCCCAAAGTAAGTTCTTAAAGACCTTCAAATCATTAATCGTGAGTTTTCAAAGAGCTGCCGATCGAAAGCCAATGGGAAAGTCCTCACACTTTTATCTTGGATGTTAAAGGAAAAGATGAGGATCTTGAGCCTGGGCCTTTCAGATAAATGAATATATTTAATTTTTGAAAGAATCACAGAGTTGGTGTCTTTGGTCCTCGGGCCTACTGGGACCAAGACGTGAAGAAGTCAAAGTTTTTTTTTTTCCTTCCCTCTTGCCATCTCTCGCTCTCATAAAGAGGAATAGGCCCTGAAACCTCAGTGGGCCTCTAAGTTGATTTATTTATCAGGTCTACTCTGCTCCCGAGTGATGGCTGTGTGTGATGGATACCCAGGGGTGGGTCTTCGCAAGAGCACCATTCCCCCTCCAAACCCCCTCCTTACCCCTCGCTCCCTCGCCGTGGCATCAGAGCTCACGCCTGACACCGGGCTTTCATGGTGGGGGGACGGCTCAGGCCCTTGCTCCTAATGAATGCCAAGCAGGGCGGGTGCCTGCGCTGTTGCTAGTGTTTGCAGGAATGTGACTGACCAGGCCATTGAGTACAGGCAGGTAATGCGCCACCCCCCCGCCGCCGCATGGCTCACATGTGGCGGCGCGCCGAGCATCCCACCCGAGCGCCACAGCTGTTGGTTAAGCCCCTGAGTGGGCTCCCTGTCACCCTGCCAAAGATGCAATCCAAGAGACTCCTGGAAGGCACACATGCAACACACCAAAACAGAAACTCCCTCATTAACCTGTATATACGTATGTATATTTATGTCTGTGGCACGCACAACTTCCCGCAGTTGAGAGTCTGATAAAGTCCTTTGTTTAATTTGTTCCAAAATGGCTGCTGTTGGTAACAGAAACACCTGTTTGTTGTTGTTGTTTGGTTTTTTTGCCGCTGCGTTCCAAAATGTTAGCGGCACAGGGACCCGATGATAGAAAAGAACATCTGGCTTTTGTGCATAGCTGAAAGAACACACATATATAATACATGATGTTCTGTACATCTGCCAAAAGAGCCAGCCTGCATGTTGCTCAATCAGTGCAAACACAAGAACACATAACACACACAACTCTTTCTCCTCTTTGTGCAACTTAGCCTAGCGCCCTAAATTTCCGACTCAATGAGAAAACATAGGGATTTGCTAATGGTGTTAAAGGCAACACTGAAATATTGTCAATAATTGTACCATGCTAGGGTTTGGAGGCAAGTAAGCTTGAACCATCAGCACCTGACTCATAATGAACAACACTCTTCCATCAGCACAAACCTTTGTGTGAGACTGTATTGCACTGTTCTGAATGCATGTTTGATTAAATCAAAGTCCTTCATCTTACATGGAGGCCTCGGGCAATGCAAAGATCGGTTAATTCCACTTAGGGGCCATGTGTAGATGAATGACCATGCAGAAAGCAACTGGATGCAGTACGATGCATGAAAATGCCTCGGCTTGGCATATTTGACCACTAAATTGTCCGGTATAACATGCATGCCAACCATCTGAACACTCAACAGTAAATCCTTCGGGGTCGGAGTTAGTGAGGTTCCATCGCACCATCTGTTTCATGATTGTTACGACGGCACAGACTCTGCAGTCTTTTCAAAACTAGGCGAGGAAAATAAATTAAACCAGAGCAGGTGCTATTTTTCTCCAAGAAGTGAGATTAATGCTGAAATCTACCAATTAAAATGGGAGAACAGGGTCAAGAACAGGCTGATATTTGGCAGTATGAGATACATAGTGACTGGATTTAAATAAACAACCCAGTCCCCTAAAGTTGTATAATTTACAACCAATGTCAAAAACATAATTCTGCTTTGATTGATTATTCTCTATATGTATTGGATTTTTCCACCTTGCTAATTCAATTTGCATAATTTAGGGTTTTCCTGGCTATGTTTATAGGAAAATAGGAACTGTCCATGGGGTATTATTTTCAAAGATGCTAGTGGTTTGTTCTCTCAACCAAAATACCACTTGTACCTGCTTAGCTCAGGAACACGGACACAGAAGCCGAGCCATACAGGTTCAATACAAACTAACTAATTTTGGTACAATTTCTTTGATTTTACTTAATAATAAAGGGGCTTATATCATTCTAGAATTATTCTAGTATTCTGAGATCTCAGCAATCAGCTAATAAGGGCTTTAGCTTGGACTGAATCTGCAAGCTAAGTCAGCGTTAGCTAAATGGTCATGTGTTTGGTGCCTAGAATACAAACAAATATGAGCGCTGCTAAGGCCTCAGAAGTCCTGGTTGAAGCGAGAGGTCGTCTCGCACTGTGTTTTACTGCATCCCGGCATGGCTAGTGCAAAAAAAGGAGTTGACACATCATCCATTGTTTAATGGAGTCTCAAAAGCACTACCCAGTGCTTGTGGGATCGCTTTTGTGCATGCGGAGCAGAACTGTTCCCCTGCAGGGATGTTCTGGGCGCTCACACAACACAGAACAGTCAGTATTTTAATCTGCACAGGTGTTAAGAATAAGTGTTCTCTGAACTCATATGTTCGTACATGTTACTTTATATGCAGGGGTTTGGACTAATCAAACACTATCATACTGTAGTGTGCACTGAGATACAAATGGCTGTTTTTTTATGTGCACAGGAGAGCATAGCAGTAAAGAAACAAACTGAAGCAATCATGGTGAACCAGCTCCCTTTTTGAGCTATGAGAATGGATATACAAACTAAATCATATATTTTAATCTGCTCAACGGAAAAGTGTGAACTTTAATGAGACTTTCCGCGGCCAGTATGTTGGAGAATTATTTCGACAGATTCACTGCATATGCTGTCTGAGTACTGCATAAAGAATGAAAATACAGCCATTATATGTTTTCTTTCAAAACACAATGGGTAAACCAAATTACCCGTACGCAATGATGTATATCGAAGGTGACAGGGTTTCCGATAGCAACTCTATACTGCAGCCTACACTCATGCACACACAATACAAACTCTAAATAGATCCAGTAAATTCAGTGACATACATCTCACTGTTGGAGAACAGTCCAAAATATGTCATATTGTCTCCTGCCATAACGCAGCACACCTCGTGCCTCATGTGCCACATCTAGTTGCTGTCAACTGGTGCAAGCGTGTAACATGCAGCACGATCCGCACTTCTGTTCTCACAGGAAAGTTTCACTGTTCCATATCGTCTAGCCGTAGGTGTGATAATTGGGTAATGAGTAAATAAACAGCTGGAGTCTCAGTGTTTTGGCTCTTCAAGTAAAAAAGTATTTAAATGTACAAATAGAACCAAACTCACACACATACACACGCACACATCCGCCCCCAAACTGCTTCCAACGCGACTTGAGGTGAACTTGTCACAGACGGAGCAGCTATTTGGGGGGCCATCTTGTTGTGTGTGTATTTGTGTGTGTGTGTGTCTCCGAGGGCAGAACTGCAGGGAACAATGACAGGAAGGAAGGCGGCTGGAGGTGAGTGAGGTGTGAGAGCCCTAAGAGTGTGCATCCGAGCCCTAATTAACTCTCTGCAGCTTCCTCTCTCCCTGGCATCCCTGCCTTCCTGGGGCATATGCCAGTTTCACAGGATGGTTGGTTGGTGTGTGTGTGTGTGTGTGTGTGTGTGTGTTCGCGAGCACTGTAATATCACTGTCACCGCCGTTTGTTCTTGTGCCCCCCCCCCCCCCCCACAAAAAAACCATACCCCCCCCCCCGTTCGCCTGGCACGCCTGCCCTCCTGTGTCAACTTTTGTGAAGCATCCCGAAGCCACCGGATGGAGCGTAATTACCCTCTGCTCGCCGTGAAAACCTGCCCCCCCCCCCCCAAACAAGAGAGACTGTATCCATAAACAACCCAGCCCCCCCCAGCCCGGTGTGCCACCCACTCATTATGGGTGTTCGTCTCACTGTAGACCCGGTCAGAGAGTGGCCCCCGAGTCTGACAGCAGCTTTTTAATGACATCTCAACATGGTAAATGTTCCCTAACAATACTGTCTTGTATGGTCGGTTCTGACCTTCTTTTTAAACCAGCAAAGTCACCTATAAGTCCGACCTACGACAGTGTGCCGCTGCTTACTGGAAAAAACAAAACAAAAAATAAGCGGTTTATCTATCCCGAGGCGCACGGGCCGCCCGGACCTTCATTTTGCTGAGCCCATCTCTTTAAGTCGCCTTGTCAGAACTCAATGTGAGCCATTAAAGGCAGTGATGATCCACTACGGCGTATCCAACACACAGACAACACACACACACACACACACACACACACACTCCCAGCAGCACTGTCTCTGCCATGCTTTAATGCATGGCCAGGAAGGCGTCCAAAGACCAGAATAAATAAGGATGATGTGCATGCAGCAGGGAGGCAGACAGCTGAACAAACGCAAATTTGTCTAACAGCTCACTCTTTCCTCACTCTTTACACAATCTACCATGTAAATTATTGAGATATCATGAAAAATAAATACATCAACACAAAAAAAGAGGCTCTGCTAAGGGCCCAATTATGCAGTTTGCCTGCATACATCAGTCTTCTCCCCGCTAATGACTGGAATGAAATAGACAATTTCTATTATGGAGTATGTATTGGATCCAAAGAAAAGAGGGCTAAGGCCAGTGCATGACACAGCTAGCTGCCAGCCTTCTTCTCTCCGTCCATTGAGGTTACCTAAGAAATCAAATCAGGTGAACTTGGCTCGGTTAACTTCCGATCCGAGTCGCGGTGGTTCAGCCGTCGCAGCGGCACCATCTTTGAAGCGTTAGCCGAGTGAGTCCTGCAGAGGGTTGAGTGCAAAGGCTGTCTTCAGTGTCCATTGTTTTAACGGTTCCAGTTTTTATCCGTGTGTTCTCCAGTGGCGTTTCCACAAAGAGCAACGCCCTGGGAGTCCGGGCGCTTTGAGCCGGAACGAGCCCCCTTCCTCTGGTCCTTACATGTGATCTCCTTGATTTTAATGAGGCCACATGGACCCCCTGTGATGTGCTTTGGAGAATGGGGAGGACCCGCGCTTACTCTTCGGGGCCATGATGGTGGTTGAGCACCAATGACCCCCCCCCTCCCTTCAGCCGGGGACTCTGAGGCACTTCTAATGTTTTATTAAGCAGGTTCACTGGTTCGCACTCTTCTGAGGAAATACAACGACCTGTCAATCATCCGTCTGTATAAAGTGCACCGTGGATTCACAATGGAGTCTTCATGTATCACATGCACTGGATCGATAAGAAATCTTTCTGACTGCTTCACAGAGGATGTTGACAACGTTGTTGAATATTAAACAGACCTTTAAACTCACAGCTCAATGGTAGTGCTAAAGACAACCCACAAATTAGTCCTGTCATGTAAGCCTGATGAAAATGTCTAATTATGCTTGTGAGTGATGACTGGTTGTATTAGCAGCATTGGCCCAGTGTCAGAGCCACGTGGCAGACTTTGTGCAGGGGTTGATCTTTGCACTGCTCGCTGCTTTAGAGGCCTATAGAAAGTAAGTATTTGGGTCGAAGAAATACAGGCCAGGTTTGAATGAAATGTGGTGTGGATATTCATGGTTTTAAAGGGATGGCTCTTAATTAACTTGGTGACGCTTCTGCTATAGCACAATCAAAGTTAGAACAGTCATTTCTAAAACCTAAACCTCAGTGGAATAAGTTCTGCTACATGAACACCATACTTTGGTTGAATGTAGCAAGATGCTACTACAACTAGCTTAAAAACTGAAGCTACTTCACACAAGAAATGGTTGGTGAGAGACCGGTCTGTGGTGTTTTAGTAGGTAGTGTGCGTTGACAGCATTAACTCATGTATAAAATGTTCATGGAGGTGATAAATAAAGGGAAAAGTAGTCCAATTCTCTCATAGACTTATATAATCTGGTGGTCAGTAGAGAGAATGCAAGATTTGAGAAACTCCTGCATCGGCTTCACTCGGCAGAAACAAAACTGCTGAAACTGCTCTCTACTACCATCAGTTTTGTATCCACAACACGCAAATGTTTTCAGCAAACCCACAGCACACTGCCAGCGAGCACAAAAAGTGAGCAGATATCTTGATAACAAAGGGAGCATTTGGCAGCTAAAGAGCAAGAAACCAAAATTAAGCAAAAAGTGGGGAAATTTTGATGGACCATTTAAGCACAAATTTGCTCTCCTAACAATTTAAAGATAAGGCCTATCTTAAATTGTGAAACACTGGTCCAGCTCCTCCATGACGTAAAATGTCTCACTTCTATTTGTGTATGATGCAAAAACAAAAATGTCGTAATCCAATTCTTGTAAGGCTCCAGGAATAGATATGTCATTAGTTCATTATTATTTCCATGAAACAAGTCCTGAGTATGAGCTGAAACAACTATTACAGCTTCTAGGGGGTGCAAGAATCTTTGGATCATGTTTGACTTGCGAGACAAAGATAGAGGGAATGTCAGTGTCACAGTATTGTGTATTATAAGGGTGTCTTTTTATTGTGTGCGTTCACACACACATTGGGAAATGGCATTGAGTCAGAGGCGACACCGCTGAAGGGGAGGGGGGGGGAGACGGGTAAGACATGGGAGAGAGGGAGCAGGCCTAGACAGGATCTAAGACAGGCCTGTCATGTCAGCATGGGGCTCTGCACCTTCTGTGACACAGCTATACACAGCTACACTGTGCGGGGTGTCTAATTGTTCCATTGTTTGCATTTTCACCTTCCATTATGGAAACCCGATGCTTCATCTCGGCGGCTTGTTTGTGTTCGGGATGTGAAAGAGTTCATTCTTGACAGTCGTTGACTGTCATTTACCAAAAGAGAGGACTAATATTGTCCTATTTTAGCGGTTTACTGATTGACACGCTGCAGATACAAATATTCTGTTTATAAATGTTATTACTTACTTTGTTTGGTATGTGAGAATAGAGGTCATTGTCATTTGAGCTTTGATAAAGGGGGGGCCACACCTTTACAGTATGTGAACCATACAGTACACCGTCTATCTGAAGTGCAGAAAGTCAGACTGACATCTAGGACTAATATTTTGAATCTTTCTGCCTGGCGCCGTCTTGTTCTTTGCAAACCGAGATGACTTGAGAGGGACAAGCTAAGTACAACCTAACGGTGAACAATTCATTCATCAAGCCAACCAAAGTCTTCCAATTAACTTTCACGAATTGAAAACAAACTCTGAAAGACTGGACAACGCCGTGTGAATCACAAGGCAGCGACGCCCTAAAACACCCTGCATTATCTTTTATTTTACTCTCAACTGGACCATTATTTACTCTGTGAACATCATGCTTTCATGAACAGGACGCGAAACTAGCAATTGAGACCTCACACTCATTTCTGCAGTTTCATTTTATGGATTGTATATGATCAGACTTCTTTTTGCAACTAGAGAATTCTCCCCCTGAAGGGAAGTTAGATAGAAAACGCGTTTGAGCGGCTTAAAGTGCTCTGGCTTGTCACACTTGAAAATTACATTGACAAGTGAACTTATGTAACATTTTCTAGCTTCTTCACTATCAGAAAAAAACCCTAAATATGTCAAAGCCTGCTAAAAAGGGATACTTCATATAACAATTAGAAGAAATACTGATTTGTTGGTGTGCAAGTTTTATGCTGCTCTGTTTGACAGCAACAGTGATTCCTGCTTTATGTATGAAATACATTTAACTATATAACATGTCTGAGTCTGTTTTTGAGAGTGTCTCCCACACGGGGGAGGAGACAGTCTCTATTTGGGTGACAGACAGAGGGTATTCGCCAGCTGGCATTCAAGGGGAACAATTTCCATTATAAAGGCACCTTTACTAGTCACAGGGAGCCTGTAAAGAAGCATTAGAATGTTTTCTTCGGCTGTGTTTGTCAAAGATGTAAGCATTAAAACCAAGTTCATGTCGTGTGGGAGTTACAATAATTGCCTGTGAATACCTTTCATGTCTCGATCCAAGTCATTTAGGTTGTATACATATGACTTAAAAGGTACAATGTGGATCACCTGGCCACCTGCTCCAGAAAAATACTGGTCAGCATTTCACATATTGCTGGGTCCACACAATCTAAATTAACAATTGCCAGTTAGAAAGAAAAAAAAAGAAAGCGACTCCAACCAACAGCAGGGCAACAAAATGAGAATTTAATCAAAATACCACTACTATCTAATAATCTTTATGTGTGCATCAGCCTGTGATTTCTATAGCATTAGTGTGTCTATTAGCAGTTTGCTTATTCTTCGGTTGTTTGCTTAATGCAGTAAATCCAAAGCAGCAAAACTGAGAAAAATGACCAGCACCTTCAACCTGGAGACCACTCTCGGGGCAGCTGTTCTGCCAAGTTCTCTGGACTGAGGGCAGACTTGACCCTACAGAAACTCACGATGGCCTCCCAGGGAACAAGATGCAAATTAAGACATTCAGGGCACAAGTCCTTAATTAATCCTCAATGGGTCTCCAAAAGCAGGATTTTAGTACATAAGCAGCAGAGTGCGTAGCATTTTATGGTATTATTGGGGTTTTATTCAGGCTAATTTGCCATTTCCATGAACGCACTCGCATTCATCACGTTTAGGTACATTGGTTAAGTAAAGTCTGTTTGAGTAAGTAAGTAAGTAAGCAATGAGAAAAATTACAAGGCATTCTCGTGAGAAAAAGCAAGGGAAAGTTAAAATAATATATAGCTTTTATAATGATGCCCATTGTTTTTTCTATATATCCATGGCGAGAAATTGTATTACATTTCAGTGCATTCACGGCCTTGCATCTTAAGCTCAACTTTTCCTATGACCAGTAACCACTGTGACCCTTTTAAAAGAACTCTACACAAAAATATTGCACTGTCAAAATCGAACACACAATACACGCACTCAAAGGCTCACGGAAGTCTGAGCAGAAGCATATACGAAACATCTGTTCCGGTCATGCCATCTCTTGCTCAATTATACCAACATTTGCGTTCGCACAAGTCATTACCGCTCGTCTGAAAGAGCATTACCGAGCGGAGGCAGGGGCTCACACCTCAACACTTGTTGTAAATCTAATTTCGTTTCGATACTCACCCACACCTGCGGGATTGGATCAGCCACTCCACCAGCGGCGGGCAGCAACTGTGCTTTTCCTTCTTAAAACACGCCTTGACTCCAGATAGCTATGTCTGCATCAGCTCCCGCTGCTGATGGCTGCTATTAAATCTGACAACGTACGAGTCCAAGGCCATGTGCACAAGGTTCCATTTCTTGACACCACTCAGGCTGTAATATTTTTACTTTATAATAAAGGATGGTGGGCCTCCACTATATAACCTGAACAAAGGAAGGACTATCAAAATTAAATTTGCAACAAGAAGGCACAGCCAAACGGAATTAGTGTTCCATGGAATATAATGTAGAAAATGTCACCAAAAGAGGCCGTAATGTGTCTGATTTGTCCCGTTTTCCTTTAAATGAATACTACATAGAAAGTAAACAGATGAAGACAGTAATGGCTAAAGCGGCAGGTTCCCAGTCAGCAGTGGCCCCTCGGTGGGAGCTGAAAAAAGGCCTTCTTCTGTGAGGCGTCCCACAACAGTGTGTTGAAGGGCAGGCTCAGGAGAGGAAAGTGACATTTAGGAAGAGCTAAAACAATGAACCAGTATTGCTTTAATGTCTCATAAGACGTCCTCTAAACATGGCTTTTCCATCTGAAAGCATCTCCATGCCGAGTCAAGTGCACTAACTGTGCATGAAAGAGCCCGTTCCCTCAGGACGAGGCTGCCTGATACCCGCAAGAATAAACTGGCCTTTAACTGCAAAGCTCCACAAAGCACCAGAAACACAGACTAAAGCATCACAACAACACCACAAAGAGCGGGCTATAACCTCCACCAAAGTACAACACCTTTCATTTCTCCTTTTTCTCTATTCATTAAGTGTCAAGATACATGTAAATATATGTTTCAGATGAACCGTGACAAGGTATAAAGGCAACATTTATAAAGAGCCATATATATACTAGATGTGTAAAGAATCAGATTGTGGTTGAAGATTTGTTGGAAGTGTTACACGAAATAAATACTTAGAAGATAGAGACAGTTATTATATCAAATCCCTGTCCTTATAGTTATGGAATTTCATTAGAGAAACAAACTCAAAACAGAACTAGAAAATGCATTTCCTGCTGAAAATGCGTTGGAATGCAAAAAGCTGAAATTAATTTCAAAAAGTTGCTTAAAGTACAGAAATGAGACAAGCTGAAATTATTCTAAACATTGCTGAAAGAATAGAAAAAGCTGAAATACATTTAAAAATTGCAAAAAACAGAAATGGGAGAAGCTTCTATGAATTTGAAATCACAGAAATAATAAAAGCTGAAATTAATTTAAACGTTGCTGAAAGAATAGAAATAGGAAAAGCTGAGAATTAAAAAACACATTTTCTGTAGTAATATACGGTTTAGTACTAGTTATAAATCAAAACTCTGTCCTCAAACAGACGCAACCGGTGAACAGCATCAGTCTGACACCACATTAAAACGTATGAAGACTTGTTATAGTATAGTTATGTAGCAGGTCGAACCAACCATAAAGAAAGTTAGATTCAATGTAGGATTTAATTGGAGTTTAGAACAATTACTTCATACTAAAACATCTCCCCTTGTTTATGACCATGCTTTAACAGGGAAACACCAGTCTTACTCAAGGGGGAGTTATTCTAACTGAAGGGGGCTCAGTAACCAGAACAAAACAAATAAATTCCCTGTAACAACGTACATTCATTCCACTGCGTGGTAATGTCATAAGCAACATATAGCCATAGATGCAGTAAACGACATGCCAAGCTTAACACTGTACTGCAACACTGAATGCAGCAAAACATGTAATCACATCATTCAAAACTACCCATAACGTAGAGGTCCTTGTGTACAATAAAGTGTAATGTTATTATTCACACTGCTCCATCAGTATTATGTCCACTTGCAGTTCACGGTTTTACCCGTTCAGTAAAAAAAAGGAGGCACGATCAGCTGGCCACGTTGCTGTTCGTGGACAAGATGGATTCACGTGTGGCAGGATATTACTTACGTCGGGTAGGGGCGTGGGAGAGGGAGGGGGAGAAAGCAGGCGTGCTGCACGTCACGGGTTGTAGGGGCGAGCCGGCTGGCTGTCGTTGTTCGCTGGCGCGGTGAAGCGCGGTGAAGCCTTCGGCGTTGGTGACGAGCTAATAACGTTTCTAAAGTTAGCTAAACACTTCACTAGCTAGCGAGGAGACCCCGCCTAGCACCTCACGAGCTATACTTTGCTAACCGCGGCGACGGACAATCTTCAACGCCGGAGGTGTAGACGCTCGTCCATTACACGGCCACTCCGACAGTCATTCTTCCTCGACACGGACCCTGAACTTAACTTGATGCTAAACTTGCAATTGGCTGACATCCTACCGTCTCGCTTCCTTAATCACAGGTGTCCTTCCCGGGCTCCGCCAGCAGCTTAATGACGTCACGCCCCCGGTTTAAGTCCAGCATACGGGGAGTAGCCTCGTTAGCAGTTTAGCTAGCTAGCACTTATTGCTCTCCCATGTCCCAAATATCTAACCGTCCTGCCTCCACATTACTTACGGTCTGCTCATCCCGGGTCTCCGTCCCAACTCACGACACGCACGTCCATGTACGGTTAGCTAAACACGGTTAAACCTACACGTCCCTGCACAGTGGATGACTCCTGAGCTGCGTCTTTATGGCCATCGATCACCAGCTGGTCTCTAATGAGCTCACAGCGAAGAGAGCGAAGAGATTTAGACAAAATCCACACCTCAAACAAATGCTTCCTGGAGCAAAACTAATTGGAGTAGCCAAAAAATAGCATTTTGAGAGACACAAGACTCTACCGAGCGCATGTGTAGTTTTTAAGTCTCTATGTGTTTTAAAACTGCTCAAACAGCCGTTTACAAAAAGTGTACAGTCTGTGTTTTTTTTTTTTTAAATGTCGGCAGATTTGTATGGAAGCTTATGGGGCTCGGGGCAGACTTTGTCTCAAAATCAGGCTCCTCACGCAAAAAGTAAATAACTCTGAGATTCCAAAGAATGCTTGAAGCATTTCAACTAATAATAATGATGAAAATACAGATGAATACAGATTCAGAACTGAGACACTGGGTTAACTTTCAAATTATAAGTTACACAGTGTAGCAATGTCGGGAGGACGACCAAATAATCTTAATTAATATACGAGCAACGCCACCGTGGGAATTTCACCCCCGGAATTAATGACATGGAGCACCTATTTATGGTCAGCAACAGGACACAGATTCGAACAACACCGGCACTAGACGTGATTCCATTATACAAAATTATACGTTTATTTATGAGTACATCGTTCTTAAAAGACAGTCTCGAGACTAGTGATATGGTCTATAAATTGATACACGATTAGACCAAAACAATGAAAAATGCTTAAAAGTCATCCATGTTACAAAAAGAAATAAATCAAACCAGGAAAAGGGGACAGAAGACTGAGGGCTCGCTGGCAGAGATGACTTCTGAGAAAAAGGTGGGGGTGGACGGTCCCTAATGTCACAGCAAAGAAAACCAAACAATAAAAGAAAACCACACAGCTGAATATATGATGAAGTAATATAAATCAAACGAAGGGGACCGCCACCACCAGGCTCAGCCAACCACTCTTACCAGCAGCCCAAGAAACTCCTGTTCCTTAAATAAAAGAAGAAAACAATTAATAAACACAAAATATCGGCCACGGGGCCCACACACACAAACAAACAAAAAAGAAAAGAATGATTAATTCACAAAAACGAGTTCAGACAGAACAGCAGTGGAGTGGGTTTCCGCAATATCTTGTGGGGCTTGCCTCCGCAGGTGATCCGCTGGTCAGCCGTGCATCAGGCCAGTGCCGCTTGGCTGCAAATTAACACATCGCTTAAAACAGCTGGCCAGAGCAACTGCAATCACAGTACAGATGAGACAGCCTACCGTCGGAATATGGTGTCACACTTGAATACACCAGGCTGGAGAACCACGCTCTTTCAAGCCAACAAGCTGGTGAGTACCGTTGATGGCACAGAACGGGAAGTTGCCACACCAGCTTCCTGCAGACACGCTCCCTCAGCCACAACCTCCAAACCACGGCTGACTATGCAGACAGGCGCATCAGCTACCACCAAACAATGCCCAACAAATGATATTACCCTAACTTACCCAAAGCCCACGAATGCCACGACCAGGTGAATCTCACAGGAGCCCCCAAGCAACCATTATACCCCCGAGAAGCGGAAAGGAAGACCCACCACAGGTAGGTGTACTGAAACATATACTCTCCAGGGGAGAGCCCCGCCCTGTGATCACAACGACGGGGAATAATTGTTTGCAGCTGGGTATCCCACCGTGATTGGAGATGCATAGGTGGCAAGCCACCTGAGTTAGACCAACCCACTAGACAGGTAAATTGAAGTGGACTGAGCCACTCTGTCACAACAGTAAAACATATGATATAATTAACCATCCTACATTTGGAATAAAACTTTTATTTTTTGTGAGTAAAAGAAGAATTAAAATAAATATCAGAGCTTCTTTTAATTAAAATGTTAAAAATAGGTCATTTACGTAATCAGCATAAAGTGTGTCTAAACTAACTTATTTTGACATAATTATGAAGAAAGCAAATAAAGAAGAATATAGAAGAATTATGAAATGCGCCAGTGAGAAATTAGCATCTAATAATTTTGCCCCATGATCGATTCCTTTTTTTCAAACTGAAACCATTTAGTTACAGTTTAATTGAAGCTGTTGAAGGAACATGAACAGCTTGTGGTTTGACATTTTGGGAAGCAATTGTTACAACAACAAAAAACAATGAAAAGTTATGGTATATTGATTCTTCTTACAAAGTAACTCATAAGTCAAAATGCTCCCTACAATTCCACCATTTTACATATTGTATTATTAGACTGGTTTTGATTAATCTCAGATCAGCTTTACTATTTTTAACTACTATCTTTTTGTAGTTGTAAGAATCTTTGACTTATCACTAGTCTTTCTTGTCACTTCTAAGTTTATATCGGTTTTCTTCTCCTGGTGGAAATTAACTGCTATGAATTGTAACTACACACCATGATTTAGCAAAACAATGATGTAATAATAACTTTATGGAAGACTAAATTGGTATCTAATTATTTTGACTTTCATCATGACTCACTAGTTACTATGAATGAGGTTTTTTTTCTGAGAGGAAGTTGACATACATACATTAGCCATGTAGAATAATAGATCGACACCCACAAATTGTCACAACTTGACCTCTGAGTTATTAAAAGCCCTCAATGGTTTGTAGCAGTTTCTCTCCGCCTACTCCATTTTTAAAATAATGTTCTTCCAGAAAGGCCTTTTCTTGCAGTGGGTTCAAATGAAAAGAAAAGCCCACCATCCCCACCCCCCCCGATGGGTGGCCCACAACAGTTTGGAGCGGGCTGCTCGAGAAAACAAATATTTTTCTCCAAGTGGCTGTGGCTGTGAAGTACATACGTCCCGCAGCTCTGATTTTACATCCTGTCACATTAATGATTCAAAGCACTCAATATAAATATTAAAAGTAATAGCTTCACTATTCAGCTATTACTCCATCATTCCCTGAAATCATCATAAAACATTCAGAGCCTTTTAGAAAATTTACACACTTGAATTTGATGGCAGGGAAAGCAGGCTGTCAGAGTGCGAGGTCCTGCAAGCTTAAATAATAGTGGAAAGCTGTTTATGGAACATGCTTTATTTATTCATCGTCTCAGAGTAAGGTCTTCAGTTTAAATGGAGAGGGAGAAACAGAGAGACAGAACGAGGGTGAGACGGCTGCAGAGAAAGACACGCAGCGATGGGGAGGGAGAAAAATCAAAGTAAGAGCTGTCTGGGGAACAACAAAAAGCAGCAACAGAACTCTTCCCACAGTGCAATAACAGAGGGAAAAATGCAGAGTCCATGAGATTCTCGGCACAAGGTCAATCAATGGAAGGACTCCGGGTCCAGGGGCAGCTAATGGATTGTGAAGACGCGTGGAGCAGGTTTATGAATTTTTAACCAGTTGCTCCTTCAGCCCAGACCTCCATAAATCAATGACGACTTATTGGAGAGGATCAATTATGCAAACTTAAAAACATTTAATGACATATAATGAGGAGGCCCCCGGAGGCTGGCAGGAACCTCACGTGTATCCCAGGAATCGCCTGAGGAGCCGCGAAAAGCCAAAACCAGGGGGTGAGGGGGGGGGGGGGTAGCTGCACAACTTTCAAGGCCACCACTTAAACACCTCGCCTGACAGCTCAGCGGCAGAGCAGCTCCTCTGAGGGGGCAACCACCGGGGAACCCCCCCCCCCCCGATGTGGGGTATCAAGCCTCGATCTTATGACGAGGCAGTGTTTTAAAAAAAAAATCAGTTTAAGTTTGATGTATTTGTTAAAAATCTCCCGCCTTGAAGACAGATCGCATGGCCGCCTCAAAGAGCTCAGCGCAACGTCGGCGACATATTTCCAAAGCTCATCCTGAACGATGCCCCCGGGCCGCCGCCCCCCCCGTGCTAGTAATCTGAAATCACTGAGCTCTAAACAATGCACAAGCGCGCACATTAAAAGGACTCTCTGCCAATGTGTCCCCTCCGCTCTCGTCGTGCTCGACGCACGTGACCCCGTCGCCGCATGCTTTTATGTCGTCCGTGTCCTTCCAACAATTCATGTTTAATGTATGGCTTCCCTCTTGCGCTTGTCGCAGGCTGTTCAGAAGATTGCGTGGCGGCGTTGGCGCTTGTTATATCCCTTTCGTACAGTAATATGCTTCGTTCTAAATGGCTCTCTGGTATTATGACACTTTGCAACTATATCCAAACTGTGTGCAGGGCGAGCGGGGACGACATAGTTACCTGGTAGGATGGAGGGGAGGGGGGGGGGGGGGGGGGGGGTGGGTATCAAAGCGGATCTAAGCAAATGCATCATGGCTCGGGTCATTTGTGTTTACATCCAGGCAGGGACATTCATTTTTTATTACTCTGGGTACCGCATCAATCCCGCTGACAATTCTTTTCCAGATGTTTCCGCCCATCCCAGGGGTGTCTCAGCGGCATCTACCCGGGCTGATGGAGGGACTAGGAACCGAGCTCACATCTGTCCCTCGCAACGCTCTTTTTTTTTCTCCTCCGGGAGAGCAAGCTTTTCATCACTCTTGACAGTGGAGAAGGAAAGTGCTCCTCCTGTCTTTACTGAACTCCTCTGTAAGTACGGTAAATTTAAGAAAAGGTGTGCCTCTTTCTGTGAGTGACGTGTGTTTGGTTAGATTGTGCCCGTCCATAATGCCAGAAGGTCACTTCTTTTCTTCCCCTCCCCCCTCGTCTCTCTCTAGTGGTTGAAGGAGGTAAAGAGGCACTTAGCCGCTGATGGGCTTCCCTTCTGACAGGCCTGATTTCTTTGCCCCATTTGCTCTTGATTTATTCCCCAAATGTACCTCAGAGACATGTGGTCATATAATTACATATCATTTGGGATGACATTTTCGTTTACTCGTTTGCTGTTTGACTGTGATCATCGTTTATTAAACACGTACCACATACACTGTATTTTGTAAATCAATACTTGTGCGGCTGTTGGGAATTTTTTCTCAATTTTTCAGAATTGTAAGACTCAGTTGGTACTGCTAGAGGCTGATTTTTGGAGTAAAAAAAAAAAAAACGCTATTTGAAAGGAGAAGAGGCGAGACGTCCCTTCTGAACCTAACAATTCAGAGGTAAGCGTTAGGGCTCAGAGGAATGTCTGAAGTGACTAAGTCCGTCCAGGGCTTTGTGCAGGTACATCTGAACTCCTCGGCCCGGTCTCGTCCAGACAGGAGAGATGAGCCACAGTCAGGCCAAAATGTTTCCTGGCAGATGTGTTTTAAAGGAGCTCTCCTTAGCTGGTCATGGCAGCGGAAAATACCCTGCTGTTCGGTGCATCTGCAATTCGCTGCTCTTCCCAATTCCACCTACAAAATCCTGACCTTTTAAAGAAATGATGGATGAGCTGGCCATGCTACTGTTCCTTCCCCCCTCTTTCTCATCTTTTTCCTTTTTTGTGTGTTTCCATTCCATTGAAGATTGAAGCTCTGTCTACGTCGTGCTCCGAGGCAAAATTCCGCCCCTCCTTTCGCTCGCTGTTTCAAATCACTTTAAAGTCTGATGCTGGCTTCGGCCAGAGCCCTTTGGCACTTGGCTTCTGTGCAGCGGTTCGCGTCAAGAGCTGCGATTTGTGATTTGCAGATGACATGAGCAATGCCTCGCTTGTGGCTGTTGAGGTGGTTTTTATAAAAGCAAAGTCAGTAATGTGCTATGGGATGTGAACCGGGCCTTCACATACCCACTACCCTCTAAGATAAATCAGCTGGTAAAGACTGTCTTCGGTTCCTCAACATACTTTTAGCTCTGCACATTTGATGTGAGTCATATTTGCACAGAAGCAGGTTTTCACTGTGGCGTTTACTAGTTGTGACAGTCTTAAAATGCTTCTGCAACATCGATTTCAACAGTTCATATCAAGACATTGATACAATACTGGCTGTCTGATTAGCGTTAAACTATAAAATGGGACTTATTCTTTTAGATCAATACTAGTTAGCATTCATGGCGGCTACAAAACGATGTATTATTAAGCTCTCTCTGAGATTCAAAGCTAATCGTTGCTAACTCTGGCTTCTGACTGCCTGCAGGAACTTCACAATTCCATGAACATTATTGTCTCAGTGTGATGAAGGTCTCTTGCTCTGCAGGTTTCTCCACCAGACACTGATGAGCTGCAGTGTGCAGCCCAAACTACAACAATATGATATATGAGCAGTAGGTTAATTCTGTTTGTATAATTGTACAAACAAGCGGCACCAACTGGGCAATAACAACTCTGTAAAGGCCAAGTCCATAATTCCAAACACTACTGTGTTCTTTGAGGATTGGTCTGACATTTGGGGGGGAAATCATTTCTTGAAAAGGGTTAGATGGGATAATGAATAGCGCTCTGTAATCTGCATGATAATTATGAAGCCAGAACAAGCAGCCTGTTAGCGTAGCTTAGCACAAAGATTGGAAGCACAGGGAAACAGTTCGCCTGGTTCTGAGTAAACAAAGTAAAATCCACCTGACAACACTTCCAAAGCTCAGTAATCAACAGGGGAGGTTTCTGTGAGAAATGGGTCCAAATAACGAAGTATGGACGCTATGGGATATTTCTCTGATTATGTTATTTCTTTTCAAAAGTTTACAGAAAATCAAAGGCAAATTTATAGACTTCATTTATAAATTACTCACGTGTGAAATGTTATTTTCATCCCAGTTATAATTTACCTGCGTTGATACTAATTTTATCCCCAGTGGTAAAATACTTTGTGAAAGTGTTTCGATGAGAGTGCTATGAATCAATCAGCATTCTCAAGTTTAATTATGATGAGATATTAATGCATATGCTAGTTTACAGGTGCTTGTTGTGATTTAGGATTAGTGCTATAAATATCCACGGCTGTGCATAAACACTGTAGGGGAGCCTCGCTCACTCTACACAGCTAAACTCAGCAAGTAGTAATTGTTATGGAAATGAGAGATTAGGAAGTTTTATCACATCAACTCAAGAGTTGAGAAAGTTAAGAGTCAAGAAATAGTTGATCACATGACTGCACGTAAAACCACAACTTTTTAATGCTTTTCTTTACAGAGATTGAAGAAAGCTAATTCAGAATTCGGTGATGTTGCCTTTGGTCGAAGCCAAAACGGCTGCTTCTGCTGGTTTCCAGTCTCAGTGCTACCTTAAGATAATTATTTGGGTATAGCTTGGTAATCGAAATATGTTTGGCATGAAAAAATATACGTTTGTTATCAAGCCAGTGACTATTTCGATTTATTTTACAGAATTCCTGACAATACATAAAAATGGTAAAATCAATATGGTTTATGTACATGGACCTAACTGCACAGCACAGTGTTCAACATTCTGGGATTTGAAGCATATCTTACTTTGGCCAACAGTCCTCCTGAGAATACAATATGCCCAGGGCATTGTTTAGTTTGAAAAATCCTCAACAAGAGCTGATGCTGAATTCTATTGGTCCCCCACTCAAAAATGCCATTGACAGTGTGTGAGCATTGACGGCGTCCCAGACAGTCGATCCCCAGTGACTGTGGCCGCTGATGATTTACTTTTCAAGAGGAGATGTGTTTACCCAGGGTTACAATGGATGTGCTTAAATATTGATAAGGGACATTTTATAAGCTTGGGAAGAGGTGGGACGATTGACCCCATGCAAGGGTGGGACGGCAGATAGTGTGGGCACGCCCTGCAGATCATTGCTACACCGTAGAGACAAATACATCTCGTCCATTCTACAACGCACATGGAAACAATTCATTACAGCAGGTTAGAGAAGATGAATAACTGAGGTTTTTCATTTTGTAGTATCCCAACCTATCAAATAAATGTGGTGAACGCTTTTGTGTCCATTTTGCAAAACTCTTGTCTTGATTTGTCTCAGAGTCTCCTGCATATAAATGCTGCCATGGATCTATCAAGCTGTGAATTTAACGTTTGAAGTGCAAATGTAATGCTTTTGTGGTATTGATGGCTGTGCTACTGTCACTCGTGGCCCGAGGCTAGGTCAGCATCACGGGGTCCTTCATTGCAAAGCCGGTTCTACGGGGACCCTCGGACACATGCCCCCTCCTCTCCCCCCTCCCGGCTGTTATAGAGCCGCCGAAGCCCACAAGCCGTCCCTGATGAGGCACAGACCCCGCCTCCTTTGTCCACTGGCCTTGTGGATCAGGAAGGTGTTACTCTGGCTGTCTGGCAGGGTGAGCAATATTGACTTGAATAGCTTGACCCCGGCTCGTCCCTGATGGCTCTACCTTTCCCCCTCCGTCGTTCTCGCCTTCTCACCGGATTGTCCTTTGTCCAAAAATATACAACGGGAAAATAAAGGGAAGGCGAGAGCGGAGGAAGAAGAGAGGACCCATGTCTCAACAGTTTAATTATCCAACTCAGCTGTCGGAGGCCCTGAGAAACAGCAGGTTGGATTTGGTCTCCTTCCTTCCACCAAAACAACCATAACACGTCCCAGATTTACACCAGGACAGGGTGGCGTGAACAAGGAGCTGACATTCAAACATGGATTTTCACATGGACTTATAATAAACTAGTATTTAAGAGGAGGCAATCCATTGCAAGTGGCTGTTCAAAACAGAGTGTAAGGATCTAAAAAAAGGGTGTAGTGCTCAGCTACCGTTTTGTGATTACCGAAGCTACCGAGGCTGAATAGTAAATGATTACTAAACACAGTAAATATCATTTGTATCTGAAAGATTTCCCCAAATCTAAAGAAATCTACTACCTACTTTTGATGAATGTATTTGTTAGGAATATAACAGCCTTGTTAGTGCCTTAACAATCTTAATACATGGTAATCTTTTAATTTGGTATTCATCCTCTAGGTAACTTCTGCTGACTGTGGCTTCAGGACACCATTAGTTTTCATGCGTGAGGGTTTACCATGAACATTTAATCCCTCTCCCGCCCTATTACGCGCACAATCTTATTGATTTCTTCTCTCTCTTTCATGGCCCACAGCTGTGTTTGCTGGGAAGCATTTAGGAAGTGCTGATAATAAGCCAAAGTATCTCAGGGATGCCCTACACAGAGACAGAGGGAAAGAGAGAGAGAGAGAGAGAGAGAGGGAGAGATCTTGGGCCTATCTTCAGACATCTCAGGATTCAAGTAAGTATGCAGGTAACAAAGCCAACAGATTATCAAATCCCATTCATCCTGAATCAGATCAAGCTCCAGCTCCGTCTGTCAGACACTAATGTGGTGAGCGTGTGGACGTGGTCAGGGCAACAAAAAAAAAAAAGAAGCGATGACTCTGTTGAAGGGGCCGCCCTCTTCCTTTACCAAACCCAAGCAAAGACAATGTCAAACTAATGAAGAGAATAAATTGTCCAGTGTAAAAAAAACATCACAGAAATAAACAGCGTCGCTGTCTCCTTTTCGTATGGAATCACATGGAGCAGGGATGAAATTAACTGCAGCATTCACTGTGTGACTGAGAGGGCTGCATGTGTGGACAAGCATGGCTCCAGGGCCCAATAATTGTATCCTTGATGTGTCAAAACATGTTATTCTTCCAGTGTTGTGGCCGGGACGGAGCCGCCACGCTTGCCGGTGAACGGTAGGAGTTTAGATCTGCCCCGGCTTGTGAGGGCCCCGGGGTCATTTTGCACCGTAAGCTAATTGTGTATATTATCACACGTTTGCTGGGCTCTCTGCGTGGTCCGCGGCGGCGAAACAAGCAGGACGCCTATCAAAACCTTTATTCCCAGGTGTGAAAAGCTATCACCTTCGCACGTGTCACTTTTTGTCCCTCTGCCCTGTCCCACTTACTGGCCCGTTGTGCCCGGGCAGGTGGAATACGTGCCACCTGCCACTGCTCGCTGGCTCGGGCCGCCGCGACTGATGGAACACATTGTTGGAGAAGGTGATGGCAACTGACAGGGTCGTTACATCATTCTGCGTGGAGGAAAAAGGGGCAATGGCCATTAATCAATACTATTTTCACGCGCTGAGCAGAAAGAGACTGGGCTGATTCTATTTCCGAAACCTTGCCCTTTACCGCCGTCATGCTACAGTAAACAAGCAGAAAACAGAAAAATCAATTTCATTTTCTTTTCTTTAAAAAAAAAAAAAAAGTAATATTTTTCTTCGCCTGGTTTGTGTGGATACACACGACAATGAGAGTGATAATTATAAAGTGACTAACGTTTGTCGGATGAAAGCAAATGCTTGTTTTGTGCTAATGTCGCTGTCATAACAGCTCCAAGCCCAGATTCCAGCCGATTTTATGCTACATTTCATCACTGGCTGACCCATAAATCGTGTGATGAGTGCAGAGAGCTAACTGCCACACCCTGTTAAGTGAAGGCACGCACCAATGGGTGCCAACTTTTCCGTTCAGACCAGAGTCTACCATGCAGTGTCAGCCCCCTCACCATCTTTAAAGCATTTACCAGCCCTGCTGACAGTCAGAGTCAAGAGTCTGATACCTCCTGGCAGATCTCAGCACTAAACGGGAAAAAAGGAACACCACCAGTCTACTTTTTAATTTGACCCAAATAAAAAAGAGAAAAGAGCATCACGCCTTTAAGTGTAATGTTTGGGTTAAAATGAGCGATGCAATCCTGAGCGGGATGCAATCTGTTGATTAATCATCTAGCGTTGCAGGCGAGATGACTTCCGCTTCACGGAGAAAGCTTTTTTCATGCTTTATTTAACACAGAGTCATTTTGATTAGTGTGGAAAGATACTTTGGGAGGCACAATGACTAAATCAGACCTGTCAGTGGCTTTTACTCACTGAGGGGAGGATATTGACGAGACAAGCACATCCGAGGAGGTGGCTAAGACGGCATAGCTTGCCCTTGTCTCTATATTAATGATATATCCACTTACAAGTAATAAGAGTACTCTTTTCAACTTTGCAATGTAAAAAAATCTATTTCCCCGAAATATCGCCTTTAAACATGACAAGCCGCGGACTATTTTCTTTGCTTCAGTCGTTCTTTTCATCCCCGGAAAAAGCTCGTGAGAATGAAAAAAAAAGAAGAAAAAACCCCAAACCGACACCCTGCCTTAACATTTGCTTTTCCAAACAATCAATCAATCCTCCAGCCACTACAAGAGGGCTCGACGTTTATGGGTTTTGCTCAGTCAGACGGCTTGACTGGTTGCTATCGATTCGAGCCCCCGCCTCAAATATCAATACCACCTCTTTTGGGTTGTGTCACTAAAAAACGGGGGGGGGAAATCATCTTCATTGATCACAGTGGTTGGTGAGCAGGTGGCTCTCTTGCAGCGTGCCACAACAATTGGAAACACCGGTTGGTACGCCGCCAGAAATGTTAGACAGACAATTCATGGTCCAGTAGGTCACCTGTCAGTCGCCGACAACGGCTCCTGAAGACACGTCTTCACTGACCTGTGGCCACCATTAAGACGGACGGACACCCGCGCGCACGCATGCCGGTGCTCACGCACGAGAGCACACACTTGCCTGCCTTATCGGCTTCAGTTAGAAATGCTTGTTTAATAAGACGAGGAGCAGAAAATGTGCGCCTGGCGATGAAAGGTCAAGTGGAAGGTGAACGCAGAGGCTGTATGGGAGGTGAAAAAAAGTGAAAGTGAAAGAAAAAGTGTTCTTTGGTCGGTACAAATCCACTCATCTGAAAATCCACGTTGTTCTTTAGTACGATTGAACCTAACTACAAATGGGCTGAATTTCTGTCAATGTTAATTTTAGGGGGCAGCCCAAGGTGGGGAATGAAATGGAAATGGATTTTTGAATTCATACATAAATGAAACATTCATGCTAGATGAAAACAGCAACATAGCTTCTGTATGTTTCATATTTGTTTTCACAGCGATGCAACTCTGAATATTTATAAGACGGAGCATTGCATCGGAAGGGGAGCAAATCTAAATTAATGCACAGTTTACAAGGCTATTATATTCAACTGGGCAGTCAGTGAAGCATTAGAGGAGGCACTGGGCACATTTATTCTATTCTCTGCATGCTAATGAATTTAAATACGATGGGGATGAATTAAACATTGACTCAAGGCAAATATCATGTTATTGTTGATTTGAAACTATGTTCAGTAAATTTCCATTCACTTTAAATACTAGAATGACAGTGGAGCAAATTTGTTATTTTAATAAAAAAGAAAAACCCCATATGACTTTCAAATATTTCAATTCCTAAAAATATAGAAATATCTGATTCTTGGGCCAAGTCTTTTATCTAATTTACTGTATGCTCAACCCCCCCTAAACACAGATTGTTCAATCGCAGCTTTCTATACTCACTGGGCCTGGCAGGCCAAAGCTCTATGCATGATCTAATAACAGTAAATATAAATATATGCGTTTGAATAGTCAATTTTGCCTGGATGACATAAGACGTTAGCTGCTCTGTAGTGGACTGCACTTAGTACCCGGAGCCTTTTCTTTGGTAGTTAATAACCACAGACTGCAAATTTCAATCCCAGCACAGGACGTGTGTAGTCCCTTCTGTCTTTTCCTCACTTATATTTACTAAAGGATCAAATAACTCCAAACAAATGGGACTAATTTGACATTTTTTCTTACAAAATGTACTGACTAGCTCTACAACAACAAGAACTGTTTAACAAGCCCTTTAGCGAACTTCACTAATTGTAAAGTTAACATAAGACACTTTTACAATGCAACATTTTTAACTTAGAAATGTAAAACCCCCGGACATTGTTTCCATAACTTACAGGCTGCTTATGCTAATAAGGTAAATTGACAAATTAGCTGCAGTTAATAAAAGCTGCAGTGACAATTGTCACACGCTTTAAGACAGGAGAGCTTCATAGGCGTGGCAACAGGAGAATGGCCTTCTCATAACAGAGAGAGTTAAAACCTACAGTTTTCTCAATTCAACACGTTCAAAAATGTTAATTCTTGGAATGAAGACGTTGTGTCAACGAGCCGTACTTGTTGAGAAAATGAGAGATCAAGATGTCAGTGTACCACTACTCTTTAGGTGTCGTACAATACTGTATATTCTGATTAAGGTGGTGTGAGCTGCACGTAGAGCACAACACTACCAACCGTCCCTGTTATTAGTATCAGCATCATTTTGTTGCCATCGCGGGTGTTGGCCAAGTTCTCCCACTTCGTGCCTGAAAAAAGGCAGAGACGGGAGACAAAGAGCCTCCTCTTCATAATCATCATGATAAACGATGAAAGCACTTTTCCCTTCCAAGTGTCATTCTCGCGTGGAGAAAATCTTTTCCACTTTAGATTGGACCGTTTGAAGTCGCTCTCTGTCTTCTTGTCTCATTAAACATGAAAGAATGAAATAAAATTCAAATGAACTGTTTACCCGGTTACTTTAAAATGTGTAATTTACCCTCACTCTGCGAGAGAGCTCACAATTACAGTGGGTTGGCTCTCCCGGATCCGTTTAGTGTATTTTCTATAACAAACCCCTATTAATCATTTCAGAGATCAAAGTGACACTGCAGAAGAATTTTAAATATTTAAATCTTTACTATTCAAATCCTATATCAGATCAAAGAATTTTGCTTTAATTCTGCCAGGCACATTGCCAGTAGATGCAGAGGCGTACACAGAGACGCATGCAAACTCCAATTAAATATTGCAAATTTCGGTAAATCTCCATACATTTTCATATCTGAGCAGGCCTCATACTGGGTGCATCTGAACTGCTGCAGAGGAGGCAGCTTCAGACGCAATTGATTATTATGGTTGGTCTTCAGATGTTATCTGGATGACAACTTGGTTAAAAGTACATGCCATTTATGATGGGATGAATGTTTAAGGGGGTGGCACAAAAGTTTCAATATGGATTATGTAAATTTATAGGTCTTTTTTTTCACTGCTGTCAATATAATCCATATTTATTCATAATATGGGTCCTTAACTTTTCTTTCTTCTCTTTAACCTTGATTCCCGGAGATGTCTGCATATATTTAGGCAAGCATGACCTCTGACGTCATACCAGCACATCTGTCTGTAGTTTGATAAATGATTGTGTCCGAATACGTTGTTCTCCAATTAGTAGTATTGTAGATATCTTTAATCAGGTCATTAATCGCTGGGAGTGAATCGCAATGACCAGACTCCCATCTCAAATTCTACCTGACTTACTCCATTTCAAAAGCATTTCATAATTATCTTTAAATGATTTATATTCTTCTTTCCACACTTGAATTAGCAATATGATGAGAGAACAACCTCCACGATAAGAAACATGTATCCCAATAGGGAAGTTAGGAGTTAGCTACAATGAATTAAAGGCTGTGTTTGTAATTCATACAACCTTATCTCCTCTGTCCTGTGGCCCAATAATCAATAGAGGTCGGCTCTCTTTAAAGACATTCAAATTACTAAAACACATCTCAGGGGAGACAAGGAACAAGTGTTCAATACGCAAGTCCTCTATTGGAATGTGAGACGCATACATTCTCCACCGTGATCTGACACAATAAATTATTCAGTCTGAAACTGCTCGATTACACAATGCACTTCAAAACTTACATTTTAGAAAGAATAAAAGACTATTTAAATAAATCAGCTGGGTTATTATCCCAGGTCTTTTCTGAGGGGCCCCTGTCCAAGGTGCTGAAGTCTCCGACTGCCTGTGCTTTTTCATTAACAATGTGATTTGTCTTTTTGGGGGAATTTTAAATTAAAGAAGTTCCCTGTTAAGTAGTTTAAGTTATTTCCTGTTTATTTCTTTGTGTTTGAGTTGTAAATCTGAAGCCATTTCCTCCGCCTCTGGTCGCATCTCTATATTTGTGTATGCAACTTCAGACTGCAGCGCCTTGATGAAAGACTGACATGTCACAAAATACGTATGGTGATAGGCTTGTGAAGTACACTTTCACATTGATTGATCTTCTCTTCACACGGGCCTCAGTAGCCATGTGTGGATTGAAAGAACGCTGCACATCAAACCGTTCAATGGTTTTAAAGTCTGTAATGTTCAAGGAGAAAAATGAAGGTTGCAGTCGTTTTAATGCATCGTTTTATATAAGTGGAATATATTCGATCAAATGTAAGTTGTGAGCTTGTAGAACAAGCCCGGGGACAGGTGATGCAGCTGCACATCATGCCCTTGGGTCTTCCGCCTTTTTTTAAAGCTGAGGACCAATGATGCATGCAGTATCAATACCAAAACAACGTCATAAAACAACACTTTTTAACTACTTTAAAGCGCCCATTGTGAAAAATGTAGTGGAATCTAGTGGTGAGGCTGCAGAGTGAAAGAAACCACATGACCCTCCTCACCTGTCCAAGCATGGTACGGTGGCCCACAGGCAAGGAGTGAACCTTCAAGTTTTAGTACAGCTAGGAGCGAGTCAATAGTCATTCCTCCTTCTGTCCTATTTCGTCTCAGCCAGAGGAGACGTTTACTCTGTTCTGCTGTAAATAAAGCAGCGGTGGAGGACTAGAGACAGAGCCGATTGAATTAGGTGTCACTTTTGTTTTTATGTTTGAGATTTTTTGACCTTGTTGCAAATATGTATCAACAAAGAATTGTCACTTTACTTTTACTTTATCGCACAAAGATGGCAATTGCCGTCAACTTGAGTATCCTACACTTTTCCCGGTTTACTTCAACACGGCGACCAATCCCCTGGTGCTCTGTGTTTGTGTCTTTGTGTGTGTAGCTCAGCCCAAAACATACCCCAACATCAAGAAAGAACAATTTAAAACAAAAGTCACATCTGGGTTAGTCAGATAACACAAATGGCTCTAGCTGATGCATGAGGACCGTCTCCATGGACATAAATTACTTTCTCAAACATAAACATTGCACGTCTCAGCCAATTATACACTGATTAAAATATAGTTATGAATACAATACTTTATTGCTTGCAATTACTGCCCCAAAATGCAGCAGGACTGCTGGGGAAAGGAGGCTCATCCATCTCCAGCTCGCAATTACCCGACCACGGTGATTAAAGACGTCCCATCTCCTCTCCGTTGATCTCACCTTCACCTCTGCACCCCTCCTTTCTCTCTCTATGCTGCACATTGCCTCTGGTAGCTTTTAGCCCAGCACACTAATACCGAAGAAAGGAAGGGGCACGAGTGGATAAAAAGTTGGAGAAATAAAAAAAATAATAATAATACACAACCCGCCCCCTAAATATATGTATCATTTACATTTCAACCAGTTCAATATAAAAGTATAACATATATATATATATACATAAATATAATTGCCATTGAGGCTCTATCAAGCTGTCTCATTGCAAATCGCATGGATCTTTCCAAATCATGTTAGCATGCAGCGATCAAGCGTCTCCCCCAGAACAAAGTGCAGGCGGCCTGGCAGGTGGGAAACCCCCGTTTTTACTGAAATGGTGGCCATGCAAAGCAGTCAGCTGCCACGGCGCTCGCAGGAGTGCCTTGTGAAAAATTGCATAGAAAGTAATGGAAGACGCACACCTCTTTGAAAAATGCAAAAGTGAACAGATGGATGTGTGCCACGCTGCGGCGGGCTAATACTGCGCCTTTGACTACGCATCGCTTGATGTTACCAGTTCATCTTTTTTTTTACTATTGTGTTTTTTCCTTTTGGAATGGGAGAAACATTTTCCCTGTGGATTGGGAGGTTTTCATGAGCAGGCAGATGGAGAAAATATTGTTGACATTAAACTGTTCCTCTTTAAGGGAATTGTTGTGACAAGGTGGAGCTCCCATCACTCGAAATAGCAGCTGTGTGCTGTTTACAAAGGGGCCCAGAGCAATGTTTGTTTCCATTGAAACGGTGGCAACTTTTTCTGTCTTTATAACGAAGAAGCTTCTGGCATTATGTGTTTGCTCTCACATCTACTGTCATCATAATACAATATTTCTTTGTAGCAACAGTGTCAGCGTTGTTACAAACTTACAACTTGGGCTTTGCTGTATTATATGCATCGTTTTTAAAAACCCTACGTTTTACTTGAGACTGTTTGGAAAGGATTTGAGTAGGGGGAGGGGCTAAACCTTAAAAAATTAAATTATTGTTGTATACTAAGTGTATCAAGAATTTGCTATGCTTTAGAAACCAAAATTCAACGACTTAATGAACCTGCAAAGCACTCTGCAGCTACAGGGGAGGCTGAATGAGATATAAATGGGAAAACATATAAAAAGGCCTGATACACTCAACACCAGAGTACATAACTTTCTCCTCTTTTTGGACCCCTTCTAATTTCCGTACAGTCCCTTACTCTGGAGACGAGAGGGCTTTGGGGGGATTTACTGTTCGCAGTCACTGTCCATCTTATGTTTTAATGTTAAGGCGGTTTTAAAAAACAACGTGGCTTACGTGATCGACCCCTTGAGGGGGGCTGCAATGATTTGTCAGCGTGAGGTCTGAGGCGGGGAAGTCCGATCAATGAAGCAGCCTGGACTCTTAATTACTGCTCCTTTGGCCGCTGTAAGGAGAAATCAATGATGTCAAGTATTCAAAAGCGAGAGACAAGGCTGCTGCTCACTACACAGTGCAGGCACACTTTATGGACCCTGAGTCACATCTTAACCCCCCCCCCCCACACACACACACACTTAGAAATGTTTCTCCCACTCCACAGTGCAGCTTAGTCTCAGCCAGTCCACAGAAAGGTGGACAATTCCCGTTTTGTGAATTTGGCTTTCAAGTGCATGGTTGGTCTCTTTAAGCACCACAACTAAACATTTTAATGTCTCTTTTGTCAAAGTGAACCACTGCACGAGACCAAGTCATATGAATAAAGTTACACAAGACAAGCTTGTAAAAGTCAAATGTGCGTAAAATATTTTAAGTTGAAGAAATTTGATTTATTCAGCTATACTTGTGAGGCCCTCTATATATATATTTTTCTTTGTATTTGGCTGCTGTAATTTCCAAAAAGTCCTATAATTTAAATATTGGTTCAACCATGTAAAGCACCTCTTTACATTGTATGAAAAGCTCTTTATTTAAAAAGTGTATTTTGTTATTATCAATATAGACCGAACAATTGTTATTATTGATGGTCAATTATGTGATGTCTCCCATATGAGAGGGTCAGGGACCCAACTTTCTACCTTCCCCAAGTTAATAGCTTCTTAAAATCAGCAGGTAAACAGCTTCTCAAAAATCTTCTTAAATCCACTACGCTCCAAAGTGAACAGGTGGTAGAATGCCTCTGTAGTTGCAAAGTAACCTTGCAAAACACATGCCCCCCCCTTTGCAAGTCTCTGTTTCTCTTGGTCTTGGATAAAACTTCACTGCAACCTTTTTTCCCAGCACGCTCCACGATACCGCCAGCGTTCCCACAGGAACTCTCCATCGGCAGCCTCCAAATCCCACGTGGACCTCCGAATGTAACAAAAAAATATGTGTATTTAATAATACATGTATATGCTCCTCATACAGAAAAACTGGATGCAAAGTTTTACTCCAAACTTCTTTAGAAAAATTCAAAGGACTATCACCTCGTGGGCGTAACTTTTTTTTCCTCTCTTACTTTATTAAAATTGTCTCTCTACGTTGCTACGGCAGATGAAGAAACTTTTGTGTCCGGTGTACTTTTCCGTTTGGAGGTGAACCTGAAAGCATGTGACGCACGTCGCCCATGCTCGTCAATGTGTGGATCGGTCCAACCATGACACCATGTCGGCTGCGTCTGATAGGACACAATCCAGCATAAAAAACAGTGCACTTGTACCGCCATCCCATTCTGTGGGACCAGAAACTGTAGGTATAATCCACATGTGGACATTTTAACCATCGGTCTCATATTAAAGCAATGAGGAGAGTTCGAGGGCGGGAGGGTCGACAACCCTCGAACTGTTACATTATTGCATATAAAGTACAGCCTCAAGTACCTTACTGCTTTTAGAACACGGTTACAAGCAAAATTTTAAATGGTAAGTAAATTGCTTATAGGTTATATTTTGCGTGACCGTTTTATCTCGGTGGCGATGGCCAGAAATCCCACAAATGATCGTTTTGAGGCAATGAGAGCTTTCGCAACCGGACAATTAAGGTGGACGTCATGAGCGATGTGAGATGGTGTGGAACCCAATGCTGTTTACGTGCACGTCCAGGGACTATTTTTCCTCTATACTGACTGATGAAATGCGATGCAAAACGTTTGGTGGATACAACTATTTTGTGCTGAAAGGCAGCTATTTAATTACCATTTATAAATTTGCTGGTAACCGGGTTATAAAAGCAATAAGGTACTTGAGGCTGTACTTTATCTTCAATAATGTAACTGTTCGAGGGTTGCCGTTTAGTATTGTTTTTGTTAATAATAATAAAAATAATGGCACACTGTTTTTAGGCGAGGCCATACTAAAATGGTTAATATTTTGATTTATGCTCTTCTGTGACTCCTAAATAAGCCTTATCAGCAACATCCAGTCATTTGGTGCGTTATAAATGATTGTAGAGTAGTTTAGACCATTTGGCTTAAAAGTGAATTCAGTGTTAAGGACACGGTTGAATTGCAGCAGCAAGCAACACTTCCTCCACATCGTCATAGTTTACAGTTTAAGGATAATTCGAGTCCTTGTATTGACTCGATTTGGGAGCCAGCCCCTTTAGGTGAAAACTAAGCGCTGCATCAGTTTCTCCAGACTGCTCGATGCACAATTCCTCAGAGATTCCCACTGTCTGAAGGCCTTTGAATGCGTAATAAAATTACATCCGGGTGGAGTCTGACGTAGCTGATTTACCAGGACCTGTCATGTCAGTAGCTCTCCCAACAAGATCAAATGAGACTTCTAACTGTGTTAACACACCAGTTACCACATAGTGGACAGACCTGGACGTCCTTGAATTCATGACTACATGCATTAGCAGGTGCATTATGGTGTTGAGCAGCAACTGAGTGCCAACATTCATATGAATGGGACATTCTAACAGGATTAATGATAACAGACTGCACTGAATCCTGGAGGAATAATTTCTATGCTGAACATGAAAAAATATCTTGAATTAACAATGCAAATGCAGCACACTAGGAACCACCGAGTGTAAGGGAGAACACCATGACTTGTCACGCTAATTGAATTAGCAGGTCTGTTAAACATTCATAAATAGTGACTGCACTCTAAGGACAACAAGTGAAATCAAGGTAGTGATTCTCTTTGTTGTCATTTCCTTTTAGAGGGTGTTTTATCAACCCGGCCTGCTCTTCACCTCAGCCTCTCTCTGTGTCGGCTTACGCATGCTTTATGTTAAGGGCTGTTCCAGCTCGAATGTACATGCATAAGTCAGACATGCCAACCCTCCCGATTTTTCCGGGAGACTCCCGAATTTCAAAGCCCCTACCGAAAATCTCCCGGACCGACCTTTCTCCCAAATTTCTGATTTCCACCCGGACAACAATATCGTCACTGGGCGCTCCGTTTCAGACCAAACAATAATAAAGGTGACACCTTGAAGTCAAGCGCGGCAATTAGAACGGAAAAAGATGACACTGGTGCTGCAAAAAAAAACGCTAGCACGCCCCCCCCCCCCGGTCCTTTTGAATATCTCCCTAATTCTGAGGTCTCAAGGTTGGCAAGTATGGCATTAAGGTACTTTGGTAATATATCTTGTTAACAAAAGCTTGAGTTTGGCTGTGGACTTGCCATGTGGGGCCTAAGGACATCCCGAGGTCAATCACTAATGTTACGGCCCGCTAACCTTTCCACTGGCAACCAACATCAGAGCACATTTAAACTTGTTCTCGAGACATTGCAGAAGCCAAAGGGCGGATTGCCAGGAGTTGTTGCACAAGTTTCTCCCCTCCGAGCTTACAAGAAGTTCTACCAAACTTCTCCACAAGGCCTCCGCTTTTGCAGTCCTAGCCTGCGCTGATCGGGTAACTTTCTCTGTGAATTTGTTGTCTACTAGCAAAAATCATAAGGAATAATGTATGGAATAATAATTATGGCTGAACCATTCCAACAAAGGCAGACAGGAGTCTGACGTGCTCAAGGCCCTGAAAGTTGGCTTGACTGTAAAGGTCAATTCTGGCTGCCATCGGATTGGAGAATTCAAGTCGCATGGTTTGCAACCATTGCCTATTGTTATCTGTTTACTGAGCTTATCACCAGTGTTGTGCCTGAACGCGTTCATTGAACGACATTTCATGAACTCGTTCATATTTTGGGCGAACGTGAAGTGAACGTACTGTATTAATGCCCGATGAACGTCACTGTGAACTCGTTCATTCTGGTGTCTATGAACGGCGCGTTCTTTCAGGTTAACATCGTTCAAAGGGGTGCCAGATTTCTATAGAAAACACACCGTAAACGCGCCTTAATAAGTAGCGGAAAAAACACCCAATCTGGCAACACCAGCCTCCAGTGTCGCACCGCGCATGCGTCATCAAAAAAAAAAAGAAATGCATGGAGGCGATGGCTGCGTGTAGCAAAGATATATATAATAATTTAAATGAGTTTTATGAAGTTACTGACAAAGTCGGTGAGGATGGGAGGAATCTGGCCTTTCTTTGCAAACATTTGCACCTTAATGATAACTGTCGTGTTTTTATTCCTTATTTAAAAAAGACCATTCAAGCAGCATGTGTTTGAGAATGTAGTGTAGGGGTGAACGCTGCAGCTGCTGCTAGTGTGGAGTGAATAGACAGCAACATTAAAGCAACAAAGGGGAAATGCTGTCCCCTCAATGCTAATGTAAACCCTGGTTGGATAAGGATTCCAAATTAGATATGAAGATTAAATCTGATGCATAACTTCAAAAGTGTTGAAACTGATAAAATCACAATACCTGCGAATACAGTAAATGCTCTGTCAACTCTTTTTGGTCCCGACTGGGGGCAGAGAGATGGCTTGAGTCTAATGCTAAATTCTGGTGTTTCTTCTGACACCAGAGTGTAGTTTGGTGTTTCTGACCATGAGTAACCGAGACTTGGGTGTAAGGGTGCAACTATGTCACGGCCGGTCTATTGCTGTGTTGCAGAACAGCAGGCAACTTGCACTTTGCATCAGTGAGCAGATTGTGCAGCTTTAACAGATATTCACAAATAAGTGGTTATAAAGCTTAAGGTATGACTTGAATCGGTTTTAGGCTTTTATTTTTCTGCGGTCTCTATCATTCAAAGCAGCACGTGTGTGTGTGTGTGTGTGAGTAATTTAAAGTGCTTTGAAGGATGATTCCATCCTACAGTTGATTTTTGAGAGACTGCTTTTAACTGTCACTGATTGACAACTGATTCAGGTGTGGCTGCAATCCTTCTTCCTGTTTGCTCTTCAGGTCGGTAGCCTCTAGCATGAGCTAAACACAAAGGACTCAGAAAAGGGAGAAAGGCCTTTCAAGCATTAAACTCTGCTACTTTAATGACATAACTACAAAATAAGATGCTGTTTTATGATTTATAATGGTCTGGCCATTGCTTTTTCTTACTTCAACTGACTTAACCCAAAACATTAAGCACATGGTGGATTTATGCGCACATTAGCATAACAAAGCATTTAACTGCTCAGTAATGCAAAGATGCTACTGCATGTTGCACTAGATACTAGATTAAACACATAGATCCACTTATTTTAAGCACGTTTCTCTGGTTGAGGCTCTCCGCCCCGTTGTTTTTCTAAGAATCTCTCATGGTATTGTTTTTCAGAAATAATAAATAAATAACTAACGACGTGGCTTCAAGCCTCGGACCCTCAATCACACGCTGCTCCTCTTTCGTCCCCACACCGTGCCTTTGGCATGCCCCGGCCGGCTTTCTCGCTGACTTCCACCAAACAGTGAGGTCCAGGGCCAAAATAATTTGTATCTGTTCAATAAAACATTAAAGACCATCAAGCCATGTCTTGCTCTCATCCCCTCCCCCTTCTCCCCTGCTCTCAAAGGTCTTGTTAATGTTTCAAAACTGCACATAAGACGGAGCAGCCAGACGATTAATTTGAAAGATACCCACAGGGTACCTGCAGGATTTTTTCTTACTCCTCTTGCTTCTGTAGTGTTAACACCTAGCTTTCTTCAGAAACGAGAGTGGAGGGGTGGCGGGCCAGGGAAGGGGGTGAGGGTAAAAAGCGTACAAAGTGTACCCTGCAGTTATAAAACAGAGAGCGCTTTTCAAAAACAGCCTTTTGATATGTGAAATATGCTGAGGCAAAGTGGGATAAATGTTTTAAATGCAAAAGGTTACTTATTTGTAAGAAGGGTGACGATTCCGTATATCCACACTAGGCAGCACTTTTCTTTTTTTTCCTCACTTTATAATTCCGCCTGTTTCCGGTCTCCACATTATTCCTAATAATATCATCAGTATCCTAATTGTTTATTGTTTTAATTCCTCACATTATACTTATTATACTTCATGTGGGCTGCTGTCCTACTTTTCAATGTTCCGAATGATAACTCTTTTGCAAATTGAGCTTAGAAGCATTTGACCTGATTACATTTGATTAGATGCAGCAGACATCACGTCTATTAGATTTAAATAAAAAATCCTCTCTTGCTTGAAATATTTCCGGTAAATGCACAAAACAAGTAGCAGTGGAATTCGGTTTCTAATGCATGAGATGCCGGTTGGTAAAGGTCAATATGATGGAAACACAATGGCCTAAATGACCTGTAACTCTGTGTACTGCCTTATTGACAACGTCTGTTTGTCTCAGTGCGAGTTCAGCTGTTCCACAGCTCTTCTTGTAAAGCATCGCTAAATGCTGAGCTGTGAAAACGAATGCAGGGTGCATTCATTTTAGATAAATAGTCTAAGCTCGGCCCGATAAATGATTTATTTAAACTCATAAATAATTTCATCAAAATATCCCAAAGCACTTTTTGCCTCATTGTACATCATTTTCTAAGTATGCAAGATGAGCCCTCATTTATCTTCAAATATCACACCATGTCTCTTGTAAATATGTATACTGGTCCTTCTACTTATTTATTTTACAGATCTGATTTTAATATTTCATTCTCAGCATAAAGTTGTATTTGTTTCCAAGGGCACGATACCATGAAATAAATATCAGAAGTATAATTCCCGGTCTTAGCATATTGGAGGTCATGAATCATTTAAGAGAAACAGATTTCGTACATAAAGCCAAGGCCTAATTTCTGGCTGTGCGGTTTGAAAATGTTAATCAGTGTATCTTCTCTGTGTTGCTGAAAGGCTCCAGCTCGACAGCACACTTTAGGTGGATGACTGGAGGGTTGCAGGCTCCCGCCATATGGTGACAAACCTGGTCATGACGCCCCAAGCCGGGGATTTACCAGGGATTGCTTTTGTAAATATTCCTCTTAACTGTATAACGATGCACAACACGGTCCTTAAATGAGGATTAACGGTTTAGACTCTGGCAGGAAATATTTAAATACCAAATAGGAGCCCCTGAGAAATATAATATAGTATGTCAGGGCAAAAAAACGATCTCAGCTGTTGACTTTTCTGAGGAGTGAGTGGCAGGGGACGTGTTACACTATAGCTAACTTAAATGTCCGTTCGCTGCTTGTTACGGGAGGACTTCAGACGTTGAGAGGGCTGCTGGAGCGTTTGCACATGCACGGTAGACAAGTAACAGCATGCCCTGAGTGGGACACTTCCTCCGTTTGACCGGCGTCGGCATTTTGCTGCATAAGTAGCATGCTGAGGCAGCAAAACGCGAGAAACAAAAGGGCTACAACAAAGCCTTCTCATACGACATGGAGAGGGGAGAGAAAGGGAGACGCATAATTAGTCCTAACGAGAGTCAAACCAGAAGAATTATATAACATTCAGTGCAGCGAAAGGTCCAGGTGACTTTAGCATAGCTTAAAAGGGCCTCTGTCCAAAGAGAAACCTGCCAGTTTACATTCATGACTAATGTCAGTAAGCTCGCTGCAGGTGTGTTTGATTCCACGCGCCAAAACTCAACCCCGTACAGTTTACAACCAAGTTCTAAAGCACAGGTGTCCAGTGGGGCCCCCGGATGCTATTGTGAGAATTGCTGAAAGACATAGATAGCATTTCTCTAAAATAAGCTGCTATTCCTAAAAAGTCCACTGGGGGTCGCACTCTGTGAGTGAGCGCATGCTTTAGACCAGTGTTTCTCAACTGGTGGGTCGCGACCCACTAATGGGTCGCGGACCCGTCTGTAGTGGGTCGCGGCTTTTCATTAAGGGGTGATGGTGGGTCCCGGAGCCAGACCAGTTGAGAACCCCTGCCTTTAGTGCCCAGTCGTTCACCCGTAGATGTACATATATAAATGCGAGGTGTCTTGCGGCGGAGTCTAGAACGTCCGCACATGGCGGCCATCTTTGTTCAGTGCGCTCGCTCACCAATCACATTGTGTTGGTAGTGGTACATGTACTTTACATAACCACAACTTGCTCAATTTTCAACCGATTATTAAACGGTTTGGTTTGTTATAAACATCAGACATGTAGTCATGACACTGCATCATGTCACTGTCAAAACTATATCTCTGACGTTTCTAACAAACCAACCCGTTTAAAAATTGGTCGATGGTTATTTAAAAAGTAAAATGTATCACTACTAACACAATGTTATGAGTGAGCGAGCTGCCCTTACCAAGATGGCCACCGTGTGCGGACGTTTGACTACGTTGGCTGGCAACGCGGACGAGACATTTAGCCCTTATATATATCTATGGGTTCACCAACGCAGTGCCCCGGTAGATCCCTTCCATTGAAAAAAAAAGGTCACCACGCATGCACCATCGCTTCTGACAGACGAGAGGCTCGTTGTGTTTTTTGTTTATATCGATTTGTTTTGCGCTCCCGGTATGCAGCGCTGTTGTTCCGTTAGGTTACCGCTACTGCTCGTCATTATTATTATTCGGACGAACTGAAGAGTTCTGGGGGGGGGGGGTAGATCGTGATGACTTGGATTAAAAAAAAGTTGAGTGAAAAGATAACTTGCGAGACCTTTTTGACAACGGCATTCCTCTAGGCATTCCTCATACGTGCCCCCCCCCCCCCCCCCCCGTCGACCGGATCAGCCGAGCGGCACCCCTCCCAGTCGGCTGGACCATCCATTATTTTAGCTGCTAATTGCTCCACTTGACACCATCGTTGGATATTTTTTATGATATCCCTTTGTGGGAGTAGAAAACATCTCAGTAACTATATGGTCTGATTAATAAAAACACATAACAAAACAATAATCTTAATAATAAATCCCTACATATCTGGACAAATTGCATATATATATGTATACATATATATGTATGTATATATGTAAAGATGGCACATTATAAATGACTTATTGGCCGTTCCATGGTTGTTAGTTATGCTCAGCTGTGTGACGAGAAAATCAAATATTCCGATGGTCTCTCCTGCCTCTCAGTCTGATGTGTGAGTGCTGAATCATTAAGTTCAGAGCAAGATATCCGCTGTGGTGTGGGACACAAGAAAGCACTGGAGTTAGTGCATTTACACCAGTGAGAGACGATAAATGCCTTTCCTTCCAAGAGGTTTACCACAGAACTGTCAACAAGAATCAACAGTGTTGGAAAATCCTTCTTCACCAACACGCTTATCTACAGTGTGCTTCAGATTCATACAGTAGCATAAGCTAAAGATACAGCAGCATTTACACTGATTCATTGGGACAATTGTGTAATTACAGACTCTGTCTCTAGACGGTTCCATATCTACTTAAAGCACGTGATCAACAGAAAGTTACAACTTTGCAAGTTGTGCTGTACTGAACGATGAGAAAACAGGTTTTTACTGTCACACCACATGTTTCTCAACATCGACTTAGTCTCCTTGACCGCACTAATTGACTTGTGGAGTATGGCTTTATAGGCTCCAATTTGACATTATGGCCGTTGCCATGACATTTTTTGCAACCAAGAATGTCCCCAGAAGGTGGAGCTAAGGACAACCGAAAGATGAATGAAAAAGTCTTTGTTCGGCAAACAATGAAGTTACAATTACCTTTCATGAACTGAAAACACATTGTGGTAGCAATGCTATGCTGAAGTATATGAAGTACAGATGGAGGCCGTAAACTAATGTTTGCAATGTCTACAACGACTATTGGTATCACTTTCTGTAGTGTAGACAAAGCAGCACCCCGATTACCAAATTTAGGGGCCGGAAGACCACTGTTTTTGTTATTTGATCACCCTGTATTTCAGTATTGGCTGAGGTGGAGATAGATGCATCTCCAGCTATCCAGTTTGAACACCATCAGCATTAGCAGTCTAAACAACATTGTGAGGGCTACAAAAAATACTCTTACTGCATGGTTTATTCAAACAATGAAAGCCCTCTTGTTTTTCATTTTTTGTCAATTATTACATGTTATACTGTTCTCCTGGAATATGATCTTGATCATCCAACACAAATCTTTGGTTTCACCACATGAATAGATCCATGTTTTTGTTTTCTACAACCTAATAAAAGCACTTTGAGCCAGTGAGCTGTCTATGAAGGGCTAAATGTCAAGTATTTTAAGTTGAGGCCACTCAGAATGACTGGAGGACATTAGGAAATTAATTGGCCTGTAAAGTACATTTTATGGCAGGGAGAATCTGACACATTGATTAATGAGCCTGAAGGTGTTTGCTTGTAAGAATATCAATTGTTTTTTTTTTTACATCCAAGTGCAGTCATTAAAATGAATGAGAAGACCTCGACTTAGCAAACCCAACAAACACACAGAGCGCCACAGCGGGATCACAGGGAGAACGGAGCGAGAGAGGCCTGCACGGCGGTTGGCGAGCATCCCAGGTCACATGCCTGGCCCGGCCCCCAAGTCTTCCCCCTTCTGCGGCGCTCCACATCAAACCCGTCCCAATTAGCAACGCACTACCCCTCCCTTTATTTACCTCTTTAATGAAGCTCAATCATCACCTTTATTTCCCCCGGAAAAAGGACAAAGCAGCGACTGAGATGAGCAGCGGGACGACGGGAGCGCGAGGTGGATGGAGATATAAGAGGATATCAAAGACGAGTATCACCTCCCCCAAACAAGGTTTCTCTTATCTAAAGCCTCGGCGAGTCCACAGATGTGAATCGGCCTTTCCCTCTCTCAGTGATTCACTTGATCCTTTGCATTCAGCTACCTGCTAGGGTTAAGAAAAGCCTTCCCATTGTGCAGTGCTCTGATTATTTAAGACGGGCTTAAGGTTGCATCTTGGGAACACACCGGGTTTTAAAAACAGTCTCAAAGCCCAGCTCAATTACAACAGAGAGCGGGGCGGAGGATAGAGAGGTGGGCCCCGACCAGTCCCTGGGGAGGCTTCCTCCGTGGGTCTGACAGCACAATGAAGAACAGCCCAGGTATCAGGGGCAAGCTGTTTCTCAAGACTACAGCACCAACTGTTTTCGCCTGCCCTCGCATTCGACCCCGTGCCATCCGGCTCTTGGAAAAAACCACGCAGGCAGAAAGCTGTTTGCGAGACGAGTTGAAAGCACTGCGGATGCGCACGGAGACGCAGAAGCTGACACTGTGGGGAGAGAAAGACGTTTTCACAATGGCAGCATACGGAAAAAAAAACCCAAGCAGCTCCATCTATTGATCTATTCCTGTCTGCTGATGCCCACATACTATAGTGTAGATTAAAGGTTTAATACAACATGTAGGTTGTCAGATTTGCATTGTTTGAATGAAAGGATCAATATTATACGAATAAAAAAAGGAGTATGCCTTTCATCTAGTGGACAGTTCTTTTTTCCAGACTGTAACTCACCCTGGTCTATGGAGCTTTGATAAATGCTGTAATCAAACAAGGTACAGGCCAGCACATTTCATTTCTTTCATACAATAATAGACATATTACTTTGATCTTTGCTTTAAGTGGAAGGCTACGCTCTTATGAAGGAACAGCGTTTTTTTAATAGAAAATTAATTTGTCACTTTACAAAAAAAAGAAAGAAATATATCAAGCTCACTCACAGCATAATATGCAGATCAAGGGCAATCGTATCTTTTGACACATACTTCTGTATAACATGCACTTGTGTTATTAGTACATCAGCCAAGGAGGTAGAATCAAAATAATTCTTGTCATTTTCATACATTACCATTTATATTTAGGGGAGAATATAGACATTTGGATAAAAAAGTAGCCAAAATGGCTTTATATACCACAGTTATTTTCAAAAATGAGTTGATGAATTTGTTTTAGAGTTAAACCCAATGTATATGCAGGACTCATTCTCTGTATACTGAGCATACACGGTGGATTTAAAAAGAAGACCCATTAAGAAACTCTCAATGTTTCTTATAGAGACCACACCTGGAATGACAGCCTGACTTACTCCATCACTTACGTCCTTAAGATGTCTCTCCTGACATATACGGCTCTGCTCTGGACTGCTTCTAAATATGGTATATATTTTTATGACATCCATCATAGGTGGAAATCCACAGACGATAACCATAGCATTACTCAAAGCCCGCAAAAACCACCACCTCTTGATACTGGGCTTGTTTGTGCCTCCATCTCTGTCAGGGGCCTCTCCACTTGTACGCCACCGCAGACGACTCCTGAGGGCCTTGTGTTACCTACATGGAGCAGTGGTGCGAAGCCATCTTAAATAAGCAGATGCTTTAGCAGGGCTCTCGGTGCAGCAGAGGATCATTATTTTGAGGTGGAAAAATCCAGTTTGTCGGATTGAACCGCGGCCGCAGAGAGCCCCACTGCTGATTCGCCACATAACGAGATCTCAGAAGAGTGAAGCGCCGCCTCATTACATATCAAAACAGACTGGGTGGAAGGATTTATTTGTTTTGTTGCAAGGGGTGATGACTCTATTTCATGGCAGCCAAAGCCTCGCACTAGACAGCCACAGGTTCAGGGGTGTTATCACTGGCCTCGGTGGTAACACCCCTGAACCTGTGGGATGTTATCAACCCCCCCCACAATCTCCAAACTGGGAATACCACGGGATCAGCAGAGATGTCAGACCAATTTAATGGGTGAGTCACTTAGGTGTTATTAAGTGTGCCTTTTGCTGCATGGTGGGAGCAGTGATGTGTAAACTTCCACTGACCAGCATGGAGGAACATTTCTCTGTGTATGTTCTCTAATCTCTTGTATTTTGTTCCTTTCACTTCTTCAAACAGACCCATAGCAGAATTATTTTAGGTGCATTATTTAGATTTTTAGATGAATTTTAGTTTTTTGATTATTGCTAGTTTTAATCAAGTTAATCCTTTTTGAAATGTTCACATCTGTGAAACATTCCATGGCTTTATGTCTGATGAGTAGTTTCCACAATTAAATACGTTTCTCACTCCCAAACTCTCTCTCTAAAATACTTCTCTGGGTTTAACTGTAAGTACCAAGAACATCAGATAACGTTCACACAGGACACTACTTTTAAGATGACACCCTACGGTTAGCAGAACGTTAGCACTAGTGTTCATCCAAGGCCCTTCTTTCCATCCCTTATCTGTAATGTTGGACTGCCCATTTTTTCATGTTTTATGAGTTGCTGGCCGTTCTCTTTAAATGTGGATTTATTTAATGCAAAAATGTTTCACTTTTTCCTTCCGTAACATTAGCAAATGTTACATAGCTAGCAAGATACTGTAGATGCTGGTTTGAGTCCAACATATAACTTCTGAAGATACGTTTTGGGGCGGTGGGTGATGCCTTAATTTACCCATCGAACACAAACTATGTTTCAGTTCATGCTCAGGCTGCTTTGTCCTGGATTAAATGTGCAGTTTAGAGGGCGATTGCTGTACCTGCAAGCCTCTTTACGTCCAGACAGAAACATGAACAGTGGAGAGGGGGGTCTTCACCCCAACATCTGTCATCGCCGATTAATGTCTCATATGAATCAAGCCGCCATATTCCACCATGGCTCTTGCTCCCAACCCTTGCTGCCTATCTGTGCTGGAGCAGGTGATTGTCATCCGATGTGACGGCTCTGGTATTCCCAGGGTCAGCCCGTTACTGCAGTTTAACCTTGTTTCTACGCCCCTCCTCTGTCCTATTGCCCTGCCGTTCCATCTAACGCTGAGGAAACAATTACAGAAGCGTGTCTGAACCTCATGAAGGTGTGGTCAAACCGAACGCTAAGCAAGCAGGCAACGAGGTGTGGAAAGATGCAGAATCACACCAGGTGGAACAAATCGAATGAGAAGGAGTGTGACAACGCATTGCTAACAAGACCTCAGCCAATCTAACTTATAGTTCTTCAAACGATGAGTGTTAGTGTTTCCTCACTATTTTTGTGATTGTTTTCAAGTCTAAACGTGACTTTAACTGCAGTGGTGGCCGACGATAATTCTGCTGGGAGTAAAGGAGGACTTCAGGTCAAACAACTGACCTCTGTTGATGTCAAATGTTTAACTAACATCACAGATTTGTTTGAATTGACAGCGTTAAGGACATTTTGAAGTGAAGTTACGAATCGAGTGTGACAATGTATTCATACAGCGTGTGGTTTTGGAAGGCCAACCTAGGTATTATTTAATATATATGGAAATGTACATTTTTTTTTAATATATGCAAACATAATAGGACTCTCTTTAACCACCAAGTTTGCCATTCACAAACTTTATTCTTTCAACTTTACTTCTAATACATTTTCAAATTGACTTTCAAACACTGTCTTGCCTTCAATTAAACCGGCGGGGCCTTTGATTTAAGTTGCGAGTTAAGAAAAAAAAACTCCTGTATCAATCAATTTGCCTCACTCCTTTCATTTGTGAAAACATGTAAAATATACTGTGGCACCCGATGGTGGGGGAGCAAGGCCAAATCAAAGTGTATTAATAATTAACTCTAATTAGCGGTGTACGGGAGAGGTGTGATGCCTGTTTTTGATGGCAGCTCTCGACTCCTTCCTGAACCACCGCCTGTGCTGAAGATCACGCACCGTGAGAGATGACAGACTACAGAGGGAGGAAGACAAACATTCCACTGAAGGAAGGTGCCGGGTCAAAGAGACAGGACTGACTTATTCGTATCTTCTCTTTATTTATTATGTTCAGTCGAAGAAACTCAGAGCGAGAGGGTGGGGGGGAAATAAACAAAGAGGGAGAGACGCAGAGAGCACATGCAGAAGTGTAGCCATTTGTTATGACTTCAAGTTAATTACGGAGCTTGTTGTGAGACGATTGGGGGCACCTGCATGTGTGAGGTTTTAACTGAGCAAGAGCATTACGGGGCCAACCGCTGAAAAAGGGACCTGAAAGGAGCCTTAATTAATGTCTCAGCAGGGGTGGAGGGAACACTGAGACGAAGATAAAACCCTCACAGGCCCAGATCCAAACTGGAGCTCTGCAAGCTGGGAGAGCGTTTCATTTCAGAGCATTGCATCATCGCGGATTATCTCACAAGCACAAGTGTCACTAAGCCAACAAACATCTCTCGGACCTCGAGGGGTAAATTAAGTCTCTTTTCTCATCGTAAAAAAGAAATAAAACTAAATTCCCCCAATTCCTTTCAAAGGCTGCGAAATGCCTTCACTGAGGAGTTTAATTAGAATGGGATGTTTGCAAGTAGCGCCTGGGCCTACGACTCACTAACAGACAATGCATCTCATATTTGCCGGAAAGAGGGGGGGTTGTGTATCTGATTACAGCCAACACTTTGGCCCGTTTCAATGTGATGAATCGGGCAAGTCACGTATGCGGATTTTGATTTATCTTCCTGACCTTTTGTATGCAAAGGAGATACGTCGCGTGCAACCGTAATGTGACACACCAAAAAAAAAGAGGTCAGGACTGAGAGAAAACAAGCCTCCCTCCTTCCTCTCCTCCTCGGTGATGAGTCCATTGTTTTGCCTCGTGGTGGCTGTTTTTTTCATTAATGCTGAGCACTATGTGTTGCCTTGGATTTAAAATGTATAACTAGTTGTGAGGTAGACCTTAAACTGGGATGTCGTTCAGTGGATATAACTGACATTCAATCCTCCTACCGTGGAGCGGATCGATAATATTTGTAAATTAAGATATCTGCGCAAAATATATGCTTTTCCTGCACGTCCTCTCCGCATGTCTCAGCTGGGCTCGAGCCGTGTCCCAAAGCGACGCGTCTCAGAAGCAGTTTAGCCAATCACTGATTAAAGTTAATGTGTGACATACCATTTCAGAGTCCTAAAATACCTTCAGTTTTGGGCTCACCCTGCGCTGCGCTCTCGTCAGGGCGAGTCTCGTGACGCGCCGTTTAACAACATAACAAGAGCGACGACTGGCATCGTCCTTCCAAAAGACCCGACCCCAACTCGGTACGAGAGAAGAACTTTGCAGGAGAAACTTAAAGTAAAACAGCTGGACCCAGATCAGCTCGACCTCACAACCAGACAACGGACCGGCGTGAAAGGGAAGCTGGACATACGACGCTTCTGTAGAGACTTCTACACCTGGAATGTTTAGCTAGCTAGTTAGCTACATGCTAACGCTGCGTATCCGTGCACCGTGTTCAAGTTGACATCGCTACCCAGCTGCGACGCACACAGGATTGCTCTGATACATTTTATATAAATATATTTATATTATAATATATTATATTATTATTATATAATTTAATATAATATAATATATTTATTATATGATATTTATATTGGATATTTATAATAATTGTTATATATATTTATATAAGTATATTTATTTTAAATATAGAATTGTTTAAATAAGATGCCCTTAATGTTGTTGTTACTGTTGGAATAAATGTTAAATATTTAACTCCAAAGTGATAATGCGTGTTTGTTACCCTTTTTGCATTGAATCAGACTGGGATGTTTACTGAAACTGATTGGCTGTCCCCACCAATAAAAATATATCCAAACTCAATATTATCTTCTTTAGAATATCTTTGTGAAAAATGTGCAAGATAGCTTAAATATTTTCTTTCACAAAAAAAGGGAGAATGCAAATTTTACTTTAAGAATCAGCAATATTTATGTTGCAAGGTGTATCACTATAACTATTCATTTACGTAAAAGTATATTATCAACTTCAAAGATCTTTTTGCTCCCTGCGGATTACAGGACATACTTACATGTGAATGTTTCAGCATTCCATGAAGCAAACAATACATACATTATTGTAAACCCCTAATCCGGACGGGATTAAGCTGAGAGGAAGTGTGAACATATGTCTACGTGTGTGTGTGTGTGTGTGTGTGTGTGTATGTGTTTGTGAGGGGATGGCAGCCAACACTTTAAATATTAATACCTTTTTTCTTGCCATACTTCAAAAAGGCGACAATAATGCAGGCTTGGAAGGAGGCACCTCCTCTGAGGACAGGTCTTTGGAGAGAAAGAGAGAAAAGGGAGAGTGTCCTGTCACAATTAAACATGCATGGGCCCTTTCTTTTCACCAACGCTGTTTGTTCCGCTGGCCTGGCTTTTGACAGGACGCCAAAACAAGCCCAGGTGGAACAGGGTGTGCAAACAAGCTTGTGAGTACAGGCATGAAACACGCATATTAGCACCTAAACCAGATGCATATGCAAGCGCTGGGACGGGGATCACAGCGCGCAGCCAAGTCAGGTGAAAGCAAACACACAGAGACGAGGCATGTGTTCCTCCAGGTAGATCTTAAGCTCTGGGGTTGTACTCAGCACAACATGTATTTGATCTGATTAACTAACTAGTGTTTTTCCTCATCGATTGTGTGCAGGCAGTTTGGCCAAAGCAACCAATCAAGTGAAGCAAAAGGCGGGCTGTACTACCGCTACTGTATCAGTGCCTTTGGTCTGGTAGTAACAGAATATTTGAATTGTAGTGGAAAGGTTGATATTTCTTCTTTTGTCACATTAACCCATACTTTTTCCCCCCAACAGCAGAGCAGCAGCGAGGGTTTGCCGTCTGTTGAATCCGTGTGTGTCCACACGTGATCGGGGGCCTCATGAACATCCTGTTTTGGAAACAAAGCCACTTGGTTCAATTAAGTAAAAGATGGCGGTAACTACACTTTAGTAGGCCGTGTTGGTAAAGCACCCGAGTTACGCAGCAAACGAAAGGTAGAATAAGCCGACGTTGACTCAAACAGAGGTCTCAAGGGGGAAAAGTACGGTGTTTGTTTGACCCGTCCTTTCACCCGTACAGATTTTGCTGCTCGAGCTACTGCATCACATGATTTCCTTAGAGGCAGCCATGAACGTCCTGGATCACAATTACTCGGGTTATATATATATGCATGTATATAAATACATACAGATTTACAGTGCTTTTCTCAGCCGTAAGTACACAACAGTAAACAAGAACAGCCTCGTTTCAGTAACTTCATCATGACTGATAGACAGGTTATCAGTGTCACACTACTTCACCTCAGTTCTCAAAGAGAAAAGCTGTAAAAGCAGTATGCAGCGAGTTAAAAATCATGCGATTCTGGCAATCGGGTATTTCCTTCAGCCCCACCGCTCCAAACTCCATCCTCAGGTAATTGATACAAGAGAGTCTGAAACATTGGTCAGCAGGCAGCAAACCATTTGTGAATACAGGCCTGCCAAGCATTGAAGAAAAACAATAACAAGCCAGGACTCGCCCCGAAGAACACAGATGGATGTGAGAGTCCGGTGATGGATGTGATGGGGCCAGGTGGAAATTAGGTGAAAAAAAAGGAGAAAGGAGACAGGGGAGGGGAGCTGGGTACACCAATTGGGAGAGAGGGGAGCGGTCGGCACCGAGTCCCACAAGAGAAATTGTAAAGTAAAGCTGAGTGAGTGAGTGAGCACCACCAGACCGGGGACATCTCGCAGGTTTTTTCTCTGGGTTTTCCCCTGGCCGGACACTCAGGAGAGCCCCTCAGGTCCCCGCGGGCGACCCGGAGCCGAGGCACTTCCCCGACATAAGAAGCCTCCCAAAGATGAACAGCATCACCTCGGCTGCAGTTAGAAGGTCAAGAAATTGCTCCCAAAGCACAAGGTCCTCCTTTCCCCTCGCATCATGTGACCTCTCCTACATCACCCCCCCCCCCCCTCCTCTCGTCGGTCCACTCTGGCCTCTCCAAAAAGGCAGCTTTTACACTTCTTTACTCTTCCACTTGGCGGGACACGGAGACCGGTGCAGCGCAGCAGACCTTTTTCCACATGAGTTTACCCGTTAAGGCTGCTCTAAAATAAAGCCCTCTTAGTCACACATGAACTGCGGGTGAATAATGGATGGGGGGCTTTTGGTGATGAAGTCGTGGGATCTCTTAATGACGCCCAGCGCGTCTCCATTTTGACTCCCCGGCTGCCGGGAATTAACCAGCTCTCATAATTAAACCGGGGGAGAGAAAACAAGCGCGGTCATCAATAAGTCATCGCTGGCAGCTTCGATTCACGGGGCCGACCCGCGCCGATTGTGTCGTCCTAAGTGATTCCGCGCGCTCCTGTGGGCGAGCGCACGATCTGCCCTGAAGCCTCGTGGCAAATAACGCTCATTAAAACGCTGGGGTTGCTGTCGATTAACTGCAGTAAGCAATGGTATATAATAACGTATAAAGAAATGTAACAATGCTCCCTGTTTACGCTGCATTTCTGTGACTTGGGGCCTCAGGTGCTGCCTCCGGGGCATGTAACTAAGTTTTTCTTTCTTTTCACAGGAAACATGAGACCAAAGTCCATCTATTTGCATTGCTAAGCCGGCTATGGTAAATGTTATATTTTTTAAGTGTGTACTTCTTTAACCCCATCCAACATTCATGTCTCCTTTATATGCTTTTATCACCTCGGATAAGCCTCGACTCAGCCATCCGTGCACGCTCCAAGTATTCTGCCAAAGTAAAACACGTCCTGCGCTGTCCATGTCTGTAACTTTGCCTTTTTTTTTCTTTTACCATTTAGTGACACAAACATCAAGGGGGATTTCGTGGCTGACATGGCAAATGTGGACCTTGGGTAATAGTTTTGTTTTTGTTTTTCAGGAATAAGGTTTAGTGCTGTAAACATTTCATGAATTCTTAGATTAACGTCAAAAGACCACATGTTACAATTCCTGTGTAACGTCTGGGAAGCTGATGGTTCCTAAGATGTGCAGCTTGGACGTTAAAGCACAGGAGGATCCGTAAGGCTGAGGGGCCTCGCTGAGAGCCCGTGTGTGAACGGAGCGCACAAGTCACGATGATTGAACTTGGCAGTCTTCAGGTGCTGGTGGTGTATGTGAGGGGGGGGTGCTACATGTGCTAATCCTAATCAGGACCTGTTCCCTGCCATGTACCGGAGTAGGAACAACCCCGTGCTGGGCGCCGGACGCGCTGAGGCTACATTAGTGAATAATGTTTTCCAGCGCGGGACAGCGTTTCTATTACGCTTCACATGCAGGAAGGAAGAGGAGTCTGTCACTGTGAATCAACCGCTGAGCACGCCATGCAAACATATCCTGTGTAATTGGAGTAGGAAAAAAGGAAAAAAGACGTGAGCGAGCAAGGGAAAGGGCTTTTTAAAAATAACACTCGAGTCTTCTATGTCGCCGAGGCGCCATGTTGGAGACATTATGAAGCTTTTAGCAAACTGTCAACCTTCAGGACAAAAGGATTCTTACACCCCACCCTCCGCAGGCTGTTTTATTTACTCAATCGGAGCCGGTCTGCAGCTTGCAGGAAAGAAAAAAAAAAAAAAAAAAGGCTTCTGCTGTTATCCACTTGCTCCGAGCACCACTCTGGAGTCTCTTTCAAAAAGAAAATACAAAACAAAGTTTACCTGAATGTATCGACAGAATCTGGTGGCATTGGAGGGTGCGAGGACGGTGTTTTCCTATTGTCTCTCCGAGTTCCCTCCCGTTCAACAGAGAGAGAAATCTCAGAGCGGAATCACTTTTCTGACAATAATTTATAAATTATGCACCGCTTGTGTTTGAATTGAGAAAGGCTTTCATATCTCTTCCATTAACTCAGATTAAGATTTCATAGTGATGCTGGGGAGAATGCTAGCAATATCCCCGTCTCATTTCAATGAAATTTTTATTAGTGCTTTTTTCTGTAGTACACTCCTATTGGGATGTCTGTGAATCTGAAGCTTGGCTTTGGACATGAACTCCCCTCAACCTGCCTGCCAGTGGCTCAGAAGGTTTCAATATTTGATGGTCCCAGGCCAACTCAGCCGTGAGATTCCAGCTGCAGAGATTTAACTCTAATGTAAAAATTGTGAACGGAAGAAAACTTAAGGGGGGGTTGGGCGGTGTCATAAGTAATACATCTGTTCCAAGAGGGGTCGTGGTTACCTCCACGCAGAGAGAAAAAAAAGAGAAGAGACTAATAATAAAACAAAATAAATAAAAGAACAGAGGGAAAAAAGGCATTTAAGAAAGAACACTCAACTCCGTTCTTCCTCTTTGTATTTCCAAACTGGAAAGACCTGCAGCTACAAGGGGCTAAAATATATCAACCTTAATCTCCCACTGCTTCAATTGACTCCTAATTGTGTGCACTCTTTACCCCTTTTTGTGCAGCCATCAATAACACCGGCCCCCTAATGTCATCCCTCTAAAGAAATGGCATCACGCCACTTACACTTTATAGGCCAAATCCATTTCTTTGAGCATCTCGCCCCTTTTTTTCTTCCTTCTTCTCCTTCCTGGCTATCCTAACGGAATTCAAAGCATTCGGAAAATGTGTCCATTCAGCGCTAGCGTCCCGGCGCATTCTTCCCCTGAACCGACTCGAGGTCAGATGAGATGGGTCTGATGAACTTTCCGCTTTTCTCCCATCCCTGCAATCTATAGCTTTCTCCCTGGAGCCATGTGTCGTCCAGTGTAGTCAAGACTGCCTGTAATGGCCCTGCTAACAATGCACTCTTTGTGCTGGATGAGGAAAAAGGGAAAAAAAATAAAAATAAAAAGCCTGACGCCGAGGGGCAGGAGGTAGCGGAAACACTTTTAGTGCCTGCTTATGTATCTCTTTTTTCCTTCCATTATACGAGTGGACTCTGCTGGAAATATTTGCCTTGACAGTAGTTTAGCATCCACCCCCCCCCCCCTCCTCCCACAACTCCTCCGCCTTCCTTGAAAGATTAAACTATTGAAATTGTCATAAGCACAAACTAACATTTCCGAACAAACTTGTTGGTTTGCTGAAATCTTTTTTTTCTTCTTTTTTTTTCCCTCTGGGGTAAAATATTCATCAAGTCTCAGAGGTGCTCACACTCGGCAGAGTGTAGCTTCTACAGAGGCAGTCGCTTCCCCTAACGCTGTAGTTATCGCTTCTTATTACCAATAATAACATTGCTCCTCCGGGAGCCCAAGGGTAAGTATGCCCCCCAGCACTCCAGCCCTTCTTCAGAGACCCGCCACAGTGGGCTGAACACGAGTCCTCGCACGGGCTCACAACGTGTCAGCTGCTGGACATTCTCATTCTCGAGGATTACCCTCTGTGCAACTGAGATGTACAAACATCATTGAATAAAAGATTATACGCATGTGAAAACACTGCACAATCTCATATACGTATTGCAGCCAAAAGCTTCCTGATGGAGTCTAAATGAAAACGAATGATAAGGCGTGAGTCATTCTTCTTCTTCTGGATGCACCCGGGTTCAAAAGTAAAAATGATTATTTGCTCATACTTGCTCAGGAGGAAAATAGGCATCCAGATTGCAGGTCGACGTGGTGAGCTCCAGATGGTAAGTGCTTAATAAAGTGCCAGGTACAAATAGGCTGATTGGACCTCCCACCGACCACAAGTTACAGCTCCTGCTGTCTTGTTGGGGAAAACCATTCTATTACAAATCTTCCATCATTTAAACGCTTCTGTGATTTAAGACGAGATCTAATGTTTGTTTTTGCTTTATTGAACTTTTATTTTGACCTTGTTTTTTTTTACTGCTTCTTATGTTTGTGTTGGATGGTGTTTCTTACTTTTACTGTTACTGATTTAACTTTGACGTCGTAATCATCTTTTGTCTTGATTTGAGGAGGCCAACTTCACAGCTGCCCGGGTAACCCATGATGTAAACTCTCTTTTTCTAATTCTGTCATATGTATTTGATTATTATTAAAAACACACCAAATAAATAAAAAACAGGCAAAAAAACGAGTTTTGCTGTTAAGTATACTGGACAAAGCAATAGATACAGAGTTAAGATAGTTGGGGATATCAAATAAATGACAAAACGTGTTGGATGATGCAAACATTTATAAAATGTGCTTTAAAATCAATCGGAATAAACAATAAACATTTGAAGCAAGTTTCTCTGGCGCATCAGATGAAATAAAGGTTGTGAATCAGTGGATGAGGTAACGCAGGTAATTGTCCCTTTAAAGACAGTGAGCTGAAACGGCATGCCGACATATTGAGAATGTCTGAGGCTATTAAAACATTAAGAAGTTTGTCTGTGAAATATGTCCCTTATTTGACAAGTGTATTTCTCAGAGCCACATCTATTTTCTTTAAAAAGAAATGTATCATTTGAAAGAAAGAGTTTCATCGCCGGCATTAAAATAACTTTTTCTTTGTGCATGTCTGGATGTCTGGTCTAGTACTCCGTAGAATAAAGGTATATATATATATATATAAATATATATATATATATATAGAGGCAGGGTAGACACAGGGGCCAAGCAAGTAAATGTCCAGGTCACCGCGGCCGATTGTCTGGCACACCCTGGTTATACGAAAGTCATTTGCATCGTTACCACAGAAGGACACACATCTCCTCTGGGAGTAGACGGACAGCTCCGGGGTTAAAAGGCACATGCTGACCTATCAATAACTTCTACTAATTGTATGCTTTGTAATTAGAAGCATAATCAATTATGACATTGTTTTTAGCCTGGGACACAAAGACACGACAACGGATGACACGTCCCCCAATATGCGTGCGATAAAATACACGATAAAGAAAAAATCCCATCTGTGAGTGATTGCACACAACGTTACGTGGGGGAAAAAAAGAAAGAAAAAAAATGCATTTGCATCTTTGAAATGAGGCTTTATGCCGCTGCGACAGAGAGGAACTTGATCGTTTGACCTCTACATTGTTGAAGTGCAACTGATGCGCTTAATCGTCAGCTGTCACTTCCTATCTTAATTAATCCTAATTGACTATTGATGCGACACAACTGTTAGGCTTTATAATTAGTATTGCAATTTAGACCGGATAATCTAACAGGGCAGTCCAATTACTGCAGAGGAAATAGAAATCTGTGAGGCAATAATTATGAAACAGTGGCTGCACAGTGAAAAAAGGAACAAAACTCAAGGGCCTTTCCTTTTGAAAGAGAAATCCATGCATACATTAAACAATAAATGAAAACACACACAACCGCGGCTAATCTCGTCAGCACAGTTCGACGTGTGGGGGGGGGGGGGGGCAACTAATTGAATTGATTGCTGCTATCAATAGCAAACAAATCTGTTGGGTTGTCCATGCTCGTATAATCTGACCTGATTCCTTCAGCTGTCACTATCTGTGAGAAAGCTGCCACGCTACGCTCCTCGCAAATCTGTCAGGCCGCGGCGTTTGCATGTCTCCGTGTTTCCGTCTTGATAGGGCAATTAATAAAATATATGTTAATAGGAGCTTAATTGTTTTACAACGGCGGTTTTGACAGGGCTGAGGGAGAGGAGGGGGGGGGGGGGGGGGCATGTCAGCGATATAGGAAAATGTGCGGCTACCTCTCGGCAGCGTCGCCCTCAGCCCAACATATGGTCTCCTTTCCAGGCTTTGACTCTGCCACATAATGGGAGCCTGCTGTTTATGATTCCTTTTTTCAAACATTAGTGATGTCACTACTCCTTTTGTCTCCCCAAGACAATAGCTGCTGCTTCTGCCTTGCATGCGAGACAACTCCCCCCCCCCCCCCCCCCCCTTAAATCCCCCAACGAGATGACATTTGAATAATAACAAATCCATCACTAAAACATACGATAACACTCATGGGGGTTTGACTGAATCCTGACGTCATGGGGCGGGGGGTATACTTTAATTAGATAAGAAATTGATTACATTAAGGGGGTGTGTAAAATCTGCAATTATGTTGAGAACTTTTTCATTTATTTTTGTGATGTATTTACGGATTTTCCAATAAATATGTGAGGGAATTGAACATACGACTGTTGTGTAGCAACAAACAGAAAACCCAACTTTGACAATTAAACATTTGACAAGTGCAATAACCAAAAACAACTAATACAAAAATATGTGGCAACTGCTTTTGTTTTTTACACATCTTAGCTGCGTTTCGAGCGCTTTTAAAAACGCCCCATCGGCTCGCTAACGCCAACTCTTTCTCGTCGGTGTTTGCGTGCAGCGGGTTGTGTGGCGGCTGTGTGCGTTTCGATGCCAAGTGATTCACACACAAATGACCTGAGGGAGGCAGCAGTGCAGCGAACAAATGTGAGCACAGCATCTCACACTCGGAGTGTGCTTTAAAAGGCCATTTACATAGTGAAATCTAATTACCCTAGCTCTATGAGAGAGTATTTGATCTCAATCTTAAACACAGCAGAACATATTATTAAAGGGGGGGGGGGGGGGTTCTTAGATGAAGGTGGCTTACTGAACAGAGGAATCAGCTTGTACACAATTCAGCACTCCCTTTTTAATTATTTTCCAACACAGATGAAAAGGAAAGAACACTGATTTATTTGTGTCCTGGGAGACAATGCGTTGCTTGTGAGACGTGAAAAACCCCAAAGAGGGAACTTGGGTTGGACAATGGTGGGAGAACAAAGTCTCTTTTATTCTGTTGTTTCTGCTTGAAAAAGCAAAAGGAAGAAAACAAAAGTTCCCAATGTTTCTCTATTAATGAACTGCTTTCCGAGCTATTTTTATCAAACAGCAACATAATCATGATAACAGCGGAGCCACACAGGTCAAAAAGTACTGCTAACTAACAACGGACGTCTCTCTTTTTCACGAAAACACATCTACTCCCACTTCTTGCTGTACTTAGCAAATACAGGTCACCGACACAAACCTAGGTGAATAAACATACATTTCTTAAACTTAGAACCATTGATGTCCATCACAGTATTACAAAAGCAAACATATTCAAGTTTTTCATATACATACAGGTTTTGTGTTAAGTTTGTCATTCGTGTATGCTATCCTCACCTATTCTGTACATTTTCCAATGAAATCAAAGAAGAGTTCATCAACATATCACATCTTATAGCCAAAAACACTATCTCTTCACCATTGTGTGTATAAATGAAGAATTGTTTCTCTGTGGAAAGCAGGACGTATTGAAACAGCAAGATGGACACGCTCCTTGAGCTGGTCTTTATGTACAAGATGCAGTGAACTGACCGTAACTGAGAAGATGCACATTTGTGTCCATATAGCTGTTTGGTGTGTGTCTGCATGTAATTGCATACATGCTAACATTAATTTACATTTGTTGTGTTAATACTATTCCAAGGCCTCACCCATTTTCAGCCTCCATTATGTATAGGGTGCTTTTCCCCCCTCCATCACAGGAGAATCATCCAGTGCTCATGAACTTGCCCTTATATTGTATTACAAAATTAGAGCTCTCTGGGAAATGACTGCATGAAAAGGGCCTGTGCTCTTTCTGTGTTTTTTCTTGCTCTAGCAAAAATCATATATAAGTGCAGTCACTCCATGAGGAGATTTTTTAGCTTTGACCTTTAGTGGCGCAGTAACACAGAAAATGATGGGCAGCACATGTTCTGCTCCAGTCTCTTCTCCTGAATGGTCGGCGGATACTTGCTGTCTGTGGGGCTGTGATGATGCCATTAGTAAAACTATCAAACCACAGCCATTGAATTACCTCTCTGCAATTACTTTGTCTTGGATCCCATGTTCTATCGCTTTTTACTTTTTGAAACCAATGTGCAATTGACTTCAGTAACACAACCTGACATCTTCACTCTTCTTTAGTAAAAATCAATGAATGCTTGCTTTACCCCTGCCAGGTTGGTGTAATCCACCCACTAAATACAACAGAACCACTAACATGACCATTAAATCCCCATTATAGGAAGACATCAGTCAAAAATCACTCCCAACAAAACTAACCAAGAAAGAAAACTCAAACCCTTTTTGCCTCTTTGCCCAACACAAAGCGCACTTTTCCGTGGAGCCAGCAGGGATTTACAGTATAATAACATCTGTATGGATGTGCCGTATAGAGAACTTGTTTTGTCGCATTTGAAGCCAGCGTGTCTCGAGATCTAATGGCATCGCAGGGGAAAACAATCAGGATGACTTCACTAGTATCATCCGGGGTGATGGTAAGCTGCAGCGAGCCCTCCGCCAGGTCCCCGAAAGCAACGTGAAGTTCGCTCCTTCCCAATAATCTGGGCTGGGACCTCAAAGTCACGATGGGGAGCATTGCTGTTCCCCTTGTCTATCCACAGGCCCAACATGTGGTACGCTGCTCATTTCCGTAGCTGCCCATGGCTTCTTGTAGGCTTTTTAAGGCAGCCCATGAATAAAGGCTCTGAGACGACCAGGAGAGGCTTCTCACAAATAAAAACAGACGTAACACTAAAGTATTGTACAACAGAGGCAGTTTCAAAGAACTATGTAGGAAACATTCAAGCTGGAGATTCCAGGAGTCAATTTACAGAAACTTATCTTGTGTTCAGTGGGGGAATGGAATAAAGCACATTTACCTTAGTAACATCTTTATATTGAAAAATATTATATATGTATAGTATATATATATATATTTTTTTAAATAACATATATTTATGCAATGACATTCTGAATCTCATTTATGTTCTCAAATGTTAAAGTTTGACGCAAGCATTACATCAAACAACAACAAAGAGACTCAGCCAAAAGCGAAAAATCAAAAGAGGAAACACCCCAAAAAATTCAGATTAGAGACAACTGACTTTGTCTCAATTGTCTCAATTAAACGGTTTTACAGAAGCCCTGAACGGACAAACCAAACAGTGGCTCTGGAGAGGGCCTTTTGTACTTTTGTACTTTTGTACTTTTGCGTTGACCGCTGTCGTTCTGAGTCAAGCTTGGCTGGTGAGGGAAGTTTTAGTTAGTTGCAATCTGCCAACTCACCACTAGATGTCCCCACATCCTACACACTGCGCTGTATAACTCAAAATGGTCCACGAGTCACGATTTCTGCAAGTGCAATGGTGAAAGAAGCATTCAGCCCTTTTCTTTTAGTAATACTAGCGCCACCACAATGTAAACATGAAAAGCTAAAATACGGATACATTTCCTGTATGAAAACTTGTAACTACTATTAATTGGACAATCTAGATTCATCACCTTTTGTTCATAGCATTTGAAATAGTAAAGTTACTAGAAACTTTAGCTGTAAAATAAAGGCAGTGAGTGAATTGTAGAGAAGTAGAAGAATAAAGTAGCACAACATGGAAATACTCTGTGGCAAACTCCCCCCCCAACCCGACACAATGTCTAAATGTTCCAGAGGTTTTTCTCACCTTCCTGCAGTGCAAGAGCTGTAATGCAGGCAACTAATGACTTTTTCTTCATCAATGACCCCGTCAGGTCACATAATGAGGACTTACAACACACTTACTGAAGATTTGAGCTCTCAATAAAACACAGCCGGGCTGAAAGCAGATTTTAAATGTTAATCATTTTCTATGCGCAACCAGGGGCCGTCTGCAACTACGAACTGAAGCTTTAAAGGTATGCATGCTTGTTCATGCCTGGACATTGGTTGTTATGTGTCGTTTTTTGTGTGTGTGTTTTTTCTTTAAAACCAAGCAGCAGAAAATCCAATTATTAGCAACAACCCAATTACTTTCCCCTCCGACTCAGCGGCTCAAATCCAAGGTTGGATTTGTGGATTAGCGAGGTTTACCGATAGACTCCTAAAAAGGGAAGCAACAATGTCGAATTTCCTGGCCGCCTGCGCTCTTCCGGGATTTAGAGTCAGAGGGTGACACGATCATTGAGAGGTGGGATAATGACAGTGAGAGTGGGAGGAAGGACGGGGGAGAGGAACGCGGTCTCTGGACAGTAGATCACAGTTAGCCGAGGTCAAAAGTGCAAGTAGGGCCCGTCAACGGAGGCAGAGCCACTAACCAACTCCTATCGACTCCGTAGCCCGCGCTTCAGGCTGCCAGTTACTTGACACCTAAAGCACCGCTGCATTTGTAAGTCAATTAGAGGGGGTTGATGAAGCGCGACGGCTTGCCTGTCACTCCAACCTGAGGAGGATAAAGCCGGGACACTGACCTTTGACCTTGGCCTGTCCTATCCTCTTCCAACACCTGCAGGACATGTCTCTGGTTGTCATCGCTCTGACTCCGTGGCGGTATTGATCACAGCAGACTCGGATTCATAATGAAACGGGACATTTCAAACGCGAGGAGAAGATGTGTCAAATGGTGGGACATCCACTCAAGGTTATAGAACTACCCATTAAGTGCTGGCGCGCGTACTTCCATCAAAGTGGGTCAAAAAGTAGCAGGGGGAATGAATTACTCATTAAATGAAACACTTCAATCCTTCTAATCAGGAGATCCATGAATGATATGTGCCACCTGCTAAATTCGCAAATATCCCCCTCTAAAAGCTTTGTAAGCTTCATCAAACTAATCAGAGTGGACAGCCGCAGCGGAACCTATTCCGAATTCTCCATTTGTGACTGCACAGTGCAGGTGAAGTCTTTTGGCAATAATTGAGTGGAAGGTATGCCGTTCCCTATTAATGTGCAAGGATTAAATTTAACACCCGCCTTACATAATTCGGCGGGGAATCATATTGTGTTAAAGCCCACAGTAACCTGAGGTATCGCTTTCATTATTGCATAATTAACCTGCTAATAGCCATGTCCTCACCGCCTCGTCTCTTTAATTATCCCAGCGTCAGCCCGGTTCCCCCATCCCATCACATCATTTTATGAGATTGATTTCTGTTGCCTTTGTTACTAAAGACCCTGTTAAATTAACTGCTATTTTCATCCTCCACGAACGTACTACTCATGTTTGGGATATTCCTCTTTACAACTCTCGCCGTAGATAAGTGCGGCCGTGCAGGTTCCGTAGGGGGAAGGCAGCGGAGCCGGAGTGAGTCAGTCGTAGTGTGCAGCCACTAGATGTCCTCTGCCGGATGGCCAACTAAGCCTGACTGACCCTGACTGGAGAGACGCCAAAAAAGGCAGGAGTCATACCACTTCATCACACGTTAAGTCACTCGGGCGAGACGCTGTCATTAATTGTAATAACGACTGAGCGTCAAGTCGGTGATTCACAGCCAACGCCAAAACATTTATGTCCACTCAGCATAAATGTTTCACTCAAGTGTGACTGTGTTTGCTTAACTTTTCACCGCTTGGACCTCCAACAGTACCAGTTGTCTCATAGGTTACACTCCATTAAAGGGTTTATGAGTTGGATTTAATAATTGTGTTATAGGTTAATGAGTATTTTGCCTTATGCCTATCAGTTATGAAGTATTTGCCTTTTGGACCCTCATTCCCTTCATTTAAAGGATTTGTGTTACTGCATACCGTTAGCCAAGCAGGTCATGCATTATTTTCAGAATAAGCAGCAGGTGAGTTGTACCTTACATGTTAAAGGAGATGATCTATGAAGGCACAACAAGCAGATTGGGTGTGCAATGTTACCATGAATGTACAAGGCACTGACACGCATTCCAAGCAGATTAGTGGGCATTAATCCATGAAAAACAATACAGATATCTTGTATAGAATGTGCAAGGTGTGCTGTGATTTAACTGTTTATTATCAGTGTGTTCAGGTTAAACTTCTCTGAAAATATAACTAAATAAACTGGCATAACCAAACACCATATTTGGACATTTTTTGCTCGGTTTTGTGACTCTTTTGTTTTCTTCCCTTGTTTCTGCTGTTCACAAAGCTAATTGGTATATTTCATGAAGTTGAACGTGTACAAACATATACAAAAACAAAAGTGTAGAATTTAGAGTTGTTTAAAGCCAGACTGAAAATATACTGGCATCTCCAGAATATGACATATTGTTAATGCTAAACTGAGCTAACCATCTGCTAGTTGTAGCCTTTACATTGAACAGAAAGGTCTAATGCTAACTAAAGTATGATAAATGGTAAATTAATAAATGTATTAACCAAGAATGATTCACCGGCAAAACTAATTTTTCAAACATGACAAAGGGTTTTTTAAACGGTTTGAATGGCTAATCTGAAAGTAAATAAGTCTATTTGTCAAAACTGTATTAACCATTCATAAAGCCATTTGTCATACACACAGGAAGGGGCCCGAGGTGGTGCCCAAATATTTATGGTTCCTGAATTCATTCGGCAGATTAAAAAAAAGCGCCCTTTACAAAGAAAATCTCATGTCACTGTATGAAATCAGGACAGAGTCAACAGTGCAAGTGAAGATGCAACTATCTGCTCTCATTTCCCTCTAGACACACAACCAGTGGAGCATTTAAGTCGCTAGACGCACAGCCAAGACTCAGACAAGTGAATTTATGTGTTAAGTTGGTGTCCCCCTCCCTCTCCCTCACTGTCTCAGAGGCCCTGCACAGATAGCAAGTTCCATTAGGAATTTCAAGTTGAATTAAGGTGCTCGGGGAGGACACATTAACACATGTGCCGCTTCTGTAGTTAAATGTCAGAATGGGAATGAGGCCTGTGACTTTATATTCCATTAGCCGCTGCCTCGTGTTTCCCCGCTGTGTATCTAAATAAATAATCAAGACAGCCTCCAAAACACGAATCATCTTTTCACAATAATAGAAAATTAATGGCTCTGCTTGGGTAAGTAAATTACACCAAGAACATCCCAGAGCCTAAATCACTGCTGAGGGATGATGACAAAGGATGCATTATAGGCCACAGGAAAAAGGAACCCACTCGTCCAGAAAATGCTGAAATCTGAATAAAAATGTGGGGGCTTTCAAGCTCTTCACAATCACCTTGCATGAAAGTCTTATTCAGTTTGGCTTCTTATTAATTCATAAGCCATTAGTAACGTATTTCTATAACAAAAAGCCCATGACAAAGGAAGAAAAGAGCGTGTTTGGGAGAGGTATGTGCAATTATCATTTAAGCATGGGCGATTAAAAAGAAGTCTCAAAGAAATGGCTCAGACTGGGGTTTTAAAAAATTGCAAACGGCCAAACTATTTTATGGAGCATTAGCCAGATATATTTAAACACAGCTGAAGTGTTTTCCTGCCATATAGTAAGTATAACACCTGTCATACTAAATCATGTACACACTCGACTGCTATTAAAATGGATAAAGCCAGGCCAGAATAAACCTATGGGTACATTATAGCACAGTTTTTTGTAACAGTGACTTTAAATTATACATATCCAAAGCAAACACACATATTTAAAGAAAATGTGTCCAATAATTGAAAGCTGATGGAAAGAAAATGAACTGATGACTATTGCATGAACGGATAAATTTGTTAGCAACTAGACTGGTAGTGTAAAGCCGTGCTGCCAGCTTTGTGAAGCTGCCCTGTCATACAGCAGTGCTTTGAGCTACAACCAGCAACAATGGCAACAACGTTAACAAATACTTATGTTAAAGAGGAGCAGTGTCGCCCATTGTCCCATTCTTACTTCACTGGGTTAGCATGCTGAAAAGTGCTAATTAGCGCTGAGGCTGCTAAGGTCATTCCTGTTGCGGATATTTGGTTATAAGCAGAAGTACTGGACAAATAACGTCAGTTTGAGATGAGGGAGTGTTTACCAAACTGCATTGCAACATATCCAATAGCTGTCCAGATATTTCCTTAGAGCAGGGATGGGCAACTGGCGGCCCGCGGGCCGCACGCGGCCCTCGTCATCACTCAGTGCGGCCCTTGAATAGATCAATAATAATTTTTAATTTTAATAATTAAAAAAAAAAAAAAAAAAAAGTAATTACATTTTTGACCGATAGAGGGCGCACCGTTCCCAGACAATAGCGGGCACGGCCGCTTTGCAACAACATAGAAGAAGAACGTCAACAGTCATGGCCACTAGCAGTGGCATAAAGAGAAAACTTGACCGAGAAAATCACATTTTTCAGACAAAATGGGAAGAAGAGTACCTCTTCACCGAATTCAAAGGAAAACCAATGTGTCTAGTTTGCTTGGAGACATTATCAGCTATTTGCAATAAGTTTAAAAAAATCTTTTTTGTTGTTTGTGATGAATGAGTTCAAATGCCTTTTGCACTTATTTTTTAAGCATGTTTTGTCTAATGAATGACATGTTACAATGCATTTATTTTATAAGCAGAAACTATTTGCAATCAGTTTTTTAAGCAAACTTTGTTCTTTGATATGAAGGAGTTCAAGTTCCTTTTTGCACTTTTTTAGGCAAACTATTTGTCTTGCCAAATTAAAATGCATTTATGCAGAAAATAGTTGTATGTTGGTGCAGTAAACACACAGGTATAAATTCATATTAAAAAAAAATCTAATTGAGAATCATTTGTAGTGTTTTTCATATCCAATTATTTCAAGTGCACGGTCATGTGGCCCTCCAATGGTCCTCCTGAAAAAAATGTGGCCCTCCTCATCATGGAAGTTGCCCATCCCTGCCTTAGAGAGACAACAATGTCATCGTCCTTGTGGAACAGCGGGAAATGTCATGGGATCACCGACCATTGAGGTTCACCGTCGAAATGTCACAGCAATCAGTGTAACAGTTGTCATGATTTTTGCACTAAAAACCAACTGTGTCAAACTCACAAAAACACTAGATGAAGAGTCGGGGGATCAACAGTTATGACATCCATGAATTTCTTAAATGTATCATTGCGTTGCTGAAAATCATTGTAGATTAATAATTTATGCAACAATAATGGAAGCTTATTAGTTAATGAACACCATTTTTAGTTGCAAAACAATAATTCCTTGCTAGTTTTTGTAAACCTTTCCTGCACTTTCTTAACCATGTAAAGTCACCTGAGCTCAAAGCCTCATTTCCAGTAGTGGTTTGCTTCCCAGGAATTCACACCTGTAAAATGACATGTGTAACCACATGTTTTTTCGTCTTTTCTTTCTTTTATTCTAAACCAACAAACCTAATTACAGCATTGACAATCACCAGTCCATAGCGTAACATAGAAAGGGATCTCTAATGAATGAAATAGCAAAATATAAGATTAAAAAACGCTAAATTTTGTAAGGTAATGGCTGCAGAAAGCCTCAAGGGGAGCCAGTTCCATAGTTAGAGGTGTTGATGCCATTTTATATCCCCACATAAACACCCTTCTCTCGCTGTGCACATTCATTATTAGCACCGATGCAACCTTCTGTTTACTTTTTAAACAGGATGAGCTCGCTGCAGCACATGAAAAGGCATAGAGCCGGTCTACGAGCCTATGCTGGGTTAGATCGGACAGACCTGGGACTGGGAGCACACGGGAAGTCATTAATAAATCACACAGCCCCTGGACCTTCCTGTGAAGGTATGGAGACCCTGACACTGAGCCTTTTTATCCGATCATGGCGAAATGTCCTGGACACGTGGGGAATTGAGACACACCCCAGCAAAGTTACCGTATATGCACACTGGCTGTGGAGTGTATGCGAGCGAGAACATCACAACTTTGTGGATCACAACGCAGGCGTCTTCATTCATCCTGAAGAGACCCTCTCAACGTCTAGTCACTATTTCAATTTCTTTTTTTCTTATCCAGGAAGGCCTGCATGGTGTCACGGTGTTAGGTGACTTTGCGTTCCAGTTCAAATAGTAACTTTAATTAAGCAATTAGGAGCTGAGAGGCAGGAGAGGCCAGGAGCAGGCTTTCCTTACGCATCTAACAGAAGGCAAATTTGGATTCACCAAGGAATGCAAACATCATGGCTACGGAATATGCTTGATACCTTTGATATTGTTTGCAATAGCGGGCAAAGGGCGGGTGAAATTATGTGGAACGTTTTTAAAATAATCACACAAGTCTCTTTTCACTTTCAGTGCAATTTAAAAATACATATTTTAATAACGTATAAGATGGATTTAATATTGAAAACAAAGCTCTACATTTTTCAAAACCAAAGAGCATTAAGAGAATAATCTTTCAGTCATGGACCGTATTCACCAAAGCACCAACTTGTGATTGTGTTTTTCTTTCTTTGTGAGACAGTGCAGCAGTGATGAGATATTTGGTATTTTCAGGTATAGGAAAAAGTCCAAGCTGGCCTTACATTCAGAAATAACACAAGTTCTTAAACTATTGACTGCACTGAGGCAGTCTACTTCAAAAGGTCCCCCTGACCTGTTTGCTGAGGAGCCTGAAACCAAGTTTTTACTTCTTCTCCTCCTTCTTCTTCTTTCCCTCGCCAGTACTATGCGTTTCATTATTAATTTGTTTTTTTCTCAAGTTTCTCTCTGACCCAGGACATTAAATAAAACATTGCATGGTTCATGAAAGATTATGAAAGAGCAGATCGTAAGCAGCAGGAGGTGTAAACTCAGCACAATTCATTCTGGTATATAATGTCAATGCCAGCAACCCCCCTCTCACCCTACCTTCATGCCCTGCAGGCATATTGGCGAAACTACCAATGGATGCTAAGCTTTTTCCGACAAAGCTCCGAAGATAAAGTATCTTCCTTTTATCCCTACTGCAAATCAATTCTGGGCCTTACAGCAAAATCCCATAAAATAACTTCAAACACCACTACTTACTCCAAAAATTTGTATTATGGCTATATTTCTTTGAACCCTTACCAGTGAAGTTTTGGAGGAAAATGATTTAAGTGTTATCTGCTAAGACATCAGCATGTCAGCACTTCACCTCAGTTTTTCTTCACATGCCAACCTGAACCTTGTATTTCTCTCGTTGTCTTTGGTTTTTGATGCTTCTAACCATCCAGGGCTGGTGATAAATACAAATGCTGCTTGTACACTTAATGGCTGCAGTAAGTGCAAACAAGACGCTATGAAGCCCTGTTGGTGCTCCGTGCTCGCTCAGCTGTTGAAATATTCATCTCCCTTCGCTCTTCTTTAACAATATGATATAAACTGAGGCTGGCTGATAAGGCGTGTGGCTAAAAACAAGTGAGTGAGTCTCGGTGGGATAACTGAAGTAGCCGCGGCGGCTACCTGATTAGCTGCCAGGCGAATCCAAATGCTACTGCTAATTGTTGTTCTATCCACACTTACACTTGTACTGAAGGCTGTGTAAAACAAGTCATGGTATTATCATTATCGGGCTTTGCAATTGGCAAGCAGCAAGTAAACTAGTAACCTTAGTACAGTAATACTTACATATATGCTATATTAATTTCACCAGGAGTCGGTTCCAGGTAATGCTGGGCGGTATACACGCTCAAACGATATATTGGTATAAGATTTTCTTTGCGGTATGAACTTTCCACGTACCATTCAAACTGGTGTTACGCCGTAACAACTGATGTTGCTCTTTAGAAGGCGGCAGAATTTATTTTCACACCTCATCACAGAGCGCGCAGCGGCCGGAGCTAGTTGTGTTACGTGTATTTAGATTGAATCATGGTTAAAACAACAATGAATAGCCGACAACAAAAACTCTTTAACAGGGTACAACACCACGACACAACAGCTTCTGAGACATAAACAATTTGTAACACTAATAATTGTACATTTATAAAAATTACCCGGCCGAACTGCATGCTGGGTACAACAGGAAGCGATACAAGAGGAACAACAAGACACCATAGATTCAGCAACACAACTTGTGTCCAAGAGAGGACCTGTGTCTTTTTGAAAGGTTTTTGGTTTTGGGAAATCCAACAAAACCATTAATTACAAAGTCTGTCGAGCCGCTGGTATTGCCTCTAGTGGCAACACTAACAACCACAACAAGCTTACATGCTGACTAGCTAACGAGCTAACAAGCTAACTCGCCGGCCAGTAGCGAGCGAGTTGGCCAGCGAGTGAAGCGGCGAACCACTGTTCGGGCAGCCAGCAGTCCTTTTCATGATCAATGAATTATTTGTGGTTACTTGAAAAAGCAATACTGTCATATACCGGGATACCGTCAGAATCTTTAATACCGTAATATGGATTTTTGGCCATACCACCCAGCCCTAGCTACAGGCACATCATTTAATTTTTTTTTAAAACCTGATTCTTAACTATTGCATTTGGAGGACAAATGATGTACTCCATTAGGTCATTGCTAACTACATTAAAGAAGAAAGATTTCAGCTCCCACGTGCTTGATTTTAATGCCAAATCCTGCACTAAACTATATAACAATGCTACCGCGCATACATGAGAGGGTGTTTGTCTTACACTTCCCTCTGCTGTACAAACAAAAGCGACTCACTCATTGACACGTCCAACCTCTCTCTCTTCAGTTGGCTGAAGATGAGCTGAAGATCTTGTGTCAATCACACAGACTTATTAAGCTCCCCCGACTTCTGTCAGTAATTTTTTACAGATAATTGTTCACCTTAAGGGATTAGAGGAGACATAGGATCCCCACAAAATCCATAGCTTTACTTTTCTGAGAGGATTAATCATTTCACAGGGCACATAGTTGGAGAATTTCTATGTCGTGGGCCCTACATTTTCCTTCGGAGGAAAACATGAACACCCTTTATGTAGCATAAATGCTGTTGAATATTACAGGGGTTATCAATCCAAAGGTGCTTAAATCTTTCTGGTGAAACAACATCCTCGTGGGCGGGCCTAGAGTGACCCTTGACTTGGGCCGGGTCACTTACGAAGCCCTCACTGTGTCAAAACATGACCCAAATCTTTACAAAACCGCAGGAGGCAAATGAAGAATCTGGCACCACAAATATAAACATTGCATTTCATTTTCATTGGCAAATCTTGCTTGGGGGTTCATCATTTTGTGTTTCAGCAGCTCACAATATTTGGGGCATCGTTTCAAAGATTTTTTTATGCTGCTAACATCCAGGTTTGAAAAGTCAAGCCAAAGTCCAAGTGCCTGTTCAACCCGAGGTTCCCCCTGAAGGACTCCTGACCTGAGCCAGCACCAAGTTCCAACAAAAAACTTTTGTACTCATCACAAACTAATAATGCCGCAAACCAAGATAAACAGTTTTGGCTACAAACACAACTCCAACAAGTTTTAAAAGAGTTAGAAAATATTTTATGCAAATTACTCCAGATAATGACACAAGGCGGTGTAAAAGTCAAACAAATTGTCAAAGCCGTTTCTCTGTCGTGAGGCCTGTGCTAAAGCCTCATCTGGAGTAGTTATCAGTACTCTATCAACGTTCAACTTTCCATGATTACTGTCCACAAACCACGTAAAAGTGGTTAAAATCTCAATGTTTTATAGGGCTTATAGCGCTTTAAGGCGATTCTCAAAAGTGTGTTATATTGATTTATTTCTTCACCAGTAACATATAAACTCATTTTTACACATCAGAAAACTCAGAACACAGTGATTCCTCTTTATCATGATAGAAAAAAACATGTCCAGTTAGACAAAGTATTTACAGAGCTATTACACTTTTATCGTGGAAAAGACATTTTTGGAGCAGGCCAAAAAACACGCCAGGAATTATCCATTTAGAGTTAAAAGGACGATAGAGGAGGATATTCTTTAGTGAGTAGCTACTGTGTACTTCAGTGGTTGCTACAAGCGAGTTGTTTGGTTTGGAGGTTTTCTGTGTTTTTCTCTTACATCCTTTCACATTGTGTTTTGTTAATTGGGGACATTTTAGCTGCGACGTTCAGATCTACTTAGCTCCACCTTCTCGTGTAATAAAACGCCAAGATGACAACATCCAAAACCAAGAATGGCAAAAGCCAAAACTTTGGCCTTCAAAGTTTAACCATGGTTACAATGTGCACCTGTTGTTCACAGTAGGGCTGCACAGTATGGCCAAAAATCCATATTAAGAAACATTCTGACGGTATTCCGGTAGATCACGGCATTGCTTTTTCGAATAAACGCACTAATTCATTGACCTTGAATAACGACAGCGGCTACCCGAACAGCTGTTCGCTGGCCAACTTGCTCGCAACTGGCCGACGAGTTAGCTTGCTAGCGTGTTAGCTTGTTAGCGAGTTTGTTTGTTAGCGTGTTAGCTTGTTTTGGCTGCTAGTGTTGGCACCAGAGGCTCGACAGACTTTGCAATAAATCGTTTTCTGTTCTAATGTAACTTACGTCGGATTTTCCAGCATGCAGTTCGGTGGGGAAATATTTTTATGAATGTACAATTATTAGTATTACAAAATGTTTATGTGTCACAAGCTGTTGTGTTGTGGTGTTATACCCTGTTAAAGAGAGTTTGTTGGGGGTTATTCATTGTTGTTATAAGGTTATTATCATGAGTCAATCTCAACACACATAAAACAACTAGCTCCGACCGCTGGGCGCTCTGTGATAACTTGTAAAAATAAAATCTGCCGCCTGCCGAAGAGCAACTTCAGTTGTTATGGCGTAACACCGGTATGAACAGTATGTGAGAATTTCATACCGTAAGGAGATCTTACACCGTTTGAACCGGTTTACCGTGCAGCCCTAATTCACAGCAATGTTTCTCAACCGTAAATGTCACGGTTTGGTCTCTCTTCCTGTTTTAGTTTGAAGTTTCATGTTCCTTGTGGTCCTGGGTTAACTTCACTTCCTGCCTTGTCTTGTGATTGCTTGATTGTTTCCACCTGTCTCCAATCACCTGCACCTCCCTTGTGTATTTAAGCCCTGTGTGCCTGTTGTCCTTTGTCACGTCATTGTCCATGTTTCTCGTCGTTGGTGCACGTTCCTGGGACTTGTTTGGTGAATAAAGATCACTTTTGGAAACCTGGAGAAGCCTGCGTCTGAGTCCTGCCTGCCTTCAACCTGCACCTCCCCGATTGTGACAGTAAATCCCTCAAAAAATACTCAAAGCAAAGATCATGTTGTAAAGCCTTCATTTTCTAAATAACTAATAACCATAGCTATCAAATAACTGTAGAAGTGCAATATTTCCCAGCGTATATTATCATAGAGGTATGGAATAACATAACATAACAAACATAAGTATTTTTAGTACTAGAGTACATGTAACTTACTGTCACTTCCCCTCTGATTTATCTTGGGGTCCCTTTGGGCAGATCCGACCCCCAGCTGGAGAACCATTTATTTACAGTACAGAGCGAAGAACGCACAATAACTAAGACACTTGCTATATGAGGATGGACGTCCTAACCAAAACCTCAGCAATCAACGCTCTAAATATGAGACGGTTCTCAATACTGTGGTGAGTAACAATTACCAAAGGGGACATGCTACTCTATTTGGATAAGTGTGATTTGCCATCAACAGTGTTGTAAGGTGCACAAGTATTCATGAGAATGCATTTGAATAATTCAGAATGCTCTTGCCAACTGCTGAGGGAGGCCAAGTGACAGTCTGTGCATTATCCTTTGATCAAGGGTTCTAAAAGAGTGCGGCATCGGCCACACCGGAGAAAAAAAACGTATTTAGGCCAACGCGGATGCACGATCCAAGACAACAGAGCAGCAGAGCGGTAAGCAGCTTCCAAATCTTTTAAACAGCTGAACAATATGAACATCGTGGGTTTGCCAGAGAAGATCCATCATATAAAGCATCCCATCTGGTGGCAAGAGATTTAGTGACCAAAGACCACAATGCCATATTCCCAATGGTTACTGTCTTTTTGGAATTAAGTAAATTCTTCTTTTTATTCTTGTTTGAGATTAGACAAAGCCAGAACGCTACAGGTTCAGCTGAGGGGGATTTGTACACACAGGATCCATTTAGTTAACAAAGGGATGATAAGCCAATTGACTAATAGCACAGCTGCATTAATAATACAGCAGGGTGCACAACGTTTCCAGTGTGATTACGGGCGTTTGTCTGAATACAAACCTCAAAACCAAACACTAACGTAAATAACGTAATAAGGGAGCGCACAGCGAGCGGGAAGTGTCAAGACGTACAGAACAAAGGAAAATGGAGCACTAAGAAGTGCCGCTCAAATTCCAGACCCAACACCTTTGGACAGCAAGTCCCTGGACGCAGCCGGCTACAAACCAAATCATTTCAACAAAATCTGTCAAGGGATCAAGCACCGCACCACCCAGGCATAAGCTACAACACAAAAAAAGTCACCCGCTGCTCTGAAATGCTTTGTCGCCAAAATGAAATGTGATGTAGAGCGATTTTCCGTGCATTTGCCTCTCAATTATGGATAGTGACTGTAATTAGTTGGGAAGGCGCCCAAACACTGAACTTCTGTTTGGTCCCATTACAGTTTGGAAAGGATGAAAAATTGATTAGGTGTGTATATATACACTTTTAAAAGCAACTCTCAATATGGCTATAACGCTTATGCCATGAAATCCCACGGAGAGAAGAGTCGCTGCCGTTTGGGAAACAATTAAGAGATTTAAGAAAATGTTTAGGGACGGATAATAGAGGACTTTGATGGTGCCGACAACCCTGGGGGGGGGGGGCTGGTTCTCTAACTGCAGATTGGGGATGTGCAGATCCTGAATTCAGTTACTGATTTAGTGTTTCGCAGGAGATCCTTAATAGAGAATGATCTCTAGCTGACTGGTTCCGGGCCAGCACTTCACTCTCTGCTTCTCAACAACAGGGCTCCAGGGTGGAAGCATCTCTTTGTGTGTAACACGCCTGTAAGTGCTGTTTGTTGTTCAAAAAGAAATCTGCTACTCAATGTCTGTGATTAAAAATGCAAGATCTCTGGTTTGCTCCCCCCCTCCCCCTCCCCATTTCATCTCATTTCAAAATGAGCTCGGTCAGGTTGAAAAAAAGATGCAGATTGACTGTAACGAGAATCAGGGGTTAAACAGACATGTGCTCAGCTCAGTTGCAGATCTGTGTCCACTGCCTGACATCTCTGTTGTCATTTTGACTCGTGCTACAAGGAAAGCTGTTTCAGGGCATCTGTAATGTTTTTTTTTTTTTTTTTTACACATGTGAATGTAACGTCATAGGTTATTTCAAGAGTTGAAACTAAAATCTGGAAATACATTGCTGTCTCCCACCAACTAAAAACAACAATGTATTTTGTCTTTGAGAGGGCAGATCTATATCAGAAGAGATCATTGAGACGGATTCTTCAGCCGGGTGTGAACCGGCGTACATTGAGCTGTCCACCCGGGATTTGATCACCTAAGGCGCTTGGTAATGCCAGGTGTGAGGCGCAAGAACGACAACCACTTTGGCAACCGAGTTTGAGCCTTGGCGTAACTTGTCTGCCGGTTGCCTTTCCCACTGGAAAAAGGGAGCAGAAAAGGCGTGTTATCTCAATTGCAGTGAGCAGAGACTTGGTGGGGAGGCTCTGCAAACACAGCGTTACAGGGGAGCACACATGTCTGCCTTCAGAAACATCAGTCCCACACTGAGGCTGTCAAAGACACCGAGGCACCGGCTCACAGCGCGGCACACACAATGGGAACAGACCTGTGGCATCGCTTTCAAATGCAATCAGAGCTCAGCAAACCAAACAGCGCCATGAAGAGGCGGAGCGTATTTTAGTGTCACACCTGAAAGGATCGGAGCGGTTTAAAGGATAAATAAAACCTTGTGACCTGCGTTTAAGGCAGGTGAACAGGAGTAACTCTTCAATCTCAAAATACACGGAACCAAAAGGCGGCTCTTCTAAAAAGGGAACATTTGAATGAAAAACAAGTGACTGCTCACATCTGCAGGAGATGAAGATGCACAGCGTTCCCCCCGCGTGACGCTGAGAGGAAGCGTAATTGTTCGTAAACTTGAGGTTTTACCAGAACTAGCAGGCTTCCTGTTTTCGTTTCAACGCCGCCCACTCACAAGCCAAAAAAAGACCGAAAGGCAGCAAGAGAAGAGTGAAAACGGAGCCATTTACGGGATGTCTCATACATTATGCTGTAAGCCTGCATGTTTCCAGCTTTTAAACGCTATAAAAGCTTTGGGTTGTGATTGCCGCAGCCTCTACTACTCGCTGCTATTCTCTTACTGTCATCCATCGCTCTTTTTTTAAATTGAAACTATTTCCTCCGCGATGCCTCGGCGCCACATCGCAATCGCCAGTGAGCTTCGCCGAGGTGCTCTCAGGCCGCCCCATGCTAAAAGGTTTAGACCTCCTGGGTTATGCGGTGATTAGAGAGAAAAGAACGTTTACGGGACGCCCGTCTCTGGTCCAGACTTCCTGCGACTGGGACAGTCGAGGGAACCGATGAGGCACAGCCGTCGCGACGTCCTCATTTTAAAAAGTTCTTGTACCGAGTTGGCTGCCACGCGATCCCTCGCCACTTAGGGAGAAAAACAGCCCGCTTGGGAGCACTTTGATATGTAGGAATATGAAGGCGTCATATTTATGCCCCCCCCATCCCCTTCATGCAGAATGAAAGCAGCAATGGGAGCTGCGCTGAAGGCTGAGGATTAACAATGACATATCATGAAGAGGGGGGGTCTGTCAGTGCGGTGACACCTCGTTTCGCCCTCCATTGTCTGATTACCTTACCAGCAGCCCCACCAATGACAGGGATGATCACAGGAAGGCGGGAAGAACACAACTGTCAGGCTTAGGCTGCAAAGCCAATTCCCACCATTTCTGCTTCTTCAAAACCCGCGTTTCCGACGAGGAGGAACAAGAGAGAGAGCAGGAGAGAGAGCGAGAAAGGGTGGAGGAGAAAGAGTGAGGAAAAAGAGGGGACACACGGACAGCTTACAGGGGATACAAACCAAAAGATTATGGTAATCTTCCCTTCTTTGTCCCCCGCGAAATGTTTTCGTACTACGCCTTTTATCTGTGTAAGAAGGGATGTGAACCTCTTCAGTCAGTGACAGTGGGCACTTTCTGTGTGGTTTCTGGGTAATTAGCACCAGTAGCGGGCCCTTTCTTTTTCTCTGCTCAAGCTTATGGTCTTCTTAGGGGACAGGCAACAGGGGATTTTCCCCCTGCGACCCTCTGTCTGCTCTTAAGGAGCGATTCCCAGCCTCGGCCGAGCCACAACAACCATCTGTTGGTGCTGGAAGGGATCAAAACCTTCCGAGACTCTCCGCACCGCTGACAATCAAATGGACAGCTTAAGTTCAGACAGGTGACTGAATTAATTATTCCATTCAGTGTCGCGACGGAGGTGGTTTCAATGGAGAGGTCAATGGACTGCTCATATGCTCTGCTTTTTGTCCCGGGCGCTGAATTTGGCAAAATCTTCATTTAAATTGGTTTAAACCAGCTAAGTGAATCAATTAGAAGCACACAAAAAACTTCTAATATGTTTTTCTTTTCTTTTTCTGGTCGTCTCAAGCTCTGACTTTTCAATTTCCTTTGGTGGTCACTTTGCAGAGGAGAGGAGGAGGGAGGGGGCTGGGGGGGGACTAATCTTTTTTCCCATGCAGAGTGACAGAAGCCAAAGGAAGAATTGTCCGCTGGCACCACAAACACGCCTTTTCAATTTGGGGATAGTACCAATACGAGATCTAAAAAGAACACCCAAAAAGCTTACGCTCATCATATCAACCGGGGCTTTTCAGCAGGGGGTCAGAGGTGGCCCTCAGATAAAGTGCCATACAAGAGATCAGTGAGGCCGGGCCTTCTACACCTAATAAAAGCACTCACAGTGTTAATAGTGATAAATTTCTTGATCAGAAGTGTTGGACCTTCTGTTTCTTTACCCTTTGATGTATTTTACTCCCACAACACCTCTTCTTTCTCCTCCTCTTCCAATGGATGAAACCTCTTTTTGTTGTGGCTCAAGCTGCATCTTATTGTCTCTGTCACGGGTGCTTTGTCTTACCAAGGCCTGCTGCACCCACAGAAAAGCAGGGGAGGGCTTCATCAAAGCTCCGGCGAGATGGACTCAACAACAGTGGATTAAGGTCTTCTGCATGATAAAGTCCCTACCTAGGGGTGGAATTAACTTAATATGTGAAAGAATGTTATTGAGAGGGAATAAAGTGCCAAAAAGCTCTGTCATTCTCTTCGTAATGTCCTAATCCAACGCCTGACACAGAGACCTAGGGCCAGAGTTTGTTAATCACGGAGATGCCCATCTGTATTCCCTGTCCTTTAAGCTATTTAAACTTCGCCTAAACTCAATTATTGTCCCTGGGAGACCAAAATGGCATATTAAGCTACGTGAAAGGGTATTCGACTAGGGGGGAAAAGGAATCCCGGACTTAAAGTGGGGAGATGTCAACGCAGCCAATTTAAGTACAGCTAAACAGATTAGAGGCGAAATCTATAGAGCTGAAAAACAACGTGACAATGAGTTAAAGAGGGGAGGAATCTCACTTTCAAAGCATCCTCTAAACTGTTAAGCAACCTAATCATGGAGGATCTGACGGACTGTGCCCCGGCATATATTTCTCTATTTACTGCTCACACTTGGCTAAAATCACTGAAGGCATTAGATATCCAAGGGATGTTCTGACTGGGGACGAGATTTATTCTCACAGCCAGCATGACTCATGCGCGATCCTTGATCGTAGATAAGACTTTGAAACATTTATTTTTCATATCAACGCTTCTCGATGTAACTGATGCAAATACATTTACCTATTATTTGACAATGTGATATGAAAAAACTGTGAAATACTTCTAGAAACAAATATATTTATATACCTTTTTTAATTGAGTATGATTATAGTGAGACACAACTGGATATGACAGTTAGTATTTTCATTATTCAATGAAAAATATATTGTCTAATAATCTCTGAAAAATAAGACGCTCAAATATAAGAAATATTTTCCACATGCATAGTTGCATTTTCTTCTTTTGAATACTTCAAAGTCTCCTGATATAAGAATGATTTCATAGTGCTAATACTGAGTACCCCTTTTTTCTAAATCTATCTCACGTGAATGGAAGCTGTGTGTGTGTGTGTGTGTCCCACTGGCTAGTTAATGGCCAGCATACTGCACAGCGCTTATAAAGCAGTATGTGCTGATTATGCCTAAACCCTTTATCGCTAGTTTCAAGTCTTCTTCAACACAGCCTGATGTTCATTTTAAAAATTATCTTGCAAAAAAAAAAACAAGATGGCGACGGCCAAAAACAAAAACCACAAACCTGTGGGTGGACATCAGGGGGACTACGTCCACTTCCTCCACACAGCCTATGGATCCCATCACTGAGCAGGCAGACAATCGGAGCCGTACGAGTTGGAGCTGTTGCTTCTGTAGTGAACCAACAAACCATACAAATCACTTTATCAGGATCGGGTTGCATTAAATAATAAGTGCTGCTAGTGTTTGACTAAAAAAGTTTCAACAATCTAAGGTACTGGGTAATTTGCTTGATATGTTTATGGTTCCCGGCCCCAATATATGACCACAGCGAACTAAAGACAACAATTTATTTCATGAAGTAAACTGTTTTGTCATAATGGATGTTTAAAAAAGGCGTGTCGGCTCAGCTCCATTACCAACGCTCCAAAGTGAAGCTCAACCACGAACAAATACGATGCGATTACACATTCAGCAAAGCATATGAACAAGAAATCCACGCGACGACAGTTCTGTTCCATATGCAGCTTAAATGTCCATCCATTTAAGCCGCGTGGTCAACTGAAGGCGCCGCGGCCGAGGCGAACGGGCGCACTTTGTGGCACGCAATCATGCCACATTTGCTTGGGCGCGGCGGGGGCGTCGTGCCTCCTGAGTCAAGTGAACACTTAAATGGGAGCATTTGTGCGGCGAGCTGGAGAAGCGCCCGGCCTTCGTCAAACCATCCGTCCAAAATAGCCAAACGCGCACGCCGCCGCTCCCTTCCGATGAGCGCGGCCTGCTCATCCTGAAGGACAAAGGACTGTACTGGACCCCGGAGAGGCTCCACTTCCCCCCCCCCCCCCCCCGTGTGCCCTGAGTGGTGTGATGGCGCTCAACAAGCTGTAAACAGGCAGATTAACAAGGTTTGCCACACCATGAATCACACGCCGGCCACTGAGCGAGGAAGAGCGACTTGTCCACGCAGTGCTGATGTGGATTCATGAGGGCCGGAAAGACAGGGACCAAACTAGCCGACCAGGGCCAGCATGTCTAATAGCTCTGGAATGGCCAAAATGGCAAAATACATCTTTGCCTTCCATTGTGTTTTTGTCCTTTACATGTGAAAGCCCCCCCCCCCCCCCCCCTACCCTACCCCTCTTTTCACCTTAATCTCATAACCACCTTCTGATTACAGTGTCAAAAGGAGCACAAAGATGCTTCCTGTGCTTCTCTGTTCCGGGGCGAACGGGTCGGAGGGAGCCGTCACGCCGGTGTGCACATCCAGTGGAGGGGATGCTTCTACTGACATGCTGTATGGAGACATTAACCTGGCCAACCATCGTGCCAATGGTGAGAGCTCCTGAATAAAAAGGAGGACACGATTGTCACAGCACGTTTGCTCCCTTTGCTTCTCGTGTCGGAGCCATGAAGGCCTCGCAGAGCGGGGGGGACGAGGGGGAGAAACCCCCAGAGAGGGACGCTGCTGGACACGCATTAACAAAAGACCCACGACTCTGTGTTCATTCTGGAGAATTAACTTAAACATTTCCTGTCCCTTTTTTTGTTGTAAAAACAGGCTTCTTTTTATGCTAGACACATTCTAGAAACCTGCATATTTCCATCTTCTAGCAAAGGTATTACCGGAAGATACTACAGCCTGAATCATTTTTATTTCATCGGCTTGTCAATTTTTAGATTTTGAGCTGTTTTGCTGTTCCATAACATAACGTCTAATTTATTTATTGTTCATTTAAAACAATAACCTTGTAACAGAAGAAATAGCCGTCTTAAGTTTCATGGGGATATCTATAAGTTACATACGTTTATTTTCTCTTTTCCCCCCGAGGTGTCTTTTAGCCTGTGTCCTCACCACTAGACTTTGCTCTTCAGCAGCACTTACATCAAACTTTCCAAGATCATTTTATACGGTAAGTTTTTATGGAAAAGGGTTTGCTCATATATCAATGGGTACTTATGCAACAGTTGAAAGAAAAGGTTTTTTTCCATGGTTGCTGGCAATATTTTCTGATTCATTGAATGTGGGACAAAGTGGGTGACAACTCACTTTTGCCGCATGTTTGTATGCTTGCCTTGCTCGGCAGGTGAGGGGAGGGCAGGGAGGCTGTTTGGCAGGGGAGGATGTCAGCGGTGACATCATCGGGTTGGACCAGGTGTACGGGGGGCGGGAGAGTCTGTCATAATGGGTGTCACCTGTGCACATGGTGCGACCTGGGGCGGATTGATTGACACCGCTATAAAGGCAGAGGACATTGACTGTTGGGGGGAATGGTGTCACATCCGTGTAGCTGAGGGCACGTGATGGACGAGGTTATGTTGAGTTTATTAATTATAATATTAAAACATTATCCAATGTTCTGAATTCAGTTCTGGAAATGTATGCAAATTAGCACATATTTAATGTAACAATAGTGCCTCCTTTGCACATACCAATCATATTTTTGCAAACGTTGTAGCACAAAAGGTTGTTGTCTTAATGTAAGTAATCAAGTCAAGAAGTTCCATGGCAATATCTATTAGTTATTTCTTTACCCAATTGACTTTAAGCCAATGTTTAACACCACACATCTGTGCTCGCAGAGGAAGACAAACAATGGAGGAGTACAACATCTGTGAAAACTTGGCTGCTCTCCCCTCTGGATGAAGCTTTGAGCAAAAACACCACAAGCTACAAGAAATATGTGTGTCTGCTTAAAAGTGAGCAAGTTTAATTACTGTGAATAATATGGTTACGCCATGTGGCCTAGAGGGAACGTTGCAGTTTCTACCCCAAGTCTAAATTCTTCTTCATCACTACAATTTCTTACAATACTCAAACTTTCCCGTTCCCTGGTGTGCTGTCAGGCGAGGTCACGGCCTCGGTCCGATGCGTTACGTCCGCGGTAGCGCGGTCGGAGAAGCCTGGCCCCGTGGCGTTCAATTCCCCAAGTATGGATCTCCCGCTTGCCCTCCAGTCCCGGAGGACGGAGCCGACGTCAAAGATTAAAAAATAAATAAGTAAGTGCAACGGCGCGGTCCTGCTGTTTACGCAGCATTCCGTAACTTATGTGTCTGCTCGTGAGGACTGTGATTAAGGAGATAAAATAGGGTTTGAGGGCTCGACGGGGGAGTCAACAGAAGAGAATGAAATGACCTTAGGATAGTCAGGACAGGGAAGAAAGCACACATCTCTAACTGACCACTCACGCCCCATCAGAATCATATTCTTTCCACTTCATGCTTGGTTTGCCAATGACCCCCCTCCGCCCCACCTCCCTCTGTAAACAAAACTCATATTTGCACAGAAAATTACATATACAAGGAGATGTTTCTTTACACTCAATGCTTTGGACATCGCGAATCCTTCCAAATGGAGCAAAACAAGCGCCCTTATATCTAGTTACGGAAAGAGCGCACTAAGTGGCTTTCAGAGGGGGAGGCGGGGGGGGGGGGGTGGAGTCCAGATGCGTCTTGACGTTTCTTGCACCGAGATTCTGTCCTACAGAGGACTCGGGGACAGATGTGAAAACTGCCCGAGACAAGCTTTAAAGAGCATTAAACAAATACACTTTGGAATTCCAAGCAAAAGGGTGTCACAGATGCATCGTCCGAGACGGCGGCGGCGGGACACCGGAGGAGGTTTTGACGTTTATAGGTTATAATGTGGCCTCCTTGTTGGATGGTCCGCTGGAACACATGGCGCAGCAGCGGGAAGGGAATCGCATCTGACACGTGTATATTCGGAGCGCAATTTATAAATAACTTAATAACTGTTTGGCTCTCCCGCGCCGCAACGCTATCAATGTGGGAATAAACCAAAGGAGACATTTGCCCTCTGTCTCTTCAGCGTACCAACACAGCAGAGTTGTTTGTGGGTAGTTATGCTGGCGTCTAATATGAGCTGTTGGAGGTGACCAAGGCCGCTCATTCATCGCACATCTGGGTGAAAATAATACATGCTGGCAACTCCAACCAATAATATCATTACATCCATCCATCAATGAATCAATCTGCTCCTCCTAGCTACCACGGATGTGTGTGTGAGCTGCTGCATTCCCAGCCCGCCCACTCGAAACATTCAAACCAAATGGGAAGGATTTGATTGAAAACACTCCTCCGTTTTGGGAACATGTCAAAGTATAAAAGCTGGAGATGTACTATATTTTCGCTCTGATTAAAAAGAAAGGAACTGAAGAAAGTTATTCATATGTAGCGCTAAAAGGGAAAACAGGCAAACTCCTCAACATCAGCTCAAGACAGTGGTGAAAGTGCCAATGATGGGAAAAGGTCAATTAGCTTATTAGAGCGTATTCTGGTAAAGGTGATTTCATGCTGTTGACATATTCTTCCTCTAGCTCTGTTTGACATCGTGCTTACATTCAGTAACATTTTTATAATTTACACTAAAGCTCATTGTGAAGGCTAAAGAGTGTGTATGTGTGTGTGGCACTGAAGCGCTTTAATCCGCCGGCGGGACAGACACTGGAATCCACAGGTCAAACCTCAACAGCTTCTGGCACACGGGGAATAAGTTGTGGCAAGGTGAAGAAAAGCAGAAAAAAAAACCTGCAATTGGAAAAATACCTGCTGGCATGGGCTGCATAGAGGTCAGCTCATTGATACCGCCGGCCTGTCAACTGTGTTCTTTTTAGTCCGGTCCCCGGGGTCACTGCAGGGCTGCCACTGCCCGCCGACGTTTGTGTTACATTTACAGCGCCAGCCTCGGGAACCCGCACTTGAGACAATGGCTTCCCCTTTGCCAACAGAATCATTGCTTTTTCGATATTGATATGACAATTCTTCAAATGCGCTGATCTAATTCCCAACTAGAAGGTATGTTTGAGCTGCATCACTAATTGGTCGTTTACTTAATAGTGCCAGCTAGCTTGAACCAGGTATATCAATCAGCTTCACTTGGGCTTCATAAACATCACATGATTTCACCGTCATGTCATTACAACCACAGAAAATAAGTGTCAGTTTACACGTTCAATATCAATTGACCCTCGTCACATGTTCAAGAGTGTGTCATTTTTTAATTAGACAAGTCATGTTCCATAAGTAAATTAATTGGTGTAAAAGCAAATCGCGCTACTATTTGCTGTCAAATGCAAAAATGAATCAAGATTCTGTTTTTTATTTAATTGAGACTTCTTTAACAATCACTTATTAGTGATATTCTATGACTCAATACAGTGTTTCGTGAACAATTTGTACATAGTATCATAACACATCCTGTCCCATGTGGACACTTGGTGTCACCTTTTAGCCATTTAGCCATTACGTATTTTCGGGTTGTCAGACTTCAAACGAAACAAGTCACGGTTAGCTGAAATAAGTCATGGTTGACTTTTGTTTATCCTGTAATAATGACTAATGATACTAGAGGTAGAAAAGGTCAATTAGCTTATTAGCTTATATATTGCATTGGTGGGAAATGAATACATTTGTGTAATCTGTGTAATATTATTGTAATTCACGTAAAAAATTGACGCTAAAGTGGTACCTGGAGCATCAGACGCATAAAGGCCCTGACCAAGAAAGCAAATTTTGAGGACCTGCTAGTCAAGTGTGGGATGTATAGCAATCTAAATTATATAGTTTGGAGTGCTATCGGTTTTAGTACTGTTATCTGTTATCGTTTTATTTCAGCATGGGATAACATCATTTGGAGCTCATCTTCTTCTTGTTATCTTTCTGCTGGGCATTACATTAACAATATGTATGCATCTTGCAGATCATATTATAACACTAAATCCCTACATGTTTGTTCCTTTTCTTTATTTTTTTTATAAAGAAGGTGTCATCTCAATATAGATGTTGCCGTTCCGCTCTTGCTATGTGGATGTAACACTAACGCAGGCAGCCAGGCCTGCTCCATCACGGCGTCTTCCTCTAATGAACAGTGAAACGCTCCATTGACCAGGAGAAGGGCGGGCGCCGGTTTGAGACCGCAGCAGATCTGTCCACAACGCTAATGATCATTACGGTTTAAATCCAACTAATTAGCCACATGCACGCCTGCTGAATGCGCTGCTGGTTCTTCAGCCATGCGACCAGAAACACTGAGCTGGTGGTTTGGAACGCGGAGACATCTTGCAAGTGCAAAAAAAAAAAAAAGAGAAGAAAAAAAAAAAAGATTCCCCCACCCTTAAGGCTCCGTTGGCCGTGTTCATGGCACCCAATATAAGTTAAAGGCATTCTCATGCTCATGAGAGAGAGCAGGCAGTGTAATTTAAATTCTGTTGACATTTACTGTCAAGGGCTATTAATTCACAGGCCTCCTCTGCTGCACGGGCTTACTCAGCACCAGCGGGCCGCAGGCTCCGGAGAGAGACACGCTCCCTTTACTGTACTCTTAGCAGATTTCCCCCTCAGACTGTTGCTGCGATCGGAGGCACACAAACCCCCCCACCCCCTCATCCTCTCATCCTCCACACAACCCATAGGTCAGCCCCGGCAAAACGTAGGGATACAGCCCCGGTAGAATGTCATACACACAGGTTGTGTCCTCTAAGCGCAGAGACACCTTCCGCCCCGCTTTGCAGGGGATGCGCCTCGCTCATCGTCCCGTGTCACAACACAGGCGATCGGGGCGTTTTCTCCAGCGTTCCACTTAAAGTGTGTGGGGCGGGGGGGGGTATCAACCCAGTTTGCGCGCTGTGCGATCTATTTCTGTCCAAACCGTGACTGGTATCGGGCTTTGCATCACAGCAATTTCCAGAGGGTGAACGTGACACAAAAAGAAACACATCTATTAATCGGTTTGTTTTCTCTTTTGACAACTCCTGAAAATCATGTGGGGCAGAGTATTTGTCAACGGGGGGGATGGCAATGACCTGATTTCTGAAAAACTCTTTCACATTCATGTGTTGCAATAACACATGCTCGCACAAGACACTCCACGTGCATGCTCAGATAACCTGCGTGGTCCGCATGCACATTTAACCTTTGAAGCAGAGTCCGTTGGACGTGGCGCTGGCTTAGTTGGGCTCCTGGCAATGACACAACCTCGAGTGAATAATGGGGCCCCAATCAGAGGATGATGGGCGGCTAATAACTCGAGGGGGGGGATTCCAGACCTTGTTTGAATGTAATTGAGAACACTACTTATTTACGCGGCACTAACACATCTTTTTTTTTTTTTTACATGTATCATGGGCGGGAATAAAATGCAGTAGGGACAGAATTTAAAGAGCATGGAAGAAAGCCGTGGTCGTCTGCACCGATTAAAAAACTGCTTCTGCTCCGTTACCTTTAAATTATTCGAGATGCAGGAGTAGCCAAGAAACAGGGAAATATTAAAACGCTAATGCTGATAAAAGATGCCCTTTTTTTTTTAGCAAGGATGCATTGTGCTCCTTTTGTGCTCCTAAATCACGACTCTGTGTTTCTGCTGGTGCATTGTGACCTAAATGGAGGATTAAACTGTGTATAACAGAGCCTTTAACTGCCTGTGCTGGAGCTGTGACAGGTCCTTGGGAGATACACAGAGACTGCTCGCAACACATGTCATATATCATAGCTTCAATCTGTACCCCAACCACTACCTGCAAGCTACAAATGTGCACTTCTCCTGTCGTTTCTGTAGAGACGGAGGAAGGAGGAGGGGAAGGAGGACAGAAGGGGGTTGTGACCTAAAAACCAAATAGCTTTGCATTGTTTGTTTGTGTCTAGCCCACATTGTTTGGATCTGAGAGAAAATGGGAAATGCTGTGATTTGAAAGCATAACCATTTGTATTTACGGCATTTACAGTGTGTGTTTTGGTTATTTTCTTTTTACCCAGACTGATGCCTTTGGACTACATTTCTATCAAGAACACTGAACACGATCACTTAGATGTGTTGTGCAAATATAGCTGTGAGGAATAACACTCTGCTACAGACCGCGTTGAGGCGCTTGATTGGTTTTTGGAATCTGAAAGAAGCTGCTGACCTGTGTGCTGCACAAATTAGTGCACTCACAGGAAGTGACAATCATTTTAATTTCAAGATCAATTATCCAGTTCATTTGCAATTGGTGTTCACATTATAGTTATATTACCGTCGAATGGTTTTGGCACATTATCGCCTGATTATTATTAGGATTCTCGCTACGACTAATCGAAGAAGAACCTATTATTTATGTTTGGAATTGTTACAAAAATATATAACTAATAACATTCTGTGCATTGAAACTCTGTTGAACACAGTATGTGTCCCTTTATTTGCTTTATTAGAAATGGTTTCTTGTATAATATAAGTATATATGTAATTTCTGGTGCTCTTGTGTGTGAAGCTACTGTGTGTCTCTGTTTACAGATCTGTGGACAGGGGAACCAAACGGTGTTAGGTATCAATGGATTGCTTTTAAATTGATATTTGTTAAATTGTTTCATTCCTAATCTTAATTCATACTCATATGAACTGTATAGGTTCATCTAACAAAAAATGAAGTATATATATTTAAAACACAAGAGTGGAAAAACAATAGGTGTTTTATTGAAGGTGTGTATTAGGGCTGCAATCAGTTATCTATTTGCATCTGGTAGCTCAGATGATGGATTACCGAAAACGGCTCCATCTCTTTATCTCTGACAACTGGAGGCGGAGAGGGAAGAAGTGCAGAGGTGTAATGTATGATTACACGTTGTAGTTTAATCAACAAACGCGATAGGTGGACAAACAGTACCTTCTACAGTGCGTGCGCAACAACGCTAACATCAAGCTACATGATTCATTACCAAAGTAAAGAATAACAGATGGACATTTGTTATATAGGTATTTTGATTTTTAAATGATCCTGTTTTAACGGGGGAAGAAACATTTAGCAAATGCTAAGAAGATAAAATTAGGTCAAAGAGACACAGCATATAACGTAATTGTACGGATGTTTTGGAATATTTCATGTTTTTATTCAGAGTCTAGTTTTGAATATTTTTCTTTATCACAGAAACATGAACAACATTTTAGTTACAGTAACAGTTTATTCTCAGTGCATGGCTTTTATGTTATTTTATTTTGACCAGTGAACAAGAACGCGAGGAACGATTTCTTTTATACAAAAGAAAATGCTACAAATATATATTTTTAAATCGTTGCTATTAATAATTGACTCATCATCAAGATTTATTCAAAAGATAAATTGATTGTGACTGTTTATAAAAAGCAAAGTTGGTCCAAAAGCATTAAGTATCTCGTTCAGATCATAAGAAGATAAACATAACAAAGAGCAAAAGTCTGAAGAGTAAGATTAGAAAACAAAGCCAACAACACGTGAAAAGAATAATGGACTTTGTGGATGCAGCGGTACGACAATGGACACCTCTCACTAGGAAACAACTAGAGAATAAGGACACCCGGGTCAGTTTGTGATATCGCTCAACAGTGTGTGTCTGGAAATGAAATTCTTTGCTAACCAATCAGGCCACTCGTGCTTCAAGTGCAGAGTGAGTCACACTGGAAATAAAAATCCTTTATGGCAGACCCAACACCTGCCAGTTGACTTAACTCGATGGATAAACAGATTTGTTTCTCTTGTTTTTCGTAGCTCAGGATCCAATCATCACGCGACGCCTCCGCAAATCAAACGGCCACGAAGAAGGAGAGCGAACTCACCCTGTTTGTGCAGAAGAGCCTCGGCCCGGTGAACAGGTGTGACGGCTGAATAGCAATGCAACTTCAGAAGGGAAACGCAATGACGGCTTTATTCCTGTAGATGCATTTAAGGTCGCTGAACTAAATCAGCAGAGCAAAACGCCTTGGTGAAAAACGTAAGACTGTAATTCAAGGAGCGCCTTTCATTGGGTAGTGAATCTCTCATGAATTAAACAGGGATGCAGGTTTCAGTTGCTGAATTTAATGTTGCTATTTTCATTCAGCTTTATGCTATTTTAAGTTTTATTATGTGCTTTTTAAATAATGAGAGATCATGTAATGAGATACACTACCAGTCTGTTACACAAGTACTGGCATTATGCTGGTTGTGATGAATTGAATTCAGCGCTTGTTGTACATTCAAGAGGACGTAGGACGTCTCAGGGCAAAATATTTGATTAATTATTAAAGCTTCAGAAAACAACCTTCATAACATGAACTAAGAAAACAAGTATTTGCTCAGCAAAGATGTAGTTGAGGAAAGCACCTGCGCTGTTGTCACTGGTAGCTAATTTTAAAAACCTTGAGGACTGACTCACTAAATAACTAATAGTTTGGAATGTAAATGGAGAGAAAAACAACATTTAGGTAAAGATCCATGTTTAGGGGATTCCAAAACGTAGCCAGTACAGCTTCCTATCTTAATTGTTTTTCCTGCGTAGTATTCCTTATTTGCATCTCTCTGTGTGCATCAATAAACCAGGACAGTGCTTCGCATGATGGTTTGTCCATCTGAAACAAACGGCTAGACTCCTCAACAGGAGGAGCTACTTTTGTCACAGCAGAATCTCTGTGCATGTTTCCCAGCGACAAAGGGCAGCAAAGAGAAGCTACAGCAGTGCAGTTGTGATTTGCGAACAAATGTCTAAATCTATTTTGCTATCTATACATCAAGATTAACCTTGAAAGATTAAAAGTTGCCAAATATTTGGAATTTGTCAGCACCGATGGAGCAGGTTGCTGCACATTGACTTCCAGCTTCTTTGCAGCCCATTTAAGGTGATTTGCACACGTGGTCTGAATTCCCATTGACGAAAAGGTGTAACGATTTTGGTGCTGACCATATTTTATGTTGGAATTATTTTCTGGCATAAGCCATCGAGTTCCAACTTGGTTGGAAATCATTGTCATTTTGATCTGTAAACACAGCTCGTTTCAGATACGTTAACCCACTCCTGTATGTTTCCATCTGTGCAGCTGGGCGCTGATTGTGTCCATAGAATAACGCATTCCGTTGAAGGTCAGACAGATGACAGCGGATGCTACATCGGTAATGAATGTATTTAATGACATTTCAACGTAACGTTATTGTGTCACTTTGTGACGAGCTAACTATCACCATCGGAGCTCTCTAACACGCTCGACATACCCACAATTAGTTGATTTGTTCGGACTAAATTGCAAACTTCATTACTTTTCTGCTTGTGAGTTGTGAGTTGGGAAGTTGTTCACATGTGTTTTATCTGCACGGCACAGTCATACTGTCAAAGAACAAGAGCGTTTGGATTGTTAAATCACTGGTGTTCCCCTTTTGAAAAAATGACATGACAGTATTTTTATTTTAATTAAAGGTTTGAGTGACAGCGTAATCATCTCATGCTGGAAAACTTTGATTTTGTGAATTCTAATCTGATCCCTGTCAGAGAGAATGAGCGGGCTCACGCTGGCTTCTTAACTGCTGACACTGCCGGTCAACCAGATGGGTTTTTTTCCTCTCCGCGGGTGTTTCTCAACTTGAAATGGAAAGCATTGGCAGGACTTAAATTGGTGGCATTTTGTGGTCTTTAAAGAAAGGGGACTCATTAAAAGTAACCCAGAGAAGCCTTCAAGTTTCCCCCATCATTATATGTAACCGCAGATAAGAGAAGTATAATTATAGAATCCGGGTAACTTGTGTTGTCAATTTAAAAGTGAAGGAGCTGCATAGTCCCCAACCTTGTAATTGGCCAATGGCCCCTGCAGCGTCATCCCTGGTTTTAACGAGTGTTAGCCCGAGCAGAGGTACACTCAAAGAGTTGGTCACCGCTGATAGTATGTATGGCCTTACCTGTGTTGTAATCTTGCCACTTTCAAGTCTTGCAACATATTTTGGGGTAATATGACTCACATCATTGCTGTAAATCTCTACGAATGACCAACAGCCACTGTTTGATTCAACAGTACAACAGATGACAGTAAAACTACATTAAGAGGCTTTGGAGGGTATTTCTCCCCCCAAAACCAATAGCTGGTGTTACATTGTGGTCAGATAACAATCCATAAAAAGTTTTGTGCATTTAAATCCTTTGAAAGTTGTCGCTCCTGGTGGTAATGAACGGTAAAGAAGTAATATCCAAATCTTTTTTTTTTACATCATTCATATCAGTTGGTAACCACCATGATGGCTGAAAAGCAACACCGATGTTATTTCTAGGTCTAAGATTTACATTCAAATAAATGTCAGTTAATAGGTATTTTTCAACCTGGAAGCTATTTCTCTGTGTGTTTTGGTCCAGTATTGGAAACACTGCAGCTGGCAGCCAAACAACTATTTAATCCAAGAAAAGAAACAATGCAAACAATGTGCAGTTACCGTTTTACTCTGTTCACTAAACGTGCATGTTTTAATCATAGACTGGTTGTCATTATAATCGTTATCAACTGTGTGACATTAGGGAACGGACCCTGCAGATTAATTAAAACGCTTTATGTTGATATCATATCCATTAAAGACCCTTTTTCAGCCTGTATGATCAACAATATGAATTTTGCTCCGTACATTTTTATTTTTATGCTTCTTCAGGGAAGATTCACATGTGATCTTCGCCTTATGAAGTTTGTACGGCTTTTCAGTTTTCTACTGTCCCAGCCAAGCAGAGACCAGCAAACTTTCCCTTCGAGTTGTGATTCTAGAGGCTTGACTAATATTATCTCTCTTTTTATCTCTAGTTTAGTCTGTGCCAAAAGGATTTTCTTCGGCAGCTAAATGCTGCACAAAGTTTACCAGCTAGTTGTAATCTCTGATGATGCTGAACAGAGCCGTTGATTGATCGGGCCGGCTTCAAGAAGACACTGTTAAGCAATTCATGGAAGATTACTGGTTACAATCATTAGGACTGTGCAGTAGTATATTGTTTTATAGGCCTCGATAATCAATAAATTCCGACTTCTTTCTTTGTGATCATGTATGAATAATGTGATATGTGATATACTAAACAACTTTTATGAAGACACAAAACTACAAAAAAATCACAAAGTCCATTTTCAGGAGGTAAAAAATCCTATAATAGATTAAACATGTAGATATATACGGTATAAAATCAATCTTTGAATTGAGCAAATAAATCATGGATATTTGTCAAAAAAAGGCAGAAATCATTGCAAGCAAATATAAAATGTTTTTAACTAAAAGTTTGAACACTTTGGCCAATCGCTTGACTTGGTTCTGAAAAAATGGAATTTCACATTATATGGGGAACTTTAATTACAGCCATTCTAAGGTTATATTATCACCTTCTTTGGGAAACACTAAGCCTGATTAAACATTAGAGGATATGGCTCAAGTAGGCATTTTACCATAAAATTGCAGTCAACCCCCCTCCCCCCCACAAAAACAGATCAAAAAGAGCCACACAGCAGCGCCACGCATGTGGTCGAGGGTTTAAAAAATTAGCAATGCTCAACTGGAACGGAAGTAGCTTGCAGCGACGGCCGCAGCAGAGTTCCTCTAATCATATGTAACGTCTACCTTTGGAACGGAGCGGAGGGAGTTTACAATAAGCTTAACCCCCACTTTTATATTGCACTCAGCAGGTATTCCCCTCCATGTTGGGCACTTTGAACACTATTTTGTTATTCTGACTTCACTTGGTTTAATAATCCGCAGTTCCGCGGTTTTTCTTCTTTTTTTCTGAAACTCTACCTCGCAGGGCTTTGATGTTTTGTGGAAGTGGCCCAGTAGCTGAAGTAGGCTGGTGTTAACTATGAGAAAACACTTCCCTGACTTTTGTACAAATCTAACCATATACAACCAGATAAGCATGAAAAAATGGATTTCTGTTCAGTTGGTAAGGTCATGGAAGGTAATTTGCCGATGGTGAGAACGTAGTGGAATTAGGAGAGGCCCCTCCCACCGGCCCATCAGACATCACGCGACCGCGTTTGAGAATTTGGCAGGCGCCGTTTAGCGAGGGTCGAACTTTCACGAAGGCTGTGGAAACGTGGGAAGGGAGAGAGCTGGAAAAAGTGGAATTCATTGAACGCCGTGCGCAACTCGGCGTCAATGGCTTCCTGTGTCCCCCTTCAGAGGACTGAGAGAGAGAGAGAGAGAGAGACGGGGTTCGATTGCTCAATATTCATCCACATTTCTTCCCCCGGATGGGCACAATATGGCGGGCTTAATTAACTTCTCTGAAAGGTGAAGCAGTGCGCACCATCTGCTGTGAGACAATCACATTTGTATGCCTTTCTGAATAATCCCGTTACTCCATTAAAGCAACGCAGAGTGCCGGGGTATCGAGTCCGGGGAGAATCCACCAAACGCCTCAATCGTACACCACTTGGAACGCCGTCTTTTAAACTGCTTCATTTATTTATTCCATGGCGGAGGTTGCACATTTTAATTTAGCTTCACGTCGAAAAAATTATGAAAAAGTGAATTGTCCAAAAAATAAAAACATCTCTGCGTGAAATAAGGCCATTGGGATACGCTGCCCCCCCCCCCCCCGATCACTTCATATAAGTTATGGCAAGACAATTCTTTAATATGTCTGAAGGACCACACATAGCAATCAAGGGTCTGCTGAACTTGCCCTAAAGCCGGGTCATTATTTGATCTTTGTGCATCTTAATCTGATTATCTCATTGTGGAGGTAAACTTCAGACTCAATCTTGTTAGCAGCTGGCCAAGATGGATTACGGCGGCCAGTGAGGTGGAAAATGAACTGAGCAGTTCAGCTTTGGCCTTGCTCTCTTTCAAGATACTCACCACCAGTACTTCAACTCCTTCTGCTTTTCTTTCTGTTGGCCCTTCAAACGAGATATTATCCTCGGGACAAGCACCCCCCCCCCCCCCCACCACCACCACCCCCCACCCTGAACACACCTCCTTCCCCACACACCCTTTTCTTTATCTCCCGTGCTTTAACCAAGTCAGGACAATGGCGAATAAAGACCAATCCTGACCCCCTTAAACATTCACATTTTTCACACACACCGTGTTACGAGAGGCGGGTAAAATGGCTGCGGCCTGAACTCCGCCAACAGACGATTCTTCCGTTTTTTGTTGGGCCAGTTTGACCAAAAACACGCAGTAACCCGATAGGTCGAGGGAGGTATGCGTTGCCTCGATTCTCATCTTAAATAAAGAGGGTTGGTTTTTTGCCTTTTCTTTTTTTTTTGTCCCCCCCCCCTCCTTAAATTATGCAAATGCCTAAGATGTGTGGTCCCGCTTAAGACACTCAGTTTTGCTTGTGGTCTTATTGCGGTATTGAGTGCCTTTACAGTGAATGCACACCACAGTCCACAGCACAAAAAAAGTCCCCCTAAAGGCTGAAAGGAGTTCAAAGCGTTCAAAAGACAAAAAGGACTAAGCTGGGATTTTTTTTTATGTACACTGAAAAGAAGAATAAAATATAAGTTCCCCATTGGTGCCCGTTATGGCAGTGGCACCCATATTAAAAGCATTATGTTGCGACATAAAGGCCCGCCTGAAATGTTCCGTGCGCACCATATGCGAAAAAGAAGCGAGAAATAACTTGGGCATGGCGGTGATTTTGCAACACGAAACCACTGAATGCTCTTTTTGACACGCTGCTGAAGGAACAAGGAATTCAAAAGAGGTTATATTCGATCAGGTTTTCCACCTCAATAGGTTATAATCACTGCTAAAGTATTGAGCACTACACAGAGAAGAGAGCTTCTAAGGAGGCTAATCAGCAGGTTTTCTCCCTATTATCGCTTCCCATCTGAGGGTAACAGCGCACAGAAGTACCCCCTTCTATTGATTATCTGGACTGGAATTTAAATATTAATACACTGCCCGGCCCTGCTTGGCACTCTCTCTAGAGCTGGGCTGCATGGCAAAGCACTCATTCCCCAGATTAAAAACCCCCTCGTTTTTTAAAGCACAATCCTGCTCCCTTTTCAGCTATAAGAAGAAAAAAAAAAAGAAGAAAAAAAAAACTTCAAGGGGGAAAGTTGAGAGGAGAAAGGGGCCAGAGCTCTGTGTCTCCAAAGCAAATTCAAAGACGACACTTTTCCTTCAGGCCTGGGTCTGCTGAGGATGCAGGAATCACACGGCAGCCATTTAACTGCCGCTGTCTTCTATAGGGAAGCAGAGACTACAGTCCTCTGTTTGGCTGCTCCAGTTAAAAATGAAGGATTCACTGAGCTTTTGGCCCTGTTTAGCGCATGAATTAGGTTAGAAAATGAGGCAAAAACATGTTCCCAATTTGCAGTTTTGAAGCAAAAGCTGGCAGTGTAAACAGTCAACCGGAGCTGGCTAAAACCGCTCAAGACGCAGCTGGCTTGAAGATAATGCGCCGGTTTCTCGTATGCTCGGTACAATACATACGTGAGCCGCAAAAAGCCTCGTCCACTCGACCTCGTGAATGGGAGTATTTGCCTTCAGGGCTGGTTCTGCACCGAGGGGACAAAAGTGTGTTGACATCCACATTGGTTGGGCAACCCGAACGCACAAGTTACAGCCCCACTTGACACGAGTGGTAGTGAGCCGCAACAGAGGCAATAATGTGTAGCGTGGACTGAATGGGAGCACAGATGCTGTGTGGTCAGCGAGATAAAAGGGTTAAACCAAACACAGGTCACTGGCAATTTTAGAAATCTTTATTATAGATGTAAAAAATGCCATAATAACACAAATCAAAAATAGGTGTCTGTGACTAAGAATTTAAGGGACGTAATTTAAACAACTCCCCCGTTTCTCTACGCAACTGCGTTGCTTTGTTGATTTTTATTCACTTTCATTTGTTATGGTTCATTGAATGAGAAAAATTCAATAAAGGGGAAATTTAGCTCTTTTCCCTTTAAAGCATCTTCACTGAAGGGGATATATTGAGGCCGTAAAACAAACTGATGCCAAATTCTGAATTTCTGCAAAACATGTCTCATTTTAGGGCACATTGTTCTTGACGTAATATCCATTTTATTTTAAGAGGGAAATCAGCAAAGAAGGCATAAAAATCCTCCATTCCACCAAGACTGTATAACACTTGCCTTAGCTAAATACTTCTTTGGTTGCTCACAACACAATAATATCAAGTTTAAGGAGTTGTGGCTTAGCATGAAGACTGCATGCAGAATGAAAGCAGTTAGAGCTAATTCAGGGATGAAAGAGTACGCAAACTGCGTCCGACTCCACCACAGTATAGAACTTTCTGTCCCATGACAAGCATCAAAGTTGCTCATCCATGCACTCCGTATTATCTAACCTCATTCTGAGTATTAGTAGAGCTTTTTCTGATTAAACTGTCTCAGAATGGTGAGGACCTCTTCATACACCTCTGCCACATGATAATGTGACAGCAAAGGCCATTAATGCAAGAGCACAGAGGTCATTAGCATCGCTCCATGGTGTAGCATAAAGTAATCACCTCCTGAGATCTGTCTCCTGTGACTGCTGTACGGCCCGTCCTCCCCCCGTGGTTATCCCTACACATGTAAGGTCAGTTAATGATGGCAGACAGAGATGTCTGACCAGGGGAGCCGCTCCGGCGGCTGATTACGCTCCGCTCCCGACACTTCTTAACCAGCCATGGGATGACAAGGCCGACACTGTTAAGGATTTTTAACATTCCCCGCTGCTCATCAAAGATTTTGCAATGAGAGAGGGCGGCCCATAAATTGGGATTTAGCTAGTAGGTGTGAAACTCTGGCTTCCTTGCAACATTTCCACAGGGCTTAACGAACGATGTCGAGGCATACCAGAACAAAAAAACACGTGTTTTGATTCATGTCAATGTCAAAAGGAAATTGTGTGAACGTTATCTCAATTTATCCATCGGCTAATGGTCACACTTAATGACTCAGCTTTTAATGGGGGAGCAAAAGCATAACGCAGCTTCCCTACAAATGATTTCTAAATTGGATGCTTCTGCATCTCGCAATTTACCTCCAGTGCAGATTTGGCATGTGGCGAGTCATCCTGGATTCCACAGTTTGCGGCCTTTCCCCAACCTGCAATTAAGATTAGCCTTTTTTCTATTACCACAACCGCTATGCTTTGGCTAAATTAATCAATACTGTCCTTCTGTCTGGCCCCAGGAATGAATGGCCACACAAAGCACAATATGTTTCATTTGTACATTTCGGACATATCAGCACTTTACAAAGTGTAAAACTCTTTGTGAGTAAGATTCAACAGCAAAAAAAAAACTGAAATGTGTACCTTTATTGTTCGGTTTCAGTGGCTCAAACCATCTATGACGCACGTGCGCTGATTCAGTATGTGGCTCATGGTCACTAAAGAACGGGGCAGCCTTGGTGGGTCAAAAGTGTGGTCTGAGCATCAAGGCCGTGATTGGATCAAAGTGGACGAGTTCTCCAGATCTAAAAACCCGAGTTCCTCTACGCACCTTCGGGAAGACCCGGGGAGGCGTGTAAACGTTCCTGTTGCTGCGCGGAGACCAAACAAAAGGAGACAGGACTGACAGTTTAGCGCGGATGACAAACAAAGATACAAAGGAGAACATCACACCAGAACAATATATCACTAAAGCTGATGTTTCTCCTTCACACAAATGGCATCCCAGTCATTTCTTTCTCCGAGACGTGTGAATGATGTTTGCCACCATCCATCACGAAAGGACATAATGGAGGATGGAGGAAGTCGGAGAGATGCGGACACTCCAGGGAGCTCATTACCGGACCTATTAATCTGTTATTTGACCCCTGCGAGAGCAAACCAAAATCAAAAAAAAAAAAAGAAGACCCATGCCTCCTTAATCCAAAGATAAAAACAAAACCTCCACTGTGTCCTGGGGATCAACGCTCCAATTCAGACAACAAAGCAGTGAAATAACATCAATGCCTTAGATTGGTTTGTTCTCAGTGGTGGATAAAAGCCAGTTGATACGGTTTTTCTTCATCTGACTGAGGGCTTTGAAAATGAACTTAAAGTAAAAGATAAATTATTGATATTCAAGAGAAATTTTAACGTCGACCCACAGTGCAAACAGAAAATGAAGCGGTGGAGAATCCCCCGGCCCGGTGGACCTGTGTTACCACTGAGGGAGGAACCACGGGAGTATTGGAAGGCGAGTGCTCACCACTCTCCCTTTAAAGAGTCCTGCTGCCATTCTGTGTATGCATCCTTCCTTCAGGGGTGATTGTCTCCTTGTTAGTGGTCTGCTGTCGAGCTCAGCACTTTGCCAAGTCAAAAACAATGTCATGCCTCGGAGGGCTGTGTGTCTCTCTGTCCTTTTGTAAGGCGTCTGCACTACTCAATTACATTTCCTACATACAGCAGACAATAAGTGATATGAGGCAATTCATAATGTCTATCGTGGGGGTTTTTTCTCCCAGAGAGCAGTTTTACATGGACTGTAATGGTTTTATTATGTGTTCTTTTTCTTTGCCTTCTAACAGAGCATCACTTGTTAGTCTGTCGTCTTCAACGTACCCCTTTATTTGAATCTTCCTGCTTTTGACACAAATTATAAACTAGTACGGCAAAGCCATTTGAAAATAAAGGAACATGTCTGACAACACAAAGTCTCCCTGTTGCAGGTCACGAATTATTATTATTCTAAGATAGTCAAACTATTGTCTTAATCTGGAGTAATACGTATTGAATTGATTACGTTGGTGCATTGGATGATGACCCAAACCGAGACAATGGACAAATGGCATTAGCAAGAAGCTATTGTTTAATCTGTCATCTGCAATTCCAAGACTTTCTTCAATCACCTGCCACAATCCATCTGTACACTACACGTCTTTGCTTGTTTGAAATGCTTTGGGCCAGGAGATGGATGAACAAAATGTTAATCAGATGTCATTTCGGATGATGCTGGTGTTGCGAATGGTCAAACAACACTGACGGATCCGGAACAAAGAATCGGAAGAATTAAGGGTTTTTGTCGTGTTTCTTTACGTGCAAGAAGTTCAGACTTTGTTTATGGAAAGAAAGGGGAAAAAAAGGGAAAACAACTATAACTAAGATTTATTTACCTACTACTCACCACGCTGCTAGATGAGTGTTTGCTAGCATCTACTTTACACTGGAAATAGTGGAGGTGTCAGAGGTAAAAACTTGGGATCTGATTGTAACATCATCCACAATAAATGTTAATTTTGAAATTTAACTTAATATAAATGTGACGTTGTATATCACAGGCAATAAAGAAAAGGGTGCTATGTTTTACACATTTGCAGCTCATGAGCTGTTTCAGGTAACAAGTCATGGCTCACAAATATCATGGTATAGTTTGGAATTAATTTGTCATCCATTTCAAATAATGACAACAACGGCTTAAAGTCATTATGTTCATTGCAGTGAATCAAAAAGCATTTATTTTAAGTAAAAAATGTCTAAAATCAATATGTAAACAGCTCAGAATGTTAAATAACATAAATATGTCAAAGCTAAGCCTTGAGTGGATGTTTGTGGTTTGGGGGTCACAGTGGGGCTCTGTGCCAGCCAGCGGGTTAAGAAATGATGACACTGTATGGACACTCCATTTCAAACCCATTCTCACAGAAACTTCTGGCTTTGATTCCCCCCCCCTCACATGGCTGGAATGAAAAGGACAGTTATACATATTTCAAGGCCCGAGGATCCACAAAGGGACTTAGGAATAAAGAGGTACGAACCTTTGAACTAAACAAAGGTCCATCACCCACATATCACATCAGAAGTGCTGTGTAGCCCGTGTGAAGACAGGCACATGGAAGGAGAGGAGAGAGGGACCAGCATGCCCTTGCAGACGGGTCGTCTGAGTGTTGTCTGCGTGTCCCGTGACCCCCACCCATCTTCGCCGCGGCTCCATCTCTAACCCGCATAGCCCTTGTTGGCCACAGAGGTCTCGCCAAAAAGCCTCCGCAGCGTCGCTCGTCTGGGGGCCTCTTTGAATCCGACCGATCAGTTGCATTAAGTTGATGAAAGTGGTCGGCGGACACAGGCACTTGTGCTCTCACAATGCCAGATGAAAGAGCAGCGCGGCAGCGGCCCCTCTCCCGGGCTGCCGGAGAGGCCGTCTTTGCTCTCAGCAGAGGTCAACAAAAGACCAAATAAGACGAGAGTGAAAGCAATCGAAAGCTTCTTTGCCAAATGATCTCTAATTGGCCCTTTCTTCCTCGAGGATCAGTCTTATGATTTTGGTGGTGACAGTCGACTTACCCACAATTCTGCCTTTAAAAGCTTCTCTTGAAATTGGGCTACTTGAAAGAAGTGACCATTACCTAAACTACAATTGTGGGACCTGAGTCAAACAAAATACAAAATAAATTCCACTCGCTGAATCAAGTCTATCAAAAGCAATAGGTAATTGGATTGCATTTATCAAATAAATAAGAAAAGATATTCTGCAGTCAAAAGGAGCAGATGAAACATAATTTAAAAAAAAACAATCTTCTGAGAAATTGCGGTTGTGTTTGAGAAAAAGAACTGTGCTATAAAAGAAGCCTGAATCTGATCAAGATCTGACAGCACTTCGGTTTCATTTATCAGTGCTCCACAGTAATTTATTCAAATAATTACGATGCCAGATGCCATCCCCTCTTTAACCATCAAAACAAAACTACACGCTTTTGTCCCTCCTGTGCAGCTGAGGAGGTGTCAAGCGAGGCGAGCTTTCCTTTTCATTACAGATACAATTTGAGGAACATGCCATATTCCACTTTGGAAAGAAGTCAAGACAGAAACTGACAGTACTGTTCTAGTATCACCGTAGGAGGAAAAAAAAAAAAACCAACAACAACAGGAAAAACAAACAAAAGCTTTGGCACTAAGGAGCTGTTCCAGGGATGATAACAATAAAAAAGGCGAGGTGATCAATGCTGTTCTGGATTCTGATAACACATTGCTCATGCCTGAGACAAATGATGGAAATTCTTAAGGAGAGAGGGGCCTGCAATATGCCAAATATGCTCCAAATTAGCCTTCAAGAGCAGCTCTCAGTGTGTATATGGCGGCTGCGAGAGTAAATAAAGGGCCAGCATAAATTACCTTTGGATGTCAATCGTGATAGCGCACCCTGTTTTCTTTTTGTTAGCGTGTCGCCTATTCGTCTCGCTGGCGGATGACACAAAATGAAAGCGCGCTCTCTCTCTCTCTCTCTCTCTCTCTCTCTCTCTCTCTCTCCAGCACCACCAACAGTACTCAGAGCGCTTTCTGACACTTTAAAAACGCTACGGGTTGGCGCAGCCACAGCTGGGCCCCCGTGCTGATTGGCCCGCACACAGGCTGCCACTAAACTTTGGCTGCTTGAGGAGTTGTCTGCGCCGGGACAGGTGGTGTTTATGCAGATGAATCAACGCATTACTGTGTGCTCTTCCTTTTGGTTTAAACATTAGCGTTTCACATGTGACAAATCAGATGCTCGTCTCCGGCTGTACGCAGCCGCCACCTCTGCATGCCACTTCCTGTAGGTGGTGGCATGCGTGTCCGTAGAGTGGGGGGGACGCACACGGCCTGTGGGATACACACCGCGTGTTACGGAAATATGCTTTTGAAGACATTCGAAGAACTTGATGGTTCATATCCTCCATGTGCCTGATATTCCTGAAACTAACTAACTGGAGGCTGGCTTTGAAGTGAACCTAAAACGGTAACGACCAACGCCACGTCTCCCCATTATCACACGTAGGTTCTGTTATAATTGCCCTCCCAAGCTGTTTCAGCGGTGTCGGTCAGTGAAAGAGAATGATATTATATTGCTTACATGTGCCGGAAAAACCTAAAGGGTGAAAAATAAAATGAAATGGCTGTTTCTGTCTGGTTAGATGTAGAAACTCATGATTGGTGCTTTAATACGTACAGCAGTTTGCTAATAAAACAATTTATATTTTGGTCTTTCAAAGTCGAAAACACAAAGATGTGCTGTTCCCTACGATAGAGAAAGGGAATATTTACATTCAACAAGCTCCATCATTTTTTGCCTCAAAACATAGTTACTCATGACATAATTATGGCCTAATACTTACAGATGGTTTCACAGTTTCTGGTCTCTTACTGTATATAGGACTCTGCGTTATGGTGGAAATGGTCAAGACAATGGTAAAACACAAACTAAGATAATTGTTTGTCCCAATTTGCTTGGAGTAATGTACCAGGACAACAGGACTGTTTCTTCAGTAAAAATGCCCCATTATCGATCTCTTACGAGATTGTCAGCGCTTTATTTCAATGGGAGTCGATAATCGGGCATTTTTACTGAGCACTTTATTGCGGTTTCATTGTTGTGCTTCAAGCATCTTAATGGCAAAAGCGTACCATACCACAAGATCTCATTCTTATGTACAGTATAAGACTATACTAATGTATATAAAAAAAATCTTATGTCTTGATCACATTAAAAGCACGGGCTTTAAACAACGAAGCAAAATGGTGTATTGATATTTTCCAATCCGTTTTTTTTCCTTAGAAAAAGAATAAACTAGTCAGAAAATGGATGAACATAGATTAGATTGGATAGGACATTTATAGACTGAGGCCACGACATTATGAAATGTTTGCTCCACTTGCAGAGAGCTGCTTTGTTTCCACGACACTGTGGGCTGTGGGTGAGACACTAAAGTCCCTATTGTCTGAGTCAACTTGACCTGACCTAGCTGGTTAAGCTGAGGCATTGTGAACAGCAAATCGCTTCAACCAGGGGGGTAGCTGCTTTGTGTGGCTACGGGGAAAATAACCTTATAAAAAGCCTATACCCAGTAGTTAATGCAGAGTTTTGTCCCCAAAAAAGAAAAGCTCTGTTTATTTCCCGCCGCCGGTGAAAACCCAACTATTGTTTCAATGTACCATTCTGACTCCCTCTGTGAGTTGATCCTCCCTCATCCATTTAGCAACACTTTTAGCAATTCTGTTTGTTTATGCACACACATATGTCCAAGTTTCTCACAGACACACAGCACAGACATATGTCCGCGTATGCGCGCGTCGTCCCAATTCTAGCAGGAGATGATGGTTGTGAATTATCCGGGAACGCCGTGCCAATCAACAACTCGTGTGGCCCGAAGCCCGCAGCAGTAAATAGCAGCGAGAGGGCCAGACAGTGTTTAGCGCGAGCTCCTAATCACATTTCACCACTTGGCAGGCCTGTGCTTGCACGTCGCAGGTACTTGTAAACTCCTATCAGTCCCTTCTCTTCACGCCGCGGTGTTGCTCCACACCAGGTTGATCTGTAGACAGGCCTAGTTTAGGAAGAAGAAAAAAAAAGGAAAAAAAAAAAAGGATGAAAATGTAATTAACTGTGCCGCAACGCAACCTCCAACGAGCTCTTGCTGCGTATCTTCGGGATCCCAAACAAACAAAGCAGTGGAAATATGGTTGATGAGGTTAATTTCACTTTGCCATATGGTGAGAGTCCGTTTGGACTTTTACTGATGCCGCGTATTCATTCATTCACGGCACCCCCGATCAGGATTCCAGTGAATTGTTGTGAAGTTAAACAAAAAACATTGCAAAACTACTCAGTTTTCTCTAGTGAATAAAAAGATAATGGTTTGGGTTAAAAATTATACAAAATTGAAACAAAATACTAAAATATAACAAACCTACATGGTTACATTCAGAAAAATACTTGGCTAGTTCTAGATATAAATATCACGGTTTGACTTAAAATTACAAAGGATTTGAAAAAACAATGAAATCAAAACCCAACAAAACTACTTATTTGTTTAGGTGACAACACATCTGTAATATATATCATTTGCATGGCTGGATGACATACACAGCACTGTTGGACTTAAATAGATGTCTCATAATAACAACTATCCTTTCATTAAAAATAATGAAAAAGCTTTCACGGCTGTATGTCTTTACACACACAATCACACACACACACTCTCACACTCACACGTGACACATCAAGTGTGAAAGCCAACAAAAGCCGAATTACTGCTTGTTTAGTGCAGACCAGTCCAAACTTGTACGATTGTCTGGACCAGGCACAGCTCTTGTTTGTGGTCTCTCACTAACTATCGAATGGGCGCAGAAGGGGGGGGGGGGGGGGCATCCTTTTCCCTCCCCATAGGCCCACTGCCACCTCTTCATTTCCTGCCGGACCTCAGCAGCAGACACCTCTCTGACTCTAATTACCACGGCGGTCGCTGCAGTAGAACCGTATCCCTACAATGAACCCCAACACTAACTGTGGCATTACATCAACAATATGTCGTAAGAAGGAACAAAAGATATTTAAAAAAAACAACACAAAGGTGGGGACTAACTTGCCATGCTAATTTTCATTAACCCTGATCTCTCCGTTCTTTCATCATCTGGCCCCCCTTTGCCGTCTCGCTCGTACAGGGTGGCGAAGCACTCAAATTATCCACAAGCGATCCAGCTATCGCTAATTATCCAAAGAGTTCCTCATTAGGCGTTTTCAAATCCAACCTTAGATCAACACTTACTCAGACCTCAGGGATGCTGGATTCCCAGCAGCGGTTAAACAAACAATCAGTTCAAAGGATCAGGTAGTCTACTTTACGAGGAGGGGGTGGAGACAAGGGTAAACAACTGCTCATTTGGAAGGAATGACTCCACTGGATGCGCCAACGTAGGATTCATTTTGCTCAAATACATGTGATTCATCTTGTAATTTAGGTCATTAAGGTTTATAGATTTCTATGGAATGTATATATAGGTTTCTAGCTCAGTCCGGACTGAAGCAGCAGATCTCTGCAGATACAGCTCCGTCCTCCAATGTCTTAAATGTCTTTATGTATGTTTACAGTGTATGAGAATATGTATATATGTGAATACTTTATGTGCATATAGGTCAAGATTATTGTTCTTTTTGGTGTACGTTATTATGTTGAAACGTAGCTTGTAGAAGTTTTAGCTAATTTGTACCTGCTGTGATTTCTCAGTCCTGCTTCTTTTGTGTTTCCATACGTTGATTGATTTGTTGATTCATTTTCGCATGTAAAGCGAAGGCAACAATGCTTATTGGAAAACATGTGACTACATGTGAAATGACTCGTGTAGCAAACAGGACAAGCACCAAAAGGGGCACGAGTAATTTAAACAGCTGTAAAAGTTCTGACAACAATGTGAGTTTTCCATTAGTTACATACAGTGGGTCAGTGAGGACTCATCTACTGTGACTTGCTTGCTTTGTGGACTAAGGCTTTGAATCTTTAAATTTGGCATTTTGGTTGTCACCCTATTTAGTAAATGGACATCACTGTGTTTTGAAGAAGACATGACACGAGAGACAATTCTATACTTTCAGACTCCTATTTCAACATCCAGAGTGAAAGAATTGAAGGTTTGAGGCCATTCGGCATCGGCCTGGCTTTTCATGCTGGAAGGTCGCCCCTGGTCAGACAGTCACGGCGATTCAAGAATGCAGTACTTTAAAGGACGTTTGCAAAGTGCATGTTACATTGTCTTTTGTGCGTGTGTGTCCCCGCCCCCCCCCCCCCCCCAGCCTCCTTCACAAAGGTAGACCCAATTACTCAGTGCATGTTCCTGCGACTCCAACCAATCACAATCCTAATGTGCAGCGATATCAATTGTTTCTCAGCCCATCCTCCCGAGCACACTCCCTTAATGTCAGCTGCTCTGTGAAACACCATCAGGATTCAAGTCTGTCACTTAAAATATAATGCCGTCAGATCTGTTACTTTAACCTTGAAGCAATTAGCTGTTGCTGAGCCGTAATGAATCCTGACATCGCTCCGCTGTGATGAAACCCCTAATTGCTCTGTAAAAACTGAAGCTTTTGACATCACTGCTGACAGAGTTTTTTTTCTTCTCCTCGGCTGTGCGGTCGCATGGTGACGGCGCCTGGTTGAAACTTGAAAGGTAGCGGAGCTTCTCTGCCATCAGCTGTCCTGTCACTTGACAAAAAAAAAAAGAAAAGATGGAGAGAGAGAGAGAGCGAGGAAACTGGCCGGATTTGCTGAAATGATGAGGCCATTTAAACTCTGATGTGTCGCAGCGGCTCGGCATCATTCAGCGGGGGCCGCTGCAGATGTCCGCGCCTGTCGGGGCTCCGGCGCGAGGTGGCTGTTTATGGGATGACGAGTGGATGGCGTGCAGCCTCCGTGTCAACAAGCATGTAGCCCGGTTACTCGCCCATCCTCACAAACCGCGCCGGAGGAGCATTCTTAGCCAGGGTGAAACTCCTTTTTGTTAAAATCCCAAATACTAATTTGTGATGTTAGCCCAGACGGACTGGAGATGTCATGCTGCCAGGTCAGAGGGAACGGAAACTCCAGCACACAATGGAAACAACAAGTCTCTGATGGTCTCTGTGCACTCTCAGTGTCTTAGACGATCAATAAGACCCAGCAGTCCATTCCTATGGATTTTCCAGTTGCACAATCATAATTAAGTTAATATTAATTATCTACAGTTAATTTGATGCATACGGACAAATAAATCAACATGTGTCAAAAGACAAAAATCGATTTTTGGCCTATTTCCAATATTTATTTAAAGTTTGTCAAGAAAGATACCAGGAAATGTCAACCCAGTCTCCAAAAAAAGCGTGAAATGGCTACGTTGGTCCACCGTGATAAACGTAGTCATGTTACGTTTTCCCCCAAAATAACGTTACTATGTTACGTTTCTTTTGGCCCATTCATTTACATTGCTTTGCAAATAGGTCACGTGACTATCAAGTTTCCCGGTAGCGAAAAGAAAAACATGGCGGACGGTCAGCATAATCTCCGTGAAAAACACAATATTTTAAGAAAGCATCAGCATTTGTATGCATTTCGATGGCATTTCTAGCGAGAAGTATGCGTTATTCTTTCATAATCTTCTATCAGAGACTGTAGAAGACCTTCCGTTTATTCGTTTCTGCGAAGATTTGAGTGTCCCTTTGGCAAAGCGTGGCTACGCAACGCCTTTAACGGCGCATTATTAAAAAAACACTTCCAGTGGGGGCGTAAAGAGGCGTTCAGCCTTAAAGCCACTAATCGCCAAACAAAACAAACTCAAAGCACTCGAATCACATTATGACTTTTTAAACATAAATTCCGTTATTTTTATGAGTTTTCAATGAAAGAATGCATCATTTCCGGGGGTAGGCATGCCCGGGACATCCCGAATTATGGGCAATTTTGATTTGTCCAGCTTTTTGACAGCTCCAGTCCCGACTTCCAATCACAGCCTCCTAAATCAATGACGCGCCTAAAACTCTCGGTTCGAACATTACGTCTTGTTTACATGGGAAAGGGGGGCGGGGCTTCGCCCTCAGAGCGGAGCGTCATTTCTCGCTCCACACGTCTCCTCTTTTTACTGGCCAGGAAAACGGGCGATCTATCCCACGTGGGTCTGGCTCCATTCCATTGGCTCTGACGAATCCATAGAGAGGCGGGACTTATCATTTTCCCGGCAAACGGAGAGATTTGAGCTGCATTGCTTCCACTGTGCGTGAAGTGGCCGTGAGGCCTCCACTAAAGTCTCTCTCTATTTGTTCTGCTTTACTCAATAAAAGTAAAACCTTTACAGATATACTGTCCACACACTAGGCTAACATAATGGAGACTTCCAGGCTTCGTCCTTTATGTTTTATGGGGATAAAGCCCCTGTAAGTAGTTTTTTCCCAAGCAAATCTGAGTTTCTTCTTTTTTTGTGTGTCCCATACAAATATCAAAATATATATACTGATTTTCACATCCAAACACACTCACTTATGTTCCCTTTTATCATGACAACAAGAAATTTCAAGATATACCTTTTGCTTTCATAAATCATACAGTTTTAGTGTGTAAATGCCCAGCAGTGTACGGTCCGAGGGCCCCTATCGGGCCACTTGTTAGATGGGTTTGATGGGTTACCGACTAAAATATATGCCCCCACCCCCTAACTTGATTTAGGTCTGTTGCCTCAGGGTAACTTGTAAATATAATAAGTCAAACAAGCAATGTAATCATTAAGAAAGTAGTGCATTTTGAGCACATTAACCACAAATGGATTCAAACATAAATTCAAAAATATTAAACAAAGAAATGAAATGACCAACACTGTATGTACAAAATCCACATACAAAACATGTAAACTTAAAGGGCTTGTTTGTGTCAAATTTTATGGCATACACATTCAACTGGCCTACAATAACCTGAAGAATGTCTTAAAATACTGAAGGGGGGGACATGATATCATTAGAAATGTTATGCCAGAGGGAGCACAGAATGTATTGTGGGGTGTTCAACAAGGAGGATTTTCAACCTCTACTATGTCTCCATCCTCATCTTGATCGACAGACTCACTGTCACTATCATCAGACATGCGTTATCCTAGTTTTAGTGTGTAAATGCAATTTCCAGCATGAGACCTAAAAAACGCCTACAGGAATAAAAGGGTTAAACCAGATACAACTTGCTTGTTTGACTTATTTGACTTATTATATTTACAAGTTTCCCTGAGGCAGTTAGGGGGTGGGGGCATAAATTTTAGTCAGTAACCCATCCAACCCATCTTAAAACTCAGTCGAAGGAGTCTAACGCCGGAGTCACAGGGTGCAACAAAACTCTGTAGTGAAAAAAGTGAAGGCCGAGGCATGCTGGGTGAGGTGCGATCCCGGCCCTTTTGGGACAGTGTTGTGCCTGAACGCGTTCATAAACTTGTTGATATTTTGGGCGAACGTGAACTCAACGTACTGTATTAATGCCCGATGAACGTCACTGTTCTCGTTCATTCTGGTGTCTATGAACGGCGCGTTCGTTCAGCTTAACATCGTTCAATGGGGTACCAGATTTCTATAGAAAACACACCATAAACGCGCATTAATAAGTGTAGCAAAGAGGCGGCGTATAATAATTTTAAAGAGTTTATGAAGTTACTGACAAGGTCGGTGAGGATGGGAGGAATCTGACCTTTCTTTGCAAACATTTGCACCTTAATGATTACTGTCCTGTTTTTCTTTTAATAATTCCTTATTTAAAAAAGACCATTTAAGCAGCATGTGTTTGAGAATGTAGTGTAGGGGTAAACTCTGCAACTGCTGCTAGTGTGGAGTGAATAGACAGCAACATAGCATCAAAGAATCATTAGGGAAATGCTGTCCCCTCAATGCTAATGTAAACCCTGGTTGGATAAGGATTCAAATTGGATAAGAAGATTAAATCTGATGCATCGCTTCAGTGTTAAAACTGATAAAATAATTGCTGTCTGTGGTTCTGGGCTGTGGCAATAATTTAAAAAAAAAATAGCTCGCAGCAACGTATGGAAAAAAAGAACTGAACTAGTTCATTTTTTGGAACCGTGAACTTAGTTCAAATATTTTGAATTATGAACTGAACTAGTTCCTTTTTAAAATTTGTAAACTAAACTTTGAACTAGTTAATGTAGAAAGTAAACTTTCCCAACACTGGCTATAGGACCCCGGAAGATGATGAACTATGCCTGGGAAGGGCGAAGCCATGCCGGTACGAGCATGATGTGCAAATTAGTCGTCAGATCAAAGTATAGTAGTGATAGACTAATCGAACCATCTAACAAGTGGCCCGATAGGGGCCCCCGGACCGTACACTGCTGGGCATTTACACACTAAAACTGTCATATTTATGAAAGCAAAAGGTATATCTTGAAATTTCTTGTTGTCATGATAAAAGGGAACATAAGTGAGTGTGTTTGGATGTGAAAATCAGTATATATATTTTGATATTTGTATGGGACACACAAAAAAAGAAGAAACTCAGATTTGCTTGGGAAAAAACTACTTACAGGGGCTTTATCCCCATAAAACATAAAGGACGAAGCCTGGAAGTCTCCATTATGTTAGCCTAGTGTGTGGACAGTATATCTGTAAAGGTTTTACTTTTATTGAGTAAAGCAGAACAAATAGAGAGAGACTTTAGTGGAGGCCTCACGGCCACTTCACGCACAGTGGAAGCAATGCAGCTCAAATCTCTCCGTTTGCCGGGAAAATGATAAGTCCCGCCTCTCTATGGATTCGTCAGAGCCAATGGAATGGAGCCAGACCCACGTGGGATAGATCGCCCGTTTTCCTGGCCAGTAAAAAGAGGAGACGTGTGGAGCGAGAAATGACGCTCCGCTCTGAGGGCGAAGCCCCGCCCCCCTTTCCCATGTAAACAAGACGTAATGTTCGAACCGAGAGTTTTAGGCGCGTCATTGATTTAGGAGGCTGTGATTGGAAGTCGGGACTGGAGCTGTCAAAAAGCTGGACAAATCAAAATTGCCCATAATTCGGGATGTCCCGGGCATGCCTACCCCCGGAAATGATGCATTCTTTCATTGAAAACTCATAAAAATAACGGAATTTATGTTTAAAAAGTCATAATGTGATTCGAGTGCTTTGAGTTTGTTTTGTTTGGCGATTAGTGGCTTTAAGGCTGAACGCCTCTTTACGCCCCCACTGGAAGTGTTTTTTTAATAATGCGCCGTTAAAGGCGTTGCGTAGCCACGCTTTGCCAAAGGGACACTCAAATCTTCGCAGAAACGAATAAACGGAAGGTCTTCTACAGTCTCTGATAGAAGATTATGAAAGAATAACGCATACTTCTCGCTAGAAATGCCATCGAAATGCATACAAATGCTGATGCTTTCTTAAAATATTGTGTTTTTCACGGAGATTATGCTGACCGTCCGCCATGTTTTTCTTTTCGCTACCGGGAAACTTGATAGTCACGTGACCTATTTGCAAAGCAATGTAAATGAATGGGCCAAAAGAAACGTAACATAGTAACGTTATTTTGGGGGAAAACGTAACATGACTACGTTTATCACGGTGGACCAACGTAGCCATTTCACGCTTTTTTTGGAGACTGGGTTGGAAATGTTAGTAACCAAAAAATGAGATATGGAAAAGTAAATGTGCATAATGCAGCTTACAAATGTGTTTTGACCTACAGTATAATGCCTAAATACGCATGTTTTAGTATGAAAGATGAACTGAAAGTTGAAAAATGTGTCTTAAAAGTTTTTGTTTGAAATCTTTCAATTCAATTATTTGAAGATTTGGCAGACATCCATGCTATTTGGATGACTTAGTGAGAATATTTTAACCACCATTACCCATATGTAGAGCACCTCCTAGCATCATAGCCTGGCTATAGAGGCTTGCATGTTCAGGAAAGTTTGTAGCACCCTCAGATTTCTCAGTTGTTTCTTTCACCGAGTGTTGATGATTTGGGAAAAGTGCCCGCAGACGAAATATCAAGGCTGACCCTCATTTCACGAATGCAGACCAGCGGATGCATACAATGCTACACAACATATTGAATCTGATGCTTTCCCCCCAAAAAATCAAAGCTGCCAGTTAAAAATGTAACCTGTCTTGATTTAACTATCATTTTGCAGCGCTTGGAATTCTCCTGCAGGTGCAAAATGAAGGACTCGTGGACACAGGGGCAGGGCAAAGGGACGGTGAAGATGTATGAGAGAAGTTGGCACCAGGGATTCTATTTCCTTTTCTTTTTTTGAGGGAAAAGGGGTGGGGTTAAATTTGTGTTTAGTGAGTGATGTAGGAGATGTGATAATGAGAGGCCAAGGAGAGCAAGTGTTACCTCATTATTGTAATGAAAAAGATATCCCACCATTACATCAGTTGGGGAAAGAAGAAGAAAAAAAAGTGGCAATTAAAGTGCCAAACAATGTTCCTTGAGGCAAGAAGAAAACGACTCTCTAAAGCCCATCTGTTCTGGATAATATGCACCATGTAAAAGAAAGGCCTAATCCTCTTTATTCAAGTCTGCTGCCCTTTTTTTTTCGTCAACGGTGATTGTGTTTTCTCAAGTATTGCTCATCTTCCCCCAATAAACTGCCATTTGGCCTCAGCAGAGGTTTCAGAGTTGCTGTCAAAATATCTTGATAGAACATATTGCATTTAAATTTGATCGATCAAATGACATGAAATTAATTGTACTTAAACCCCATCAAGCTATAAAATAATAATAAAAAATAGATATTTTTACAGACTGCCAGAGACAAATGCAGAAAGGTAAGCTGCCCTTCTGGCGAGCTGACTGAACGCTGCTTTGTTCTGAGCAATATTTCAAATGAATACATTACATTAAAATAAATAAAAGTGATGGCAACGCCCAGAATTAGCAGGTAGTTGGAGGTGGAAGCAGCCTATTAATTCAGTGCTGCTGCACGACTAAGGCTATTATTAATAAATTGGAGCAGCCCTCACAAACCCTAACACCCCCCCCCCCCCCCTCCCACCCGCAGAGTGCGATAAATAAATAATGCTGCAGAAGTCATGCATATGAACAACATGCGTCGGCACTATACTGCAGTAATGGGCAGACGCTCGGGGGTCAGTATGGGGCGCTGATATTTCTCCAACACCGCAGATATGCGCCAGCGCCGTTTTTCAATGCAATCGCGTGCTTTACAAGGCCGAGAAGACCGCGATGTCTCCTCCGGATGGCCTGCTCTTCGTCCGCCTCCTCCTCCTCCTCCTCCTCGCTCCGTTATCCACGCGCCGTGATATCTGGTGAAAACCGATGCGGTTTACAGGGTGATTACTGTGAACGCTGCGCCGCACGGGAAAGGCGTGAAGGCATCATTGTATTTCTATTTAATTTATTTAAAACATGTTTTTAAACGCATCGAATGAATGCAGCGTGTCCGTTGCAAGAAGTGAAAGCCCCCGCCCCCGCCCCCCCCGAACCCCCTTTCCTGCACGCACTCAATGACAGGGAGAAGAGCCCACTGACAAGCGGTCGCCTTAAACAGTCGACAGCAATATGTGTCCCAAGTATTAAGAACCGCGAGCCTGTGTTTAGTGGCAGAGGGGACCGCGATGTGTGTTCGGCTGTGTTTGCAATATTTAAACATGTGACATATTTCCAATGAAATAAACAAGCAATCAAACTATATTCAGAATGTCCGAAAAAGAGGAAACAAGTCAAATACAAGTGCAGGTTTACACGCATAGCTCGTTTGATTGTTTTTTATGAGGCAGCAAAGGTCAATTTGGCTCACTGTAATAAGCGATGGTTCAGGGGAGAAAAAATAGAAAAGAAACCCAAACAAGCGGGCCCCGAGGCGCTAATTCAAACGAAGCGCCTCCCCGCCATGGGCCTATTCTCCCGGGTGCGCGCTTACAGGAGGCTAAATAAAAATAACAAAGGATTTTGATAACACTTAATTCCAGACCCGCGCTCAGGTTGTTTTGTTTAGTTGAGACGCGTCGTGGCGCGGTGCAGACACGCGGAGGACCGTAGTGGAGACACGTTTTAAACACAAGCGCCACGCGAAGCACAGCCATATTATAAATATAAATTTAAAGCACGGTGATGCAAAAATGCTAATGACGTTTAGGTGAAAATATGTGCAGTGATATTATTCGCTCTCAAAATTGAAACGCGTCCCTTGACGGTAAATGTTTACAGAAGGCGCAGATTATCAGCAAGGTTTTTTTCTTCTTCTTCTTCTTCTTTCTTGCAGGGTTCTTCTCCCTGATCACTCATGCTGAGAAATTCAGGCTTATTGTCTGCTGTGCTCCCAGGGAACAGCTGCTAAGCCAAGGCCACATTCCCAGTAAACCCGACTCATCACGACCATTCATCCCACCACCAATCAGCTGCTGCGCATCCATATGTATAAGTGCTGGTAAACAAGAGGCATATATTAAAGGCGTGGAAAAATCACCGGTTCGAGACCAAATCCAACGTCTTGCAATTTAAACGCCATATGCTCTCACAACTAATTATTTACGTTGATCCATTTATGTCATAAAGATTACGTCAGCCTTAAAAAAAGGGTGAACTGACATGAGGGTACAACACCACTGTGGCCTAATTATTAGAATTAAAATGTAAATAAATACATGCAATTATTGAATAGGTTTATTAATAGAATTAGCGCCACATGGTAGCTGTAAATTATTTTTCAAAATGTAAAAAATATATTAAAGTGGTATTACATCATAAATAGCATAAAACCCGTGTATAATCAATAATGTGTAATTGTGAAAAAAATCCTCTCTTGTATGAAAGTTTGCGTAGAAAATGAAATTTGGACTCAAGTTCGAATAGAAGCGTCTGCAAATCAATTAGTATCATTACGTCTTTATTCATTTCGTTCTTCTCCATCTAATAAACTTTATAAGTTTATTTGCTAATGTAAGTGTATTTGTACAAAAGACAAACAAACAAACAATCAGACATGAACCGTCCTCGTGGTCTGTCTTGGCCCGGACAGAGAGAGTCTTTAGGACTGGCCTCAGGCTATTTGGGCCTATATTAAATACCTCCTTTACTTCTGTAAAATGTCTTTAAACGGCTCTTTTTTTTTTGGAGAGAGAGCGAACAAGTCCTGCAATGCGGTTCCGATGCAGTTACTCACATCTCGTGTTCGACCAGGTTTCTGGTCTCATCGTCTTTGCTCGTCTTCTATCGAGTTCTATCGCTGGTGCGGCGTGCCGGACATGGGGTTAGACAGGGGGTTTAGTGCCGGTTGCCCCCCCGGCCCAAGGCCATGAATGAGCACCCTTGGGACCAGAGGTCTCTGGAGGCCGGGATGCGGCGCGGTAGGAGTCCGGTACATGCTGCTGTACATGGCCGCGGCGGCCGCGGCCGCCGTCGTGCTGTCCACGGTGCCCAGCAGGCTCGGGTGGTAGAAATAGGGCGACGGGAACATTCTCTGTAAGGCCGAGTAGTTTCCTGCTTCAGCCAGCAGCTCTAATCCGACCGCCGTTTGCCTCTTCCACTTCGTCCTGGAGAATCGGATCAAAATACAGGAGATGAATTATTTAATCGGCTCGCGCTCTCGCTAATTCCCCGAACGCCCCTTTTAATTGGTATGCAGAGGCCTAATTATTGCAGGCACCACATTACGGGTAAGGTTTAATTAGGCAAAGAAGGAAATATCAAGACAGCGCTGATCCGCTTTGGTCCAAACTTATCAAAGCACACTTGTCTCACAGCTGCACAAAGTATCGGGAAAAAAGTATTTAAACCAGCTTTTATTTTGAAATAAAAGTTACGGAATTTTGAAAAACGGTCTAGGGGGCGAAATAATATATTTTTAAATATATTTAACTAGTATATTTTCAATAGCAGTATTACCGAGGAGGTAAAATGTGCATCACAAACATGTGACTAGAACTATACTAATTTCGTTACATACCCAAATGGAATTAAGGGTCTGCATTGATTAGAATATGAGCAATAGGTCCAGTTAAGATGAAAACATCAGTGCAAGAAAAATAAACAATATTATTCTAAAATGTTCTTAAAAGTAAGTACAGTAAAATACATCATAAAACCAAACGGGACTTTTAGTTTTGGAACTGCCATGACGCATGCCCCTACAATTGATTAAGTGATTTGAATAATAGAAGTTTTCCCTTCTCAAAATTCCAAATGCTAAAAATGTGATGCGTTCAGAATACAAGATGAACATGCCTGCTGCCTCTGTTTCTTGAATACATGGATTAGAAATGGCAGTGGCGAGTTAAAGGCCTGTCAGATATGCAAAATCGATCCTGACAGGCTGAAAAAATAGGAAATATTCAGCAATTTTAAATAAAATTAAACAGAAAATAAAAATGAAGTCCATCACAAAATAAGTACACTGAACACAATTTCCCCAGTGTTTCTTTAACAAACTATATTTGAAATTATAAACATATGTTTGTTACTGGGAGAAAAACAGATCTCGGTGCTTCCATGGATCACTTTTGATTTCAAACTTAAATGACCCGTCTTTTTCGCTCCTTGTGTCTGCAGCCACGTGCCGGCGTGGTGACCTACCGTCTGTTTTGGTACCACGTCTTGACTTGTGTGTCGGTCAGGTTGAGAGCCGCGGCCAGGTCCATGCGGTCCTGCACGCTGAGGTATTTCTGTCGCTCGAAGCTCCTCTCCAGCTGGTTGAGCTGGTGGTCGGTAAAGGCTGTCCGTGCTTTGCGAGGCTTTTTTGTGCGCATCGGAGGACTGTCTCTGCTACTGGAGATCTCCCGGTCGCCTTCTTCTTTCGCTCCTAGAGAGGCCGTGGGATTACAAAACAGAACAGTCAGGCCTGTACGTCCTCACTCGCTGGCCCAAAAAAAAGAAAAGGGGTTTTTATTTGATTCATTCTACTTTTCAATACTGAGCCCATTAAAATAAACCAAAAATAACCACGAGCAGGTGCAACGCTCAGCCTCCATGCCTCCAGTCAAACTTTATAAATACTTGCTCAGAGTTGCTCACACGTGTGGCACGAAACCGAAGCGAGAGCAACAAAAAAAGAAATACAAAAGGAGGAAAAACATTTGTGTGTATTTGTCACCTGAAGTTTTTTTTTATTTATTTATTATTTTGCTTCTATTCCTTGAGAAAACGAGAAATCAATATGTCAATCCATCTCTATTTGTAGCTGGTTTCTAGTGCACCATGATCCCCCCTCTAGGAAGAACAATAATCTCTCTAATTGACCCACTAGGGAGGCCTCGCACACGGGGAAAATCACCGGGCTTACATCTGTTTTCACATCTATTACACTAATAAAGGATGCTGCGACTCAGACAGAGAATCAGACGGTGAAGCATTACTATTATTAGCATTATTCATGCTTTTTCAATATATATATTTTTTGAGGTGTCCCTGTAATTATATTGGCTACATCTTTTATTTATTGTAGCTCATAATATTCCACCTCAACTGCGTGTACAGCGAACGCGAAAACAACATAGCGCAAAAGACGAAAAACGCGCTCTTACCGTTGCATTTCAGTTCGCTCTGAATGTCGTCTCTTCTGTCTAACTTCCCTCCCCTGTTCTCGTCTTGTTCCAACTTGGGCCTGAAGCCGTCCGGAGCCGTGGCACTTTCTGGTTTTGGCGTGTGGTGGGGCGAGGACACGCTGGTGCTGTAAGGTGCGCAGGCGGCCAGCGGTTTACTGTCGCCCAAAATGTCTTTGATGAGGAACGAGGAGGTGGCGCTCCTCGGGGCGCAGCCGGCCCCGCCGAGCGCCTGCTGCTGCTGCTGCTGCTGCTGAGGCGACAGCGGCAAACTCTGCGGCTGGTTGTGGTTATTGTTGTTGTGGTGGTGGTGGTGGAGGTGGTGATGCTGCTGCTGCTGCTGAAGGCTGTCCTGGACCAGGTGCGCATCGGCGGCGTGCTCCATGGTGACCGAGATGGGGGACGAGGGGGCCGTTCCCACAGTGTCTATCTCCGAGCATGGCGACGGGGTGGCCAGGCTCCTGAAATCCGCGCTCCTGCTGTCGCCGAGGCGAAAATCTCCGTTCATCAGCACGGGGTTACCAGAGTTCGACGCGCTGGATAAAATAGTGTCTATCCCAAAACTCGACCCGCTGGATCCTTCCATATTAAGAAAGGAGTGATAGAGTCGTCATAACACCGGCGAGATGCCTTTCCTTTTCCGATGCCAGCACGGGAGAAAAGTCAGCAAAAACGAAATCGGAGTTGCAGGAGGAAAAAATTGGTGAAAAAATTAAATAGATAGTTGAGAAAAAAAACCCAAGAGAGAAAATCCACGTATACAAGCTCGGCTCGGATGGTCCAGGGATGTTACATTCAGTGAACATGCGGGGAAGCAAAGTGCGGGGTTCTGCGTAGTCCACGTCGCTTTTTGTGTTTGGATATTGAACTTTGTGTTAAAAGTTGAGGCGTATAGAGAGATATACATAGGGCTGACTCCTCGACATCAGGCTCCCCCTTTTTGCTGCTAATCGCTCCAGTGTTGCTCTACAATGACTTCCTATACTGACGTCACGGCCCACGGCGAGGGGGGAATTAATATTTTCTCCTTTATAATAAACACCCGACGCCTTTTCTCCCGTCCGCGCCGCCCCACCTCCCTCCGCCGCCATTGGCTCCCAGCGTGAGCGGCTACGGCGCCTCGCCAATCAGGGAGTTGTTTCTTTATCGAGATAGTTCAAGCCAACCGTAGAGTTGAGTTTTATTCTGGAGTAGCTCGTTTGACCAAATAAAAAAAAAAGTAGGAAAAAGCATGCGTGTGCTTTAAGGCCACGCTGTAAATCATTTTATAGGAAATATCCGAGCTGCGACAGAAAGACCGCGGAAGAAAGACATGAAATACAAATTAGATAAGAAGATGAAATTCAAATCTGAGCTCCGAACAATTTGATGAAGTCGAACTAAAAGGTAGAAATCCACGATGAATGTGCAGCAGTTTGAGATGTATGGTACTGTGCATACAGCGTTTATTTTCAGATAGCTTTTCAGTTTATTCAGTCGTTATTTTCTTAACGTGCCCGAGAGTAAAGGGCTCAGCTGTTGCCATATTCAAATTTAGAACATTTTAAAGAATCATTTATACAAAAGCAACCTATTTGAGGCCATGATGACATATCTTCATGGATGTATTCTTCAGAGCGGCAAGGTCCACATATTTAGGGATGGGGGAGGAGTGGGGCTGGTGACTGTCATGACAGCGCATCTTGTTAATAACCATGTCATCCTAATTAGTAAAGTCATTATGAGGTGCTAATGAGCGTTCAAAGGTAGTAGGAATTGGTGCTTTCCCCCGCCGACGAGCCGATTTGAAGGAAGTGGAGGGAAAATATGCGTCGCGTTCAGCTGACAAAGTGTCTGCACGCTCTCCGGATGATGTCTGTTCGTGGGAAATGTCACTTTCCACAGAAAGGTGAACGTATGCTGGAGCTCCACTTTTTTTTTGGCGGAAATTTTCTTTCAGATGGATTTTTCTTTCTCACACAGCCTGTGCACTTTTTCCGGAATTTGAGGTTGAATCAAAGAGCGGGTTTATCTTATTAGTGCTGCGGTTGGTTTCTTTCACACACACACACACACACACACACACACCCCTACCCCCCCATCTCCCTCCCCGGCAGGTTGGCGATGATTATTGTTGCGAGACGGATGAAGGTTTGTTTTTAGATTTAATTTTTTTTAATCGCAATAATTTAGTAATTCTAACAGTTGGAACGACAAGTATTGATTATACATTTTTTTGTATTCGATTGGTATTTGCATGCGGACCAATAAATATACTGTAATAAAAAAGCTACTCACCATATGATTTCTTTGAATGCATTTTAGATTTGTAACTCCGTTTAAATATCTCTACACTTAGACATGGTCGCGCAATCAAATTAAAAATGGTTGAACTTGTATTAATAATTCAAATGCTTTGAACAGTCAACAAGCTGTAGAGCAGCAGCCTCTAATTAAACGCATTAATATTTTGATTATTCACATATGATAAAACGTTCAATGTTTGGCTGTTCTTTCGGTTCCCCTTGCATCATGCGGTCTGTGGAACAATACAATTAGAAGTAGCGCATTTCAATTTCATTCTGAAAATAATAATAAACGACAGAATCAAAGACTCGGTTAAATTAAATGGAAATGAAATCAATATATTTGAGTTAAATATACTTAAACGTTGTGGAGAGTAGGGCAACAGAAAAGTCGGCTTTTATTTCTCTAACAGATTAGACGACTTGACTTCGCACTGGGGCTGCACTTTCTCACGCGTGACGTGCAACGCTCGAGCGCAAGGGGGCGACAGAGAGAGTCTGCTGGAGTCTGAAGTTCACGAGCGAGTACGAGGACCTCGGCTGCCCCTATTTCCGTCAAGACACAAAAGACTTTTATAACACACTGCAAAGAGGGGACTTGAACGCACCAATCCGCCGGCCGGCCGTCGATGACGCGGAATCTGAATCAAGGTGACGGTCAAAAACACAATGGCGCAAACATAAAACATTATGTCCACAGTGGAAACCAATTAGAATACTGTGTCCACAATCAGCCAATAATCACAGCTCTCATCAAACATATTCCCCTGCAACTCGCTGGGATCACATCGAAGCGATGCTTAAACATGCCAGTGTGTGTGCGTGTGTGCGCGCGCGCGCGCGCGCGCGCAGGGCGCTCGCGGCCTGTTCATCAACCGCAAACAGGGGCAACAATCAATCGCTTTATCAGCTGTGCGGCGCCGCAGGAGCTGATTGAATGCGACCAGTTAGGGGCGTCGTCTTATTGGCCCCAGCTGATGGTCGATGATGGAGCGGCGCAACAGTGGCGGGCATCCGTATCGATTCTCCGGCGGCTTTGCGTGCTGTCACTTCCCCGCTGGCGACCTTTGGGGTCGCACAGTGGCGGCGTTTACAAGGAGAAACAGCCCGCGTTTGGACTGTCAATCACTGCGGACCAGCGATGGCGCGAGTTCTATAAGCCGAAGAGGAGAGGGACAGAGACACGCTCAAGGTTCAAATAACTTTCCTATTAAGTATCTGTACGTTCCCTGCCTTCATGGTCAATGCTCCCCTCTCTCTCTCAGCTTTTTCCTCTTCTTTAATTACATAGAAGCAACGTCATGAAAAGCAGGATCCTATCGGGATGATGAAGGGAGTTGGTGATTGGTTCAATTAAAAAAAAAAAAAAAAATCTTGTAGCTTTTAGATTTCAGTTAATATACCCATACATATTCCCCTGCCCCCCTTTAAAAGAATGTGACACACACACACATACATTTCTATGCACCAGTGTTAAATGTCACACACCCGTCACTTTTAAACCGGAAAGTAGTAACAAAAAAATATTAATAACTACGGTTACTAAAAAAATGAATCCCTGTCATGTAATCTCACAAGTCTCTTCAGTCGTTAGCGGGACTCAAATAATTCAAATGTTTTGAGCAAACAAGATTAAAAAAAAAAAAAGACATCTCCCCAGGAATTTGATTTACTATAAATAGAAATGGAAAGCAATGATCATAGTCAGATGCATTGGGGTTTTTTCTGGAACAGGACTTATGGCATGTGCAGTGTGGCCTGACGAGCGGACCGTCCCGTCAAAGCACTGTTGTTCCTGACAGATGGTCAGGGAATAATATTGATTAAATGCTGCTGAAAAGCACAAGCTGTCCACTGGTATGCACAAAGTCAGAATATCACAGTGACTAAACAAACCTCGACGTCTCTCTCCTGTCTGCTGGTCAACGTTTAAGGAGGAGTGCAGCTATTCACAAAGGTAAATGTGTTCTTCGCCCATGTGGAAGGATGCAGAGCCACCGGCTGAGAGAACTCTCCATGAAATCCACATATTTTACTACACTGTTAAAAATTCCCAAACCCTATCAAATCCCACAACCATGTTGGTGCAAATCGCTCTGCTGCAATAAAGACTTACCCTTTACAAAACGAGAAAAAAAAACAGTAAATGGAAGCTCTGTGAAATATCTCCCCAAACTTCAAGAGCATTTACACACCTGTGCACACAGAGCTCTGGTGTGTTCCCGAGTATCATCACACACGTGATCTCTCCGTGTGCGTTTGTGTGGATCCCCGGGAGGTCACGCCGGTGAGCCGAGAGAGGATGGATGGCTTAGAGGAGCACTGGGGGAAACTGGCTGGTTAGTTAACTCCCAAAAAATCCATAGAGATTGTCTCTGAGGTTGAGGGAGGATTAAAAAGCTTCGTCACTGCTCATCAACATATAGAGGGAGTTAAGGTTAATGTCATGCTGGTATTGTGTCTGGATGCTGGTATTCAAAGTATTGAAATAAATATTCCTGGAAAGCGTCCGTTATTGCACTCAGGCAAGATCGTGGCTCGGAAAGAAAGAGGCAACATTTCAGGCCTATTCGCGCAGGGCCATTTCATTATGTTCATCTTCTGTTAATAAAACGCCGTCTTGATACATGCGCTTACATGTTTGATTGCCACAGGAAAAAAAATAAGTCGCACATCTGCCTTAAAATTACTTTAAAAAAAAAATGCAAGTAATGACACTTTCATTTCTAGAACTACTGCCTGCACAGTGCTTTGTCTTTGGAAGCCATGGAAACGCTAACAGCGTGAACCTGACCTGCATATTCCTTTGTGGTGAAGTTTGTGCAACCTAGGCTAACAAAAGTCTGCAACACGATGATTAAGTCTGACCAAGACTTAATTAACCATTAATTGGCCACATTCCATTTAGCATCAATTAGTTACTTACAAGGGCGTTTCTAAACACTTAGTATCCTCCATGTGTTGAGCTTGAAGGATCCCTGTTGATCATTGAAATAGTAGTTTTCCAGAAGATGTAAATTTAACATTTGTACTCAATGGAAATGTATTAATTATCAGCATTCCTAAATCAAACAAGGAGATATAATTGAGGAAAGAATATAATAAATCCAACTGCTCTTTATGTATCATTTGTAGATGAACACTTCAGGCTTCATAACCTTTGGAAGACTCTTGATAGGTTTCATATAAAAACATTTATATCATTATGTAAATCTTTGGATCAGCTGTTTATCCACCAATGTATCAACTAACAACTGTTCACAATCACTTCAGAATTCATGAAAATGATGTAATGTTTGTGAATAACTACAATATCATTATTAATATACTGATAATAAATGCTAAATAGACGAGGGAGGGGCGACGAGAAATTACAATTTGTATGGAGTTGAATCAGTTTCAGCATTCAACTGACTTATTGATTGAACTTGTCCTGGATATTCTGGTCGCCTTTACAAAATAAACTGAGCTGTCAAACAAATAAATAAAAAACCAAGCATGTGACTGTAATAGCAATCCGATGAGTTAATACCACGTCAGACTTTATTGAGCTCGTATTTATCCAAACACTATTAAGGCGCTCAGTGAGGGACATTCACACCAATTATTCTCTCTGAAGTGTATCAGTGATCAGATTAAACATGCGGGACATTTGTTTTTATCATTTTGGTGTCAGGCTAATACGCCGTAGCTATAGGAATCAAATTTCAATGCTAAATTACATCCCAGGAGCTTTGGAATGAAAGGTGAGAGCAATGTGACATTTAGAATGGACACACTGCATGTTATTTCATCCTCTAAACGTCATTTCCACTTATGCAGTAATGAAACATGTGACATTCAAGTTCAATTTGAAGTGCAATGGTATTATTCCATGCATTGGGATTCCAAATGTAATGAGCCAGGATGGAGAGTAAAGTCGGATTCTTTTTTCATCAAGCACGCCGGGCATGAACATCTCCGGTCTGCTTTGAGAATAAATGATCTAATTTGTTTATTTTTTCAAAATGTTGGGGCCACTCAATGGAGCCATTTGCTGCCATGACAAATATTCACTGCAACGGATTGTGTTTTTCCTCCCTCTGTCTGAGGTGCCTGATCAGAGATACTGTGGGAGCGCAGAACACATTGATTCGAGTGTGTTCCAAACACAGACTGGCCCTGACAAGGTTGTTATAACAGTCGGAGGGGTCTGTACAATCACTTAATTACCAAAGCTGTCAGTCAAACGGGGTCGCTGCTGGCTCCGTCCATGGCTGCGAGCGGCGTTTCCACTAGCAGCCTCCCTGAGTGATTGATCCATGCTGATGGCATCGCAAAAATAATTACAACTTGTCTCCTGATGTGTGATTCCGTAGCACGTTCACGCTTCACGAAGGTAATCGGGGGGATCAGGAGGGGTCAGTGCCATTTCCTATTACCTGAAGTCCGGGCGCAGGGGCTGCAAACAATGCATGTGAGGCAAGGAGAAAAGGCGGAGGGGGGTGGGGGGGGGTTGACGATAGCCCAGGAAATCTTGCGTGCACTTTGCCCCCCCCCCCCCTCCCCTTCCCCTTCTCTATCCCACTTGCCCTGAGCCAGCAACAGCACATACTGTAGCAGCTTGATGGTGTCCAACATGGGAAACTGTATATTCAAAACAATCACTGGGTCATTAAGTTGATTGGATCACAATTGCCGAGCCGTTGGAGGCTAAATGAGGAAGAGGTGAAGTTCTTTCACAAGAGTCGGCTTCAATTTGATCTGATGGCAACATTTGGTGTCTGAAAGTAGCTCCAGAGCTCAAATCGCAGCTGCAATTTGGTGTGAAATTTCAAAATGTACCCTTTGCATGCTGTTTCCATCCCACCTCACTGCTTCTGTGAGATCTTCCATGGTGCCCTCCCTGTCGCTAACTGTATTCCCTGTTCAATTAGTACCCAGGTTTAACTTAACAAGAGATAACCAGCTTCAAAAGCAACATGTGAGGCGGGCTACTGCTAGTTCACGGAAGGCTAACGGCTAATGTTAGCACGACAGGATTTAACGTAGAAACATTACATTTGAGTTCATCTCCTTTTTACCTCTCCCGGTAACAAGTGTACTATTAAACAAGCTCCAAATCCACTAGTCAAAAAATGGAGAAAATCAAAGCAATATGGTTGTCGGACCCTGGTTCGAGAACCGGACGATGCTACGATTTGCCTGTTTGCGTCCGAGGGAAATGAGGGGAAAAACCAATCGCACAGGCATCACCCCCCCCAAAGAAAACCTTTATCATGTCACTTTCCTTCGTTAATGCACCTTGTATTTTCTTTCATTCAAACACACTCAACCCTCCAACTACATCTTTATTGTCCCTCTTAATCATGTATATCATCAATATTTGTCTTGGTAACATGCCAATCTACAGATATTTAGAATGTGTTATAAGTATCAGTTACTCCGTGGCGACTGGCTTTCGGCGCCCAAATCCCAAGTGGGATCTGCCCCACGGTTTCAGATGCACTTCATATTCGCTGTGAGAGCCTCACCCGTCATTATGGCGTCTCGCTGGTCTTCACAGAGAAGCGCAGCGTGAGAACAACTGGCAGAGACATTGCGTGCTTGTGCCACGCATTACCCGCACTTCACTTCCTGACAGCAACCCCTTCATCGTAAAAAAAAGAAATGAAGAAAAAGAAAGAAAAGCATGCGCTGTAAGCGCAAAGTATCCAATGTAAATTGAAAATCAAGCGAGTAAACAATGTACATATGGTCCACACCTGAAGGGGCCGTCCTGTTCTCATCACATTTCTTGGAGCAGGCAAAGCCGAGGCATGATGTCACTAATGAACCAGCCAAAAAAACAAAACCCATACAACGGTGAATAATGAAACGCGCCGCTGCATTTTGCAACAGAAAGAATAAAAGGTGAAATAATCAGCGAGCGAGGGAGGAAAAGAGAGAAAGAAAGCAAGCGATGATTAAATGATCAAAAGCTGGCAGAGCGAGTCTCTGTGTCACTGCGAGGCACACTCATCTACCCACAAGTGAAAGTTAGGTTTCAAGCACAGTGTAATTATAGCCGGGGATGTCAGTTTGACATTAATGCAGCCAGCAGAAATTCCCTAATTGGCCTCAGAGGAGAAAGTGAACCAGAAAATATATTAACATTTTAAAAAAGCATATTTTGCCTAATCCTTTCACTTTCCAACAATATTTGAAGACCAAAATGCCCCAGGCATGAGAATTTAAATGAGCAATTTTGTTTTTGAAGGAAACGGCCAATGAGACAGAAAATAGACTAAAGGGAAATCATTAGTGTATGAGGGATCCTGACAGGCTCGCCTTGCTGACTGGCTGGCCTGTCACTAGGAGTCTGTGTTCTTCAGCTCCACGCTATGAGCTAAGCTGATAACATAAAAAGACCCATAAACGTGCAGCCAGAAGTCAAAGCCTATTATCTAGAAATTCAAATGCGGGGGCAAGGAAAAAAGAAAAAAGAAATCAAGAAGGAAGATGTGGGGTTGGGGGGGGTTGCGGTTGGGGATGGAAGGGGGGGGGGGGGGGGTTACGCCTCCTGTAGGGGGAAAACTGGCTAGATCGAGAGATCTTGAGGTTGGTGGGTAGGGGAGGGGGGTCCTGTTATCTGTTATCCGACTCAAATGAGCGCCATCGCCGCCGCCAGGAAGTATTGCAACAAATCACAACATCGCGGGCAAAGCGGCAGATAAAAGCGGGAGATAAGAGCGTCGACGGCAGAGGAAGAACTGTGCAAAGTTAGGAGGAGCATGCAATGTCACATGTGCCCGGGCTGATGTGATATGACCGTATCAGAGAAACACAGCTAAGTGCAGTCAGGAGACGTTAGCTCGGTCCCCCGGTGATGAAGCAGCTGAGGCAAGCATGGCCCCTGGCGTGGGACTGCGGGGCAAACTGCTCAGGCTGGAGAGCCTTGCCCTTTTGAAACAAAACAGAAAGGAATGGCCAGGGGAAGCTAACTCGGCCTCAGCGAGAAAAAAAAAAAAAAGGGGGCCAGGTTTATTTCCTGCAGCAATGGAGCGGGTGAAAAAAAGGGAATGATTGAGAAGACAGAGGAAAGTGAGAATAACAGATCTCAGGGCTTGCGTCTCTTTTTGTGCGACAACAAAGGGCATATGATATTCCAGCCTCCCTTCCAGCTGGCTGGTCAGAGGTTTCTTTTGGCACCTTTTATTCTGCGCACAACCTCGGATCAGGACTACTTGCCGAGGTATAGGGATTTCATTTTTCTTTTCTTTTTTTCTCTATTAGGCTGTTAACCTGAACACAGCAATTTAATCAGGCCCTTTGATAAACATTTGACACAAAGCAGTGGGCTTCTGTCTCTGCTGCCTACAGCCCAGGGCAAGAGATTGAGACGGAGGAATTTTCATCCACAATTTTCTCTAGTTTAACTCCACCTGTCAAATGGTATGCCAGTCAGTGTGACACAAAGATGGGGGAAATCAAAGCTGCCTCTCATCTGAACGGAGCACAGACGTGCAGCGGGCTACAAGTTTAGCAGAGGTTACAGGCTGCACGCAGACAACGAGGCGATGCAGATTGGCAGCCAGGAATTACACCGCGGCGTCGAATTGACAGAGCGCTGCGGGGACCATATATTTTCAGAGGCCGAACCCGGAAGTCAGCATCGCACTGGCTCCCTCGACAGCAAGCCAATGGACGTTGGGTTATAAAATAAACTAACGATGTTACTTACCCGAAATGCAATCACCAGAAGCTAGGCTACGACCAAACTAACGTGGTCATGTGACCTTCCCTCGTGTTGGGTTCTGAAGCTTCTGATCAAGGATCACTACTGTTACCTTCGGCCCTGCTGGGCAGAGAAGTAACAAACTGCCTCGAGTTTAGAAATTATGGAAAATGTAATAACTAACAGAATAAGAAATACAGTGAAATAAAGTATGAATAGTGTATATTATTTCGCGAACTAGAGAAGTCCCCTGGTCCAAGTCTCATACGACCGTCATTATTGGTTCACAGGAGGATTCTGCCAGATCCTTCTCCAGCTCAGCTCTTTCAATCTCCCGGGGGGGTGTGATTGGCTGCTCCTCCCTTGTGAATTATTTTCTTCTCCGAGGCATCACATGACTCCCTCCTGGCTCCATCTGGTGGTCGAATCTGAAATCCCTCACTGACCTGACCGATCCCTGTTTACTTAATACTGCAGTACATCCAATGATCACACCTTTGGCTTAAAGCTTTATCATGTAAACATACCATAGCATGCATAATAACATCACATTTCATCACATTCTAACCATTGTGTGTTAACTCAGTTCTATATGGCCCAAAATCTGAATGTTTGCCTCACAGGGTTGTTTTATATCCTTTGCTCATTCACTACCTGACAGGAGAAAAAACTCCCAAAAAATCCTCTTTGGGGAGAAAGTTGGGAGAAATGGCGATTAGCTTCCATCCCCAGGTTTTAACGTTACATTGTGACAGGATGTTAATGTGTACAGTATTTATATGATTTACATGACTATAAATTGTTATTGATTATTATGCAATCACTTCATCAAACATACAAATGTAATATTTATATAACATCACATAAACTACGATTCTACACTAAACATTACTACATGTAATATACTTCCCACCGCTAGGGGTGCACTTCTTCTTAAATCCCTTACACTCGCCCCCCTGAAGTTAAAGCCCGGTTGGATTGATAACCAATTTGTTTCAAGTGTCTTTTTTTTTTTTAGTCATTTCTAACATTTCTTAATTGGCGTATTTACTGATTGATTATATGTTATAGAAAGGTCAAAACATCTTCAAATTGTGTTTACTCAAACCTCATTTAAAGTGTGAACCAGCCACTTTAAAAATTGTTGAGACAATGCTTTGAGACGAACCAGAAGTGCTAACTCATACCACATACCTGGAACATGCAGCTCATACTGCGTTCACATATCGACATGAGCGCCTCTCTCTCACTCAAAAACAATCACGATGCCACTGCGGAGCTAACTATTCTCCTGTCGGATCCGAATCCACCAAGTTCTCCTCGGTCGTTTGCAACAAGCATCTAACAGGAGGAAACTGCAAACTATAAACCATTGACCCTGGAGCGCAGAAAGACGGAGGCAGGCTCAGGTCACCGGGGTCAACAACTCTTTTGCTGGGCCTACAGCGCGAAGAAGGCTGCATACTCGAGTAAACATCGGGGGACCGGACATGGCCTGAGAGCCTCGCGGACTTTACAGCGGCGCTCCTCGCAGGCCGTGGACAGGTCATGTGCTAGCATAGCGCTACGCAGGCAGCAGATCTAAATGCAAAAGAAAAATGTGATTATCTACTCATTAACTCCCCTAATTGAGGTGAAAAACGCTGGTTACCAGACAGTCATGGACACTGCTCATATTTGCCCCTCAGGTAGCAAGCAAGCTGAGCCATAACGCAGAGCTGCAAAAAGCATGGCGCACACGGCCGTCCAGAGGCACCGACGCGGAGAATAAATGATGTGACCTCTGGCTACAGCACGGCCTTCAAATCTAATTCCCTACGTGGCCAGAGAGAATCCTCCCCCTCTTATTCATTCTTACCGCATACCAAATGCATTCCGCGCAGAGTCGCCGTGAATCTTTTGGTTGGGTTTCAAGGACTGTAAACAATGAGGGCCGCCGATGTGACGGGGAGGGGAGATCTACCTCGGCTCAATTAAGGAGCCGGCCTGCAGCCTCTCGCGGCCCTGAGAGATGGGAGCTATAATTAGAAGGCGGCAGTTAACTTGCAGACATTATTGATGATCCGCCGCCGACACCTTCCTCGCGTTAGCATTAGCATTTTTTGCTCTCCTTTCTAGAGAGGCCGGTCTCTCTGAGGCTGTGTCAGCGGGATGGGGGGGGGGGGGGGGGTGTCTATGTGTATGAGCTATACTACACGCCGAGGCCAAATTACTGTGTAGAGGAGGGAGGGAGGGAGGGCCCCTCTCGGCGCTCGGCCACCTGATGGGAACACGGAGACTTGGCTGTTCTCCCCCTCATCAATACAGCAGGGCTCTTTGTCAGTAATTTGCAATAAGTGTCCGCGCCACATCTTAAGGGACCTGGAAATCATTACTTGCTGAGGCCCTGCTCGGCTACTAATTGGAAGCGTTGGGCCTTATCAACTGAGGATTTTCCGAGACCTTTGACAGATACCAATTCGAAAATCATTGTTCAGTTGTCAATTTAAGAGACCGTTAAAAGAGCTTATTTTAATTTTAATTGGAACTTCCTCCTGCCTTCACAGTGAGCCGTGCGGATTAAAAATGAGCTCAGGGCATGTGTGTGTATGTGTGAGTGCGTACTCCCCTCAGATGAGGAGGAAAACTATGCAGGTCAAATTGACAGGTAGCAGTTCTGACCAGCGTACGAATGAAGACACGCACACACATTTAGTTTACAAGAATCCACCCGGCTTTCCTGGGACTTCATCATCAACATCAAATAAGTCGGAACGTGAGCTGCAAAAGCTCCCAATTAGGCAAAAAACCCCGCATCCGCTTAGGATGTTTGTTAGGCTGAGAGCGAGCTGGGACCATCATCGATCAGGCCAACACCCCCCCAGGACCCCTCCTCAAGTAAACTGACCGGCTGATAGCGCTGCCCTAACATATTTATGTGTTGCGCTCTCTCGTTGACCCTGAACTGAAAGACTCTCTTGGCTTTAATAAGGCCTGGGGAAGGCTCGGCCGCGACTGACTCAGAGACGGGGGGGCGGCTGCGAACGTTGGCAGATGCGGCAAGAATCTAACGTGCGCAGAAGGGGGCGTGGGGCTGTGCGACCACGGGGGCCGCGGACGGAAACGTGTCCACACCGCCGGTGGTTTGACATCACTTTGCAAATTGCGGCACATTGCTTTTTGCTGCGATACGCTACCAACTGAACTGCAGTTGAATTTAAATAAATAAATAAATAGCAAACAGTGATTTTTTTTGTTTTAAGTAAATATAGCTGTCATTTGATAATAAACCTGGCATTAATGTTAATTCTACCATCCAGTATTTGCAGTATTAGAGGCTTAGAGCCTGAGAGCAATACTGTTCAGAGGGTAATAAGTGTCTAATTAAGGACTAGACAGGAGGGAAATTGCCACGGTATTAAAAGAGCTTCTTCCTTTGTTTTTTTCCACCACCACGTCTCTGGGAGCCGGCGCTGTGTTTGCCGGCTGTTTTACTCGCTGTCAGAAAGGATTTGAGGCGAGGAGCCATCTAAGCATGCGTACGAGGGGATTCATTTGACCTCATTATACATCAATAAAGAAGGAAGCCGGTTTACTAAATATCGCCATGCTGCCCGCGCTTCACGTCAGATCATGCAGGAGTGTGCTAGAAAACGATGATTCCAGAAACGTCTGGTGTAGAGAGCGAAGGGGAGGGAGGGAGGGAGGGGGACAAGGGAGAGAGGAGGATAGGGGAGGGTGTGTGTGTGTGTGTGGAAGGGGGGGGGGGTTGAACTCTGACTAGCCAGGAGGGATTCTGACAGCACAGGAAGAAAAAAAAAAAGGAGAAACGCAAAGCCCTGTTTAAGAGAAGAGCAACTGAAGAAAAAGATTTATGCTTTTAATTAATGGCAATTAAACCATGCCTGTTGGGCTGGCCTGTGGCAATTGTTCCCAGTAAAAAGGAGGCCGAGCTGGTGACAAGCATTTGAATCCACTAAGTTCTACCAGGGGAGCTGACACTGCAGGCATCAAACCTAAACTAAATCAATAAAGGAATTAAACTTTTATAAATTGCATTTTGACAAGCATCAGATAGCGCCGGCGCTTTGATATCACCAATTCCTCCGAGGTGACGCAAACAAGGAGAGGCACACTTAGAGATCCAAACAATCAAAGGGTCTCGTTAGCATGCGCTGTCAGACCGCGGCGGCACCGTTAATTACTACAAATTAATGTGACTCTCTCCACCTCCGCTGATTGCGATGATAATCAAGCGCGGCTTCGGCACGGGGAACATATGCAACCCTGCCAAAAATAATGAGGGCAGAAACCAACAGACGCTCCTCCACGCTCGTGTTTACAAGCCCAAAATGCTTGTTGCTTATTTTATCCTGCAGCCACACATACACACACACACACACACACACACACACACACACATACATACAGCTCTGCTTTGCTAATGCTCCACGTATAAATGCACATAAGGAGGTTCGCCATTGGATTTTTCAATGAACCCGCAACATCAGCCCAAGACATAAACAGACCTCAAGGTTGCTTATCATTTACTCCTTCTTCACACACACACACACACACACACGTAAGAAAAAAAAGTAGCAGTTAAATTGAGCAATATGTGTTCAGACAAAAGTAGGCGTGACGCTGTACAAGAGGAGCAGCAAAAAAAACAAAAAAGGGTGGGTGGGGTGGGGGGCCGACAGGAAGTGTTCAAAGCTGGCATGACAGCTCAAACGTCCTGTCACTTAAATCGCTGTTCATATCTGCACATGACGAATCCAGAAACGCATCCGGCATCGCCGTGACATCACGCTCCGCGAGCGCCAACAGGCTTTTTCTAAATGAGACTGAAAGCAGTAATTGCCGCGCGACCCCCCCACCACCTCCGCACCCCCAACCCCCAACCCCCACCCTAAATTGTTTACCATCAGGCTGATCCGGCTGGCTGGTGCTGCCTGCTGCTTACTTGCCGAGATTCTCATCCTCATTGAGATCTTTCGACTGATTCACAGAGGCGGCGGCCGCAGCTCCCCATTACTGGTTCGCCGATTATGTTTCATTCATCGACCATTCGGTGGCGCTTTCAGAGTGATTTGCAAATTCCATTGGTATTCTCTTAAGTTTACACACATAATGCAAAATGTAAGCTTTCATGCTTCCGTACAAGACACAATGGCTTTGAGGGGAATACATTTTACAGAAGTTGGCGATGTTAATTTAATGGCACAGATAAGTGGATGCCGCGCCTGGTGAAACATTAGCATTGGGGAAATGTTTTAAGAATTACAGACAGTAAATGCCCATGCAGATGCTCTTCAATGGCGCGACACGCTTCCGTGGAAACCTCTCATCTGTTGGCAGGTGAGTGTTGTCACACATCTTCCAGCTGGCTTTGGGGATCCGATTCCCTTGATGAATCTCTCCCAGACTCCACCTGACTTTTGGCAATCCCTGACCCCGCAGCCACCGCCCCCAAGGATCCTAATGGTGACCTAATGGGGACTCGGAGCACGTTATTAGCTGCTGTTTTGTCTGTGTGTGTGAGCAGGAGATACTGACAGGCTAACACGGTCAAGGTCAACGTAGCCTCTCCAGCTCTCGCCGAGATACTTCCACTAGGAGACTCATTTCCCATGCAACCCTCACTCTCTGATCTCGAGTTAAAAGACACTCTTAAGAGCACGCTTGACTCCTTTGTGCATAATGCAGCCCCACAAAAATTGAGGTCTTCCGTTGTATTTTACATTTTTTGACAAAGCGAGCAAGACCAAGGGCTCGTGCTTCATCATCAACTATTCCCATTGTCACATGGAGGGTGCTGGCGACCGCCGAATGTGCTGCAATGCAAATTAATGCTACAATATTAACATATGGAGATATGCATATGTTAAGGGATGTGTAATAAAGAATGTATGGCATTTTGTGCAGCCTCCCTCTCTGATTTTAATGTGTAGCATTTATATGCAGTTAGACCTCATTATGATAATTTGATATTTTGACTGAATGGCTAGAGGCAGGATTATAAGAGAAGTCAGTTTAAGAATGTTAATGTCTGCTTTTGGAACTAATGCATGTATTTATTGATTTTTTGCTAAATCTATCCTTCTTAAGTTGTCATGGTTTAGTTGGGGGGAGGGAGGGGGAAGTGTTTTTCTTTTTCAACAAAGTGGTCAGGGGCACAATCTGGAGAACGCGAGGTGCGCAATCATTAACATCCAATCCCTTCGCAAACGAGCACTCGTTGCGCCTCTTCTCGCTCTTTTTTTTTTTTTTACTTCACTGTCACATTTCAGAGAGGTGGTATTAGCCACGAAGCATAAGCAGAGGCAGGGACGCTGGAGGAAAACCCTGGCGGAGGAGAATCTGAGAGACAGATTAATGCCTCGCTGGTACTTCAGTGTATCAGGACATGGATTACCGCGGTAACAGCTGCGCCTGTGAGTCCCTTGACTGAGAAGAATTACAAGTATTATCACCTACATCATTAAAGTAGGGTTCATAGATGTGGAATGGCTTCAATCAATTCATCCCCAGATAACACCGAGCCAGCTGGACCCCCTGCGTGAGAACTTGACTTAATTGGCCAATAAGTGGTGGGGAAGGGTGTGTGCTATTTGATCAAATTACGGGGCCCCGGTGAAGGGATTAGAGCCTTTTTTTCCCTCCTTTTTTTGGATGGAGCCGGCAGGTGGAGGAGGACGCCAGGGTCAGGGCTACCGTTAGCACGGCGTACGCCTTACCGCAGCCAAGTGTGAGGCCGGTGAAAAATGGTGGCCCACTTGGCACCGGAGAAGGGGAGGAAGAAAAGCAGTATCCAGGTCAGCTTTTTGCTTGGGGAAATGCACTCATTCATCATCCCCCGTTGGCCTCATTTCTGGCTGGTGGTACTTGTAAACTAATAAGTTATGTGTGCTATTTAGTTTGGATCATTATGCTACAAATTCAGGAACTTTTGCTGTGTTCATACAGCGTGGGGATGTTGTGGAGAGATTAACATTTACACCGTAGTCTTATTTACAGATTTACCCAGATATTTCTATTTTAAGTAGGCACTTTTACCATGCACTGTTTTATTATAAATATTGAATTAGTTTGAATTCAATCTAGGAGCAGAATATACAAAATATACCGTTTTATGATTTGTACAAGAAACCAACAAAAAAGCTTCAACGTAAATCAGTTTACTTATTTTGATATCATTTATGATATAGATATAGAGGGCTCACACAAAACCAAAAAAGTCTGCTAATATCCAACCCCCCTCTGGTTTGGGTGCTGTTAGCATCACATACACCACAGCAGCATTGGCCATGTTGCACCGCCATGTCAGCTGATTATTCACATGTTCAATTAGCATACAGATGCATCATTGGGCTCTGGCGGCCTTAATACATACACAACTAAATGTGCTCCAGTTACCATAAAACCAGCAAAAGAAAAAAAAATATTGGAGAGATTGCAGGAATTTAAATTAGTTAAAATGCCAACGCTTCGCTTAGATTACCTCTTTGCAATATTCATGGGTGAAATAGCTTGGCTGAGAGGCATTTGCATTATCATTATTCCTAAGTAGAGTACAATTTAGTCATCAGTGCCCGACTTATTTTCCAGTCCTTTTTAGAGGTGGGAAAAAATTCACCTCTGCAGGATATGAGGGTTAAAGAGACTCTAATTAGCACTGCAGCCTTGAAAGGCAATAGAATAATACAAAAAAGAATCAAAGAATGAGTTGAACTGGACTCTGTTTACAGAACAAGAATTCATGACAATTTCAGCAGGTGAGGGTACAGGCAGAAGGAGAGTGTGTCCCTCTGCAGCCATTTCTCAAGATAATTCATTGCTGGAGAGCATGTTTGTTATTGCTGTGCGGCGCACATTAATTCTAGTTTTTCCGTGGTGTAATTCTGGAAAAATGAGCGGCCCTCCAGGGGGCCCTGCAATGTAGACTAACTACCGGACAGAATTAGGCGCCGCAGTCCGGGCTATTCATAATGTCACTAATATAAAGGCAATTAAATGAGTTTTTAACCTGCAACCTCTTATCGTTATTAATGAACAAGCGGATAGAAGGAACAAGGAAGCCACCCGAGATGAGGCTGGTAATTATCTCTGCATCGGGGCCCTTTGGAACAGGTTTGGAAAATTAAAGCTTAGCAAATGAATTGTTGGTGGGGTGTGTTTCCAGGCAGGCCCAGGGGGAGATGATGTGGTTTAATTTAATCACATGATGTCACACCAGGAGGGTTAATTAGATGGGTTTTTACTGTCGCTGGGCTCTCAGAGGGCCTCCTCGTCGCCGTACCTCAAACACACGCATCCTCTCTGCCTGCTATCAAACTGTCACCCTGGTCATTAGTGTCTCGTACTCTCTCGAAGAGAAGAAGAAAAAATACAGCATGACCAGGATAATTAAAAAAGAGAGGAGCCTGAAGGTCGTGTCTTCCGATACGCTTCATTATGGTCTTATTACAACAGTAATTATGTAACTGACGGTGCAGCCCAGCCAGTGTTATCGGGCCCCTAACACGCTGACATTAAGAAGCGCCGCGGGGTCAATCTTCGCGGCGAGGAAGAAGAGGCCGCGGCGGCTCCTTCTGGTGGTTTGGAGAGGAGGACGGAGGAGTCGCAGAAGCTCGTTTGACCGGGAGCAGAGAGAGTAGGAGCAGGTTTTTCTCCTCCAGCCCTCGCTGCTCCCCAGACGGTGTGCGGGGGTGAAGGTCACGCAGGGTCACTGTCGCTGTGTACCCAGTTCTGCAAACAGCTCATTAGCGAGTCGGCAGTCTCACAACAGACAGCACTCTTGGGAACAAGGGAGGGGGCGGGGGGGAGGGGGTCACACCGGTACCGGCTCAACGCCCCGTTTGTTTAGGGGCTCTCTTCAGGGACTGTTTCCCGTGCCTTACACTCTTCTGCATCCCGTTTAATTAATAATCAACTTGTGTCGACCGCTTGTTTTCCCACATGGCGTGACGTTTATTGTTAGCTTGTTAGCTTGAGACCTTCTGGTCTTGTGATCGCTATATATTCATGCAGCCTCATGAAGACACTTTTTATTGACAATAAAACATGTTTGATCTTTAAATCAAAAATCAGGATTCTTTTCTGCAGCTGGAGGTGAATCTCAAGACTGCTCCGCTGCTCAATTTGTGGAGGTGGGGGGGGGGGGGGGGGATGCTAACTAACCTGTCAAGTGGGTAAACTGCCGCCGCATCCCGCCGACAACAATCTGCAAATGAGCCACAAGTCATTTACTGCGGTTAAATGAGTGAAGGTGGCGCGCTCTGTGACAGGCGGACGGAGCGGCGCCCCATCAGAGTCTCCTCATTTGTTTGAAACAGGAGCGTACTTCAGCAATCGTGACAATTACCGGTGAAATGAAGAGTGACAGGGGTCAAAGCCTGACGTCTTTATTACGGCGCGGCGGAGCCCAGGACACGGGCCGAGGCCTGACGGGGTATAAATCTGTCTGTCTGAAGGTCAACAGAAGTGAAGAGGTTGTCGACCCGGCAACCCACACGTCCCACTTTGACATCTCTATCTATAGGCGGTGCCCGTGACAAAGGCCCCACTGACAGATGGAGAGAGAAAATAAAAGAGCAGGGCCGCACTGATGACCTGAGAGGTATCTTTTCTTAACCGCGTGGTTAAATGTCGCTCATGCGGTTTGATTGACATGTTTTTGTGATGTTTAAACTTCTTATGTGACTTTTAAAAAATCTTTAAAAAGCAGTAACTGCTGGTGCCAAGGATTTTTGTACAATTTAGAAGGTCTTGCACGCTACTACACTTCAACTCCATTATGTTTCAGGAGAAATATTTAAGGGAAAGGGCGTATATCAAAGTACACGGTAGTAACGCAGTAGTAACGCGGCGACAGTGACAGATTTTTTAATGTTAGAATATTGTGTTTGTAATAAAGCAAACTAAATTATATTATATATAATTAACTTATCCATAAAGTTGAGTCAACTTACTACAGAAAAGTTGTCACCATTCAGAAGAAATAAACATTTTGAAAATCAAAAGGAAGCAGAATTCTTAGGAGATTGTTTTCTATCCGACACATAACAGAATTTCATCTTACATCCTTGAAGTGGTTGCGGCTGATGGCAACTAAAGGCCAAGAATTGGTTGCCAATTTCTCAAAATAGTTGGCCATGGTAACCTGGCAACGGTAACTGTCAAGACCTGCAGCATACAAAAATAAATCTTCTTAACACATGAAAAAAGACGGACTAACTATAATGTGATGTTGAAAAACTCTGTTCTAACAAATCAGAGGTCAGCAGGAGCTGTCCACTCCATGCCGGCCTGGAGGTCATCCCATGGACATCCTCTACATCCACTCTGACAAATTAGGGATTAATTGCAAACCACACAAAAATCAGAAAGCGTTCTCTGAAGTGTCCGCATTTCATTTTGCCAGCATGGGCTCCTTCGCTCCGGCCCCTCACAGCGTTGATGGTTTTAATTGACTGTCTCGCTGTGATTAATGGTCACATGTTAAACATGCACATCCTGGACATTCTTACACAGTTGTGGAAGGCAATTTGAGGGAGAGGGGCCATCTCTGGAGAAGCACTTATCTCTGGCTGTGACTTCAGCGTTAGCGATGGGACGGCGCGCAAGAGGGGAGCTCTGCTCTGAGGGCCCCAGAGCCGACCTGTGCTTGCATGCCAATGACATTGAGGATATTTAAAGAAACGCTCTCCCCCCGCTGGGCCAGAGACAATGGACCCCGCTACCGAGGCAATTTATGACTGAGCCACGATAAAAGGTCTTCGGTAAGGAAGCGCTTATATTTTTATGTAGGGGCAAAAATAACGTACATGTAAAACGATGGCACTACCGCTGAAGTATTTCACCTCGTGAAACCCCTCAAACTTGCCCCAATATGGGATGCTAGCCCTGTGAGCCCCCCACCCCCCTTACACGTCTGCTCTTGGTCCCGGCTGCAGATTACAAAGCCTGCCACTGATCCGGGCTTTGAAGGAACTAAGAGATTCACCACAGTGGCAGTGTTTACACAGTGGGGCCCACATGGCCGCGCTGCGTACGGTAACGCGGGCCAGCATCAATCAGGCCGCCACCAGGCCGCCACCAGCCATCAGGACCAACCACTGTTCAGACGGATTATTAGGGTAGCTTTTACATCATTAGCCCGACCCCGCCTCTTTCACCCCTTATCTCCTGATGACTAACAAGGCCTGGCAGACCAGCGCTGAGGCGACCTGGAGCCGCACCAGCAACAAATCATTTGAATGCGGCGAGTTGAGGCAAACGCGCGCGTGGATAAAACTGCAACTAAAGACACGGAAGCCCTTGAATGTGGGAGGTCAGTATTGGAGCATGTGATTGAGCTAATTGAAATCAACATCCATGATTGGACACGGGGCCGGGGCACTTGGCAGCACGTCTCGTGCCAACATCAGTCACCGTTCGCGCTGCCCTGGCGGCGGGGAGGGCGGCCCGCTGAAGAGTGCCATGGCTCGCATGCATGTCATGGGTTTTAAAGTGCGGAAGGGGCCGAGGAGGGGCTTTCTGGGACGCCGCTAACGCGCCAGCGCCCCCGCACAAGGGCATCCGAGATGCAGAGCAGGGCTGGGGGGAGCTCGGAGGCTTTGCTCGGAGAGTGGGGACCGGACGGGGGTCTAGAGCGCTCTCACCTCCCAGCAGGCAGCCTGGAGGCCAGTGTTAATGGTGGCTGCTCCACAGAGCCACGCCAGCCCCCACTATCCTCCCCGCCCCGCCCCTGGCAACTCTGGCACCGCACTCGCCCAGGGCCGCACACATTAATGCTACGCTAATTAGCAGAGGAGCTGACCAACCAATTATGCACAGTTCAGTCAGAGGGGTCAAAGGGTAATGCAACGCCGCGTCACACACTTCAGAATGATCTGGATGTGCGGTACAAATGAGATTCACGCTAACGAGGAGTTTTGGTTAACACTACACAGCAGATGATTTAGCAATAGGATAATGTTTGTTCTACAACTGGAAGGTTGTGTTTGTGCTCGATGAAAACATTGAGGGGTCTGTGTTTGGAACAACGTGATTATTACATGGCGGTTTAATCTTGCTACCGCCCAGCTCGTATTCAGTATAAATTAATCACGACAAACAAATCAAGTTGCATCAAACAAGATATTCTACAAGTGAGGTGTGATGATCGCATTGACTCTCCCTTGTCTCGAGACACAGGCCGCTGATTTCAATGCAACTTGAAGACTAACATAGCGGCTTTAGTTATTGGCCATTGTTTAATTTGAGATACAAAACTACAGTGACCCATTTCTGCCACATGCTTTTGTCAAGGGTTGTTACACACCAACACAGCGGTGCGAGCCCAATCACAGGAGTGATATCGCATTGACACAACGTGACAGAACAAGCACTTTTGTTTGGATTCACTGAACGACAACTGGCCGATCCCAGTCAGAACACACTTTATTAGATACAAAAACACCAGAGAGGGAAGGGGGAGGAGAGTAAAGTTCTTTCTATGACGGAAGATAGATTGCTGAATATTATGTTTGAGTTGTACTAAACTAAAATCCGATAAAATGCTGTATAATCCTCATGATTTCCATTGTGGCTTATTTGGCTAAAGAGCATTGACCTCAATGCTATAAAAATCTTAGTAACACAATGCCAGAATTTCTTTTTAAATGTAGTATTATATACTGGGTGTCTGTCATACCGGAAAACAACACTGTAATAGTTTTACTACACAAAAAATTGAATTGAGCAATTTTGAATTCTTAAATGCTCCTGTATCAAAGAAAATACTTAAAACGGCTCCATTTTAAGCACGATCTCTATCAACAGGGATGGTATGTTTAAGGATTGCCACTTAAAAGAGACAAGTAACCAAGTACCAGTAACTGCTGACTTTCAGAGGGGTTTTATCTGCGTCACACAAACGTCTTCGCTGTGGCTGTACTTTTACAGCTACACACACATATATGTATTTCCTCTTCAGAATTCCCTGGACCAGCATTTCTGCTCTTTTGGATCCCCTTGTTACTTAACAAATGTACAATTACGAGCCGTGACCTCACGCCGCAGCTCAAGGCCTATTGCATTGCCTCGTCTCCTGCCCGTCCTCTGTGCAGGTGAACGGAAAATCCATTTCAGCTTCAGTAATGGCCGCTAGTGACAAAATGCTAACTGCTTTGTAGAGAGGTTACCGCTAACGGAAGAAATATCAGACACATGTAGTACCTCAATGTTTTATGAGTTGGAAAGAATTTGGATTGGAGCTCTAAATAATAAATAGAAGACCTTTTGTGTTGATCTGCGCAACCAAATGAACTTAATTTTCTTGTGGCAGCCTGTGCTGATAAAGGCCTTCATAGGCTCACATCTGCATGCTTTAGACCTTGTGTTATAAACCTGGTATAACAGTGTACTTGTTACAGAGCGAGTGATCAAACTTTGCATCTGGCACTGGTGACCTGGGGGAGAGCTGGTCTGCTGATTAGCAGGGATGTTTAAAGGAGCGGACTTGTGACCAGAAGGTTGGAATCCCAGCTGGGACGCTGCTGTGTATCTAAGGGTACTTAATCCAAATTGCCTCAGTAAATATCCAGCTGTATTAACAGATATGAGAGGATACAATGGGAACACACTTACCCTTCGTATGGCAGTTAACGAGCGGGACACGGCTTTTGCAACTTTCTGCGAATAACTCCAATAACTTTGCACAAATGAAAAGTTTGCAGCCATAAAAACGGCAAAGGCAGACGGGCTGTGTATTATCCCATAGGTGGCCATAACTGCTCCTTTGTCCTACCGGGATCCAGCGGTTCGCTGGATTAGACTGACGTTATTTGTATTCTGCGCACAGAGTAGTGATCATCTGCCACCATCTGCATAGTTTTACTGCCTGTGATCATGGTGCTGTTGAGAGCGGCTGTCATTATGCTTTACAGCATTGTTAAAGCCTGCCTGGGTGCTGCATCAGAACAAAATGTCTCTCTCTCTCTCTCTCTCTGCTTCGCTCTGTCTATATCAGGGGGTTACAAAACACACCTCTTCTGCACACAAGCGCCTAAAGACAAAACTGACCAGCACTTTGCAAAGTGATACCCGGAGCCACTGAGGCGAGACGGGATATAAAAGGTCCGTGTTTTCTCAGGGCTGTGAGCAACAGAGAATTTTGACTTCTTACTCTTCATTACAGACATAGTAGACCCCCATATAAAATGTTCCCTCATGCAGCTACGGCACCCGTGATACAACAGCTTTTACATGCTGGAAAATTGCTTCGACATGAAATACAACGCTCGCCCAGGGTTATGATATGCAGCACCATATTACCTATTCAATGTAGATAAATCATGCATTTTAGTGTGCTATGAAAACAAAAAAATATCTAACTTCTTTGAATAATGACTTTCCAGTGATTTAATGCTGAAGTCTACTTCCTTCTGAGAGTCCCAGGTGCTGGCACTTTGCATATTGTTGTGAATAACATCCGTTCATGTGATGGGGGAGAACCCGGCATTGCCCCTTTGGCAATGTAAAGCAGTCCTTTAGTGCGAATCACATAGCCAGGGGTTATCGCTTCATATTCTTAAAGTCAGAGGCAAATCAAAGGCCCCAGAATGTAATTATTCCAAAGACACTCGACTGTTTTGTAGAAGTGGGAGTTCATCCAGCTGAACAATTTAAATTCAACTCATCTGCAGCAGTGCCTTTAATGGTTTGAATCATGTTATTAGTGATCCATTAGTAATGTAATGCTTATAGATGAGCTGCAAGGTCTCTACGCTGCAAGAAGGAAACCCAGTGCGAGTGTACTCTGTAAACAGGATGGATTTGATTCATTAAAGCGTCTGCAGTCGAGAACCAGACTTTTCTTGTTCCGATATTACAGGGTACAAACTCAATTCATCATTGGCCAATCTGTACCTGTTACAAAAAAAACAAAAAAAACTGTAAATTGTATTTCTCATGTTGACCTGAACAAAGGCAGCATATATCCACTCCCTCTGTTCTGACCTTCCACACTGAGAGTATAATCTTTTCTGACGAGTATTTTTTATATTTGTCATTTATTCATCCCATACCTGGGTGTGCAAAGTTATTTCTACATAAACATTTTGTCCAATCTGGTGTATCGCAACCCTTTCTCGGCTTCACACATTTGAATGGAAATAAAGCATATCACAATGTTATTACAAAACATCAAAGGGTGTCCGGTATGTGACATACAGAACTTATAAATTAGGATTTGGCGCGTTAACGTGTAATAAATGCGCTAACGTAGCAATCCATCAATTCTGACATTGATTTTTATCATGGCTAACAGCATTGTTGGGAGGATTATTGGGAGGGGCTTAACACTGCTTCGCACATTAACCAGACGGCGTAGTCGTTAAAAGCAAAGCTATTTGTAACCACTGCAAGGTGGAATTCTCTTATCACCCGAGTACTACGAACCACAAGTACCACTTCAGGGAGAGCGCGCCCCCCCCCCCCCCTCCCCCCCCCATATAACGGCAGGGGAAACACACAGCATTGATGCCAGCCAACCAGCTACCCAACAATCTGGATGCGGCATGCGGGAGAACTGTTGACAAAGCAATGGAAGAAAAATTCGAAGGAATAAAAACAAAAGAGTAGAAGTCAAAAGTTAATTTGGTCTTTGTGTGACTGCTCAAACTGCATCACTGTGCACGTGTTTTTTTTTCCTTCTTTGACTTTGATTCTCCAAAGTAAATCCACATTCTTTAAAGACTAGAGCCATTTTTTATGCTAGACCACTTTACCTCACTAACAGGGATCCCTGATAAAAGAAAAATGTTTCGTCTGGTACCTGTTTAGAAACATACGTATATACTGTATTAACTTGCTGTTGCTCAGAGAGTGCCTGTTATATTGTTTTGATAACAATATTTTAAAATAAAAGCCTGGAATACACTGGTTTTTAATTGATTATTAAAATTAGCACATAATGTGATTAATCGCTGTTAATCACAGAACAATCATGCGATTGAGTTAATTTTTTTTTCATCTTTGCCCAGCACTATTATAATTATGTATACCTTAATATACATATTAAGATAAATACTTTCACACCATTCTGTAATCTGGGTAGCATACTAAAGCACTGCATTATGCAAACTATCTTTAAACAGTGTTTTTGCTAATTTGACTGAAAAACTGAATGGAACAGATATTGCGGGCAAAAAGAAGCATCAGCAAAATTAAGTCAGACTGTGAAGGAATTTGTGGCAAGTTTATAGAACGAGGAGCAAAGGGGAGGCGCTGGGCTTGGGAAGCCCTATTGATTTCTAAAACACATTCTAAAAGGTCCCATGCCTAACTTTAGTTTGACAGCTGGATTTGTGAAGACTTTGAACTACTCGAGAACAAGGGTGCAGCGATAACTCCTGCAAAGACAGCCCTGGTGTGGACCGGGCTAAGAGGGCCTTAAGGAGACATTCAGGAACAGTCAAAGACTTTGCTTCAACCTGCGCGGAGGGCCAACCGTGGGCCACAACCATTAATAGGATGGGAGGATGCTGGAAAAACGCTTGGCCCAAATTTGCATGCGAGAAAACGCCATTGGCACAGTCGGATAACAAGACAACAGAGGAGGAGGAGGAGGAGGAGGAGAGGCAGGGCGGGAAGAGTCAGCAGCATCTTTAATAATATGAGGGAAAACCGAGAAAATGAAAATTCTGCCTATAGGTATGAAGCTAATTAACAAAGTTTTGTGTAAGAGCGGAATCGGGGGCAAAAGAGACTGGTTAGATTCAATATTCCCCAAAGATTGTCTTCAAAGCTTAAACCGAGGATATTAAATGCATCAGAAATAATAATAATGCGAGCGCGTGCGTCACTGCTGGTGGCTTCCGTCAGGCGAGATGTGTGTGTGTGTGTGTGTGTGTGCGCGCGTTAATAGCCTCTTTGTGGCAACGATGCTTTAAACTGGTGAAATACTATATTGTTCGACATCAGCCAACATGAAAAGAAATTTTCATACATGCATATATTCTCAGACACAGTTGTACATGAGACGCATCCCCTGGAGATCCCCCATTACTAATTGAAGGTTGTGACAAAGTGTCTGTCTGGCTGGGACATGGTCACTGGACCCCCACGTGTTGATGAGATGATGAACAACCCACATGTCCAGAAGTGTTTATTTTTTATTTTTACACCTTCTTCTCCTTGTCAGAGGACAAACGCATTTATCTTGACAATAATTGAGCCTGGTTGTGTAGTTTGTTGGATTTATCACAAGTAAGGACAGCTAGTCTTGTGTAAATGTGCTCTCGTAGAGCAGATCGCCTGCTGCTAAGTCAACACGTACACAGCCCCACTTTGTCTTTATTTCATTTTCCTCTGTTGCGGTCTCCTCCAGAAAGAGTTTTTCGTTACCAAATTACATTAGAAAAAACATGGATTCATTCTCATCTCTTTGACATTGGGTGACACATTGCTTCACATAACTATGGGCACCGTCCCTTTACCACAACACTTCATGACAGCACCAAACATGCATTAATCCACCCTTACAAATAGTTCTTAAAATGTCATTATTTATTGAGCAACTTTTGGAAAAAAGTAGTTTTATCAGACTAAAACTAATAAATAATAGTAATAATTTTCTGTAGGATGCAAGGGCTCGGTGCCAAGTTCCACAGACCAGCCACAGAAGTCTATAAATCATAGACAATTATTGTTTGTTCGCAATAAGACAAATAGCCCGAGAGAATGATGCCAGCCTGATCTTTGATAATTGTTGTTTTTGATAAACTGCTATTGCCATGGTCAAGGATTAACTCTGTATTTCGGAATTCATCGTTAATCCAAAGATTCCAGCCTAAAACACCCAATGGAGGTAAATGGAAATATGCCTGTGTTTTTCACAGTATTTAACACATAAAAGCAAAAACATAAAAAAATAAAACTACAGGAAAAAAATCTCCAATACGACCCAATTCTTTATAATGTCTAAATACTTAGAGGCGAGTGATAAAAATGTGCATCTTTTGTAATTTGACCAGACCTTTAAGACATGTATCTAAAGTTCATACTGCCACATCCTTCATGCTACTGTTGCCGCAGCTGGTGTGGAACACTTAGAAGAGTGTTTCCTTTTAGGCAGTCCTCAAATATCTGAGGCCGATTCAGCATGGCAATAAGTGAAGAATTACCAGGGAAGCAGCCATGATCCGAGCCCTTTAGGTTGCTTTCAGCAGCTTGTTTACAGTCAGCTTTGCTGAAGGTTGACCCCAGCTGTTGTCAACCTTGAGCAGGTCTCTGACTCCAGGCCTGTCCCGTCCAACGCCTCCATCCATTTGTGGATCTTGGAAGGCTGAGGGGTCAGCGCCGTTCTTACACCGTCAAGCCCCCTTTGCCTGGATCCTCACTCTGCCAACTCCACTTACTGTCTCCCGCCCCGTCTCCTGCTCCCTCGCTCCAATCTGCCGCTACCTTCGACCGACCCTGATGCATAGCGGAGCGCTGCATGTTTCCCTCAGCGAGGAGGGCTGTGTGTTGTGTTATCTCTCACTATCTGTGCCTTTCTCCACTTTTTTTCCCTCCCTTTTTTTCCCTTCCGAACTGTCGACTCACATCGCATTACAGCTGCGCGCTATAAGACTCCAAGCCATTGCAAAGGATCAGCTTCTATTAGGGCGCCTATTATCATCCCAAATCAGTTGCATTTTAGCATTTAAGTGTCGAAAGTTCACGCTGAATTTTCCAGCACCCCGCCTGAAGGTATGGAAGGCACATCAGGCAGCCGCCGATAACATGTTCTCTCTCTTTCTCTGGCTCTTTTCTCCCTGCTGCTACTCGAACACACTGACTGTTTGTGAAATTACAAGGGATTTCACAGGGCCAGAGTTGGGTGTGATGAAATGCTTGCTGAAAGTGCCTGGCACTGGCAATAAATGTTCACAATGTTCAGCCAGTGTTGCATTGTGCAACAAATATTAAGCTAATCATCAGTCACTTTTGTCTTCTAGGCAATGCTGCCGCCCGCTTTATAATTCTGTTTGCCATTTCCGGGGAGCCACCCCCTCCCGCACCCACTGCCCACCCCCTGCATCCACGCCCCCCCCTCCCTTCCCTTTATGCCCTCCCGCCAATCCAACCCGAGGCTGTTCATCTCTAATGAAAGAGAAGATAACGCACAGACAGTCGGGATCACACACTTAGATGACTGCCCTACATAGTGCCTTTTCTTCCACCAAATACTTCACAAGATGTCACTGACATTATTTAAAGTGATTACATTTAGCAGAAGTGAATGCCATGGAACAGCACAAATGCTCTCATGGCAAATTTAGCCCTTTTGACAATCTACCCTACAGGTTTGACTCCCCCCCCCAACCCATCACTTTTAACGCAGACACAAAGTCCTGTCATCCATACCGTGAAAATATACATTGGAAAACAAAGAAAACGCCTACTTATGTTTCAATCCAAGGGGAAAAATTAGCTGGCAGGCAAGTTCATTTCAAGAAACTTGTTCTCAGTTGCTCCAGCATCAGCATAGAAATATGATGCCGTGATGCATCTTCATTTTTAGATTTGTATTCTGAGCTGTTTTTTGCAACTTCTTTTGGGGGTTAATAACATCATATCAATTTTCATTTTATAAAGCACATGAACACATTATAAAGCAACCAAGTTGGGAAAAATTGTAATATCAATGTAGGAAATCTATCTGAAGCGTAGACACACATGTACACGTACTCTCGCACACACACACACTCACGAATAAGAGCTTTCTTTTTTTTTCCCACAAGGACATGCAGAGCCTGAAGCCAGCGCTTAATTGCGCCAGCTATCATTACACGGAAAATCAACAATTTTAAATATACACCGAACACCTTTCATCTTCACCCTCCTCTAATCGCACCAGTAAAAGCCGTCTGGAAGGGGAGCTTGATGTAGTCAAACTATCTAAACAGCGCCAGCGGGTGCCTCACAATCAGCACCGCTGACGCAGATACTGTTGGACACGGCGGAGTGCTGCAATGCTGCCATCCTTTCACCGTCCTGTCTCCAATGGGGAATCAGATGTGACCCGGGTGCCATGTTTGCCTGTTTTGCCCATGGTGAGCAGCAGACAAATGAACCAGAATCGCACAAATCTCTAACACCCCCCCCCCCCCCCCCCACACACACACACACCCCTTGTGTTTGGTCTGCATTCGCCTTTCAAAAGCCATTTGGAGATTGGTGTTGGAACCAAACTGTTACTCGTCCCTGTCGTTGTGGAGCGGCGAGGATGCTCTCGTCTCCCTGCTCGCCGACTGAAGCGCTGCCCTCGGCCCTCGGGGAAATGATATAATGAGGATTCTCCGTGTCGACACTCTGCCTCATTTCAATTGTAAACGCTGCACACACCCTGCACTTTGGACTGGTGATGGTTGCATTATGGGCCGCACTCGGGATACGACAGTCCATCACGGTTTCACTGCCGTCTTGTGCGGTTTATTTTAAACCTCCTTCTTTTGCTGCGTTGAGAAAGTTGGAAACATGTTTTCTATCTGAGATAAAACGGCCAGACGCTGTGCATATGCTGTTATCCTTACCTGCTAAATCACTAACAAGCTAGCATCCTGGCCTAGAAACGCATTTAGACATCACTCCGCATTTCTTGCTATAATTGACGAGGCTGAATGCGTCAATTAGCCGGAACAAGGTTAGCGATTGAGTGACATGGCAGGTCAGAGGTCAAACTCACACGTGAGGCGCGCGGCGGCGCCAAACTCGCAATTTACACACACTGGACCAACCTCTTAGCCTTAATATTGACAAATGCATAACAGCAAGTGTCAAGTGCTCAAGGGTGATCTACTTTCCTCCTGATGTGCGGCTCCCTGGAGCCTGGTGCAGAAACATATTCTCTTCAAACAATCCCAATGACAGCCAAATAGCCTGCTTGTCGCTTGTAAAAAACCTTCTAATGATGCGTGTCGAGGGAGCGCCCTGCCTCCTTGCAGCAGACGACTCCCCTGTGTACCAGGGAAAGCAGAAGGGGAAAAAAAATAATAATCATGTTTCCCCCAAATCATTTCTTCTTGTGAAACCCAACGACACCCGAGCATCTAAACAAACCTCTCGTCTCAGCATCCCTCATGCTTCTTTCCTCACTGCTTTTTCTGATCTGCCGAGTCAACATTCATTACAATAACCATTAAATTTCCACTTTCAAACAGTATTTGCACGTATATAGCGGACTGGAATATCTATTGGAACTAAATTGGACATGATAGGTACACGAGTGGAAGCACAGGGGTCTTCGTGCTGCTGTTGCGTCGACGCGATGCGAAAGCAACCGCTCCATCCCTGTGCATACATTCCAGCTCTGCCTTTCATATTATAATTAGAGAAAAAAAAGATAGAAAGTTGGATGTTTGCTGTCTGGGGCTTAGAGTTCCCTCGTGAAACATTGGGGGAGAGTAGACAAATCACATTCATGTTATTTCTTGTGATATATATTACACTCTTGATCGCTGGCTGCACAATTTAGGGCTGAAATCCAACTTATCCTTGGTCTTTCTAAACGGTGTTTCATTTATTTTTTGAAAAATATAACACAAGAAATGTTATAGTACAATCGGGGGTTTAACAACTTGGATATGGGTAAAAAACAAAAGAAATTGTCTATTTTCTACCACGCAAGACAAAGAAAAGTGTTTGGTATTTTGCTTGAAATAGCTTATGTCATTGATAAAATATTTGTGGATTCACTTCACTTGTCGTTCAAGCGCTATTGTAGTCGCATTTCTATGTGATGTAGCTGCTGCTATGTATAGTTTGCGTTTCATTGTGCACCTTAACTAACCCCAATTAGACTGGGAGTGTTATTTAAGAGAAGTGCCTTCACATTTAATAAAACAGTAATTTAGCAAGAAATTCAGCGGTTAAGGAGATCATTAGAGAAGCAGAAGAACGACATCTGGATCTTGAGGGAGCAGGCCGGTTCATTGTCAGATCACAGCGCGTCTACTAAAAACATATCTTTTTCATGTTCGCCAAGCAGACAACGAGGCGGCCAATGAGAGAGCGGGAGGCTCCGCGTCTTAATGCCAAGAAAGTGGGAGTGCTAACGGGCCCTGATTAGCTCCGTTTATCTCTAATTAATTACCTTTACCTAATTAGATGCTCTGTTTCAGCTAGACATGGAGTCAAGTAGATTAGATTATTAGTGTGCTCATTGGGCCTTTATAAAGAGCTGAAATTAATGTTGCGTGCAAAAGAATCCGCTGCTTTAATTGCACAGGTGTTGCCTTATGGCAAAACACTTCATCATCCGCCGGCTCCCCAAGATTATTAGCAGGGATTCATACAAAGGGACGGTTCTGTAAGCCGCACCGTCGCAACAGCTCATTAGTTAGGCTTGTTATTGTATTATTTATTACATTTGGCCTTCCCCCATTGCCCATATTGATTCATATACCCATTTTTTTTCCTCATCTCCTTGGCTGTCTGCTATTTCAGAGCCAGTTAGTGGGTCTAATTTCAAAGCCTGTTTTTTTTGCAGAACACCAGGAGCCATAAAGACATACAAAGTGGAAGAGTGTGTTTTTTACACTTGCATCTCTTTTAAGAGGAAAAGCCCCAATACATTTTCAAATATAGCTTATCTTGATAAACAAGAAAACACAAAGGCTTATCTACAATAACGGTAGAGAAACCATTTGATGAGGACTAACTTAACATTGATTAAAGAAATACTACATTGAAATCCCCAATGTGGGTTTTGTGGAGACTATTTTGAGAAGGCACGTATTTGTCAGGAGATATTGAAAAAAAGCTTTGTGCTTTTTTTCATAATGACCCTAAATAGATTATACACATTGTATATTTTAAACACACATTGTATATTTTAAACAGAAACTACATTTACTACCACAAACTACGCTGGTTTTGCCAACAAAAACTTGAATTTGAGTGTAAGGCGAACATGTATTGGCTTCATCAAGCTAGCACTAATGTGTGAATAACAAATGTTTTTGTGAAAAGCGTTTAACTAAATTTGAAGGATAAGATGAACACCTTGCGATACGTTGACATTCGCTTATTGGCAGTATTACATGAGGATTGATCCCGCTTTCTTATCCAACCATTGAAAATTGGACATCAACCAGAAGCTGGTTAGCTTAGCTTAGCGATCACAAAGACTTGACACGGTCTGGTTCTGATGACACAGAGTATGTTTAGGCAGCCTTGGGTTGCTTTTTTGCTTGATCACAGTGAGGGTGAAGCATTTTACATGCTAATATTACATTGCTGAGCGCCTCAAAGTTTTCCAATATTTCAAATATTTACCAATCAGTGTTTCTATGATCAGAACAGATTAGCAGAAGGTAAGTACTGCAATACTTGAGGTTTCTGGTATATTGTATATTGACTATGAAAGTAATATTAATTATTTAGTAGACTAATGCTACATTAGCATCCATTCAGTAGTGGCCCAATCACAATCACATTTACAAAAAGACAATAGTAAAATATGGTGCAGCGCACTGCAAATAATTAGTTTATGCATCAAAAAGTAGTGCAATGCACCTGTATTTATTTTCAAAGAGCAAAATAGAAAATAAGTCCATCTCCAAAAATGTTGCATTATTTTTTACAGCCAAAGTGCTATGCCTTTGTAAAATCTATCTCAGTTTATTATAATAGATACAATATTTCTAAGATATGGCTCTGTTTATAGCATGACCAGAAAAAGCAGCACATGGTCCATGACAACGGGGGGGGGGTGTCTTTTAATCTTCTGCGTTTCCACTCATCGCTCTCCTGCGCTTCACCAGCTGTTTTTTTCTTCTCCTTTTTTTTTACTTCCTATTCTTTTCTCAACCAATCTCACATGGTGTTGTTCTGGGGGTAAAGCAAGGCGGACAGCTTGAGGAAGTCTGATGTCCTGGCACTTATAGCCTTAGCAAAGGAGTGGATGATGCAGTGAAGTGAGGGGATGTGCAGGGAGGGGGAGAGAGAGAGAGAGAGAGAGAGAGAGAGAACGAGAGCCTGAGGGAAGCAGACTACTGCACATGCATATGGTCCTCTCCTGGTTAGCTTCTCCGCCTCTTCCTCCTCACCACTTATGGCCCCTCGCAACCCCGTCTTATGGCACCTTTGCCAATAAGAATGGGCAAGGCAGCTGTAACCAAGCATGCTCAAGGCCACTGACCTGGAAACGTGGCTCAACCTAGTGAGCCCACTCACTAGCCCCTACTGGATTTGTATGGCCCGGAGAATGTGAACCCCCCCCCCACATCACACTGCCCATAACAGCTCAGCTCACTGCCAGTGTTATTATCGTCCTAAAATGCATGTGCGGATACTCGGTCTAAATATGTATACGAGCATGACAAGGCAGATAAGAGTGTCAATATCCTCGGAAGCATTTTTTGTCATGTGAGCGCCGAGTGTCAGCGGTAAGTGAAGTGAACGCTTCAAAAGCCTCACAAGTCAAGAGTCTATGTTGGAGGGTTTCACTTTAAGGTGCTCGACTGTAATTGTCTTTAGTTGGATGTGATGGATATATTAAGATAACCCGACCCCCCTCTCCCTTTCTCCTCTTCTACTTTATTTCATCACACGTCTGTTAAGATATCACACGGTGTGACAATTTCTTAACAAGGCACACTTCAGATTTATTCGACAATAGCCCATCACTTCAGAAATTTCCCTCTTCAGAGAAAAAGAAATGGGCACGCCATGTTTGTTCAAGCGCTCCGAATGAGCGAAATTAACAAAGATGATGTGACACTATCTGTCATCGGCCATTACAAATCAATGGGCTCTCCACGCAGCCCGGGCGTATTCCCAATGGTTTCGCTCTCCTTAAAAGTACAGCAGGTATTTTAATGCGTGATGAAAGGGCTCCTTTGGCGGCCGAACGGGAATCGTGAGGGACATGTGACGACGGCGATGCGACCCCCTCCCCCCCCGTCCCCCCTCGTCTCAGAAGCAGAGACGAGACGAGAAATCAAGCGTCACTTCTGAGATGTAACGACAGGCTTTAAACTGAAGTATCTTAACTTGTGTCACGTTTAGAAACAATTAGAGCCCATTGATGTTTGATGGCAGGGGGGGGGGGGGGGGGGGGTGCTCATATTAGACGTTTAGCATTTCAAGCACACTGACACATTCGACTTGAGACTGCATCCCACTGATGGTGTAGTGACAGACATTGCTTTAGCTTGTCTTACACCTGCGCCGTGATCAACCTACTTCGGCGTAAAACAAGCGAGCGGTGACCCACATTCGCTGCATATCGGCCATTGATGTCGCTCCTTTCATTCCATTATGATGCATGTATATGCATCATAATACAACTGCGTGGCACTGATGTGAAGCAGCGTGTTTCTCGCTTGATCACGCGTTTTCTGAACTTCTTTAATGCCGGGGAAAAGTTGGTTGGGGGCCCTGTGTCAGACAGAAAGGTCACGCAGCCAGGAGCGCGGGGAACATTCTTTCACTTGCCATCCCTGTTTCTTCAGAAGTGTGGGTGCAGCGCAGGGGTGCGTCTCACACACTCTCTCCCTGACACACTCCCGCCGCACTGCTGTCCTCAGCATCTCCGTGGGGCGGTGACTAATTGCCCCCGTAAATCACTGTGCAGGCCGCGCGATCCTCCGTTTATTTTTCCTGACAGTAATTTAGTGCTTGCTCTTTTACACACTTGTCATCGCGTGTTTTTCCTCACATTAGAGGCTGGTGGAAAAAGGACGGTAATTAACGGCAGAGACGCGCGCTCGCCGCGGCTCTTTCATCATGGTGTGATAATTGTGCTCCTTGTCTGTCACGGTAACCTCTCGGTTTCCCCTGGAACTCGCGCAGCGCCATTTGTCAACCCTAAAGGAAACTTTGGGGGGGGGGAGGATTCCGGGGGCCCGGCTGCGATTCGGTTTTCCCTATTTGTATCGGGACTGGGTCATTTATATCCCACCCTAAACTTCTCACAAATATTAGCCTTATCCTGCACAGGAAGATAAAAGATGTATGGTAAACACACCTGAGTGCTTGATGGCCGAGAAGCTCCTCACACCCTCCGTCGTCCTTTTTACTCCTATTCCCAGTCTTTCTTACCCCTATAGAGGGGGGGGGAACGCAGAGGAGTTGGCGGGGGACAGCCTTAATAAACAGTCCTCTCATTCGCAGTGCTGAGACGCTGGAGACGGGGCGGTGGGGATGCACAGGACGGCTGAGACCACAGGAAAAAAAAAGAAGAAAAAAAAACGTTCTCTGAGCTAATCTATTTAGGGGAAAGCCCGGTTTCGCTCATCTCTTTAGAACCGCGTGTACGTGGTACAACATGTCATATTCTATTTTTACCAGCTGCAGGCAGGTGATTCACTGTCTACCTTGTTATCCTCTGCTGTTCCGTGCTGCGGATGCACAGTATCCATCACCCATAACCTGCACCCCAGGGGTTAAGTCATCAATAACTTTGCTGCTGGAAATATTGCAGAGGACTCAGAGGTTTGCGTAAGGTCCTTTGACTGGCTGTCTGTGAACCCCCTGCCTCCCATCTTCTTCTCCAAACTTCTCCTGGTTTTTTTAAATATCTTTATTCTCCTGTCACAGACAGGGGCTAATGGGATGTGTGGTCAAGATTTCAGGATCCATCACCGGCTCGCAGAAGAATTAGCATGGGCCCCATGCATCACCTGCCAGAGCTGTCAGGCCTGCTGTCTGCCGCGCTTCATTATGGCGCTGGCACTGTCTCCCCTCTACTGCTCGCTTCTCCCCAGCCGAAAAACCACAACCAGGGGAGGAAAAGCAACACAGAAAAAAAAAGATGTAGAAAGAAAACAGGGGCTCCACCACGCCCCTCAGTGTCAGCCATGGTCACCAGCCACTAAATTAGGATACACCGTGGTGCCTTTATAGAAATTAGGAAGAGGAGCAGGACGGAGCCTCCTCCGTCTGCTGCAGATGCTCCCGGAGACAATCGACTCTCCCTCCCTCCTCTTATCCTTTCACTCCTCCTTCTCTCCCAGACAGTGTTTTCACTTTGTCTATCAGGAGTTAAAAAAATAAAATAAACTCTTTAAAAAACTGTTAGGGTAATTAAGCAGTGTTTGGCCCCTGTCGCACTCAAGGAACTGTTTGATTACTCATGTTCCTGTGGCTCCGAGTAGAGGGTACTGCTCTTGTTTTTTGGTGGCTAACCCCCTTGTGCCTCGTTCGGGAGCCAGGACCCAGAAAGAAAAAAAGTGGAGGAAAAAACGAAACCCTCTCGAGAGCCATTCTTTACGTCTCCTCTGCAGCGCAGATTAGGCCGGCAGTGCTAAGAAGGTCACAGTGAAAATGAAGAGAGCAAAGCAGGACTACAGCTGGGGACCCTGCCCCAGTCCCCCCCCCCCCATCCCTCTTATTAGCAAATCAAAGCTGCCTCCAGAAAGATTCACACTCCTCACCTGATTTTGTCCTTTTCCGCTAATCACATAGCCACTTTGCCTTGACTGACAGTTTTCTTTATAATTGGCCCATGATCTGGCAAGGATCTAATAACCAGAAAATCCCCTCTGAGGGTCCGCCGGGCTCTGGCGACCTGTCTACGCGCACAGACACACACACACTGCCTCCACCATCCCCCCTAACGCCATCTGCAAAGGGCCGTTGCCATGCCGCACTGTTCGTGCACAACAGCGTCGAGCTAATCTTTACGTTCAATAACGGTGTGAATATTCAATGAGCGGCCCAGGCAGAGGATCCACAGTAGCTGCACTCTAATTACTGTTCATTTGCCAGAGTATCAAAGCCTAATTACTGTTCACTTTAATGCTCGAGAGAGAAGGGAGGGGAGTCAAGGCAGGGTTAGAGGAGGATGCCCTCCAGAGATCAGTCTTTATCCGTCTCTCTCTCTCTCTCTCTCTCTCTCCCTCTCTCTCTCTCCCCCCTCTCCTGCCCTGCAGCCCAGCTTGGTTGTCTTTGCGCGTGCCTGGCGCTCGCGTCCGCGTACACCCTGCACGTATTACTGCGCCTGTGTTTTATTCCTCTTTATTGCGCGAGTAAACATTGTGAATTTCTTCAAACAAACGCGTTAATCAATCAAAGAGACAGCTCAGAGGAGAGAGGGGAGAAAAAAAGAAAGGAAGACATGAGAGCCCGAGACGAGGGAAAGAGACAGGGTCCGTTATCCGGAGCTTATTGTTTCGTCTCCCTTTTATTTATCTGTTTAATGTGTTTTGGGTAAATATCAGACAAGGCAAGGGAGGTGACTGCCGTCATATTGTCTTTTTGCCTTCACCAGAAGAAAGCTCCTTTTTTCTTCTTCTTGCCTCTCACCTAATCCTGACAGAAGCCACCACAACCACTATCTGGCACCCGTTTGACAGTTTCTGTCACCAATTAGCAGCTAAATCAGCATCTCCGAAAACTGGGCGATTTATATGTCTTATAAATTATTATTTAGCACTTGTCTAAGTGGGTTTTCCTTTCCTTCTTCATTCACTCTTACTCCCTCACAGTGGAAAACAGACGGCTGCGATGCATTTGGATGGCCCCACCGGTCCCTCAGACCCTCGGGCTCCCCGCCTCGGCGCAGGAGGCCCCCCCCATGGGCGGCGAAATAAACCCCGTCTTCCCCTATCAGCAAGTTTGTCTGGTGAAATTTTCCACCCTGTGCACCGCAAAAAAATAAATAAATAAAAATACAAGGCTTTCGACAACCCCCTTTAATGAGGCACAGCTTTCCCCGCGATAGGATGTTAAATGGGAAGCTGCGTGCAACGCGGGCCGTTAGTTATCATTCAATCTGCTTGAGACGGCGAACCGGTCATTATGCAGCCATTATTTCCCGTGATTTAGAGTCGCGGGCAGAGGAGGCGATTGCCGGGGCTTGTTCTCCCCTCGGCGGGACGGATTGGAACCAGCTTGAAAATTTGCATTTACATGATCCGGCTGAGCAGCTTATTAGATGTGGATATTTATTTTCCACTTAAACCGATGTTTGATTACACTTTAATAAAGAAGAGGCGGAAACCGCTGAGCTGGGTGGGACCTGGTGGTTTCTTTGGGATTTTGTGTAATGAAATGAGAGGAACTAAAGATAAGGGAGCTGTACGGTAGTTTTAACAGAAACTCAGATGAAGATGATAAGTAGGACGACGACAACAACAAGAGGCTGCAGATGGGAGGGGGGGCTGCCAAAGAAATCTGATCCATTCCCTCAACACCGCTAAACTGTTATTGTCTGAGGTAAGGCAATCGTAAGGGATAACAGGGAGATTCAAAACCAACACAGATAAAAACAGGTTCAATACCAAACATTCACCTTGTAACAGATGTCACGATCCAAAACAATAGCAGGCGCAGAGTAACAACACAGTGCGATTTATCACCAGGCACAGGTCTACAGGAAGAGCAAATGAAGACCTGAAAGGGATTTCAATCCTTGAGGTTTACAAGCAGTGAGTGCTCAGTAATGTATTGTAATGAAATACGACTTTTCGCGGCAATTAGTGGAAAAGGAGCAAAACATGCTCCAAGGCATCCACTAAAGATTATTTTCATCGACGGATAATCTGCCTTTTATTTTCACGAGTGAGATTAATTGTCCATTAGTCTGCAGCAATAATAAGAAATGCCCGTTGCAATAACACATTGCTTGTTTTGTCCACCAAAGCAGCAAAACCTATAAAAAGGATATTATGTGTATTAACATAATATTATAATAAGAAAAGGCTAAACAAATCCTCACAACTCAGAAAATAACCTGAATAATTATCACAGAAATTGAGGATGTTTTGCTTCTTTCATTTCCACTGGCAGTGTTCCACCATCTCAAATTACTACGGTTGCATGTTGCATTATGACAGGTGACCATCCTGGGTCAAAATCTGCTTTTGTATCTAATTATGTATATTTTGGGCGATATGTAGCATGTTTTCTTTGCTAATACAACACATTTTATCATAGTATTTCGTCATACAACACATTCAAAAGAAATGATAAAGAAGAACATCATATTTTCCCGCTACAGAGTATGTTGGGATGCATGCACACAAATACAGACTAATGAGATTAACTCAACAGTTTGTTCCCTGTAACATGATTCAGACAATCGCTAATATTGTAGACAACGTGATGTGTTTCACAATATCTTGATTTCAGCAGGGTACGATGCGATTGGGACAATATTTTATAATATTGAATTATTTAACCCAGTTTGAGTAGCTCACATTAGACTTCACAGTAACGGTGGTAACCACTAATGATATCTGCATAAAAGCAGTGACGGCCGTTTGCAGTATCCACTCATATCTGTGTTCATGTGTGATAAGGGAGAACCAGTCAGTAGAAATTCCTCAGCTGTCACATTGTTTTAAAGCAGAATTGGATTTACAGCAACGTGCAAATAGAATGTTGTGTAGTAGATCTCTTTCAGGCATATTATCAGGATGTATAGAAATACCACACTTTGAATTATAAATGTCTTGCTGTTAACAACAATCTAGTTAAAACTCATGAAACTACATCTAACCCTTTGTCCTCATTGGAATGTCTGCACTAGTGAAAATATACAAAATACAATTATTGAGTGAGCACAGAGAAACTTTCAGCAGATGAATTTCTGCTAGCGCCAAATGTATATATTTATTATTAGTCTACATTATTCACCTCTTGCAGGTTCTTATAATATTTACCAATCGCCGCTAAAAAACAACAACTTTAAAACCTTCCTAAACATGTACAGTCTCGACTTGAATGTTACAATGACTCAAATGCTGCGTCTCGAGGGAAAGAGGTGAAAACTTCCGGTTAGTGGATATCGAATAACTATTGACACTGCACGCAAAAATAAAATCCTGTCCCACCTGACAGGACGTATGGGAATAGAAAACAAATGAGCATGTCAGCCAAAGCAAACATTGAAAATACTACGAGACCGCGAGTCGTAATTGCTTATGGACATTTGCTTTAACCAAGTGACGCTGCGCTCGACTTAATCAATATTTGCCTCAAGAAGCCATTCATAACCAAGTCACATTTGATGAATAAGTCGCAATCGCGCAGCGCATCTCTGGTGTAAAGCAAAAGGTCATGTGGGGGCATATGTGGGTGTGTTTCCCGGACACACACCGTCTCGTTTCCAGAAGATGAAGCATGTGATCTTAGCGATGGGTTTGTTCACACCACGGACACCAGAGGCTGCGCACAACCTCACAAACAGCAACGATACACAACACGTTCTGAAATCTTAAACTTAAGTAAGTAGGAACTTGACTAAAATGTGCCCTTTTTCTCACACACACACGCACACATAATAATACATAACACGTAATTCCTCTCTCCCAGTTCCTGCAACGGCTGCTTGTTGTCTGCCAGAGCAGCAAAGAGAGAAAATGCAGAGGTGAGCCTTTGGCCTGGAGTGCCCCTCATTTAAGACGATCGACAAAATCAATAAAGTGAAGTATGTTTCCCTCGCTCTTTTGGCTCTGTTCCCACTCCCGAAGCGTTCCCTCAAGTAACCCACTCCAGCTGAGTTCTGCTGCTGCAGCTCTTCCCCCACGTGTATACATCCTTCCCCTCAGCAACTGGAAACTCCACCAACACAACCTATGTGGTGCTCTCTTAGTGGTGAGCACGGACCGGGCCTCCTCGCCAGTGTGAGAGAACGATGTCAAAGGCTTTACTATTGCTATAACACAAGCACTTAAAAGTTTCTAATGCCTCTATTCGGTCAGACCAAAGGAGCGTGGAAGAAGTCAAATTAGAAAACAACGTAGACTTGTAGGCTGTTTACGGTAACTTATTTTAAAAAACATTCATTTGAGTTATTGACCAGTAAAAGCATTGTGGAGCAATACAAAGCAACATTACTGAAACTAATTTATCTAAATTTGCTTTTAACATGTGATGCATCTTGGTTCTCACCATTAAGCCACCACCCTTGTTTATTTAGTTTTCATATTGTTATTTTTACCAGGTAATGTACTTTACTAGGACTCTACCCTTGCACAGTTAACACAGAATGGCCTTGTCTGGACAATTCCAAAATGTCAACCTTAGGAAAAAAGGCAATCATGGATTTATCCTCTGGCAACCATGCATCTTTGTAAAAACCTTTGTGCCATTCCATGGGTTAGATAATTATATATTTTACAGGATAAATTAAAACGTTGACCTGCTATTGGTGCAAGAGAAAGCTACACTAGATCACCAACATTCTTCAGAATGACAATCCCTTCAAAAGTTATATGGAAGGAAGGAATAAAAGGGCATCCCACCTCAGTGTCCGGCATTAGAAGTGAAGTGATTTGGAACCAAGTGATGGTCCCATTTGCCCCTTTTTCCCACTATTTACTTCCTCTGCTATGAACTAAAACACCATGAACCAAGAAGTAAAAAAACACCCTATAGATATTTAGAGCATACAAGGTTTCATTACAAAGCTCTCTTAGCACACTCCATAGAAAGATTTGTGTTGAACCATCAACAGTTTCAACAACATGAGAGAAAAAGGTGCCGGCTTTTCTGTTTTTTTATTCCCAGTATGCCTAATTAGTTGGCACCTCGCTGGGTGTGCACTATCACCATTGGTTACTGTACAAATAGGGCGGGGGACTGAATAAATCTTGGGATCGGAAGTCTTTGATTGACACAAGGACATCCCGGGGCTGTATACCCATCAACTAAAGGTACATCAACTGTAAAATCTTAAGGTACGAAAAACTGCTGTGCTGTTTTCATACATTTGTTGTCAGTGAGATGGATTATTTTTGTCTATTCACAAGGTCATTACCGTTAACTGAGTAGTTATTTGTCACGAATGGTCTTTGTTTTCATATTACAGTGTCATTGCAGACTTACCTGGTTGGCAGGCCGTGGTGGAGGAGTCAGTAGTGACATCTTTCATAAAACGGTTTCCTCTGTCAGCACAACCTGCCAAAACAAAAGTGTGTGTGCTATTACATTCCAGAAACTGTTTGATATTTAGGGAAATCAGTCATCAATCCATCAGAGGGTTAGATAAGAATATGTATACCACTATATGTGTGTGTGTTGTTTATTTATCTAGACATTGTTAATGTTCAATGCTCCACCCTGTTTTCCAGATTTTAAGCTAGGCTAATTGGCTGCTAGTTCCAGCATCATGGTGTAGATCATCTTCTCAACTAACCGTCTATAAAAAGTCCAATATTTAATAATATTAGTACTACATTTTATCTATACGACACTCAAAATAGAAAAAAAATGACATCATGGCAGTAGGGAACATGAGAAAAAGAAAACGTACATTACTGACTTTATAAGTTACGTCTTACTATTAACCTTAAAACACCTGATAATATTTCTATAATCCAGATTATCAAGAAAAAACACATTTCATCAGAACAAAAAGAATCTGTCACTTTAGACAAAATTGAATTTATTAAAGATATTTACAATTTCAAATGAATTTTGACCACAGAAACACATGACTATAAATCTCATGTACTTAATTAAAAAACAACTTCAAAATACCCTCGGTCCATTTTCTAATAAGTACTGTTTGAGGTGTGAGACATGAGGGGAGGGGGGGGGGGGAACAAAGCTTGAGTCTGGAAGGTCAAATCTTTGGGTTCATAGACCCCGAGGAGGTAAATTGATTGTTGAGTGCTCAGGGAGGGGTGGGAGGCAAGCATTTAACTGCTGACAGACTAACTCCGGCCCTGCAGGGGAGAGCAGGCAGCACATTGTTTGACTTCATTTCCACAGGCCCGTGTTCCACAATCCTCTTCTGTTCAATGGGGCAAGACCCTGTGCTTTTGTTACAATTAACCTATTAGGAGAAGCCTTTCATTCGCAGGTGATTCCATGCTCCCTTGCGTGCCTCAATAAAACTATTTCGATCCGAGGAACAGGCCTACGGACATTTGACGGATAAATTCTGTCGAAAAGTGGAAGATATTTCATCAGAAGCGATAGGTCAGCACTAGTGTGGTTCCGTCGGAATTTCAAATAAACAATATTTACCACACTTGATATTCCTTGTTACAGGGAATAAATGTGTTGTTCCTGTAGTGTATTTGTAGTATATTGCCTACAATAAAAACAAATTACTCCTACCCTCGGTGAAAAACATAAAAGAATTTAAAAATTGACCCCAAGGGTCTGCTTTGTCCGTGGCTGGAGGCATTATTATACCCTGGTTGTGACAAAGTACCCCCTCAGGTCATTACTCCCGGGCAGCCACGGACCCTTTGGCAGACAGAAGCTGAGCTCCATTATCTGGGACGCAGAGAGGGGTTGAACGCGGCAAAGAGGAGAGGGGAAAGTGGGGGACAAACTGGCCCTGGATCTGAGGAAAGGGAGACGTAGCGGGAGATGGCACCATTCTGATCTGACGTTTTTCTGGGGCCTCGCCCGGGCCTGGAAGCCGCCCATTTGGGACAGGTTCTAATGGTAGCAGCAGTGTGCTGGCAGGGAAATACTTAACCCAATCACAAACATAATTGCATATTTTTTTCACATTTTTCATTTGATGCATATATTCTCTTTAGTTAAACTGTTTCCTTCTTGCCAGTTCCAGCCCATTGGACTGCAGTGCTTTTATTTATTGTTTGTGGGTAGAATCAAAGCCAAAGCTTATCCCGAAATGCATCAGCTTTACCACTGTGAGGCCCAACAAAGAAATCTATGTCAAAATACACAACCCAACGCTCTCTGCATAATATATACCAACAGAATTACATTGGGTATTTCAAATCAAAAAGATCATTTGTTGTGCACTCCAGTAGAGTAGATTTGAGTGTTTTGGCGGATTATCCTTTCTATATAGCAACAGATCACAACAGAAGTAATTTAAAGTTACCTTTCCCATATAACAGACCTGCTTTTATTACACAAATGAAATAGCCTCAGGTTATTTATCGCATTGACATGACTGCATGTCATTTCTGTATCTACATGGTTAATGCTGCTAATATTCTCCTGTGCTCTCGGTGCTAGCACTGAGGCAGCAGACAAGGGCCCAGGTGCCTGCGAAGCTTACGTGTTTACCTGGAACTGGAGGCTGGGCGCCACGCTCCCAACGAGGCGCTGCCGGTCGATACGGCGTCGTCAGCTGTAACCATCTTCTGAGTCTCTCAAACTTCTGACAGACTGGACTGTTTCCATTTCTCATCCTTTTTCCATTTCACAATAACGCAGCTGAATGCCACCTTTGATCCACCACTGTTCAATGACTCCACAACACATTTATACCGCCTCCATGTGGCACGCAGTTTGCTAAATGGCTGTGCCTTATTGCTTCAAGGAAGGGGAAATAGATGGGACATTTCATAGATTCATCATCGAATGTAACAAAACATGATCTTATAATGCAAGTGTGGTTTAATAGATTAACAGTAATGATATGTAAACTTAAGCAGGCTATTACAACCTCAACAGAGCCAAAGTGAAAATGTTTTATGTTAAATACACTTCAACATCAGGAAAAGTCAATAACCAATTGGATCCAATTGTAAGCGTTTATGGGATTTATGCAAATGTCTCTGCATAAACCCTGAGAAATCTCATGTGAGGAAATGCGGTTGGGTTTTTGTGTGTAATTACTCATTCTTCACATCTCGGGTTGGTGGACAGGACAGCCAATCGTGTACCGTGTTCTCACCGAGCATCTTCCTCTCTTCCAGGGCATCACACGTGTGCACGTCAGACCGTCAATCAAACATGACAGCTATTTACACTCACTGGGCGAGATGAAAGGTTCTGGCTCCATCGCTCAGGCCCCGTTCACCTAAGAGAATGGGAAAGCAGACAGACAAAGCAGGAGGAAAAAGGCCTGTAAATTCTTGTATTCTGGGCTGCCTCGGATGCTTTCAGATGGCAGCTATGTGTGTGCCTGTGTGTGCGTGAGCACAGCTACAGCAGACACACACACACACACATACACAGTTTCTAATGCTGCAGCGCGAGCCCTTTGATGTTCAAGGTGCTGTATCTGTTGTGCATGTCTGTCCTCTCAAATCATTTCCAGCACTGGGAGTAAAACATGGAAACAAAGGCAAACAACATATTCAAAAGTGTCAAACGACACATCTGCTGTTTCATGTTAGCTGGATTACTGTGACATGGAAGCGGCTCCAGTCAGGGAAGAAGCAGGACGGGCTAATTGACACGGGCTGCCGCGGGAGGCGAGAGGTTAGAGACAGGCAGGGAGTATCCTTCACTGTCAAGGGCTGTCCTCCACCCGAAAACCAACTCATTAGACTGTGGATACTAAAAGGAGAATCTGCACTATACGTGTTCCGTTGCAAATGGACAAAAACATGCATTAGTGTACTCTTTATAGGTTATCTTTGCATCACCAGTGGATCGGGTCAGTCTCACAGGTAAAGAGGAAACAACCTCATAACAGCGCAGATCCTTCGTCGCGGTGGACACGCGAGTTTAACATTTGGAAATAGTGAATTATTTCACTCGTACCTATTGGGGCTGGAATGGGAGATGGGTGAGTCAAACAAACAAACAAACAACACTTTCTCGACCTCTGTGGAAAATGTTATGATGGTCAAGAAAAGATGGTTAGGAAACTTCATGAGGAGTTAGGAAAAGACCGATGCTCTCGTGGGTTGTTACAGCCTTGAGTGATGAAGACCACATAAGAAAATACTTTGAAACGGGTTGTTTAATTGACAAGGTTGCACTTTAAATGAGTTACTTATGATCTGCGTTTCACGGTCATGATCATTTTTTCTCGTGAAAGGCTGAATGATACGTCACTATTCAAATAATGCCACCGCAAGGAATTGTGGGATGGAATTCTTTCCTTTCCTTACTCCATAAAGGAAGGTCTAGTGGTTCCTATGCTAAGGAGCCAAGTAAGGAGGCATTGAAGCTTCTTTCCTTAGCATTATAGAATTCAAACACCTCCACGCTGTCATTCATCCACAGGATGTGCTGTTAAGAGGATCTTGATTATTTAAAATGTTTTTGGGAGATCACGTTGTAGAAAATCGCCTCGCCCTCTTTTATTGACTTTAATAGACTTTGTCAGAGCAGGCTTTCACTGTCAGAATAAATCATGCGTTTTATTTCTCGCTTAAAAAATGATTTCATACCATTCGGTGCGTTTGTATTTTACTCCAGTTACACATTTTATAAGGGAACCTGAGACGGACATGTCCAAGGTCTCTCGCAGTTCAGGTATTCAAAGAGGCCCCGGTGGCCAGTGTGTGAGAAATACAAATGTAGTGAATATGTGACGCATTCACCAAGCTGCGTGCAAGGATCTACCACCATTTTAGGGCTGCGGGCTTAAATACAACTTCAACTCGATTGTAAAAACATGACCGCGGCTCCATCGCCGCTTGCCACTCATACGAGATCGAGCTGATCAGTGACTCCCCGCCAAAGGACAGCTGGGACTCTCAGCGCCGGTGATAACTGTTCAGATCTGCGTGAAACGACGCTCCAAGGCATCCGTCTCCGTGTGCCGTATGCTAACGCCGCTCTCAGAAAGGATAATGAAAGGCCTGAGAGGGGAGGAAAAAACAACGCCGCTGCTTTTATAAATCACCTCAGGAAATGGTAATAGATGCTGAAATAAATTTGACAATTATTGACTATGGGGAAGCTTCTCAAATAAACAGGTTTATGGTAAGTCATATCACTTGGCAGTTGATCATCATGATCACTCCTGGATTGTCCCACAAGGTGGCATATTTATTAGTATGCAACAGATGGGGAGCACGCGTTTTTCCTTGCTGCGGCTTGTGAAATTGGTCTTTTGGTGGCAGTATAAATATGATGAACCGTAGACTATAACAGGCAGTGGAGCCCACACACGGGCAAAATGTCCAAATGAGCTGCGAGAAGTGGCGTTGTGGTTGCTTTACGGCGGTGCCATCAATGATGGATCCACACCCCGCTGAGCCACTACAGGAAACAAAGTACATGGCCCATAATTTAGTTGCAAAACAATGCATGAGAGCGTCGACTTGTGCATCCATTTCCACGCAAGCATTCCCCCGTGCAGATAGATCATTAAACTAGCAGGCGCTTTGCAATATGGTGCAGTCAATGTCACTGAAAAGATGGGACAATAAAGTGAGATGGGGGGGGGCGGGGGGGGGGGGGGGGGGGGAGGCAACAGCAGGGAGAGAGCATGAAGATGTATTAATGTCACATAGGCTTTAGCCTGCCTCCTTAAGCCCTGCAAAGAGTCACCAAAGCCAATTTCCATTATCATATTGATTGAAATAGTTCATCATAGTGTAATTTTGGGTTTATCGTCGCCCGGTTGGGGAATACGACCAAAGCATTATCCAACAAAAGCTATTGTTCCAGGGGACGTTTCACTGTTCCAGTTCATTGACGGAGTTGATTAAGTTTAAATGAAGCAGACGCTGGATAAAAGTGAGGGTATTGACCAGCGAGCAGTGTGCCGCGCTTGGAAAAGCCTGATACACGCGGAAAAGCAAGATTCGCTAAATGCTCTAATCTTCAATCAAATCTAACATCAATACAGACAAAGTTTGGTAATGAGAGATTCAATGAAGCATGCGGCAGAGAGAATTAATCCCCCTCGCCTAAACTGAGTTCAACTTTGAAGCTTGCTCCTCAGGATGGATAGTTATCTAAATGCTAAATAAGAAACGTATTGTACTTTTCACAGCATACTAATCATTTGTTCATTTTGTCTCCATTATTTGTTCTCTCACACACCCCGCTTGTTGATCTGACGATTAGATCAACCTTGGATAGTGGAGGAGAATAGAATAATGAGGCTGCGGGGGGAGATTTGATGCAGGGCCCCATGAGCGCTCGGGCCTGTGGGGGACGCTGCCACGACGCTGTTACAGCTCACACAGGGCACACACAAAAAACACCCAAATTACTGATAAATTAAAAGTAATTAAGATTACTGGATGCCGGTCGGCGGGTTACAATGAAGTGGTTCTGAATGGCCGGGAAGCTTCATTAGTTGATGACTTGTTTATATTCTGTAATGTGTAATAGCTGATTCTCACAGACTAGGGCAGTGGTCCCCATGTCATTAATCGCTCAAAAGACCTTCAATTAGTTGGTTAATCAATCAAAAATGAATAAACATTTTACCTCGTTAGAAAATCACCAAAATAACATGTATAGTTAGGGCTATTTAGTAAATGATTTATTTTGAACCACTTGATGAAAGAACGATGTGCACTGGAGGGCACAAGTTTCCACACAACACTTGTTTAAGTTGAATGTTGGACCATGATTGTCTCAAACTAGATTGCACACACCCAAAAAACGCAAATATGGCACACACAAGAACTGAGTTGCCCTTCAGCAGATGCTCTGTGTTGACGTTAGAAGAAGCTGTAATGTTGAATTACCTTCTGTTAATCCGCAGCTCACCTCAGCGTCCACATGAGGAAATCCGGCAAAACATGGCGGCCGTGCTCCTCTCAATTAGCGGCTTCTCACAGCTGCCCGCCTCATACTACTCAAAGCACGGCGATGTGCATGCGCACAGTACTTTGAGTCAATTAACGCGGCGCCTGCCACGGGCTTAAGGTTTAAACTTGTATTTTACGACTTTTCGGGTTGTGTGACGGCTTTGCGTCGGAACTCGTGTATTTCCGGGTTGTTGGCGGCGGTCATGGCAAAATAAGGCTTTTAAAAAAAATGTATTTAAAAATACGTCAATATATATACCTGAAACATCTAGGGAATTATTGATTTTCGTAAATAAATAAATTATATTTACACATATAATCAAATAAATAGAACATTTACATTTAAGGAATATCTTTTTTTTTTTTTCTAACATTTGTAAAACAACCATCAGTAGAATTTTAACACACATAACCCACACTATAAATTACATTGCGTTCTTTCGTCCATGTTTAAATTATATATCACATCCTCAAGCGGCTGTGTGTGTGTGTGTGTGAGAGAGAGAGAGCAGTGTGTAGGCCCGGGTGTCGTGGCAAACAGTCCACGGTAGGAGCATCGTGGAAGGTGAAGGAGTGAGTGGAGCCCGTGTGTTGTGCTGCTGACATGAACAGGTGACACCCCTCTGCACTTGAAGTAAACGCCACGCCGCGCGAGGCTTTCTTCTTTAGAGAGGCTTCCTGCTGGCTACACCCAAATCCACCGTGCGTCACTGTATATGAAGGCAGACTTTTGGGGCGTTTAATTTTAGAAAATAATATTACCCGTGTACCAGATCCGTCAATGTTCATCACACTATCTATTTTACTGTTTTATATAGTTTTGTCTATGCCCTTAAAACGTCTAAATAGAGATGCGTAGTGCCCCCCATTGGGTCTTAAGCGGACCAGAGTTGATACCTGTTTGCCTTAACTTCTACTATTTATTTCCGCATGCCACTTCATTATTTACATTTACATTTTTTTATTTATTTTGCAGAATGACGGTAAGCGTTGTCTACCGCACAGAGTTGGGTTTCAACCATCTTCCTTCCCCTTATTGCTGAGATGTGAGCTGTGGGACATGAAGTCTTGAGCTGTGTGTTGTCAGAATCCCATCTAATCTGCATGTTTGTTTCTTAAACAGGGCATGTTCACTTACCCTCCTCCCCCCCCCCCTGCTTTTTTTTCTTCCTGCATATCGACAGGAGATGCAACCCGGGAGATGTGCAATAAAACAAACTCTTGCTCTCAAAAGGTGCGCTCGGCTTTGTACCGGCGCGTTTTGCCTGTTAGCTGCACATCCTTCGTCTTTTCATCTGTCAGTTATTCCCCCTCATGTTTTGTCATTTGCTCTGTATATTCATTTGTCGCCTGCTATTTCTTTCCCAATGCCTGCGTACACCCGCGGTTGTAATTACAATTCCCCCTCAAATTCAACGAAAGGCGCAGATTTCTCTCTCTCTTGCTCTCTCTCTCTCTCTCTCTCTCTCTCTCTCTCTCTCTCTCTCTATGGGATCCGTTTGATTACGGATGTGATGTTGAGACAATTTGTGCAGCTCCTGCAAACTGCGCATCCTGAGAGCAAGGATGTCAGCTTTTCAGTAGCCACAGCTGATTGCTGGCAATGGAGAGGAATCACCTGTAAATATTTAAAAAGGGGGGCCTTAAAAGAGGCCTGCAAGAGAGCTAGATTTCAGTGCCTGACACCGTCCTTCCACCTGCAGAAAGCTGCAGCGTTTTTTTTTTAAATCACAAAAACATGCTCGGAGGCTGAAAATGCGGGAAGAAAATTAACATCTTAAATTAAATTAAATGCAAAATGTTGCCTCTGATCCTTGACTTTTTATTTTGTTGACATGATTATCTTCTTTTATCTTCATTTCTTCCGTTATTATTGTTTGCTTTAAATGCCAATGTAACCACTTTGTTTCTTGCCCTTCCTGGCTCTCAGAACGAAATGAGCAGCGCCCCCTGCCGTCCGAAGGGGGGAACCGCACCGTGGCATCAGCACGCATGAAACTCATGGGCCCCAGTGGTTAGTAAACACTTTAAATCCCACAGAGCCGTTTCACGCCCCTCTAAGTGATCACCAGATGCAATCACAACCATAAACATTCACTTTTTGTGCGAATGATTGTGGGATTTGCGGCACGTGATGGTTCATTAGACGTGTTGTTATTGTGGTTGTTGTTGCTGTGTGAAACAGGAATTGGTACAAAGGTGGACAAAATGTGACTGATGGAAATCCTGTTTAAAGCATCCCGGTGATGGATGACTACGGACACTTTGGCCCCAAAACAGACACGTTGAGATTTTTTTTCTCGTCAATTTACTCTTACCGGAAATCGTGCCTGACTCGTCATTTCTGGCTCATATTCTACATTTCTCCCCTCATCCAGATCAAAAAGCCCCCTCGCTCGTACACGGCTTGTCAAGCATCCAGTTTAGTGATGTAAAAAAAAGGAGGTCAGCCTGAGCCCGGCGGGATGAAGGGCAGCTGCTCTCTGACCAGTTTCCGCGTCACACCTACTGCGGCTCCGTTTCCAACGGCGTCCGGTCGGCGAGTAATTAATAGGAAATAATGATGTTGCCGAAAGGTGCGGCATCGCAAACGAACACGTCAAGACCGAGGCATATTGTTGGCTGCATTATTAATCCACCCTTAGTGTAAATGACACATTGACACTGACGATGATGATGCTCAGCCTTGGTCGGAGCGCCTCGGCTGAACAAATACGGCCAAAGGAATTATTTGCAACGTCAAAAATGTTCTTTTGGGTGAATTTTGGCATTAAATAATTGTATAAATGCAGCTATCAGCCCCTGTCATCAGGCTAGGAATAACACTGATCTTTTTATTATTATTATTATTATAGTATTACTTAATTGGGAACACGAATGTCCATGCACCCCCTGTCATATACTTTCTAGTAGAAAAAAGTAATCCTTCACCTCAGATTATTACAGTAATAAAATGTAACCATAGCCATAACGCACTTGTCTGCCCAATTAGCTGAAACAATTATTAGGACTTTGACTTTAATTACGTCTCAATTTGAAGCCTCGCGCCGGCCCATAAAGCAGTGATTAAAACCCCTCTTTGCCCCCAGTGCCTCCGGGGCAGCGCGTGATTAGGACCTGTCAGCTGCTGGAGTGAACGGAACCAGCCATGCGTGTTGTGCAACATGACCCGCTGTTGTTAAAGCTTGTCAACATATTAACCTGAATTCCCCAGTCATTATGGGACTGATGTGCACCGCAGAAAGAGGGGAGAATGTACACATATGTACGTGTAATTGAAAAAAATAAATAACTGTATATTAACAGGCAGGCAGAGCGAGGTCACACAATGTCCCAAGGCCTGTAAATCCAGACAATAAGGGTTTGAATGAAAGCCGTTTTGACATGCATCTGTTATGATAATTATGGGCTGAATCCTGTTATGCGATCTCGACAATGAGGAGTCATCTGATCATCCACACGTGCGCAAAACAAAAGTAAAGAGGTTGGACGTGAGCGGGGAATGGTGTTTTGGGAGGGCCAAAAGGGTTCATCTGAAGCACATTTGATCCTTGTCAAAATATATCGATTCGTGTTCTTTCGAGAGACAGTTGATGTCTTCCTTAATTTTTTTTTACCGGCCATCTGGACCGACTGACGCAAAGACCGCCGGGTTCTTTGTTGGCCAATAAGTGAGGCACATAATGGGTGCACTTTAAAAAGAAAAGAAAACCACAAAAGTCAAACGTTGCGATGACGCAACATTTCCCCCGGAATAATATTCTTTTGTTGGCAAATGATGACGTCACGGCATTTCGCGTACACCGTTCAATGCAAAGCAGGTGCTTGACATGCAGCCCGCTGCAAGGTGATGCTGTTGTTGTTGTTGTTGTTGTTGCTGTTGTTGCTGCAGCAGGAGTGGCCCGAGCAGACCGGCCTCAGGTTTCTCACATATGAATTTCCCCTCAGCCACAATCAGTGCAGCAGAGTTTTTCCTTTGGTGTATCCAGAGGTGAATAATTTATAGGAGGATAAAAGCGTTTGTGGCAGAGAGCTAGACAGTCAGACAGTGGAAGGAGCCTGCCCCCCGTCCCCCCCCTCCCCCTCCCCACACCGCCCCAGCTGAGCTCGACCCCCTTGCCGCGCGGTGGCCTTGCTCCATACGCCTCCTCGGACGGCTGCTTGAAGTGCAAATCTGTGTTCCAACTTGTTCCCGGTGCCTGTCAGCATGTTTTCCTCTTGTCAGCAGCGATCGAGCGCAGGGCCCGTGTCACCCCTTGTACCGCCGCTGTAACGGGATCATTGACGGGCCAGTGACACTGCCCGACCGGATAATGGAAACTTATTGATTTTTTTTATTTTTTCCTGCTATTTTTTTTTGTTTCTTCCCTTCTCACACAGGTCCTGTGGCACTGCTCGACAACTGGCAGGAGGACTGTTCCTGTTCTAGAGATCACGGCTGCCACGTGCATGCTGAATGGGGGAAAGACACAAAAACTGCAGTCATAGTTAAATCAGGGCATCGTTTATAAACTTCTAATCTAAACCACATTTCATTGGCCGATAAACAAAAGCAGCAAAAACACAACCCTATCCAAAGTTTTCCAACGTCCCAATTTGAATGTTACGAATCAAAAGTGTTGCAGGTTGTCACGGGTTAGATTTGCAGTTTTAATGGAGCAATCTCCAGAGAGAAGGCCCCTTTGATACCCATGGCGATGATAAGCATGCATTGGCTGCCTACCATTGGACCCCTGTGGCAGATGGCGAGTGTGGGTCCTGCAACAACACATTTCTTTATGTCAGCCTTGTCCCTCTCCCTCTTCAGCCAGTGGAATAATGAAAAGCCCAATTCTGGTCATGGCTAACTCAATCTCATTAAAATCTCCCCCTTTTCCTTTTTTTTCTCGGCCCCTTGGGATGCTGTCTGCCAGCGATGTGGCTTTCAACCTCCAGAGAGAACATCTTTTGAAACAGCCAGGAGACCTAATGAAGTCACAGAGTGGCACAATTATTTCCCAAAGAAGGAGCATTAATGTACTTCAAAATTCCCTCCGGAGACGCGTGATGACAATTGGTTTGTACAGCTTTGATCGCTGCTTTAAATACTGCCCAAGATAAACTGCGGGGTTAGCCCCCTTTGCCACTGGTAAGTAGAAAACCCAGGAGTGGCTATCAAGCGGCAGATACATCAAATACTCAGCCTGGAACGCTAAAAACTGGGAGTTTAAAACCGCACATAGCCTTAAAATACCTTCCTGTTGGGAATAATGGTGCAACATCACTCTGAAATCTGTGAGTTTGGCCAAACAACTGCAACAAATAAAACAGGACCGTGTGTTTGAGGGCAGGCGGAGAGCTCCAGGTCGATCGAGAGAAGCCGACCAGGAAGTTAAAGGTACGTCCTCTCTTCTGGCCAGAAGGGGGCAACTCCTCCTGTTGTATCAGGAAGGTCGCTTTAAATGGAAGTTTATGAGAGACTCTACTTCTAACTTGATTTATTACATAGGTGAACAACTTGCACAATACATTATGGTCTCAGTTACTAGTTTTCAGTCTTCCTGATGTTCATTTAGTAAATCCTGTTTGAGGGCGGGATCACTGTGACTGACAGGTCGCTTTGGCTATACCAGAGCCCTGTACGGCATCTCTGCATCACTCCTCTGCATTTCAAATGTAGTGACTTCCGTTCAGCCGTTAAAAAGTCAAGAAGGCCAGGTCCGTAATTCAAGATGGCGATGATAAAAATCTGCAAATTGGAGGCCTCATAACGGGAGTCCACAATCCAATCAATCCGACATCACGTTAACTACGTCCACTTCTTGTCCAAAGTCTATGGCAGAGGGGCATGAAATACTCAATCGTGGTCTGAAGTTCTTCTTAAGATGTCACAGTTTATCCTCTATTGCCGTAGTAGTATTATCTTTGTCTTTTCTTGGGACAGTTCACACCAAAAACCTAAACACACCCTAACTTTATGGACATTTATCAGCCTACATTGTTTTGGTGCTCACAACAAGCACTCTGGACAGCAGCTTGTGAAAAACAGACATCCCTGTTGGGTTTTTCTAATGTATTTGTTTTTGTGGCACTTTTAGAACCTCAAACCAGAGTTCCATCTGGTCCTCGTGTCCTGGAGCAAAGGACATCACTACGGACATCACTACAACCAGGAGAGAGTGAGGAGACCTGGCCGGAGCAGCAAAAGTGGAGTCATTACCTCAGTTAGCACCTATCACATCCAAGAGTTACTGAAGGAAGCATTATGATCATTTATTCACATCAACATATGACTTCTTATTCTCATACAGATATAACGGAATTAAACAGAAAAACATCATAAACAAGGGAGGGACAATGGGAAGTGTCCTCGTCGTTCCGACGTGTCTCATTGGCTCCCCATAATGACTTTCCAAAACAAAAACCCAAAGAATGAAAATCTATCAATCAGAAATTCAGCGCAGCCATCCTTCAACTATGAATTCACCAGCCCTCTTGTTCACCCCGACCTCGGCTGGCCGACGGCGTTTGGCTCTCTGTTCGGTTGCAAATTAAGCTTTTTGTTTTCCAAATCTCGGCCAGGCCGCTGACTGGAGCCAAACCTTTGGTCTGCTCCACCAACACAGCTTGAATAATCTCAGCAGAATCCCCGGCGAGTCCGATGCCGCCCTCGGCTCAGTTCTGGATCTCCTCTCTACGAAACGGGCCCCGGTCGATGTCTGTCCTGCATTACACGTTGGACTGAACTTAGCAGGGCATCACTAATAAATGCTTTAGTTTACATGGCTATGGTTAGTTGTTTTAATTTAATGATACTTTAAAATCATGCAAGTTCAATGTCACTGATTTCTATACAAACATCTACAAAGTGTATCAGAATCTGAAAGTCTAAAAACCTTCAAGCCTGAGTAGGGAAGTAAGATATTTTATGGGAATTCTTATTTTTGTGTTAGGGCTCACTACACGTCTACACATTTAAAAAAAGTTGAATATGACCAACAATAACATCTGTTCATTAAAAGCTATTATTTCTTTCATTTACTTAAATCCTTCATTCTAACGTTACATTGCTTTACTGAAACACAAACATTCATGTTGTTGCAATAGTACATATTAATGTTTACTTTCTAATTTTGAACTTTAAACCAAAATAATTGTGATCGGAATTGGGGAGTTTGACTAATATAATAATATAAAGTGTGGCTGTGTTTTGAAAAGAACTTCTCCATTGTTACAAAAAACAAAATAAAAATCAACCCAACCAAGAACGACCGATTTCCAAGCTTTGGGATGTACAGAGCTGCCGCAATGACGAAAAGATAATTCCTACAACACGTTGTTGTTATAACCCGGCAACGCTTGTGGTTATTACTAGAGAGTATTCCTCATTATAAAAAGACGTTGCTATCGCGGCTGTAATGAGAGCCGGATTTCAGAACTTGCGCTGATGGGTGAAGGTTAAGCAGGAGAACAGTGACAGAACAAGCTGTCCCAACATAATGAATGTCGCTTTGATTAAGAGAGATGCTCGCTCTGATTCAGGCGCAGGGAGGTGAAATCCCACAAAGCATCCGGCAGCTAACGACAGCCCCGCGCGCACGGCTCCACAACGGGAGAGAGCGCCGTTTGATTTGATGTCGTCTCCAGAAGAAAGCGAGGCGTGAACTCAATTGAAATGCTTGTGCGTTTTGCCAATATATGCATGCTCCTTTTAGCTTTTGTTGTTGTGACAAAAAAAATAGATTCTCTGGCAAAAGAGAGTAAGCTATTGAGAAATGTTTCTTTTTATAATGAGAAATGTTCTGCTTTTGACATTAAAAGGTTACACGAAATTGAAATCCTTGGAAGTTTTGTCATTTGAACATGCTTTTTAAAAAGGCACTTTTCTTTATCATGACAGATCCTGGGGACCAATGTTTTTACAACAATGGCAGGTCTGCACTGCCAGACCAGCTTCAGTAGACCAGTCAATAAGATAAAGCCCAAAAGTGGGATTAGCTAAGTTTATAGGCTAAGCATAGATATCCAACATAAACTATTGGTTAATACATATATAATATTATCAATATAATACTAGTATTAAATTGTCTGGATTAACTCTTGTATATTCCTAAAAACAGATGCAGGACTAATCTAAAACAATCTCCATCAAACAAAGTGCAAATTCAGGTAGCTGGAGGTTCTCGAGGGGTAAATCTCTAGTCACGGCAGATACTCATGTGTACGTCATGACGAAGACCCAGAACCTCCACCATCCCGGTCCCTGAGTGCGGCACGCCGGTGTGCAGAAGGTGCCGCTGTAGGTGCTTGATCCAGTCCTCCTGGACAGACAGGGGACCCTGGAAGACGAGGTCGCAGAACCTGCAGAGAGGGAGCAGCAGCCAGTTTCTACAGCCTACTGTTTCTACAGCCGATGCCCAGCAGTCTTCTTCAGTGGGGAATGTCACACTTGACTCTTTATTGCATTGATTGTATTACGATTTCTTCTGCATCCAGCTACATGTTCCATACGCATGGCGGCTTAAAGTTACGCCATGATGCGTTTAAGGTGTGAATCTTTGATCAACAGTTCTGCCAATGGCAATGTGGTTGCAAGCACTTTTTTCAGGGTGCTAGGAGCTACTCTGGAAGTTCTGAAAGTGGCTGGTCATCTCCTCAGCTCTTTTATTTTGGGGCCTACACATGAGATCCGTAACTGGATAGAGAGCTCGCTCGCCTACATAGGTTTCCTTTGCCTGTTCGTACCTGCAGGTGAACGTGTAGTTCTCAGCATTCAGGGAGGGTAGCACGCCTTTCTTTAGCCCAGGCCTCGGCTTCTTGGGCTTATAATCGCAGCCTAAAAAGACAAAACGCTGTACTTTATCTGAGGGAATGCATCGGGTAAATACTGACAAGAGGCCTGAATAAATATTCCCATTATTGATGTTTACTATTTCCGTCTACATCCATCTAATGTCTACAAAATCTCACAAATCTCCTCTTCAGTCCGGTGCTTCCACAACAGCATGCTGAGAGTCTGCTGTGCGCTCATCGCCATCGACGTACCGGGTCCTTCAAACAAGGCCATCCTCTTCCTGTGTGCGTAGGCCCGAAGATGACCTGGGAGCCCGGGGACAGCGCCGTTACACGGAATACAAAGCTTACTCGCATCACATGGCTCTGAAAAGTTAGAACGTTGAAAAAACAAAATGAGTCTCAACGAGTGGATCAAAGTGTTTAGGTTTCAATTACATTGCATGTCATTTAGCTGACGCTTTTATCCAAAGCGACTTACAATCAGGTGATTATATTTTCTTAATGCAGTCTACCTGATACGTCTGTATATCTCCAATAGAGGTCTAAAGATCATCAGTAGTTGTGACACTGTATTATTGAAGGAATAAAACATTGTGGGGTGGTGTGCAAATTCACAAGGTAATTTTATTATCAAGCAAAACTGTTACTCCCAGTGCGGCTCCACCTGTTTTCATTCTAAGCATCTGATTTGCACTCTCCTGCCTGAAAAGTGTTACATGGTGAAGTTTAACACAATCTTGTGTCTTTGGGGGGGGAGGTGGCTGTTTTCACATACACCGGAGTCACAGAGGATTCATAAACTACTCCGGCATATCACAGACGTGTTAGTCTTCTGACAGAAAACTGGCAAAGTTGTGCCCCATCGCCTGTTAACCGGAATACTTGCTAAGTAGGAATCCCACAAGATCTCTCAGAATAAATAAGAATTTTGCTATTATTTCACCAAAATATCTATAAATATTGATTGAAATAAATCTGTTTTATATTTCCATTTAATTTGCAAGTGATGAATGTTAATGACATCCTGTGTGAAAAAGTGTTTTCATCACCACCTTAATGGCGCACTACAAAGTGTGCTACAAAGTTTTCAGGACCGGACAGACAAAGAAAGATTTCCTCGGTAGAACATTGTGAAGAGCAATTTGATGTTTAAATCGTTACCTTTTGCACTAAAAGTTTGATTTTGGACGGACATTAAACAAAATTGTGGGAACACGGATGACTGGCTTCCAACTGAACATCAATAGGATCTCATGATTTTTTAATAGGAACTTCAAAAGCACTTTGGCGACATTCAATCTACTGTATTTGTTTGTTGTTGTTTCCTCCCATAAAAAAAAATCAAAAGATTGTGAACCATTGTTTAATAACTGGCATCCATCTGCATTAGACAGCTATCTGAGAAGAGACACAGGAAACATCTTCATCAAATATTGATGGACTGAATGTTAATGTGCACACTATTAATAGTGAACTTCCCTGTTATAGAACAGAGCTAAATGTGTTTAATCCGTAGAGGAATAACACATGGATGAGCTATTGAGCAGCCATTTCTTTCCACCCAAGGCGTGAAGGAGCATGTATTGAGATGTTTCTCATGCTGTATCTCTCCGTATATCTACAAATCCACAACACTTTACATAAATGCTGTCCCTCGCTGTACTTGCAGAGACTTGTGATGCTGAAACCACACGTTTATGAAACCGTTGTAATGAGACTGCATACCATGAGCCCAGTCTGGTGCCTGCGTGTAGTCTTTGGTGAAATCACTGGGTTTCCAGTCTTCCTGTTTGCTTCCCGCCGACAGCTCCATGCGTCGCTGTCTCACCCCGAGCAGTTCAACTAAAGTGCTGGAGGAGGCCTCGGGGCCTCGCTGTGCTTCTACCTGAAGCCTCCTATCAGAGAAGGCCTCTGGCTCCTGTTTGGCCTCCAAGCTGTCCGTGGCACGTGGACTCCTCATGTCCAACTGGATTTTCACTGGGACGCCCATGTGCATGAGGATCAGCCCGTCGCTGCTGATGCGCGACGGGGGTTTTCTCTTGTCGAGGACCTGGAGGGTGTTCTGATGTTCCTTTTTGCCCCGAAGCAGCTCCTTTAGCATGCACAGCGGGGACTTGCCGGTGCTGGCGACACTCGTACCGATTCGCTTCAGGTGTCCCCTCACGTGGTTAGTAAGGCCGGTCTTCGTATCGAACCAACCCCTGCACAGTGGACATTTGTGCTCTGCTTGGGTTTCTGGGTTAACACCTGGAATATCAGATGAGATTTGTTAAAAACATAGTTTTGAAAGAACAAAAAACACCAAGCTGATATTCAAGATGTACTGTTTTGGAACCCAAACTTCTTATGCTTTGTTTAAACACCTGAGACATGTGCCTTTGGTTAGCTGGCGTCACCGCTTTGCTCACACATATCACCTGATAACGGCGGGCCGATCGTCACAGAAGCATAGCTCCCAGCAGGTAAACATTGTTATCTCTGTCAGCACCGTTGGTCCTTGTTTGCACTATTAGCACCGTGAGCTGCTAGCTGAGCCCTGCCATGCTTTGCTAGCAATGGATATGCTCTGAACTTAAATATCTATACTGTAACAGCATCAGTTGACCCAGCTCTACATCTAAAGCACTTTGCATCATAATGTTTACACATACTAAACTAAATGGTGATCTTGGAAATGGTTGCTAATTGCAAACATATTACCACTCAATCTTTATAGTGAGTTTCTCACAATGAAAACATATTTAGAAGCAGGATAATGGCTGCAATGTTCACTTTAGCATGTTAACATCTGCCAATTAGCACAGAGTACAAGTACATCTGAGGCCAGCGAGAATGTTTGCAGGTGTTTGGTCGTAAACCACTAAAGGAAACAAGAAACTTTTAACATTTGGGCCTGATGTTGGTGCTGAATGAAAAGTCAACAGAGATATGACAGCGTGACAAGCGACGAGGTACATTATCAAAAAATGTACAGCGTCATAGTAAATCAACACCCATACCTTTAATCATTCTCCTCGTGCCTCTGGGGATCCTTCTGCGGGTACGTGGCTGATGGTCCTGCAGAGCCACTTGCTCCGGCGGGACCACGTGCCTGGCGTTGTAGCTCAAGCCGACCCTGTGGAGGTGTCCTCGCACGTGATTCGACAGGCCCACACCCGACTCGAACGTGGCCGGGCAGTAGGGACAGCGCTTGTGTTCCAGCGCCGGTGTGGGGAAGACGTCAAAGGTGTCCCCCGTCGACATACGGGGCGGCGACTGTGGGCAATCGTCACACGCCGCCGTGTCCATGAGCTCCTCCTTGATTATGAGCTGCTCTATGTCACTGCAGTCTTCACCTCCTTCCTCTTCATCCTTGAGCACGCGAGGGCTTTGGTCTTCGGCTGAATACCTGTGCCTCTTTGTGAAATACCTCCGAGCGTACGGGTTCCTCGCGTTCCCGCTTTCCAAGAAGCGGCCGGCGGCGCTGCGCGTGTCATCGCTGCTGCCCTTGCGGCCTTTTTCGGCTTCCTTATTCGCAGGCAGTTTGTTGAACCTTTGGCTAAACCGAGCCGATACGCCACCATTGACATGGGCAATGGTGCTTTGCAGGGGCGTTGACCTTTTTCCCAAAGACGGATCATTTGGGTTTGCCTGCACGTGTAGCCCATGGTCGCTTACTCCACCCTGACGGAGCTCCTGAACTAATGTAGGACTTCCTGCTGACGGTAAGAAATCGGGGGGCGCAGGACAGGTTGCCTGCTTTGAGCTGCCAAAGGCCTCGCAGTCATTGTGCTCCTCCACGCAGGTGAGATCTTTTGCCGCATCTGATTGTGCTGCCGTCTGCAGGAGTAATTTTCCATGCCTGTCGACCCTCCACACAGACGGCGGCGGCGTGTTCTCGGTGCAGCCGACACGGCCGCTAAGCGGAGCTGCGTTTACAGTTGTGTCGTCCCCCTTTTTACCAGAACGGTGGGAGAAATGGGGCCTTTCCCCAGTCGACCTATGCAGATTTGGATCGGGCCGGTCGGCGACCTTTTGGCAATTACCGAGCCAACGGAAGCGCTCCAGCTCGCAACGTCCTTCCAACGCTACGTTGTCTCTGCTCGTGAAGAAATGATAGCGGACACGACCCGCTGCCTCGGCCTCATTAGCCCGAGCCATTTCCCCGTGTTGGGGCCTGTGCGTGTCCAAGTGTGCTTCGAGTGCCTGCTGTGTCAGCGTTATGTAGTTACACTCCTCGCAGAAGTAGTAGTGTTTGAGATTGTCGCGCGTTTTGGCGTGCTGGACGGAGATTGCTGGGCGTCGAGGGCAACGCACTGTGGCGCCCGCCCCGTCTTCCAACACGGGGTGTTTGAGATCTTCGACTCCCCCCAGGATTTTTCCTAGCCTGTCTCTGTGAATAATGACGTGTCTCATGAGGGCGCTGCGATCACAGAACAAACGCCCACACTCCCTGCATATAAAGGGGTGCGAGACGTTCACCTGATTATGCTTGCTTAAATGATACATCATATGTCTATGGAAATGTCTCCTCTGCTTGAAATTAACATTGCATGTTGTGCATGAAAAGAAAAGTGGATCTCGTTGGACTTTTTCCATCCTCAAACGTTCTTCTTTAGAGGTGCAATTGTCTTCACCTTCAGGGTCATTCTGCTCATTACGGCCTGCCTGTGCCGCCGTGCTATAAATAACGTCCCACGAGTCTGACTCTGTGTTCCTAGAGAGACCCTTGAGTGGCACTGCAGAGTTTTTAAAACCAGATCGGGCAGCCCCAGCATCAGTCTGGTTGGCGACGTCAACGTTTCCAGCATCGCTGCAGAAGCAGGCGTGTTTGTGTGTGTGGTTTAAGCTGCTGTTAACCTTTTTCAGAGAGGCTGACATGCTTTTTGCATGCGTGTTGTGCTTCCTGTCCCCCCGGTGCATCACTCTGGTCTCCAGCCTTCTGTCATTGTGCAAGAAGCGCTCGCTCGCTGAATCCCACCCGACCGCCTCGGCGTCCTCGTGATCATCCGAGGAGCTCCCTGACCGTTCCACGTCCCGGCGAGATCCTGTTTTCGTGGTCTGCTTTGTCAAGGGTTGGCTAATGTGCATTTGCTCCGCGCCACCTGCACCCGACGGAGCGGGACAGGCCAGTTTGGACTCGTTCTCCTCCGAGTGAGACAGTGGCGTGTTGACACCTGGCTGTGTGGCCAGTGTTTTCAAGACGGGCCCCGCTGTGTTCTTCCAAGCGTCTGATTGAAGCTCACTAGGTGGTGGTAACACCTCGGGGCTCGTGTCCGTCCCCGCTTGCCACGCGGCATCCAGGACATTGTTGGATAAAACAGTGCCTTTGTTCAGGACACAGTGTACCTCTGAGGTGGGGTGTGAACCAGGTCCATTAACAAGTGCTCCTGAAGGCAATGAATTGCCTGCATGGGGAACAGCGGGGCCCCCGCTGTATACAAATGGATTCGGCTGGGTTCCATTTAAAAGGTTTTCGTGTTCATCCGAGGACAGACCTGCAGCATTGTTCTTTGGGGAGAATGTGTGACTCTGTAATGGCTCCTGAGTTCGACCTGGGCTGTCAGACAGCCACTGCACGTCTTTGTCCTCTCGTGCATTTCGTCTCAGATCCGACATAGCTCCGATACAATCTGAAAACATGAAAGAATATCACAAATTCATCCAAGTGCACTTTATATTCCTTTTCATTTGCAGGCTGGCCGTGTGAAGCCGGCATTGCTTATCAGCCTAATATTTTTTTCAGGTGCAGTGTTGAACCAGCCAAAGACAATTTGCAGAAGGAAATAATGCCGATGGAAATTACAAAATGAAACACTCTCGCACAACTGGTTTAATAAAGTCACACTGATAATGTGGTGCTGTTAAAAGAAAAGAGAGAAGAAGCCCCATTTTTCTCCCTAAAACCAGAGCTGTATTATTCTGCGGCGCATTATGATTTCCCCAACACCCTTTTTCGCCACCTCTATTCACAACAAACCCTGCTGTTAGCCCTGAATACCCTTGCGAGGATGCTTAATTATGTGAGCGTACCCCTGGGACTCAACCTGCCCTGCTTCTCCGCCTAAAGTTCTCAGTCGTCTGCTAAAATTGACCAATTTCCATGGGAACAAAGTACACCTCCAATGAGATCATATTGCGTCTTATCACTCTGTGATGGTGCCAACACGGATCCCAGCATGAGACTGTTGTTACTCCAATCCTGACAAATTGGCAGGGAGACAATCTGTTTAAAACACAAACATAGGCCTGCATAAAGACAAATATCGCGCCTTTATGCACACACTCGTTTGTTGGTCATACGTTTTTGGTAAACTTAGTCATTAAGTAGGTTCATAATAAGAATATGATTTAACGTGTGTGAACTGCACAGACTTAAGCGTGCTGTCCAGAGTTGATTTAGTTCAAAACGTGCGCTCAGTGGGTTTTGACATGCAGGGCTGGTCGCTCTCTGCAGGAAGCTGCGTTGCTAACGAAGTGGTAAATTCGGTGTTAATGAGTGGCTTCACTGTTACCACCTCCGAGGTAAAACCTTCCGAGCTCCATACTCTCCCCATCTGTTGTGGTGTCAAAAGGTTCGAAGGGGGAACAGACGCTCTCCATTTAAAAGCGAACTTTGCTGTTACCCCCCAAACGGCGGGGTGGCAAACCATCAAAATATCTTGGTTCAAAATGTGTGCGAAGCATCATTAGCAGCCGACTCACACACTATATATATATTTATAGCCTCCAGTTGTGTGTAGTATAAGCTGTGTGAAGATGGATGGATGGATATATATATGTATATAAAGAATAGGGGCTCAACAATGCAATTCTTTATGAATTTATTTGCTTCCGCTAGCTTCATTTAGTCGATGTTAAAAGGCTGACTTCGCCTTGCCTGGAGATATTTACAGGGATTATGAGCTCTAATACACTTAAGCTGCGTGCACCGATCGATCTGCTGTGAGCTTTCACCAACCCTGATCGCTGGCCTCAATCTTTCTGTTTCTGTAAATGAGATTTAGGAGGTGCATCGTTATCGTTGTGTTAGACAATGGAATAGACAATGGAGGTATTTGGCCACGTCTTTTCACTTTCGAGAATCACTTTTCCAAAGACACTATTCACTTTTAGTTCAATGTAGTTGCCATTTTATGAGGTGCATCCGTGCAATCTGATCCAATACAGCAACTGTATCTTAGTGATCAGTCCAGGGTGGACCATATTAGTATTATGGTATTATGTGATGTGACTGATGTGCTCAACTCTGCCTCTATGCAGACTATACAGTCAGGTTTGGACAGGCTTTATCAGGCCGTTGCATTGGATTGCATTAGGTTGCTCAGGTGTACCTGATAAACTGCTGGCTGATAACAATAAAAGCTCCAATTTGTACCAACAGAGAAAGGAATTGTAATCACTTTGCGTGATGCAGTTAAACATGCGCTCTCTCTGAGAGCTGGTGGGCCGGGACTCGTGCCATGTACTCACATCTGCACGGCTTTGAGTCTTGCACACAACCTCGGTGCTCGTCAGGCCCGGTTCCCTTTCATCTTCCAGTCATGCTCTGCTCAAGTCATTTCACTGAAATGCTGTGCACATTCATTTTTTTGTTCTTTGAAGGAAGTAACGGCATCTTTCTGCGCACAATGTGACCCTCTCAAAACAAAAAGATAGTCAACGTCATTGAAGGACTTTACTTGACATGAATAACCGTCAAGTAAGATTTGCATTTCCCTGCTGTGGATCATTTTACAGGGCAGAATACAAAGGTTCGCTGGCCTCCCACCGTCTCCATTGGTTACTTTGTTTGTGTTGTTTTATGACTTTGGTTACGTCTGATTCACCAAAGAAAAACTATACAGTTAGTCAACTACAACAGCCCATAAACCAATTATCATCGTTACTTCATATAGAAGATGCAGAATATTTGCTACCAATTTTTTTGCTTTCATTTTGTTTTGTATCATTTCAAATGGAAGCTTTTGGGTTTTAGACTGTTGAACAAAACAAGCCATTAGACCAGGACACCTTGGGATTCATAGCATTGGTCATTTTGAAGTGACTTCCTCCATTTAACTATAAGAAAAACTGCTAAAGAAAATAATGCAACCCAATACAATCGAGTGCGGCACTGTAGGCTTGTGAGTGTCTAAGCAAGTTCCTTCTCCTTGTTGGACTGAAGACCCGGGCTGGCAGCCCAGTGGAGACAGCGCTAAAAACCAACCGGGACCAGTCAGCCAAACCATTTCAACCGCTGGAGCTGTCTGTATGGATCAACAGCCAACGTCATATTCCTCTGCCATCGCCTCTTGCTGAAGAAATGTCTAAACAAGGGGAGCCGAGGTCCCTCAAGTACCGAACTACACAACTTCCTCTGCTAATGGGATCTATTGATTTATTTGACACAGTGTGAATTTATGAAGCTGCCTCTTAAGCGCAGGGGGTATCAAAGGCAGGCTCAAAAACAAACAGACGGAGATTCGCCTTGACATTCCGGTAATCCCAAGGTGAGTGCGTTCTCCTTTAGAGAAGGTGCCACAGCAGGAGAAGAAAAAAAGGAAAACAATGTGAAGTTCTTGTTCTACTTTCCTAGCCTGCGCAGCCCCTACCCCGCAGTATCAGACGGCAGAGGGGAAAGGAGAAATTAACAAAAATACGCCACAAGCCAAATCTCGCTTTCCTCACGCAACAATGTACAGAAACACAGCAACAGAAGAAACACCCCAGATTTCATAAATTTGCACAGGAGAAAATACAGAGAAGGGCTTGACATGGTGCCTTTGTCTGGATTACGCTCTCTTTTATCCCACTGAATTCTTGTCACCCATAGGTCATTTCCATAATAATGGGCTCCATTCTCCCTAATGGGATTTTGGCTGTGATTATGTATGCCAGCGTCTTGTGCAGACACTATCAGCCCTGTCATCCTGAATTGCACAAATGTAATTACGCAAAGCCTGTGATAACTAAACAATGTAATTTACTGCTTGAGTGGAAATAGATACAGTTATATCACTCAAATTATACATTGAAGGAAAGTGAGGGTTGCAGAGAAAACACTGTTCTTTATTGTAAGAAAGCTAAACACTAAGGTATTCTTAAAGACATTGGGGGTCCATTCAAGTGATTTTAGAAAGAAGATTCACAAAAAGTATAAAGGAAGTGGTAACTTCAAAAAGGGCGCAAAAAAATTCTGCAGCCAGACAGCTAACTTTATTATAAATACTGATAGTATTAAAAAAACTAGACCTTCGTCTATTGTGAACACAAGTTCATAATAAAGACATGAAGTGAAAGTTTCGCTCCAGGAAAAAGAAAATCTCAGTCAAGGATCAATTGCAATTTTGAACTACATTAATTATTTTTTAACTAATTCATTAACGAAAAATCTAGCATTGGAAGAAAAAAACATACCAAACACGTCTTAGTCTCAATATGCATCTTGATTCTCTGACTAATTTCACTTGTAGTTTCTCATATACTTATACAGTATATGTCCATTGAACTAGCACAGTATAATCCTCAAAGTATTATTGCCTCCCCAAATTTACTGAGAAAAAGGGAAATCTTCCTGCATTTTCCCCCCAAATGCTGAATGAGAGACTACATTGAGTTACAGAGAGGGAACAGTGGCTACGTAGGTTACTCAAAATAAATAAAGTAAATGACAAGTTATGGTGGACAAACCTTTGGACAGAGCCGCTAAGCTAAACTAACCAGACTGTATTGCAATTTTCAATAATAAATGTTGAAAAGTATAGTGAAAAGACGTGGTACATACTAAATAATATGTACACTGACAGTGGAGACACAATAAAAAGATTAAAATAAAAAGGACCCACGTAGACAGGATGATGGTTAAACAGGTGAGAGCCTTGAACCAACGTCCAACACGAGCAACACGTACCATGGAAAAAATCTCCCCTAACCTGCCCACAATAAGACTTTTCATTGCCCCCCCCCCTTCTTAAAGAAAAAAAAGGGAGGGAATGAGAGCGGCGGCTGCGATGGAAGATTTACTGATGAAAAAAGGTGAAGCGAGAACATTGGGAGTGATAAAAGGGGACAGGGAGCGAGTGACAGTCGGGTTAAGACAGAAGTCATGTTCAATAGCAGGTAGAAACATCAAACAGCGAGTTCACAGGAAACCCCATGCAACCTTGTCTTGAAGGAGGATTTCTGTTGTGTGGAGTAGATTATATCTGTTCAAGCTGCTGACACGGCCTCATTTGCTGCCCGTAGTGTTGGAGGGGGATTAAACGATATAAACTTTAAAGCTTTAAACAATACCTTTCAAAATTAAATGGATTAAGGGAGGGGTGTCTGATGGGGATTTCCCAAGGCTTTGTTAGTTTTAAACTCCTTTTTTTTTAATAATAAAAAAGGGGGTAAGAAGGGGAAGAAGAAATTTCTCAGGCATGTGACCGTTTTAATGAGGCTGCTCTCACGTTGAGGAGGGCAGGGCAGATGGTCTCTCATAAACATCCTATCTGCTCTGTTTAGACACACAACGTCTCATCTCCCGCCGCCGAGAGGAAAACAAACCCCCGAACACGTCATCGCCACCACCACTACCCACTACCCACTTGCCCACTTGCCTACTTTTGGCACGCCGCGCCGGCTCGTCGGAATGACACACCTCGTTGCACCCCTTTGCAACAATATGCATGAGCTTCGCAAGTTGTACACACAACCTCTTTAAAGCAGACGCACAGCACACGCAGCGGCTGCCTGGGCCCGGGTATTTCTGTTTGGCTCCAGTTAAGGTGTTGACTTTTATTAAATGTTTTTGATTACTATACGAACCAATAGTTCACAAACACGATGCGAGACAGACAGAGGTTGTTGCCAGGATTGGGCGGGTGCTTCTCTCTTTGGTTGAGATGCGTTTATTAATATATATATCAAACTATGTTGTTGCCGCTTTGCTGCAGACATGTGACCATCCAGATGAAAGGCAGTCGGTGTCAAGCTGCTCTCCAAATTGAGGACGGGCTCCACATTGCTCAGCAGACATCAGCGAGCTTAAAATTCGGAGGCATGTCAAGTACCGCAGATATTAGGATGAAACCTCTCGTTATCTTTCTTTAAAACATAATGCGAGTGCACCGCGGCAGGAACCAACAGAGGTGGGAGGGGCAAAGCCGGGAGTACGGGCCTCGCAGTCACTAATGGCAACCGTACCGAGCCCTCAGGAGGCACCTTGAGTTCTATTATTAGACAAACAACTCTAAACAGTAGCTGGATCAAGCTCGTTGTGTACTGCCTCTGATTTGGGTTTAGGGGAGCTCGGAGCGGCTCAAACAGGCGAACGCGCCGGGTCAAAGAGATGAAAAACAGCGGCCGTCAGGGAGTCGCGCGGAATTGGGAATGCGAGGGGCCGACAAAAGAGGCGCCCATTTATCCCACTCTATCGGGGGAAAAGTGGACAGCTTGAGCTCAGCGGCCTTGTCAGCGACGGGATTCTCCTTGTCATTTCCCAAGGTCCGCGTACACGCACACACACGTGCACACACGCGGAAGCATGTAAGGCGATTATTCAGCACTGCTTGTCAATTGTACCTTTTCAACCCAGATCAATGAGTCGTCTTGCACCAGGGGCCTGTATCAACGGCAGTCATTAACATGTGAGTGCCACTCTATCGGCCCCGGCTCCAAATAAATCAAAGGGGTCGGGCCACAGAAGAAAAGGGGCTAATATTTCCTCAATAACCCCAGAGGGACACCATGGAGAGATGCAAATTGCCTCCCAGGAGACCCCGGGGGATGTGGAGGAGCAGCTCGCTGGGAGGCAACGGGAAGCTAATGAGTATAATGGTAAATGTATACAAGGAGAGGGAGAGGAAGAAAAAAAAAAAACCTCCTCTCTATTCATACCAATTAATGCAATCTTATCAATGGAGGTGTACTGTAGGAGGAGGGCCCGCGTCTAACCCCTGGTCCTCCTCCCCACTTCCACCTCGCGAGCGTCTGTTTTATTCAACGGGGGGCCAGGCTGTGGTCATTAGCCCTGTGGGAGGCTGGGCCGGACCCGGGGAGTTAAGGAGATTTTAAAAACCACTCACTCCTCACATCAAAACAAATCGCGCCGAATCAAAGGGGCTCAAAAAATGTCCTGGCTCGGAAGGGGCGCGATGGAGAGAGCCCGCCATTGTTGTGAAAGCCGGCTCCTGCAGCACGGACGCACGGAAAAACACAAGATAGCATCGGACAGAAGTGGCTTCGCCAGTGGTGCCGCGTGTGAGGGAAAAGGATTAGCGTGATTAGGATGCCGTGGCATGAAATATTATGAAATGAAACCAGGGTAGTGTTAAATATCTTTACATAATGACTAGAAAATGATGGCATCAATACATTTAATTGATTAAATGGAGCTTAGCAACTGTGATATTCGAGCTTTCATTAATCCTTTTTTTTTTCCAGAAACGCTTAGCTTGTTGAAATGAAGACATAATTTGCACGCAGTCTTAGCCATTATAGGTTAGATTGCAATAACTGCTGATACCACATCAGAAACCTAAAAAAAACACAAGAAAATAAAAATGTGTATTTTCTTCAGACAAATAAAAGACCAGGGTAACATTTTTCAAACAAAGAGAAGCTTGTTAAAATGTTGTTTTCTGGTGCAGATATCTGTTTTATCGTGTGTTGTTTGCAATGACTGACATGTATTTCTAGATAATTCATGAAACAAGTGGATTTGTGGGGGAAACTGGTTAAAACAATCTCTACCCCACCGGCAGATGTCTACTTGCTGTTGCTATCAATAAACAAAATGTCTTTCTGAGATGGAGATGTTAGTCGCAGCGCCTGAACGCGCCTCCTGTTGTCTTTAAACAAACATTTGACCCCGAATGGATCAACCGCATTCACACAGCGACGCCAGCCATTTGATCTCCTTCAATTACAAACTGATGAACAGATCCCCACAGAAAAATTGAAAAATAACTACATGCCCCGGCAGTACTTTCCGTCATTACAGTTTGTTACTATAATCTATACAGGCAGTAACAAACGCTACCAACAGATGGCACCTGCTGCCATCGGAACCTGCGTAAAATAAAATAAAAGACAAACCGCATGAGCCGTTCCCCCTTTACGTACTATGAAAACGTTACTATGAGTCACTATGCCATGTCACCTGACTGGCAGTTTCATTTAATAAAAGCAAATATAACAAACCACTAGGAAAACCCCTAAGGCGCACTGCTACATGACGCCTCCAGTGGTCAGAAACCACATGGGAAACTTTGAGTTGCCTCTGAATGAATCGAAGTGGTGGGTAGAGTTTAAGGAAGCATTTGCACGCCCTGAATAGCCAAACAAAAGCTTCATAAGCGCAAAGAAGAAGCGGCAATGCCTCGATCTATCATTTTGAAGGTCACTCATCAAGGCGGAGAACCGAACCTGACGGCGGGAGGATTTGCCTCGGAGAGATCACCGAGGGGACTCAAATGAAGGTTAATCACTGTACAACTTCCTGCACGTCTAATCCTGTACTCCACATTTCATTGAGCATAGCTGTAAAAAGCCCTCCGTCAGCATAATCGCGCCTAACCTGTGCCCCGCATTGCTGCGATCTTGTGAATATCACAACCGACTCGGAGAATAAGTGGGAAATTAATGAGGAAAGTGCCGAGCTCAACCTCAGATCGGTATCACAGGTAGATTTAGCCGCCTCGCAGCTCAGGCACAGAAAAAAACTCGCTAATCCGAACTCTCAGACTGTTTGGACTGAAATGTTCTGAGGGGATACATTCTGATTCGACAATCTGATGAGTCCTTAAATAGGAAAAATATGTAGCCCTGGATATAATTATTATTTAGTTCATTTTAATTAAAAGTATTTTAGCATGTGAGCATTTGTATTATTGTCCTTAGAGATCAGTATATTCTTCAATCAGAACTGCATGTTATTGATTCAGGTATTTTTTAATATGATCACAAGCTTCTAAAGAAAAGTTTTTAATACCAATCTATTCTCTGTGATTGTGCCTTATCGGTTCCTTTTAATGAGATTGCACAGCGCACCTTCTCCTGACGCTGCTTCATCCCTTTGAGCGGGGGCCGAGTGCATCAGTGATCTGATCCTGCCCCTTAGTGGAGGAAGCGCTCCATAACCGCGGCTGCATACCAGACATCTGCCCCCCCCCCCCCTCCCTCTGGACCTGCAGCTTCATTCGGGCCTCGGTGGACCGAATCGCTCTCACATGCCCGGCCCCTTAGTAGCTGAAATCACTTAAAAACAAATTCATCCGTCAGAAGAGATCATTTGTCACCGAATTCACATGTAAATAGCCAAAAGTCACAACTAAAGACAAGGGGAATGTCAGGCTTGGATGTGGTGACATACACTGGCTTCAAAAGCTGCTCGCTTCAGGGGTTTTGTATAATCAGCCTGCAGAGAGTCACAGAGGCACGAACCACAGAATGAACCCTCATCCCTGGTAATTTCGTAGAATCTCACCAGCAAACACCCGGCTCGTCCTCGCTCCGTGGTGCTCGCCTTTTCCTTCCGTTAACGGACTCAAATGGAAGCAGGGAAACGGCTGATATTTGACAACCAGGGTTGGAGTTTGGATGCGAAACCATTGGAATGCCTGAAAAAAAACTGAACTAGCTCCAGGTTATTCTGGTGGCCACAATTAAGTGTATTCCACGGAGATGGTCGTCTCTAATGCAACACAGGGATTCAAAATGCACGCAATAGAAAGCTCCCAATGTATTCTGAGGCCTTGTTAAGGTATTTACACACAGTTTGTTACTGCCTGCATGGTACTTGTGTGCATTTGGTTCGGTGAATTTGTAGCGAGAAAAGAGATAAAATTGTATAAGGGATGTTCAGTGGTATCAAAGTTAAGAAGCTGGGAAGTAGCTGCACTACAATTGTTATTCTCATTTGAAGAATGAAGAATCTGACTCATATTTGTGATTGACCGTTTATTGTTTTGTTGGTTTTTGAGTGTCCGTTATGATGCCTCAATGCCGTTTATTACATGTTTAGTTTAACCAGCAGACTAAAGGCCTTTACACACAGTCACTAATAAGCAACGAGACTATTCACACCAGCAGTGATTTAAATCTATTGAAAAAATGTTGGAATAGTGAACGTATATGACAATAACAAACCTATTGAACAGGAAAAAAGGTCAGGGTTTGTAAAGACCTTTAAATTATTATACTTATATATATATATATATATATATATATATATTGCCAAATGATAAATATGAATAACAATGTGCATCACATCCAAAGACCTCCGGGGAATATTTGAAACCCACTTTGTAAATGAGAACGGTTTCAGCCATCGAAATCCTCCACTCGCATTTTAAAACAAATTGAAACAAAGGCCGCAGCGCCGTAAACACTTGTGTGTCAGGGATTTTGTTTCACACTGGAGATTAATCAACAGCCAGCTTGTCACTCCCAGCAACCTGACGAGTGGAGGAGTGAAAAGCGCGGGCATGTGACTGACGTCTCCGATTTAATTTGACTGGTAATCACACCCAGCCGTGGTTTCGGAGCATTTCACACATCGGAGCTGCAGTTTCAGGTGTCAAGCTGGCGAGCAGACGCAGGACTGTGCCTCTGAAGGATCACACCTCTGAAGAGCAGGGCCACATTTTAGCTTTGCGCGCTGCCATTGTGATTATAATGAAGATAATGGTAATAACCTTAGCATTAAACGCCGGCGGAACACCCGTTTGTCTCGCTTTTCCATTTGAGCGCTAATCAACGCTCGCTCAAATACTAACTAGTCATTTCAGTTCAGCGGCTAATCCGAACGGGTTGTGAGAGCGGCGCCACGCGGCGGGTCATCTTGTTGTGATTCCTGTCTTGAGTCGGCAGTGGCACTTCTAATGAGAGAAGGCATTCTGTTAATACCACCCGTGTTTGTCGAGCTTCAGCAGAGGCCCATTTCAGTGATGGTGCAGAATGTCGAACAGGAGACAAATGAAAGAAGTGCGTTTGTACTCACGAGTTTACGCCAAAGCGCCGCTTCCACCGCATGGCTCTGAGGAAACACACCTGTAACAGAGGGGAAAGGTTTTGAGCTCACTCCACAGACAATTGTGACTTTCTTTTTTTTTTGTAATCCTTCCCCGTTTAGGCTCTCGGTAAGACTTTGTGATCACATGTGACACACTCGGCCTCAGGGAGTCGGTCCTCTGATGCCCAGACGCTGTTTTGGATCCGAAAGGGAACATCCACACGAGAACTGAAGGGAGCATTTGAAGTTTATGTTGAAGCCTTTTTGTTTGTTTTGGCATGAATATATTGAATTAGTCATTATTTATATAAACCCTCACTCATTTTTCAAAGGGCAGGGTAGTTGGAAAGACTTCCACACATGGTTAATGTAGTGAATTCAACAAAGTCCCAGTAAAGTGTAGGGACAAACATATATTGAGACCGAAAGGAAAACTTATGCGGGTCAGGTAAAAACCTTACGTAGGAACTAAATGGTTATGAAAGAGCCTCATTTCAGCGCTTGTACCTCCCTATGACCCACAAAATCTAAAAGAAACAGTCAGCTAGGAGGTTGGCTTTTTCTAGCTTTTCATTGGTGCCACCTGGATAGGACGCCGTGCGGAATCAGATGAAATCAGAATCCCTTTCATCCCACACCTCAGGGGAGACTCATGCAGCGACCAGCCCGGTGTGAACAGACCCAGATCCGCCGCCGCCTTCGACCTACATTTGGAAGCTGCGTGGGGAAGACACACCCATTGCCCGTCGTGAGATTGTTCTACTCGTGCGAGGAGCAGAGCACCCACCGACCCGGCGCCGCTGCAGACCCAGGCCCTGTGCTGGGCCCACTGCAGTTATGGGAGAAAAGAGCTAGGCCCTCTGCTAGGCCCCCTTTAACTTATATGTTTCTTACATGGTAGCGCCTGGACCCGTGCAGTGATTATAACATGAAAACAATGATCGATCAACTACTAAACATATTCAACGTTTTTTAAAAAGAAAAGATAAATGAGTTGTTTTTCGTGTGAGTGCATTTGCTGCTTTAGGTTATAGTTCTACGGACCTTTGTACTGTTATTCAGACGAGACAATAAATGTATTTTTCTCTGTTTTCTGACATTTCAACACAATAACTATAACTACTATATCTTTGTTTGCAGCTCTAATGGGAACTGGTATTTCCTCAAAGCATTCGTCACTGAGAGAAACAACTGCGACAGTTATTCATTTCATGAGGATTACTTAACGAGGGGAAGTGTGATTCTATGAAGGCGCGCTGACCTCACCCCTTCCCCCCCAGCGCTTCTGATGTATTTCTGCAGACCTCGATGTTCTTGGTGGACCCGGATGATTACTAAAATATCCCATCACCACAGCTGCTCCTCAGATGAGCTGCTAATTCTGGCCAGTGTACTCCCATTTAAGTAGTCCCAGGTGTCTTCATTTATAGCGGCGTAAGCAGCCGGCCAGGCCAACGCAGAACACATAGCTGTTTGCTATGCCGAGCATTCAGGGACGTCTTGGTTAAAATATTTGACCTTGTCAAGTGACACATAATCAATTTGTGGATAACACACCTCAACCATCTCATTTATTTAGTCGAGGGGTTGACTCCTTCACTCTCGGGCGGTATACTAATGCAGTGCAACCGACACTAAGCAGCCACAGACTCCCTCCTGTGGGAACCTAAGCTCACCCTCAGACACCTGCAGGGAGCGCAAGGACTTTGCTTTACAGCCTTCACTTGGGACGTCCACGGTGGAAATGTGGCGGCCATTATTTTACCAACGCGCTCGTCGTCCCTGCTGTCAGTTCTCTTGCTAATGAATATTGATCGACATTGATTGACAGTCACAGAAAATCAGTAACTGCCTTGTTTTTCACATATTATCCATACGACAATTCCGAGTGGTCACAGTAGACCAAACGGAGATGGATGGATCACCATATTAAATGAAAGAGATCCCGTCTGCTGATATTTGGTCACAAAGCACGAAACGCTCCTCTCATGGCTGTCTGTGTAGCATCTCCGCTAGCACCTTGTGTCCGTACGTTGCTGTTTATCCCGGTTAAATGTCTTACCAAGCCGTGATGGCAGCACAGTTGGTGGGGCCTTGTGTCCTGTTCGCTGCCACAGTATCGAACGTTGTTTTCTCACTGGCGCTTGCCCTACGCGTCAGGGGGACAAAATGGGGCTTCTCCAAATTCCGTCATTGTGACCCCAATAACTGCAAAGAAAGAAATCTGCACACATCGGATTTATTTCAATGTGACCCTGGGCGGCGTCTAAGAAACCCTTCCTTTTTAACTCAATCCCTTCACTACACAGTGGACAATACTCCAGTCCACAATGAGAAGCCAACAACAAAACACGAGGTTTTGGAGACTTGCTGGGCGACGTCATGTGGGTTATTGCTGACCTGCTTAGCATGGCACACTAGAACTCCAGCATCAGTGAGAATGAAATACATATGATATGAAATATGAAATGTATTTTGGGTTTGTTAGTGCAAAATAGATGGAAATAAAAGTCCTGTTGGGTTGGAGGGGAATTACAAAAGGAATAGTGGGAAGGTAAATATAGTGCACTATAACATAAAGATGGGTTTAGGACACTGAACACATTTTGGAACTATTTAGTTAGGTAGCAGAAAGCTGCCCCCCCGCCCTTTAGCTTAGGACTACACTGGAGAGGCAATGCGACACCAGCTAGCGGCTTTTCACACACACACCGAACACCAAACTCTCACAACAACGAATCGTGGAGACACTGTGAAGCGAGAGCGAGTGAGTTGAAGTTGAGGCTGCAGCAGCTTCCGGCAGCAGTCGGTCACTGCGGCGCTTTGTTATTCCCTCACATCGACACGTGCCGGACTAATGACAGCCGCTGGACGCGACGTATCCCTGCGCGCCCCCGCGACCCACTTACCTCACGACGACGAGTCGTATCCTCCGGGTTGTCATTGCACTTCACGCCCGTTTGCCCGTCTTCCCCTCGTTTACACTGTCGCCATTTTGCTTTCCAAAAAAAAAGAAGAAGAGAGAACTCAGGCAGGTTGCGCTCTGGTCCAGTCCAGAGGAGAGGGATGTGCACAGAGGGGGGGGGGGGGGGGGGGGGAGCATCACCCGAACTGCACTGCGAATCCTTTAAGTCCCCTTCTTAGCATGTCCTGCACCATTTAACAACTAATAACGTCACCAACAGTAACTAACGAGGTGAATGGGAGACAAGTTTGTGCAATGGGGGGGAGCGTGACCTTGAACTGGATGTATCATGAATCAATAATTAACCTTTGACAGCCGGCCTACTTTCTCGGACGGAATCTGTCGATTTCTGTCCCGTGAATACACCAACACATGATTTCCGTTATTATAAGTTATAAATCTCATATGAGTGTGAACAGGCAGAAGCTCTCTGGTGGTGTAACAATGTGTCGACCACTGTGTAAACAGGACAGAAAAGGTTTCAAAAAGTGTCACTGCTACTGTTTATATATTTATTCATACAGTACCTGTCAAATGTTTGGACACTTTCTCATTGAATCGACTGACACAATGTGTCCAAACTTTTGACTGGTACTGTTTGTGTCCCACTTTAACCCTCATTTACATTTTTGAATATGGATACAGAAAGCATGCTGGAAATACATTGCATTGTATTGTATACAATGCATTGACATTGATAATGTCACGTCCTAGTTTTTAGCTGCGTTATTTTCATGATTCTACTGGAAACCATCAGGCATTCAAACGTCATCATGTCAGCCTGAGCGTGTTGTTATTTACTCAACATGACTGTCATTGGACCGGAACAGAAACTTTAGGCCTGGCCAGCTTGGTTTCTGATTGACGCAATGATGAACCAATACATTTAATCGTATGTCCTCTCCATCGTAGTGGAAGACGATCCAAATGTCCGGATGCATGTTTGTCAAATGTCAAACTGAGTGGAAAGTGGAAGCCTGGTTCTCTGTGGAAGTCTACATACATGCTAAGACAGAACCTGTTGTTACACAAAACACAATGACATGAAGGCAGAGCATGATGTACTTTTATTGTGCATTAGACTTGCTGCGCGTAGAGGAACACACATTGTGTGCGTGTGTGTGTGTCTATGCAGTGTTTGATTGGAGTGGTAATTCTCATATTCATACACATAAATTATTGATTGGATTAAGCAAACAACTAACAAATCTTTGAATGTACTTTGCTCCAGCGACTGCTATTATCAACACAAAATAGTCTGCAGACAACTCTCCGAATCTATTGAATATTTATTAGACTGGGCAAAATATGACTTATTTATTTTTGCTCAATTATTTAATGTGTGGAATGCAGATCATTAATCATTAATATTGATGTATTGAGAGAAACTGTAAGACATAAATATTTGTGCATTAATATTCATTCACCCCACGCCAGTGTGTATTAGCACTCTCTTTAGCTCCTCGTTCAGCAGAGATGTGTTTCTTTCAGCTCGGTTTCCAAGTCACTTACTGTATTTGTGCTCGGCTCACTGTGATCTGAGCTTATCAGAGCACCCGCCCAGATGGCAGACAACACAAAGCAAGCGCGAGCAGTGCCTTGTCTCTCTGCAGTGAAGATATAGGGATTGACACAAGCCTTCTGTTTTCAGAGCATGAAGTAATTCTTTTAATGGCCTGCCAACTGTGCACTCCAAAGTTTGATTTTGCGCCGCGAAATGAGAGCAAAAATCGTGAACAATTTATTATGCTGTTTGTGCCTCGCTTCACTAGTTATCGTCTGCAATTTATTTCCTACCTTGGGGTACTGCGAGCCATTTTTCTCCATTTTTAAGTGGCTCACTTTTTTTTCGTTTTCTTTTTCTTGATCCTGCATGCTGCTGACTAAACTCCTGCCTCCAGCCATGGTGTTGGAACATCAGAGAAAACTACATCATTATACTGAAGCTAGTTAACAAAGAGAGGCAGAGAGGTTTAAATCACGGGGGCACAAGACAGTACGAGGAATTACTGAGTTCACTCACTCAGGTGCAGCGGCTCACTAATGAAAGGCAGTTTCAGGCCTCGTTTGAATTCAAGGTCGGACCCGGATCGCGCTTTGCTGCTTAAAATTCATTTTTCCTAACATAAATGATGCCCTCAGTTCAAACGTGTGTCCCGTGTCTGCACGGGCTGAGCTACAGTGATGACCTTTTTACATTTTGACTCACTTACATGTGTTCATGTATTATTTACACCTGTGCTTTTCCTTCTGTGACATGTCATGATGTGTGTCCATAAAATGCCCCCGATACTTTGGGCAAAAACAGGATCCATCTCACTGATGAGATGACAGAGGTTCTCATTTGAACAATCTGTCAACTGTGGTCACAGCATGCGATTCCATCATTTATTGTGTGATAATTGTTCCGATCTTTTATTTAAAGGGGCGCATCACGCTCGTTCCCAGGTTCACACTCTACTGGACCATGCTTACAGGCTATAATGTTCGGTTTGTTAGAATACACCTGTAGTCAGGTGAGTGCTCCGTTTTTTGGGAGCACTCACCTGACTTTTTAATCGAGTTTAATATTTTCATCTTTGCCAAGGTAGTTCTCAGCTCTCAAGATATGTTCTGATTAATGCCAATGAGCTGCATGTGCCATAGGAAGGGAAGCCCAGTCTGGTTGGCTTGTTAAACAGATGCATTCTGATTGTATAAGTATTCATTATGAGGCAAAATGTGTATTCAATTTATCTACAAATGTGTTTATCTCAGTGTAGTGCTTCCTAAAAAGTCAGAGACCTCAGAGAAAATGATAAAAGGAGAACAAAAGCATGATGCGTTGGTTTCAATATTTTGTCTCCTGGCCCCCCAATGTGTGTGTGTCTCTCCGGCTGGTAAATCTTGACACACCCAGTTTGTGACGCGGCCTTTCCGAGCCTAGACAAAAAATAACCACAATGATTTTTTATTTATGTGTTTGTTTTATGAGCTGGTGTCACTCGGATTAAAACTTATTTTACAAAAGAGACCCGGGAACAAGACACCCTCCTGAGAAGACAATCAGTGAAACAGAAACAGAAACAACACAACTAAACAATACAGGGAGTGAATAATTAAGTGACAAACAAAAGACATTCATTAATAAAGCTTTAAATTCTCCAAGGCCGGATACAGGACTAGTGTCATGGCAGTTTGCAGTTGTTTCCATTCAATTGTGCATAGTCAACCAGTTCTGCCAACATCAGGGTGCACACAGGAGGGGAATCTAAGGTGACGTGCCTACCTACCGGGTGCTGTGCTCTACTCGTGTTCTTGGTTTAGGATGAGAGAAGACTTTACATCGCAAAGATATCATAATGAGAGGTCATACTCCTAAAAATGCAGCTCTGCAATGATGTCTGAGCAGCCTTCCTCCCTTGCAGTAACTAAACTCGACCACAAGTGGGCAGAGGGACGCCTGCTGTGTCCACCCCTGCTATGCCTTTTGAAATGAGTCTTACCATTAAATCACTGCTCCCAAATTGTATTTTGATATGCAAAACGCTTTTTAAACGCATATTATATGCTGTTTTAATCCTTAATATCCGTAAATATGGCATATTAAGGCTTTTAATATTCTTAAGAGATTACCAGGCACCCGTTGCCTGTGTGCTTATGCAGGCTTTCAGCACCATCAAATATTAATTCTTCTAAACTTGCTCTTTTAAGAGGACTTCTTTGATGTTGATGTAATTTTTCATCAGCTAAGCAGATCTCACACGGCTGCGCCTGTTGGAAAGCAGTGGGCCATAATTCATTGATGAGCCACGCGGGGCGCAGATATCCACATCCCGATGATGCTCGTGCCAGATCTTACGCAGTTTCGATACGTGGGGTGGTTTCAACCGAGTGGCATGGTGCTGCCGCCGACTGAAGGGCTCAGTAGAGAGCGAGGGAAAGAAATCTGTGTCAACTTTGAACTCATTTAAAATGCTTGAAGGTGTTTTTTTTTAACTAGAGGATTGATGGGAAGACAAAGCCGTCTCTGCAAATGTGTTGACAACTGAAGGTCAAAGTCGTTCGGAAAAAAAATACATTTATTCCGTCACCACCGCGAAATAAACAAGCTCCATTATTAAATTATTCACTTGCGACAATGTCCGCCCCTCGGAGCTGGGGAATTGATCTCTCTGTAAACACGCTAAAGCAGGCGAGATTGACACAAATTGCGAAAGACGGAGGAGCGCCCATGCTTTCCCTTTCATGTTGCCTCACTGTGGGGGCCAAACACGGCTAATAAAAAAACATTAAAAAAAAAGAGCGGGAAGACCTTGGGCGAGTAACACGGGCTGATTAGTTTTGCACACTGGAGAGCGGCGGCGCTTTGGAGTTCGGCAACGAGATTTGTTTGCTTCTCACAACATATCTGAGGGAGAAAAACAGAGAGGGAATGCTTAAAAGTTTTCACCGACGTGTTTGTTCTCTTCAAAGCGGGAGAGAGAGAGAGAGAGATCTTGCGTGTCCGTGTCAGGGCGTGGTGCATGCACGCTCATTATGGCGATAAGCCCATTTAGGCTCCCTTGATTGCTCTGCAAAGAGAATAGCGGATCACCCCTGGCTCTGTTGTTAAGATAATGCTTCTGCACGCAAGAGAAAACAACTGGTTTGGGGCCTTGTTATCCCGGACTAGATGAGAACTCGCTGGTCCGCTTTGAGCCGGTAATCACATGCAAGAACAACAAGGGCTGTTTGGGGAATGTTCTTTACTAATGGGATAATTGATTGACAGTCTTTGAACCTTCGCTCGCTTGATTTATTTACTGTTGCACTTGCAAGCTGCAAGCTTTCAACTTAATTGAGAAGCAATTGGGTATAGGGGCAGCACTGCTATGTGGGGGGGTGTTGGTAGGTTCAAGTGACGGGACTGTTCTAATGATTCGCCAGAGAAGTTAGAAGATCCACACTGAAGTTTCTTCGCTCTCTGATCTCACGATGACAACCCGCTGCGATCATCCTTTTCAGTGAAACCTCCTACCAGTTGGATATAGAAAACTTATACACACACACATATATATATATATATATTTTGGGGGGGGGCACCCAGCTTGTCAATTTCACTTTTTTTTTTACCTGGACAGGTGGGGTGGGGTGGAGTTGGAGTAGTGGGGCAGCGTGTGATGGGCCTACTGGCCAGATGTTCGGCAGCACTCGAGAGCCGAGTACCTTCCTGTACATTCAGCTGCTGTAGTAAATGTGCTGCAGCGCTCCGGACGGAGCCGTGGAATGCAGACGTTTGGCTCTCAGTCGCAGTCTCCACTCGTCCTTCACACACACACATACACACACACACACACACACACACACACAGACACACACACACACACACACACACACAGAGACATGCCTCCCACTGTCCCTTGTGTCTGTCAGTGCTGGAGGGCTTCGATCGAGTTCAACTCCGCATCTGAAAGTACACAAATTGCTTGGTGCACTGTGTGCATGGATTCAAAGAACACTTTGAAAGAAGAACTGCCTCAATCCTGTTTAAAGTTTTAGCCTTTTTTATTAAGAACTTTGTTGTTAACCAAATGTGTGACACACACACAGCAGCTTTGGTGAAAGAGAAACAGAGTATTCGACTGTGTTAAATATCCTGGAAAAAGGTCCATTATAATGTAATGATATATAATGATTCAATGACATTTGAGAGGAGGCCACTACGGCCCTTCGGTACATTATTTTCCAAGCTGCCAAAACAGTCTAACTCACTCTAACTATGCACACTCATTCCCTTTTATCAGGTATTACCCACATTAGTGTACAAAAAATATGTACAAGCACGCTATGCACTCACACACTAAATGTATCAATCACACAAATAATCCAAATTCTTTCTCCTATTATGTACGAGGTGCCACAGCTGAACCAATTGGGTGCCTTCTGCTGTAGTGGCACAGTGTCTCCACCAGAGGGTGCTGCAGAGGAGCGCTTTCCTCTTCCCTCTGCTCCCCTTCCTCTGCACGGTTACCTGACCTCTGCAGACTTATTATATGGCCGTGTTGAAGATACAATGATGATTGCATCGTTGAATTATCTTTGTGCATGTGTGAGCATGTCTTGTTAGATCAAGGCATGCATGCACGCACAAACGTTTGCTCTATAGTCTAATGCATCTGGCAAGCATGTGTGTGTGTGTGTGTGTGTGTGTGTGTGTGTGTGTGTGTGTGTGTGTGTGTGTGTGTGTGTGTGTGTGTGCAACAAAGCTCTGGGTCGGCGACTCTGCGCGCATGTGTGCGTGTTTGCGCGCACAACCCGGAACTTTGCGGTGGTGAGCCAAAGTTTTATAGCGTAACCACACTGACCTCGGGGAGAAATCTGATGTTGTGTGTACTAACTCATCTCACACTTTGCCCTGAAGATGAGCGTAACAGCTTCACCTCCTGACACGTCCCCCACGTGTCTCCGTGTAGACACATTCCATCTGATCCTGTGTCTCAGTGACACAGTCGGAGTGTCGCGCTCCACTCATCGTCTTTTATTGGAAGAGGATTTGCACCACCGGTCAGCTTTAACCCCCCCCCCCCCCTCACACACACACACACATGTTTCCTTCCCCCATACCTCTTTGAGCTGATCATTTGCCGCTGTCCCCATCCCAGATATTATGCAGGGAGGGCTGAGCCTAACGTTGCGTAACTCCGTGCTGGTCCGCGTCCAACACAAACCCTCTCTGCATCTCCAGCGTGTCCCCGCGGCCCTCTGCTGTGCCAACGAACACATCTCAGGCCACAGCTCTGTGCCATCTCCAACCCCCGGGTGGGGAGGCTTTCTCTCTGCAATGGACAAGTAACTGATCCCTCATAATGAACGGATTTAAGATGACCGGTAAACAGGCGCGGTGTTTGTTTGTGTTGGAACCTTACCCGCGCTGCCCAACGGCTGTAAATGATGATGTCCAATTGTGATGGCAGGCTGCAGGCCTATTAGGAACTAATGAGCTTCAAGGTGTTTAATGATGGTGGGCCAAGCACAACAGGCCTGATGCGAAGCCTGGTCCGGAGCCAGGACTCAGTGGACGGACTACATCTCCCAGCTGGCCTCAGGGAGCAGCTGCAGGAAGTTGCAGGGGAAAAACTGCAGATATGTTGCCTTTTTAGCTTTGTTTCTTTGAGCCTTTTGGAGTCCCATGTGGTGTGAATATCAACATCTTAAAACATGGATGCCATTATTAGTTGGGTAAAGTTGTTGTAGGTAACACTTATCAATACCACATTCGCTCAAACGGTCACCATGTTGGTACATGGTTTATATGACATGAAGCAGAATCAGGTTTCTCTGCCTCCTTTGAGTGCTCCTAATGGCCTCTCCAAGATTCCACCGGGCCTAAAGAAAATGCCTCCAATCAGAGCAGAGGAGTCTCAGCTGTCAATCACTACGCCAAGCTAAACTCACACACTGAACTCACACTGCCAAACTAGGCAGTTCTTATATAAAGTACTGTCTATTTCTCACCTCATTGTTTTCAGAAGCCTATTTTATTTTGCTGTTAAGCTGCACAAAGAGTAGGTTTGACCCGGCGAGTGTTTTTTAAGTTACCAACTGCTGCAGTAATCATGTACTCTTATGTAAGCAAGACGCACCAACAACAAATGGGCTTCAAATGGAGCAAATAAACACACCGTTTAGCCAGGCCTTCTGCTTCTGTGCTTTTATTTTGAAAGAACTTTGAATTTGCATCTTTTGCACTCTGGATTGATGGTGCTGATCTGAGGCTGAGCACCAGACATCCACAGCGACCCTCCGTCAGCGTCCGATGAGAGGATGAGTTATTCCTCTCTGTCCCGACAGCATTCCTCAGGGAGATGTTTCCTCAACACATCTGGATCACTGAACAGTTTCTCTCTCTCTCCCCCCCCCCACCCCCCCCGTTTCTTGCATTGGGGTTATTAGCATTACTCAGATGGCAACATCTGTGAAACCCTCTTTATTTCTCCATATTTATCTCCTCCTGCTGCCCGTATGTGTGATTTGGTGTCTGCTTACAGCCAAGTCTGTCCGGAGCGCAGATGTTTTTCTCTGCTCTGTGAGGAAAAGCAGGTGGCCACCGGACTGCAGGTACACGACCCCAGTCCTGGAGGATTTCAACATCTCCACAACCATATTTACAAAAACGTACATTTTGATCCAGAAAAGCTTTTGAAGTGATTTTACTTTTTCTCTTTCTCGTTACACTCTTCCGCAGTTAGTTGTGTATAATGTACTGTATATTTTATGAAATTACTTTTTTTCATTGCAGACTTTGTTGGGCGGGTGGGGCGCCCCCCCTTCGTATAACGGTAGGGGAAACACTGATTCTCCTCCTCAATTTCCTGTTCGCTGTGCTGAATGTGATGCTCCATGGGAGAGAAGTCTGAGACAGCTGATGTCATTTCCTCTGCTTAACACCTTCTAAGTCACATGGACGAAAAAGGCCTCAACCTGGAAACATCTGGCTCAGATAAGACGAGCTACGCATGCACTTTAAAACCCAATAACAACAGCCCTATTTACTGGGACACAGTTGGTTCAACCAGAGCGGCACAGAATCAACATTTCTAAAAAATGTCCTAAAATTGTTTCGAAATCTGAGTCAAGCTCACAAAAATGTGTGTTTGGGGCCAGCCAACAGCGTAATTGTCAGTTGTGGCTTATCTAATGGCCTAAATATGCTTTAAAAAAAGGGGAGGGGGCTGCGTGTTTCCATCACAACAGAGCCCAGAATCTTAACGATTGCTGGCGCGATGGCGTTTTTTACCGTTGGGAACTGAGACCCGGTGCGGCTCCGCTACCACACAAGCATCGCCGGCGCCAATACCCACGCACTTTATGGCCAAGAAGGCCCCCCCCCCCCCCGCATCCGCTCTGAACGTGGTCGGCGTTTTCACACTCAGAACCGCAGTGTTTCAGAGGCTGTGAGGCAGACAGCGTGGGGGGTTTGAACGGCAATATCCTGGAAATAGTCATCAATTATTTTTTATCAAGATACACTTGAATATTTCAACTAAAAGCTGATTTAACTCAGAATCCGACCACGGATTGCATTGATTTTCTTTTCTAAGCTGTGGGTAATATACATATATATATATTTTTAGGGGTTATTATGCGTTATGCTGGGCAGGACCTTTATTTCTATACAGGGTTTGGGAAAGGGTTTTAAAGGGCACCCATCTTAAGGACTAACAACAAAGTGTCAAAAAAAGTTCACAGCATACGGATCAGAGGGAGTATGTGGGAAAGTCGCTGAATGTTTGATACAGTCCATGACAGAGACTTTTCATCTGTGAGTAACTGACCACTGAAGTCTCTGGATCCACAGCGAGAGACGATGCATGGAGCTCCTGCAGGGCACTGGCGGAGATCTTGAAGGACTGCAGTGGAATGAGCGTGTCCCCGAAGACGAGGACAGCAGCAGAGATGCCTCAAAGGGCTGCTTTGAAATCTCAAGAACACACAAGTGATGCGCACATCAATCTGTGGGCTCACACTCTCAGGAAACGGTCACCACGTGGCAACAAAGCAACATTCAATTTAAATATTGCACAGTGCCCCCAGTTTATCTAACATAAAAAGGAGGAAGATAACAAAAAGATATTTAACTAGACATCAGAATTCCAATAATGAAAATATCAGTGTGTAGAATTGGTGGCATCGGGGTGGAATCCCCTCTGGTAAACAGCTATCCAGTATACATATGTCTGGTGCTTTTATTGTGAAAGGTAAGAACTCAGGGGGTGGATCTGCACTACCCTACCTTTGCAAGTCCAAAATAAAACACATGAGACACACGTGTCTTTATAGTCACTTTCACTGCTTCCCAGCAGCACCTGGAGACACAGGAAGGACAGCTTGCCTTCGTTTTCGGACTGAACTTTTGTGCAGCTGGGATCCGACAGACGTCAGGAACCTCGTGAGACCTCGAGACGGTGACACTTCCATAAACAGAGGTCCCTGTGAATCATTTGTTTTTGGGGCCCTGACTACGCTGACCATGTAGGGTGTGGACTCTCTGCAGGGCAGCACAGCGCGGCTGGATCTGTTTACGCCGGAGCCATCGGGCCAGCGGGCCTTTTATAAGAATCAGCGGGGTTTCTCGGCCTCCTGACAGCTTGCAGACTAAAAAGTGTCTCCAAAAGCTCTCCGAATCACGCCAGCTGTTTACGTAACCGCGCCATTGCTCGTCTGCAGGATATTATCGATTTTTCAGTTGAGAGTACGCAAAGTCTCGCTGTCAGACATTATAAACGATTCGTGATGAGCACGCAACTTCGCAATGAAAGACAAATGCACGCAGAGCTAGCTCTAGTGTTTTGGTGGAAAAGGGGAGGAGCTTGGAAGTAGCAGACTGAAACCAGGAGGAGAGACCAACCATAGCCAGGTTTGACCTTGTTGTGGTGGCTGGGTCGCATGGAAGTCTGTTATTAAGATTGAGATGAAAACTCCTCAGGGAGTCTTTATGGTAGCCTGCCTGTGGAATGCAGCTGGGTTGGGGCCAACACAGAGGGCCCCTTTGAGGGATATACCTTTGACGAATGTACTCTTGATGTTTTTCTTTGGCCAGCATGCGGCAGATATTGTAAAAAAAGAAAGAAAAAAGGTTCCACATCTTCCCTCGAGGTAGCCGAAGAACAGACGTCAGCGTTCACCTACGAGGGGCCGCGTTCTGGGGCCCTTTTAAGGCAAAGTCACTGTTTGCAAGTGACAACTAGGTCTCTTGGCCAAGAGCCTCCGGTCCACTCGGTCCAAACAAGTCCTGACCTGAAGCTGTTTGACATGTTCACAATAAGGAAACAGGGTTGTCAATGTGCAGAAACGAAGGTCACAATCACCACAGAGTGGAACTGTGTTGCATGTTACTGTCTGTTACTTGTCTTCAGATCTGATGTGATGATCAGACATCCTCTGATTCTACCACGCTTCCTGCTAGCAGTTTGTCTCCTGTTGGAAGGATTCAAGGAAATTGGCTTAAATAGTTCCATTCACTTGAGCCTTTGGAGCTCAGTTCCATTGTGGTCTGACGTGTGTTCAGGTCCATCAGATCCAGCGGTTACAGTCAAATCACCTGAATCCATTTGGTTGTGAAATTGATTGAATCAAAAGGACTTTATCACAATTTTCTAATCAAACCCCTTTTTTTCTCCACTAAGGCTCTAGTCGTCCTCTCTCCACATCAGCTGCAGATTTATTTTTTTATTTTTTATTTCAGAGGGGCCCACAGCTCTCCTTTCCACGCTGTATTCGACTATTTTCTTTAACTACACCTCTGGTAGATCCACCTTTGAGTGCTGCGAGCAGAGCTTCTACGCACACAGTCCGCACATCTGGTTTCTGGATGACAGCTTTCACTGATCAGCTGGGGCTTTCAGTGGACCAATGGCAGCAAAGTTCTGTATTTTTCTCTGCTCATTAGCTGGGGGCAGACATCTGGTTGCATTTAGGAGCGGGTACTTGGACCGGGGTTGTTTGGTTTGGTTGCAGTGCGAGGCGGCTCTATGTGCAGGATCCTGGATGGAAAAACAGGTCCAACTGAGGGGCGGCCTTCTCCTCCCTCCTGCATCCTGTGTGTCTCTCTGGGCCCGCAGCGTTTTCATCAAAAATCTAAAACAAAACGTTTTCATTCATTGGTCAGGTTTGAATTTGAGCTATTTGGTTTTTATAACTTCTTTAAGAGCAGAGGAAATATGACACCCCAAATACATACGTGGGGGGTTTCTTAACTCACTTTGTCTATTTGCTGGATTTTACAACACAAATCTTTAAGGGCGGTTTTCTACAAATGAGTTATTTCTCAGTCTGAGCCAGAAATCTCTGCTTCTGTCACACAAACCAAACAACAATCTCTTAGATGTGTGCCAATAGGTTTGTTCATGCATCATTCATAGCTGGGTTATAAGACACAATGTAAATATACAAATATATGTTTAAAATAATTAAGTCTAGCATTACAACAAAATGAAATGAATCATTTTGAACCTGCAGCTATTTCAAAAGATAATACATCATACACATATATTTAGATGCAAGGTCCCCATATGAAGCACATTGGGGGTCGAGGCCACAAGTTTGCCGAGTGTAAATGAATGATGTGTCTGCAGAGACCACATGCCCCGAGATGCTCCTCCTCAAAAGTTAGGACTGCAACCACAGAGGAAACACGCACCACCAGCCACCTCGGTTGTTTTCACAGGAGAGCATGTACGTTAGGTTGATGCAATCACAAGCTTCTGCGAGGGGAGATGTGCATCTGGAGGAAAGGAGGAATAAATTACGCCTCGGCCTGCAGGGATTTGAAGACTCTGTCTGTGTCTCCTTGCATTGTTGCTGCTTGAAGTGATCCATTTGAAAAGCAGAAGTACAAAGGCCTCACGCAGGTAACACAGTTTGTCCAAACAGTACATTGCTGCATGGAAAATTGTTCCTATTTGTTTTTGTTGTCAATTCACATTTGTGGATTGGGCAGCAAACCAGTCAGTACATATAAGTGCATTAAGTGCATATAATAAGAGGTTTGTGTGTGTGTGTGTTGTGGAGTGCCCCCCACTCCATGATAAAGATTCCAGCTCGGAGATGAAGGAGAAAGCGAATAGGAGAATTGAACATGAATTGAGTGGGAGATCTTTGTGGCGTAAAGCTAGTTACAATTGAGCCTTTTCATTATGACCGATGTAATTTTAGGCTACAGAGATTTCATTTCTTCTTCTTTCCTCCCACTGGAAACATGCAAGTGTTTTCCAGCAGTAAGTTCGAGGGCCTCAGATGTCTAAAATACACACATTATGTAGCCATGTGCCACAGTAAAAACAGGGTTTGCATTTCAGCAAAATGATAATTTCTACTGATTCTGGCAGCAAAGCTGCAAAGTCATATGTTGGAGCAGCATAAGAACCGGCTGTCAAAGGAGGCTAAAGTTAGCTCGGGGCTTTTCGGGTTTCAGCATAGCGGTTAGAGAATAGCATCTGTACTGTCTATGTGCATGAATGTGGGAAATCCCAAGGCCATTGTTTCCTTTATAGTAAGAAAATGAATCACTAATGCATGCAATGCAACTTTGGGTCTCCATTGAAGTGATTTGAATTGAAATTCAGCATTCTGAAAAGATTCCCAAAAAACTATTCTGGAAATGTTAACTTTAAAGCCATAGTTACATACAATATTTTTGGCTCATTTGACAAAATAGTACCTACATCTGTATATATGAAGCAAATATGAAGCTATAGACAGCTAGCGTAGCTTAGCATGAATACCAAAAACTATTGAAAATAGCTAAAGCTTTTGTATTAAGGTCAACACTTGCATAACAGTGAGCTAAAGTGAAACAGGTAGCATCGTGTTTTTACTTTTTTACGCTAATAACTCAGATTCCAACTTTGGACAACAATCACTAAACCAGGTTAGTTTTGAGATTTTGAACGTTGTGATTTCCCACCCAATTCAAAACAGAATTGTGAGTGTGATGATCTTCAGAGTGTGTCTCCAGCAGGACGTGCTGTTATTGTTCCGACCTCCTTGCAGTTATGTGCCCCGGGACAGGAAGAGGTGCTGGGAGGGTTGGTACACACTGTGAACATGCGCTCATCCCCCTCCGCTGTTGTAAGACAGCCACAAAAGCTCCGAGACGTCTCTCTTAACTTAATTTGAGTAATTGTGTTTAGGAGCAAAGGTCTGCTCTGAATCAGTCCGGCCTCCCCGGCGTCACCGCTTGGCGTCCTGTGAGCTGAAATAAAACAAATCCCAAAAGCTCTTTTTAATAGAATCTTGTATTCGTCATGCTCTATTGTCTGGGGCACACGCAATCACTGACTGAGTGGATTATCTGCGCAGTGTAAAGGCCAAAAAAACAAATGTGTGTTCCAGGAACCCCAATTGTGAGAGCTGGAAATAAAAATCATGACAATCTGCACCGCGGCTCGATGAGGCTCCGAGAGCCTTGTTTAGGGATTCGATATTAGTCATCGGTTGGACCGGCACAGCGCAGCGGGTGGAGGGCGAGGTGCAGCGTGGCCACACGCGGGCCTTGAAGGGGTCAACCAAAATCCGCCCGCGACGAGAGGCCTGCTGTCCTGTAATCACGCCGCTCACACCGAGCCACGCTGCTTGGAAGCGTCTCCAAGGAGCCGTGATCCAAAACATGAGATGGAGCAAATGTCCACATGGTCTGCATCACGCTATGAGCTCACCGCACCATCACGTTATGATTTCACATTATTAAAGCTCATTGTTCCAAACCCACACATCCATACTGTGGAAATCATCAAACAACACTCTTGTACATTATTACACAGATTTATTGGACACAACGGGTACACAGCTATCGGGCGTATTTACAGCATATAAAAAGTTTCAAAACCCTGAAAGAAAATAATAAAGGCTTATCAAAGTTTTACAAATTTACATCGTTCCCCTCCCCACAAAAACAAAAATCCATCTTGCCAACATGGGAAAGCTTGAACTCTTCATCCTTTGCTTTCAGATTGAAGAATAGACGGGAAACTGAAAGAAAACCACGCGGGGCCCCTAAACGCCACCAACCGCAGTATAATCTATGAGCGCCTCATACAGAAGACAGACACACCACGCAGCACGAACATTACACATTCATAAAAGAAACATGAGGTAGTCAAATGGTTCAAAAAAATACAATCGATAACCACATACATTCCCATTACAGCTGTTCTCAGGTCAGCATTAACTGTTTCATCCTGTGATCTACCGCTATAATACTGCTCCTTTTTTTCCTGAACCAGCATCATTATTCCATATTTCATAAGCACGCTCACAAGCGGGAAGGCAGCGGTAACTACACGAAGGAGATGGTTTCGCCACAGTCGATAAGAGAAAGCCAGAAAGTAGAGGAATGTCAGAAAGCCTTCTTCCCACAACGACCGCTGACGCTCCTCCAAGCACGGACCTTTCCCCGCTCGATGACAGCAGCGTTTCACTGCTGCATATTTACTTGATAACCGAGGCTATGGGCACTAACAGACATGGCAACCGGCCCGATAGAAGAAAACAAACAGAACCAAGTGGTTTTAATACTCAATGACAATTATTTCTCGAGGGTAAGGGAAACCGGTTGAGTTTCCAGAAGCAAAGCAGCGGTTGAATTTGTTCTCCACGTTGCACAGGAAACGTTCATTATGCATTCCACTTTCTTTTTTGGTTTAACTACTGTCGTTTACAGCATTGTTTTTATTTTTGTCCTTATTTTTTTTAAGCGGTTTGTGTCGTTGTGACAATACTTGGTGATGTGGGGTTTGTTATGTCACCCTGATGGAGGGACACTTTGCACGTGCATGTCCGGTCAGTGTGGATGGTAAATGTAGACGTTGCTCACAGCGAGCCATGCAAGCAGTGCCTACGTGTACCAGGATGCATTGCAGCCTGTAGTTCGTTATAATTATAATAATTGAATGTTCATCCTTTATAGTGTCACATAACATGCGACCAAGGGGCTATAATTAATTGAACTGATTGAATCCCCCATAAACACGTATTATGTTTGAGCACATTCACAGTACATACACACATAGCAGACAATACATTTCTCTTGGTAAATATATTCCAAAATATAATTTTATACACAAATATATATTTAGACTCTGTTCCCTCTGTAGAAAGTTTTACACATGTTTACATAAGAAAAGAAACAAACATCAAAAGCTATGAGATAATATACATTCTGGTTTTCTTGTGTCTGTTAGGCAATTACAGGGACAGGTCAAAGGGCCTGGTTACCCACACACACAGTCTCCAAAGAACACACACTGTCAAAGGAAGCCAGCAAACATTCATATCGTTCTGAGACGGTGGGGTAGCCGTGGAAGTTTTTTTAAAACAAGGAGTTTCGTCTACAGCTTATTCAACACACCGTCAGTGCCAAGATTTATACAAAAAGATTAGTCTGTACACTGTCTGGCTTTATAGTGGAACAAATCAACTCTGCCTGATAAGAAGAATTGGATTGTGTACAGAACAATAATCACCATCTTAAGACAGGGTTGGAAATGTTGAGAAAGCAGAGTGTGCTACATTTCTGAAAAACAATTTGCCAATCAAAGTAGCTAGCAGCGCTAGCTCCAAAAGTCGCTAAATGTTTCGTGAAGTCGACAACACCTGGTTGCTAATTTTGAAAACACTACCAACCCTCGCTTTAGGTTATTCTTCATTTAGAAACATTTCTCAAAGGAGAAGTGTCACGGTTTGGCTTCGCTTCCTGTTTTAGTTTGAAGTTTCATGTCTCTTGTGGTCCTGGGTTAACTTCACTTCCTGCCTTGTCTTGTGATTGCGTGATTGTCTCCACCTGTGTCCAATCACCTGCACCTCCCTTGTGTATTTAAGCCCTGTGTGCCTGTTGTCCCCTGTCGCGTCATTTTTAAATGTCCCTCGTTGTTGGAGCACGTTTTGGTTTGGTTAAAAATAAAGAGCACTTGGATTGAAAACTCTGCGCTTGAGTCCTCCCTGCATCCTGCTTCAGCTGCGAGCGTGACAAGAAGATTTGATGCTGTTTTAAAATGATGAATAATGAAGACAGGAGCCCTAGTGTGAAGGACACGAGGACCTAAAGGATGTGATGTCTTTAATTTACATTCTAAGTTGAAGCATATTCAACAGCCAGATTCCTTATTTTTTATCATTTTGAAATGGAGGATTGTATAAACTTGCATCTCGCACTGTTTAAGCTATTCCAAAAATACAGGACCAGCACTTGCACACACTTTGCTTTGTAACATTTTTGAGATTTTACAATATCACCAAGAAATGTAGTCATGTTGTCTAACGTTCTTTTTAGATAACAAGCAAATAAACGTATTCCCCAAAATGTTGAGCTATTCAATGAATGACTGGTAATAGGGAGCAATGTCCCTGTGAATGTAATGTAACATTAGTGAAGGTGAGGCTCAGAGGCCCATCTACTAAAGAACATTACTATATGTGTGTACACATCGATTAGGAGGGAGGGATGCACACGTTACAAAACATGGCATTTCACCAGCATGTCTTTCACATTTTTCTTTCACATTTTTTGGCATCTATTCTTCTGTATACATTCATAGCTACACTGTCTCACATCTAAAGCCAGCCTCTCTCTCTCCCTCTCCCTCTGTCTCTCGGTGTGTATCAAGATGACAACTTTTGTTCATACTGCACATTTGTCCGCATGGTAATAGTGGTTGCTTTGCTCCACATTCAGGGATGCACATTGTGAAGTGTTACAATCCAGCCATTAATAGCCCACTTACTAGTACTGACATCACTGCGGCCTGGTTGCTTTTCCTGCCTGTGACCAATAGCATGACTCTCACCCCTCAAAACAAAAGCATTCTGAATGGAAAGAAATGCCTGAACTTACATTTGTGTGCTGTAGTTTTACTAGTTTAACTGAATATGAGGTGAGGCTGTCAAGGTGGGATTGCTACAATAACAGCCCAGTAGCAACAGGACCGTATATTTGCCTGCACACACTTGAAGTGGCACTAAAGGAATTTACAAAAGGATGCAAAATTGATGTGTGTTTTTTCAAACCCTACTATTTTCTTTTCTCCTTTATATCACATCCTCAAAAATATAGTTCCTTTCATGGAAGGAGGTCAACAAACCGGTCAGCGGCCGGGCTGCGTCCTGGGCTACGCCGTGCTGCTGCTGGAGCAGGGTGTGCTTTGTGTGCTGCCGATGCTGTGGGCCGCGCTGCTGTTCTCTGAGACCGGCTGGGGCTTCTCGACCTGCAGCGTTCCAGCTGTCCCACCTGGACAGAGAGGAAGGGAAAACAATGTACATGAATTTCAGAACAGATCAGAATTGGTTTGGTTAAAGATACAAATTGCACTCCTCTGAGATGATGGGACATCCATTAAAAAAAGTACTGCTTGATCTCTAAACGTTTTGCTGTGACTGTCACTAGTTCACATAAACCTCACACTCTAGATAAAACATAAATGATTTATCTTAATGTTTTGGGGCAGAATACAGTTTTCAGCACAAAGCACTTGCAGAGCCACACATCTCTGGACTTTACCACCTGCAAGAATAATCTGCCACAGATTCACAGTGCTTTTAAAAACTTGGGACCACAAAAGTCTCACCTCACAGAGCCCAGAAACCACCAGCCACATCCCCTATGACAGATAACACTTTCAACGCATTCATGGAGTTCATTTTCTTGAGTAATCTGGATTTAATTAGCATGGTTTCAGTAGATAGAGCAGTACAAATGGATGAGAGGACCTTCTGACTAAAGCTCAAACCACTGACTGGATTATTGTCTAAATAAGCATTGGATTTGGTAGACTCTCGGGATCTGACGCTTCAATTGAAGAGGCTAATGAAAGTGCTTACAAATGTTTACAAAAACGTCTCTGACAGACAATGAGCAGCAGTTGAAATAAAGCCAAGTCTGTGTTTAGGTTGTTACAGCAGTATTTAGCTTGGTTGTTTCCCGGCACGTTCTCTTTGACAAAGATTTTCCAATCGATGGTTTGGTTTGTACTAAAAGGTTGTGTGTCTGTGCGTGTCTGTGCGTGTGCGTCAGGGTTACGTGTCCGTAGGCGATCTTACATGGCGCTCCCTCTATTGGGGCCCCTCAGTCGTTCTAATGTTTACCAGAGCGGAGCGGCCAGCAGTCTCTTTCCTCTCAGGACCGAGAGCTGAACCAAACAAACGGGGACTCGGATTCAACTCCTGCGTCTGGGGGAAATGTAAATCCCAGAGTCCAGTATTATCTTTCTAGACAGGAGACATCAAGGCCGCTTTTATGTTACGGCAACATAATGTGTATGAAAACTCTTCACGCAGTAGTTGAAAAAGGGGTCTGACTCAGGGACACTCGGTAACCTCGGTCACAAAAAGCATTCTCAGTATCTCTTGGCACACTTGACACTCAAAACTTCCAAAGCCTTTCAGTGTCACCACAGAAAACCCCTTTGAGGGCCAAATTTGACAATAAAAGAGTGTTTATGGTTGATGGATGCGGTTGTCTAGCAACTATGTTTTCATGATGTAATATTAATTTGAAATTCACTTCTATCACCAACCCCAGTTTTCTCTCTTAGGATGCTAACATTTGCTTTTTAGCACTAAACACAAAGTGAAGCAGAGTTATACTGGAATGTTAGTTCTGCAGATGAAAAACCAGTTTTGAACAAATTGCCATTTTGAATTAAAGGTGATGATCACCAACGTCTTAGAATCCATCTTTTGGGGGCAATGTACGTCCTGAATAAATTTAATGTCAATCCAACCAATAGTTGTTGGGATTTTTTAGTTTGAACCAAAGTGAAGGACGGACCAAGCTTATCTCTCTTTTGTATGTGTGTGATAACCAAAATATTCTAATCTTGTAGCGTGTGTTTTCATTTCCGAACAGAAAATGTGTGAAATTTCACCACCTGAATAAATTATTCAGCCTGTTGTCACAATCGGTGAGAATTATTTTTATGTTATTTCATCATTTGAGCAGATATCTTGGCAGACACGGTTGTAGCCCTGACAGAATGCAGACCTGCTCTACTTGCCAAGATAATGAGGAACCCTGTCAAATAATGTATCGTAAAGTTAGGGTGATTTTCAAAGACCTTATTCGTCTGATTGCCTTACATGGAATGAAACTGGATCAAAACCTCAGATATAATGCCAATGGGTATCTAACCTAAAAAACAAGTTTCATTCTCTAGAGGCCATTGTCCTCAGAGCCTGGGGGGGAAATACCCAATTTTGTTTTCATGTTTCATCCCTCAGTAGTTTTAAAATACACTCGCACTGATATTTTTGGTGGTTGTTGTGGGGGATTTACATGAAACTGCCAATTTTGCCATATATGGTTATTTCAGCCAAAGACACGTAACATGCCCAAATAAGAGCCTTCTTGAATAACAACAACAATGAACACGAATACTACTCTCCTTACACCTGTTTCTCTGAACATGTTCACTTACAACGCGCTGCCAATGAGGCACTCTAGGAAACCCATGGAGCTTAAATAATGTGGCTTTCTAAAGCACAGCCAGTACCAATATTGTGATAAAGATAAAAGGCACAAAAATCTGACAGTTGATCTTTTCTGCTACATCAAATCCTGTTAAGCAAAACACTTAGATGGGATTTAGCATGACTGGAAGCTGGAGTTTAGCTCAGACGGGTGCTGGGATGTTTGCCAGCCTCACAGCCGTCATTTACCAATCGAGCCATTTAACGCTGTCCAAATGGAAGCTTCATCCAGACAAAAACTCACGTTGTTGTATTTGCTCAAAGACCTGACTCAAACATCCTGACCCGGTTTATGAAAGACCTTCAAGGAGAACACGCCAGCAGGTCACTGCCGCGGCGGATCACCAGTCAAGCGGTCAGGCCGAGCGAGAACAGGCGGCTTTATGGGCCGCAGGGAGCATGTTTCCTCCCCGGGGTCAGCTGGGGTCGGCAGGCTTGGGACGATAGGGAAGATCTTGGCAACTTATAGACGGATTGTGTGTCTTTTCCTGTAGATGCCACTAAACCCATTGGGGGGAAATTTCCAACTGGTCTCCAGCCATTGTACTGAGAATACTCGCCGACCACCCCACAGCTCCCAAAAAAATTCAAAGGCAGGAAAGAGAGGAGCCCTCGCTGCTGACCAACAGGATATATTTACAGTAGAGGAGTCAATCTGTTATTGTGAACTGGCCCCTGTCAGCAGCAGGATGTTTGGCATTCCCAGCGGCCCATTTCTGGCAGCGCGACCCTCAAACATTCCTTTGAGCCTTATCTTTTCATTAAGGCAGAGAGCAGCAGGTGAGGCACCTACCTGTGTGGGAGTAGATGAACCACAAGGCTCCGGTCAACAGAGCCCCGATCACGAAGGCTGCAAAGGCGATGCCCACCACCGTCGGAGTGTCCAGCGCGTACAGCGTGTCTGGGGAGACAAAGCGGGCACGGTTCACACATGTGGACAGCGAAATTACAAAAAATAATAACATGAAAAAAGTTGTGATGAGCCAATGCATTGTTAATTGAAAACAAAAACAAAAATTCTGAAAATTATTTCACAATTTCTTGGTTCATTTTAAGCCATGTTTCTAAAGAATGTTAAACAGCCTTTTGAAATAAGAAATGCAAATGGCTGCGTTTACATCAACAAGCAATTAAATTATGTTGTTTCCATATTCCATTAACACATAAAAGCGTAAAAAAGTACCGTACCATGATCGGAAGGACCGTGCGGGCTTTTGGGTTGAGGAGGAGTTACTGCAAAGGAAAAACAAATAATTCAATGGATGCTGACCGTCACTTGTAGTGAATTATTCATTATAATATAAAGTCAGCCTGTCCCAGGCCAGAGGATCAGCAGAATACTGATATTGTCCTGTCCTGTGTTTATGAGCAGCTCTGTGAGGAATGTGACACAGAAACCTGAAGCAGTAAAAGAGAGCAGCTATTCTGTGAGCTGAAAGGGTTCCTAAAGGATGAACCTACTGACTCCCCCTGACCGCTTCATTTCAAGCCATCTGGAAAGCTCCCAAAAGTGAACTTGGCCGCGACGATGTCTCAACAAAAAATACAAAGGCGCTTGTGAATGGGCAAACTCACAAGGCGAGCCTGGTTCGTGTCCAAGACTCTGGCACAATGGGTGCTATTATTGGACAGGACACCTTTGAGTCTTCATATCTCAATGGATGATGACAGGTCATCAGAGAGGACTTCAATATCATAGGGGACGATGACCAGAGGACATCCTTTCTGCAAAACCTCCACCCACCAATATCTGTGCCATGTGACTTAGCCAAGTCTGTAATGCTGTGGGCGCAAAGAAGAGGCCATCAAAGTCTCGGCCACAAACGTTATATTTAGTGTGGGGAGGTTTACACGACTCTCCTCACTGTCGCTTTTTGAACCAAAAAAATGACTCAGCATTTTTGCAATTTTAATTGTCTTTTGGTTTGGTGGCAGAGATTAAAGATTAAGATTATTTCAACATGTTATTTCTACAACATAAAACAAGGCAGTAAATACCCCACTGGGGAACTTTTAAGTGTCTTAAAAAAAGGTTGTCCCACCCTCTGAAAACGTGCTTTGTGTGCTGCCGATGCTGTGGGCCGCGCTGCTGTTCTCTGAGACCGGCTGGGGCTTCTCGACCTGCAGCGTTCCAGCTGTCCCACCTGGACAGAGAGGAAGGGAAAACAATGTACATGAATTTCAGAACAGATCAGAATTGGTTTGGTTAAAGATACAAATTGCACTCCTCTGAGATGATGGGACATCCATTAAAAAAAGTACTGCTTGATCTCTAAACGTTTTGCTGTGACTGTCACTAGTTCACATAAACCTCACACTCTAGATAAAACATAAATGATTTATCTTAATGTTTTGGGGCAGAATACAGTTTTCAGCACAAAGCACTTGCAGAGCCACACATCTCTGGACTTTACCACCTGCAAGAATAATCTGCCACAGATTCACAGTGCTTTTAAAAACTTGGGACCACAAAAGTCTCACCTCACAGAGCCCAGAAACCACCAGCCACATCCCCTATGACAGATAACACTTTCAACGCATTCATGGAGTTCATTTTCTTGAGTAATCTGGATTTAATTAGCATGGTTTCAGTAGATAGAGCAGTACAAATGGATGAGAGGACCTTCTGACTAAAGCTCAAACCACTGACTGGATTATTGTCTAAACAAGCATTGGATTTGGTAGACTCTCGGGATCTGACGCTTCAATTGAAGAGGCTAATGAAAGTGCTTACAAATGTTTACAAAAACGTCTCTGACAGACAATGAGCAGCAGTTGAAATAAAGCCAAGTCTGTGTTTAGGTTGTTACAGCAGTATTTAGCTTGGTTGTTTCCCGGCACGTTCTCTTTGACAAAGATTTTCCAATCGATGGTTTGGTTTGTACTAAAAGGTTGTGTGTCTGTGCGTGTACTTGGCCGCGACGATGTCTCAACAAAAAATACAAAGGCGCTTGTGAATGGGCAAACTCACGAGGCGAGCCTGGTTCGTGTCCAAGACTCTGGCACAATGGGTGCTATTATTGGACAGGACACCTTTGAGTCTTCATATCTCAATGGATGATGACAGGTCATCAGAGAGGACTTCAATATCATAGGGGACGATGACCAGAGGACATCCTTTCTGCAAAACCTCCACCCACCAATATCTGTGCCATGTGACTTAGCCAAGTCTGTAATGCTGTGGGCGCAAAGAAGAGGCCATCAAAGTCTCGGCCACAAACGTTATATTTAGTGTGGGGAGGTTTACACGACTCTCCTCACTGTCGCTTTTTGAACCAAAAAAATGACTCAGCATTTTTGCAATTTTAATTGTCTTTTGGTTTGGTGGCAGAGATTAAAGATTAAGATTATTTCAACATGTTATTTCTACAACATAAAACAAGGCAGTAAATACCCCACTGGGGAACTTTTAAGTGTCTTAAAAAAAGGTTGTCCCACCCTCTGAAAACGTGCTTTGTGTGCTGCCGATGCTGTGGGCCGCGCTGCTGTTCTCTGAGACCGGCTGGGGCTTCTCGACCTGCAGCGTTCCAGCTGTCCCACCTGGACAGAGAGGAAGGGAAAACAATGTACATGAATTTCAGAACAGATCAGAATTGGTTTGGTTAAAGATACAAATTGCACTCCTCTGAGATGATGGGACATCCATTAAAAAAAGTACTGCTTGATCTCTAAACGTTTTGCTGTGACTGTCACTAGTTCACATAAACCTCACACTCTAGATAAAACATAAATGATTTATCTTAATGTTTTGGGGCAGAATACAGTTTTCAGCACAAAGCACTTGCAGAGCCACACATCTCTGGACTTTACCACCTGCAAGAATAATCTGCCACAGATTCACAGTGCTTTTAAAAACTTGGGACCACAAAAGTCTCACCTCACAGAGCCCAGAAACCACCAGCCACATCCCCTATGACAGATAACACTTTCAACGCATTCATGGAGTTCATTTTCTTGAGTAATCTGGATTTAATTAGCATGGTTTCAGTAGATAGAGCAGTACAAATGGATGAGAGGACCTTCTGACTAAAGCTCAAACCACTGACTGGATTATTGTCTAAACAAGCATTGGATTTGGTAGACTCTCGGGATCTGACGCTTCAATTGAAGAGGCTAATGAAAGTGCTTACAAATGTTTACAAAAACGTCTCTGACAGACAATGAGCAGCAGTTGAAATAAAGCCAAGTCTGTGTTTAGGTTGTTACAGCAGTATTTAGCTTGGTTGTTTCCCGGCACGTTCTCTTTGACAAAGATTTTCCAATCGATGGTTTGGTTTGTACTAAAAGGTTGTGTGTCTGTGCGTGTACTTGGCCGCGACGATGTCTCAACAAAAAATACAAAGGCGCTTGTGAATGGGCAAACTCACGAGGCGAGCCTGGTTCGTGTCCAAGACTCTGGCACAATGGGTGCTATTATTGGACAGGACACCTTTGAGTCTTCATATCTCAATGGATGATGACAGGTCATCAGAGAGGACTTCAATATCATAGGGGACGATGACCAGAGGACATCCTTTCTGCAAAACCTCCACCCACCAATATCTGTGCCATGTGACTTAGCCAAGTCTGTAATGCTGTGGGCGCAAAGAAGAGGCCATCAAAGTCTCGGCCACAAACGTTATATTTAGTGTGGGGAGGTTTACACGACTCTCCTCACTGTCGCTTTTTGAACCAAAAAAATGACTCAGCATTTTTGCAATTTTAATTGTCTTTTGGTTTGGTGGCAGAGATTAAAGATTAAGATTATTTCAACATGTTATTTCTACAACATAAAACAAGGCAGTAAATACCCCACTGGGGAACTTTTAAGTGTCTTAAAAAAAGGTTGTCCCACCCTCTGGTCTGCCATTAGCGCCCTGCTTGTATACGGGTGCTTATGTAGTGTATGGATTTATGCTTCGGGCCGATTACATTTCCACTTTAAAAAACATAAAACATGGTTTTCATTTCGAATGATTGTCTTGATGAGCAAATTAAACCAAGGGAACCAATGTGAATACCTCATTAAGACGATTTTAGGGTGGTACAGATATTTACATTTATCATTTAGCTGAGGCAACTTGGGATGTAAGATGTGAATACTGAGTTAAATTACATTACCGTACACATTATTGTTAAATGTGATTTAAATAAACCTCTCCTTATTGGTTTTGCATCTTTTTCCAGACTTTAATGGTGCAACAATGTAATCCACTGCCAGCCTCTCACATGATACTTTTGAACCTTTCCTGAATTTTACCAGATCCAGTAAAATGTATCGTAAAGCATTGAATCTACTTTGAGGCATTTATGTTTTTCCATGCACCACGTTGGCTAAACGTGTCCCTCTTTGATTTGTAGATCAAGTTGAGCTCTTTGGGATAGTGTCCAGTGCTGAACTGCAGCCCTTGAAAAGGCAGCTTGTTTCGCTTACCTTCCTAGCACAAGAAATGCCTTTTAAATAGAAGGGTTTTTTTCACTGTTTATTGCATTTTTGTGTTTACTTTATCTGTACCATGGAAAATAAGCCCTGCAGACCTGGCATAGCAACGTGGTTGGCAGTACCTGATCCGGTGCAGTGTAGCTCACTCACTCATTACTGGAAGTTGCAGCAATAGCTTCAGCAGCTTCTCTAACATCACAACTGGGACTTCTGTGCTGAAAAGTGACTGCATCCCATGAAACCCCCCGGCCCCCCCTCTGATCAGTCCTGTCTCAGGACTCACGCTACCGCCAACTGATACCGGATTGTCTGGGTTGATATTAAACACAATATATCAATAATTTAGTAAAAAAATATTCCAATGGATTTGTTTGCCTTTTCATTTTACCGGATAAATTGATTCTTCATCAACAGTAAAACGCTCACTGACAGCCCAAAAGCTTTTCAGGTCATATCACAGCCACTTGCCCAATTCCAGTACCTGGTTAATCCCCACAATGGGTCCTTTTCTCTATTTCATTTCACTATCAACTGATCACCATAGTGATATCATGTGAAGCTGCCGTGACATCATCTTCATTTGGAAACTCGCTTAGGCCTTTCCTAACAAACAGAGGAACGACTTCACTATCTCAATTGTACGGGTCTTTTTATGCAGAATGTGTCATTCAAGCTCAAAGCATTTCAAAAATCCTGCTTGTCAGTGCTCTGTGGGCGGCCAACTATGAATGTGACACTCTATTAAATACGTGTCTGTGTCCCCATCTGCTGAAGCACAAACCATTGCAATATATCCACACTAACTTCGAACAGACCAGTATCGGCTGTGCTGATACATTAGTCATGCTCCAGCTCACACAGATTCAAATAATGTGATTTATATTAAATCCATGAGTCAGTGCAGTTCAAACTGACCACTATGTTGATGTCATTGCTCAGAGGGGATGCTGATCTGAAATGCTCTAGCGGCCCACCAGAGATCGGGCACTTATGATATCACCCCATGTCATTTTAGATCATAATTCGTTAATTTTAACTGTAGTTGCTCCCGCCCCCCCCCCCTCCCCAATGCTGCTCCCCCCCTCCGATCACAACCCCGGAGACTTGGAAATACATGAGGGCCTCCACAAGTGAGGTCCAGGGGCCTTTAGGGTCTGGCTGGAATCCCAAAGCACAACCTCCACTCTCCACACACACACACACACACACACACACACACACACACACACACACACACACCCACACACACTCGGGTGGAAAGGCGAGGCCCCAGTGAAGGTCGTAAGTGAAACAACTGGTGCTTGGTGCAGTATAATTGCTTTTTTTTCCACCTCTCCTTCAGCCTGGACTAGCCAAGCTGAGCCTCAGCGTTAGCACGAACCCCTTTTAATGCAGTCGACCACTCGCCGGTATTTACACACAAACACACAGTATTGTGTACAGGCGCTAATGTAAACAGACACGTGGGCACATACACAATCACACACAATGAAGACCAGATGCGGAGAAGTTTTGGGCCAATGGTAAATTATCGGATCCAAGTTTTCTCTGGCCGCTTTGCCCTCAGGCCAGCTTCTTCCTTCCCTCCAGTATCCTTATCACACTTAATAATCAAAACAATGGACGTCAGAGCTTAATCCACCATTTGTAACACTGTTAACACCAAACTTGTGCGTATGTTGAACTTGTGCCATGAGACGCGTTTTTCTTTGCTCTCAACTCACCTATTTCCTCTGATCGACCATCCACCACAACCAGCGGCTTGGTAGACGTCTTTTTGTTCATCATCATTGGCAGGAGGTTGTCCCCGGAAATGGAATCGCAGGCCTCACCGGTTTGTAGGCACTGTGTGGACAGAATGTACTTTAAATAAAAACTTACAGTTAAGAAATCTACTCCAAAAACTCAAAAACTGTGATTTTTTGAGGAAAAATTCACATTTCTTATCTTTCTCTTTAAATAAATGTCCATAATAAGTAAATGTCCATTGCTACACCGACAGCAGAATACATTTAGAAATCAAACAAATGACCGAAATCAGAACAAAAAACCCAACACCGATGCTTTCTATTAAATAATGTAGCGTAAAATCTTTGCATGGGCAAAATAATAATAGTAATAATATCATGATCATACTACTATAGAATTATCCTGCATACCGTTGGTAGTCTCCGGTTGCTCTGAGATCTCTTGGAGCACAGAGACATCTCGCAGTGCAGGAAAAGCAGAGACGTGTTGAAGTTTGAGTTGAAGGTGAAGCTGAAGCTCTTCTTCTCTGCCGGTGCGTGAGGGACAGGGAAATCCTTCTGAGGATAGAACTTGACTGAGTCGTCTGTGGGGCAGACGGTCTCGATGAGAGTGTAGTCGTAGGGCAAACTGGGGTCGGAGTTGGGAGAAATGAAGCACGATACGAGGATGAACCCCAGCTCTGGATCTGATGCAGCTGATGAGACCTGGAGCGCATTTGAGAGAAGAAAAGAAACATTCATTCTTCATCATACATCATTCGTGTAGTTAAGATGATGGATGAGTGAATTTGTTTGGTAATGACTAGCACCATCTGCCTCTTCAATACTTCTTCTAGGTCATCTTTACCCACTTGGAAGTGGTGTTCTCACCTAAAGCTAGGCAAGCGCATTACCCAAACTTCATTAAAGTTCTTTAAAAGCCTCTCTAATTAATAATGTTATACAGAAAAGGGATAAAATTACAATCTAAGTCATTTTTTGTCATTTTCTAATAATTTTCTAATAAAGTGAATCTGTTGGATTGGTGGCAAAATCTATAGAGAGCGGTGATGACAACAGATTTCTCCAAATTGTGTCTCTGTTAGAATGTTGTTCAGGTCTTTTCCATCTAAAACCGTAACTTATTATTCCTCCTTCCTGGAATATCTGTGATGGTGGACACATTGAAAAAGGTCTGGCACACAGAGACACAGACAATCCTTTGTAACAAGCGGACTCAGCGAAGCACCTCCCGCTGATATAATCATGAATCAACTTGTCAAATGACCTTAGAGTAAAAGTATTTGCTCTAACCTGACTTACATAATTGTGTATACGGAGACAGAGGAGAGGGCGAGGTACAAAGAACACAACGAGGTGAAAGCCGCAGCTATACAAAATACAAATAGAGATCAAAGCAGTTAAGGTCCAAGACAGAAAGCAGTTTTAAAGCCTTCATTTGGGAGCAAAAGCACACGTTGCATAACACAAACAATACATTAATCTGCCAAACGTGCGTGGCACGTGCCTGGGCATGAGACGATAATTTATAAAAAATACAAGGCTTACCTCCACAAAGACCTCCTGCTGATGCGAGACGGTGTAGAAGGCCTGGCGGGAGGGTTTGTTGAACGGCAGTGTGTTGTACAAGTCCATGTTAAAGGTTGTGTTGCCCGCCGGTTGCTTTCCTGGCCCCGGTACAATCCTGGGAAGGGTTTCTGAGGTTTCCTGCTTCTTACGGTACGTGCAGTTGAACTAGGAGGAAAATGGGACAACGCCAACACAAACATCAAGAGGGGTCGTGACATCAGAGCTAAGCACCTTCACCTTGCAGGTCAGTGTTTGACCACAAACGAGGAAGGAACGCAAGAAAAAACGTATAAAAAAGAACAAGGAGTGTGAGACGAGAGACACATGAGACAGAGGGAAAATACGTTCATAGAGGAAATAAGATGGAGAAGCATCAAGGTCAAGTCTATATAACAGATATCATGGAAAGAAAGGAAGTTTCCAAGATGAGTCTTTACATGCAGCACGGGACACTGGGAAATGGAGTTTCTTCCCTGAATGATTTCCATTGTTGTTCTTGACTTCACCCTGCAATGGGCTGCTGCTCTCCCAGGGACAAAGCCACAATGAATCTCACCTTTATGACTGACGGATGCTCTGCCGGCTCCGTAAAGGTCCTATCTGTCTCCACCCGGTCGCTCGGGGACACCACATCTCCAGATTCCAGATCCCCGTAATCCTGCGGCCTGCCACTCCCATCCTTGATCTCAGCATGGCTTATCAAAACCTACAATCCACACAGACGTGCAGTACGTTACTCACTAAAACCTAAGCAGCGTCAGTAAATCCTTTCAAGACCTGTGTGGGTAGTTATTCTATGAGCCCAAGACACAGCTATTTAAATTGTTTGAGAGGATTAGCCAAAAGACATTCTGCAACAAATGAGTTGGATTTGAAATGTGTGAATGTCACGTGGCTTCAGCTTGGGGACTCGTCCTGGACAGGAAGACAAATACATACTTTTCATTTCTCTGATACAAGAGCCCGCTGCTTATTGAAAATTCACATTTAATGAGGGGAGAGGAGAATCTCAGTGACATTGCAACAAATGAGTTAGTTGACCAGCCGTTGGCGCCGTTGCTGAAAAAAATTAACATGAAGCAGGACAGCAGGAACAACAGCCAAAACACATTTTCTTTAATGCGCAGGGACAAGGACATTTATATCCCTTTTGACTAGAGGTCAGAGGTTATCCCTGCATCCAAGTCCTTACACAAAAGATGACCTTGGATAACTGCCCACGTTTTCTAATGCACTGCACCGCAAATGTGTTGTTCCAAACTTTCCCCACAAAAGATCTCAAAAGATTGGGGAGGATGTGATTCATCCCTTGCTTGTTAGAACAAACTCGCTGAATGAATGCATTCCACAATAATGAACACAACTTTGGATGTAAGATGTGAATGCTGAATCCTGTTCACCAGCAGCTACATGAAAATGTATTTCAACACTCGTCATATTTTTCCCTTTTCTATTCATCCAAAAAAAGAAAAGCCAATTTGTGTCGTGTTGAAATGTGTTTAAGCTTCAAGCCACCGAGTGGTTGTTTCTAATAGGCTCTTGATGTCTGATAGCTGGCCAATGCTACGAAACATGCTGCCAACTTCCGTCATGCTCTGCCGACTGGAGGATGTCATTTGATACCTCGTCCTCCACAAGGTCACAGAGCCTTGTTTATGTACCATCAGTGGTTTAAGACGTTTGTATTGCACTCAATCCAAACAGAAGCTGGCATGCTGCGCTAACTAGCTTCCACTCAGGAACCGTTTCCAACCAGTTTGAGTAGTCAAGCATGGCGGGACAAGGTCGGCATCGGTGGTTGATTTCCCATGTTGGAATCTAAGTGATATTATTTCTCAAAACCCCATTATATTACAGTTAGTAGGAACCAGTAATTAAAAATATATATAAATGCAGTTATGAGGAGCTCATTCTAATCTACCGAAAAACCCAATGATTCTTAGTATCAGTTGCATTTATATTTTAATCTAGCAGGCAATGCTGAAATGCTTCAGGTAAACCATCTGTATCTGCATGACTAGTGCTTGTCTTCATTGTACTCACAGAGTTGATGTGTAAGGCCATTGGGCTCCCCTGCATGGGAAACACGGTGGTCAGACAGCCGGTCAGAGGAGTCTCCAAAGTGTAGTGGGTGGCATTGACTGTTGCTTCGCAAGCTGGGTCGTTGAGAGTGAGGTTGGCATGAATAAACCCATTCGCCTGAGGAAAAGTAAGAGAAAATGGCAACATTGGATATGGATGAAAAAGACAAACTTTCCCTTTATTAGCTCATTTTCAGAATACAATAATGCCAAAGCGGTTGTGTGAGACTTTGAGTTCCCGGGAATAAACAAATCCCACAAGGTGGTCTAGTTCCAGCCACAGCTTCTCCTAATTACAGTCTATGCCAGTTTCCATTCTGTGATGTGGGCTGACTGCGCAGACGCCAAATGCTGGGAAACGTCGGGCTTGCTTCAATGCTAGTTTTTGCATAACATGAGAACATTTTCCATTGTACTTCTACACTGTACTTCTTTATATTTGAATTCTGTAGACCTGACTTTTATCAGTCCCTCTGCAGCTGAAGAACCTCTTCTCAATCTCCAAGTAGACTTTTTGATGTGTTTGCATTGCAGTATAAAAAAGTCCAAGTCACTTCTCAGATATCCAAAACAAAGCAACACAGAGGTTTATGTTGGCATTGTAATCGCAGTGCAGAAGGCCTTCATTCAGCCCCCTATGGGTCCTGAACCTGGCATTGTGTCCTCCATGTTTGTTGTTTTCTGCTCATTCTGTCACAGCTTTTCAAATCAAGTTTGTGTTGCAAGAACAGAGTCAGTGAAAAAATCCCCCAAAAAACAACATTGGCAAATGCGACTTATTGAAATGAGCTTTTTTTATTGACACTGCATTAAGTTTGTCTGGGAAAAGGAATATTAGCTTTCTTTTGTTCTTTGCTCAGATAGTGTTATCAAGCATTGGTCTATGTCACACTGGATGGGAACATTCTTCCACTGTTTGCTTCAGTGCTCTAACAATTTTATGATGAATTAAATAGCTGCTTGACAGAAAAAATAATAAAATACTATTTATAATTTTTTTTTAAATCCGGCTCAGTTACATTGTCTTAAATCTTGTTATTAAATCCAATAAATTAATATTTTTGGTAGTAAATAATTCTAAGGTTTCTTTAATGTTATACGGTATTTGTAGATAATGTGTTTCTACTTTCTGTATTTTTTCGGCTGTGCATGCCGCTCACCTGCAGGCTTTCTTTATTGATGCTGACCACCATCCTCGTGTCCTCACACTGCACGCTGATGCCGACACTCAGGACGCCCTGATGCTCCTCGGGTTCCCTGTTTTCCCAGGGCGGGTGGTCCGAAAAGGAGGGAAGGGGGAAGGGGAAGGGGAAGGGCAGACTGGAGCGCCGGGCTGAAGCTCCAGGTCTTGGATGGGGACTGGAGTCGTGCAGGATGGAGAGCTCTGGAGGCAACCTGCTTCCCAGAGGATCCAACACATCTGGAAGGCACACATTGTTGGAACCTCATGAGGCTGATTTAACAGGCAGGGAAATTACACAGGACCACGACTATAAAACCCTCCCACAATGTTACGCTAGTTCCTCTATAAGAATCAGAATCAGACTGAGCTTCATTTGCCATATTGGCTAAGAATTGTAAAATGTCCAATAATAGTTGTGAAACAATTGCAGCAGCTGCTAAATGTCAAGCTACAGTTGACCTGTCCATGCTATTTATATATCTGCTTTAGAACAACATCATTCTGAGGCTGTTTCTTCAGTTTACCTAGCTCTCTGAGTCGGATGTTGAAGTGGTTAGCCAAAGGAGTGCTTGTGTAAGACGTGACTGGGCCGTAGCCGCGATCCCCTGCCCACTTGATCAAGGCTTGTGGCCCCGAAGGCAAGAGCTCTTTGGGGAATTTTGACACTTGCATCAGTCTCTCCATATTCGGACTGACACTCACGGTATCAGAGGCCTGTGGAAAACAACAGCAGAGTTGTAACATATCTTGATAAAATGAAAAACAAGTTGTCATTTCTAAAAGAGTACATATTTACAAAAGCTCCTTTAAGACTTTCAGGAACAAAATAAATTATTCATTGCTTCACAGTTTTTTCCAACTTCAAGTACAGTCCTGCTCTCATTCTGCAAGTGTGAATCATGTGCATAGGTGTGAGGTAATGGGCGTATGGCGCTCGATCCGTGCTGAGAACCCCACATGTTAATTTGATCCTAATTATCGTGTCTTGCCCTGCTGACTAACATGCAGAACAGATTCATTCTCAAGGCCGTTTCCCGCACATTTGCGTCTCTTGAGCAATGCTGAGGAGAACCAGCTCTCTGACAGAAGCAAGGCCCCAGGTTTATGAGGTTATCAAATCACATAAATTGTTGTCACTCCCCCAAACACCGGTTGCACAAGCACAGCATCCTGTGTGACGCTGCTAGCCAGAGTCTTAACTGACAGACATTTGGCTTTGTGTCCAGACTGCCCATCCGTGTGAGGTTTTAAATTGGGGACGGATTTTGCAGCAACAAACAAACCATTGCCGTTTTTTTGAAACTTGTGAAAATACTTTAAATTTCCACCACAATCCATGTCCACCACAAGCACTACGGTCACTTGTGCTGGTGTGCGTACGACAGGCTCTGGATGGCATTCATGAACGACTCGGCATCTGAGTTTACACAGTGAGGAAACCCAGCACACTCCCCGCACACCTCTGCCCGAAATTAGCACAGGCCTAGCTACGGCATTCCATCAAAGACACCAAAAGTCATAGGACAAATGAAGTATTTTGATAAATGCACAACATTAGTGCATCTCCTTTGCTATTAATGCACTGTAGAAAAGCCACGGACACGGATGGGGTTCAGCAGCTTAGGCTCCATGTGCAGCTGAAGTAGTCTTGCCTCTGAAAAACATGTGCGACACCCCCAGCACTCTCGCTCTTTCTCTCCCCCTCCCCTGTCTCTCTGATTGACACTGCCAGGAGGTGCCGTCATAGAATTTCACAGCTCCCCGGCAACCCATTGTCCCCACCAGGCGCTGATTTGACGCACAAAAAAAGTCTGTGGTGATGAAATTGTCCCGCAGCTGAAACAAAGTGATGCCATTTCTGTTTGCGAGATGACACGGGAGCCACTGTGGCATCAAATCTCAGTGGTGAAGATGTCCCTTAATGAGGAGCTCCTGTGTTGCCATGCTTACCACCACGTCCAGCTTTCCAATCACCCTTTGGGCCTTAATCACCCAGTTGACCGACTTGGCGCACTTGAGCAGCAAGACGACGTTGCGATGCAGCGGGGCATCGTCCTCCACAGGTCGTAGATCCACTATGACGTCCACCTGGAAGGCACTGCAGGGAAAAATGTGGGGAGGGAACAAAAATGAATTTTGAACAATGAGGTCTACGTGGTCTTATCGCTCCTGCTGTGTCTGGCCAACTAATTAAAAAAACATTCCCTCCCCCCCCCCAAAAAAACGCAGACTTATGCACGACAGGCCAGATAGTTACTGATCCTGCTGTCTTCTGGGAGAACTGAATAATCACTCCACTGGGGGAGTGAGGACATTTTCTGGCAAAACTGGACTCCGACACTCAGTTTTGAAATATCCTTCTCAAAAAGAACACAGAGTGAAGAGCAACCACCCCGGCCCCCGCACCTCCCTGCCTTCATGTGAGATGCCTTCCAAAACAAACATCTTGGAGCTTAGTCAGACCATCTTGACATCAAAAATAAACTACGACAACATGGATTCTTGGCTTTGGCCGCTCACCTGCTGGAGTTGGGGGCTTGGAGCTCAACGATGTGGACCTCTTGGTCTTTGTCTGGGCCGGATAAGACACAACCCTTTGATGCCTGTGGCTCCACGTAGCCGCCCAGGTAGTTCAGAGACAGGAACTTGGTATCAATCTTGCAGGTGTCAGAAAAAACGTGATCTGAAAGAGGGAAGATTGTTTGCGTTACTGGTCGGCGGTTCCTCGTAGCTATTTTGACCTCCCATAAGGAGAAACACAGCACTTTGCCCCCCCTCACAGAGACTTGGGCAAGGTGGATGTTTGCTTTGTTTGACCCATTCGTTGCAGCTGACCGACCGTCTCCCTGCTCACATCCCCACACAGCCCTGCAGCTGGTGTTCCCATCATCTCAGCACTGACTGAGGCCGGCCCGCTGGTGGGCGAGGTCGCCCACGCTCTGCTTGGCATGACCTGTCTTCTTATCAACACAGAGATGTATTTTCTGGCCTTTACGTGGTAAAAGTAAGCAATGTTTTGAAGAAAATTCCTCAACTTTAACAGGACAACGATATTCATAAAAACATTTTTATATCAGTGTGGTGTTTTTTCCTCCACCTTCATGAGTGTTTAATGCTAAAAAAATCACACCCTTTCTCAGCACTGAGAGAAAAACACAAGACAGCTGCTTCCTTATTTAGCAAACAAAGCGTCGGACGTTCAACTGACGGTTGGCACCTTCTTTTCCGGTAGTGAGAGGAGACCTGGTCGCCCGAGCAGAGCTGGGATCTGTCCATCTCCACGAGGCACCCATAAAAACTACGGCTCTTTGCTTGAGCTTAACACAATGGCACTCTGGGCTTTATTCCAAACCACAGCCCCTCGCAGGCTGAGCAACCACTCTGTGCTCCCCGGCAACAGACAGCAGGGGAAGGGAGACGGAGGAGGGAGAGCTTATCAGCGGTTCCTTCTCTCCGGACATGAGCCTTGTTTTGTTTCCATGTGGGGAAGGATGCTCATTAAAAGTCAAGATGGCCCGGCAGAGAGCTGGGATGGGCCAGCCAGTGGAAAGAAAAGTCCACGTGAGGAGATGTATCTCAGCCCCCTCTTCACCCGCCCCCTCCCTCCGCTCCACCATACTTAGTGGAAAAATATGGTGCCGATGATCTAACACCTTCGTGCCTCCGCGTTCTTTTCTAGTGACATTTGGTCAACCTATGTAGGCTGTAGGTGTGATGTGTTATCTTTGCTTGCTTTATTAGTGTTTATCTGTGGTATATGAGCTCAGCTTTTTATGGCCATAATATATTAGTAATAAGCAGAGGTGTGGACTCGAGTCATGTGACTTGGACTCGAGTCAGACTCGAGTCATGAATTTGATGACTTGAGACTCGACTCGACAAAACGTACAAAGACTTGCAACTCGACTTGGACTTAAACACCGATGACTCGTGACTTGACTTGGACTCGAGCCTTCTGACTCGAGAAGACTTGCTACTTCCCATGAAAACTGGGGGAAAACATTTTCACACCACCGCGCCGCTCTGTTTATCTGCATCTGTCAAAAAAATGTGCGCCACCTGAATGCAGAGAGCGCGCGCTGCCTGCACGACATCCAATCACTGCAGTCCATTTGACCGTATCAACGAGACAGCTCGTTCATGGTTACAAACATCGGGATTTTTGAACCCGAATTCAGACTCCGATGGAAATCCTCGCCAACATTATGTCAACGTCCGTTTTAAAGTAGTGTAATGAGCAGAGTTAAAGTTATTAGTTAATCAGTTATGCAGATGTTGCATGTGTTCACGTTATGCTGTTACCAGCTGTAGTTACGCGAGACAACCCGAGTTTTGGGGGGCCGTGTATGCGGAAGTGTTCGTTCGGCGTGGTGACGGCCAACAGTGACCGAAGTTGAGTTTTTTTATATAAATAAATGCAGTGGAGTTGCAAGCCAGTCATCGCCTCCTTATTTACGCTGCAGCATTGGGGTGAGCGTTACAGTACTATAACACAGTCACAGTCGATCCACCATTACCCTTCCCTTCGTAGTCTAGGTCTGTGAGGCAGCGCACCATCACCCAGGGTTCCCCGTCCCCACTATAATAAAATGACTCGAAATGACTCGAAAATAAAATGGTACGACTTGTGACTCGACTTGAGACTTGTTGGCTTTGACTTGTGACTCGACTTGGGACTTGCTTCGTCTTTGACTCGACTTGACTCGGGACTCGAGGGCAATGACTTGAGACTTGCTTGTGACTTGCATGACAGTGACTTGTTCCCACCTCTGGTAATAAGTATACCCCCACCGAAGAGACAGATTACAGACATTTCCATCCATCTGTCTGTCTGATACCAAATTAACGCTCTAAAGTAATAAATAGCAACCTGAATATTTGACCACCAAATTCTTCCCAGTTCACCCATTAACCGACGGGGACCTCAAGGACACAAACGATGGTTTGTGTTAATTAATGTAAACATAATTTGTGTTTGTTGACAAGACAACACCACTGTGCACCTTTACATCAGGCAGTGCTCAACATCTTCATGAATAACTATGGGCAACGGATATGTTCCATCATTCAGTCCTTCTACTGTTGGGCTGCAACAGTTCTTGAGGCTATAAGCAGCTCCCTGATACCACGGGTATCCTGTGAAACAGTAAAAGGGCAAATGCTTGTTGAGGGAAGGAAATTATTTTCCAAGAGCTGAGCCTGTAAACCTTTAGCCTGGTTTCAAACACAAAGCTAAGTTAAGTTACGGGAGCAGAGAGGAGAATGGGCAAGGCGCGCCTCGAGGCCCCGGGAGATAAGTTGGGAATTTTGGGAATCTAGCACCTACCTTCTCCGACTTTGATGAAGATGTCTCGAGTCGTCCTGAGCTCAGAGAAGGAGGTGACGGCCCTGTACTTCCTCTGGGCCCACTTAAGGAGGTGCTCGTTGACATGGGGAAGGGTCTCCTTCTGGATCTGGCAGGAGAGGGAGAAGTTTCCCGGCTGGAAGTGGACCTCTGAGCCCTCGGACACCTTGAGAAAGAGAGAGGGTTAAAAGTGTTAAAGCACAAAAGGAGCTCCCGTGTTATCTCAGCTCTGTGCAATGTGATGGTAAATGATGACTGCATGTTCTCTATTCGGCTTTAGTGACGCCCAGCATTTATTTCAGCTGATATTACATACTAAAATATTCTGTACTTCACTTAGCTGTACAACGTTTTGAGATTAAGTAAACTGAAGAAGAAAGAAATATAAAAGAGAGCTTAGCTATTGCAAAATGTCCTGCTCTCTAAACATGGGTAAAAACCATCCTTCACACTACATCCCCGGCCTTTATTTCTAAGCTTCTACAAATATGACACAACTGGTCATTTCAAAGGAGGACGGCCACAGAACGTTTGACAGGCAAACTGACCCAGTCGTATTGAGGAGGGACCACCCCTTTTCCCTTGATGGAGCCCGCTCGCTTCATTTCAAAAGAATAAACATTCACATGGGCTGAAAAACAAAAAGAGTCCCAGCAAACGGTCTAGACGGCCCTTATACCTCATCATATTTCTATGCTTGCTTTTCCTCTTCTCCCGGTGTCCCATCTGTATGCATGAGCTGAGACGGTGCTGGCGGGCCTAATTAAAACATGAAATCCTCTTGGATCCAATATGAATACGCGAGACCACTTCTTGGTGATGATGTTGTGTTGCGCTCAACCGATAATCGAATAATATCCCTTTTGGGGTGTTGAGCTTTTTCAGACATAACTGTTCAAATCCCCCGTGTGCGCCGCATCTGTCTGACCTCTAACGCTCCTGTCGGTGTCACCAGAGGCAGTAAATACTGGGGCCGAAGAGACCGGCTCTGCTGTAGAACTCAGGTGGATTTTATTTTTAGTGTATTTACTGCGGCGGGAAGCAACAAAGGGAAAGATGGCGGAGGGCGGTGCCCTAGGGGGGAGGGGTCGGGGTAACAGCTAACCTTGCCAAGCTCAGCAGAGTTTATCAGTGTAATTGCAGAAATAAGGCTATAATTAGTCGCAAAGAATTAGAGGGGAAAGCCTGAAAGCTAAATTAGCTGGAGGCCTTCCAGATCACTGAAAACCTCAGGAATTTGAACCAGGGGAGTGTGGCACCCACCGGGGGCTTTAACAAACTCTCTCTCACTATATCTCCCCTGCTGCATGCTCAGTTGACAGACCCCAAAATACATTTTCCTCTGGTGCGGCTCTAGTATTTTTTTTAATCTCTGCCCCTTTGGTAGTTTTCCGGCAACAAAAGAAAAGTATTTGCGCCGAGGTGGGAGGAGAGGTGTTGTGTAATAATGGTTAGTTGGCGTGATGGAATTGTGGTGGTCAATTTGGCACTAAACTGCGCTAAGACCACGTCTTATCACAGACGCAAGGAGATTTTAAGTGGATTTAGTTGGCACACGCACACAAGCAGTTTTCTCCAAAGAAAATAAAAGGAAAACGCACTTGTAGTTCAGATTGCAGAGGAAGACTCAGCAGGTTATTCACAGCATGTCCTCACTTGTCTTTCCCTCTGCTCAGAGCTCCATGCCAAAGACTTCATTTATCATTCAAATCTTCTGAAGGGAGCAATTTAATCTTAACTGACATTGTGAAATTTTTTGAAAACCTCACATACAAATCTCCAGACCCTTTTGGATTTTATTAAAATATGACAGAGGATCACAGTGTGGCTCCGATGTTTCCACAGCTGATGCAATATTGAAGATCCATTGACCATTCTAACATTGAACACATATGTAGGGGGTGTGAAATTGAATTTTGAAACTTTAGGCACTTCGGATGAGGTGAATTTCTATAACCTCTTGCTGAGGAATTCCAGCCTGCCCCCCCCCCCCCACCCCACCCTCCCCCCTCTCCCTACATCCACCAGTTTATGGTCTCAATCACCAGTTACGAGTCCTCTTTGATACAGCATGGTTTTCATTTTGTAAATCATGGTCCCATTTAGAGTCAAATAGACCATAAAGCAGGAATGCTTTCGGGTGGGGCTAACTTTTGATTGACAGGTCACTACAGTGGTCTTGTCTGTTCTTCAGATGCGCTCAGCTTAGAACTTTAACCCTTTCAGAGTGTGGTTTCAGTCCATGGGAGTAAATCTTAACCTTTTGGTTTTAACATTGCTCTTCTTAGATCTCGTGTCTCTTCTGGTTGCAAAAGAAAACAAATGCCGACCGCCAAAAGACCACACATCCATTAATTATATACAGTATGTGGGGACTGGTTGTTACTGACTCCAACTACTACTCCTATATTCCTTACTCTAATAATGTGTTCATCCCCACCTCTTGTCACCAAAACTGCAAAAATGTACAAACATAAAAGAAAGAGCTAATACTTTCATTGGTTGAAGAGGAATATATACTGTACATATAAATATACTGTAGTGCTGACTATTTACATAAGCTGTCACTCTGTAAGGGCTGTTAGTTTTGTTGCTAACAAAAACAAGTTAGGCCAAAGGTCCAAGAGCAGAGCAGCCCACTGCCAACTAAATACCCCCCCTGTGTGAAAATAGAGATCATCTCTTGTGATGCAACCTGTTTCACGCACCATTGCCAGAAAGTTTTGTGAAAATAGATTTTCCTAACTGTGAAGGCCTCGCAATGCGTTCTGAGGTTAAGAAATACAACTTGGTCGACTCAAGAGGAATTCCTCAGACTCAGCAGACAAACAAAGGTTGGTTTCGTAACCCGGGGGACTGACAATCAAGCTTTCATGTTCGTAATGACAGAAAGTCGTGTAACATAGGTTTGTAATGGTATTTGCAGGAAGCACTTTTATTTTATCCACTGTTAGTCCAGTATTCTGTCGTTTTATAATGCCAAGAGGACATTGAACAGTACGTTTCCTGCCCATCACATAGTAAAGCCATATGAGCAGTAAAGTAAATGAACGCTTGCCAAATGTTTGAGATGAATTATCATACAGCTGTAATCCTCCTCTGAGCTTGGGGAAATCGCAAAAGGCTGTTTAGAAATTAGGAGAAGTGTTGCAAACAGAGGAGGGGGGATGGAAAGTGCAGTAAGCGCTCAATAGATGATGTGAGAATGGATAAACTCTCCGATGATGTTAATGTGCTAAATTTTTTGGTGGCTGATTGGGTCTAGACTCCTCTTGGTGAAAGAAACACGTGTCTCTCTGTGTGAACTGGCGGGGGAAAGAATAGAACATGTCCCAGCACCAATCGGGAGCGATGGGTCACGCTGAGGAGAGCTCATCTCTGGCATCATCTGGCATTTTAAAAGGCGGCAGGGTTCCGCTGGCCAATGGCCATTGTGTGCTGTGAAGCTTTTCCAGGCAGCCCGTCTGCGTCCAGCGAGCCCACAGCACTGGGACCAGGAAACCAGGACTGGCAGGGCCGAATCAAGAGTCCAATTAGCCCCAGGAAACAGCCTCTCAGATGGAAAGCAGAGTGAGGGAGGCCTGGCAATGGGTTTCTGTTCTGAAGTATTAAGCTCAAAAGCAGCTCCTCTTGACTCTACTCTACGATCTCACCACAGCGACTTTGCCACCGGAGAGGCACAGAATGGGAAATGTGTGTGAAAGGCAAGTTAACTTACACGTTGAGAGTGTTGCATCAGTAGTTGTGGTGCATACATAGTTGATCCCTACTTTTAAGGACTGTCCAACATAGTTTACCAAACATGCTTCCCTTAGATTTCCCTATATGTTGGGGAGGTGTGCATGAGTTATAGAGACTCTAAAAAATTGTGACCGGGAAGTTCCTTTTTTGAAAGTATAAGGAATAGATCCCATCATGTGTTTACTGGTGACACCATTAACTTTTCCTTCCCCATTGATCATAAACTGAGAAGGATGCTAAATGTAGTCTGGGACATGGCTCTTATGCTCCATGTATGCAGCTCTCGAGGGCATATTTAAAAGCCTGTTTATAACATAAGCTATTAAGTCTGCAAATGTTATTGTCACCAGTTTTTGTCTGAACACTTTTCTCAGGGAACACTTATAAAAGTTACTTTAAATGTGTGGTTGATCTATCCTCATTAATATGTAAACTTCATATAGGCTCAGTCCTAAATGAGGTGCTGGGAAAGTTGTAGAACTGCATTAGGATTTAACATTTAAACATCCTGTAAAAAGGTGATCAAGGTCGCAGAAAATTAGCTCCATTGTAGGTTTCTAAAAAATATTATTTTGGTCTTTTGAGAAGAAAAAAAGAAGAGAGTTTTGGCTTGGTGATTGTTCTTCCAGCAGTATGTACGATGTATTAGAGGCAAGTGACATTTCATGGAGGTCAATGGGAGAGAGAACCTGGGACTCCTTGGGGTCACAGCCATGTGCAGTCAGGCTGGTGGATATGATCCACCCCCAGAGCGCACAACATACATCAGGCCTACCTAAGCTTGCTTTGCGTCTGTATACCATTTTTGCATCTTCTTGCTCATTCGAGACTCAAAAGATGCGAAAAGTTTTGGCTCTGCAAAAGCCCTGATCTCCGACCTCATTAGACACACAGCAACAGCTCTGTAGGGTTACATGATGGCTGTCAGCTGTGCTCTGTCTGCCACCACTGACAAGGGGAGACGTTTGCTGTGATGCAGGCCTGCTGGTCTCCACAAAAACACACTGGCCACACATTATCACGGCTTAGGAAAATACAAGCCGTCCAGTAGACATCCATCTGCATGAAATGCTACACTTTCCTTTGACACGAGATCTTTAATTTCCATTAGTGTCTTCATGTTGTTCTCTGACGGCTGCGGTCCAACGCATGCACAGGAAAATGCTCTTTAAATGCAACAGGTTTTTATTAGTTGTTTTAGTTAGAGCTAGGCCGTGAAACAATTCTTAGTTCACAGGAATGTGTCAATACAGAGGTGATTATTAATTTGTATTTTTGCTTAAGTTACATGCTACTATATGCAAATACTCACAAATGGGCTGTGACAAAGGCAATGTGGAAGTCGAGCTCACAGCTCTTTATATGCATGTGCGTGTGTGAGAATGCATAACAGGAGGATTTTGTAATCCATGAATGTTTTTCTCCATGTTGGGGCAGAGCGTTTTGAGAGTGAGGGATAAGCAAGAAACCACTGGGCCCCATGTGGAAATCATTTGTGTACCTGATACAGCATTCTTGGAGAATGCTGTGGTGTTAACATACAATTGAAAGTGATTACTCCTGGGAAGCCAAAAATATAGAAAAGCCTTTCAGCGCATATGAAGGCAAAGTGAAAAAAATGACATTTTTACTGCAATATAGTATAGTTAAGCCAAGGCTGAAGCCTCTGGGTCTCATTTTGCTATGATTTTCTCATATGATACACAGGCTTTGAACATGGGCAATGAAGACGTCCATTTTTACATTGTTCATTAAGTTTTGCAGCCCCCTGGTACCTTTACTAAAAAGGACTACGGGCTCTGCAGGGGACTTGGCGCCGACTGCTCCGACATAGCCCTCCTTCTCCATCATGTTTACTCTGAACCTGACAGCTATTTTCATAACTTACACAATCACTTTTAAAGGAGGAACACTTTTCAAATGTTCAAATGTACTCCATGCTGCTACAGCCTTCATTGGTGTTATTTGACCAGTAGCTTATGTGGGCTAATCTTAGCGAACCGGATCCGAATTGGTCCGTTATGATTGTTCTCAACTTATGCTGTTGTAGTACTACATTAAGACATGATGCGGAAAAGGTACATGGAGAGGAAATGACAGATACACATGTTGTCCTGTAACTACCACTTTCAATCACAGAGGTTGCTGCAAAAGCCACATTGTCTCACTTAAACAACTCCAATGAAAACTCCTGTTTTTTTAATGAGTGACTGATGCTACACATCTGGATCAATTTCCTCTTAGATTGGACACCAACGTGCAACTATTGAGATTAATCATTTTACGAAAGAAATGATGATTCAGGATTTCAGCAAATTCCACTGGGTGAGGGATCGACTCCTTGCTCAGCAGAGCTTTGGTGGTTTCGTGTTTGCTACCACACATTCCCCGTTGTTAGGGGTTTTGCGGTGTACGGATACTCCCTGTCGGATTTGAACAGCTGCCAAGTTATCAACAAGACTGCTAACAGGGGGGGTGGAGGGAGGTGGTGGGAATACGGCCCGTGGTTATAGGGGTTGAATAAAGCTGACAGGGGACCTTACATTGTTTTATGTAAATACATTTACCACCATTGTGCGGAGGAGGGATTTTGGTTTGAGTTTGGAAAAATAACATTAATATTAACATTAGTATTAATTAACATTAATACTGATTTGAGAGTGTTCATAATAATCAAACTTGTACTCATCATCTTACATGTAAAACGTACAAAATAAAACGCTAAGAATGCATCTGCACACTTCTGAGACAAATGCACACTTGTAGCAAATTCAGGATGCACTGATGAAACGCTACACGTGTGTATACGCAGAAACAAGCGCCTCGCCGCGATGGCCGCGCACACACCTTTATCTGGGCCGACCTCTGAGGGAGAAGGCTACCGAAATGGGAGCACAGTTTACCATGCAAGGAAATGAATACGTCGTTTTAGGAAGTAGGATTTAAAGGCTTTGAGTGATGCAGGGACTCACATGAAAGGTTCGTTTAACGCCCAGGGCCAGGTTCTCCGTCTTGATCTTCCAGATCAGCAGCTGGGGGGAGTTCAGCACTAAGACCAGTGGCTTCTGGTGGCGCAGCAGGGATTGGATCGGCTTCAGATGCAGCTCAACCTGGTAAGGCAAAAGAAAGGGATTGAAGTCACATAAAGGAACAACAGGCGGCTGTTGTGACTGCATGAGAATTCACAGCGCGTCATGTGACCCCAGTTCACACGGCCGCAGCGTGCAAACGCCAAAGCTTTGATATTCTCGCGTTTACTCAAACACAACCGAAACCACCAATGCGGCACGGTAACTATCCTGGTGTAATTGCTTTGTTGTGATGTAGATTGTTCTTCTTTATCGGGCTCCTTGGTTGTTCATACACTCCCTTTGCTGATAAACTCAGTAAGGCGGCCCGCTGCGTTCTCCCTAAAAGGCACTTGTTTAGCGGCGGTACGAAGCCTCGGCGGGGTCTGAACTTTCACACAGAGGAGTCTTTGTTAGCAGCGGGAAAAAATTGTTAGCGGCGGGTCCCCTGTTACTATCTCTCTATCTGCCTTTTGGTTCTCAGCGTGCCATTTAAAATGGATGTTTCACAGTCTGGTAGTGAGGCGGGGAAAACAAGCGTAATGTGTTGGGACACAAACGGTTGTTTTCTTGTTTTCCCCCATTTGGACCAAATCTAGTCGGCTGGTTAATGTCCTGAGCGTGCACGCAACTTCAACTTATCCCGGGCAAGGATCTGGCTTTCTATCGTTGTCCGTGCTTTCAAATAGCACTATTTAATCGGTACCAGAGCTGTTGACGCCATAGTTGTTAAACAATCCTTGATCGTTCTCTCTTGCTACGATGAGAAGGGATCGGTGTGACACTCTTCTTTGTACTTTCTTCCCTGTATTCCAACAATAATTGTAATAGCTCCATGTGTGAACGAAGAAAGGCTGCAAATCACTAATTCAACCCACAAGGATTCATATTATAAGATAGGACAACCCCGACAGTAACTTAACGATTCACAGCTCCCAAACACACTGGCACAACGTGTTTCCCAGTCAGTGAAGCTGAGCCAAGGCATCCATTGAAGCTGATAACAGAACCAGCGATCTGTAATGTCGATGATGTGATTTAGAGTTTTCAGAAGTTGACCAATGAACACCTTGACTGTAGTCTACTTTCGTAGAGTGCTATTAATCCCATTTACTGTCAAATCAATACATTCTTTGTCATTGTGCATCTGTGCTATTCACGCCAGACACAGCTTTTGTATCATTAAAATATTATTAAGTCCTTCGCACATCAGTGTAAATTGCTAAATTACTGAAATTAGATAATGACAAGTATTCTGAATCCGCCAGTTCAACAATTTAGGCATATAATATTATCATTAGAGCTTCTCACATTAAAAGCTCAGTGCAAAGATGTCAATTGTATCATTAGGGGTCACCAGATATACAGATTTTAATTTGTGGTTATGCTTGAAAATCCTTTGTTGAGCTATTGTGTCGTCACAGTGTGGGGCTGCCATGCAACGTGGACCCATGGAGTCTGTGCACCAAAACATGAAAGTAGTGCAATATATGACATGTCAATGTGTGAGCTTTAGAGGTGCTGGTAGGGGGACTTTGTCACCGTCAGACAAAAGCCAAGCTAACCCATTTAAATCAGCTCGGATAATAAAAAACAGAATGTGTGTATCCCAAACAAAGCCGTTCCCTTGCGATCGCTCAAGGAAAAATAAAACAAAGTACACGTCCAAATCCATCTGCTGATGAGGATGATGTGATATGATCAAAAGCTCAAGAATCACAATGAAATTAACCTTTACGGAACCTTGTTTGAGGTCAAAGGTCAAATGTGAACCTCAAATAGGCAAAAGTATCTTGCGTAGTGTTACAAATGCCATAAATACCGTCTTGTCAGTAGACAAGATATGACAAATACTGCTCTTGATATCTCCCCCCCCCACACACACAGACTTTATCTTTGCACGCCAGACTCCTGCTCTCTATTCTTTCCAGTAAGTGTCATAGTGTAGTGTGATTTGAATTTTCTGGCAGGGGCTCTGCGTTTAAAGACTTGTCACTGTGATGCTGCATGAAGCCATGTAACAAGAGACACCAGCAGCACCAACGGAGTAAACATGAAGCATCAAAGCCTAATTACCAGTCCTCCACAGATGTAAACCCTGGAGGAAAGCAACACAAACGGCTGTTTAGCGCCGTGGTCCATGAAAGTGCTGCACAAATCATTAAAACGTCCCTCCGAGAGAGGAAAGTGGAAGAAATTACCGAACAGTTAGTCATGGAGATAACTGGATGGTGATCCAAACAAATAGATCAGAGGCTCAGTGCTCTCGCTCTCTTTTCATTTTCGCATATTTACTCCCCCTGAGCCCAGACTATGGAAAAAGCAAGCACATTGCTCTTCTGGGAATAACAACAACCAAGATATGATCATACCTGGCTTGGCTTTGAGGCCCTGGCTTGAGAGATGGGAGAGAGAATTGGAAGAGGAATGGGAGTGAAGGAGAGAGGTTTGAAAGAAAAGGAACTTCAATTTCAGACAGAAACATTTACAGGAGACGTGAGTCACCTGAAAAACACAGACGCACAAACAGAGCACAGTGGAGAGGAAGAGCCAAGAGGCTCTAATGGGGAAAAAGAGAACACTGCAGCAATTATCTGTTCGCTATTTGAGGTTGTGGTGGCGGGCGTGGTTTCAGCCCGGCTGCAGGTGGGAGAGAGGGGGAGTGGCTCGGGGAACAGTGCCAGGTGAAAATAATAACAATCACCTGGGGATAATGACATGTGTGTGTGTGCTCTCCCCTTTATAGCAGTGAGGCGGGGGAGAGCGAGGGGGGGGAAGACCGACCGAGCGAGCGGCGTTCCTGCGAGCGGAAGTAAACAAAATAAATATATTTAAACCGACCACCCTGTCATCGTGTGTCTGTGTCCGGAGCCCTACCGACCCACCCCTACAGTGGCACCCAACGCGGGGAATGGCGGATGAGGGACAGCAGGCGATGCCGGCCCAACCTGCGCTGGCACTGGGCCAGATGATTGGGGAGCTGGCGGCGTTTCAGAGAGACCAGGCCGAGGCTAACCGGCAGTTCCTGGGTGCGCTCCAGGCCCAGGTGGGGAGGCAGGCCCAGGCGCTGGAGCTATTGGTGTCGCGGTCGGGACCCCCGCTACCACCACCGGGCCCGACGGCGATGGCGGGCCTGACCCTCCACCGGATGACGGCAGAGGACGACGCCCAGTCCTTCCTGGAGGCCTTCGAGGCGACGGCGGAGGCATGCTGCTGGCCGGAGGAAGAGTGGCCGGTCAGGCTGGTGCCCCTCCTGACCGGGGAGGCGCAGACGGCGGCCATGGGGCTCCCCCCGGCGGCTCGGAGAGACTATGCGGCCGTGCGGAAGGCCGTGGTCGACTGGCTGGGGCTGCTGCCCGAGGACCACCGGCGGCGATTCCGGGGGGCCAGGCTGAGGCCAGAGGATCGGCCGTTCGCCTACGGGCGGCGGCTCCGGGACGCCGCCGCCAGGTGGCTCCGGCCGACGGGGGTGGAGACAGCGGCAGAAGTCCTGGAGGCGGTGGTACTGGAGCAGTTCGTGGAGGGGCTCCCGGCCCGGACGGCGGCGTGGGTCCGGTACCACCGGCCACCGACGCTGGAGGCGGCCACCACCCTGGCCGAGGACCACCTGGCGGTGCACCGCAGCGGACGGGGCGGCCGGGAGGGAGCGCTGCCTGCGACGCAACCGGCAGCAGCGCCAGCCGGAGGGAGCCCGCAGCGGACCACGGAGCGGCCCACACCAACCCCACGTCGGCCGCCGGCAGCTGTACACCGGGACCCCCCGACCGCAGCAAACCCCGGCACCCTTCCTGACCCAACGGGAGGTTCTCAAACGCCAGGGCAGGAGTGCTGGAAGTGCGGGCGGCTCGGCCACCTGCGGAGGGAGTGCCCGCTGATGGAGGTGGGGCAGGTGATCCGGGTCGCCGGCGCTCCATCACCCTCCCCCGGCCCGGGAGCGACGTACCGCGTTCCGGTAAGAATCCAGGGGGGTACACGCCAGGCGATGGTGGATTCGGGCTGCTCGCAGTCCATGATACATCAGAGCCTGGTTCGGCCAGGGGCATTGGTAGAAGCGTCGCGGGTGAAAATTAGGTGTGTGCACAGGGACATTCATGAGTATCCCATAGTGTCCGTCGAACTTAGGTTCAAGGGGAGAAAATATAGAATAAAGGTCGCGGTTAGCTCCCACCTGACGCACTCCGTAATTTTGGGGACGGATTGGGAGGGATTTAACACGCTAATGGGAGAGGCTGCGGGGGTGCGTTCACGACCGACAGGGACATACGGTATTTGGGGTACCACTTGGGGGGGGGGCAGGTGCGTCCCCAGGTGGACAAGACAGCGGCAATTGCAGCCTGCCCGCGCCCCAAGACGAAAAAGGAGGTGAGGCGGTTTTTGGGGCTGGCAGGTTACTACAGACGGTTCATCGCCGGGTTTGCGGACCTCACCAGCCCCTTGACCGACCTGACCCGGAAAGGTGCGTCAGATCCGGTCCAGTGGTCGGAGCAGTGTCAGCGGGCGTTTGAGAAGGTAAAACAGACTCTCTGTGGGGAGCCGCTCCTCCACACACCTAACTTTTCTCTCCCGTTTGTTCTGCAGACCGACGCGTCGGACAGAGGGCTGGGGGCCGTTTTGTCCCAGGAGGTCGAGGGGGTCGACCGCCCGGTGGTCTACATCAGCCGGAAACTGTCGGAGAGGGAGGCCAGGTACAGCACGGTGGAGAAGGAGTGCCTGGCCATCCGGTGGGCGGTGGGCTCCCTGCGCTACTACCTCCTGGGACGCTCATTCACCCTCTGTTCGGACCACGCCCCGCTCCAATGGCTCCACCGCATGAAGGATACTAACGCCCGGATCACTCGGTGGTATCTGGCCATGCAGCCTTTTAACTTCAAGGTGGTCCATAGGCCGGGGACGCAGATGGTCGTGGCGGACTTCCTCTCCCGCCCGCTGGAGGGAGGGGGGGGGGAGTAAGCTAGGCCGGACGGCTCCCCGGCCTAAGTCGGGCGGTGGGGGTATGTGGTGGCGGGCGTGGTTTCAGCCCGGCTGCAGGTGGGAGAGAGGGGGAGTGGCTCGGGGAACAGTGCCAGGTGAAAATAATAACAATCACCTGGGGATAATGACATGTGTGTGTGTGCTCTCCCCTTTATAGCAGTGAGGCGGGGGAGAGCGAGGGGGGGGAAGACCGACCGAGCGAGCGGCGTTCCTGCGAGCGGAAGTAAACAAAATAAATATATTTAAACCGACCACCCTGTCATCGTGTGTCTGTGTCCGGAGCCCTACCGACCCACCCCTACAGAGGTCTTTGCAACTAAACAGTGATAATACCAAGCTTGATCGGTTCTGACAAGAGCGGGGTTGAACAATGGAAGCAGCCCGCCGAGATGCCATCATGAGGTCTGGCAAGACTGGCCACAGACCTTTGGCCGTGGTTACACTGTGATCATACTGGAACGTAGCTGTGTGTGCATATGTTGGTCCACACTTCGACGCAGCCCACCTGATCAGATCGGATATATTACGAGCAATAGAGCGGCTGATGAACAAGTTTGAATTCTTGTAAATTATTTGTTTTGCTATGCCCGCGCTACATTCCTGCCGCTAACAAGGCTCTGCTGATTCATTGATTGAAAACTGGGGTTATTTTGTCAAAAGCTGTTATTTTGAAAAAGCGAAATCCACATTCGTTGGGTTTTCATCAGCGGTTACTTGACGGGGAATCAGGCAGCGTGTCTCAGCTGTGCTCCAGCCTTGGTTTTCCCTACTCTCCTCCTTTTGCCCTCCTGAAGAGATCAACTCATGTGTGGGGGGGGGAGATCATGTGACATGTTTGATAAGGATTCAAGATTGTGGCCAGATGCCGTCCACACCTCACTGCGATCCAAACTCTGTACAAGCCGGGCAACCTCAGTTCTAAGTGGTCTGGACGAGTCGGATCCAAATTCGAGGAGGATCCCATCCTGGGGCCATGTCCTGGCATTTGATGCGTCCCAGCGTGACTGGATGAACGGAGGCCACAAATCGAAAAAACAAGTGTCCCAAAGGCCTAAGTCACACAGAGAGGGTGTGGAGAGACGAGGTGCAGGAACACCAGGCTTCCCAGTGCCTCTAATGGCTCTGGATCAGGTGGCGCTGCGCTGTCCCTCTGGCAGCTACCTCCAGGAGGCCATTGATCATCAGGAGGCTGGCACAAGGATTTAGGGGTCACTGGGGTGCATTTTGCCAGAAGCCACGGATGGAGCCTTGTCTACTATCACGTTACTGAAACCACACTCCACACAAGGGACGACAGCTGTAGCAGCGCAAGCTGGGCCTGTCACAGAGAATACCATTAGCGTGTGTAAACAAGCAAAATGTTAAAAGAAAGAAACAATACAGCTTTAACTCAACAGCAAACATAGCGCCTACTGGAGCAACAACCCACATACCCGGTCCTAACTGTACAGCGAAGCCACTACGTTACATTACATGTCATTTAGCTGGCGCTTTTATCCAAATCGACGTACAATAAGTGCATTTCCACATAGATACAAACTCAGAAAACAAGTAACAAGAAAGTACATTTTTCATCAAATTAGCAGTTACAAAAACATGTTATAGAAAAGTGCCATTATAAGTACAATTTAAATGCTATCATTTGTTAGTGCTACGGTTTGCTAGTGTTTTAGTCAAGGTAGAGTCTAAAGAGGTGTGTCTTGAGTTTTCGACGGAAGATGTAGAGGCTCTCTGTGGTCCTGATGTCATCGGAGAGCTCATTCCACCATCTGGGAGCCAGGACAGCAAAGAGTCGCGATCTCGTCGACTCTTTGCTCTTAGCCACATAGTTAGACTTAGAACGTGTTGATGCCCGTGGCGCTGTAATTGTAGCGCCTGCTTTGTTTGTCCTGTCTTGAGCATGTGGTTGCAATTTCATGACCTTTCGGGCCAATTAAATCCCACTAAGGTTCAAGTGCACTTCATAAACACTTTGCATCAATGTCGCAATGCAACACTTTCACAATATTACCCAGCAGACACCTTGCAGTCGGGCCTCTGTGTCATTGCGGCTTAGTGTTCTTTGGGTTTCCTCTATTGACAGAGCTCATTAAGTGCCTGCTGATCCGGTGTTGATGCGGAGAAAACCCCAAACATCCTTTAATTAGCCAAAACGCGATACTAATCTAGGGACACACTCTCCCTCCCAGGAAAAAATAATCAAAGAGACCACAATGTATTCCAAGGCACAAAACAGAGACACGCGGTGCAATGTTTGAAAAACAACGACTGGGGTTGCACAATTTAAATAAGATACATCCAAGACTGCAAAGCAGAAAATAGAGACGGCTGGTTGAGTGCTGAGAAGTCAAGTCTCCGAGAGGCGATCACGCCGTGTTATCTGATGCCTGCGCATGTGCGTGAGTCTTGTCTGTCTGGATCTTGTTTTTTTCTGGATCACCGAGGTTGTACAGATGGAAGTGGGAGCCGGACCAAAGCCTAGTTGACCGCTGTTATCAGTGCCACCCACATATTCGAGCGCGATGGGGATGCTACCTGCGATGGCGATCAGTCTGCACGCAGCCGAGCGCCAAACGGCAAGAACGCAGCCTGGAAAGACGTCAAAGCGGGATAGCAATCTGTGAGTGACATGGCAGGACCCGCTGAGGAAAAGAACACAGCATCGAGGCGGGTTGGGGGGAGAGGGCCAGGAGAATAAACCCAGATAACACTCAGATTACAGTCGAACAGGAACAAAATTTGTTTATATTTATTGATAGTTCCCCACTGGGAGTTTACTATGTGTGAACATTTCTATGTGTGCAGAAATAAGGGTTTGTAACATCACCTCAATTTCAAGGGCCAAACAACCAGTCATTTAGCTTTGGGCTGATTTTAGCATCCCTCTCTGCATTTGGATGTTCTAGAATCATTTTAGAATGTATTCACATCTGGCAAACTCCAAGGAGAGCAAAGATAACGTTGTTGTTGCAAAACCCCCAAAACAAAGTCAAAATGAAAATGCTTTGTGTTTGTGTGCGGGCCCTCCTCTTATCGGACACGGCTCTCGCCAGCTGTTTGTGCCCGGTGAGCTCCTCCAGCTGGACACTCACACTCAAAAGATATCTGCGAATTCCAACCGATAAAACAATCATCTGCTCTGCCTCACCCTGATTCCCAGCCAGTGGCTGTGTTTGATGTCGGCCTTTGGGTAGCTGATTAGAGAAAGACGGCAGATTTGCGATATCGAGGGCCCCTTATGTTTATTCTCTGCCTCATCACCAGAATGCATCCCGAGGCCTTGTGTTTTGAGCAGCTTGCTTTTGCTCCACGGTTGGCAGTGAAGCTCTGCACCAACGCACATGCAGTGTTGGTGTTGGAGGTGGTTTGTTACCAGGGTGCAAAAGCCCACTTGAGCATGTGACAGGAGAGGAACATATGGAAAAATGTTAGAAAAAGAAAAAAAAAACACCAACACCTTCAGGTCAACAGGCAACCGACAAAAAGGTATTTTGCCTTGAAATCCTGAGGGTTTAAAGCTTGGTGGAAATTCGAGATGTAAATCTAGTTGACAGCAGAGCTCCCATTGACAGTGACTCTCACTCTCACAGAGGATTTAATCTTTTTTTGTGAAAATGTGAAAAGGATTTGACCATTATATGAGGAAATCACTAACCGCCGCTGTGCAAAGACCCAACCTGGCACTAAAGCCGTTATGAGTTGCCAAGTCAGAGCAGTCACTTTACTCTTCCTATTCTAGGACACAGACTCTCAGCGTGGTCTTTCATTTAGAAGCACACATGGGGATAAGAAAGAAAATGTGCTTCTGTTTATTTGATCAGAACCGTTGGGAATTCATCAACAATCTTTTAACACAAAAATTATAAAAGTCGTTTTCAACTACGTCAGTATTGAAAAGTGCAAATGCAAAATAAAAACGTACCCGCTCAAAATCCAAACAAAGAGCAAGAGAAAGCATATTATGGAACGCAGGATGAGACATTTGTTAAATTCTGTCAGCACTGGCTGGTGGACATTATGATCCGTAATCGGGAAATTCAATACTGTACTTGAGAACAGCAGTTGGGGTGCTGTACTTGACTTGAGTGATTTGTATTAAAGAATGCTTGCAAAAGTAGCCTGAATCAATTTGGAAAAATTCCGTATTTAATGTTGGTAGAAGAGCCTGACATCTGCTACGCGTTCTCTTAAATCAGCATTACTATTATCAGCATTTTTATTAATATAAAAATAATTAAAATCATACTTTAATTAGTGATGCATCAACAACGAGAAAAGAAAATGTACAAGCCTTCAATCATACAGCATTCAAATCTAAATAAATCTATACTTTCACCTTCGTTTGACCACACGGCTTGTGTGTCGAACAAATACGACCCAAAATATTACACTGGGTTTTCTGGCTTTAGGCTGTGTAATTCTCCGGTGACTGAGGGCCCTGTGAGCGTGATCGTATCCCGAAAGGCGTAAAGCGACGCACACTCACTGCCGAGGGGTCCTGCTGCACTTCATAACTCAGCTGCGCTGTGTAGATTGGCCAGAAGCCAGAGTGTGTATTGTGAGTCAGGTCCAGCTGTGCGTTTCTTTCTGCGGATAACAGCTCGTACCCCTGAGTTAATACCCGCGCTGAATGGGTTCACTGGTGCAGACAGGAAACAATTCATCGCTCTCACGTCTTCACTGGAAACATGCACGAACTGCGAGCCGCCACTTTCACACGTGGACGCGAGCGAGATGTGAAGCAGGCCTCACACGTTGCAGCGCGCGACCACTTGATCCCGTTAGTGCACGTACACGCCGTGTGGAATAGCGGATTCATTTTCCTACCTGGTAAAGGCTCGGCTTTTCTCGCAGACACTTGAGTGATGAGTCACTGGGGCCCACCGTGTTCCCTGAGCAGCCCCCCACGCCAAGTAAGACGGTCACGGCCAGAGGCACCTCGTTCAAAACATCCCAATACAGTCTGCCGTGCGGCCCAGACAGCGCGTCCTCCACCCATCGGTAGAGATGAAGAGCAACGTGAGCGAAGTGAGAAAGTCCACATGAGCACACACACATCTCCACGGACTTTGAAAATAAGCAAAGGCAAAACATGTGAAAGCAATCGCGGGTAAAAACACGTTTAGCTCAACGTTTAGCTCAACTAGCTCAACATTTTGGAATATACTTAATAAATATAATAAATAAATGCAGCTGTGTACAGAATATGCAAAGCCAGTGGATTGAGAAGCTTATCGGAGCGCTTTACTTTACCAAGAATCCACTGGAACTCTTATGAGTCCAACATGACAGCAGCTATTTCATTTGCAAAGGATCACGTCATAGACTTTTAGGAGTGTTACAGTTTAACATTAAAACCTCTTCTTCTGTGGCAATTAAGGTTAAATACAACCTTCCACTGGAAGAGATGAACCTCCTTACTTCCAACTTTACTAGCTTTTAAGTTGCTTTAGAATTCACCAGTATGGATCATACTTTCGTTGATCAAAGATAAGTGTGTGATTCTCTTTTGACGTTCTCTTACGTGCGAACATCGAGTCTCACAGATCACAGATCAGGGCCAATGAGACGACGGCGTGACGCAGCACGTGCCCTCCAGCCCAGTCTTGTTGAAGGCTTAGCACTTAAGGAAGAGGCTGCATGTGTCCCAACAGGCCAATCTACGACCCAGGTGGCAATCCAATCAAGGACCACGGTGGATCTTATCTTATCACGAGCAGGAACCTCCACTGACGGAGCGAGCTTCTGCCGGGCCCCCTAATCTCACACGGGGCTGGAGTGACCTTCTAATGGCCAAGTCTGTGGGCAGGGGGGGAACAGACAGCTGGATGTCTGCCTCCTCCGCAAGTCCTCACTTGACCACGGAGTTGACGGGTTACCAACAGCTGGATAACTGGACTTCACAGGGATGGATTTCACAGAAGGTTTTACTGGACTATCTGTTACAGTTATGCTGCAATTGGTCATTTACATAGCAAATTATTCTATACGTCTGTTTTGATCAAATGTGATTCACTTTGATACATTTAAATTACTTCGTTTTAAATGAATTGAATTCAGCACAGAGCCAAAAGGACAAACATTTTAAAAAGTCAGGTGACCACAGTCCAAATATCTTTTGCCAAAATTTGCCTCATCCCTTTGGCTTCAAGATAAAAATGAAAAACATATTTTACTTTAGACAAGATAAACAAAAACATACAGAAAAACTGCTTATAGCTGTAGTCAGTTGACTGTCCTCTGCAACAATCCCCAGGGTTGTGGCAGCTTCCAACCGCTTCCAATGTCAAAACTCTTTATTATATTCGATAATATAATAAAGAGTTATGATGCACCTTGACACAAGTGCAAATGTAGCTGCTGTAGAGGAAACACAACCTAGTCTGGCAGGACGCACCAGCAGTCAGACTTGGGAGGGCTGAATAAATGTATGGAAAATAATAATAAACATTGGCACATTTTTGTTTTTGGCTGTAAATGTATTTGGTGCCCTTTCCTGCATAGGTAAGTGTATGTTTGTTATACGTTTGGTAACGTGATTAATGTCCATTCTCAATTCTGCGCCTGCTTGTTCAACATGGATATTTATGCAAAAACAGATATGAACTAGATCACATGGCTCGTCTGATGGCCAATAAAAAGTAAAAAATATGTTCATCATATAAATGCACATATGTCAAACTCGCAGTACGCGGGCCAATATCTTGTCAATGATGAAACCTGCGCACTACGGAAAGATTGTCATTATAAAAAATTGGTCTAATTTGAAATGTAAAACCAGGCCTGTCACTGGTTTAACTTCTCTACATTTCCCTGTGGAGGGTAGACCTACAACAAAAAAGACAAATCCCTCTCATTGTTATGATCACAGAACTCGTGTGTATTTACCTGCTGATGCAGCAAACTCAAACTGTGTTTTTGTGTATTCAGCCGTGGTGATGTTTAAGGACGCATCATCAGCGAAACTGCAATGACAAGTGCGTGCATGCTGCTTTTCACACTGCAGGGGCCGCGGGGGACGGGAAATCGGCGGCCGTGGGCCCATGATTCATCCCCCAACCATGGCGATGACTTCAAGGAGTCTTGCCATGAGAGGTGACGTATATCACCAGAAGGCAGGGAGTGGTTTAAAAAAACGCCATCCACCCCTGAAACACTATCGGGAAATGTGCTGACAGATTGATTGAGCGCACTGAAGAGCTCTGCTCCAAACAAATAAGTGGTTTGAAAATACCTCTGTGCAGACATCTAAATGACTGACTAATCGCTGTCTTGTTTTTCATCCTGTAGCTAATGTAAGCTAATCTGGTCACCAGGTGTACTGAACATAGTGGCGCTCCATTAACAGTCGCCGTGCTTCCTTTCAATGTGAGTTTTTAGGTGTCCCGAAAAAGAACTAAGAATTTGGTACATTTTCATCACCTGGTTCGGAGCATATAAAAAGTCTGCATAGTGTGGTCAGAAGTTGGCACCACGCGGAGAAAAACAGACTGGAAGAAGTAGAGGTTGTGAAACAAAACATGTCTCACAAAAATGGAATTCTTCCAGACTTTGACTTTTTTCAAGGATTCTTTTATCTAAAATTCTAAAATCAACTAAAATTGGGCATGTTTCACATTTACTATTTTGAGTACAATTTTTAAGGAGGAGTTAATTATGGTGGCAGGCGATATGAGTCCACGCTTAGATCTTTAAGGAAGAATAACTCACTTCAGCCGGGGTGTTGCCTGGTCCCTCTGGAACACGTCCTCTCAGGTTGATGATGTGCACCTCCTGAGGGAGGCTGGAGGTTCCCCGGCTGGCGCAGCCTGACAAGGCCGTGAAGCTCTTCAACGAGGCCTGCACTGGGTGTCCGGTCCCCACGGGCAGCAGCTCACACGGGCTGCGAAACACTGGCCCTGAGGTGAAGAAACAAACAGTTTATTATTCATTCAGGTAAATAGTTTATGAGCTGCGGCGTACAGTCATGTCCCATTGTTGTAATAATCTTTACCCGGAAAAGAGTCAGTCTTCATCTGGATCTTAAAAAAAGAAAAACTGAGAAAGTGACAATTTGTAATGCCATCTTGGATTTTTACAAGAATATCCTTATTGTAAAAAAGCAACTAAAATCAAGTAATTCTCAGTCTCAGTCCTTAAAAAGTAGTCTGACCACCTTAAAGCTAAGTAACATGTGAGGCATATAATCAACTCACTGCATTCCAATTCTCTTCAGCCAATTTCAATCAGTTTTATTTTCCCAGAATGGAGGAGAAGCAGACTTTGGTGCAATCCGTCTTGTAAAGCATGTAAGTAACCACGGGCCTTCACTTGTTGCCTTGGAGATGCAAAAAGATCCTGGACAAGGTATGGTCTACAATACAGCAGTAATGATATAGCTCTCCCTGTACAGGGAATTTCAGGGAACTGATTTGTATCACTCAAAAATCCACATGTCTTTTACACTTTGACAATACATTTTCTGACTGATTTCAGTCTTTATTTTAATCACTTCAGAAATCCCTTTTGTAAGGAGAATACTTACTATAAGAATTCTATAAGAAACATTATTAAGTATCAAATATGATTTGCTCATAAAAATTAGAAAAAAAACTCTTTTGCTCCATAGTCCACGCTCTCGTTGCTGCCACAGTCATCCCAGCAGCCCCGGCTACAATCAAGCAGCAGGGCGCACTGACACCGAGCCTCAGCCCGTCGGTCTCTATCAGTGTTTTGTCTAGTGCACAGTGAGTCGCAACAGTTCAGTGACCGTTGAACGCCTAAAAACAAATAATTCATTGATGTTTGCAAGATGGAACTTAACACCCGCATGTTCTCTCACATTTGATGGAACTTCCATTTCAGCCACAAGCTTTGAGTGGTTAATAAGCTTCGCCACAACTTGACATCTTTCTGCAGAGAGAGCTTCTTCGTGCTTTACACATTCAAGATGTAACTTGCACACACAACGTCATGCACCCATCTTGCACAAAAAACACAGCGGTTAGGTTTGAGTGAGGGGCCGAACAGGCCGTTTCCATTAGAGGGTCATGTGTACCGTGAGGACGTCCGCGGCCATGTTTTCTTTTCTTTTCTTTTTATCCCTCATGGGGTGAGACCTTGCGTTTTACCCCACAACCTTGTGCCAGCCGAGGCCCCGCTCACATTTCAAACACACCGCGCTTCACCTGCAAAATGTTGCCGATAGCGATCACGTGGAACATTTGGAAATAATTAAAGTCTGAGTGAGAGACAGTCAGATAGCAATGTTAAATTCTCCCCCGACTCACTCCAAAAACACGGTGCCTCAACAGCGGGGCACAGCTAAGGGGGGGAACTATTTTCTGTGTTGTTGCTCAGCACACATAGCTATTGTTTTCTCTTTCCTTGCTTTCCAATAAGCCCATGGTACATCGGCATGAAGCCAGAGATTATGTATGGCATAGCTCCCCTCTCCTTGTTGTGAGAACAAAAAAACAGAGGCCTTATTGTTACCACATTTGTCTCTTGAGACAAATCCCAAGCCCCGGACAGATGTCTCAACCTGATCTCTGTGCTGCCTCACGTGAATCACTCCCGATAGATAAACTCTTACTGGTAGGATACATATATTATAAAGCACACCCAGGGTCTTTTCATAGTAATAAAAGGCGTCTTAATGGCAAAAACCCGTGGTGCATCAATATTTCAACTCCCGCTTTCACCCCCCTCCCTTTTCCTCCCAAAGGACCAGGCCTAACTATGACATCAAGCCTCGCTCCCACAAACAGGTCTGAGGGCACTCCAACTCACTTTTTCCCCTCACACTCGGAGAATAACAAACAACTGCAAGAAAAACAAAGAAAATGTAGCTCTTTCTGGGAGACTGCCAAAACATTACAATACACACAATGATCAGATACGTTTTTTTCATGCTTAAAAATACAACAGAAATGTGTGGCGCGTGGGAGGAAACTGAATAGGCCACATGGATATAGAAAAGTAGGGCATCTAGAGAGTGTCATGATAGTGCCTTTTAGGACATATTCATTGTCCCCAGAAGATAACTATATACATTTAAGTCACAAACATCTGTGACACAAGGTTATTTCTAATATATTAGTGGATAAAATTGAATGAATGAATGAATGATCAAAAGACCTGATCCATATTGACATATGTTGATTAAAGTAATCAACTCCCAAAATCCTGCTGGGAACGCTCTTATTTTGTTGCTGCCACAAGGGGCAAAGACAGAAAAAAAAAATCTTATTTCAAAACCATAGCTATTAACACTACAATGCCCCTCTTACAACATTTATTAGCTTACAGCTGCGTGAACTGATCTTTGTGCAGGTCTGGGCATGGCGACATTCAACAACACTCACTTTAAAGCAATCTTCAAATTGATGCGGTTGCTGTTTTAGCACACGGCGGGTAGAAGATACAGAGCAAAACCAGGAAACGCAATCCTTTTTTACAAATGTTTATTTGTGTTGCATTGTTTATTATTTCAATTGCTGTGATGCTTTAAATTGAACCGTGCACGTTTGCTTTATTAGATCATGTATCCAGAACTAACTCCATCACACATGCTTTCACCATCAGCCTCAAAAGAGAAAGGGAAAAACTGTTGGCCCGCAACAGCTCTCTATCTTCTGTCACCTTGTCGGCCTGTCTGCCTCTCTCCCCCATGCTTCTGTCTCCCTCTACTCTCCCGCCATGTCTCCCTCGGTCATCGATGGAGGACAGAGTACGTCCTGTCCAGCTGCTACTAGTGCCTTTTAGCTGGCCAGGCCAAACGCCCACAAGTGAGGAATGAGAGAAGCTGTTGTTTGGTCTGCCTGAAAAACAAGTCCAGCCAGACGCTCTGCAGAATACGACCCGAGTACCGCCTTGACCCCACAGATACAGCCAAATGGGAGTTTAAATCTGATACTCCAGCTGTAACAGCAATCTATCACATTTATTGAGCGTCTTTAAAAAGAAATAAACGGTGTAACCCTAACCCTCTATACTGGGATGAAATATGCAACAAATAAAAATCTGTCGGGTTCATCTGCCTTTATAGTTTGCAGCTCACCTCTTTTGGTAGCTCAAAAGAGAAATATTGAGTGTGCAACTGTGATAAGTTAAAGTCTAATATCTCCAAAGCTTCTTTTATGAACATTTTGGCACATGTTGTATTACCAAAAGGTCATTAGTTATTTGATCTGTTTTTTTCATCATGGCAGAAAGACAAATGATCCTATACCTTCATCTATACTCTGCATGAATAGCAATATGGCTAACCTGAACATACTGGCGCTGGAGCCAATCCATCCATCCATCCATCCATCCATCTTCAAACCGCTTATCCTGTACTTAGGGTCGCAAGGTGGAGCCACATTTAAAAAAAAAAAAAATCTTAACTTTCAATTAATTTTGTTGATACGGAAGGTGAGCCTCGTTCTCATAGAGCAGCCAGAAAAGCCAATATGGACGAGACTTTCAGAATCCTGATCATTAGCCCAGCAGACTAAACATCCACATCTCATTACTGCACCAGTCACAGCCGTGTGCAGCTGGGACGTCAAGTCACATTCACGAACCATTTCAATGAAGCTGTGATCGCAATAGTACGTTTTTTTACAATTACAAAAGTTCAAAAGAGTACCACAATATCTGTAAAGGTATGTCCTTTCTACTGTTTTCCTGTTTGCAAAGTTATCAACTTTTACATTCTGTCTTTTTAGAGTTTTAGAAATGGTCCGATATCTTAACCCGGGATTGATCTGAATCTGAACAGTTGACAACCATCAGACTAAAGGCTTAGTGCCCCCCGCAGCAGATTTTTGTGCAGCGCTGTTCACACAACACAGAGCTCAGCAAACCAACAGAGGATCAGACATGTATCAGACCTTATTTAACCGTTGGCATCTATGGGGACTCCTGTAGATCACATCCCTGCACCTCTGCCCGTCCACAACCCTTAAACCTCGTCGTCTATCTGTTAGGAGTGAGGATGTACTTCTTTGGCGTCAGTAGATAATGCTGTGTTTCATGAACTCTCACAAGTGTCACAGGTGTAAAACCACATCTGAAAGTAAAAAAGGAGTTTGGGGGTTTTGGCTGGGAAAGGTTAGAGGGAGAGTTCTGAGTGGAAACAATGACTTTCATGAACCCTTTTCAGTTTCCACTACACAATACTTAGTATCAGGTAGGAAATGGCAAAAACGGGAGATTGTCACACTTATGTATAATAATTTCACATTTTGCCTGGCTTGCTGTGCAACATAGAAGCTAAACAAAGTGAGACAATTCTACATAAATGCATGTGCTGCTAAAAACTCCTTTTGAAACATTATAAATAAGTTTAGCCTGAAGAGCTAAATAAGATGACGTTGACATTTATTTTTGGTGGTTTGCCCCTGCATGACCTCTGTGACTTATTCCATTCGTAAGGGACATGAAAAATGTAAGATTGTGACTGGCACGTTCTTTAAAGTCCTTTTTTGCCCCAACCACCGACAGTTAAATGTTTATTTCTTCAGTTATGCCTGGATCTGCACTAAATATACATATGCTGATTCTAAGAGCAACACTGGATTTGGCATTACAAGAGCATGTGCAAGAGGAATATATTTTTTGTAACTAGATGATAATTATCGTCATTTATTTATTTAAATTTCCCTAATATACTTGCCTGCTTGACTGTGCAAGTGTTGGAGGTTAGACAGGAAGTGAGTATAGTAAATCCAAACTAAAGAGGGAGCATTGAATAAATAGTCGCTGTTAAAATATTTAAACAACGAAAGATTCAGACGGTGATGTCATTAGCCACATTCTTTGGCAGTCTCTTCTTGGACCTTTTTTATGATTTAAGTGCTGATATTTCGTTCAGATATGTTGTAATACAGTTTCTTCCAACATGTGATAAAAGTACAGTGATTAAAAGCCCTGCCAATGTGTTACCATTTTACCAGACTACAAGCTTGTCAAAGTGCAACCACATCATATCTCAGGGGAACAAACCAATTGCTACATACATAAATGGACAAAAGGCTACTGGTAGTTAGCCTTAATTAAAATGATCAGGCCAGTCATCAACAATTGCAAAACCATGAAATAATTTTCCAGTGAATGTGTAGGAGGATGTTGCCTTAACATACATGTGAAATTAGTCATATGTTATCTGTGATTAATCAACCCACACAATGGAGGGAGAAGATGAACAAATGAAAAGAAGAAAAAATATGCATGTAATGTTGAACAAAGAGAAACATTAAATTGTCCCAATTCGGAAGCTGTAACTAGTGGATGTTAAGCCTTTTTGCAAAAGTATCACAATTAAAAATTAAACTATTATTGAAATCCTTGAATCATTTCAGATTTAGACAAAATTATTCTAGTCGTTTTGGGAGACTCAGAAACCCTGCACACAGTGACGCTGAGCCAAGACTTAGGCGCAGGAAGTGATGTCAATCTGTGTGCCAGTTTGGGACAAATGTGATATTCCCGCAAAGCCATTTCCAAAGATAAACAAACACAAACTTCCCTGTGTGTGTGTGTGTGTGTGTGTGTGTGTGTGTGTGTGTGCGCGCTTAGATATCCTCAAAGAAAGTCAAAGCAGTGAAGATCACCTCACACTTGTCAATAGATAACACAATCTTACAATTTCCTATTGGAAAAGGGACAATAATGAAACTGAATGCCCTTCCAGAACAATTGTCCAATAATGCAGCGATATGAAGATATGAAGGCCAATTTAATGACAGTAACAAAAAGGGGCCTCTCTTCTTCTTTATATCCGCTTTCTATACCAGAGATTTCACAGTTCCCATATGAACTACGGCCTTAAATGAATCCTCTGGCCTCCTTTTTTCTACTGCAGGGCATGATTCCCATGAACTACGCAAACCAGTTTAGGGAACGTAATATTCTGCCCGCTTTTGTTTTCCTAAGGGGCTTTGGACTAAAAGAATCGCTGGCTCTGCAGTGTTGACATTAGCGCAGCCCACTCACCCCTGAACCTTGAGCCACTACTACAGGAAGTGAGTAAATCCTTTCATAAGGGCAGTGTAGGTTCACTTCACCGGCCTGCCTATGAAGAGGATTTATCTCTTCAAGGCATAAGAGGAGGAAGCTGGAACGGGATGAAGGGAGGAGGGAAAGGGCGAGCCTGAACGGCACTAGGGAAGTCATAAACTCAGCAAACAGTGTGGAATCTGCAGTTGCATATCTCGCAAACCTGCCTGTAACTCAACGTCAGCCAAGCACACTCCACTGGTCATTGAACACAAGCTTGTAAGCTGGCGCGCAACTGGAGAAACAGTTAGAAGACAGGGGAAGGAATATGCAGGCAAAGCTTTCTCTTCAGTTTGTACTCATATTAAAAGTTGTTGTGTACATTACATCCACATAGAGGCCGTAGTGTCGTCAACAATCAATAGCACTGAATTGCAAGTGGAAAAGTTAATACTTCAGGGAAAATATAAATGCTGTTTCCTGCCTTTATATAAATCAATGCAATAAATGACGTATTATGCAAAAAAAACTTTTCATTATGATGAGAATTTCCAAAAATGAGACAAAGCATCTACAGGCATGCTGAGTGGAGCTAAATGCTAACGTGGGCATGCTAACATTCTCACAATGACGGTGCTAAGGTGGCAGGTATGTTTACCACACTGCCACATCGTAGCTTTGTCTTTTAGTATAACAACATCTGCCAAGTAGCAATAAACAGAGTCCATCAGAGATTGTTAGGAATGACTTCAGTTTGGCTAGTGTTTTTTTTTTTAAATGAATCTAGACTAGTTGTTTTTTAGGAGTATTCGGTTTTGATAGATAGATACTTTATCATTCTTGCAAGGGTACAGCAGCATGGTATGCAGATAAATATAGCCAACAAAATAGAATAGCATTAGGTTAAATTAACTATGTAAACACAAGTGCAAAGATCTAACAAGCCAAACACTGTGTAACAGTGTTATATTGGTGTGATTGATTTTCCAAAGGGCAATTTACTCTAAAGATGTATTTATTATTTATTACACTGTTGTGTTTGATGAAGACACAGTCGTGATACAAAATGAAAAGCAGGTGAAACATTTTTCTCTTCCTGACAGTGACTCTGGTTATTATTCATCAGCTGTGACAGATGACTTGGGCACCTGTTGCTAAACCATCACCATTTGTTCAAAGAAAAAAAGAAAAAAAACTGACCAATTTCAAGTGGCCTGAGAAAGCCACGGGTAAGCAGAGGAGATGGAGGCTGGTACGTTTCTTTTTACTTCTAAATGCAGACATAAATCAGAGTGCTTTGAAGGGATGGATGACAAGGCTAATTCCCTGAGGAACACAGGAGCCACTGTGTAAAGTGAGACAGCTGAGCATGTGTGCATTCGACTAAAGACTTTACTGGCTGTGCTGTCGCTGCGTGTCTTTACTGACGGGCGCTGACATGTGCTGTCTGGACCGATAATATCAAAGAACAAAAACGTTGTTACGAAACAAAGACTGGCTGTTGGTGTCTCTCAAGAGTGGTAAATGGTTAAGTAGCCAAGTATCTATATCATTACAGTGAAGATGTACAGTTTGGAGTGTGACGTTTACAGTAATATAAGAATGGAAAACATGAAATGTATTTGTTCATAATCCCTCTTGAGGGAGCAAATCGATGATTGTCACCCATTTTTCATTTTACATTGAAAACTAATGGGCAAAAATTAGCAGCCACGGATGGGCTGTGTTTAACATGAATAACATCTCAACCAGGGCCCTCGAAGTGATACTGACAGCAATCTTCATTTGACACCCACCATGTGAATGGAAGTTGTGTTTGCGTCCAGGATCGATTGCAGGTATTGTCTGACTGGGGTAAGGCTAGCTGAAAGCATGTCCAGTTACTGACGTCTGTATATATCAAAAGCCTCCACAAGGACTCTTGAACATTTCATCCCTGTCAGGTCTCGAGTGGATGATCCAGATGAGAAAAGTATGGACTCTGCATACCGAAAACAGCCTGATTTAGCCTTTTCGTTTGGAGTTCATCATCCACGAGTTCATGTGGAATGGATTTTGTGAAAAAATAACATCAAGCACATTTAATGCATTGATTTATTTCCCCCTTTAAAAAAAATCAATCGCAGAGCTCTTCCAAAAACAAGTCCTTCCTGCGATGTTATGATATTCTACAAAAACATCATCACTCAGAGGCGATAATGGGAGCCTTTAAGAAGCAGCGGGTCACCGTCGACGTAAAGGAAAGAGCAAAACAATGGCGGCGCTTTGTGCCAGTGTGTGAGCCCAGTGTGAAAGAACCAGCGAGGTGAGAAAGGGCATGGCGGACAGCGTTTTCACACAAGCTGGAAGGGGACTACATTCCTCCGGTTGGTTCTTCATCTTCAGGAAAGGGAGGGCGAACGAGCGAAGAATGACTTGTCAAATGTCACGCTGCCGTCGTGTTTTAACACGTACAAAAGGACGCTGGGAAGGTTTTACTGGACAGCTCACAAACGGGAAAGTGCAACGTATGCTAGGCTTGTTTAGAACAGTCACCAGACCATAAATACACTATGAATAGACATTCAGCAGCAAAACGTTAAAAGATAGTAGATGATATATGCAAGGCTGAGGAAATACACATCTGCAATAAAGTAATGTGCTTCTAAATAGGCACTTCGATGAATAGTTTTTTTTTTTTTTTATTTTTTATTGTGCAGATGCTTCAAATAATGACAGGCTATATTCCAGCAACCATAACAGCCTATTACAGTGCTTCTTAACGGTCATACCACTGCAACTAATGGTTACATATTCCTGCAACAAGCGGACCACAAAAACGGTCTATTAGAAACTGGAAAGCTAAATTGTTCATTTCCAAGTGTGTTTGCGTGTGTTTGTGATCCAACCCAAACGCCTGTTCGAGCAAAGTAAGGGATGTACAGTCATCTTTTGGACATTCCGTCTTGTTTTCCAAAGGGCCATTCTGAATGTGGACCATGTTCTTGGAAAGGGAGTGGGGAAGGTGAGGCCCCAGGAGGGGCTGCGCTGCTGAGAGACACCCCCTGGAAGCCTGCAGCTACTATCCCATATTAGGACTTATTTTGCAGATAACGAGTCATGCACTGGAAAGTTGGCACCTCTGCAGCTTCATTAGCAACTTCAGTTCTAATAAAGGCGCCCTGGTTATGGCTGACAATATAACAATAACCTATACAACCCAATAGCCCAAAGGATAATTTTTTCCGAAGGTTATCTGACTAGAGGGAGCCCAGTTTAGTACAATTACTCTCTCTTTCCGCAACAAAGTCACACTCTGCACGAGCCTCTTACTCCAACTCTCCCCGCCTCCAGTAGCCTTTTCTTTTATAGAGCTGTGAAAGACAATGGAAAAGGCACGATCACCACAGCTGTCTCCCATTACTGGCTTTGACCAAAATGATTTACACGCCTGCTTACTGGAAGTAGGGGGAGAGAGAGAGAGGGGGAGTGGGAAGGAGAGGGGGGGGGGGAATAGAGAGTGAAGGAGGAGGGATTCATTTTACTCCAGCAGATTTGCATTAGCGTCACCTTAAGGAGGCCGGCGAGATATAAACGAGAGATACTATTCTCTCTGTGAAATACCTGCCTGCTCACTCTCCCAGGGACAGTCAAAGTCAATAAACCACAATCTCATCTGTGCACTGCTGCTAATTAAAGCGGGTGATGCCAGGGGGACCTTCATTCAATAAGCAAAAGACACAAACAGGACCATCGCGACAGTGCTGTTGAGATAGAGCCCCTCGCCACAGGGGGCACTAGACCTGTAATACGAGCCAGACCCGGGGCTCCCGTTGCTAGGTAAACATCCCAAACTCTGTGCTGCGCCGCTCCGGCTCCTCTGCATCAATCACGGGGGCAACATCTGGTTTAGCGCGCTGGAAGGGACTCTGTCGGTTTGGCACGCTGTACGTGTGTGGAGTGTGTCGATTTGGAGCAGACCGCCCCCCCCCCCCTACCCCCCCTCCTCTCTCACATTACAGCGGTTGTGCAATTCATTTTTAGGCAGTCCCCCTCTTGCTGGCCCTTTTTTAAAGGCATTGTGCAAATAGAGACAAAGCTCTAAGGGGCGAGGGGAGAACTGAAATCCACATTTGGCCTCACAGTGGCTGGTGTCGGCCAAGAGCATACGCAAATACAGATGGGGAGAATCTTGTTTACGTTAATGAGTTGAATGTATACGCGCTGTGATTGTGTGCAACGTGAAATCCCCTTTTTCAGCTTTTGTTTTATTAACAATCCTGTAAGACTATGTGGTTCCACAATGAGCACGCGGAAGACACATTTGCACTAAAAGCTCCATCAATCATCAAGAATGAGCAGGAGAAGAATGAGGAAAGCCTTGAGGAGGAGAAGAAGGAAGGGAGCAAGGAGGAGAAAGTCCTTCAGCGCTGAAACTGGTGTGTTTTTTAGTGACTCACCAGTCAGGCGTTGTGCCTCCAGTTCAACCAGTATCCTGCCGCTGCTGTTTCTGGCCAATGCTTCAAATCAGTATCAGGCCATGGCTCCTGAAAGAATCTATTCCTCAGCGAAACCCAAACTCTGCCCAAATCTGTGCGAAACATTCTGTTTATAAATGTTGTTTTCTCGAGCTGGAAAGAGGCCACCACAAACGGGTAATGTACATATGGAGTAGTTATAAAGTTATAAACAGCTAAATAAAAACACAGAGTAAAGCTGCTGAACGGAGCCTTGAAATATGGACGTCAAGGTCCTCTCGGACCGACTTTTAAGGGTTAGGGGGGGCCCGGATCCTGGATGGCATTACGCAGAGAGAAGACTCATTGCAGACATATCTAAACATTACGTAAGACAAGTTTAGAGGGCAGATGTGACTGTTTACACAGATGCTGCATGATAAAATAGGCAGAAAAAGAGAGACAAGAGAGGTGAAAGATGGAGGCTGGAGTGCTAGTGTGAGAAGAAAAAAAAACTTCCAAAAATTGGAAGGCTGAATTCACAGAGTGAAAATTCACTTGGAAAAATGTAAAATGTAAAAAAATATGGAATATAAAAAATGAGTTTATTGGACTGCCCTGTAACCATTTAAAAAATATCCACTTTAGAGCATATGAAATGTTGTCCATAAATCACCACTGACAGGGCACTTTGGGGGGAAAGGGCATTTGGTTGACTATCTGTAAATATCTGTCCCTTGTGACACTGTACAACAATGCGTTGCGCCGTATGAGGAAGAATTGAGGAAAACGCTATACGTGACTTTATTGTGCCGGAGATCCTGGCATTGTGGTGGAACTAATGTTTTCTCTGCCCACAGCGCATGCTGACTCCCCTGCCATTGTCTCAGGAATGGTCAGCCTTCTGGAGAGAGGGCTCCAGCCTCCACAGAACAGAAAATAACTCTCAGAATAATAACCTATTGCAGCAATCTGACTTAGGGCTGGAAAAGCGCGCTGGCTATGCGGCACGCCCCCTATCGGGGGTAATTATTCCCGTGCCACTGAGGAAAAACAACACGGGATGTTGCAGATTAAAGATGGAGCGAAGTCCGAACGTTGCGAAACCCGTCTCTGCAAACTATAAATCTCAATTTGAAGAAGAGGAATGCACAGCAGATTCTCACAGTGGTTCGACTGTTGCCAACTCGACAGAAATCGCATCACGATTGTCAGGCTTAGGTTAGAAAAATGAACATTTTGAACAAGCGATTACAACTGTCAGTGAATCTTAGACCTTTTCTATATTTCAACTTTTAGAAACAGAACTTTTACTTCCGCAAGAAGAACTGGAATAGATTTGCCTTTTTTGACAACTGTGCTGAGAACAACAATTCTGAATGATCCTTTTTAATTGGGCTTTCCCGTGGAATTAAGGGCAAAGCCACACTGGCTGCCTGTTTTGTGTTCCTATAACTATACCAAACATGTATTTAAGCAATAATATGCAACCTTTTAGTCTTTATGCTTCAGATTCAGCTGTCTCAAATCCACAAAATCAAATCCAAAATTTTTAGTGTTTAATGAACTTCTTCCGGAGATTTCTACATTGGTTTCCAAATGTTCTTGCAGTGGTGAAATAAAGCACAGCTACGTCTCTTTTCTATAGTGAACAAATAACATCCTAAAGCCTGCTCACCCTCAGGATGACGGACTGCATGCAACTGGGACACCGCTGATTACAAATTGTTAATGTGCAAACTAAACGAATGGGAAAGTTAAACATTATACCTGCAACTCATCAACATGTTGGCATTGTCTCTATGAGCGTGTCAGTGTGGTAATGTGAGCCTCACTCATTTCTCCTATGTTCTAGCGCTCTGACAACAAAGCCAGACATTGCCTCTCGGCGATGAGCAGGAACAAGGCGTGCAATGTTAAGAAGACAGAGTTGACAGTGACAAAGTAAAGTAAGTGGTAGGGTGTCACAGACAATAGTCTAAGCACTCTGGGACCTGTTGCTCATGTTCATAAGTGCCTGTTGGGAGTATAAAAGGTGACAAGTAGCATGCTTATTCCTCAAAGTGAGAGGTACACTATTTCTCATCGCTTAGACAAAGCGGTGGTGACATCAGCCAGAGCCCTACGGTTACTGATATGACACACTGATAGCACATAGATTTCCTGTGTTCACCCCTGTAGCTCTCTCTCTCTCTCTCTCTCTCTCTCTCTCTCTCTCTCTCTCTCTCTCTCTCTCTCTCTCTCTCTCTCTCTCTCTAGTTTAGCTGCTGTCAACTTGCAAGGCATTTGGCGGGTCTCTGAGCCTCATTCCAATCAGTTTGACGTAGGCCCGCTCAGTGTTTGTATTCTGAGATTGAACTTGTCAGTGCTTTCTTAAATGTAAATCCCCCTCAACCAGGACTCTGACAAGCACCGTCTAGAAAGGCATGCTGGGAGAAACAGTGGAAATTCCCAGGGTTTTGGTTGTCTGACAATACAAAGCTGCAGGGCTCTGTGCATACTCACTTATATTGGATTAATGATAACACAGTGGCATGGGTTTGACTTTTTGATTTTGACACTTATTTAAATGATTGGCATAATGTGAATCCGAAATCTCCATCAGTCCGCACATGTACAGTAGTAGGCGCAGTAAACATACCTGCAGACGCCAGGCAGAAAGCGGCAAGAAGCAACAAGGAGATGGGGAGTCTTCTAGCCATCCTGCAGCTTCCAGTACGAGGATGATGAATGGACGGACACTTTTCACACTAGGGTTTCCCTCTCTACGATGCAGTCGAGGGTCAAGCTGCAGCTGCAAAGCGAACAAAGACACAGAAAGTTAACCGGGAGAAGCAGGGGGTTGTGTTGTGTTGAGCGTGGACCAACAGCAGGGAACTGGGCTCGGCTTAATGAACCCCGTGGGTGTGATGAGATGAGACGAGAGAGGCAGAGGTGCGGAGCCCGGGGGATTAATCCGGGAGGGTTAATTAGGGGTCGCGCATACTTGCGGCTACCTTCCCGTGCTCCCCGCCAGTCAGAGTGTGTGTGGAGCGTGGGACGCCTGACCGGGTGGGAAGCCCTTTGGAGCATGCCACTGGTTATTACGCCGCGTTGATTGAGAGCGCCAGGAAGCACTGAATGCTCCGGTGGGGTCTTGAGTAAGCAGCTTAGTAGCACTGTGCCAATCAGCATGACGTCGCCTCCAGCTTTGACTTTAGTAATCTAACCCTCAAACACAGACTACACTGTAATTAGTCTGTGTACTTTCATACACTGAAAACTGAAAAAATGTTAAGAGACCTATTAAGAGACCTAAAAAAAGACATATGTAAACTAAATTTTCACTAAAAATGAAAGCTACCGTTCGATAGAGCACATTGAGTCATTATATGTCACTGAAAAATGTATTGATCCTAACTTGACCTGATACTGTTATTAAGATAGATAAACAAGATTAGTATTGTCCAGAAAGTAGAAATAGAAACTTTTTTCTTAGTGAGGACATCAAAGGGCTCCAAATGTATACTTTCTAATCAATGTAATATCCAACATGATACAGGACTTCTTACTAACAACAATCTACATCCATCAGGGATAACAGAGGTATTATTGAAAGTATTTGTATTTGGTGCAAATCATTTTCAAAACATATCTGATCGATATCTGATCGATATCTGATTCTAAAATCAACGAAGCTGTAGCTGGATTTGAATGTGAAAGCAAACAGACGTGCGCCTATCTGACTCGTGGTTGACCCAAATGGGGTGTGTGTGGGAAGCAACGCACAAAGCACCAAGGTGCATCTCTGCAGCCTGCAAAGGACAAAGGGGCCTTTCACAGTGCGGAAGCCGCCGGGCCAGGAAAGTCATTTTGGAAGATCATGACAAATATTGCACTTTCGGACAGTCAAGGAGAGCCAGCGACCTTCGTTTGATTTACGCCTCTGCTTGACCTTCCTCTCCTCTCTTGACTAAACAAAGGCCAACTGCTCTGTTGGTGAGAGGCGAAGACCAAATGCAAGGCCTGAGAGAAAGCGGCCCTCCGCTGTCGGTGGAGGCCCGGGGTCAGACTTTGATGAAGCGCATCCAAAGCGCTGTTCTCACTTTGTTGAGATGTGGGAGATATTTACTGACGATTTGAACTAACTGTGAAAGTTACATGTAGGGCACCAAAGCGAACCTTCTACGCACTTGTTTTGGGCTCGGTTGTGCAGGATTTCAGCACGCCGCTGGGTTTGTTGCAGCAACAGCTCAAACCACCTCATGTGACTTCTCTTTCACCCCGACCGTCTAAGCCGAGCAACTATTTCACCCAGGAGGAGGATCTGGAAAGTACATCAAAACACACGAGACCCCGGACTGAACATACCGCACACTAAGGAAACCGAGCGACATGCTTGTGTTCACTTGGATGTTAAAGGCCCGGCTCGTATCGGTGTCATCACGAATGCATATGCTGCAGTGTAGAGTTGGTAGGTCCAGAGGGCATATACAGTGTTACCGTAATCACAAAGCCATGAGTGAGGAGCGCTAAAGGCATGCGGCGGCGTGTGTTTGTGTGAGTGTGTGTGTGTGTGTGTTTTAAACAACGACCTTTTGTGGTGCATGCCTATAACCTTAAGACTTATGGGACACTTTTATCTATATGTTGATGCTGTCCTGTGACGTGGTGAATAAACCTCAGATGAGCTCTTCCCCTCCGCCCCCCTGCCCCTCCCGTGACTGATATTTACTAAATAATGTAAATAAATAATCATTTTATATACATATATATATATTATCAGTATATATATTCTTTTTAATGATGATGATGATTTACTTAATCTTCTCAAATGAGATGTCATTTGAAACCATTGCTGTGTGCTTTTTTTTTGCATTGTTTTCAGACTTTTTAAGATGAAAGATGGAATCAAGAATCCAACAGTCATCCACATTAATAAATAAATAAATGCTACTTGCAGCTCTGTATCAATCCTTGATGTAACTGATGGGTGGAAGTGTTCCTCGCTTCACTCACACAGATTTGACAATAACCCAGTAAGTACGCATCAGTAACCCACAGGAAGCCTCGACAATTCCTCAGTGCAGCACATCCGATAGATAACGTGGTTCAGAAGTGACAACCCATCCCAACGTCCTCCTCCGCCGCGGAAACGCTCACATTACTGGTAGCAAATGCATTGTTTACACTATCACAACAAGTCCTGTTCACTTGCCCTGATTGCACCTAAAAAGACAGGTTTCATCACACCGGAGCGTGTCTCGTATTGGCACGTTCTTATTTCTCTTTATCTAACTAAGGACAGCCTCGCAAAAAGCAGAAAGCTGCGTGTCAAACGCGTTCAGGATGTCACAGCTGGGTCCATGGGCGGCTCAGTGAACACAGATTTACATTTCTTTGCTACACTGGTTACGGACACCGTGCGCATTGCTGGTTAAACTTTAGCGACAAGTTACCGTTAAGAGAAAGTGACTCAAAGCGTTAACAAGTCCCCAGAACGTACCATAAAGAGTCTCCAGAAAGTCCACTTGGTTAGAAGTCGAAGTCGCTCCGGTGGAGGCGGATATTAAAAAAAAGTTCTCTTCTCCACATTCACACAATCCGGCAGTTTTGAGAAAACGTCTGCACACGAAGCTGACGTGCTATTAATACATATATTTAAAAGCCAACGTGTGTGTGTGTGTGTGTGTGTGTAAACCCACTCTCGCTCAAGTTCCAAACACTTCACTACTATCTATCCGCTCTTTTTTCACGAGGGGCTCATTTGTGGGCGGGGCGTAGAGGGAGGAGGCTGCGAGTGTGCGCGAGAGGGGCTTCTCCGGGCGCGTCCCAACGCGGGAGTCCTCCTTTTCCTTATCGTAAAACACTTTTTAGTCCGAAGTTAAGAATGCATAACGGCGTGCTGAATTGTGTTAGCACTCAGTCGCCATTTCCAGATGTGCAACCAAAAACACAAAACAGTTATTGTAAAGGGCTGCTACAGGTCACTCTTATCTTAAGAGGGCCCAAGGAAGGATCTTAATCTACATGGGGGTCCTTGATGCCAGATTATGGGAATGTCTGGCTAAACTAAAGAGTCTTGTTACCATTCATACAGTACAGAAGTACTGTTTGACACGTACAATACAGGGATTTTTACTTTTCCATATTGATTTCCTCGAAATGGTACCAGATTTGTTTGTAGAACACAATGCGTTGCTATAAAATAAAGCAGTGCTGATTTAAAAATGGGATGCTTTTAGGACCAAAGTATATTTACTGTGTATTTCATATCATGTTCGACCACATGAAAAACAAGGCAAACATTTACAGAACATTTTATTCATGGATTTGTGCGATCGCTATGAAGATCTGTCGGTTAGAAAATACCTAATCTAAGTAACCTTGAGTGTATGAAGTTCAAATGATGCACGTAGTAGAATCAGAACTCAAATAGAGTAAAGAACACTGACTGCTGCTCAGATCAAACCTGGAAAATATAAGAAGAAGAAAAAGAATAAGCTGTGTCTTAGCAACTTTTTTTACACAATACACAAAATATTTATTACATATTTTTTTTTACCAAAATGTTCTGTTTGTTTGTTTTGTTTGCTCCTTCTTTTTGGTTTGTTCTATTTGTCTTCGCACTAAAGCGTCTTTGAGTACTTAGAAAAGCACAATAAGACCGAGCATCGTTAATGTTATCAGTAAGGCCTGGGCTTTTTCTAATATGACAAGTCAACATGACACTGTTTAACAGACCTTACGCACAGACCCACTCCAGAACCAGGCCTTACGCCTACCATCAAAGGATAAGAGCAGTGCTGACTGTGCCGTGTCTAGGCTTCGGGTTTCCCTAGCAACATCTGTACTCAGCTCTACAGATGCAAAACCTTTAATAGCATTCATCAGGAATTATGAATGTCTCGCTGTAGCGATTTCAAATGCTTAAATGGCGAGCTCAACCTACCAATCTGATGGTGCTGTGTCTGTATGGAATGGTTACTGAGGTGTTTAGGTCATCTATGCATGGCTTATGTATGTGATGTGTAGCTCCAGAGAGAGGACAACACTGCCTACGTTACATCACGTTCATTTGGAAAATGCTTTTGCTTGAAGAAACTTACAATGAATTGCTCTAAAACATCCAAACTAAGTGCACTCAACCTCCTATAAAGGCCTGTACACGTTGATTTAAGACATAGAAGAGATCAGAGTAACTTGTTTTCCAAGAACAGACCTTATTACGGATGTAAACTCAATAAACACCAATTGCCAATCCAGGCTTCTCCCACGTTATATTTTGAGTGGCTTCTAATATTAGAACGTAAACAAAATAGCTATCACAAGACATTTTGTCACCAGCTTTGAATTTTCCCCACTCCACACTCACAAGCACTAAACTGTGTGTGGAATGATTTCTACGTGTGAAATCTCTCCAGGAACAAACGCCGCGTTGCTTTGCTGTGATTTCATACTTCCAGTGAAAAGAACATGGCGCGTGACTGGGTACGACATAAATGTCAGCTTAGTGATTTACCGCTAACGAGATGGCACCTGTGACAAGAAGGAAGGAAACTTTTGTGGTGCAAAAACATGCACACGCACACACACGCTCAAACGCTGCCGCTTCTGAGAGCTGACAAGCAAAACGCTCAAAGGGATCAAATTATTTTACATCTCATACATATGTATGTCTCTGTTAAAGTGTTCCACTTTGTTTATTTGCACTGTGTTAGGGTTGTGAGTACAGCTGAGAGGAAGGGGAATAGAAAGCGTAACGGTGCTTCAAAGACACACGCGATCTGAGGCATCCATTCATGTAACCGCAGTTCTTGAGTTTGTGTTGACCCACTTGATTGCTCTCGCTGTCAAGACCAACCAAGCGCTGTGAGAGGCATCATGAGGCATCACACCAATTGTAGAACAGCGATCGGCAACTTTTTTGACAGGAAGACCCATTTTGAAAGTGTGTTCGACATTGACAGTGAGGTTAATAAAAAGTTTAATTATGATGCCACAATTACTTCATCCCATCCACACATCTTATGTCCCATCGTTTTTAAAGGCCCCTTACTGTTAAAAGAGCAGCTACATAAACAATGTGAAAGAATCAAAATGCTTAATCCATGAAGAAGTATACACTGTCTGTCACGTACGGCGTGGAGGTGCAGGCGGAAGCAGGCAGGCAGACAGGACTCAAATGCAGGGAACAGGTCTTACAGAATGTGCTCTTTATTTAGCACAAAACCAACAGAAGCCAAACTAACGTGCACCAACAACGGGTAGACATGGACAGTGACGCGACAAAGGACAACTGGCACACAGGGCTTAAATACACAAGGGAGGTGCAGGTGATTGGACACAGGTGGAAGCAATCAGGCAATCACAGGACAGGAAGTGAAGTTACCCAGAGACACGAGACACAAGAAAACTACAAAATAAGACAAGCAGACCCAAACCGTGACACTGTCAGGATTTTTTTTTAACTATAGCCTTCAGCATTTTTGTAGAGCTGTGATGTCACAACTGTGCAATCCCGGCAACCATTTTGGAGTTTAAAATGTAAACGTTATATATGTGTCCTAGTTTATTTCTGGTTTCAGTGCATGTGAATGAGCCAGCTGGTAGGAAGTTAACATGGAGCCAAGCTGGTACCCAGCATCGCATTTCTGTTCTGAATCTAAAACCGAGCATTTCATTACATTACATTACATGGAGATATTACATAGAGATACAAACTCAGAAGAACAAGTAACAAAAAAGTACAATTTCAGACGCAGGGTCAATACAGGCCGACAGTAGGACAAGGATAAAAGAGGTTTTTAAACATTAAAGCATGTAAACATGTTCAGGTAGAAACCACAAATGCTAATAACCTGAAAATGAGCACAACATGTCTCAAGTCATTCTTATCCCACAATTGGGAAAATGGAGTCCCTTCCCTGTGGCAAGAGGCTGAGGTCCATGAGGACCAAGACCTCACGCCACACAAACAGTTTCTTCAACAGAGCCCGGGCCCCCCACTCACTGACTCTATTTAAACACACTTTTACACACTTGTCTATAGTATTGTATTGTTATCTGTTTGCCTGTGCACTTTATTTTAAATTTTATATTCTATTGTTAATTGAATTGTATGTAATGATTGTCTGATTGTCTGATACCATCTACGCACCACCCGCCGTGACAAATTTCTTGTTTTCCCAACATACTTGGCAAATAAATGGTTCTGATTCTGATTCTGATCGTACTACCCAAACTAACAAGAAGTGCAACTTCCAACGACTGTGAAAGAGGTGACACGGCATTTAGGAGAGGAAACACTTCACACACACACTTTTAGCTTTTTTGCGGGTGGGACATTGGTTGAGCTGCTGTGTGCGAGTGGACTAGAATAACAGACGGCATCAGTATTTGGATGGATTGTATCACAGCCAATAAAGAAAGTAGACTTATACAAGTGTCACCTTCTAACAATGTCTTGACGTTATTGGCAACAAGGTATGGCTGTTAGAGTGGAAGCAGTGAATGAGAATAAATATAACAGATCAATTGATCTCCATATCAGCCGTGAGGCATTCAACTATCGACATTATTGGAGGCACGATAGGAAGTAGTGAGGAGATCAAACTGTGAGCATAGCTCACCTTAAGGGTGTGATAGGAAGACATTTTATACTAATAAAACCGAATTCCAAAAAGGAAGCGTGGGCATCGCATTTATTTTGCAAAAGGCAAAGAAATGTATTTAATCCATATTAATTAAAGAGAAGATTGAAAGAAAATGATATGTTTTAATACAAGTGTAAACCAATGTCTCATACAAAGAAACCCGTTCATAGTCTTTACTGACAAAAATACAAATATTGATAATATCTTGTCATCACTGTGAGAGTCTTCTTTTCTTTGTCTCCTCTCTAGCATCGTCTTCGGGACACTAAATATTTGATTTGGGCCGAGATTGTTATTAGAGTGCTGCTGACTTCAGCTGCAGGCCGTTAACAGAACCCTCGAAATCACATACGGCCACAATGAAAGAGGTAAAACAACTCTAGTCCAGCTGTCTCTAGATGCCACATCATGAGTTTGAATGTCTCTGTTCCCGCTGTGATTTATAAGCAGGAAAAGATAAGATGATTTTCAGTGCCGCATGTTTGTTTGTTTTATGCCCTAAAGCAGGAACCCAACTGGATACAATTCAAATTTCGACTGTCCTTTTAATTCATTTAGAGACCAAAGCACCTGCTACCATAACCAGGCCATTCTAAATGACTTTAGTTATTTGAACAGCGCTCCCCATCATTTCTACGAAAACACAATGGGAACATTATGAATAAACTTCTAGAGAAATCCGGTTAGTAACAGAGTCATGCTGTCATGCTACTCAATGTTTATGTCCTGTGAGTGGCATGTACTCACATGTTTAGACTCCCTCGTGTCTTCATGCGTACTAAATGTTTGACAGTAGGTAATAATAATTAACATTTCAGCACTTTGCACTTGGAATAAATTTAGAAATACAACATTCAACCAACATACCATGTAATGTAATCACACAACTACAGGATGTGGATTCTGTTGCCCTCCGATGGAGGGTGAAGAGCAAGTTAAGAACAGTACAAGTCAGATCATACACGTGAATAAATGTCAACGTTGTTCGTTCCCTCACTTGGTGTGAGGAGTTTATATATATATACATTCCAAAACAAATAGCTGTTGTTACTCCTCACATTCGAAACATCAGGGAGGCAGAGCCATTTCCTGTATGACCTCCTCCCTTCTGAACAAGCTTCCTGTCATTGTCAGGGGAACAGACACTGTGTCAGTATTTACAGGCACATTCAAAACTGATTTAGCTATTGTGACAAAGTGACTTGACAACTGTGCCTTTCACTTTCTAAATATCTTCTGCGCTACAGTCTTGCGCTCCACCCAGCCTGCATTCATTATGGATGGAAAAGTAATCTATAATCAATTATAATGAATTACAAGGGAAAGTGTAAACACTTTTTAAATTTTCCCTGTTCTCTTCAGTATCTATGCCGAACTGGACCATTCAAAATAGAGTCTACACAAACCTCCTTTGTTTGCTTTGGGGATGAAATAACATGATGCCACATCACAATAAAATGTATTTTGTGTTATGCAAAAGTACACTTTTTTCAGTTAAACACTTTTGATTATGAAAAACACTAACCACAACAACATTCCACAGGCCTCTGATATCAAATACGTCTTGCAGGATATTTAAAACCCTATATTTTTGCTTGTGGCTCCATCTTGTGGCCAAAATGTGTAAACTATCAAGATTATAATAAATCTGAAGTTATTTCATTTTGTGCAATGTTATTGCAAGCCTATATGATTTATCAGTGTTTTTCTAGTGTGTTAATAGAAAATGTTGGATATGCCAATGTTTTGTTCTTCAATATGATAAAAACTAACAGTGTAGTCAGAGATGTACTGAATGTATACGTCCAATATTAATTAATGGGGAGGCTAAGTCCGAGAAAATACAATTGTTATCATCTGCTCTTGAGGATTTGTGTTCATCAAAGTTGTATTTGTCATTAGATGTTTTAACCAATTTGTACTTATGGACATATTATGCTCATCGGTATTTGCGGCTGACAGGAAGTAAACTCACGATTAGTTCAGGTTAACCTGGTAAAGTGCACAACCACCTATTAAATACTGTGAACTCTACATTATATGCTAAGAAAAATTATTCCTCAAACAAGTGTAGTTGTACATATCGGTCAAGCTCATTATAACGTTCTCACTTGTCCCGACTTAACTGCACCAGAACAAAAACACCTATAACATGTTCTAATCTTTGCAGATGGAGGGGGTGGTTGTACAAGTTGTTTTTACCGCACACAACGTCTAATTTCCTCCAGCATGTAAAAGGTGGGCACAATCAACAGATATCACATTATTCATGTGTAAATCTTCCAGGTAGATAGGGGCTGGTAGCTTTAATGTGTTACGTGGAACTGCGTTTTCCGCCTCTGTGTCAGCACGTGAAACCACCACCCCGCCCACATGCAGCTTCCTTTCCCTGTAGCTGCACACATTTCCCCTCCGCTGTCAGTCGGAACGCCACTGCCTCCCCGCGCGGGGTTGCACCCAAACGAGTGACAACATTTAAAGGAGGGTCGGTGACTTTGCACCTATCAGTCAGTACGCGTACTAATCGATATTCCTGAAGAATCCATCAATGACGTTGAGTTGACATTTTGTTTGGAACAACACCACCAAAATATTTACCTATTGCTTTAAAAATCCGACTAGCTTTACATTTGCAGGAGACCGTTGTATGTCTTTTTTTTAACAAACTGTTTTGAGCGCCTATTTTTCTGCAGAGAAGCAGCGTGTAACACGTGTAGCTCGTGTTTTGACCAATCAGTTCTAGACCCTCGAGCAGAGGGGTATAAACGTGAGGCAGTTGTCGTAGAGACGCCTGCAACTGAAGCGTTGAACGCAAGAACCGGTGATATCTCGTAAGGTAATGCTAGCTCGATACTGTCATTGTTAACTAAATGTCAAGTTTTGCAAAATGCAGACGTCTTTTATGGTTTTCGAGTGTTAACACGCTTCTATGCGGGGCGTTTTTCAAAGCTGACGTAGGTTGTCATGGAGCCCTTCAGAGTTAACCCGACCGCATCCCAAAAGCTAAGCTAATGCTGGCTAGACGCTATGCTAGCGCAAAGTGACTTGTACCGGCCTTATCAATTTGGATAAAACGTAACGTTAGTCGTTGAAGTGGTGTAAAGTTGAAAACACGTAGCCGTTGCCAGTCCATCTAATAGGGATAACGCGTTTGCTAAATTATAGTTATTGCTGTTCCGAGTGTCAGTTGGGTAAGCTACCTAACAGGCTGGCTAATGGTCAAAGTTGTTTTGCAACTTCAGATATTTTCAGTATTTTCTTTTCTACTGGTAGCTAACGTTAACTAACGCGTCGGCCCGGGTCACCGTCCCTTTCCTTACACACGTCGTCGGACGAAAGTGAATGTACACATAACGATATTATTCCGTGTTTAACGTGGCTGCTAAAATAGCTGCTAAAGTAACCGGTGGGCGTGGTGTCACGTGTTCGCCGGAGCGCCGTCAACAGCGCAGCGTGCCGCCATGCCTGCAGAGCAAAGAGTGCAACAACTTACGCATACCATTGTCAGGTTATTTTGTACCTTGACCCGAGCTTCTTCGGCTGGGATGCAATCCCAATTTAAATTGTTTTAGCCAGGGAAAGTTATGGTTCTTGTATATATTTGCACATTGTAAGGGCGCCGGCATTCAGAACAGACCCAGCGTTAGTTACCACACAATGTTTGCAGTAATGGTTATTGTAAGGTATTGATGGGAGTCAGGGATGGATTTTAAATGGTATTTAACTAGTATTCTTCTGCTAACAAGCCTCCCTCATCCTCGAATTCAACTCTTATTCCAGATCACTAGGTTTTATTAACATGCCAGACGAGGCTTTGTCATTTATTGGCAGTTTTGATTACTGAATGCAAACCGGTCAACACTTAGTGTTCAAATGGTCAAACAGAATCTGAGTTTTGTCAAATGTTTAGTGTGGACTTTTTCCATGCCCTTTGCTTTAATCATGGCCCACGGTGTTTATGTTCATGTCTCCTATGTCGGTGATATAGGTCAATGACCCGTTTGTATGCTTAAACTTTCTACATTTAGTAAAATATCACTCACTGATGTTTTTTTTTTTTTTGTTAAAGCAAAACGCCTTTTAATGTTATTTGACAGGGTTTAGGGGTTCTCTGAGCTTACCTCTTGACTATAGCTTATGTAGGAGCTGTCATGTGTGCCACAACATTGTAGTTTCCTTTTTTATGACTGACTCATGACCTATTTTCACACTAACATCGTCTTAGTTTACCAAGTTGTATAATGTTACTCTTGAAATTTGACCGGTTTACGTTTAACATTGTTTTTCAAAATAATTTTTTGATTGAGGTTTGTCACCAGTGGTGGTTTTTTTTTTTTCCAGATAGAAGACAAACTATCCTTCCATCCATGCTTTAACAGTATAATATTGTCATTTTTTAAAGCTCTGCAATAAATTGATTGTCATTATTTAGTATTTATTGTTTTCATTTAACTCATTTATATTCTGGCCAACCCCTTGACAGTTGTCTATGTTTTCAAACTATAGCTAATCAAAAGCCGGATATAGAAGCAGACAATGTTAGCAGCTGGTACCAGTAAACGCATTGCAACTTGACCTAAACAAATTTATTAGAACTATGAGTATAATTACCTCTATTAAATTAATTGACCAATTGTTTCAATTCCACTGTGCGCAGAACCAGACGTGTCAGAATGGCGCGTTCTGTTTGATTTAATTGTGAACGTCAAGAAGCATTTCACTCCCAATTTTGCATTTTAATGATAAACTCTTAACAGATTGTTGTATGACTGTGAGGAACTCGTCATTAAGTCTCTGGAGTCACCCCATAGGAACTCAATGCCAAAAGTATGATGTGCTGGACTTCACTAGAATTTATTCATGTATTGTCTTCATTTTTCCTTCTTTTATTTAAGAATAAAATGAAAATGTGCTATTGGGTGTTGCTTTCACAACCAATATAAATATGGTGATATTGTCGTACTCTGATTTCTTTTCCTTTTTTATATCTGAGCTAAAGAACATAATTAAAGCACATCCTTACAACAAAATGTGTTCAAATTAAATAAATTGGAGTTTTTATGCTGTAATCTGCAATGTTCGGGTTTGTACTTGTTGGTTACTTTACCCCAAGGTGCTCAGAGTTTACTGTCTTCATGCCAGGGCCAACATCGCTTTGCGTGAATAATTAATAGTGACCTATTTTATAGTGAGTCTTCAATATTAAGCATTCTGTAATCAACAAGCTATTTTCTCACCATCTCAGGTCAGAGGTGGTTACAAGTGCTGACATGTTTGTAATTTTACGCTGCTTTGTTTTTTGTTTTTTCCTCTTGATTTGATCAGTTGATTTTAATCAACCAGCAGGCGTTTCCTCACCTTATTACATTTTATATCTGCAAGTCTCACATTGATCTAGATAAGATCCGACTATGTTTTATGAGTGATAGCTCTTGATGTTGGGCTTACTGAAATCCTAAGCTGCTAAATGAGTTCAAAACAGTTTTTTTATACAATTCGAAAGTACCATGTAGGAACTATTTCATACTTTTGCCTGAAAATTCCTAATATTAAAGACCTATGACTTCCCTAATCTATTTTTGGTACTAAACCCCAATCCAGTTAGCTCCAAAGTTATTAGTCATAACCCAAGAATTTGATTGCTTGAGTCCCACTAATGTTGAAAAGGATACAATGACAAAGTGATGAGTTGTTGAATAGACAATAATGTAAACTATCATATGATTTGTTGGTGGAAGTATACAATTGCTAATTAATTTTTTTGATTATTTCCTAAATTGGCTGGGCATTAAGTTATCGTGAACTCACGGAGGTCAGATTTAAGGCAGCATACGTTTCAGCACTAATGTAGTGTTAAGAGAAATCCTTATCGACATTTAGAACTTTTAGTTTTTTAACAAAACTTAATTCCTAATCTACGTCAGAACTGACGCCCCAGGCACTACTCTTTTTGTTCAGGAAAACGTGTGATGAACACTTAAGTTGCAGCAAAGAATCCGACCCACTGTTTCCCCATTAATGGCCTTGGGAAGACACGATGACTGAGGTGAAAGTCCGTCCCACTGCGAGCAGAAACCCCGCTCCGCCGGAGGTCCATAATCCCAAAAATCCCGGACGTGTGACCAACCAGCTGCAGTACCTGGAGAAGGTGGTGATCAAAGCTTTGTGGAGGCATAACTTCTCGTGGCCCTTTCGCCACCCAGTTGATGCAGTGGCACTGTGTCTCCCTGTAAGTAGGAGTTGGAATTCCTCTAAAATATGTGTTAATGTTCTTTATTGCTTGAAGCTAAAGTTGGTCGTTGCGTAGGGACTCTGTTAGACTGCCATCTGGGATGGAGAGATTTTGGTTTATTCATGTCAGTGTATTTGTTGTCTTTCAGGATTATTACACAATCATAACAAAGCCTATGGACCTGAGCACTATTCAGAAGCGTCTTCAGAACAAATACTACTGGCAGGCACTTCAGTGTATACAAGACTTCAATACCATGTTCACCAACTGTTATGTGTACAATCGGGTAAGAGATCTGCTGTGCCGTCTATCTCTTTGCAGTTATACGTATAACTGCAAAACACATTTCAAACTGCCCAATAATATGCACACAAAATTAGCCATGAACTGACATATTGTTAATAATCCTCAATGCTGCTCAATCATAATGTAAACCTAATGAGGTAATTCCCATCCACCGACCCAGCATTACCTTTTATAGGATTTAGCAGGGCTGAAGATCTGCTGTTCAAGCGAGATTGGCAAGACAACTTTTATGTCATAATATGTACATTTTCTTTCCCCAGCCTGGAGATGACATTGTTTTTATGGCGCAGACCCTGGAGAAGCTCTTTCTGCAGAAACTGACCACAATGCCTAAGGACGAGTGTGACATTACAGCCATCACTACAAAGGAACCAGTGAAAGGGAGAACGACTAATGCGGGTATCTTACACATTAACAGTCCCTAAAGATGAGATCCAATATAATATATGTATATTTACACATCAATATATACATATACTGTGTGTGTTGCTGCAGATCTATTTAAATTTATTTGTAGATATATACATAGAGAGCTGTACAAATACTTCGTTACCTTACTTTACTGGAGTATTTCAGATTTTTTACTTCTACTCCTTACATTTTAAAAATCGCCTTGATACTCCTATTTCATTTTGGGTTGTTTTCATTTCGTCTTATAATCCTTTAATAACACACGCACACAAAAAACCTACCCAGAAAAATCGCGCCATCTGGGTAGAGTGAATTTGAATGTGGTTGAATGAGAAGTATAAACATTTACTATTCCGACACCCTATTGGTTCTCTCCGCGATGCACCTGCAGATGACACAAATCAAAGTGACGCCGGGTGCGAAAAGTGGCCGGTGGTAGGATCCTTTTTTGCGAACGGCACAAGCCAGTCTCAGTTGAGTATTTAGCGACATGGACCCGCCACTTCCTCCTCATGCAAACTCCATGTAACGTTAAATGAGTATCTTCATGACCATGGTTTTTTTCTAACTTTATTGAGGATCTGGCACAACACAGCGACCTGCAAGTAGCGCCGCCTCTTAAATAAAGTGATGTATGTCTTAATGCAAGCCTTTACAAATGAAGACAAAGGGATTCTGTATTCGCACATAAAGCCTGAAAAAACGGTGTGCCCCCCTCCATAAAGTAGTAAATCTATAGGGGAGACACTGCAGTCTACCTAATCAATGGGAACAGTCGGAGGACGCTCATACACGTGTGTGAGCATCCTCCGACTCATGTCATTTAGCGGTCACTGGAGAAAGGGTTCTCGTTGTTTAAGTTATGTAGCATACGGATCGATTCATGTGTCCCTCTGTTGTTTTAACGTTGCTTCTCTGAATGTTGCCATATTTCCATCATTCAAATGGGATGTCTTTTTAAACTCTAGTATCTATACTTCTACTTGAGTAATGAATGTGAATACTTTTGACACCGCTTTATACATATACTGTATATATAGATGTATAGACACTGATGAGACTGCAAAATAGTGTTTTTGCTGAGGGGGGCAGCAGCAGCAAAACCTATTTGAGAGACCTTTTAAAAAAAGGGCCAACCATGAATATAGCTGTTATCTAAAGACGCCTGAACTAAAGTGGAAACTTGTTTATGGTGTCCTCAAAGCAACCAGCTTCCTCAGTGGACGAAAACAAAATAGATTAGTTTTACTTTCATTTCTCATTGGAGTATACTCTAAATATAGCATACCCTTAAACTGGCCTAAATAATAAACCACTAAGTCAATCTTGACTGCTCATTTAAACGCACGGTTTCTGAATTCACGCTCTGTACATTTCTCTGCGGATTGAGTGTTTCTATACTCTTGGTATTTATATAGATTTTAGACATACTCGACAAAAAGCAAACTTTTTACATTATGGGACCTGTCACTGCCTTCAAACAGAGTCAACAAATCTCATACAATAACGTTTGGATGCTAATTGTGCAACCCAATTTTACAAAATAAAAAAATAATTTAAAAAATAATATCAAGTTCCTCCATATTTTTACTTTACCTGTTGTCGTGTAGGGGCTCTAAAGCAGATGACATCCCCCATGTCAGAAGTTGTTCTCCAGCAGACTGTGACAGTCATTCCACCTGATATGAGTAAATTCAAGCCCCCCACCCAGCTTTCACAAATGGATGCAACAGTGAGTATCTACTGTCTCTAAGGGTCTGAAAGCTTCCAAACGTTCCTTATGTCTTCGGCTAGATTGTTACTTTGATTAATTGTCATTGTGTTTATAACAGTTCTGACACTTTGGTTATTTCGGTAAGATAAGAAACCAAAATATGTAATGTATATAATATACGTTCTGTAGCGGCATGACCAAATAAAGGCCATGAAACACTGCATCCAGTGACCACAGACTACAGTAAATGTCTTTGTCACGTTCAACAAAACTGTCTATATTGATGCAAATTAGTGGGACCGCTTGTCACATGGCCAAATAGTGTCTGAACCAAACTTTTAAATGTCAGAAAGTGAAACTAACTGTAAATTCTTCAGTTTTTCATAGTGATTTTCTGTTTAAGTCCAATCTTTTTTCTAAATATCCAGATTAAAAAGGGTCTCAAGAGGAAAGACTCCACGACTTCCTCCCCCGGTGTCATTACCAGTGGCGACGTATCCCACGCTGGGGATCATTCAGCGCCTTGCACATTATTCTCCCGGAAAGGCAGTGGAAGGCCCATCAAACCTCCAAAGAAAGACTTGCCCTCCGAGGCGGGCAAGAAGACCCGACTGTCTGAGCAGCTCCGGTGCTGTAATGACATCCTGAAGGAGATGCTCTCCAAGAGACACTACGCATATGCCTGGCCCTTTTACACCCCTGTCGATGCGCTCGGTTTTGGCTTGCACGACTACCATGACATCATCAAGCAGCCTATGGACCTGAGCTGCATACGGGTAAGATGACTATAATAGAGTAATTTTCAATGTACGTCTGATTGTTTCTTTCATTAAGTGTCGTTTCCCCAGAGGAAAATGGATCAACGCGAGTATGTAAATCCAAAGGAATTTGCCGCTGATGTCCGACTCATGTTTTCCAACTGTTACAAATACAATCCACCAACGCATGAAGTGGTCAACATGGCAAGAAAACTGCAGGTATTGATTTCAAATGTAATGTTTTCCACCCAAATGTATTATGTGAGTCCTCGAATGTGATTTCCATGTTTAGTAAAACTGACAAGCACACTTATTTGGCCTCTACATGTACTTTCCCCTACATGAATCATTTGCAGACCCAATTTTAGAAAGACTGTGAAACCAACGTTGTTTGTGCACGTTAGCAGGCGCATTCCTCCTCGCCTTCTTTTTGTTTTGTTGTTCCATCTCCTGGCATTTGACCACCAACAACTGTGAATTGGTAGAATAGGTTGAAACCACCTGCAGGACTATTTATCCCATTACCCACACGGCTGAAAAACAACGTTTGGGACCCACCAAATCTGTAAATAGTTTGTTTAATTTGAAAACATTCAAAAAATGACCTGGCATTATACATGCGATGTAAAGCATTGACGTTGCTCAAAGATGTCTACGTACTGTGTTGCAGGTATATCTACTTAAATCCAAAGTGTAAAGAAACGTTAATAATAATGTAATAAATGTATGTTTAGTTGCAGCAATATGTATTACTTTTAGCCTCCCTTTTACACGCTGTGAATTCGGTCACTTTTTATTTGTTTACAATGTCATCGGTATCAATGGAATCATTTCTGTTGCCACTATAATAACATTGTTTGCATCAACAGGAAGTTTTCGAGGCCCGATATCTGAAGGTGCCCCAAGAAGAGTGTTGTGCCATACCTCATCAGCGAGTTGACAAGGGAAAAAAAGAAAGAGTTCAGAGTGAAAGCAAAAGCTCCTCAGAGGACGAAAGTTCCTCGTCCTCCGAGCAGGCCTCGCAGCTGGCTAATCTTAAGGACCAGGTTGCTATACATTCATGCCTGTACTCGTGTAAATTACTTTTGAGAAGTTATTTTCTGCGCCTTTGAGCTAATCTGCCCATTGGTGGCTGGCTTCTCAGTTGAAGGCTGTCCGTGATGAGCTGAAAAGATTAACCCAAGAGCCCCCGAACAGACCTAAGAAAAAGAAGAAGAACAAGTTGAAAAGGGAAAAAAGAGCTAAAGAAAAGGTTATCGCACGACTGAAGCACAAGTCCTCAAAGTACAAGTCTGATGTAGAAAAACTGGCCAACCGCCAGAGCTCTGCTTTGTAAGTTCCAATTTGGTCCATATGTTGTAGCCGAGACAAGTATCCCACGTGTGCTGAGGCTAGTGTTCCATGTGTTCTGTCCAGGCATGGCACTAGACACAACATTCGTGGGGGAACTTCAGCATGTGAGGATGACGTCGCATTAATGCCAGTCACTTACCAGGAGAAAAAACAGCTGAAGTTGGACATCGACAAGCTGCCTGGTGACAAACTGGGCAAATTGGTGAGAATCATTCAGTCCAGGGAGTCCTGCCTGCGCGATTCTGCTCCGGAGGAGATCGAGGTTGACTTCGAGGTGCTCAAGCCCTCCACGCTGAGAGCCCTGCAGAGGTTCGTTGCATCGTGTCTGAAGAAATGCAACGAGGGCATCCACAGTAAGTAAATCCCAAACCTGCTTAGCTTACAGGTAGAGCGAGGAACCCCACCCCAAAAATATAATTTGAATGTATTTGAATGCCACAAGATGCTTTTGACAAACGCTTGTCGGCCGCCCGTGTACCGACACTATACAACGCTCGTTAAGAGATTCTTTATTCTCAGCACGAGGACGTCACACCAGACACCACAACTACAGTGCACTGAGAAATATGCTTCTTAAGCATTGTGTCAACTCATTTGGCTTCAATATAACATACATACATACATGTAAAGGTCCTTCACTGCAGCCTTTGCCTGAAAATATAGTTTTTGTCTAGCTGGCAGTGCATGAGAGCTCTGTGTAATAGCAGCTGCTTTGGTTCTTCTAGTTTCTCAAATGTGGAATATTGGAAGAAATAAATTGAACTTTGATTCATATCAAACTATTTATCTGACATAAAATGTGTTTGCCCCAAACATGCAGACAAAAACACTCTGCAGGGACACAAAATAAAACTCAAATGAAATCACGTCTTTGTGGTAGGCTGCCAGTCCCTCCCCTACTCCACTGTGATTGGAGGACGGGGGCAAAAGGGGCTGTGACGAGTGCAGCGTTTTATCCAGATTTTTAGCGACCAGGAAAAAGCCCCAACAGGGCAACGCTCGAAGTGGGCGCTCAGGGCAGCACTCCCACGGCAAATATTGTGAATAGTCTGTTCGGCCGTGTAAAGAGATGCTTTGGAGGGCTACTGTCTCTTCTGTCCTGTAGAGAACAAGCTGGTGAAGCCCACAGCAGGTTTGCCACCTGGCAAACTAAAGGATTCTGGGACACCACCTGATGCCAGCAAAGACCAGCCATTGGCGAAGAAAAAAAAGCCCTTAGGTTAGATCTGAAATGAATTAACGTCGTAATAGCCAAAGCTACGCTTCCATGTGTTACGTTACGTAAATGGCCTTTTTTCTTGTCGACAGCTAAAATCCTCGAGGCTCCTGGCCTCAGTGAAAGCAGCAGCAGCAGCTCGTCATCCAGCTGTGGCAGCAGTAGTCCTTTTAGCACTTCAGAAAGCAGCTCTGAATCAGGTTAGCTGATCTCCTAGCAAACTGTCTATTTTTATACAAGAAATGTTCTACATTCTGGAAGGGATTATTCTGTTGAGATATATATATATATATATATATATGAATATGTTTTTTGTCAATTTGCTTGTGTTTCAGCGCCAAAAGCAAAGAAGACAAAGAGTACAGACTCTTGCCAAAAGGTTAAGGCGAAGGTAAAGTCAGTGTTTGCTTACTGGGATTGAGAGTTCGCTTTACAGCTTAGAATGAAAAGTACGAATAGAATATAATATAAGAATGTAATAGAGAATATAATTTCTCCTTCAGTCAAAAGCTACTCGTGCTGCCTCTGGCAAGAAGATATCGGAGGTGAAAGTCTTGACCAAAGCCTCTGTCAAGTATTACCAGCCCCCTCTGACCACGCAGTCCTCTGTGCCAGAGACCAGAGGTCCCCCAACGCAGCGTAACGTTGACCTGACCTGTAATGAGCTGCCTTTATCTCCTCCAGGTACTGCTTACCTTTGTGTCCCTTAATTAAGAGGGAATTAACACTCCGTTCCCTTATTGCATTTACCAGGAACCATCTGTTTTCAGAATAAACATTTTACCCTCAGAAATGGAAGTCAGTATTCCTTGGGAGTTCCCATGCTTAATATTATATCAATTTACTTGTTTTTCTTACAGGGGATAAATTGGAAATTGTTAAGGCAGTTTAAATAGATATTTCCTGCTTTTCCCAACCTTAAGTAGCCTTAAGTTCTCTTTTGAGAGAAGTATTGAGTCAACGTCCATCAACAGATTTTAAATGTCTCACAATCCAGTTTTCCCTGCTTTCGGTTCTAACGGGTCTGAGGTCCAGGCCGTCCAGTAGTTCCTCTCCTCTCACATGATCTCCGTGTGTTGAATTTCAATGTGTGCCCTTTGCTGTTTGACAGATCTGTCTGCCCTTTTATCCCCAATGGCGTCTCCGGGAGTTATGCTGGACTGGACTACCACCAGGTTCGAGGTACTTCTGATGGAACGGCAACACTTCACAAACACTGTTTGCTCTGTTAAAAAGAGAACTTTTGTTTTTAAATCTTGTGATGCACACTTATCGTGCTGAATCTTGTTACAGACACGCTTTTTTTTTTCTTCAAATGAGCTGTGTATCAATGAGCTCAGTTGATATAGTGTTCTAGGTGTCATTTGTTCAGTACCGCTGACCTATTGTGTCACTGTACACCACGATAAACCCCCAAAGCAACAGGAGTTATTGTTGCACTTCCCCATACTCTTCCTGAAAGATTTATATGACAGGTACTTTAATCATAAGCATAATGTGTCTTTGTTTTGGAATGTTACTCAAAGATATTAAATGCTGACAAATCCTACCCCTTAACAGGGCCCGGTCCTGTCCCCTCTGAGAGACAGCCCGCTGCAGTCCAGAGACGACCCCCGGTCCAGTAAGTCACCACGACGCACCTATATTTCTTTTTGTTACTAATCCTTCAGCTGGAAACTTATTGGTGAACGGACTGTGCCAGATTCCAGATGCCCTGAGGATTTGCCTGACAGCCTGCTGACCAATGTGCCTTATACCAACACAGCCAGTCGCTCTGCTACAGAGGAAAAAACCCAAATTCCCAAAAAGGTTGGCATTGTTTGAACTGAGTTTCCTCTTGCAAACAAGTGTTAACATCTTGTGGTGCAGTCAGGGCGGACTGGGGGTAAAAAGTGGCCCCGGAGTTGCTGTCAGACCGGCCCACTCAATACACGGCGCTCTCCCCACTCAAAGCATTGCACATTTCGACCAATCAGAAAAATACTCCTACACTTCCTCCAGAGATCTCTTCTTTTTCTCTCTGAGATTTTTAGTTCCACCTTTTAAAGGATCTACGTGTTGCTGTCGTCTCGTGCTCCATAGAGGCTTCGTCTACGAAGTGTTGAGTAGGCTACAACAGTGGAGTCAAACTCAATCACAGAGAGGGACGAAATTAAAAACTGCCATAAATATGAAGATATCCGATACTTGCGATACCACCTTCATGTCTCCCTTAAGTCGACCCATTTGTACCCGCCCAACACCGTTGGCCCACCTCTGGCACCTCTGTTTCCAGTGTTTGAGAGTTTCAAAGAACAATGAAATGGCCTCCTGGTGCTTTCAAACTAAAACCGCTGGAGTAACGAAAACATTTAGAGATTTTGTTGTTCCGACTTGAAGAGACCGTTCACAGGAGATTTCAGTCTGGAATGCTGTTCTTTTATTCCAACACCACATGAGTCCTCATTGGTCCTGAGCTGGTTCTGCACACCAGGATACAGACGGGGGTGGCCTCAATAAGGATGCATTTTGTGTCTGTTGGCATCAATTTGAGAGTGGTTCGGAGGCAAGCTCATTTGGAGGACTAATAAATATGGTGATTTGTCTTGTGAAGGACGTTTTTCTGAAAAATGCCGAGTCCTGGGCAAAACTGGTGCAGCAGTCAGTCAGTGCGACTGCAATCAAGTCGTCTAAGGAGAGCTTCCAGAAGTTCCGCAGGGCTGCCATGAAAAGGGAGGAACGTGAAAAAGAACTGAAGAACAAACCGATGGAGTACAGCACAGAGGGGCAGGCTGCTGAAAGGAGCAGGTATTTGACAAATGCATCACACTTGCTTCTGAACGTAATCTCTTCATCTTTTCCTGGATAAATACATACCGTATATCCTCAAATAGTGTCCGGGGCTTTTATTTACACAGGCTGCCCAGCGCACCGGTCTGTATTTGGGGCAGGCTTGTATTAGGGGCAGGCCTTTATTTCTAACTTACCGGTATCTTCTGTTATAGAATTGTATTATTTAAATAAAATAATGGGCACAATTACAGTAGGCTAATATCATTCATTGCATATGCGTTCAGCACTTCCTGCAACCATTTACCGATAGGCTACCGGTAGAATGACACCGGTAGACATATAGCTAATCAACTTTCTGGAGACTAACCATTTAGAAATGAATCAGTAATAAACCATAGTGTCAGTCTTAAGATACATCGTTAATTGCAGATATTTTCCAATGTTCTCAATTACAATCAAGCAAGTCCAAAATTTCACTCGGCCCAAAAAAAAGTTTATCGCGTATAGCGCTTTATTTGCATTGTCCTCCTCGTCGTTCTCCTCATCCTGGGCTACTTGCGTGCGGTTCTCCTCCCGCTGCCGGAGCTGCGCCAGCGCATCCCTACCAGCGGCGCATGGCTGTCCCGCTTTGAAGCAACGGATGAGATCATCTTCACTCCCGTCATCTTTCAGTGTCAGTCCACAAACTTTCGGATCATGTCCTTGTCCAGCTTCTCCCAGGCAGCAACTATCCCAGTTCACGAGCAGGTGGCGGGCTCTCATGTTACCTCCAGCAGTATATTCTTTACTTTTACTTTTTTTTTTTTTTACCCCCGGCCTGTATTTGGGGCCCGGCCTTTATTTGTCCGTATCGACCACGCCCCCGGCTACTATCTGAAGCCCGGTCTTTATTTGAGGATTTACGGTAATTCAATGTGCCATCACCCTGATAAACCAAAGCAGTATTTCTCTGTGAGAGTATTTGCAATAAATAAGGCGTTCTCGTTCCAGCTTACCAGGCTCATGCAAGGCAGAAACGTATCTACAGCCCATTAAGGACGCTCCTGAATCGCCAGGGAGCATCTGCACAGAAGCTACACTAGACACTCCCAAAAATGTAGAGAGGCAAATGTCTCCCGCAGGAGCGCTGCCTCTCGCCACAATGTGCCGGGTAGATGCGGAAAGGGATCTGGCGCGCAGGAAGGAGCAGGAACGTCGCAGGCGAGAGGCTGTGAGTACCGCCACACGTGTTCCAGGGTGACTTTGTTTCAAGTGTGACGTGGCTTTTAGACGACCGTTCTGCAGGCTAATTTTTCTCTTTTCTAGATGTCCGGTATTGACATGACGAGGCAGCAGGACATCATGACCTCATTTGAACTTAACCTGGACTAAACTCCTCCGAGTCGTCTCGGCAAAAACCAGCTCGAGCTGTTGGTTCTTTCTCCGGCACAAAGGACAACGCCAGCAACGACCGCATGTACGTCCTTTGGACTAGAAAATAAAACGTTAATTGTGGAGCAGGAAGACATTCAATAAAACCATAAATGGCCCTTGATTAGCATTTGAACTGGATGATGTCTTAGTCTCGGAATCAAGAGTGCAGACATTATCGGGGTGTCGCGCTGTCATCCATACCCGGATGTCATCTTTACAGTGGGTTTTTCTGTTCTTTTCACATGTGGAAAAGTGCTACTTCTGTGACCGTTGTGTATGACGAGCAAATTACTGCATGCACACGCTTTAGTTCCAGTGTCACCTCGTCCTGTTTGCTGAAACGTGCAGTGTTGTTGGTTCTTCTGCTACGTTATTCCATTGATGAACCCGTACCACTAGTTTTCAGTTCATCCTGACTACAATGTACACAAAGCACCGGTTTATATGTTTACATTTCACGCACTTTTTTGTCATTGCACAACAGTAAATACAGATGTTGTAGATCTCCGTCCAGAGTTTCCGGAGTTGAACTGGAGTTAATGATCTCGGTTCTTTACTTACCTGACTACTTGAAAATGTCATACATGCGTTATCTTTACACGCACTGCACTTTTGTTGTTTATACAGTTCCGACTCCTTCAAGGCTGTTTTTGGAGATTATCGACATGTTCTGTATGTTACAGTTTGTATATGCTAAATAAATAAGAATTTATTTCTTCTGTTTTTTTTTTTACTTGTAATAAAGCTATTTTCACTGAGCAATCTTCATGCTCTCTTGACTAATGGCGTTATAGTAATATACATGCGAACAATATCCACCTATATCCGGCCAATTATTAAAATATTTTGGGAATTTAAATGAACCAGACCTCTAGCAACCTGCCAGGGAAAATGCTATTGTTCTGTGCCATTGAATTATTCATGTTCTTACATATTAATGAATAGTTTCATCTGTGCTTCATATGGTCATCTTTGTGGCTTCACATAGCAGCAAGGGTCTTTACCTGCTGCATCTGCAGTGACGTGAGGGGTTACGGCCATCTGATCGATATTATCTTGTATGCAGTGTTTTCTACGACAGTCACCGATATGCGAAATGTGCACTGATTAAAGCGCACGTGTGAGCATTTAGAGCTGATTAAGGGGGCGGGACTCCGAGGCCCATATATTTTCCTATTATTGGACAACATTTTCTTCGATGAGATATCTTCTCATCATACTCAGTGCACAAAAACAGCAGAACACACATTGCGACTCCCCCAGAACCGTAACTTCACTGACCACCGGGGGAACAGCGAGCACGTGCACGCTGTCTCTCGTTGCCATAGCAACGGCTCAAAGCCCCGGTGCTCTGCAGAGATTTTTTTTTGTGAGTGTTGTTTACCTCTCGAGCCCGTAACGCGGTTTTCAGACTCGTTCAGTAACAAAAACGCGCCCGACGACGCGCTGTCACACGCAAGCGTGAAATGTGACGCGCCGCCTCTCCGCCGTCCCGTTCAGCCCTTCGTCGGGACCCTCCCTTCAGCCAGTCGTGCGTGTGCGCTGGTGACCGACACGGCGGCATCGTCGGGGGCCGTGTTGTTCAAACGATTATCCGAAACCGATCAACTTGATCAGTGTCTTTTGGTTTTATTCACCCATTCTCCCTGCGGCAATGTAAAGATGGCGAGAGTGCTCCACAACTTGCTGTTATTTCTCACGCGACTCGCGCTGCAAATCCGAGTTTGGGGCTACTGGTCGCTGATCTACGGCTACTGTGCGCTCTGCACCACCGTGGCCCTGCTCAAACTTTGCTGGAGCATCGCCTTGAGGCCGACGGCCACCTTCCGATGGACGATGCGCGAAACTCCCCCGGCGTGTCTGAACGACTCGTCCTTGGGAACCCACTGTTATGTCCGGATCAAGGTAAGACGCGCACGCGTGTACGCGGACATCGAAAGGTGTGTGTGGGGGGGGGGGGGACCCCATTGTGTGTGTGTCGCAGTCGTGGGAGACCGACAGGCCTGGTCTCCGAGCACATCGCGAGGCGTCTGTTTATTTCGGAGGCGTTTTGTCTTCTCCGCTGCGCGCAGGTGGAGCTGAAGGAGCATCTCCTCCTCTCGTCTCCAACAGCCCTTAACCTAAAGCCTGTCAGTTATATCACCATTATATATCAGTAATCCGGTTAGGAAAGAAGCAGGTACTACAATATAAACACACAGTCCTGAGTCTAAAAGTACACAATCGCCAGTAAACATCTATTCATTTGTTGTATTGACACTTTGCATTGGATTATCAATACACTAACATGAAGCATTTAAATGTCGTGTTCAAGGTGAGCACGTTGTGACTGCATCTTCAGTGGGGAGGTTAACCCATAACGCATGATGTCTAATAAAATATGGCAAAGTAAACACTTCACTGTAGCTGTTTGATAAATGCAACAAAGTCATATGCACATCTTAAATGTTGCACAGTGGAACTCCAAACCAAAGCCTTTTGTGAGAACAATAAATCCTTTTTTCTTCCTTGCTGTGGCTGTACACGATGCAAATAAAAATCTATCAGATTCAAGAAGCATGGTCACTCAGCAGGACAGCCAATTCCTGTATTGTTTTCCTGATTGTGACATATTTTCAATGTGGCTTCACAGGAAAAGCTGCCTTGTTTTCCTTCCATGTTCACCAAGTACAGCACTCTCCTTTGTTTTCTCTTTACTTTGCCTCCCCATCAGGAGTCTGGCCTCAGGTTCCACTACGTTGCTGCTGGAGAGAGAGGAAAGCCACTCATGCTTTTTCTACACGGCTTCCCGGAGTTCTGGTAGGTCGGGGCGGGTCGGGGTTAGTGCGGGTTTAGTGCTGCTCCACTCAACAGCAGCAGGCAACCCCGACTCTAAGATTCCTTTCATTCACTTGCTTGCCGTTTGTTACACCGTCACTGCCCCGAAGCGATGAGAACTCTTCAGCCGTCACGTTTCGCCTCGGCCGGTAAATCTCTGCAGCCTCGGTCGAGATTTGCCATCGGGGTTCAAAAAAGTCCGAAGCATTTAAGATCTCGTCCTCCTGATATGAAATGGAGGACGGGGGAGGGAGTGGTGTTGAGCGTTGCTCCATGGATCGGGGCCAAAGGGGTTGTCAGGAGCTATAAGCCCGTCCATATCTCCAACATACTATCTAAGCTGCTGACAGGACACGGATTAATTAACGGGAGAGGAGAGCTCTTTCTGCTTCACTTCCCGTTTCCTCTTCTCCGAACCGTGCCGAGAGGGACACGGTCGGGCAAATCTCTCAACGCTTTCTCAAGAAAGTGCTCATCCCACTCAGAAATGAGAGAGGTGTGTGTGTCGCAGGAGGGAGGAGGGGGTCATGTGGCTTACGTTGCTTTAAACCTCATCTATATGCTCAGATCGGAGGGTTAAGTGCCGGGGTCTTACACTGACTCATCAGAATCACAGCCAGGACTTCTACTAGGAGGAGGAGGAGGACGATGATGATGATGATGATCTCGGTCCCGATGAGGAGTCACTGCATCAGATCTCCAATTAAAAAGTCATTCCCGTCCACATTATCCCTGGGCAGATTAGAATCTTAAACAACTTCTATTATTCTGCGGTGACCTTCTTGCTAGAAAAAAAAGATCTCTCGGTCGTTTCGATACAAGAGTTTAAAGGCTTAGAGACCCGTGTTGAGAGAAACGACTAACAGAACGACTGTGGTACAAACTGAAGACGTGTCCCGGGAGGAAGGAATAAATGAAAGACAGTTGCATCATGGGGAATATGGGAACCCACGATACGCACTAAAAGTCATGATCTCTTGACTTCTGCTGCATCGATTTGGACTATTATTTGTCCCTTACACAGTTGTTTTTCCCCAACTGCAATACAAAAGTCGCTGGAGTCCCCCCCCCCCCCTTTTCAAAATGGCGTGTTTCTAGGGACCAAGCTGACCGAGGGCCGGCTCCTTAATAGTGAAAGTAATCCACAGAGAAAAATGAATCTTTACTTGGGTTTGTGTGCCGCAGGTTCTCCTGGCGCTACCAGCTGCGCGAGTTCAAGAGTGAGTTCCGCGTGGTGGCCGTCGACATGCGGGGCTACGGGGAGTCCGACCTGCCGCTCTGCCCCGAGAGTTACCGCTTCGACAGCCTGGTCACCGACGTCAAGGACATCGTGGAGTACCTGGGTGAGGCAGCGCGAGCCTTGAAACACCTCCGAGGGGTGGACGCTGTTTTAAACAGCGACTCGAGTCCAAAATAAACTTGTTTATCAATCTTAAGCCGTGGGGCAGCCTCGGGCCCCGCAGCACGCCGTCACTTCCTGTGACTCATTCAGTCTGCACGTGACACATTGGGCAGATACCCACCGACTGCCTGCTAGAACTAGTGGGGAGCTGTAGCCCGAGGCTGTGTGCGCGCACACACACACATACACACACACCAGCAACTAATGATTACCTGGCCAGAGAGACATTTCGTCCTGGTCGCCATATCACGTGTACAGGATGCACGACACGTCATTAAAGGTGCTCTGATGACCGCCAAACTCTGTACTGCTCCTCCTTCACACCTGCCACCTCATATTACAGTGTGCCGCGGAAATGTATTTTAAAGACCTACTACAGAAGCCCTGTCGAAATATATAATGTATACAATACCAATAAATCCTTAAATCAGATTTAGATCATTAAGTATTACAATTGATATCATTTGAATTAGTTTAAATCACAATGTTATTGGTGCACACATCTGGACGGTGGTGGATCCCATACTAATGTACAGTGCAGGGCAGCTGTAGTTAATATGCTAGCAGTGTGTACGCTGCAGCACACCGTAGCATATTAACATAATGAAGCAGTGTGTTCGTCATGGCGACTCCCCTCTCCCTGGACCCTCTTTCATAGCAATATTTCAAACCTTCTATTGAAGGGATTTATATTTTTACCCACAACTTGCAGCATTGTGATCTTACCACACGAGAAGTTTGTGACCAATGTGCTAGCAAACAGTTGCTTCTACAGCCAGACGCTTAAGCATCTATCGGAAGATGAGTGGATGTGCATTTAACATTTCTAAGTTCGATGTTCTGATGTTTCTGATGTTTTTTTTACTACAAACAACTGGCTGATGCATCTGGAGACGGAATTTATTTAAATAAAATAAAATAATAAATAGACTGCACAGACCCATTATGGTTTTCTATGGGTTCATTGCTACACGTTAGTTTTCCTTGTTACATAAAGTCTGTTGTTACAAATATTGGGATTTAAATAATTAGTTTACATTGCACAATATTAACAAAGTGGAACCACAATGACCTGAACATATTCTCAATCAACACATTTCTTATTACATTTTTACATTCTCAGAGGAAGTGCTTCTGAGAGGCCTCTATAGTTAATGTTGTGTTGCTCCTCAGTGTTCCTGCTGTCTCTGGCTCATTTCCTAACAGTGCTTTCAGGAGATAAGCACTCACAACGGCCTTTGAGTGGACGCTGGAATTGCACCTTGATGACTGCTGTATGCTGGTGATTGGACTGCAGAGCAGATTTTCCTCCATATTGTTAGAGCTCATGGTCTCCATTACCAGTCGGAGGTTTGATCTTTTAACCACGCATAGCAAGCAGTCCTTGCCCTTTTTAAATCGGGGCTCACGGCGAACACTGAAAGGGCAGAAACAGCAGAAACGGCGCGGCCTCTTCTTTTAAACGGGGCTCCGCGGTTTAGCTTCCACGACGATGCCTTTGGAAGAGCGCGTGATATCGATGTTGAGGTCTGGGCTTGCTGGTGTGACCTGTAACGGTGGTTGTAAATGGAGGATTTGGTTGTAGTCATTGGAACAAGGATGTGATCAGAATAATCACCTCAGACCGATGCCCTGACCTTGACCTGCATTTGGCTGCATGTCATGAAATCCATCTATTTGATAAACTAAAGGAAGAAGCCAGAGATAAAGAAGTGAGAAGAGTATTGATTTCCAGGCACTGACGTGCCTCAATAACCTTCTGCTGCAATATCTGATGTGTGTTTGTCTCGCTTCCAAGGATACAACAGATGTTGCCTTGTTGGCCACGACTGGGGGGGGACCGTAGCCTGGCTGTTTGCCATTCACTACCCAGAGATGGTGACAAAACTCATCGTCCTGAACAGCCCCCATCCTTCTGTGTTCACAGGTAGGACTTTGACTATGAGCGACAATTAGTTACCAGTTAGTTACTAGTTAGAGAGATAACTGCTGTGATTATTATTATTTTTAATTGTAAGCATCATGACTCCCAATTCCATGTTTACATCTGGCAAATCATCCTCTGCCTTAAGGGGAAGATGATGAGAGGCTAATTACAGGAGGCTAATGGGAGGCCAGAACAGCCGTTTGAACTGGATCGTTGTTGAGACTTATTGAGCCCGTGATCTCGCAGCCAGCCTTGAATTACTTTCTGAAGCAGCTGAACTCCTCCCCTCTATTCTCCTCCCCTCTATTCTCCTCCCCTCTATTCTCCTCTCCTCTATTCTCCTCCCCTCTATTCTCCTCCCCTCTATTCTCCTCCCCTCTATTCTCCTCCCCTCTATTCTCCTCTCCTCTATTCTCCTCCCCACTATTCTCCTCTCCTCTATTCTCCTCCCCTCTATTCTCCTCCCCTCTATTCTCCTCTCCTCTATTCTCCTCCCCACTATTCTCCTCTCCTCTATTCTCCTCCCCACTATTCTCCTCTCCTCCAGATTACGCGCTGCGTCACCCGAGCCAGCTGTTGAAATCCAGCCACTTCTTCTTCTTCCAGCTGCCCCGCTTCCCAGAGCTCATGCTCTCCATCAATGATTTCAAGGTGGTCTTTTACATGTGGGCTTGAGCGCTTTCAAGGTCAAGGGTGTGTGTGTGTGTGTGTGTGTGTACGCGCGTTGGGTCTCTGTGTGAATGTCTATGAGCGTGGGTGCTCACATACATGTGTTTTGGTTGATCACCTCATCTCAGAGGAAAAGTTTTAATAATTATAGATTAGTCTTAAGTGTCATCCTAAAATGGATTATGGCGTTTTTGCCACGAAGAAGGCGTGCTGGTGACAGCCTGGAAGAAGAGGCATCCTGTGGGAACAAAATAGATATTCAGATGGCTGAACACTAGAAGACACATATCATGCCACTGTAGGCTTACCTTAATGTTGTTTACATTAAAGTGTCCTCAAAATGTAGTCATTTTATGTGCACCGTGTTGAACGGTTTTAAAGATGCTACATTTAGGTATTAGTTCATTGTGATTTGTTTCTTTTGACCTTTTTGACATTAAGCTTGCTTTCATGCTGATATGAGGATATGATATGATGGGGTTGAATTAATATCACTCTCACATCTGTCATTGAATGTAAACCTGAAGGCAGCAGCAGGGCGCTGCTTAGCGTAACGACCTGAAGCCGAAGGAAACGCACAATCATACATTTTCAATAATTTACTCAATTTATTTTTCTTAGGTCTAAATGACATAATGAATAATGATTATTTTCATGGCCTTTTGAACACATCTATCTACTGATTCATTGTACTATTGGATCATTTCCATCTATGCCTGAGTTTGAGTTTAAAGAAGTAAAAGCGCAGCGCGTCATGTTGCTGAGCCAGCAGAATGAATACATCAGTGCCAGAACTGCGTCGGAAAGTCAATCTGGACCGATTTTCACAGCTGAAGCGCCTTTCCTGACGCTGCTGTAAATCTTTCCTGAATCAAATAACAAGTATTCGCCCGTGTGCTTTTTTACCGTCTCTCACTGAAGGCTCTGAAGGCCTTGTTCACCAGCCGCAACACGGGGATCGGAAGGAAAGGTCGATGGCTCACTGCAGAGGACTTGGAGGCCTATGTGTATGCACTCTCACAGCCGGGAGCGCTGACCGGAGCCCTCAACTATTTCAGGAACGTCTTCAGGTGAGGGACGCTTCACTCCCCAAGAGATGGAGGTGTTAAAGGACACTTCCGATCATCTCTGCGGTCAGAGCGCTGAAACGACAGATGACAAGACCTCGTGGCATCGTGCACCAGAGAACATATATTTATTTTTTTGAGATGTGAACTGTATGCATGGCTGAGCGCGCCATCTGCTCCCAACAATGAGTTATCTCAGAATAGCTTTTATGTGCTTACGTAAAAGAGATTCCAATGACCCATGTCCAATTAGTCTCTCCACGAGCGCATGGTACGTACAAATACGTGAGCACACAGCAACATCCATCCACTTATCCTGCCCAGAGATGAGCTGTGGACCCTTTTCCAGCACATTCTGGGTGAGACATCGAGCTGCAGGAAATTCCTTAAGAGTAACATAAGCACATGACAATGGAGACCGTACAAGAGACAAATTGTAGCCATGCAGGTGTTACTAGCAGAGTAATTTTAACATTGGCTCTGTTTGATTCGTGTGTGACAGGCGAGTCAGCATTGACGACACAGGACTCGGTGCTTCTCTTATGTCCAAAATAAATATTTAAAAAGTGTAATTTGTTAACTCACAACAAAAAATGTGGATGTTGAATTTACTGTCCATAATTACTTTTTTTCCCCCTCCTTAGCTCCCTCCCCCTGAGCCAGAATCAGGTCAGGTCCCCGGTCCTGCTGCTGTGGGGCGAGCGGGACGCTTTCTTGGAGCAGGAAATGGCCGAGGCATGCCGCCTGTACATCCGGAATCACTTCCGTCTCAACATCATTTCTGGGGCCAGTCACTGGCTGCAGCAGGACCAGCCTGACATTGTGAACACCCTGATATGGACCTTCCTCAAGGAGGGCGAGGGACGCAAAAGCTACAGGAACTAAATCCTCCAGCCTCCAAACACCCCACACCCCTCCACGCTTACCGCACCCAGAAGCCTGGAATATGCCTGCGACATAAGGAAAATGCAATCATTCTTTAAATGTTTCACATTTCAACTTCAACTAAGAGTCTGCAGTAAAGGAAAGAGCACACTTCACTGGAGAGGACACTGAGCAGCATGTGTGACACATCAAGATCTTTTATGCACAAGACACCCGCCTTAAAGTTTGTCGGTTACAGCATTACAAAATGTGTGGCAAAATCTCCTTGAGACTTGTGTTGTATGGTGCCTTTTAACTTTCGGAGTTCTCGTATTTGTAAAGATGTCCTGAGAGACCGGGACGCGGTGTCGTCCTGCTGTACCTGTGCGTTTCACTGGGTCGCTGCACGCTTCTTTGGGCACAGTCCTTTGGGAGGGGTGACTCTCATTCTCCCTTTATCAGGTAGTGATGGAGGAGGAGTTTTCTCTCTTTTTTTTGTATTTTCTTTCTTTAGTGGTACCCAAACGTAGAGAATGTTGTTATCTTGATCTTCCTGTATAGAAATGTGGTTGACCATTGTACTCTTTTGTATCTATTCCTACACACTGCATTTCGAAAATTCACTGAGCCAGGTCTACACCATTTGATTTTATAAATAAACATAAAGTGTCAATCTGTTAGACAACACTGCTCTTTATTTAGGATGATGATAACAGGGGTGTGTTTGAAGCTGTGTGGTATGCCCTAATGCCCCTTGTGTTTTTTGCTGCCGTCTCCAAACTGTCACTTTAAAGTAGAATAGATGAAAAACGCCAGAAATAGTAATGATGCACAGTTTAAATATAGCAGAAAGCTGAGTGACATTGCAGTTAACGTTTGTCATTCTGGGTCTCCTCAGTAGAACAAACATGATTTTCTTTTTAGATTCATATTATGTGCCAAAAGAATTGTTAATGTGGAATTACACAGAGGTGTGTTTTCATAAACCTTAAACAGATTTTTGGGCTGACACCGATTTTTAGAGAAGAGATCCTTTAGCCAGTGCTTGATTATGTCTATTTCAAACCATCAGAAACAAAATAAACTAAAGAATATTTTCTCTATTGCTGGCTTGGTCTTTAAGTCTTTAAGTATTTAATGATCTATTAACAATTAATCAACCCATTAGTTTTGATTGAATGTTGCCAAAACAATATTGCACCAACTACACCTGCAGTAGATCCAACCGGATTCGATATCTAAGGTTTAATGCTGATTCAAACATGTACATTTCCATTTGAGCTAATATCAGAAGTTGGGAGTGACGATGCAGGAGAGGCCAATGACATCCGCGCCTGGGGCAAACTCTTTGGTTGCCTTCATGGGCAGTCGGAAATATTGTTACAAGCACGGATTCTTCAGGTCAGTATTTTTATGACCTGGTTTTAATAGAATAATTGATTAATATAATTGTTGAGTACAGATTTTAACGTAAATATGATATTACCTTTCATGAGCAGTAGCATTGACCTTTTTAGTTTTTGGTTGCTTGCTTTGTTTCATTTACAATAAGTGACTGAAACAGAAATGTGAGCTTGTGTTTTTATTAAATTATTTGGACAATAGTCTACTAGTTGACTGTACATTGTATACCTTACACAAGAAAATAATGTCATTTAAAAACAAGCTGACTCAAATTGTACTTGCGCGAATAGGCCAAAGATCTGAGTGGAATTGTTGCCATAATTCTACCATGTAGTCTGAATTAAAACTTTGACGAGATAGGTCAGATAAATCACGTAACTTTCTTCATAGTCATCATTATTATTGTTGGAATTTTGAGGTTAGTAGCAGCACATGAACGCATCATTTGAGGCCACATGGGCACAGCGCCGCCCTCGTTTACACTGCGCATGTGCAGTAAGTTCCGCGTATGACGACTTCTCCGCCCATCCTGCCCTAGCGGGTGGCGAACAGCGTGTAGCAGGGATGTCAACAACATCGGTCAGTGGGTCAGCTCGTTAAAGAAGATACTCGAGTTCGTTATGAAGCCATATGTCATGTATACGGCTCTGATTTTTAGCACCTGGCATTCCGCGCTTAGGGGTCAAGAAAAAATATATATTATGGTTACTAGGGGCAACGTTAGCCCACATCAGCTAGCGCTAGCATGCTAGCCACAATAGGAAAATAAGTCATTTTACTAGGCTTACAGAACAACGTGTCGAGCAAAAAAATGCTAATGAAATAGATAAAGTTATGTTTTATTGAGTGTGTTTCATTGTGTAAAAAAATTAACGTTAACGTTAACGTTAATATGGAGAAGGTGGAAGCGGTTTAGTCTTGGTGATTTCACTGTTTTTCTCTTTGAAGATAAGAATGAGCTGGTTTTCTGATATTCAAGCTAATCAGGCTGTAACAATAACGTTGTACGTTAACGTTAACATTGTATTGGAGACAAAGTTAGTAGTAATTTAATTTGTGTTGGGTTTGCCGAGGTCATCCCTTCCCAGTTATTATCTTGAAATGGGTAAACAGCGCCCCTCTGGGCCGCTATACAGGTAAACGTTAGTCAGTGTGTGTGGTGAGAAATGGTATAGCACTCCCGACGTGCAGCCAATCACGCGTAGTTGACGTCATTCAATTAAAACATTATTTTATAGCCTTGAATTGCCCCTGACCTGATTTGCTATATTCCAGTAAATGTGTCTGGATTTTCATCAGAATGTTCCCTATGCCAGTCAATGAGATTGATTCGGCCCAAGCCTTCTTTGAATTCATAGCTGTCCGTCTCTGTCCCAGGGAACCAAATGAAACATGATCACTACGGAGGCTGCAAGAGAGTTCCAGGCCAAAGCACGCAAACACAAAGAGCAGCTGAGGAGATGTTTATCATCTGCGTTATCTGCAGACCTTTACAGGTAAGGCATGTGACACTACAGAATGAGCTGATCGGTCATTGGTCAAAAATGTCAATACAATTGTTTTTCTATTTATAAAAGACCTGTGTCTTAAAGTTTTCCCTCTGTAGTCGAATCAATGAAGGGCTGTGAAAAGGAAAAACTCAGATTTAATCTGGAGCCTCTGGATTGCCTTCTCTCCTCTATACAATAGGACTGAACTGCACCTGCTGGTTCATCCAGTTTGATCAGAACCATTGCTGTCATATTAAAGGTTTTACCCCAAATCTCTTTAAAAAAAAATCAAAAAAATAACCCTGATTATTTTAGTGGGTGGATATCAGCCTTTAATCTATTTTTAGATGGGGCGTCTAATTATTAAGTTGCATTATTGCTTTTTTTGATCAGCTTAGAATGAGCCCATCATATCTCCGTAGGGAAGAGTCCTCTTCACAGGGTTGGGTTGCACTGCTGTTATTCATATCTATTCTTTCAGCCAGTTGCGGAGCCTTTGGCTTCCTTTAGTTACCCAAGGGCCACTGTAATTTTTCTACAAAAAACTAACCTAAAAAAAAAAAGCCAATGTTCGGAAAACATGAACTCACAAACTAGAAGAAACGATACTAATTATTTCACAAAGCGAAATGCAATAATCAGGTAAAATACAAATACAAAATGTAATATACCTTAATTAGATGTTAGTATTGTTATAGATAAGAGTGGGGGTTTCCCTCTGATATTAGGATCAATGAATAACACTCACTGAGCAGCATCACAGGAAACCCTACAAGAAAAAAGATCTCAAGAAAAAAGCCCCTATGGACCTTTCTGGTGGTTCTTTGGGTTTCAGGAGACAGGGATTTGATTCGGCATCAATTGGGCCACTTTTCATCAGAGTATTACAGTAATGGACATAGCCTTGGCAATTAAACCCCCTTTCGCCCTATTGCCTTAATTTCTGGGTCACCCAGATCAGTTATGAAGGCGGCAGGAGAGATACTGATGGGGAAGAAGGAACGGACTTCCCCAGGAGAAGTTTATCTGTTCATGGTCTGTTTTATTTTCATTATAGAAAATATATATATTCAATATTACGCATAAACCTTTTTTTCCCAGTCAACAGTAATGATGTTTTTGTCCTTTGAGGGAATTGCCCTTTGATAAAGTGTTTCAATGCGTCTGCCCAGGTTACTGCAGGAGGAGCTGGAGGCCGATGTGTCTCTGTGTGCTGGGTCCGGCTCGCTGCGAGCCCACAGAGCCGTACTGTTAGCCAGAGCTCCTGAACTCCTTCAGGGACGGACCCACAAAGACCCCTCCGTTGTTCATCTGTCTGGCTATGAGCTGTCCGGTTTGAAAGATTTCCTCAGGTAGGCAGCAGGCGGGTCAGATGTTTATTACCAATTTCCCTTTTTCTCTTTGGGTTTTAGACAATTCGTTTTTGCCCGTTTGGAAGAAAAGCTGTAATAATGTTTCTTAATGCCGCTCAGTAGTTTGACGTGAAGCAATAACTTCACATCTGCTGTGTAGTAGGGGACTTCAGAGACAACGTTTGTGTCTCTCTCGTCGTGTTGCAGTCTCACAGACTCCCCGACAGGGGGCGCCATGCGCCCCGTCTTTAATCTGCAGGATCTGCCGCTGTTTGCATGTGGTTTTTTGAAGGGCCTTCCCTCATGCTACTGTAGCTATTTAATATTGCGTCTGGTTTTCACGTCAATGTTAGGATTCTGAAGTGTGTCAGTGTTTATGATCCTCAGTGGATTTTCAGTGTAGCCGTTTCTCATCACGGTTTTACAGTCTTTGACCCACTGTTTCTGTCTCGTAAACAGTTTATAGTGAGGACAAGATGAAAGAGTTGCTATTGTTCGGTTAATTTATCATGGATGTAAAAGTCTTTTTAGAGCTCCTTTAATATCTCCCCATTGTAACATTGCTGAATTCAGATATCCGTGTAAGACACAACGTTTTGCATTCACAGGTATCCTTAGGTTTGAATTCATTTCATTTGTTTTACAATCCCCCCAAATTTAAAAAAACTATTCTCACCAGAAAAGTGCTAGCAATCTAAATCATGTCTTCTCTTCTGTGTTTTATATACATTTAATATCTTTGGGTCTTGGACTATTGGTCGAACAGAACATGCAATCTGAAACCACTTAAACATGTTTTGACTTGTTATTGACAGAATGGTTGATGAATTATTTCAATAAAACAGAATCAACAGATTACTTTTGATGATGATCCATCAGTCCTGGAAATTGCCTTCAAATTTGATACAGCAGCTGGTAACAACTCCTGTCAAATTGGCGCCAATTACAAGACAATCCCCTTACATTCTTGGTTCCAAGAATATAAACAATTTTTTTAACAAAGAACATCTCAACGTGACAACATCACATTTGCTATACGTTTTTATTCATTGGTCAAATTTGAAGTCACTTTAGAAAGTTGTTGAAATAGAGGAGACAACTTTAGGAAAATCCTGCGCACCTCCGGCTCGTTGGTGGCCTTCTGTGTCGCTGAAGTCACGTTGCATTCAAATGAGACTGTAATTCAGATAAATGTGAAAGGCCCAGTTGTAATTAACCCCCCTCCACCCGCTGCAGGCGACTGTACACCGAGGACCGGAGCATGCGGCCATGTGAGATAGTAGTCCCAGATACGGAGGGCTTAGGACCAGAAAGGTCTTCGCCTGTTCCCGACCAGATGGACCTTTGCAGTTCCTCTGACTCAGGTGAACAGATGAAGAACGCCTTATTATTCTGGGTTATGTGGCTGCTCAACTGCATTCACCCCTGTCATCTCAGCCGTGATCCATTTAGGAGCAAATCTCAGTCGGATCCCCTCTGCTGCTTCAGCTAATTGCAGCACGGCCACACTATGGATTCTTTTTTAAGTTTTAGCTCACAGTTAACAAAAGTTTTAGAGGTATGATCAAAGCTTTTACAGCTTTTTCACAGATACACGTACACACCTGTGTCATGTGTCTCACACTCTCTCTTCTTTCCTCTCTCCCCCCCGGCGTCCCTCCAGAGGCTGCTCTGGAGCCGGCCTCGGGCCTCGGAGCTGACTTGCTGGATCTGTACCAGAGGGGGGAGCAGTGTGACATCACCATCCAAGTAGCGGAGCAGGTCTTCTCCTGCCACAGGTTGAGCTTTTTTTCATATGGTGTGGAAGCCAAAAGCGCACCCTGTCCTTTATTCTTGTTATCCTACCAATGCCATCGTGGAGAGAGCATTTCATTGCAGCACATTCGCGTGATGTAAAAACACCACAGAGGTTGCACATCTGTCATTGGGTGACGCAGAGGTAGTAGTAGCAGCCGGTAACCATGGAGACAGGTTTCTCCCAGCTCGGGAGGTTGTCAGAGAGAGGAAGCCGGGCTATTTCTTTTGTTGCTCCGCAGCTCAGGTCTTTTGAACAAGAAGGTGTGAGGTGCTGACACAAGGACTGAATCTGGGCAACTCCAGCTTGATGCCTATTGCACAATAACATAGCACAGGAACATAGGACCCAAAGGCATAAAATAGAGAGCTTTTCAACATTTGCCTTTTCCAAAAAAGGGCTTTTGAAGGCCCAGCAAGTAAATTCACTTTGATTCGAGTGATGTTGTATCATGGATTAATCCATAGTCAGTGTTTTGCCTCCAGTCGACACACCCTCAGTTTGAAAAACAGGAGAACGGGCTGCTGTGGTCGGGAGCAAAGGGAAGACGAATGTCCTGGTTGACACAACAATTTAACGCGTGCATGTAGAGAGAGTTCCCATAATCCAAGACAGATTAAAAACTGTGGATTGAGGTTTTCTGTAATAATGAAAATAAAAACCTAATCTGCGTTAACAAAGTACTGGGTACTAAGAAAGGAATTTATTGTTATAATTAGTTACACAGCGCAGTGCAGCTTGGTAGTGAGTTGAATATAATAATTTGTTATACTCTTATGTTGTGAAGTTAATGTGTCTCTTGTATGTCATTCAATGTTCAAGGAATATTTGGGAATTGAAAATGATTTGAATATGTTTCTTATGGCACTGATATTAATTCCCAAATCAAATCTTTCTGTACGGATACCAAGTTATTAGTCAGAATTTAAGATCAGAGGACCACAGGCATTTTTAGCAGAGTTAGGGAAATAGTGCTGGGGATTCGATCAGCTGCAGATTAATCCACATTTGTCATGCTGGTGATTTTTTTATGGCAGCTCTACAGTGTCTGTGGCAAACAGCAGTGTCATCTTTATGTCTCCGTGTAATACGGTTGAGCGGCTCATCGAATGTTTAATAGTCCCCGATGCTCCAGAGGAATGAGACACGTCATGCTTCGAGGAGCACGTGCTGATTGTTAAAGGGATACATTTTGTTTCGTTGCTTTGTGTTGCATACCATTTATAATATCACCAGTTATGTTCTTTTTTTAAGCTAATTAAGCACTATTTCTGTATCCGAGAGTACAATCTTCAGAGGAAGGGGATAGAAAAAACACTGTCTCAAGAGACCACAGAACACGCATGATATACTGTATTTGTCTGTTCAAAGACACTAAAGTGCACACAGGCCCGCCAGATGACAAGTGAAATATTAAAACGGTGGGTGGATCTGACATGGCGCTGCCTGCTTTTTGGGGTTTCTAGGGCAATCCTGTGCGCGCGGTCCCAGTACTTCCGAGCCATGCTGAGCGGGAGTTGGATGGAGAGCTCCAGACAGTGCATCACTCTGCAAGGGTAAGACTGGCGCCTCAGCGTAGTCGTGCTTCAGGTCACATGGGTCTATAGCAACACCTCCGGTCTTGGCCCGGCACCGCTACAATTCATTGCTAAAACGACACGGCTGAATTACTACATGTGCCGCATTAATTATTCAGGCCTCGCAGCCGAGATGGCTCGGTACAGTATGGGGGGTTGGGCGGCGGGGGGGTCACTCACAAAGCCATGTTTGAACTCCACATGCTCGCAGCCATCCACTACCGGTGGAATTGCAAATGGCTCGCTCAGATTTTCCGCAAAGCAAGGTTGCGCCTAAACATCTTGTCTTCCACCGCCTGCTGAATAGCCCCCCCCCCCGCCGCCAACCCGGCCCCCACCGCCAGTCTTGTAGAGGCAAATGAGGACCACTATTTTCCTCCAGGGAGAGACGTGTGGCCGCCTCGGACTGATCTGAGGGTAACAGGGGTAGACTTGGCTGTCAGAGTAAGGCACTGCTGCGTTTATGGGGGGAGGGGGGTTCTCTAGGACAGACAGAGTAGAACACTGTGTTCCTGCATTCAGCAAGATGATATTAGGCTGGCCTTGGGGACAGTTCTGTGTGTTGACAGGGGGAGTACGAGCTTTTATTTTGTTAACCGTTCCAGTTTAGGGCCAGATGAGATGGAGATCCTGCTCCAGTTCATGTATGGGGCCATTGTGGACCTGCCAGTTGGAGCCAGTGCCAGGTACTGTGAGAAATGAGCATACAGGGCGCTAAGCATAGCACCTGATCACAATGTGGTGTCTTCTGTCCCACAGTCAGGTGGTGTTGGCAGCAGACATGTTGGGTTTAGAGGGACTGAAGGATGTGGTGGAGATGGTTTTGACCCGAGACTACTGCCGCTTCTTCCCCAAGGTCAGCAAACGTCCATTTGAGTAGAAAAGAAGGAGTTTAATGGCTTAATATATATTCTCTACATGTAAATAGGTGTGATATGTATCAGGTAAGTTCACATGTGCAGAATTGCAGATACTTCAAATATTTTGAATATTGCTATCTTCAATATGAACTTGAATTCCAACGTTAGTAATTTAACTTCATCTTTGTAAAATAATAATAAGGCTTTTGTTCACATCATTTTAAGTGTGCCTTCCTGAACGCAAACATGAATAAAATCAGTGTAAATGCCAACATAGCAAGTAGCCAGATGAAAAGATTTAACGCCTCCGTAAACCACCCACTTACACATCACAATGGCACAGAAATCTGTTGCCTGTTCTCACCACTGGGTTTGTGAAGCGAGACCAGGTTCATCCCACACTGCTTCACATTTGGACCAGTACTCACCTCTTTAATGGGTCCAGTATTTCTTTGTTTGTCAAGGTCATTAAAAATTCAGTTACATTCATTAATCACTGTGGGCCACGGAATAAGTTTTGGTGCACCACAATAATCCCGGACCTTGAGTTACATCACATCCACGTTATTCACAGATTTGAAACCTAAAAAATTAACACAGCAGCTGGTAATGAGGAGATAAAGCCTGTCAATAGAGAGTGATGTGATCCATATATCAATCTGAATGCAGAGCGTGATCAACACACCTCATCAAATGTTATTGAGTCTAAATGATGGTTTGCATTTCCCTACTCAGAATATTCTCTGTAATCCTCTTATGGTATGTCAGTGATCCCTTTGTGGTCCAGAACAACAGTGACACGGCAGTACGAGGAGCATCACAGCTGAGCACAAATCCCATTTGCATTTCTTTGGCTTACAACTTGTTGATTTGATATGCCGTCTGCATGCTCAGTGTCAACAGTGATGCTGTTTTCCCTCTTTGTCAGCCGATTGACGGGGTTCAGAAAACGGTTCTGGAGTGCCTGTCCCTCACGCACGCCTTAGGCCTTCAAAGCCTCCACGTGCTGTGTAAGAGGTGAGTGTGTGCGGCTGCTTTTCTCTAAATGTATTACAGATGGAAAATGATGAGCATAAACATTTGGGAAAGTCACTCTGTTTTAATTAATCCTCAAACTATTTAGATTTGACCTTTTAAGTTGCTTGTATAATTTGAAAAGGGCAACACATTAACCTGCCACCATTCTCGCCACTGCAAGTAACATCAGCATCTTGTTGCTAGGTAACAAGGCAAGTGAGTTCATACTTCTGTTTTATTAAGTCGCCTGGGGTTACTTGTGGAATAAAATTGGCCTTAATGTATTTTTGAGTGCACCACTAGTGAAAATTTGTGATTATTGAAATGAATTACTCTGCATAAATACACAATGTCTTACGTGTCTTGATGGATTAGTGTGGTTTTAACTTGAATAAAGGGTAGTTGAGTGCAGTGAATCAGTGTTAATTCCACATCTAAAGATTGCGGTTCAGTAATCACTTTGTACACACGAGTATATCGCCCTGCTCCTGCATGACAGCGAAGTGGAAGCCTCTACGCTGGCATGTCTCTATATCTCAGCACGCTTCAAAGCTTTTGTCCCTTTTCTCTAGTTTCATTCGAATGTGCACAAACGGAGAACATTTCATTTCCACTGCAGCGGAAGCTTCCGCAAGCAAACTGTGCTCCTGATTTAAGGTGAGAGGGGGGGGGGTGTGTCTCTGCCGAGTCTCAATGAGTCATGCGAGTGTGATGGTGAGTCGAGCTGCGCTGCTCTGTGCAAGCAGCGCGTCGCTCACCTCCCCGCCCTCGCTTGCTCCGTTCGCCCCTCGAGAGGAGCTCTGCCGACCGCCGCCTCGACCCCGGGGGCCGGAGACGCCTCGCTTTCACACTGCAGGGACGTAGCGAAGGGCCCTCCTGCGTTAGTTCGAGCGATTAAGGGGAAGTACCCCGAGTTGGCCAGAAACCAAGCGCTCCTGTTACAGATGCTCTCTCCAATGTGTACTTCCAGGTGGGTTGCCGATCATTTCGTGAAGACATGGTGTGAGAGGAACTTCTCCCTCTTGTCCCCTGAGCTCCACTTATCCTGTCTGACGGAGGTAACTGAGACCATGGTGAGTTCCCCCCTCGGCAGCAGCACGGTAATCATGTAATTGCACAAAATATCATCAACCCATTCGCCAGTTTTTTTCCACAGGAAGGAAACTGGCACATAATCCAATCAAACATGCCCTTCATTGAATTGTCAGTTATTAAATACGGACTCATTTAGGATTATGATGTGGACGCACACAGGCGGGGAGTGATCCAGCCTTGTAATTGATAATTTAATCTCCTGTCTGTCTTTCGTCACTTCCAAAGAGTTGGGGTACGCTCTCTGAGCAAAGCGAGACAACCATACCCTTGTTTGCCTTTTTATAAAGACCTGTTCAGATCTGGCCAAGAACCATTAAACAATTCCTGGACTCCCTCCACCGATCAATATGTTCTGGACAGAGATAAAAGGATTGACTTGATTCTGTGTCTTCACCTCGCCAGAGTTTTTCTAGCTGATGGATGTTTCCTTTCAGACCGTCCACAACGCGGTCACCATGCTCTGCGGCACCGAGCAGTTGATCGGCAGCCTCCCAGAAGTCAAGTGGGCCCAGCAGGTGAGAAGTCTCGCCACGGAGCTCCAGGAGCAGAGCCTGCACGTCATTGTCCAACATCTCCCCAGAGTCATCCTCACTCAGGCCTTCTGGGACCTCTGCAGGGTAAGGCGGGCAGCCACGCTGATGCACCCTCCTTCGCGGAGATGACGGTGCGACGTTCTCGGGACGTAGGCCTCCACGTCCTCTTTATAACCGCTGCCTTCCGTTGCAGAGGGAGGAGTCTACCCGCGAGCCGGCGTCGTTGAAAAAGCTGTGTTCGGCCATCCGAGACGGTGTGACGGTCGACAACTGCTGCGATCTCTTCGCTGCCGTGCACCATCTATGTGGAGATGACGTGGAGGAAGAAGGGGGGCGGAAACAAGAGGAGGTGAAAATGAAGCACATTTTGTGTACTGAACCAGTTGCCTTTTCAAAATCAGACCTCACATTGACAAATAGGCTTTGCTCACATCTGAGTTGTTACCTCTGGTCCCATTTGGTCTTGTTCACTAACACCAGGGACAACAAAGTCAATGTAACCTGAAGTCTGACCGAACAGCTGCTCTAAAACTGCCTAAAAAAGTGACCTACTTCGTAGCAAACGCTGTCAACTAATTAATATTCACTTACTAGCTTTTGCCCGAGCTTTCCACTGCTGCAATTTTTGCTTCCTCAGGGTAAGATGTTTGGGCAAAATAGCTCGCAACCATCTGATTTAAATCCGAGATTAGAGAGTTGGATCAACAGTGGTGGGATTCCCAGAGAGACTTCTAACCATTTAACCGGGAGAGGCTGTTGGAACCTAAAGCTGGGAACTGGACCTTGAGATACTTTGAATGCCTCTGCAGCAGCCTTGGCCAAAGGCATATGTGTCTTATGTGTTTGTAAGCTAAGAAATTGTCTTTCTGGGTCCGCTGACCATAAACACTGATTGGACTGCCTTTGTAGAAGGAGGTGAATTTTTCCTTTTGTTGGTTGGAAATCCATTTGATCCCTTAACCAGGCTTTTTGTTTTTGTTCGCTGCAGCAAGCGAACCAAACCACAGGTGTGAACACGGCTCTGCCTTTCCACTCTGAAATGTTTGCTCTCTAACCTTCAACTGGAGTTACCTAAAAATCCTTTTGAACAACCATAATGTTTTTCCTCATTGTCATCATGTGCTTTACTTCATTCTGGATAAAGCTTCGGAGGAGCAAACTTCCCATCTACTTGGCATTTCAGACCAAAGCAAGGACCTTAGGATAAGTGTGTTCTTAGGGTTGGTCTGAATGGGTCAGCATGCGTTTGGATGTGAGACAGGTCTTCGATGTGTTCGGTAGGGAGAACATGCCCTTCCATGGTGGACATTCTCGGAACTTTGGCCATATTCATTCATTCGTCATCAGCAGTGCTCTGTTGTGTAATTTAATTCACTACAACAGTCAAATAACAAGGAGCGCAGAGAGTTTTGTTGATCTCTTAAAGCTCAAGCTGTGTTGTTTCAGACGTGTGTGCACGAGAAAAACCAAATGTGGACACTCTTGACGGAGAAACGTCTAAGTATGAAATTAAGGTGATTTACATTTAAAAGTCTCAGACTGTGAGTTTGGTTCATTTTGGGGAGAAGAACTTTAAATCTGTCCAGCAGTCCAGAGCCTAAAATCCCCAAATGTATGGCGTGAGCAGGCAGGTAAATCCTGTGAGCTGCCTTCCAGTAGAAAGGGACCCGGCCGCTCAAGTGAAAGCACATAACCCCTGTAAGTACCGTACAGTATGGCACAATGGATTAGGCCGAGAGAGACCGTGACGTGTGCCAGCATCCGTCACTAATCTTCGGCTGTGTATCTGCCGGGGTGAGGTGTGTGTGTGTGTGTGTGTGTGTGTGTGTGTGTGTGGTCAGTACAGCGGAGGAGGTGGACGTAGCTCCTCCCCTGCCTTCCAGTCTTGTTTTTATAATCAGGCGTGGAAGCAGGAGAATGGGCATCGGCCACTGACATCACTGATTCCGCTCAAGGGAGCTCAAGTGGATTCTGCAATGGAGACAGGGGGGGGGGGAGCAGAGGAGGGGAGGGAGGGGTATTTGTTGCCATGGTGAAACGTTCTTCAAGCAGCTGCTGATTCGCTTGTGCCTTAGCGCACCCCTTTCCACCCAGCCCCCCCCCCCCTCCTCTCTCTCTCTCTCTCTCTTGCTCACTCACTCACTCTCTCCTCTGTGTAACCGCCAGCCGTTCAGGCAACAGATTTGTACGCTGCGCAGTCGTCTCTGGACCTTCCTGCTTCAGAGCTTTTACGCGGTCCGCCACACGCAGGGATGGGAGACCCTGTCCTCCCAACACCGTGAGCGGATACTGGCAGGTAAGGGAGGGAATCTCTTTTTGTAGTCCCACACGGCTGGATGTTGATGCTGCAGTGTGTGTTTATTTTCCCCTCCTCCCCTAACCCAACCTGAGGCTCTGCATCATTGGAGATGCACCGAAGCCCTCGGAGCGAGCTGATTTAATACTTAATACCTTCTATTTAGCGGCCTGGCGACTACGAACACATTTTTTTTGTTGCTTCATGCCAGCTACCTTTTCAACTGTCTTGGGCAGATGAGTGTCTATCACGGGGAAGGCAGCAGACACGCCATGCTTGTTTTTAAAGGGTGGGAGTGAAAGGGCTGGATCCCTGTGTTTTGGGGTCTGACCATCAATAGAAGCTTCCACAATGACAAATAATGTGCCGTTTTTTGTGCTGTAATGTGCTGAAATTCACTGCATGAATAATTTATTTGGCTGCTGCTATCATCGTGTCGCTATTACTGGTACATTTCTTGCCAGTGAAATTGTATCCCACGTCTGACATGCAAACATGAGTCAAGTAGCAAATAGAGTCCTTCGCTTCACTTTTGATTCTAAAATAAATCTGAAGCATGTGAAATCGTACTGTATTAAGTAAAGTCTGTGCTTTGTGTGGAATAGTCCTTACTCGACTGATCGATCCATTGATTTATTGTTTGCTTCCCAAAGGGTAAACACAGGGTCGGGAAATGGGAATTTGTGAATGACTAGAACAGATCCTCTGGCTCACACGCAAAGCAGCATCTTGGTGCAGCCTTTTTCGTCTTTTTTTTGGGGGGGATGTGAACGGTCAGTTTCGCAGACGACACTCGAACTGGCTGACGGATGATCTTCTGTCTTCCTTTTATCATTTTTTTCACAGAGGCCATTGATAAAGGGGACAACCGAAGACTTGGGAAAAAGCCTGTATTCACCAGCTCACAGGTAATATAACCATCCAGCCGTGCATTCACATTAAATTTACGCTTTAGTTTTGATTCGGAAACAAATCAACAATCAAGTTTCATGCGACTTCATACTCTTCGACTTAGCATGATGATGTGAACTTTTCACAGGCTCAGTGATGGCAGCCTGCGGCCTCCAGACGCCACATGCCCCGCCTTAACAGCAAAGAGATACAGTGTTGAATTAGCAGCAGGGCCCCTCGAAACCATGTACAGCTAAAATAAGCCTGGCAGAGGTGATCCAGGGTGGAATTGCCAACATGTTAGAGATCTCTGGTTAAGTGGTCCCACACAGTCAAAACTAGAACTTCGTCAGGCTTTTTCAGCTGAGTCTTGGAACCTGAATCCCTGAAGTCATTGTTCCAGGGACACGTTATGATTTCCCAGTTTGTCTAGATCGTTAATTTGTCTAGATCGAAAACTTCACAGAATGACACCAAGCAGAAAGACAGAGGGATTATTTCTTCAAACCACTTTCTGCTTTGAAACTTTCGAAACCAATTGTTAAAACCCGATTAGCCGTTTGTTTAGAGACAACAAAGGTCTCAGTAGACAGAGTGGATTTTTAGTTGGTGTTAGTCAGCATTTTTCTAGCACTGAAGTTATTCACTTTCATACAACCATGCTCTGCTTCTTTGCTGAATTATCCTGTGTCACAGTTACGTGACCAATTTTGTAATTTCTTTTTCCCCCTGCAGTCGAGGGCTGTAAAATGCCCTTCATCTGCCCCTGAGAGTCCTCCTGTGCTCAGGACACAGAGGGCCCCAAACACGACTCCCGCCTCTCAAAGCGCTGCATCAGCCATGAAGTCCGATGGACTGGGCTCAGCTATTAAACCGGGAGACGGCCACACGTCCAAGGCAAAGAGTGCCAAGAAGCCAGGAGACAGGAGTGCGGCGGCAAAGGCCAAGGCGCCGCCAGCCGGCATGCCGGTCGTCAACGGCTCAGGAGCCGCAGGCGCCAGGCGGGACGTAGCCAGCGCCAACGGCCCCCGAAGCTCTCACGGCACGAGAGAGCACGAAAAGAAGCCGAACCCCGGCGCAAGGCCCAAAACGTCTCCCCCGAGCTGCACATCTACGAGCCAGACCGGGGCAGCGAAGGCTCAGAAGAGCTCCGCAGGAAAGTCTGACAGCCCCGTTGGCGCCCGCCAAGCTCAGCCGAGCGCTTCCTCCACATCAGGCAGCGCCTCGCCGGAGAACGGTGCCAGCAGCCCTCGGAACGACGCCCACTCCATCCCAGGTTCAGTGTCTTTATTGACTTCTTTACATTTCATCAGTGTGGCGGGCACCAATTACAATGTAGGACGAGCTAAAGTGTCGACCACTCGGCTCCAGGCATCACACTGTAAAACCGCGCCAAGGACCTGCGGACTAATAAGTATGATGGATGCTGTGTGCCGGCCAAAAGGGCTTTGTGAGAGACGAGGGCAGTGCCACGTATCAATGTTTATCTAGGAGCAGCAGAGGGCAGAGCCTGCGCCGCGTTCCCACAGGGACGATGTTGTTAAGGAGGCGAGGTAACCCAGGCTGATTGTCGGTGGGGCCTCAGCCTCCCGTCCTGCAGGCACAATAAAAGGATGTGTCCTTGTAACCCTCACCAACAGCACATCACGCTCCCCCACTAAATATATAAACTGAGATCCAAACCAAGCGGCCAGGGACAATCTTCTGTTAACAGCTGTGCATGTGGTTTATTGTCTGTGCTTTAGGTGCAAAGTCCAAACACCAGGCGAAGGCGGTGAATAAGTCCCCACTGACAAAACCTCCTCATAAATCAGATACTGCAAAGATCAGCAGGTGAGTTTTATGGTGCTCTTCAGTGTGCTTCCCCCCCCACCCCCGGTCTTGTGTATTTAGTGAAATGCTACATGTACCACTAAAGGGCAATAAATGTTCCCCTTGGACGATCCACTCGGGAGGATCCACCTGATTCCATTCTACCGCTCAAGGCCTTTAAAAATACATTCAACTCAAATGTGGATTTGGGAGATTCTATTATGATTTAGGGAGTAAGTCAAGAATCCAGCTAACTTGTGGTTCCTAATAAATGAATTATTTAAAGAGCATTATAGAAATGGGAATGAGCAGAACTCAGAAAATATAAGACGCACTTGAGATATTCCTTATTTCTATATTATAAGTACAGATGGCAAACTTGACTTGAAGGACAAACATTTAAGCAAGTCAAAAATATATCATAATCTACATTTTTCATCATTTTCACCAAACATTTTTGACGTCAGCATTCATGGCCTAGTAAGAGAAACAGACGTCTGTACATTCAGTCATGTACACGCAGGACGAATAGAATGACAGCATCGCCCGGTTGTTGTTTTTAGGCCACGTGCGGCTGAGGTTAAAAGCATCTGTGAGGCGTTCTCTGACAAGCCTCTTATCTGTCCTTCAAAGATTTTTATAAATATCCCCCTCACAATCTGCCTTATCCAAACTCCATCTGTCATGGGAGCACATCAATATTTTAACAGTCTCCCTGGAAAGCAACCGTGCCAGCTAGCCAACAAATAGCTGATAGCCAAACAAAGCATCTTTGTATTGCCGTCTTGTGTAAAGAAACAGATGGCGCAGGTAACAGTTCATCTGTGGAGAATACAGATTACATTTTGGGGCGATTTATGTGGCAAAGTTAGCTTCTCTGGGATATTGAACACTCCTCTGACCTTTTTTTCAACTGACTCGTCACTGTTGTGGCAATCTCAGGTAGATTCTATCAAACTGAGTAGACAAAGATGTCACATGACGAGAAGCCGTTAGCCTCGGGCAAACAGCAAATCTTTACTAAAGTGTTCTTTGGTTCCTCAAAATATGTTCATAACCGGGGAAGAACATCCTTCACAAGGACACAAGTACCAAATGCCGTTCATTGATAATCAGCTCATGTCTGAGAAGCTTGTCCTCGACAAAATGGGAGGAAAAGGCTTTGCTGCCCCCCGCTGGTGTTGAATGTAAATGTGCTTCACCCTCCCTGCTACTCATTACATTACATTACTCCTCACATAGATATGATTTATTCACAATGTGAGCCAGAGGTATTCATTATGTGGGATCTTTTAAAAGAACGTGTGTGCCAAATCTGTGGTTTATTTGTGTGTCCATCGACCAATCCCAGTCCAACCAATAAGTCCAGTTCCAGAGAAAGTGGCAAAGTGAAGAGCGGTGCAGCAGAGAAGGCGTCGACTGGAGTGACGTCAGCAAAGGCTGAGCCCAAGGGACGAGGCACGCCAGACCACCATGGTGAGATGTTCACAGGCCGCTGGATACAAATGTCTATCAGTATCCCGTGGCAACGCCTTAATGTCCTGTTCTGTCTTTGGGTTAGTCTCTAAACATGGATCCGCCACCAAAAAGCCTGCCTCCCCCAGGAAAGAGAACGGCAAAGACGGTCTGAAATGCTCTGCACCAGACAAAGCAGCCAGTGAAGCACATAAAAAGATCACGAAACCGTCCTCGACGACTGGAGCCTCAGCTAAACCCTGTGCTAAGCCTCTGAAAACCTCTCAAGCCCCCTCCAAGCAATCTTCAGTTGTAGCTGCCAAGTGCGGCCCGAGGCCGAAAAGCGCCACCGATTTAGCTTCAGAGAAAGCTCCTCCAAAATCTGGAGGGCCTTCCAAAACCTCGGCGGCATCTGCCAAGAAATCCGGAACCAAAGAAAAAGAGGCTGTGAATGGTAATAATTTAGACTGTAAAGCACCAAGTGAGGGCAGCGGGGGGGTCGCAGTGCGTACAGAAAGTACGGAGGGAGCGCCCTCTGACCAGCCGGCAGGCCGGGGCGCAGGGGATCCACTCAGCCCTAAACTAGACCCGAGCCCTGAGCGGAGTCTCCAAGAGACTGAAATACCGCCACAAAGCGCCACCAGTGCTCCGGCAGCTTGCAAGCCCCCCCTTGGAAAATGTGCCAATGCGGATGATTGCAGGCTGACCGGCGGGAGCAAAGCGAAGCGCTGCCCAAGCGGTGTCATCCCAGCTCACGCCGGCGGAGGGCAGGCCCCCGGCATCGCCGAACGCCCCGCGGACCCCCCCTGCGGCGCGGGAAGCACCGGCGCGCCCTTAGAGGACTCCCCCTGGGGCGGCGCCCACCACCAGGTCAGCCCGGAGTCCGAGACGGGCAGCACGCACACCACGTCCTCCGACGACATCAAGCCCCGCTCGGAGGACTACGACGCCGGCGGCTCGCAGGACGACGACTGCTCCAACGACCGGGGCGTGTCCAAGTGCGGCACCATGCGCTGCCACGACTTCCTGGGCCGCAGCAGCAGCGACACCAGCACGCCCGAGGAGCTGAAGGCGTGCGAGGGCGGCGCCGGGCTGAGGGTGGAGGTGCGGCTGCGTGGGCGGGAAGCGGAAACCACCAGCGAGGAGGAGGCGGCGAGGCAGCGGCCTCGTTCCTGGCTGCACAGGGACGAAGTTCCCGCGGAGGAGGAGCAGCACTCGGAGGTGGAGGTGACCGTGAGAAGCGTGCCCGACCCGCAGCTCTTCTCCTCTGAGGAGGAGGACGAAGACGACGACGACGACGAGGCCACGGAAGACGAGAGGTCCGAGGTCGAGGTGATCCTGGGCCCGCTGCCGCCAACTGAACCCTCGCCGGTCTTCCAGGGGATCGTCAACCTGGCTTTCGACGACGGCGTGGACCAGGAGAACGACTACCAGTCCACCTCCAACTTCCGCCGCTCCGTGCTGCTCTCCGTCGACGAGTGCGAGGAGCTGGCCTCGGAGGAGGCCGGCGTCCAGACTCCGCCCCGACAGCCAGACGGCGCCGCAACTCCCTGTGACGTTTTTGAGTCCGACCCCGCCCCCTCCAGCGACCGACCGGACCACCAGCCGGGCCGCCTCCAAGGCGCAGACACGCAGCCCGAGGACCGGGGAGCAAAATCCTCCGTGTTCCTCACAGAGACATGGGAGCCTGCACAGGGGGGGAAGGAGGAGGAGGCCGGCAACCCCCTCCCGGATGCCAAGGCCAGAGACCTCCCTCCCCAGGAGCGCCCGTGCCACCTGGACCTGCGGCACACCGAACAATACGACGGGGGGCCACGCAGAAACCCGCCCCACACGTCAGAAAGCAGGAAAGCCGATTTCCATCTAGACTTAAATGAGCCTCAGCTGACAGGAGACCCTCCTGTACATGCTGCCCAATCTCCAGCAGGTAATGTATGATCTATGGACCCTTCCTAGGCCGCCCCCCCCCCCATATCTTACCCCTAATCTCCATCAGTAAAGGTTTAGTTTATCCCTGCAAGATCCATGCTCCTCCGCTTTGATCCCCAGACCCTCCCTACATCCAACGTACGCCCATCCCTCTTTGAGAAAATAAGGATACAGCGCAGAAACCAATTCACAAATACAAGTTCAAATTCCAAACCAGCCGTCATATTTTCATAGCTTCCTCTCATTTCAACCCATCGATTGTGTAGCTGTTGTAAATTTGAATTTGCAACATTGATATCCTTTTAAAGATGGAGATTGGTTTCATCGTAGCAAGCAAGCTAAAGCGTCCCAGCTCCCGTTAGACGGAGGCCTCTGGGCCCTGGCAACTCATGCAAAAAAAAAAAGGTGAAAGCACTGTTCATTTCATTAAGACTGATCATAGAATTGTATTTGTCAAAAACAATCTGCCTTGCGACAAGGCCTGTGACCTAGTCATACCGATGCACTTTTCATGTACAGAAAAATAAGATTTGTCATTATTTCCACAATTTCTTTTATGGAACAGCCTTTTATTATTTATTTTTTTCAAGCCATAGATAATTGGACATAGTCGATGGTGCTGTAAATATAATTTAAACATCAATGTATCATTGCCAAACCTAATGTGGTGTGTTGGCGTAATCACTATCGCGCTGACCGCTGAGACGCCGTTGTGCCGCGGCGACGTCGCTGAAGCTTGTGTTTCTTAAAACCCTGACAGCACAAACGCCCTCAGGAGCGTGTTGCTGTTCGTTCCGCCTCGTTGTGAAAGGTGACCGTTTGTGGCTTATCATGTGTTCAAGCGTTTTGAGAAGCACAAGCCCGGCTTCTCGGTGGTGGCCTCTGGGTTCACAGTAATGACACCAACGTGTGAACACGAATGTGTGGATGTTGATCTGCTATTTGCAGCACCTCCTCAAAATCTGTGTTCAGGTAAACTACGAGCAAGCAAAGTCCTTGAAATTACTTTTGAGTGACCACCTGTCTTTCAGGTTTAAAACCAAAGAAGCAGTTCAAAATAAATGAAACTAAACTGCAACTGCTTCTTAGAAAAGTGTGTAATACGGGGGAACTTTTTTTCTTTGCATCTCCTTGCTGTTCATTTATGTTATTTCTAATGTACCTTTTTGTTTGTATATTTTATTTTGCACTGCTCTGCAAACATTGCATGCTATTATTTAATTATTTTTGACATTCCCCTCTACCATCAGCCATTGTTTTATTTTGTATCCATTGTCCATTACCTTTTTGTCACTCCCTGTAGATGCATATGTGTTACTTTTGAAGAATACTGTGTTTATTTGTCTCTAAGCTTCTGTTGGGTAGGTTTGTCTAGTGTCCGTAGTCTCCTCTGTAAAGTATGTGATGTGTTTCTAGAGCGGCTGCCATGTCTCTTTCTTCACTACAGTATTCAGAATGAGTCACTCAGGCTCCATGCCGTTTTGTTTTCAATATCAAACAGTGAGAAAGACATGTCGTCCTTTTTGGAGAATGTAATAGAAAACCCAGAATGTCAGAAGGAGCTTGGTGTTGTGTCATCTTCTGTCAACCAATGCTTTCACGTTGTGACAGTATTTAAGTCTGTTCATTAGCGTCGCCCGTTCAGAGACCTGCACGTAAAATCTGCCAGAAAAAAAAGCACCTCCCTGTTACTGACCCCTACATGCAGTGTCAGCTTCCCTGTCGCCGCCCATGCATGCACGGCTCACTCTGCTCCAACGGGTGGACAAAGAGGTGCATCAAGGCCAGCGATCCTCCCTGCGTTACCTTTAAAGCAACTGTGTTCCGCTGACATATTTCCAGTTGGTGGAATTAAAGCTGTGTGACGGTACATCCATTTGACCAACACCTCTCCTCTACTGTGGAATGTCTTTCGAGAGACACGGTTGCATTAAGAGTAAACGTGCAGCAGCCCTCACTCTTGTACTGTAGACGGCAGTCGACTAGTCTCTGAAATGTGTGAAAAGAACTGTGGCGCAGTCGAGCAGTTTGTCATTTTGCAGTATTGTCAATTGTTTTTAGGGGACAATGGTTGTGACAGAATGGATCAAACCTGCAAACATGAGCGCCGGCCGTCCAAAGCCCTCTCTCCCATTTACGAGGCGGACGTGGGGGAGGCGTTTGAGCGCTGCTCGGACAGGGACAGGAATGTTAGAGCGAAGGCCGAGGAGGACGCGCATAGCGGGGACGATGGCAAAAGCAATGAGTTTGCAGAGCGGGACTGGAGCCTGCTCAGGCAGCTCCTCTCGGACCACGAGTCCAACCTGGGCGTCATTAACCCCGTGCCCGAGGAGCTCAACCTGGCCCAGTACCTCATCAAGCAGACGCTGTCCCTGTCGCGGGACTGCCTGGACTCGCAGGGCTTCCTGTCCCCGGAGAAGGAGACGTTCAAGCGCTGGGCGGAGCTCATCTCGCCCATGGAGGACTCCTCCACCAGCATCACGGTGACCAGCTTCTCCCCAGAGGACGCGGCGTCTCCACAGGGGGAGTGGACCATCGTGGAGCTGGAGACGCACCACTGAGCGGCTGCCGGACAGTTCGCACCTTCTCTGTGAGCTCCGAGCGTCTTTATGTCAAATTTGTCTTAATTCATCGTCATTGATTATAACGCCTTTTTACTGGACTCTGCAGAAGTCGGGGCTTTGCAGCGTGGACAGTTTTTTTTTTTTTCTTCTTTTTTTTTTTACAAATGGGCTGTTATGCATGCTGATATTTTTTGTTTTGTTTGACTGTTTAATTGAAAAGAAGAGAGTAAGAAAAAAACATCTTTCTCATGACAGTCTTCTAATAATATGGTTGACTGAAGTTTCTTAAAGAAAAAATAGTATTGGCCTCCTGGCTTGCATTTAGTGTAATTGAAAATAAAGGTCTGTGTTTATTGAAAAAAGAAAAGTGTCACTTATTCATATACAAATCAAACTTTGGACTCGAACTTTGGAACGGGTCCTGCAGCCACAAACATTTTGCTGGCACTACTCCCTCTGGGTCTTTTAATAACATTCTCCTGGCATCATTGGAAGCTACTTGAAGTCTCTGTCACCTCGTTTTTCTTGAGTATCGATTGATGTACAGTATGCTCTAAACATAGATTCTTCACTCCACCTGTACACACACTAAAGTTGTGTGTGAGAGTTAGCTTGTGCATACATCCTACAACATGCCCAGATATTTCATTATCATCTGTCATCAGCTCTCTTGAGAAATGACCAAGATATTTTACTTAGACACCAAGAAGTCATGGAATGGTTTACCTTTGTCCTCTTTGGTTCGTCAGATCAAACATGGCACTTTTCAACGTTTCTCACCTTACTTATATACCACAGAGTTCCTGAAGTGTAATATGGAGCATTACCATTCCTGCAATCAGTATTACAGGTTTTTATTTGTTTGGACAGATTGTCCGTGAAGAGATTAAAGAGAAGAGTTGGACACCATTGCTGACACCAAGTGAGACACTTTGTCCCTTTTGTCTTGAAACTTTGTTTTTGTAATTTATGTCTATTTAGTGTATTTCACCGATGTTATTATTAACTCTTAAACATTTGCTTTCTGGGACATGAACTCATGACGAGTTAAAATGTAGAAGGTTCATTCCGACACAACAGTTCATGTAAATCAGCACAAGTAGTGACCTCAAACTAATGGACGTTGAATAAGGAACAAATACAGTAGAAGGCCACGCTTTAAGCTACTGAGGCATTTTAACGTGGATTGACGCGCTGCCTGTTGCCTTTCATTTGAGATGCGGTTTAGTCCATTTATTCGCTATCTGATGCCTCACATCACACGTTACACGCATACATCCACACGCCATATACAGCGGTTCATTCTAGTCCGGTAAGAAACACCTGCCGATTCCCCAAAGGTTCCTACCCTATAAATCCTGACCCGCCCTCTCGTGGCGGCACGCCAGCACAACACGACCCGAAGCAGCTACCTCGTGCGAATGTACCGTGACGCCATTAGTCCAACGAGACCCCCCAAAACCCGTTTTGTAGTGGTCTTTATTGACCACGTGCCTGCGTCATGTCTCCGTCCGAAGCAAAGACTCCCGAGTGGAAAACAACCATCATAGTCAGCTCGTCTCTGCAGGTTCTTCACCCCTCAGACAAGTGAACATATGGGTCTGCTTCAGAGTCCACTTTATGGTCGATGGGACACATTCCTAAATCTAGCAGCCACGCCATTCATTTTCATTGTTGGTTTGTTTTGGCTGGTGAGAGAATCCAACCTAGAAAGCGCCTGAACGTGACTGAATACTAATCTCCAACTCTGGATTGTTAGCTAACTTAGCTAGCTGAAACACAGGTCGCTAAATGTGTGCTAGGATAACAACTGTTGTTGAAATGTCACTCAGTCAACCGCGCCTAAATTAAATCTGTGTTAAGATGTACTAATGTAATGGTCTGTATTTGTTTGGACCAGAACCACGACACCAACAGGATCTTAAGCGGCCAGCAGCACCGAGTCAGGTTTTCGGACAGCGTTCAGTCTGGAGCCTTTATTTTTCCTCTGTCAGGTAAACCTTCTGTATTACCTGCATGACTCAGTAACTCCAACCCTCCGGAGGCATCTCTAGACCCTCCTGTTTCTAAACCCACCCAACAACATCAGCTCTGCATGAGGCATTTCCTACAATCTGCAATGGATGTGATGCCGTTAGTTGCATTTTGTGTCTAGTAGCAGTCTACTGTTTATATGATTTTCCTAGGTACTGCATTTCTATTGGTTGACCCCCAAGACCTCCTCGGACATTTGGAGGAGTCTGGACTCATTGAGAGGATACAGACTTTTGTGCAAGTACACAGGAACAGTTTCCTACTCCTCTTCGCCCCCTTTAATGGGAAAAAAGAGTTGGAAATATTATCGATGGTTCAACGCAGGTACTTTGAGGAGTGAATCACATGGCAGGGCGTTGCCCTCTGGTTTGGCTCGCATAACACTAACGAGGTAATGGTGACATTATTATATTAAGATTCTTGTTATTTTGTTTTTCACTGTTTCAGATTCTTTGGCAGCAATCTCAGGATCCTGCCTGTACGAAACAACGCAGAGCTCGTCAAAGGAATGTTGACAATTGCCAAGGTAAAAGGTGCCCAGCAGTCCTTGTGTGACGCTTCGACATGCCGTTGTTCCCTCGTGGCTCCGTTGGAGTTAGCCAAGGCTCCTTCTGTCCGCAGGCCACCAGTAAGCCGCACGTAGACCTGATCCGCGATCGGATGTCCGTGGCCCGGGCTCACGTCGTCGAAAGCAGTCCCGTGTGGGAGATGCTTAGAGACCTTCTGTAAAGCCCAGCACACGTCCCACCAGTTGTTCAGACACACACACACACACACACACACACACACACACGTAACACGCGTTCTGTTTTATTTGATGCTGACCAGTACAAGCGTTGCTTGGCAAATGTTCAAAAGCAAGTTTAAAAAATGTGTTTCAATATTTTTGTACGGTTTGTTCTATTTTGTATTTCACATTTTTGGCATAAAAAAAAGAATAAATTAAAGCATGACAATAACCCGGCGGTCTGAAGTGACTCGTGGGGTCCTGGGTTCAGTTTGGGATCTTGCGCTTTTCCTCAGCGATCTCTTCGATGCGGAATATAAGACTCTCCATCAGGTCGAATGTCACCAAGGCGCTCTGCAGCACCTGTGACACATGAGAATGCTCAGCCTGCCTTTGCCGAGAAGGGTCCAGATGATAGTGAAAAGGAAGGAAAGTGTCCTCACCTGGTGCTGGACCTCTGGGGACATATTGGACACCTGCTCATGTTTCACTATCATTCTCTTTGACAATCCGGTGGATCGGGCCGCCTCTCTGGCTTCTGGAGGGGAAAACGCAGGAAGCTCAGTTTATTACACAGCCGTCAGTTCAAGGTCATTTCAATGTCGCACCGGTGCTGACCTTTGGCTTTTAGCTTTCGATCCTGCCTCACCGCCTTCAGTTCAGCCGAATAATATCCCCTCGATATGCCGATACACACACGCAGCATTTTCACGTACTGCTCTTGGATCCCGCTCAGCTGTTCCCACGCACCTGTCTGAGAGCGGGCGGAGCAGAGTTAACCCGGCCCAGCAGCTGTGAGGCTTTCGGATCAGTGTGGGACTTACAGTGCTCCTCAGTTCTTTGTCTCTGAGGAGGAGGTAGCGTAGAAGATTCAGACTCTCCATCACCCTGAACAAACGGACAGGGCAGTGCTCAACGGCTCCATCGGGAGGTGGTGTTCCACATAATTGCAGCAAAGTGCTGCTCATGTTGCTTACCTGTCCATAGTGTTAAGCAAATCGGTCTGAGCACCTCGTGGCAAACTGAACACCAGTCCCAACAGAGAGAGCAGCTCGTCCCCCAGGAAGCCTTGACCCGCAGTACCTGACTGGAGGGCAGTTAACGCGGTTAAACAACGACAGGGAAATATAATAATAATGGGTTCTATTAATGATAATGAGCCTCCTTGTTTTGTCTCACCTTCATGGAACGTTCCACTTGATTTTTGATGTTCTTCACTATGTAACCTTCTACTCCTGCATGGTTGCTGGTTTTTAACATGCACCTGCGACCGAAAGTAAATCAATTTTAGATTTGATGCAAAGGTAGACAAAAACAGGAGAACACAGCAAATGGAATACTAGGCATAGATAAAAACATTGTTAAATCCCTGTAAAATATTCATTGCTCATCTGTAGTTCACTAGTACATTAACTGCCACATATTGATGGGAATGTATGGCTTGAAGCACAAATTGCTGGGGATTGTCAATTAAATCTATCAGTACTTAGATAAACATAGATTCTAAACACATTTGCCAGTGGAATGAAATCACGTGGATTTAAATCATATGCAAAATGTGTGTTCCCATGATCCTCAGCGATCGTGCACCCTCATAAAAGTTTGTGTTGTCTACACACACAAATGTTAGGGCCGGAGTTCTCTCACCTGAAGAACTTGTGCTTTGCTTCAGCATCTAATTTATCGATGAAGAGCTGGAAAACCCGCAGAGCCGATTCCCTCTGGCGAGGCGGTGATCCCGCAGAAAAGACAAGGCGTCAAATCGACTGCTGACGTCCAACACGTTCCTCTCATCCTGCACAACTGTACTCACCAAATGCTGCATCGGGCAGTCAGTGAGAACTTGCCTCAGATTCTGTGAATTACAGCACACAGGTTCATTGGAATCCGCTTCGCCTGCAGATCAGCAGCCTCGCTCTGCTTACTGATATTTTGGACACAATTGTAGTTGTGATTCATTGAACCATCTTTTTTTAAAAACAGACCTGAAATACAGTGATTCTGGGGAAAAACGTACAGATGAATGGATCTGAGGTGCGTCTCACCTCGGGTACACTGTAGAAGCTCTTCAGCTCCAGGAGACTCACTGGGAGGCTGTTGTCCTCCACACTCTCCAAGCTCTTTGCACACAGCGCCTGCGTGGAAAAACACACACTTAAGCACGAGAAAGATGACCCCCCCCCCCCCCCCCGCTTTGTCTTTGTGCACGCTGACGTAACCTTACCAGTCCTTTGAGCAGGTGCGACTCCTTCTTGCTGTCAAGGGAACAAGATTACAGATCACACAGTAATGTCGAGCATTTTTAAAATGAGAATTTGTCAGTTTGCATCGTACTTGACAGCATACCTACTGAGGAGTTGAGTGATGTAGGCCATGTTGCACTGCAGGATAAATAAAGGACTGGGACACCAGGGGACAGTAAAGATGAGCTCCTCTGAGTGTCGGTCAACGTGCATCATCAGTCAGCCGGGTCGCGCTCACCTGAATACGGCCGGGAAGCTGTCGATGCCCATGAGCTGGACGAACAGCAGATAAGCCAGACAGGCTCTGGACTCGCTGCGCTCACAGCTCTCCTTCTGCCTGCTTCTCTTCACAGGGCTGAAGAACAGGAGCTCTGCCGGAGACTCGTGGATCGCAGGCAGCGTGACCTGCGTGGGGGGGGGGGGGGGGGGCGTGGTTAAAGAAAGCTAAATAGACACCATGGGATGTTTCATGTTTTGAATTTTATTTTACCATTATATGGGTCGCAAAGAGCCAAAGTGACGATTTTCTGTCCCGGTTCAGTTCGGCCTCGAGTAAGGGCTCCCTCAAGCTCCTCATGCAGCTGCAGGTGAATCACAATCGAGCCTTTTCTTTTTACAAGGTCATTAGTGCTCATCCATGATTTTAACCACGTGTTCAGCCACGTTTTTTTTTGTTGCAACCGCTTAAAGAAAGAACCACATTTAAAAACGTACAATATGAGAAGCTCAGCCTTCAGCTGCTCATCCTCAGCAGTGGTAGCGTGGTTTCCATTCCTCCCCTTCACCTCCTCTACAAACGGCCGGGTGAACTCAGCCAGGGCGGTGCAGCAGCGGCACAGGCCGTGCTCATCGGCCTCCTCCTGCTGCGGGCTGTACGGCACCGGCAGCCGGGACAGCTGCTCCTGCAGGCGGGTCAGAGCCGAGCCCAGGCAGGAGGCCTTTCTGTCCCCCAGCTGCAGCAGCACTGCCAGAGACACAAGGGGGGGGGGGGTGGTTTGCACTGATGCACAGCAGGGGGAGACAGACCCCCGTGGTAGTATGACAGCACAGTCCCGCCATGAATTGTGCTTTCGTGAAGGTTGTATTGCTACAGGGTTTTTTTAAAGGTATTATGGAGGCGGCACTTTTATCTGCTTTTTCTGTTATTTGGTCCAGCCCGTTTCTATCAAGGAGCGTAGGCTGAGGAGCAGAAACTCTTCCCTTCTAAGGGATAAATTCACAAGTCATATCATTAAATAGATGTTTCATGACTTTTAGCATTACTCTCTTTGTCTTCAGCAATTGTGTGATACTATTTTTTCACCTTCCCCACATCATGGATTATAAGCAAATCCAGTATTTCATCATGAAATGGTACTGTGGTTATTTGTAGAAAGGCTCATACATTTTGTTCCTTTATGTTGTGCTACTGCGGTGCTTTATTGCCATAGGAGTTGAGTATGCGTGTGCATAGTTACAGCATTGTGTTCTGTGTTGTCTTACCTGTTTGAAGATGCGGAACGAGGGCCAAAATGGTCTCAGAAATGGCCCCTGGATCAATGTCTTCAATTAGTTCCAGAAAGCTGTGCAGGAGATCATTCGGCCTGCACGTCTGCACAACAGAACCGGCTTTAGCTCCAATGTGCAGGAAGCATGTCTCGCTTGTGTGGAGATTATCTGTATGAACGTACCCTGGTCAGATGTGTGATGGCAGCCTGGCAGTGATCAAGACTTGTTTCCTTTTTAACCACTTGGTTGAGAAGAGGTGACAGAAGAACGCAGCCCATGGACCTCACGATCCCCTAAGTGTGAGAGGGATCAATGGTGTTTATTACATAAATGTCTCGGTAAAAACATAAGCCTGGAAATGATGACGTACTGTAACTAAGGAAATAACGTCCTTGACAGAAAATAAATAAATAATTGAAACCAAAACTAACACAATCCAGTGAAGAGCAGAGAGGTATTGCAAACACCAAGGGCACTTAGAGGAGTGCCGAATGGAAGGAGGGCTACCAGTGGAGCGAGAAATCGGACTGATTATCTGCTCGTTTTTCTCCCGGCACCTCTGGGGTCAAGAGGTCGGCAGCGGGCCCAGAGTGCAGTGGCAGCGCGCTGATGCTCGGCAGCAGCCGGGTGGCTGCGTAGGTGCTTTTAGTGCCATGTGACAGTTTAACGCTGAATGCCACTATGGCGGTGTGTGCGAGGTGTGAGCAGGACTGGGCGGGACCGAAGGGAGAGCAGAGCCGTCTCCGTCAGCGCCATGAATACCTGGTTCTTCTCCTCCTGGAGGAAGCTTAGCAGCCGCGCGCCGTCCCCCTGGGTGAGACACGCAGATGCCACATTCTTGAGCTGCTGGTAGTCCTCCGGCTTCAAATCGTCCTCTGGGGTACTTTGCTGAAGGGGAGGCAGACATATTTAATATTGTTTTCTTGTAAATTCAAGGAACATTATCCAAACTGCCCCTAATAAGTAATGCAAGCTATGGCCTGAGCATATTTCATATTTTAACTCCCAGCGCCACCTGCTGGCAAGAGGAAACTGGCAGGATTTACACTTTGCCGTACTTCTCACCCTATAAACAATCAAATAGTTTTCATTATTCTGATGAGTCATGTTAGTTGAAGACGGCATGAGGCCGCTCACTGCAGACTGTCAGCAACCATCGCAGCCGAGTGGGTGTGTCGTTGGATTTATTTCTCAAAAGTGCACACTGAAGTTCCACTCGCTCGATGGGTCCCGCCCCGCTGGCATCACTACAAATTGAATGACATGCCGTTGAATGACATGAGTATGATCACATAAGCTAAATGGCATTGAAATGGCATTGGAATATTGGTGACTTACCCATCTGCGGATTAATTCCTTCACCTGATCTTCATCAGCCATCAGTGTCTCCTCGGGCCAATCCTATTACCAATATGTCTTTATTGAAGGCTGCACAATGGCTGCCGTGGAAACTAAGAACCAGTTTCAGCACCAGAATCGAAGTGACCAAATGCAGAGGTCTCCTATTGACGCGAGGGAGAGAGAGACAGAGAGAGAGAGAGAGATTGTCTGCAGGGACCCAGAACCTAAACCTCTTATCTCCCTCTTACCTCTGTGCCTGACATGTAATAGGATTAAACCAGAGTGCGAGAAAACATGGAACTGTCTGGAAGGATCTAGATGAATAACACTTGGTTGGGTTCTGTAAAACGAATGTAAAGCTGTGGATGGACCTCACATGGACATTGGTTCGTGCGTATCTAGCATGAAGCTGGCATGAAGCGAGACAAACAATGAAAAGCAAGTCATATTTATTTTTTAACATGTGGGAAAATGAAAGTGTTGTTTTAACATTTAAGTAATTGGTATTCGCGCTGAAAAGTTTTTTTGTGTCTTTGTGCTTAAGTTGTTCATTAAAGTGGCGATGCATATTGCACCAGGGGGGCCCAGCGTGTAGCAGAGCCAAAGGGGCCGATGGGAAAATGAGGATCTCTCTCTACAGCCAGTGTTTGGTTTGTCCTTCCTGGGCTTCTGTAGATACACGTAGATGTTTCTCCACCAGGAGGAGGCTGTATGCACCGAGATTAAGCACAATAGCATTAATGATATCTTCCATATGTGGCAATAGATCCTCCTTAATGGTACACACTGGTCTGAGCCCCATTGGGGTTTGAAAGTATACTAACAAATAAATTCACCTGTGACTCGTGGGAAACCAAATTAATTTCCTAATTAAATGGGAGAGCCTGTTGTGCACAGAAGCACGCGGATTAGGAATCCCTTTCCACAATTGCCCAATGACAACATATTGCTCCCCTTTGTATTCACAAAAGCTTCAAAAGCTCGGATCATCTTCCCCCCCCCCCCCCCCCCCCCCCAGCACTTGCGTGCATGTGTAATATGATAGAAGTACAATCACTGGCTTCCTGCTCCAGCCAGACAGCTTCAGCAAAGGAGCAGCGCAAGTCCTGATTTGAGATGAATAGAGCGAGAAGCGTGTTTGAACGGTCGGATTTAGCAGACATCTGCCGCTCAGGTTTGCTCTCTGTATTGCTGTGTGATGAAAGCCTGCAGACAAAGGACACACTCTGCAAACACAGCACACACTGCCGCTCACTCTGTGTTTGTGCCTGATTTTTTCATCTTTAATTGTTGGCTGATGAGGTTTAGTTTTGACAGAGGATGCTGGGTGCATAAGACACAAAAGTAAATAACATCTAGGATCAGTAGGTGTTTATTTTTATCCTTCAATTGCTCAAGGTATAGGAAGCTATTTGAAAATGAGTTGAAAAAGAAATATGTCATAGTGCAGTATGCTTTTATAAAAGATAAAGTCACAAATATCTTCATGATACTAATCCTTATTGCCATTGGAATGGTGTGAAATTAAGAAATAAAATAAATGATTATCCCATATGATAATAATCTAAATAATCCTAAAGAATTTCATCATAATAAATGTATTACATTATACCATAACAAATGTCATGGAATAAGCTGCAATAAGTAGGTGTCACAAAAGGTTTTTTTTTTGGACACACAATGAACTTTTACACTTTTAAATAATTTTTCATAATTTGACTTCAGTTTGGATATTTTAAATATTAATGTTTTTAATATACTCGTATATATCCTTTTTCCTTACACTATACTATGACCCTTTAACAATTTTTCCGAACATACAGTGTCTATGTTTTAACAATTGCCACAATATTAAATTTCAAAACATTATAATATGACTTATCTCGACATGCTATACGTTTTTTTCAATATAATATACTTTACTCAATACATTTTTTTGACGTGTTATATGATTACTTTTTCCATCTAAAATACTACGACTCAGACAATTTTAATTATATCTGTAAACCACTTGGTAACTTTTTAATAAGAGGTGCTATACAGGAACATTTCATCATTATCTTGCAGCTGATCTCTGCTTTGACCTCAGATTGGCAGGAACTCGATACATCTTCAGTCACAAAGTGATTACTCTTTTGTTCTGACTGTCTAAATAAATAATACATTATGACAAACTTTTGATTCCAATCTTTCTCTGGGTCTATAATAGTTTTTCTAAACATAGCACTTGAAGCAGTTGAATGTATTTGCTGAGGTTGTTTTATTAATGTTTCTCCACATTTTGTGGTTAGTCCACATAGTGGATTTCCCTTAATAGAAGCCTATTATAAAGAATAAAAATAAAACCTTCAGTTAAATGAATGTAACGCAATGTTACAAAACTACTCGATTTTCTCCCGAATACAAAGTCATCAATAAATTATTGTCAGAGACCTGCAGAGCACTTCTGTAAGAACCAACCAATCAGACAGCTTCAAATGATAAATAATAGATAAAGGTTAAATTATTAGTTGAGCTCTGTAGAACTTGCTGGATAGAATCACAGATTTAAGTTCATTATTATACACTTTTCTGACCAATCCAAATCTGTTGTCATGAAAGGGTACGAGCACAACAACGAAACACCTCATGTCTGATGTAGAAATGCCGCTGTGTTATATCGACATTCAACGTGACATATTTAGGACACTTAATGGTAACTATGATATGACACCAATATGTCAAACACTACGACGGCCTTTTTGAATGCTGAAAACATCAACAAACGTCTTATGTGAAAATATTGGGCTGGCTACAACAAAAACCATTGAAAAGGTTTTTATTTTTAAGTCCAATAAGTGACCAAATGTAATTAAAAGTGTCAAATTATAGAAGAGGTTTGGAGACTTGATATTGGTTGCTGAAATCTTATGTGGTGCATTGAATTTTGAGGTAGAACATTAAAAAATCAACTCCCCAAAGAGAATAGTTTTAATGGCGTGTGGCAGTAGCAGCGCGGTTGCTAAGATCCCAGTTGGGAAGTGTCCAGGTTTTGAATGCTTGCTTTCTGAGGACAGCAGTGTGCACCACCTCAGGGGTAACAAAGGGAGTATGTGTGTCTTCGGCTGTTTGGGAAGGATAGAATGATGGTAATAGTACAACAACTCTTGTATTTTTATCAATTGTTTCAGTCTTAAAATGCATCACAATCTGCAAACCATCCGGACTTGAAGTGAAGAAACTGAAAGGTGGAAACGTGTTTCATAATTTCCACTCAATAATACAACTCATTACACATAAGTTGGTGTTTCTCAAACTGTGGGGCGCAACCCTCTAGTGGGTCGCAGTGGTATTACAGCCGGGGCAGGGGGGGGAATCCAGAATTATTTTATTTTAAGAACTTTATTCCCAACTTCCCATCCCTACAAAAGTACAAAGTAACAGACTGCTGTTGCCTCCTTGATTACGAAATAGAGATCCAAGCTCAACGTTGAGACCACATTGAGTGTGAGTGAGAAAGCGCTTTGAGTCTGCAACCCCGTTTTGAAAGGATTTGTAGTAGAATGCCGGGTCATTGCCGCCACTAATACTGATAAAATGTGTGTTTTAGCTGTATGAGATGGCCCATACATATCTGCACGCATTTTGTTTTGCACGGTTTGCACATTCATTGTAAAATATTGACATTACTGTTAATTACAGCCACATTTAACTATTAATATTTGTTGTTTTTGTTCTCAAAAGATTGTTGTAAATCATATTCGTCACAAAATGTATTTCAATAAAAATTCTATACGTACAGTTTTGTTGGGGCGTGAACATCGTTTTGCCTCCTACGTGGGTTCGGACATTAAACTTTATAGAACTACTGAACTTGGCATTCGTTATTTGAAAAGAATTGGCTCGATTGAGCAGAAAGCCATATATCATATACATATATTTATATATCACATAACATTTTCTAATATTTCATGGGATTATAGATCCCAAACTATGATATTTCTAATGACACACTATACTAGAACAATTTTTTTTTGGGAAATCCATAATTTTTGTCTAAATTTTTAAGACATTTTAAACAGTCTATTTCACACTCTGCCATTGATATCTGAATATACTATGATAAGATTATCTAGGATTTTTTATGCATACTAAACAACAGTATGTTGCAAACTTTGGTATGAAATATTCCACAGGTCCGTGTATACATATACATTTAAAATTCAACCCCTGCATTTAAAAATTGTAAGCTTGTGTAAAGCACTGGGGAGGAAGCATTTTTGGGTTGAGTGTCAGTTTAGAAACGAGCATCAAGCCGCTAACCTTCTGGTTAAAGGACCTGTGTTTAGCAGACCGCATGCGGCCCACGGCCCCTCTGATCACCCATCGCTTTCCAAGTGAACTACGCCGGCCTTCAGGTGACATAAACACACAGGAGGCCCTCACTAGAGCCAGTGTGGGATTTGTCCGTTCTGGGCTACTGTAGAAGGCGGTGTCAAAACACGGCGGACACAGCGAAGAGCTCCTACTCCCTGTATGTATGTGTAGTATATTTATCCTTGTGGTTGGGTAACGAAAACTCAACCATTTTTATTTTTATGGAATTTACACCAATTAAAACAAAGGCTTGAATACTATATTTACTTTATGTTATATTCCGTAAAAAGACAAAAAGCTACAGTCGGCATAATTACAACTACGATGTTTACATACAATACTATCACTTTTACACAATGTAATGTGACACTTTTCAATGACATAGTATTGTTAGTATTCTTGTATGGCATACTAATCTATGCCATTTTCATGAAATACTATATTTCCTATAAAATTCATAGTAAATTATACTGCGACATTTCGTACATTTCACACAGTTTTTTTTAATATAACATGACTTTAACGTGACATTTGTATGATATAGTATGCTATTTTTATGAGAGGATATATTACTATTTTAAATGTAATATAATTGTATATTCTATTAAATCTAAAATAATGATAAATTGACTGACTGAAACAATATTTATATATATATATAATTTTTATTTTTTTCACATCTTTTTGATGAGCGGCCTATGAGCCTCCCTGTAGTTTGTTCCCTGCTCCTGAAGCATCTTCTCTCACTACAGACACTAATACTTTACTTTAATGGAATTTATATTCAAATAGTTAGAATTAACACTGGAAAGTGGAGAGTTGCACAATGCTGAAAAAAATGACAAAGATGTGCAGAAAACACTTCCATGGCCGGTCCATCTGTTCCCTCTTTGTGACCATATACATTACATAAAAAAATAAAATTCTGTGATTACAGATGTTAGAGAGGATGAGATGGGACACAAACTATCCCGTCTACTGCAATACATTCAGACGTCTCCAATGAATGTTTTCTCTTGGATTTGGTGGCGTTTGATGACTAACTGACTTACAGCAGTAGCTGCTTGCGTACAGGGAGGCTATCATTGTACCTGTATCCGTGTGTCGGGGGATAAGAGGCTCCGATGGGAAATCTGACCCACAGTCTGCTGCTTTGCGCCTGCAATTCATCAGCTGGGGCATTTATTTGTAACCCCTGACTTGAGGATCCATTTCACGAATGAATATCCCGAGCGATGCCGCAGCCAGGTGAAGACACGTCATGACAGGCCGTGTGCTGTCTCGGCATGTGGGGAGCGGTCGGCGGTGTTCAGAGGCACACTTGTATCTCAGGTCACTGATATCGTATTTCCATTTATATTTCATTCGCTGGACTACGACAACAGAGTTCAGAGGACGCCATTGTGCGAGTCCCAGCTCCAGTGGATGGGCTCAGTATGAGTGCTATTCATTTTAAACGCGGCTTTTTTTTTCTAATAAAATGTGCATGCGGCTCAAGACAGAGTGGCGTTCTTTGATCGAAAGAAAAAAAAACTATTTGAGTGTATCATTTCGGCCGTGCAGCAGACACTGCAGTATTTATTCATGGGGCAGTCTAGTGTACAAACAGCAATCCTATGAGAGCGAGTAAAGCCTCTCCATTTTCTCTTTGCATCCTACATTTCCTTGGTGACCTCTTAGAGAGCAAGAGGTTCTAAGTGAACTATTTATCCAGCCGGCTTCCCCCGGAGGCCTCCTCAGACTGCTGCCAGCTCTCCTGTCTGCCCGAAACCCTCCCCGGGCCCCGCTGTGCTTGTCAGGAAAAACTGCCATGTTTAGGGCCTCTCCCTGGGGGCCTAAGCTGCTTTCTGAGGCGGATATATGTATTTTCAATCGTTCAGATTTGCTTTGTGGTTGTTGCTTTTCTACACAATGAATAGGATCTCAAATGAAAATCACACAGAAAGTAGCTTTTTTCATCGTTAAAGCCATCTGAGTTTTTCTTTCTTATAGTACTTTATTTGATGTATTTACAGAAGCAGTTCAGAGTCACAAACTACATCACGCCTGCATGCAAAAATATACTTTAAAGAACCAGTGTGTTGGATACAGGGACCTCTGGGGTATAACAAATAACAACATCATTTTGATTAATGTGTCCTCAGCTGGAACAAAGTTGTGTTTTTGTTTGCTTATAATGAACCATTAATGTATCTGCATAGGGAGCGGGAGCTCCTACATCTGCTCCTTCAGTTGCTCACGGTCAATTCAAACAGTCTCAGAGAGGCCTTTTCATATTTCTATGTTACCTGAAGGCTAATGTAGTTCGGAGAGGGAGGATGCTCGGGTCCATCTGCATTGGTCTTCTGACTCTTCTTCTCTCCCCCCACGAACACTAGTCTGGGATATCTCCATGTGTTTGGCAGGAGGGACGGACCCCAGTGAACGGAGAGCTAATGGAGATGGAGGTCTCACAAGGGAAAATCTTGACCTTGGCCCCTTTTTGTAAAAGCTTTGGCCCTGTAGCAAACAATGGCGGGGAGGGGCTTTGGGGGCGCGGCCCGTCCAGTGTGTGCCAGCGTGTCGCCTGGACATTTGTTTGTGCTCTGGATGTGGCGGTACTGTAGTCCAGTCCTTTCAGACATCATTCAACATGCTGCTTTATGTACCAGTGTACCACGAGGTGAAAGCTCCCCAGGTGGGACGGAGGCCCCGGCCCGTGTTTCCTGAGCTGCCGCGTCTGTCTGGCATGGCGCACCGCTGGGAGGACGCTGCACGAACAAATCCATACTGCCAGCACCACGCGGCCTCCACCGCTCAAGCTTTTTGTAAACTGCCATTTCGACGACAAGTCCCCGTGTCGAGTTGTTCCCGATCAATACGCACCGAGCGGACGTCTTAGTAGACACAGATAACTGCTGCTGGCCTCGCTGTATCTCTGCGCTGGGGAGACTGACACCCTGTCCGACTCGGATCAATAGGTGGCGCGTGGCGTGCGGCGCACAGGCCGGGCCCTGCCCACTCCGCCGTCGCACACGGGGCCTGGTCCCCCCCCCCCCCTCCAGCAGCTTAGGGGGAAAAAAACTGCCCGGCAACTCCCCGAGGTGGACGAATCGGAGATGTTACATGTGAACTGGCTGTCAAAACGATTTTGTCATCCCCCCTTCTCTCCGGTGTTTAAAGATGCTGACACACTGTGTTTGAGGGACCAATGTCTTGTTTGGAAGTGATGGAGGCTTTTAGCCTTTTTTTTCTTCCTAAACTCCTTTTATCCGTTCAAGTGTGCACTCAAGTGGTCGCATTTAACCTGCTACAGATGTCTCCTGGCACATTTTGCCCACTCACAGCTTCCTTTCAGGTCATCTGATCCGGACCCGTCTTTGAATTTACAGAATTAAAAACTTTAGGTGCAATCCTTTCTTTCACTGCTACTTGTGAAGGTCAAGTTGTTTTTCAGATGCTGTATTTAAGGTGGCCTTTGGTCCAATAAATCAAGAACAAATATCGATTCCTTGTAGGTTTGTGGTTTACGCAGGAAGAATTTTTGCTTTTTTATCCCTTACTGGCCAACAAAACCAACAAACTTTTTGTGTGGAAAAAACCCTAAGCCCGCCCCAGTGCATGCTGGTCCTGTCCCTGCCTTCTCCTTTATACGTCCAACAGGAGCCCACAGTGTTACCCAACTTATTAACAAAGGGACTAAGCAAAAACAAGTATTATTCATTAATATTGGCGCCAATGTATTGATTTTGTGATGATTCAATTTCGGTAAATATCCTAAAATTGACCCTCGGGGTTCTAGCCGTGCTCCATCTGTATCTAAGAAGATGTTGAAGTGAATAGAATTAGTATTGCTGTGTATCAGTGGGCAGACTGTTCTGAGTAAAGATACAACAGTGAGTAAAGAAGGCCGGATCAGATTCAGCTTGGGGTCATTAATGTTTCAGAGGATGCCAGAGGGGGAACGGGAGAGTCACTGCTCGGCCCCGATCCGTTTCCTTTGACTGAGGCTTTGTCCTCTTCGGATCAATCCCTCCTTACACAGGCTCGCTGTGCAGTGGCTCCTCTCTAATGGAGTGATTGGCAACATACTGGCACAAGATAAAAAGATTTACACATAGTGGGTGAATCCCATTGTCTTGGGAGAAACATGCGGTGTCCGCTTGCATTTTCATATGTGAATCTTTTATTCACAGAGGAGCGAAAAAAGGAAAACACCTTTCCTTCTTGACGATTTTTCAACAAAGACAACATATAAATACAGTAATTATTTCCGCCACTTTCTCGCTTCGTCTTCCGCAGCCGCGGCCCGCTGCAAACCTCTGGGGCTGTGGAAGTACTTTGCCTCCTACTCCTCTATGCTGTGATCCCCACAATGTCATTACTCTGCTTTGATCCTGCTGCAGTCTGACACATGACCACACAGACCCCTGAATGGGCATTAGTGCAGGCTTCAGCAAACGCAACATCTGTGCCTCCCAGCACTGCCACTGCTCAAATCATTCATTAAATCAGAACACAAAAAGTAACTTTACTTGAATGCCTCAGCATAAATATTTGATCATGGCTGAGAATAAATCTTTGTCGTTTTGTACTCCTTCCACTGGCTGCGGGCTCCTCTTATAGATCTGCATCACCTCTCTTTCTCTCTCTTGGTCATTTCTGAAACAGATCTGATGAATTTTTTACAACAATTTATAGCTGCAATCAGGAATAGTTAAGGCTGTATCGCACAGTGACACGCTGGGCTGCCACGCATATAGGACACACTAAACGTTCCTCTGTTGCTACTGCTTTTACATTTTGGCCACACAACGCTGGGTCGCACTGCACAGGGTTTGTTCATTCCTGCATATTCCCTATATTAGTTCATGTATTTAAAGGCATATTGACTTGTTATTTTAAAGTAGATCAAAATACATTACAAATACTAAATGCATGTGTGCATAAATACCCCCCCCCCCCGCTCCATGTCAGTTCAGTGCAGGTGCACCTTTGACAGCTCTGACGAACCTCCAGTCTGTGTGGATATGGTTTTGCACATCTGGAAAGTTCATCTTTCCTCTTTCTAAAATTGCTCCAGCTCATTCATTTTGCATGGGGATCAAGAGTTAACAGCCTCTTCAAGCTCAGCCACCAAATATCTATTGCATTGAGATCTGGACTCTGATTTGGCCACATCTGGACGTAAACGTTGTTGTGTCGTTTTTGACAGCGACCTGCTCGGGCTGACACACAGCTGTCCCACTCTTCAAGTTTCTTAATGGCGGATGTTCAGTGTTCCTTTGTGTTTTGCCTAAATATCAAGTCCCTTCAAGTCGGACCCTTCAGCTATCAATGTTTTGATACTCTGGCTTTACTCAGGCCTTACTTTTAGTACTGATATTATAGTGACTGTTTTCATTATGCTTACTTTAAGATGTCCAGAACTCCTTTTCATTTCATAAAAGAAGCATCTCTGATGAGAATTAACATTTGAGCAGGAATCCAAACCTTGATCCGTGACATTTTCTTTTAATACTTACCGTTGTTACTGAAAAAGTATTGAGGTTTAATCTCCAGCCCTGAGAGTATTGTTCCTGCAGCTCAGAGCCCAGTCATGTTCTGACATTAACTGTACAGCATGTAAGGATTATTACAACAATCTCACAGCTTTAAACTCCACACGTCCAAAAACTCAGCGATGAAAACCTTTTACAAGTGAACCAGAATATCAACTGCTCACTAAAAGGCTGCAAAACTCTCAATCTTGTCACTTGCGTTCAGAGGAATACCTTTTTGTGTCTTTCTGTTCCCCTGAAGAGAAGGGAACCTTTCCTATCAGTGCTTTTAGCCGCAGCCTTTTAATGTCACCTTCAGGATTAATATGTTATTAGACATGACTTTGAATAAAAGACAAAACCAGGCCAACAGGGCGAGAGAGAGAGAGGGAGAGGTGGTCAAAGGATTGAATTTTTATACAGCTACATAATATATAAAAAACAGGCAGCAGGGTGGTGGGACACTCACACACTCACACACACACACACACAAGTAACTGAGTGGCGGCAGAGCAGCCTTTTTTTATTCCTGAGTGACAGCTCACATCCGAATTGTCTAGTGATATGTAATGCTAAATGAACCGGATAAACACGTCTTTAAATGAGTGGACAGCTCGGGCACCACCGCCCCCCTCTTTCATCATCCTGCCTCCACACAGACACACCGCCGTTCCCCCACGGACTCACGCTGTTCAGGGCCCCAGACCCTCAGAACAGAGGCCGGCTAATGGAAAGCTTTCAAGGCGGCTGGAGGAGGAAAAAGAGATGTCTACGCCATCTCTGCGTGTGTGGTCACGGCTTTAGAATCACACACGCACAAACACCCTGGGACACGCCATTATAAACAGGCCCCAAAACTGAAAACAACAACACTGCTTACCCCCCCCTCCCCCCCCCCCCCACACACACACAAACACACTTGCATTGATCTGAACGTTTGTATCAGATTTGATTAAACTACAAATAAATGTTAAAAAAATAAAGGTAAATGCTCCAATGTCTTTGCATAACAAATCGTTGTTTCCTGTTTCATTAATCTGAATATCACTGCCGTATTCGTTGATGGAGGCACCTCACCCAGAATGCAATGGGCACCCTTAATTGAGCTGTTGTAATTAGAAACTAAACTCACAAGTCACCTGACCTCGCTTTAATGCAACGTCATGTATACTTTCTTTTGAATGTGTAAAAAGCAAACATGCGCCGTGTAAAGCGTGTGCGTGGTTGGTAGCTGGGGTCCAGGGGAAGTGGCTCTAAGCCGCTTCCGGGCCGAGGACCCAGGAAGCGCCGGTTGTCCCCCGCACGTGTCCAGCCTGCCGGCTGCCTCGCCGGTGTCTCTTGTTATTATTTCCCTCTCATTCTGCTGCCTTTTCTTTTGCAGGGTCATGAATAATTTGTGCGCACGCCTTGTTGCTTGATGACAGCTGTGCAGTTGGTTTCACAGTCTGTTTTTTTTTTGTTCAGATCAGGTGAATAATGAATAAGCCTCTGCAACAAAAGAGCCATGTCCTATATGTGCCCTGCCTCTCTTCATCTGTCCCATGCAGCTTAGCTGGCGTGTCACCCTCACGGGGAGGAGGGCTGGGGGGAGACAGGTGAGCAGCGAAGTCTCTCTGGTGCGGAAAGTTTCCCAAACGACAAGAACTTCTCCCTCCCCCCATCGGGGCATAATAATCAGTGCTTCTTCTCCAAACGCTTGCTGATAGAAATCATGCGCCTCTTTCTGTGTTTGCAACTCGTCCAACCTGTGTGGAATCTGCTGATTGGAGCGTGAGAGCAAATACCACATTATTATTACAATATACACGGCGCCTGTGCTCGGCCCTCAGGGGGAAACAGGCGCATCGGCTCTCTGCTCGAGAAGAGCATCAGGTGTCCCTGGTTCTACATATTTACTCTGCTGTCAGCTGTGTGGGCGGGACATTTTAGTGTTATCTGTGAGGTGTGAGGCAATAAAAGCACCAAAAAGTTCGGGAGGTGGTAGAGGACGAGAAGAAGGGGGAGGGGGGGGGGGTCAAAATCAGATTGCAAAGTGTTTCTAAAATCTCTCTTTCATTATTTATGTTTAATTTTGTATTAATAATGAATCACCCCAAAAACCGCAAAACCAAGTCTGCTGAACTTTCTAATTGCGCAACGATGTATGTCAAGAAAAATGAATCCAGTCGTGCCTGTGTGTGTGTGTGTGTGTGTGTGTGTGTGTGTGTGTGTGTGTGTGTGTGTGTGTGTGTGTGTGTGTGTGTGTGTGTGTGTGTGTGTGCACTTATGGACCGAGGTGCAGGTCTAGATTCTGAGCCGTGGACTGCAGTGCTCTGATTACCGGCCCACTCCGATCGATCGAGCCGTCTTCTATTTATATTTGATATGCCTTGGGGCGGTGGGGTAATGCTTTAAGGAAAAACCCACCCGTGCCCATGGAGTAAATCTGGGGAGGCTAATGGCTCGTTTGGAGATGGGGGAGCTTCTCTCTGTGATTGCGCTTGTGGAGCGCGCTGTCGGAGGGAATTCAGGATTCGGCTTTGAAATACCAACAGTTTGTGAGTTTAGGTCGATGGCAAATGTTCACATCCGATGCGTGACATGGAACCTTTAATTTAGATCCCTACCTGGCACTTTAACGGGGTGTGAAAAGCGAGCACAAACATCCTAATGATGCAAGAAGAAACACATCGCCATCATGATGATGATGATGATGAATAGTTTCCCCTGATCGGAGAAAGGGGGAAGCTTATTTATTATTTCTATTTAAAAAGAATAAATGACGTGGCCTTGTTTAAGTCGTGCTTTAAATGAGCCCTCCCTGTGCTCCTTTCCCTCTGTCTGTCTATCTCGGGGGTTTGAAATATTCAGGCCTGAATGTTGTATTTTCAGGGGGGGAAGTGAGGCGTGAAAAAAAAAATCCTTGTGAGTCAGTGATTTCAAGCAATGCTGAAGGAAGTTGACTAACCGAGTGGCTTTTTTGTAACCTTGTTAGAGTTGGACAAGATGAAATGGTGAAAGAATGAAATGATGACAGTGACGGGAAGTTTTGAAGCTTCAGTGCAAAACATGACGCATTAAATCCATAACTGCTAACTAGTTGTTTTCATATTTCCAGGTAATATACCTTCTGATCATTTTTCATCGCATCCGATGCGTTATGCGCCACTGTTAATAAACCAGTTCGTTTTATTTCCTGGGTCTTAATGGGATTTATTCATTCTTTATTGCATAAGTGTGTCCTGAGTAATCCGTCCATAGGCCTCCGATTAAATCGCAACAACGTAACGTTTTCTAACTGCGGCCCACCAGCAGAAACCCTCAGTGGATCGCAGCTGCTGCGTGGGGAGGGGGGGGGCGGGGTCCTGCCTGCAGCTTTTTTTTGGCCTTGTTATTTAAAAAAAAACAGCCATCAGGGTAAAAAGGCATCTGGTTGACGGTTAAATCTGCTCAGACTGTTTTGGGTTCAAACACATGGCTGCAGTGGTCAAAACAAACAGGACGCCTCCGGGTAAATCACAATGTTTTTGTAACGTCATGGCACTTTGTTTGTTTGTCTGTTTGTTGGTATTTTCACCAACACGTTGAGTGTTGTTTTGCACGTGGAACATTATGAAGAAGCAGCTTAATTATAAAGTCGAAAACGCGTTGCTGACAACATTTATATTATATAAAATGTACAAATTGGGCCTACTAATTTGGAGGATGGCACATTAACTAAATTATAATTTTTAATCTGTGGAGATTTGGAAGAACAATGAATCTTGAATCATTTCACTTTCACTTTCAGACTTTATTGCATATTAAATCATAATAACAAAACAACTATATATTCTGATTGTATTTCCTGTGGGAAATATGTATTCATCACGGCAATAAAATGTGCAAAGTGGAAACTTTCTTGAGTACGGCAGTAACCCTCCTGTTTATTAAATCACACAGTCTGTTTTGCCAGCATGTCTCCACACTAAAACCAAAATACCTCGATTTTTTGAAGAAGCGCAGATTTCCATCTCTGTTGGCTTCAAATGGTCGATCCGGTTCTTTCACCGTGACAACTATTTTGGGTTCAATGCCCAATGGCTGACTCGTTCAAACATGATATATTTAATTACGCTTCAGCACAATTCACAGCTTATCCCTGGTTTTTCTGGACCTTTATATCAATCGGCAGGATGGTTGAATAATTAGTGTCTCCAAAATCTCCGCCAGAACAACTCTTATTCGTGAGTCTTCGTTATTAAAATAAATAAATAATCTGCCTTTTGGAGGAGATAATTATATATATATATTTATATATATGTAAATTCCCAAAGCAGTTTTTTTACATTAAGACTTTCCCGAAGCGGACCAAAGCGAGTCCTGATCCAAGAATTGTCCTCAGGCGATTGGAATAAAAAATGTCTTTGTCAGATGTCCTCACTCCTTATAATCCGAATAACTAGTCCAATACAAAAGTTACATGACGTCATGTGTGCACGGGGCGGCTTCACTTGAGCCCGTGCTGCGTCTCTTTGTGTCTCCTCAGGTCCACTTTCCTCTGGAAGCCTTTGCCGCACAGGTCGCAGCAGAACGGTTTGTACCCGGTGTGTTTCCGGCTGTGCGTGATGAGGTTGGAGCTCTGGCTGAACGCTTTCCCGCACACCTGGCATTTGTGTGGCTTCTCACCTGGAAAAAAAAAACCAAATAGCAAACACGTCACTCGTTTGATTGATGCAACATTAGCTAAATTATATCGTTCACATCAGGCGGATTTGGCAGTTTTACGCACTGAAACCGCACCACTGTTTTACATTATGTGTCGCCTTAGGAGCTGCGTTTTCTCCACCTGCCTGTGTGGATGAACGTGTGTTTCTTCATGTCGGACTTCTGATGGAACCTCTTCCCGCAGTACTGGCAGGGGTACGGCCTGGTGTCGGAGTGGATGAGCAGGTGCGTCGACAGGGTGGACGACCTCTTAAAACTTTTGCCGCAAATCTTGCAGTCGAAACTTCTCTCCTGTAACACGACGCAGAACCGCGGGTTAGTCACGATTTCACGCGTCACGCCCATCCTGACCGAACAGCAGGGTGACAACAACACGCAGAAAAGGTGCGAGCTGCAGGAAGCGGTTTAAAGTGTGTGTGTGTGTGTGTGTGTGTGTGTGTGTGTGTGTGTGTGTGTGTGTGTGTGTGTGTGATTACCTGAGAGTGCACAGCTTTGTGTTGTTCCAGGCTGACGCCGTGTCCGAACGTTTTGCCGCAGATTTCGCACGCAAACGGCCTGGTGCCACTGTGCGATCTGCGCACGTGGACCTCCAACCCATGCGGAGTGGAAAACATCTGGTAGAAAGAAAATAATAATACGTTTAAGGAAAAATAATAAAATATTTTGTCGTCAATAGTTTCAGTTCCTCTCTTCAGATGACCTCTTCGTAGAGGTCAGAGGTCCCCATGTGCTTATTTAAGTCACAACAACCATTGGTAATTTCCTTTTTTTCGGCCCATTTCTTTGGCGGAAGCCATGCATTCATCCCCAAAAAGCAGAAGATGCGCGTGAACCTCCATCCTCACCTTACTGCACTTGATACACTTGTAAGCGCCATTGATGACCAGACTGGAGCACAGCAGGTCCGACTGCGCCTTCGCGCTGCGCGCTTTTTCCTGCAGGCCTCCGTCGGGGAACAGCAGGGCAGCATTGTGCCTCCTGTAGTCACCGTACGTCTCCTCGCCCGTGGTGTTGTCTGCGTACAGGGCCGAGTGAGCGCTCCGGTCTCCGTAGAAGGCCAACGCCGCCGGAGCCCTTCCCGTGTGGAGGCCCTGCTGCACCAGGGGCCTCAGCCCCGGCGGCGTGTAGCTGCTCCAGGCGTACGGCCGGAAGGGAATGGCGAAGGGCCGCGTCTCATCCACCAGAGGAGACAGGGATTTCTCAGAATCCACTGGAGAGGGGGACAGAGGCCACAAGAACATTTAATGGAATTAGGTTACAAAGGAGTCGTGCAATGTTCCTTCAGAGAATTCCCAATGATGACGATGCCGTTGGAGAAAAAAAATTAAGCCAAAGGCCAAAATACAATACAAAAGACAATCAACGCCCGATGTTACTTAAAGGTAGACTAATTAGTTATTATTAGTCACATACAATGTGACAGCGTTATTATAGAAAGGCCCCGAACAGCAGCAACGACACGTTGTCGTTAATCTTTGATCGTCAAACAGAGATTGAAAGATGGACGAGGATGCGACGCGTCTGTGTGGGGGCCGTGTGTACCTGGGGAGGCGGAGGGGGACGGGGGCATCCAGAAGTCCTCGTAGACCGGGGAGCGGCCGCACAGACTGTCCGCAAGGCTCTGCGGCGACTTCGGGGAGAAATCCGCCGCGTCGGCGGAGGCGGAGTCCGGAGAGAGGCCGTACCTGTCCACCGACACGTCGGAGTCCTCTTGGAGCTTGTCGGAGTCTGAGGGGACACGCGGGGACGTCAAAATATAGGGACGAGAAGGTTCGGGAGACATCTGATGTTTTCAAACATTAGATGTCATCCCCGGCCTCTCGGGTACATTTGCAGGTTCGAAAACTATAATATACTTACTCTAACCAAAGTCCCACACATGACACATTCATTAAATATATGGCACTATATTATTGTTAAATTAGAACAAGAATAATTGAAGTGCAAAATGACAAAACAGTAAAGGCAGTATTTACTCATTTATGGGAATAACCCAAAGAATAGTGAAACAATAAAAACCGAGAAAAGAGATGCATGACTGTTTTATTTTAGCCTCTATTCTCAGAAAAGACGTGTCAGCTGTACAAACTTCCGAAATATCACATTTTAGGGAAATAATCGAATGCTCCTTTCAATAAACTACTCAACATGTTCCAGTCTGTTAACCCGCAAAATCAGTGATTTACCATCAGCATGCAATTTCGCTTGGTGTGACATCATTTAATATGCCTTTAGAACTATTCTACTCAAATACACATTCGCAATTGTTACCATGGACATTAAATTCAGTTTTTCAACTAGTGAAATGACACAAAAAAATGTAATATCGAACGGCATTGTTTAAACAGCGAAGACTATTGAAAACACACACCTGAGCAAATGTGCGCCAGTATTGTGTCCAGCTTGCTGTAGTCATCCTCCAGACTCCGGGGTTGGTGGTAACTGTGCGCCTTCTTGCTCTTCACCATGAAGGAGCGAGGCATCTCTGGTCGGAGAGCGCGCGGACAGACAGCCCAGCTGTGTGCAGAGAGGGGACCGCGCCGCTGGACCTTGCTGCCCGCTCTAACCACCGCAAAGACCGGATCTCCACTGACGGGGAGGCGCTAAGCCGAGTGGTTTATGAGACGCGCGACCTGACGACGGCGCATGCGCAGCCCATCCGCCCCGTCTGCCAGGTGTTGCGCGGACAGGTGTCAATGCAAAGAGTCCTCAGTGCACTGCAAAGAAAAACGCGTACAGATATGTATGATACTTATACTGCTCCTCGCGATCTGCATTCACACTGATGGTTTCCATCTTCTTTACTCACTTAATCTCTTCCGTCGGGGTCCCTAAGTTTAAGGTGTCCGGCTCGTGGTACAGTTACATCCGGCCCACGAGTAAATATCACATGTCTATCATGGCCCGCTGGTCAATCGGACGCACAAGGCTGATATTAAAAGTCCCAGAAGGCACTGCAACAGCTACACGCGACAAATCAAGCGACTTCTCTACAGGAGAAGGAGGCGGGGCTGCCCAGCGCGCGCTCATAACGAGGGAGACATGAAGGTGGTATAGTAAGTATCGGATGTCTTCATATTTATGGCAGTTTTTAATTTCGTCCCTCTCTGTGATTGAGTTTGACTCCACTGTTGTAGCCTACTCAACACTTCGTAGACGAAGCCTCTACGGAGCACGAGACGACAGCAACACGTAGATCCTTTAAAGGTGGAACTAAAAATCTCAGAGAGAAAAAGAAGAGATCTCTGGAGGAAGATGCCACAAAATAGTTTTTTTAAATCTCTGACTTAATTTGTAAACCACGGACTGGAGAGACAACTTATCGTTTTGTTATGCACCCCTTCAACTCCCCTACACACACACACACACACACACACACACACACGCGCAAAAGCTCATTACTTTCAGTAATTCAACTTAAAAGGTGAAACTAATAAATTAGTATTATATATAGAGAGATATATATAGCCATAATCATCAAAATTATATCAAATATAGGTTGAAATATCTCACTTTGCATGTAATGAGTCTATATAATATATTAGTTAATTTTTCGAGTTTCACCTTTAATTCGGACTCATTCTACTCTCTGATTCCAGTGTCTTTCTCTGCTGACATTCATTCCAAATTGGTGGATACAAATGTCATTCAAAAAACACATGTTGTAACTTATTTGTAATCATTCAAAATAATTTTAAGTGTAGGAGTATTTTTCCAAGTAGGCCACTGGTTGAAATGTGCGATGCTTTGAGCGGGCAGCGCGTGTATTGAGTGGGTCGATCTGACAGTAAGTCCGGGGCCACTTTTTACCCCCAGTCCGCCCTGCGTGTGTCTGCACCACAACTTGTATTGAGTGGGCCAAAGGTTTCCCCCATACACTTAACATTATTATACATTCCATTAATATATATACATACATATATATATTCTGTATGTATGTATATATTAATGTACTATATTTATATATGTATATATATATACAACAATATGTCATTTTCTTTTAAAAGTGTTCTGCATGCGCGTCATGCGGTTTTCACATATATTAGGAAACCTGTCTGCATGCGGGGGCGACGTCTTCTCACCTCAATGCTAAATCACTCATTTCAGAACTTCCCCCAAAACACATGATCACGATTTTAAGAAAAACACCCGTGTGGAATCATCAGCGGGTGACTTTAAAGGGAGTAATTGACGCTTAGAACCTTTCTGTTGGTTTGGTTCGTGGAGCCGCTGCCCCTCCCCGCGATCACACCGCGGCTCGTGTCTCCACGGGAGCGCGCGGCAATCAGGAGAAACGATACAGGCCTTATCAGCGCTTTGCTCAATCCGACATTGGGAGGAAATGCGGAGGCGCACCCCAGGGTGTCAAAGGGGTGGGGGAAAACTCTGAATCAACAGCCCTCCTTATGCTTATAGATCATATACGCACATGGAAATACATGATATTGGGAGGGGCGGGGGGGGGGGGTTATGCTTAAAAAAGGACGCATCGTGTAGCGGAGGTTACGCGTCATTACGCACAGTCGTGCGTCCTGGCGCCTTTCATCCACCACCAACCGGTAGATCCACGACGGTTGTTGTGAAGCACTCAGGTAGATTTTTATTATCTACCAGGATGAATGCAATCATCGATGCGTCATTGGAGGGATGTCACTTTCTTTTTTGCGCTTATTTTGTCTCATTAGGCTTTAACAATTTTTGTTTTCTTTATTTTTTAAATCTATTTTTTTAGATCACGGTGTTGCATTCAACATTTTCTACATTCACTTGTAAATCAGCTCACTCTTCCATGTAACAATGTATCCAACTCGAGCCCGTTTCTTTACTTTTTTTTTGTTAAACCTGCGCTCATCTCACCGGCGCGCACAGGATGCGCGCGCTCACTATCAGCACAGCACCTATCTGTGCACGTGGTGCAGGAAATCAAAGCGCCACATGCCGAGACTCGATTAGACTCCGCACGGTAACCGTTGCATCCGGACGCCGTGCTGGTGCAGACATGGAGGCAGACGGTTCATAATGATGCAACGTGTGACAATGAGTGAAACAATTGTGGCATATTAAATTCTAGAGTATTACTAATAAAAAAAAAAATGCTAATAAAAATATATTGAAAAATAAATAAGTTAACCATAAGAGTTTGTAAAATAAAAATACTTTTAGTAATCAAAATAACTCCACGTTTTCATCCGTTTTATTGAAACTCAACCTTAAAAAGATGTGAAAATACCAAATGAAACCAATCCTACACTGAGTTTTACATATTTTGATAAAAACGGATTACAAATTTGGGTAAAGTTATTTGAAATGTGGTATCATGATTAAAGCCATTTCATGAGGCAACAGAATCAGGAGCCTTTGGCAGCAGGATCACAAATGAGTTGAGCTGAAGGTTCTCCCCAAGTTTCTGGGTTTTACAACCAGCCTGAACAAATGTGAACAAAATGTCCCTGAATGCATTTTCAAAATGTCAAGCATCCCGCGCCGTTTGAATAAAAAAACTACACGCTGTACATGCTGTCTGGGTCCAGGCCTTTTGCATCCACTCCTCTGAGATGAACCTGCCGTCTGATATCAGGCCGAGCACTTGGACCATCACAGCTCTTTACAAATGACTATTTCAAATCTGCAGCAGCAGCGATTTAGTGATAGAGGTCCAAAGATAAATGCTTTTTTAAAATGTGGTTTCTGCACAAATGATTAGCAGTTGAGGCTCAGCTTTGGAAACCGCGAGAAATCACTTCCTGAAAGCAGTCAATCTTAACAAGAATCTTCGCAGAGGAAGGCGAGTGTTGAGACACATCAGCGCAACGTCATCTGAGCTGTGAGGAAGCCAGGGGGAGAGGTCTGCTGCCTTCAACGCTATCAAGAAAAGAATCATTCAGCAAGGACTTTAATAAACCTTTTTATTGTGAACTCTTCACACGCACACATGCGCGCGCACACACACACACACACACACACAATCTCCTTTAGTCTCCAGAGTGTGCCATCTGCTTCATAGTGTTGCCATGCATGTCCTCACCGCACTGCAGACTCAAAAAGTGCCATGAAGTGTACAACACTCGCTCATCGGAGGGACAATATCACCACCAGCCCTAAAGTCACAATCCCTCCGCCCCGACCCGACCGGTGCGGTCAAGAGCTCGTGTTCGAAACAGACATTTGGAGAAATACAAAGGTCGTCGACACACATCTTGTGTGTGGTGGGGGTGGGGGGGGTCCTCGCTGCCTGAAACGGAGTGGGACTGGCCTGTCCAGGCACAATGCAGAGGGTGCTGCTTCCTTTGGTATCCGTCGACGACTATCCATTCCTCCCCGGTTAGTGTGAAAGTGTTCTCCCAGTTTGAGTTCCCTCAGACCGCCATCCATCCCCGTGCAAAATGTGTGACCCACAAACCACCAGCCACATTGACCCGCCACGGGGCGCCTTCTGAAAATAAAGTTGGATTCTTTAAGAGGAAAACCTGCCCTCCCTTTCCTGCACAGAATGAAAAACAGTAACTGTTTGTGTTACCACATAAACTCATCCGTCCCTTTTTTCTGCATTTTATATTCTACACATCAGATATGCAATAGATACATGATTTCAAGTTCAAAAAGGAAGGAAAAAAACAAACATAATACACATTTACATATCTACAAGTATGCAGACGTCACATTGACCTTGTTGTAGGCCTGTGCGTGTGCTAAGGCCAAGTCGTCAACACGGGCAGCTTTGATATTGGCTGTTGACCAAGACCACACACACACACACACAATTCTTAACAATTCTGCCTCTGCACGATGGACACTTTGTAGTAACGGAATCAACATGTGTTTGATGATCATTTTTAAAATGCATTAAAAATATAAAACCACAGTTGAATGAAGTGTGTGGTATGACATACAAGGTCTTTCTCTGTGTTGTACCGTTAAGAGATTGATACGCTGCGCATTATGAAAGACACCAAAGGTCTGTAAACAATGCTCAAGTGTTTGTTTTGTTTCCACCCTGTGGGCAGCAAACTAAATCAAGAAGTGTGATTCTCTCGACATGAAATGATGATGCATTTCCCCTCTGAAACTCAAGAGCTCCAGTCGCAGGCTTCTCCTCTGAAATGGCTGCTAGGAAACGCCTCCTCTTCCTCAGCGAGCGCCGGCGGCCTTGGCCCCGCCTCTCGGCGGCTGCTCGTCACACGGTGGTGGACTTGTGGCTGCCGCTGGGGGGTACAGTGAGTCGCAGGGAGTCCTCGTCTTCCTCATCCTCGTCCTCTTCCTCCTCCTCGCTGTCCGTGTCCCTGAGGTTGGCGCGCAGCCGTATCCGGGCCCTGTTCCTCTGCTGGGTCTCCTGGAGGCTCGGGCCTTTGACGCCGTCTTCATCCGAGGACTGGTAGGTCACATGGTCCCCCACATAGTGATTGACGATGTGGATCCCATCAAAATTGGGCTGATTGGGCCGCCCCCGCTGTGCTTTTAAGCAGCGAATCTGTGAGAGCAGGCACAGGGAGTGTTAGGAGCGACAGGGAGGCTGAAGACGGTTAAACGAGGACTGTGTGATGCGACGTGTACGAACACGATGGTCGTGATTCAAACAGCTGGGGATGTCGCTCCCAAACTCGACATGCATGCGTCGGTTCAACCACAGACAATGTTATTCATAAGATGAGTTGTATCCCAATACTACATTTAAGTTTACCTAGCGTACACATCTTATACCAGTATACAATGAACACATATCATTCATCCCTGATACGAACAGGAGAAAATGGACCAGCAAATGGTTTTGCAAAAGACCAAAGCACCTTATGTTATTAGTAATTATTTGACATTCCGCCCTTTCTGCCATGTCCTACAGGACAACGGTCTCAACTGCACACGGACATCTTTGGGAAGTCACTTTCCCAGTGTGAATGCACTCAAGACCTGCTCAGAATGAGTATGCAGTAGAGATTTGGGCCAAAGCTATTGTGAAATTGTTTAATGGCTGAGTGCGAGCTCCGTCTGGGATTTTGTGAGGGGGCTGAATGTCTGTCTGTTCTCTGCTGATAATCGAATGTGTCAAACCATCAAGCTGGTCCTCATCCTGCATGTCTTTTACTCCGTTGATGAGGCGCACATCTCGTCTTTATTGGGCATGTCAAACTGAGGTTGAGGGTACATCACCTACTTCCCGTTGCATCGAGGCCGAAGGGGCCGCACCACTTTGTGGCAGGTAGGTAAAAACACACAACGCCGTTGAACTGCAGCTGTGGTGGATGTGGTCACCCCCCTACCCCCTTTCATCAACTTGGAGCAATGAGACTCTATTCTAGCTGCACTAACTTTGCAAAGATGGGACTCTCCGGGTTGGTCTTTTTTTTAACAGGATGTTTGGTGAGTAACAAGAAAACAGACTGAAACTGTGAGATCCAACAGGCTTGTTTGACCCACAGCTGGCCCTCACCTCTCTAAACCTTCTCTATGGAAACACTCAGGAAGGCCCCCCCAAGGGGGAGCGACACGATGGTCGGCGGAATGATTGTGACACATCAGCACCAACTCACCTGGGTCAGTCTGCCAGGCAGCAGTCAGACATGTGGGTAGAGGGTGCATTCAGAGCAGAGCACACAACAAACACAACGAGCCCACGTTTACCTGCTGCCGCCTAAACGCAGCGGCCTCGCCTTCGTGTTGTTGGCATTGAGGAAAAAATAAATCGTGATCTAATCGACACCTAAGTGCCCACAGTAAAAGACCCCGCAATATGTTGCAGGCTTTGAACGGAAATGGCCACGTGAGGAGGACTGTGGCACTTTAGCCACCAATCACTACTTTCGGGTTTGGCTCTGCTGCAGAGACTCGCTGCTTCTAAAACCAGAACGACCACAAGGCAGAAACCAAGTGAGGCGGGGGGCGACTGAGACAGCAATGACTCGGTGTAAACTGGAGTAAATAACAAGGTCATCGATCTTGTAGCTGTATCACAAACAGTGGGGACTTAAATAATACAGTGGAGCGTCTGTTGGTGGACTCTTTATGTACGGTGGTGTGCATCATGGCTGTGCTCAGCGATCGGCGGGGTGGAAGCCTCAGCAAGACGCATGTCAACTCTGCACAGGAAGTCTGCAGCAAACACTTCTACTAATCTGTTAGCATCAAAGAACAACCAGAGCTGAGGCACCGTCCTTGAATGCTCGATCGAAGAAATAGAAACAGAAAATCTGAATTTGTACTTGAGAGGGGGGGGGGGGGGTGTTGTTATATTACTAAGTCTCACCTCGTGTTTCAGCTCTGCTATCTGGTCTTTGAGGTCGTGGATGTACTGGCTCGAGTCCGTGTGGTTCAGCTGGCCTTGGACCTTTCCTTCTTCTTTCTGTTAAGAGAGGGGACACAGGCCTACAGATGAGACACACGTGGCTTTCATGGAACACTGAGGCAGGTGGAGACATAGTTCAGCATCCGCCGACCAAAGTGGTTAAACCTGGCACACGATAGAATTGTGAATAACTTTCCAAGCAGGAAAAACCTGACAGGTACGAGAGCCCCGTTGTTCAGAGACAAGAGCAGCCCAACAGAGTGCCAGGTGCCAGGAGGGGAACACAAAAACAGTGTCACGTGTGCTCGACTTCCTCCTGGGGCCCAAGGGATGAGGCACGCTGTTAGCTTTAGCAGTTAAACAGCCGATGTGATGTTTACCCTTCTCAGTGAAGACATCTGCAGGCGTTAGAGACAAACACGTACGCTATTTCAAACCTCAATCGCACCCTTGAACATGGCCGTTTTTTTACAGCGAGACCAGCTCAAACCACAGGCTGCAGCATGACAACACGGGCAAAAAGATAAAAGAAAAAAGGGAAGAGACGTGTCCACAGCAGGGGTGGGGTGTCGAGGTAGAGGGGGGGGACACAGTCTACTCTGGCTGCCCAACACCCTAAAAATACTGATGGGGGCTTTTGATTCCTGCGGTGGGGGTGAACATGGCAGGTCCCAGTAGCCTTTTTTTTTTTCCTCTGAGAAGTATTTCAAAACGCAATGTTTTTGAGGTGTTGTCCCTCCAAAAAGCCTGCGGCAATAACGGGGCAGGCGGTTGCTAAGACTTCCTGGATCGACAGGTGTCAGGCCCTAACAGACGGCGGAATAGAGGGAACGGCCAGTGGGCTCCCTCTGTGGAAAGTTGATTTTGTTTACCGAGAACTGAGCAGATGATTTTCTGACAATTTGTCACAAACATCATCATTATGTCAAATCATGACAGAGGTGCAAAATAAAAAAACACACCTCTACCAACTATACCTCCAACATGTAGAACTCCAGTAGCTCTTAAGATGGCCTTTCTAATGAAATTGTACGTCCTTGTTGTTCTGTGTCAGCACCCTCGTGGTTGAATGCACTTATTCTAAGTCGCTTAGGATAAATGTAAAAAAATAAATCCCCATGTTTCAGTTTGAACATTCACAGCACATTTATTTCTACACTATCTCTGTTGTTGTGGCAACGGGAAGCTGCAAAGATGTCAATGAGGGATGTGTGAAAATGTGTGACTGACAATAGATTTGTAGTCTGATTAAACTTCCAATAGATCAATGCCGCTAAATAAAAAACAGAAACCACCAGCATGGAAATACCCTTCCAAGTAAATTTTTGATCATAGCACAGATGTGTCATTCCGTTAATTTTTTTAATAGAACATTTAACACATGAAATTAATGTCTTAAGATTTTCCCCATCAATTCATTTAAATTCTTTTCGTAAAGCCCAGATTCAAAAATCACAAACTTTTGATTTTTAATCTCTTGACAAATGGTGCGTAAACATCAGGATGTCCTTCACGATACAAGACGTTGCGTATAAATCTATGAGCATGACACAGAAAACCTTAACACAAAAGCATGCATGTCCCATTTGGTGGAGCCTCTGCTTCAACACAAGCAGCCACTTCCTATCAGCCCAGAGACTCTGGAGTTCAGCACCGGCCACGGCTGTGACTGTAAAAGAGCCCAACGCCTAAACCTCGGGACGTCTTAGTTTCGGCCAGTAAATGTTTTCCATCCATTCGTGTCTCCTGATGAAATCTCTGCGTGAGCTTCCGTGCAGCTGTTCAAGGTCGATACGGCACACGCGGTGCCGATGTGATCCCAACGTGACCTCACGCCGCACCCTGCAGATGTTCACTGCCAACCAGCGTCACATCGCTGACGAGGAAGGCAAGAAACTGATTTATTTCTCTCTTTTCTTCTTTTTCTTGTAAATGAAACGGTTTTTACCCACAACTTATTGGGCAAGTAACCAAACCACAGACCAAGATGCCAACGGGCAAAACCGTGATTTAGGCTCAGACAAAAGTTCAGATAGTTTACGCTTCTCCTGCAGATCATTAAATGAAATAAAAAGGGGAAATAAATTAAGTGCAATGCTTCCGCGTGTTATTTAATGATCATTATGCAGATGCAGGAGTGGCGATTCCAGCGTTGTATGTTGATGCACGATTCCGTAGTAACAAAACCTCAGACCACAATGTGTGTGTGTAGGTGTGTGTGTGCGAGAAGGAGAAGAGGGGGAGGGCTTTTTGTCAAAGTGTCATACTTATAAATAGTCTACAGGTTAAGACTTTTAAGTACAACGGTACTCTACAAAAACCACTTCCCTTGGCACAAGTCTTTCCAATAGAAGGCCCCCCAAACATATTACAGCTGGTTTTACTACATTGTCATTCATTTTCCCTCTATACCAGCCTCTACATATGGGGTCCACAAAGGCGGTTAGAGATGTCCACAACTACATTATTAAACCGCTTGTATCTTCTTACGACTATCACTACTGGGTGATAGTCCATGATGACATAAATGTTGTATTTCTTTGTCGTTTCGTTTTTTGGGGAAAACTATCAATCAGAACTGCTGAGTGTCGGCAGTGTGAGAAGAGGCCTGTATTTGTTTTAGTCACCCTTGTGGTATGTAGAGTTACATTGGTTGGGGGTAAATATTAGTGTTTTTTTTACTCCTGCGTGTGGGAACTGGTTCATACGAAGTTTGTTTGTGTGTAGATCTGCCCAACTTTATTAGATGCTGGTGTCTGAATTGAAAAACATAAGAGTAAATAAGGTAATGCATTATCTATAAGCTCAGACAACCATTCTTAATATCATCAAATATTATGGTTTGTTTGATTAATTTTACAGGACGGAAAGATCAATGGATTGGATAAGAAAGTATAAACAAACTTTTGCTGACTTTGGAAAAATTCTGCTAGGTGTGTTTTCACTAAACTTAAAGTTCTGCAGTGAGCTTTCCTCCCGCCTGCTGTTCACTGTGCAAGTCTAAGCTGTGCTTCTTTACATATCCGTAACTGAAAAGAACCATGAAATGACTCTGTCATTGCGACTCTTTGAGTGAGGTTTGATCAGATTTAATTTAAACCGGGGTTTCCTTGGCAACAGAAGCAAGCTAAACTTCCACTAATATCAGATTCAAATTATTTTCCTATTTGAAATGAGGGAAAGAAACTGAGAATAAACCACAAATGTGCGTAGGTGTCACTGAGAAACATGCTCACAATCTAAAGGTCGCCTTAAAAATAGTCTATGAAAAATAAGAACAATTAAACAATTATTTCTGGCCTGCTCTCTGTGCCTGGGGGAACTTTAAATGTGTTAATCTTGTTTGCGAAGGAGTTGAGGAAATCAAAAGCTGACGTGACAGACAACCACAACAAGGAGTAGGTTGGGACTTCACCTGAATCTCCAGCTCTGAGATCTGCTGCTGGAGCTCAGCCATTGCGGCCATGTTGTCCGCCTCCCGCAACCTCACTGCCATCACCTCTTCCTTACTCTGCAGAACAACAAAAAAGGACGCGACTCAGCTCTGTGGTACAAAAGCACCTGGTGTACGACATTTGAGTATTTTCTATTGGTTGGATCTTCAGCAGTGAAACACTATCAGAGACATTCAAAATTAAGATCGCATAACAAAACAACTCAAGCATTTGAATCTACATTATAATCCAGCTGGAGCAAAATATTTATTTTACACAATAAAACTAACTTTGGATCGATTTGGGTTATGGTGTTGCAGATCAGCAGCTCTACCTTGCACTCCATCTCAGCTTGTCTCCGCTTGATCTCCTGCAGTTGCCCGTGCTGGTCTTTATTTTGCACAGTCAGCGTTTGCACACACTCCTGGAGACAGCGACTCTCCTGCTCTGCCCGCCGCAGCTGGTTACTGTGAATCTGATTCTGTGTGAGTAGGTTTTAACAAAAAAATTAATATAAATATATTTATATTTTTTACTTTGATAGACAATAAATTCCATCCAAAAATATCAAGAGATACAAAATTTAAAGACGAGAACTTTAGTTTCTCACAGAGGACTTCTGCCCTCTGGAGGACACTGGATGACAATACAGGTAGAGAAACAGTATACACAGTAGAGCACAGAATACACTTTGATTTCTTCCAATTATTGGCATTTTTAGGCAAAAAGAATTTGGAAAAAGCAGGACAAAAACAGTGATCAAAAGAATAATTGAGCTTTATGGGGTTCACTAGGAAGCTGATATGACATCTGACCTGTGTCTCCTGCTCCAGCATCCTCTGCCGTGTCTCCCTCAGCTCTGCCTGGGCTTCGGCCTCACGTAGCCTCACGCTCATCAGCTCGTCCTGCAGCTCGCACAGCGTATTCTTCCTTTGGCCGTCCTTCCAGCGACCAGCGGTGCGTGCCATGTGACGCTGGGGAGAGGTGTCACGGTCCGTCACATTTCCATTACTTAGTAACACAGCCCCTTTCGCTGAAATTGGACACACTGCACAAAGGGTCTGACTGCGGTAATGTATGAAGATCTCACATGTCTGCGTTCTAAACTGCAAACCTTTTCGACCTTGGTTTTTGATCCAACTGTGTATCTAATGAGGTTTTCACATATTTAAGGAGTCAGGTAGTTAGATGCTCCTCCCACAGGTTATACATGTTTCATGATTCAGGAGACTCCTACCATGATTGTGCACATCGGTGTCCTATACTTAATGCCACTTTGTCCCTCAAGCCCCCAAAGAGGACTGCCATGTCCATATTTTGGTCAATTGTTAAATCATCATTTCCATCTTGTCTTTGCGTGCGTGTGGCTACTTTCCTTTATAACAGAAATAAGTTTTTCACCTGCCAGTGATCCTCCAGGTCTCTGACTTGCTGCCTCAGCTCTTTCAGGCCAGTCAGAGCCTCCACCTCTCTCAGCTTCACGCAGATCAGCTCGTCTTGTAGACGTGCCACATTGGTATCATCAGGTAGCGACGTGTTCCTCTAAACAAGGCAGTAGGTTTACAGCAATGTCACACAATATAACCGTATTTCAGTGGATATTAGGCAGTACACCGAGTGTACTGCAGCTACTCACCTTTTCAATATCCAGGATCTTGTCTTGCATCTCCTTAAGGGCGCACTGAGACTCCGCCTCTTTCAGCCGGGCCTGCACAAGCTCCCTCTCCAGCTGCAGGACGGACTCCTCAGAGCACCGAGGGGCTCTCTTCTATAACAGGACATGTTTGTGAGCAGTGAGGCTGAGGCAGAGCTACAAATGCCCCAACGTTGGCATTTAATGAAGAACTAAATATGTATCAGGTAAAACAGGTTCTTGGGCCGGTTAAATAATAATACATCGTCTTTCGGTGGTGAGTAAATCATATACACACATGATAATTCAACTTTTTATAATCATTAGTTTATTCTCAGACTTTCCCCAGCAAATGATATTCTTCTGGAAGAAAATACAGCTCTACACGACCACGAACTGGACTTTAAATGCAGCAGACACCAACCATTTTCCCTTTCACTTACCATAAATAATTCATGACTGCTCATTGAGAAACAACACGGCAAATTATGTAAAACATTGTAACGCTTGAACATTATCATCTGGAAAGAAACCATCCATAATTAAGGGCTCGATGGATATGCACCGAGAGAATTCTGTGAACAGGGTGCCATGTGTGAAATGTACCAGCCTGTGAGACAACTGCCTACATATTCATGAATGCATTTCTGAGAATGCAGTTGGACAGTAAAGAGGCTGAGCTGTGTAGTACTCCGTGTCCCAATTTGAACTCATGCATGCCAAAACAGATCATTACCCAAAGCCGAAGTGCAAAGTGAGAAAAGCCCTTCTCTGCCACCACTGTGGTTTTCGTTGCTAGGCAATGTGTGTCGACCGGGCGGGTAACCGTGACACATGTCGTGAAACCCGTTTTTCACAGGTCCAGGTGTCTACCGCACTACGTCTTCTTGAACAGGTCAGCCTGAGCTTTCAGCCCAACACAAACTGAGCCGGGGAAACATTCCCTCCTGTTCCTGTCACGCACTGAGCGGGACCCGAGCCAGTGTGCTCGCCCAGCTGGGGACTCGGCGGCCCTCCTTACCGCTTGCGGCTGATGGAGCTGCCTGGTGGTTGCCTTGGCCTGCTCCATCTGAGCGCTGGCCTCCTCGCTCTGCTGTTTGAGTGTGGCCAGCTCCCGCTTGACCAGGTACAGCTCCTCTGCCTCCTGAGCCCGAGTCACTTGTCCCTAACATAATCAACCGAGGAGGAGTGGCGTGAGCACGACAAAGAAGGGGAAAGCGACGGGGGCGGATGGATGGGCGAATAAGAGGAGAAAATGAGGGATTGGATGTTCTTAGGGCATGCTTAACTATAGTAACAATTCCTTTGCAGTCTTCAGTGTAATTTGTGATAATCTCGCTTTTTCTGACATGCCACAAAGTTCTGTTTCATGCATTCAACATCTTAATTTGGAGAATCCTTATGCATTATTACCGTGTCCTTCATTGTACTAATCATGAGCATGCAATGCTAAGAGAGAAGGAAGAAGGAAGTAGCAACATGAGTAACAGAAAAGAGAAAATAAGAAATATACCTGGATCAATCTATCTGCCAAGGAAGCACTTTCCTACAAAACAGAAATATCAGCAAGAGACAGCAGAGGGAGACAATCCAGAGGACAGTTTAAAGCACACAACAACAAAAGAACAATTGATTAAATAGGAATAAGAAATGCAATGTTCATTTCCCATCCAGAAATAGCCATCTGACCGCAGAACCATTTTTATGTTCAGGGGTAGAAAAGGAACATTGCATGCAGGTGTAGTGGAAAAAAAGGTGCAAATGAGCTGGAGGCGGTGCAGATAACAGTGACGGGTTTCAGACAGGAAGAAGCCAGAGAGTGAAGTCTGGTGGAACAACAGCACAACAGTGTTAAGAAGTTAAGGGTTGTTTAACTGAGCACAAGCTGTGAACTTTAACGGGGTCCGTGGGGAGTTGCGTGACAGATGCATCACAGAGCGGCAGCCCTGAGCTGGATGTAAGCGACAGACTCCTCTAGACCACAGTGGTCCTCCCTGCAGGCAAACATGGCGTAGCCCTTGCTATCCATGGCGGACCTCATGCATGGTGCCTTCACCTGGCGGCGCTCATTCAAAAAGAGACACGGAAAAGTCGCAGCGTGACACAAACGGTGCAACGTGGCATGCGGTGGTTTGCATGGACAGCATCAAGCCAGACACTGCCCCGTCCCGAGCGGGCCCGTTAAAGGGATCTGCCTCAGTTAGTGTCTGATATTCGAGCCACAGCAACAGTTAGCGGGAAAACTCTGCTTCTGATTTGTCTGCCATTAGATAATGAACCATGCTGCACCAGCCAAACCGCTGATGGTTTATCATGGAAGTAGACTTTAAACAACAGAGCCCAGTTAGTGAAAGCCAAGCCTCCTTCATCAGGAAGAGATGCGTGACGTATGAGCAGACACAGCTGGATGGGGTTATGTAATGTCTGACTGACCACTGAGCACCTGGGACTGACACTCACTTTCTCTAGCGTGTCTATCCTCTGCTTGAGGAGACGGTTCTCTGTTCGTAACCTCTGCAAAAAACACAAAGAAAAGAAAAATCACGTGAAATAAACAAGGCAGAGTGGAGCCTTAGAGCATTTCTTTTAACCTCAGCCAGCCTCCACGCACCTTTATCTCCACCTGCTCCTCCATCTCTTTAGTTTTGATTGTAGTGTATTCTTTCTCTAACCTGAGAGAAAATGTCAGTAAAGACAAGAACGTTTGCGCTCACTTATTTGGACAGCATAGAAGCAGTCTATCTTGGGATGGGGTTACTGAAAAAATAGCAATGCAAACCAAATATTATAAACTGCTGCAAGATGATACATTACTTTACCAGGCCAACAACAAGATAACAAGGAAATATGTAGGGCTCATTGGCGTAATCAGGAATTACGTGCATTTTATCGAGGGTCTTGTATACAAATGAATGCAGAAGCAGAGGGTGAGGCCGTTCGGTGTCGATCAACTCAAAGCTGCACTTACTTCTTCATCTTCTTGCCGTTGTATTTAACTTGATAAGCAGCCTGGATGACTTTATCCGGTCCACTGTCCAACTGGTGAGGGATGACCCTCTGGAAGTGCTGGAGAACAATAATTAAATGGGATAAGTGGAGCGCACACACACACAGCTACTTTCACATCAATATACCGCCTGCTCAGACATCAATGCGCATCAGTCAACATGACGTTACGGGTCACAGCTATCTGGGTGTGGTTGTGCTTCGTGGACCAGGAATCTGAGCTGGTGGAATGAGGAGTTCTGTGGCACTATGGCTGTGATGTACCTGTAACATTCCCTCCATGTCGAGCTGGATGAGTTCGGTCTGGTTCATCTGAAGGATGGCCAGTCCAACGCGGAACACTATCTCAAGACCCTGAAGAGAGAGATAACCAGTAATCACTGAAGAGCCTTCTTTGCAAAGAAGGAAAAAAAGTGTTCAGTGTGACACCTCTTAAAAAAAAAAAGGAATGGAGGATTTACAACATGTTACAACAGGTCTCAAGGGAGTGATAACATACCACACAGGCACTAAAAAATAGAGTTTTGGCAAGATGAGGTGGCGCTGCTCTGCAGGCGACATGGATACACACTACAGGGGTGTGCTACGACGGGCAGTGAGGAATGTATCTGTTGGCTGGCGACAGTCTGTGGATGTCCTGTATGTGTGCTTGATGTTCTTTTTTGTATTGCTTAGCAAGACCAATTCCTTTCAGGATAATAAAGTCTCCAGCAGGTGGTGCTAACGCGTAACCTGTACATGACAGTTGACGCCATGTACTGTACGGAAAAAGTCTTTACTTTTCTGTGGAAACTTTTTTGGGGATTTCAAATCTCTGTCTGCAGCTATTAGCCACAGTAAGAGCTTGTACAACCCCATGATAACATTCAACCATGAACACTGGTTTCTGCAGCCACACTTTTGGTTGGTCTGACCTCACACATGAAGATGTCAAAGATCCTCGTGGCGACGGGCAGCGGGAAGGAGGTGAGGAAGATGGTGAGGAACCAGGAGGAGGCATACATGGACGTGTGAAAGCTCTGAGCCTGGAAATGGATGTGCAGCTCGGGAAGTTGTTCCTGCGAGGCGAAAAAACAAACATTATATGGATTCACATAATTGCCACTGTACCAGGTAGGAAAGGCAGATACCGTGGCAGATATACTGTATTTCATCATCTTGGGAATTGCTGTTTAAAAATACATTTCCTAAATTAAGTATGGGACAACTCAGGTTTATAATTCTGAAGCGTTCTACAAATATTTCAGCAGACAAAAACCTTGAGTCGGGGTCAGAAATGTTCAGACACTGAACGGAGGCAAGTAAGGAAAACAGACATACAATACAGACCCCGCACTGTACACAAACCCTGTCATCATCAAACCAAGTAGGAGGTTCCTACCTGGATCATGTACTCAAACTGGTACATGCAGAGTCCCAGCTCAGCCATGCTGGGCTTGAAAAGCTCTCGTAATCTGTAGTCTTGCATCAACTTCACAAACACGCAGAAAGCCTCCTCTTCAGGCATCTGGGAGAAAGAACAGCACCACCAGGGTGAAATCAAACCGCAAATTGTTTTCAGTTGTTCTCAAAAACATCTTTGCTGGAAATTATATATTTGCTGGTCAATCAGAGTGGGTTTTTGTTTTTGCGCCTCAGTGTGTGTGTGTGTGTGTGTGTGTGTGGTGGGTGAAGACCGGGTCATTACCTGCATGAGCAGCAGTCCTACAATGAATGCACTCCCCTGACAATAGCCGACCTCGCGGTCAACCAGAGAATATGCCTGAGGTAACAGATGAGGTTTGCATGAGTCTCAGTGATGGCTGCACACACGGCATCATGCAGTTACTGTACTTCTCTCTTCCTTAATAAAGCTGTTAAACTGTTAAACTTCTCTTTCTGTTATCTGTACACACACTTCATTCAACAGCTACTCAATCTTAAACGGCGACCTGCCTTCATGACGTTGAAGAGCACTTCCTGGCCTAAGCTGTCCTTCTCCTTGAAGAACTCGTGTTCGGGGTAAGTGCGCGCGATGTCCCTGCGAATCAGCTTTTCACAGGGCGACGTCTTCTTCAGGAGTTCCGAGTACTGATCCTTGATGGGCATATTCTGCGCGTTGCACAACAATTGCCACACGATCGCACGAAAGTGGTGAGGGATCCCTCTCCTGACGAGATCCTGGGGAAAAGAACAAGGGTGGATGCTTTGGGAAATCAATCCCACTGTATTTACTTCAAAAAGAGCATTTGGAGGTCGTACATTTTGCGATTGTGGACAACAGCGTTAGAGAAGACGACTCATCGGCTTAATGCGGACATGGAGAACAGACACTTGCCTTCCTTACAGCAGGATACAGCCATGTACTGCTTTGTGCACTCACGTTTATCATTCCATTTCAGAGTGCATCTCACTTCCACTGACAAATCTCGTCAGCGAGGCACTTTGTCCGTCAATTTGTTTTCATCCATTACTGCCGATATAATTTGATTAAGCAATTTCCTGTGCTGACAGGGAACACTGGTCTTTGTTTGTGGTTGTGTGTGCGTGCATCTGGTCGGCCCAGGGTGCATCTGGAGCAGAGGTCCGCCCACACTGGCTTTCAGCAGGGGATCCCTCTTCGGAGGCCGGACAAGACAAATCCAGCTCTGTGTTGGAACAAAGTGCCTTCTCATGTCTTCACTGGGTCTGAGGCGCTCCACTACGTTAACCTGCTCTTTGTGTGTTCTGCTCAACAACACAAACATCACTACTTTATTCACCAAATGACATTGATTTCTCTTCAGCAGTAGTAGGTATTCAAATAACGTTTGCTGACACATGCAAAAAAGTGCTTTGCACAACAGAATCTTTGTCTGGAAGCCAAGGAGAAGAAACCATACATTTTGTGGAGGCCTCAGCAGTTATGATTAACATAGATGCAAGCATCTGGGCATTACTACATCTGTTAATTACATAACAACACCCATGCACACAAGTGGTGTGCAATACTTCCTCATTCCTCAGAAACCCTGCCCAGGCAGAACATGTTCCCTCCATTTGCATCAACTCTTTTTGCATGTGAAAAGACAGAAAGGGCTTTCATTTTGAGTGCCAATGCAGTTTTAAGAGTTCCTGGGGTTGAATTCAAAGCAGAGCAATAAATGGACTTGAAGCAGGCTCACTACACGAGATGTAAGATGTCTCCAGGAATGTTCTGACATGACCTCAGTGACCCAGTCACACTAAGCAGTTGTACATAAGAAGGGTTTTCTATTGTCACGCTGTCCAAGCACAGTTCAAATCAAACCTGCCGTTGATAGCGACTGGGCAAAGGATTATCACAAGACAGCCGAGAGCAAATGCGGATACAAGCCACCTAATATTAGTTTCAAATGTCAAGAGCTTAAATAACCAGTTCAAGCACAGCACCACAGTGCCCTAGAACAAAGATAGCCTCGAAAATTATTTCTGGACAGAGTAAACACTCACACAGATACGGCCATTGTGGCATTCGGAGCCTGATATGGATGCTTGGGAAACATGTGTATCACGAGCGGGACCGAGATACCACTTTCCGACTTTCATGTACGTTCTAAAGCCATTTGCATTAGCGCAGCCACCAAAGACTATTTTTCTGTTGATTCATTAAGAAATGAATGGGTTGATCTAAAAAGGGTTCAGAAACACCCCACATCTAGAATGTTTCTTCATTTTGGACCCGGGATGCCTTTAGTTAAAAGTGTAGAAATTCTCAAATGATAATCTCTGAGGGAAAGTACAGCTCTTTTATTGTCTTCCCATTGTCTGTCTCTGTAAGATCCTGAAGCGGTCCGGTGTTGATAGAGACTTGGACCTCACAGGTCGCCCCCGAGCATCGGTCTCACCTTGAGCTGCTTCTCCTTCTTCTTGCGCACCTCCTCCCACTCGTTGACGATTCGTCCCCACAGGATCCAGGAGTCCTCCTCCAGGTGGGACAGGTTGGAGGAGGCGGAGGAGCTGGACACCAGGGAGGAGCCGCTGTTTCGCCTGGAGCCGTTCATGGAGCGCAGCGACTTGCTGTCTGTCTCCAGCAGCCTGTGGGGAAGACGGGAGGCCGGTTTGGAGCGTTACCACTGTGTGCAGACACAACATTCCTCCTCTTCTTATAGTCCGAACCTAAATGTCACACCCTAGTCAAGAATACATACTACATAAGTACGGAAAGGGATCAAACATTTGTATTAATATAAGTGCATTATCAACATCTTATGAAACACTCGTGTTCCTCACCAGTGCAAAGCCATCTCATCAAAACTTCAACGGTATAGTGCTAAAATTGGGAGACCTTATTGACAAATCCCCTTTGCTCAGACGTATCACGGCTGTGTGCCCCCATCACTGGTCAAACTTCTGCAGTCACAATTATGAGAGATTATGAAAGACTACATTCATAAATAATGTATGTAATGTCAGGTTACTACAAACATCCCCAAAAAACACATACATTGAATGATGTACAAACAGGATAGTAAACATTTCTTGGGACTTGCGGGTGGTTTCTCATCTATCCCTTTATTAGTCTTATCAGAGTTTAAGACAGAGTCAAGGATCAGTGTGCGGAGAAGAAGCAGAAGCTGGGACGGCCAACCTGTGCGGCACAGAGCAGCTCGTGACAGACACACAAAAGGCTCGGACATCTGATCTTGGAAAAAAAAAAAAGAACAGAAGAAGAAACCTGTGCCTCTAAACCGGAGCCTGTGACGCCACCGAGGGGCTCACAGAGCGGCTAGGGTTACAGCCCCATGTGGCTGTTGTGAGGAGGAGCCTCACTCGTAGATCCAGAGAGGACTCCAGCCCGTCACTAGTGGTCACACAAGCGCGCCGCGGCCCTTACGCATGAACCTGAACATACTTGCACGTCTGCTAATAATTCACTAGTAGTCAAACACAAGTCTGAAGATTTACAAAGCGGCAGTGATTTAGTGTTAGTCGAGCAGCACTTGCTGCGTTTAAAAAGCAACGTTAGAACAGAATTTTGAGCTCGGACAAAACGCCAAACCATTAGCTTCAAGTTCCTTTTCAAGAATGTGACCGTCACAGTCTCACGACTACAATTTGCAGTTCATTATGGCGGGAGAGAAAGATTAAAATACCTTTAACCTTACCAAGATAAATTTTGGTGTATTTGTGGAGCTTGACAGATTTACAGATGTGGAGCGGTGAGCGCGGGACTCCCTCGTCTGTGTGTGACACCACAGAGTGAACGCTTGAGCCTTTTATCTGCTCTGTAGGGTACAAAGGCCTCAACGAGCACACAAACGCCACGCAAGCAGGCGCTAGATGCGTCGCCGTATCTTAACCAAAGTCCTCCCTGCTGCTGCCGTTGTTGCACTCGTCTCGCCGACAGACGAGCTCATAAGGTCTGCGTGTTTCGGTGGGTACCGGGATGTTGCTACGGCAGCGTTTCAAAGGCCTGTTCACCGGATGGGAGTCTGCTCAGATGTTTGTGAGGCGAAATGAGGGAGAATCCCAAACTGGTCAGTTTTTTTTTGCAGGCTTTTGTGGGCGGAGCAATGAGTCACAGACCTCATCTTTTAACAGAGCATTTTTGTTCTCTCTGCTGGAGCTTACAGGGACACCGTCCCATAGCTCCGAACCGAGCGCTTGGTTTCCATGCTGACACAGGGGAGGGGTGGTGGGGGGGGGGGGGGGGGGGGGGGGGGGGACTCTCCGTGGGTGAGAGTCACGACAGAGGAGGAATTCACAAAGCTGGCAAGAGAGGGCCGTTGCGTCACCCTCCAGCAGCGCTTTAATCTGCTGGGAACAATGAGCACGTCAGGGGAAGCCACACAATACAACTTAGCCTACTAAAGATTAGTACAGCTCAATGAGTTAAAATGCTAAGCAGAAGGAAAGCCGCTTAACTTTTCACCAATTTAAGAACCGCATCTTTAGAATTAAAATTTAGAACCCCTAAAATCACATTGCAAATTCTCTCCTTGAGAATCACTAACAAGGCTCCCTACTCAAGATGTGCTTTTTGTCTTTTTCTGCCTTTCTAGAACCTGCAGGCTGTGTAGATCTGAACCTTTACATATCTTGCCCCAAGTACGGTTAAACCATAGGATGAGACTGTGTAAAATGAAGCTATAGGCAAATGAAACAACCCTTACACATAAACGCACACACAGATGCACACAGTCTACACACTCCGGCCGAGGTCAAACACCTGAAATCAGCAAATAACTGAGGGGCAGAACAGAATCGGCCTTCATGTGCAAAGAGCACTCAATGACAAGAAGCGCACAAAAAAATCCAAGAACAAAAACTTTTCAACAGATCAGCCAAACACAGAAAGACCAAAAGAACAGAACTCCGGACAAATCCATTTTCTTTTTTCCAACAATATTTTAGTCAAGGTGGCTAGTTGGCAAGTCCCAACCTTGTTTGGCGCTTACTCCTGTAAGTGTGTGTGTGTGTGTGTGTAGAGATGTGCAGAAGGAGACTCAGGGTGGTGAGAGTGTGTCAAGAAAAGAAAGCAAAGAGGAAACAACAACATAAAAGGTTTGAATACTTAATTGAACATGTGAACACAATAATATAATTTAAAAGAAAATATATGAGACAAACTTGTATGTTAGTCATTCATTTTAGCCATTTTAGAATAAACAATCTAAATAATTAATAGAAACAGCAATTGTACTTTCTGAGGAAGTGTCACTTGTTTGTGGTGGAACTCAGTTTTCTGAGCACGGCGTGGTGACGGTGCATTGGTATCACAGGCCTGTTAACCTGTGTCACATTCTGCAGCAGGAGGGTGAGAATCCACTCTGTCCTCCCTGTGTACACAGCTGCTTCCCTCCGGCTCCCTTTAGCCAGGTCATGAAAGGTCGCTTTGTTTTTCAAAGTTAAGAAAGCAATGTTTAAGTCAGGGTTGGGACCTGCATGCACCAGATTAGATAAACACGGGGGCCTGATCAGAACTCAGTCCGTACAATACTCCAAGCCCAGTTATCGGTACCCGGATCCTATAGTCGGATCAGTGCATCCATGATTGATATCGTTTTAAACAGCTCTGCCAGTCCGCCAGCCTATGGAACTGACCACTGAAGCCGTGGTACCCAACCGGCACCATCTCCACTCTGACCACACCTCTTCAATGAGCGGGAGGAGCTTAAAGGACGGACCGCTCACCTATTCTGCTCCTCGAGCTTGGCGAGCAGCTCCACATCGTCGGGACTGAGCTGCCCCGGTGAGGACGGGGAGAGGGCAGGCGAGGACAGCGACGTGGAGGAAGAGGTGGTCTGCAGGGAGGTGGGCGTGGCCACCTGGCTAGCCATCTGACTGACCGTGTGGGACACCGAGTTCTTCACCCATGAGAGAGTAGAACTCAGCTTGCCAGCAACCTTGTCTGTCGCCACCTGCAGAGGACGGAGACAAATTGTGAACATCTCATTATTGGTTTGGTCGGCGTTGAGAGTCGGGATCGTCTGGATGGATCCAGCATCTGAGCTTTCAACTTGGCATGAGCAAATTAATATCCCCCTTTCTAACACAGAGATCAATGCTTTGAGGTTAACTTACTAATTTTTTCCCGTCTTTGGAGTGACGGATTGAGTGGCAATCACTGATGATTTGGCCAGAGGCTCTTTGAAGATTATCTTCCTACATAATTGACATTTTACTTTTGACTTTTACCAACAGAAGTACAGTGCGGTGTGTCACATGTGAGCGGTCAGTGTTACTGAGGAAGAGCCCACATCACCGCCACACATAGATTTGATTGCATTCTGTCACACTGTAACAATAAACTAAAACCGACATTTGATACACAGAGAAAATAGCATGGCAATAAGCCAACAAGTACTTGGACCGGTGCTCAGCAACGGCTTCAGGCTACGGCGAGGATGAGACAACCTGATGCACTGTGGTGAGAGCTGAATGCAGCCAGTCGCCTAAATACTCGTACCTGCTACTCCAAATAATCCAAAAGCATTGGTTTTCAGGTGCTCACACACTCCATGAGGACAAACAAACGGAAATATGAAGAAACTGAAGGATATCCACTCGTCAGACCTTCGGCCGGTTGAATGACACACAGCTCTGTAGTCATATGCTGATCACACTGTCAGCAAGGGTCAAAGTGCTCCACTAAAGATTACGGGACTTCTTTAAGTATCCTGCTGAAATCAGTAGGCAAGGGGGAAGTGGACTTGTGCGCTCAGCAAAAAAAAAAAAAAAAACTCCACAGGAAGTCTGGATACTACAACGTTTCATGCATTTTAGAATGATGAGTCATCTCTCCCTCCTGAGGGGGCGAATACACAGCAGAGAAGGACATAAAAACAAAATCAGGCGGAGAAAAGTCTGGTGGTAAATGTGGTGCTAAAGTTGTGCAGCATTACCGACTGTAAAGGATTATTGTTACCGTCCTGTACACAAACACGGTGTAACTTCACTGTTACCACACGACTCATTCTACAGCTGCTTATCTTTAGATCTACACATTGGGTCCCGGGTGTCCCGGTGGGACGTGTATGAGATAAAACCAGGTTCAATTCCCACTAGGGACAGTGGATGTGTGTCTGAGGCGTCAGTGTTAAATAAAGGCATCATGGGCACTAATAAACCGAGAGGAAAATTTCAGAAAGTCCTAGATATGCTCTAGTGCAACTCTAAAGTTAAAAAAGTTCTTAATTTTTAAATTATCATAATTGCTACTGTATTTTACACCACACCCTCCACCTCAGGGCTCTCAAGCTGTTCTGAAATAGAGAGAAACAGGAAGCTGGTCCACCTAACCATCATTATTATTAGACCAACACTCTGTTCCATGAGCTTTCACTGCAGGGGTGGAGGGAGATATTTACTGACCTTCATCAACCATATGACATGAAAGGCAGCTAAACTAACAGATTCACATCCTGTAGCCGCATTCAAATGAGCCTGCAGAGACAAGACCATGACGACAACTTCGCTATAGGAGGCGACACCCCCGTTGTCATGAGAATATGTATGATGATTAATTTCAATCCAGAAAAACTTACTGATTTTAATGAAGCAGTCATCTTTGTACAGTGTCAGTAATTTAATTGGATAATGTTGCAATGAAAAAAAGGTTGGATTTCTCCCCATTTGATTACTTCCATTTCCAGTTTAACTTACAAACAACATGTTGATTACGGTCTTACACGTTGACTAGTTGTATAATAAAAAGACAGGTAATATAGGGAATATGTCCCTGTAATTGAAATATGAGAAGACCGTATTTCTAGTCAAGTACATTGTTCACACAAACAACAAACAAGACGGCAACTTGGAATCGGCGGTTGGCATTTCCTACCGTCCACTGCCTTTCACAGAATTAGAAAACGCCACCAGCATCAGACTTGTGCTCACACGGCCACTATGTGCAATGTGTGTGCACTCTGAAGTCAATCAGCACATTTTTCCATCTCAGCAGCAGAACAAGAAAAACAGTTACGGGAATCAAATTAATTAATACAGTGACTAGATCCATCTGATGGCTCCATAAATCCAGAACATCTAATCATCTTTTCTGTCAATTCACTTGTATGATAATAATTCACTTGATTATTACATTTTAAAAACATAACAAAAATGAATAACATTATTTGTGTTATAATTACCAATATTGGTAAATGGTTAACAAAAAACAATAAACCAGAAAAATTGCAGCCATGAATATTTCTTTACACCCTACCAACTGTTTTCTTTGCATCACTGAGCATGGCTACCCTTATCTGCAATCTTTCTCTCTGAAAGCAAAGGAACAGATGAAACGTCTCTCTGCAGAGAGAAGATGAACAAGAGGAGGTAAAGCCTGGACTGCCTTAGTTACGTGGGCTCTTATTAGGTCTGATTAATGATGCACCTCATTGATAATTAACTCAAATGGCTGTGAGCCGTGTTGCCATGTTCTCTTTCTACCAACTACCCAAATACTGAATTCAGTAAATATGAGCAGCACACTAAATGTGCTTAGTCAGGCCCGGGGGGTGACGTGCTTGGAGAGAGGTCCAGGTCCACTAGATTCCTGCTAGAAGGCCCAGCGAACTGAAGCAAGGATCCCTGTAAATCCTGCAAGAGACGGTTTCTGCTTTTGTCTGCTAAACGACTCTAAAAGGGGCCCTGAGGGAATAGCTAATAAAACACAGCAAGGCGAGGAGAAAGCCTCAGCGAACAACTGATTGGGGAACTGAGAGACACCAACAGCGGGACACAGAGGCGTTTCTCTTTTCTCCTCATTCAAAGGGCACAGCAGCAAACACACGGCTCACGGTGCTGTAGGACGGACTAGAAGCAGAAACTCTTAGGCCAGGACAAATGTGTGAAAGCCTTTTTAACGCTGAAAAAAATGACACTGCATTTATCTGGCGGTGCTCGCTCTTACTTCCCATTCGTCGCCTGGCAGCGGGTAACAGCCAATCCGTCCCTCCCAGCGGGGGAGAGGCGGCTATCTTCAGGGAAACGCGCCGGCCATGTTCTGTGTGAGGGTATTAAAGCACACAGGCCTTATACGATAACTCACCCGAGCTACGAAAGGCATTTCTCTTCACTCAGAAGGAAGCTCACATCGTCCCTATGTACAATCAGCAGCAAAACAGCTGTTATTTCACACTCTGGAAAAGAAAGCAAGCAAAGTAACAGTGTACAAATACTGTTACCTTACTTAAGTAGAAATTCTGGGTATCTATACTTTACTGGAGTGTTTATTTTTCAGACGACTTTTTACTTCTACTCCTTACATTTAGACACAAATATCTGTACTTTCTACTCCTTACATTTTGTAAATAGCCTCGTTACTCCTATTGCCGTTTGGCTTGTTATTATTCCGTCCTTCAAAAACACACACGCACACAAAAAAACTATCCAGATAAATCGCGCCATCCGGATAGAGTGAATTCGATTGTGGTCAGATGAGAAGTATAAACATATCCCATTCTCACACCCTATTGGTTTTCTCTGCGGTGTCCCTGCAGATGACCAAATCAAAGTGACGCCAAGTCTTGTTTAAGTCATATAGCATGCGGGTCAATACATAGGTCTCTCTGAATATCACCACGTTTCCATCGTCCGAACGGCAGGTCACATGATCTGAAGGCACAACCCGATTATATTGTGACAGACTGATGTTCTGTGAGCGAGGTTACACATCAAGAGTTCATCCATAATGGACATTTTGTTTCCCTCACAGTACTTTTATACTTTTAAGTAGTTTTGAAACCAGTACTTTGAGAATTGATACTTAAACCCTAGTATCTATACTTCTACTTGAGTAACGGATGTGAATACTTTTGACACCTGTGGTGACAGCTAAGGTCACTGCAGCCCACCTGCTAATCGGCTGTGCACCCTTCTTTGTCTACGTGGGTGACTGGCGTACGGTCTTCCACTGGAGGGGCGCAGCTTCATGGCCACCTCGGCGAAGCAACGCAAAGCATTTTGCACTGATAGAACTGCGATAACAGAAATACATTATGTGTAATATCCCAGGGTTTAATTGGAGGAGTAAATTCTTCAAATGAACAGTGAACTTTCCTACGGTATTCCTTTGGACCATTCAGCTCTGGTCACAGGTAGAGCCCAATGGAGCTCAGAAAAGAAAAGAAAAGGTTGGAGTTGAGGAATTTAATAACAGTAAAACTATTACTTCACTGCACGTTGTGGTTGGCATTGGTTTGACGCTGCATATCAACAGGGACATTTTTCCCAGTTTACTGTCTCAACACGTTGGGGAGACACACAGCAGGAACCAAAGATGCAGTATTTTTAGCCATTGTGGAGAAACCTACTCCACTCTCCCACGACCTACACATTCAATCGGACCTGCTGTGGCTCACTGGGACGCTTCCTGGCTTTCTGCATGTGTTAAGGGTGTGAAACGTGATGTAAATCGGTCACTTCCCCTCCTGGGCCCCTGAACCCAGTTGTTGTTGTTGTAACTTGCAAGTCACTTCTGCTAATTTCAAGTTAAATATATCCGTGGCTCGAATGCCAGCCGATGCCACCGGCGAGCGGTTCAAATCATTTGCACAAGCAACACATCCATCAGGCTCCAAAGCAGGTTTGGTCCCTCGCGCAGTTCACCGAGGAGCGATGCACGGGACGCAGGAAAAGCCCCTTTAAGGCTCGCTGCTGTAAGTTAGTAATGGAGACTTAACGTCAGCGTCCAAAGCGACAGGATTCAGTGACTTGCTCACAGAGCTCCACGAGGGTTAAAAAGTTTGCGTAGGTAACTAACTTAACTTAACAGGACATCACCAAGCAGAAGAAGAAAATCTCCGTCAACGATATTTTCGTTCCAGGCGATAACTGGAGCCCCTCGCGGCCAGATAATTAGCCGACGTTAGTTTTTAACTCTCAGCCAAGCTTACAATGGCTTCATAGAAAGCCGGTGACAAAGGCAAATACTGCCGCGAGCCAAATGGAAGAGTTGAGTGTGGACCCCCAACTAAATTACAAATGTAATGTCATTGCGTTTACTTGAACTGATACGGGGGTAAGCTCCAGCTAGTTTAATGATAGTGTTCACTCCAGTACTTAGTCAGAGCCCCCAAAAAACCAAGACCATCCTTTACCTTGAAGCGTTTTAAACCAGCAGCAGCGAACGTCGTCTGCTCCCCATGCACCGAAGTACAGTCCTACTGCTATTAGACGAAAGACCACAGTAAATTAGCTATTTATTCCCAAGTTAGCATAGCTAGGTTTACACTTGAAAGCTAGCCACTATTGAGTTCGCTGGCTAGTTCCCATTGACTCCCGGTCCAGCCCGTGCAGTCGTATAATACGTGTACACAAGCGTCTGCTGAGCTCAGACACAAGGCGGCCTACAAAATGTTTACATCGCACGGCGCATGCGCAGTCCGCTCAAACCCGACTCAACGACACCACCAAGTGTTCGTGATGAGGAACTGCATATTAGAAACCTCGGCCTAGTTCGATTTCTTATTAATTTATTCAAAAAGAGTAAAGATTGGAAATACTTGTTTGCGGGTGGAAGAAAAAAAACTGTATTTTATTTTGTTGCAAACTAACCTATTTCTGTATAGCATAGATGGTGTTGTGTTGGAATGTAAACAATCTAAATAAGGATCACGCATAATGTCCTGTTTGGACCATAACATCATCACCGTAGGGTACTTTGTAATTGCTGCCTTAAAACAAATCACTAGTTGAATGCTCTTCTATGTCATTTGGGTTATCCAGAGGGTATCCACTAACCTTAATTTCAGTTATGGCCACAGCACCTCCTGGAGGCCTGAGCTCCAACTAGCTCTTCAAACTGAACAGAATCCTCAGCAATCACTTACACTGTCCTTTCTAATACTGATTACTTGCTTTGTGGTTCATAAGTCCCTTTTCTATGTATATTACAGTTGTAGAGCACAGTCAATACATTATTTAGACATTTTATCTTGAATTTTAGAAACTTTACATGTCGAGGAATGTGTTTGAACATTGAAATTGTCCCTGATATCAAAATTAGGATCCACTATTTAAAATACGGCAGCACTAAAGACAAGAGGGCAGAGTGAGCAGAGCGTATAAGACCCTGTGTTATGATAAGGGAGCATCTCAGACTCAGACAAATCCCTGTAACTCACTTTTTCAGCAGGTGTATGACTGCGTGTCCCCCCATCTTTGAGATTTATTCGAGTAAAAGCGTAGGTTGAGACCAGCATATTAGTTTACAGAAAGGAGTCTCAAGCTTCCTTGTCAGTACCCTACCTTTGATCACTTACCTCAAGTTCATTGCTGAGAAAAAGTATATTTTCCTTTGGGTGGACTTCAGTGGACATTCAATTAATGTACATTATCCTCATAGTTGAATCAGAAAATAACCATGAATCAACTCATGAAAACTCTGATCTTCCACAGCAGACAGTCCTTAAAAAAATAAAATCCATCAACCTAAATTAAAATGAACTCATGTTCATGTTCAAGTGGGAACCGGCGAGGAGCTCCTTCTCTTTGTTAGGTCTCACACAGCTGACTTTAACTCAGCAATGGCTGTCAATTGAAACTCATGAGGTGACCACATCCCCTCTCTGGTGAAAGCCAAGTGCCTTGATTCACATACCGAACAGTTTTGTAACTTACTTTTCAGGTTTATCATGGGAGCGCTGACGCATGTCTTTTGTTGGTTGTTGAACACTCCTCTGCCCTTTGAAGGAGCTGAACAGTAGCTGACGTTGGAGGTTGGAGGCGTCAACGCCATGGAGACTGTGTGCCGCACAATCTGATACGCCGTCACAACAACCGCATCTCAGTCTGACGGGCGTAAATAATAGAGAGAGCCAAGAGCACAGGGCGCAGTACTAATTATGCGTAGTTAGGTTGAAAGTCAAGAAAATGAATGCTATCAAATCAGCAGATTTTTAGATCTTTTAGTGGATTTAGATTTTAAATTGACCCAATACTCATTTAGGTGCGACTGTGCTGGTGTTGTTTGCAGTCCCGCCCTCATTCCCAGATGTTCTTTACTGATGCTCACTAGCTCAATAAATGATGGAGTTTCTGCTACCTTAATGGGTAATAATACCGGAGTCAGCGTAGTGACGTCTGAAGACGTATAGTGGTAGACATTATCTTTGAATAGCACCAATCACACCATCCTCCAGAGTCCACTATGAGTAGACGGTTGAATCTACTCTTGAACAAAGGGATATTTCAGCTCTAAACCAAAAGACAAACTTCACATTCAAGGTACCAAAAGAGTTCAGCTTTCATTGGCAAAGTGCAACTACAACTTGCACTGCAACTGACTAACATTTCATACTAATAATGACAGTGCAACTCAGATACATATAGACGCACAAAAGGTTATTGCCATTTCAAATGAAGGGGCTTACATCTGAGTCTATGCATTTATAATCAATACCTGGGAGTCCGTTTTCTGCATGAAGCGTCTTGTGAATGCTGCAAACAAGGAGGCAGCAGAAAGAAGAGCTGCTGTTACTCTTTGTTTGAAAGAAAACAAAAGAAGGAACGGTGAGATGAGTGGACACACTTCAATTGGGGTTGGGTGAATGTGACAACGTCATTCATAACACGGCATCCCTTTAATATACCTCTGTGTGTATCCAGTTAATTATTGAAAATGTTAAGATACGTCCTTTGCTTTACCTTCATTACTTTTTAAGAAAGTATAAAAAAAGATCTATTGATACCACAAAACAAATAATACTGCATATTGGCCTAATATGATGGAGGATCAAGCAGATACTATACTATACACAATGTGTGAAAGTATCCAAGTGTGTTATAGAGTCATCAGGTGGGGGACCCGGGCTCACCGGTGACGGGGATAGGGACAATATAAACACCTGCTTGGAGTTCAAATTGAATCTCACAGAGTCACTCTCTCTGAAATTTGCAGTGTACAAATAGGAAATGTATGCAGGTTACAAAAAGGGGTCTGAATGAGAATGAGTATGTAGTGGAAAACTACATACAAAGGCGCCGTGGCCACATTTGAATCACACTCAAAAGTGTTATGGGAATCTCAGAGTGGAATTACAGTTTTTCCTGATTGTTTAGACACATTTTCTTAAAGCATGCCTCATACTCTCAGAACTCACACACAATGGGCAAAACCACTCAATACTCCTGCGAAAACAATGTAATTTCTTCTCAAAATGGTATTTTGTTTTCAAATGACAAACACAAACCATCAAATGAATAGACTTTTATAAGAACCAGTTGAACACTGATGTGCTCAATTTAAAACACTATGATGAATGGAAAAAAACTTCTCCATTCATCATAATGACTTTGACCTTTTTTTTGTTCAGTGTTACACTTACTACAGACAGCAGATACATATGTGTTGTAAAATATTTTAGAATATTGTTTTTGTACTCACAACACACAAATACACGGTAACAAATATATTTTATTTTCCCCACGAAAACAATGCACACAGTGTACATCCCAACCAACACAAAGTTGCACATACAGTGGTCTACATACAAAACAACAGAAGAATTTACTGTATAAGTTACAGTAAAAAACTATGCTGCGTCCTCTCTTCTGTTCCGGTCATTTCCACAGAACCTCATCCACATCACAAGCAATGTTTTCCCTGGCCAAGCAGTGGGGGAAATATCGCTCAGCATGTCCAATCCAGCCATGAAAAGCATCAACTGCTTTATCTCCACATGCGTCTTCCATAGTTTAGAGAAGGGGGATATGCGTTTGTGGATTTCGGTCAAACACTTGCCATCTCCAGGCAGAAAAGAATTCCTCCGTAGCTTTGGTCAACCAAAGTGGCTCAGATATCTTCAGAGTTTCTTCAGGGGGTTGGTGCATGAGTTACATGTTGTGGTCATTGTGTGTCAAGTACCAGAATTTGTGTGTAAACAATCGAGAAAAACTGTGCTGTTATTTGGGTAAATGGCCGCCCCAGGTCGACAGGGGGCAGAATGGTGAAACGTCGGCGGCCTGCGGCAGACCGGCTCATCCTGTGACGCGCTATTTACGGAGCATGCGCACGAGGCTCCTCCTTTTTCCAGTGCAGCGGAGTCAAGCCCCTGTCTTTGGCTCCGGGCTCCTTACTTAAGGAGACAAAAAGTCTGCAAAAATGGTTTGTAATTTGTCCCAATATGCATCTACATGCGTGGCTAACACATACATCGTGTGCTGTGAGGTGTCAGACATTTAAAATCATGTCGCTGATGTTCAGATGAAGATAGATTGTGTCCTGCTAATGGCTAACCCGGTCTGCTTAAACGTGGCCTAATGGCTGCCCTCACAGACCCAATGCTTCCTTTTTCATGTGCTATGTTGTCCCTTGATATTTTCCTCATTTCGTGACTACGGAGTCCCCAATCTAACACGCCCCAAGTTTCCACGTCGTAAACCTCACTATGATCTCTTTAGCTGGTCGTGAACAGCGCTTAGCGTTTGTGCTAACTTGTTCCTTTGCGCTGGTCGAGCCGGCTAATGCTAACACTGTCTGACACTGACAACACGGCTCCTTTGGACGAAGTGCAGTAACGTGGACGGATCTCCTGTGGTTGTGTGTTTTGTCCCTGTTACTGAAGTTGCTGCGTGTCTACTTGCAGGGTTTTGTTAAGGTAGTTAAGAACAAGGCCTACTTCAAGAGGTACCAGGTCAAGTTCAGGAGGAGGCGAGGTAAGACACCCTCTTATTGCCATGCCAGGGTTTGATGGCATGTCAAAGTTAGCATGGTATCATTTTAGCTAATTGTTCCTGTGTTGTCATCCAGAGGGAAAGACTGACTTCTTTGCCCGCAAGCGCCTGGTGGTACAAGATAAGAACAAGTACAACACACCCAAGTACCGGATGATTGTCCGTTTCTCCAACCGCGACATCTGTTGCCAGGTGAGTGCTTGCTGAGATGAACCTGTCTTAATCTGAAAGGACAGAGCACAGCTTTTACTTGTTTGTTGATACGGCCTCCATAACACCATACTATAATCTCATTGTTTCTGAGAAACTTGAACGTGTCCATATAAACATAAAGATCAAATAGTTTCTGAACACATGATTGAATGCTGCATCATTACAGCAATTCACGCTGCTTCACAACGTGCGCTGTCATGGAAGTACTTGTTTGTTGTCATGGCTAATGCAGTTTAGAAGAACGTACTTGTGCTTTTCAATGATTACTTGTGATTGCATTGCAGATCGCCTACGCCAAGATTGAGGGCGATATGATCGTGTGTGCTGCCTACTCACACGAGCTGCCAAAGTACGGGATCACCGTTGGCTTGACGAACTACGCCGCCGCCTACACCACCGGGCTGCTGCTGGCCCGTAGAGTACGTCCCAACATCTGTGTGCATAACCCCCTGTATCATGTTCAGCAAAACCTTTCATGATTTTTGTTTAAATTTTAGGTTTGCCTGAATGAGATCAATTCTGCTGTACCAGGTGTTGATCTTGAATTACTTCTCACCCTCAGCTGCTGAACAAGTTTGGCCTGGATAAGGTGTACGAAGGCCAGGTGGAGGTGACTGGTGACGAGTTCAACGTGGAGAGCGTTGATGGCCAGCCGAGCGCCTTCACTTGCTACCTGGATGCTGGGCTTGCTAGAACCACTACTGGCAACAAGGTGTTTGGTGCCCTGAAGGGCGCCGTGGATGGAGGCCTGTCCATCCCACACAGGTAACCTGCCACGGCTACGAGTTGAGGCTTCTCTTGGCTGTCGGAGAAGTTTTATTCCTAAACGATTTGCGTCCTTTTTTATTTAGCAACACCTTGAATGTGTTTTAGACTGGAAGTTGTATGATTTCTACTTAATGTTAAGGGTTTGCATGTAGCAATGCTTGTAGCATTGAAATATTCAACATGTACTTGATTGTGAATGGCATTAATGATTCGGTTTAGGAAACTTTTCTCAATGACAGCCCCTGTTAATGCGTTCCTTATCACAACAGATTTTCATACTATAGTCTTCCGAAGAGCTTTTCTTATAAGTGATTTATTTTTTCTTCAACTCCGGAGCTCTTTAGTTGAAGTGCACATAAATTAACTTGTGATGATGGCTGAATCAGGGAAGTCTAAGTGGCTAGTTGGTATTAACTAGTCTGTCATGGTGATGTGAATGTAATAGAAGGCATGTTCATGTAATTGCTTTGACTGGTGATATTAAGCTATCGGCGGCGTAATTGGGTCTGCCAACTGCTTAGAGCTTTGTTTTTTCTAATTCATGAAATAACTAAATTGAGATTTTTGCAAAATCCCATTAAACGTGACTGGCTTGAAAAGGGAGGCATGTATGAAGGAGTTGACTGGCGGAGTGAAAAGTTATTGAGTGGGCGACTGTTAAGGTCATCTAGTCCTGTCCACATTTGGCGATTAGGACGCTTTGAGTTTACATTTTCTGTGCAATTGTTGGATGAATAAAATAGAGTTGCAGGTTAAACACAACTAGTTTGGCCTCGTAGGTCTTCATAGAAGACTATTCGAAGATGCAATTTATTGAGGGCAGTGGCAAAGACTTGATACTGAATTGTTAGACTAGTCAGTTGTGAAACTGAACCTCTGGTTACAAATGGACCCATGTGGCAGGTTCAGTTCCCGTAGTCCTGACGACAACATCCCGTTTGAGAGGAAGCAGGAGAATGACAGCAGTTTGGCGGCCTGCTTGATCTCAGATGACAGGAAGAGATGTCATTGATGTAGAGTGAGCTCATACAGTCTCACGCCAAGCTGTTTGGATAAGGCACATGAGACGTGCTGTGTTCATGGTGTCTGACATAAAGTCCCTTGGTTGTGCTTGACTATCAATAGTGTCATATAAATGCTTACAGAGCCACTTGGGATGAGCACATTGTTTAATTTGTATTCCCCCTTCCAGCACCAAGCGCTTCCCTGGGTATGATCCAGAGAGCAAGGAGTTCAACGCCGAGGTCCACCGCAAGCACATCATGGGCGTCAACGTGTCAGAGTACATGAGCTACCTGCTGGAGGAGGACGAGGACGCTTACAAGAAGCAGTTCTCCCGCTTCATCAAGAATGGAGTCACCCCTGATTCGGCAAGTAGTCTTTATTTTGCAGCACACTGAATTGCTTCTGGATAGTGGATGTCAACAAAGCACCTTGTGGTGAAAGCTTCCATCAACTGATCTTATTTGTGGCAAATTTTACATGCGGCTGTTAATGTTTAATCATGAGAAAGGGCTCGAGTTGTGGAACAGTGATCAGTCTTTGACTCAGGACAATAAATCCTGTAAGTTCGTCTGGGTTTGGTTCCATTGAAGCTCGTAATAGGTGACCCAGCTTGCACTGATGTTAAAATATATAAATGTTGGCCATAAAGGGATTCAGCGGCAGCCGGTGTAATTTGGCCATGGCTCAGTTTGTCAGAGTAATTGATATTGATTTTGACCCCATAATCCCAATGACAAAGCATGCTTCATCTAAAAACTGCACTGTGTAAAATGTTCACACCCTTATTACTGTGGCTATTACATTTTTATGAATTGCTGCACAAATGGATGAGAATTTGCCCCCCCCCCAAATTTCTTTGCACAAAAACTGCACAAGAGATTCAGCATTTCGTAAATGTCTTGGTTGAAATCCTTTAAAAATTAGGTTGTAATGGCATACTTGGGCTGCTTATTAAATGTCTTGATGTACTTCTTGGTTATTGGAAATGTCTAGATGCTAAAATATTAAAGACGAAACCTTGAAAAATGACTTCAAAGTCTTCAGTTCAAATGTCTGATGGGAAACTACAAACATTTGGAATTGCTAGTGAGTGAATAAGTTGCACCAATGAATCGGATGTTGACTTATCTTTCTTTCAGATCGAGGACATGTATAAAAAGGCTCATGCTTCCATTCGTGAGAATCCAGTTCATGAAAAGAAGCCTCTCAAAGAAGTCAAGAAGAAGAGGTGAGAAATGCTGCGGCATTAAACAATTTGTTTAGGATGGTTTCGAAGTCTCAAACCTGTAATCTGATTGCTTACAGGGAATACTTCCACACACAGTGCAGTACAATTAGAAAGTTAAAATACCAGAAATGTAAAACAAGACTGTTAAAAATCAAATTCTAATTGTGTGTGTGACCTAGGTGGAACCGGGCCAAGCTCTCTCTGGCCCAGAGGAAGGACCGTATTGCCCAGAAGAAGGCCAGCTTCCTTCGGGCTCAGGAAAAGGAGGACGCAGATTAAGGTGTCTGTTCAGTCCCTCATGGAAATTTGTTCTAATAAATATTGAAAAGGAGTAAAGTCCTTGTGTGCTTCTTTTTTTCTTTTTAAAGGCTTATTTGCATATGATTAAAGCCTAGTCATAAAATTATTTAGACAGACTGAGCCAAAACGGTTGAATCTTCAATTGAAATTAAAAAGGAAAGCGCACACCAACTCAATGCTAAACAGCGGAGGGTAAAACAAGTGCTCACCATTAAGGCTGGAACAGTTGGGTCAAATTTATTGATTGGTCATTGAAATTCACCTACTCATTTGGCTCCAGTATATTAAAGTCAACTTGGGATACAAAATGAAGTGACATTCAATGATTGCTAGGATAAAACGTGAGTTACACATGTCAAGATAAATAGATGTGGGGGAAACTGTCCAATATTTGCATTCCAACTGGAGGAATCCATCTTAAGCCCCTGAACGCCTGCCTCTTACGAGTCTTTCGTGTGAGAGATCTTCTTCCAAAGTAAAGTCTTCAGATTGTTCAGAATTAACGAGTGCTCAATTTCCATCTGCTCGGCCGAGCCTTTGAGCGCGACGCACGAGTACAGCTGCTTCTCGAGCTCCTCCCTGAGGTCGGACGGGGCGCCCCTCAGAACGTAGTCCTTGAGCGCCTCGCAGGCCTTGGCCAGGTTGGGCCTGGTGACCTCTGGCGTGCACCGGTGCTTGGTGAGGTCGCAGGAAGTCACGCAGTCTGCCCCGTAGCGGCAGTCCTCGTCGGCGTCGCAGCGCTGCTGCCTGACGTCTTCTTGGAAGACGGCCTCGGGGACGATGTACCGCGCGTCCATCACCTTCAGGTCGTGGCGGTCGTTGTAGCCGAAGCTGGCGGCGCTCACGTCGCACATGAGGAAGCTGCCGAAAGCGCCGTGGAAGACGTCCTCGACCAGCTCCAGCAGCCCGATGGAGATCTTGGCCTTGTGCGGCCAGGAGGGGGTGAACCACTGGTCCACGCTGCGGCGCAGGCCCGCCGGGATCCACACCTCCACGATCCACGGCAGGCTGATGCCGTATAGCGGCGAGTGCGGCACCTTCTCCATCACGTACAGGTCGCCGCAGAAGCCCAGCAGCTTGGGCGTGTGCTCTCTGTCCTGCAGGACCAGCGCCAGCAGGAACTCGTTGAGCTGCAGCAGAGCCCACGTGGAGCGCGCCTCGGGCAGCGAGATGTGGCCGTCCTTGTTGGCGTCCGTTATGGTCAGCACTTGGGTCGCCAGGTCAGCGACGTTGGCCTGATCCCCCACTTTCGCCTGTGGAAGAAAAGGAAAGCAGCGGCTTCTAGGTTTGACTCTGCGTGGATCCCTTTGTTGTGTTTAAAGCTACAGGTGGTAACTCTTGGAAGCCAATGTATTGTTACTGTTGCAATATCTGCACATTAGTAAATGAGCCAGAGATGCCGCTTCATCTGCCTCTTTGTAATAATGCTAATGTCATTTGAAAGATTCATGCCCTGAGAGAAAACGACCAATCAGAGCAGATTAAGCGTCATCGCTATGTCAGTCGTTCTCGATTACGCAGCGCTCATCAATAATCAGTTACTATGCTGTCCATTTCTTACCTCAAATGTATCCAAAACATGCTTTATTGTACCGTTTAGCTTTGAAATGAGCGGCTGCCATGTAAAACAACAAATTATTCTTACTCTTACTTATTTTACAGCTAAACAGTGCACTAAAATGTCAATCACATCTATCATATTGGAATCCCGATTGGTATCTAATCAAAGCTGCCTGACAATTTGAGTTCAAGAGCTTTCCGAGCAACTCGTCGGAATCAAGCGAATCCCATTAGGAGCTCAGACAAAAAGGGACTAATTATTTGTAATTTTGGATGTTAGATATGTCTGCGTTATCAGTTAGCAGCTGGCGCTGGAATGAGGGCTTCCTGACCTTCACGTGGTTTAGGATCATTTCTCTAAACTTTTCCACAGATGTCCCCTTGGTGGGCTGCTTGAAGGCCGCAGCCTCCTTCCTCGGCTCCATCTCGCTTCCCAAATCGTAATGAGGCGCCTCCTCCATCTGGCACTTAATGACTCCCTCCAGGTCCCCCCAGCTCCCCGAGTACACCTAAAATAAACGGGGGAGGCCTGAGGTGCATCTGGCTTCACTACGGGCAGAGTGGAAAGGAGGATTTGATATAAAAAAGGAAAAAGACGGACCTGACTTTTGGGCTGGGCAGTGAAGCACTTCCCCAGGTACAGCGTGTCCTTCTCACAGAGGCTGCTGCAGGCCGAGCCGTCAATGATTCCTTTCTTGTATTTATTGCACTGAAAAATGACTGGTATTGTTGGTAAGCTGCACAAAGGGAACTAGGGAGGGGGGCGGGATGTTATCAGATGGCAAGAACATGGGACATGCAGCAGGTAGGTCTGGACGGGTTGACGAGGCATGTGCATACTCACTATGGAATTTTTGCAGTCGTGCCCTCGACAAAGCTCTGTGTAGGACGAGTACTCAACGTACACGATCCAGCTGCCCACAAAGACGGCCAGCCAGGAGAAGAACAGGTACTTCATGTGCAGGTAGGGGAGCCTGGCCTGTTGGAGACAGAAAGAAGCACAATCCAGGAATGTGAATGAATTGTTCTAAAGATAAAATGTGCGTTTTGACACCTTTACAAAGTGGATGTGAATGGCCGCGGACAGGAAGGCTCTCAGCAGTGAATAAAGTCACCGTGAGGTGCGAGACCTTCATGAACGGGGAGGCCTAAATAACGAGGTAAAACAAAAGACTGCACACGTGTGTTCAGCCTGTCATATTAAAATGACATGTAGAAACATTAAGATAAAAGATGCAACAAAAAACGTTATAAAATTTCATTTTTTTATCAAAGCTGTTTTGATAAATGGTTAAACTTTATTTGAAACTTCCTCATCTTGTGGGGAACAATCAGGGAGGAAAATTTATGAAATACTCAGTTATACATCATTTTTGATGTTGCCATGGTGACGTGGGCAGCAGAGTGCGTTCCCATTTGGATTTACACCATTTCAAGCCCTTGCGGACTCAACCACTTACCAGCAGACATGAGTGAGCTGAGGGCTCAGGTTTTAGGGGGGCGCTGGGATTGGTCTGTATTTTCCTCAGCCTGTAAAAGCTGTCACATTTGCAGCTCCTGTAGAATCCACTTTTTGCTCACATATTAGGCCACATTTAATGAAATGGAACATGTGTGCTCAGCATGCGTTCCGTCAACCTGACAAACACCTCCAGACTTTTTAAGATGAGCATACACGAGGCGAGGTGCGTAATTGATGCTTTCAGTAGAGTCGTTCAGGTCTGAGTGTGGGAACCGGCCGGTTGGTGGATTGCAAATGAGCTACTAAGTGAGTTGTGTCATAGAGCAGGCCTCCATCATTAGTGCATTTTGCCTCTGAATAGGTGCTCGGTAATTAACAGCAACAGTGGAACATTTAGAGCAACTCCAATCTTGTTACTGCGTCTTTTCAATATTCTTTCTAATTCCCCTGCTGATGAATACAGTCTGCTGCGATCAATAATGGCAGACTTCCAAGTGGATGAGGGAGGGGGGGAGGGGGGGGGGGGGGGGGGTTAACCGCGCTTCCATTATGGGTTCTTGTACTTGACAGTGATGGACTGCTTCCACTGTCTGCCCACTTCAGCTCAGGCCTGCTTTATTAGCCCCCCCCCCCCCCCCCCCCCCCCCCACTACACATACACACACACACACACACACACACACACACACACACACACACACACACACACACACACACACACACACATTTTTACTTTCAGTAACACTTTTCGATTCATAGCGCTGGGATCTGTCTAAAACAGTTAAACGTAAAATAGTTAATTGGTAATTCTTTTCCTATGCACTTAAACTAATTTAAAAAAGCAACCTTAAAAGCACAGAATTTAGATTTTTTTTTTTTGCAGTATTGACTAAGAGATTACATTTACATCTCCTATCCATTATGTGCTTTTGACACCGCAGAGAATCTTGAAATATAGCTTTCAGGCAGCCTCTATATGTCACTCTGTCGTCTAATATCATTCCAAGCAGTGGCCTATAATCTCATGTCTCATAGTTTTTAGGAGAAAGTGTGTCAAAACACATTTCTACCATTGCTGTCAGGGCCGTAGCTACCAGTAGAGGTCATGTTTTTGTCTCGATTTCTCAGAATTTAGTTTACACTCTAGTAGCAAAAGGTTTCAAGGCAATATCTGATCATTTTAACACTATCTTCAAAACTACACTACCGTTTAAAAGTTTGGGATCACTTGGAAATGTCCTAATTTTTAGATAAATTAATCAGAAATACACTTGTTAATGTGGTAAATGACTATTCTAGGTGTAAATGTCAGGTTTATAATGAAATATGTACATAGGTGTATAGAGCCCCATTTCCAGCAACTATCACTGGCCAGTGTTCTAATGCTACATTGTGTTAATCACCTTAGAAGACTAATGGATGATTAGAAAACCCTCGTGTCAAACAGTCATGCTGGTGAAAGAAGCTGAACCTGGCCTTCTTTTGAGCTAGTTGAGTATGTAGAGCATCACATTTGTGGCTTCGATTATAATCTCAAAATGACCAGAAAAAGAGAACTTTCATGTGAATCTTGCCTGTCTATTCCTGTTCTTAGACATGAAGGCTATTCCATGCGAGAAATTGTGAAAATTGTTGAAACTCCAACGGTGTGAACTCCTCCCTTCAGAGGACAGCACAAACGGGCTCTAATCATTGTAGAAGGAGAAGTGGGAGGCCCCTGTGCATGAGTCAGCAAGACCATAAGTATACTAGAGCAGTGCTCAACTGGTCTGGCTCCGGGACCCACCATCACCCCTTAATGACAAGCCGCGACTTGTCAATGGGGGGCGGGGGGAGGGGGGGTGCGAGCGGTTGTCTTTGCGGCGCCAACTGAAAACATGGACGGACGAACCGGCAAAAATAACGACACTCCGCTGCATTAGAAAAAGTCCCTTCAAAATAAAATCACATGAATATATTTTTTTTCCCCCATGCAACAGCCCGCAACCCACTAAAAACCACTGTACTACAACCACTATACTCTCTATAGTCTCTAGTTTGAGAAATAGACGCCTCACAGGTCCTCAACTGGCAGCTTGATTAACGCAAAACGCCAGTCGGCGTCTACAGTGAAGAGGCGACTCCGGGATGCTGGCCTTCTAGGCAGAGGGGCAAAGAAAAGCTTGATATGGGCAAAAGAACACAGACATTGAACAGGAGAAGATTTATGGGCAGACGAATCAAAGTTGGAGGTGTTTGGATCACACAGAAGAACATCTGCGAGGATGCTGGAAGAGACGCCATCTGTCCGCCCCGGTGGAGGCGATGGTCTGGGGCCTCTTTGCTGGTGGTAAAGAGGGAGATTTGTACATGGCCATTTTAAATAAGGTAGGCTATCACTCCATTTTGCAACGCCATGCCCAACCCAGTGGACAGCGCTTGATTGGAGCCGGGTTTCGGACAATGACCCAAAGCACACCTCCAAATGATGCAAGAACTATTTAGGGAAGAAGCTGACAAGAAGAGCTGACAGCTCCTGAGAGTCCACAAAAACACGCTGTGCTACAGTGACACATTTTAGATTACTCTCTGACAGCTGATTTTGCTTTAAAAGAAATAAGTCAAATTGACAAATGACAACACAAATCATCTCACACCCCTGGAAATGAAAATGACAAACTCGTCATTTAACTCACACTATTTATATATGGTTTCTGCTGCTTTGTGTATTGACTGGTTTACTTCGCACTCTGATGTAAAAGTAGTGACCACACTAGTGCTGCCAGTACCTCCATATCGATTTCTCTGTGGGTGAAATGCATCAACAGCAAAAGCATTATGGAAATAATACTGTATCCCTATTCATAATCAATATAGCTTGTGGCTTTCATTTCAACTCTGGCCGATGCACTTCTATCTCCGGAATTATGTATTGACCCCATGTGAAGGGAGAGAATTACACAAACATGGCTAATGAGGTGAAATCGATTGTGGCTGATGTGACAGCTATTAATTAGAGACTGAGTGGGCGCTGTGGCCATGAGCTGAGCTGGGTGGAACGAAGTGGCGAGCCTCCCTCTGCTCCACCCCGCCCTCCTTGTCTACACCCACTCCCACAGCCCTGTTGGGGAGGCTGTGTGTTCAAACCATCTCGACCCCGAAGGTTCAGTTATAGATTCCAAGACCCAAGCCGATCCAACGTTGAACTACTGAGGCAGACAGGAGATTGAAGCTGATCAAGAGCAGCACATTACTGTCCTGACACTTGGCTTTCACAGCCTGCACACCAGTCATCCATTATGTATGATCCTGAAGCTATCCCTCAGAGGCTGCCGGTAAATGGGCCGCTGTGCACAGCCGAGAAAGACAGGATGGCCCGAGAAGCAGAAGATGGACGGGGCCAGGCGCGCTGCTGACCTGTCGAGGACAACCGGAGAGAGGTTTGCACTGGTGGAGGCGGAGAGAGAAAGAGAACGGATGCCACGCTGTCTGCACAAACACTAAAGGGCTGACTTATCCCAGTCCGGACACACGCACACACACACACACACACACAAAGCCTGCATTTCCATTCTGACTCAATTCTGCGACAATAACACATGTGAACATTATATCAGCAGGTGTTGTGCCTGACACGCTGCTGTGAGGTAGAGAGCAGGGTGTTCCCAAGCAGCCGATGCAGGAGCGGACTGCAGCTTCCTGTATGGGGAATCCCCCCCCCCACTCATCTGGCAGGTGTTTTTTAAATTTATTTATTCCATTAATATGTTGAAAATGTGTAATGAACGAATTGATCCAATTAATGACCAGGAACTAAAGTGGATGCATCCATCCACCAAAAGCGGATATGTCAGAAATCATCATAGATGATAGAAATTCTCCCGTTTCTTTGACTATTCATATTTTATTCATAAAAAAAAGTATTTAACAATCCTTTCCAAACACATTTAACATACAGGGTCGACCAATCTCCATAATAATAATAATAATAATAATAATGCTCATCTGGATATTAGTTATTAGTTAAAATTATTTCTGAAAACTCTGTGTGCTGCATATATGTGTGCCCCCCATCAAACTAGATTTAAGAAGTAATAATTAAATTAGGAAGAAAAAGCAATTATATAAGTATTTGGGAGAAAAATAGAATGAAATAGTTTACAGGAATTAAAGTACCTTTAAGATACAAAATATTACAAAATATATGGGTCTGCAGTGGATAAGGTTAAATGTAAAATGCAGAAAAGTGTACAAGGTATTCTACGAAGAGAATACAGTGCCTTTAAGCAATGTCAAGGATTCATAAAAAAATGAATAATGTGTCCCTTGTTGAAATATTGATTCCAAAAGATACAGCGAAGCTCTTAACATCATGAAAACAGCCTCAATAGACTGCACTTGAAAGCTTTCGATTGGCACTGGGTGTGTTTACGCGGTGTGACTCAGAAACAAAATCATCTTCTCATCACCTGCGGGATGAGCGCAGACATCGTGCTCATCCAAAGACTTCTGGGATTTCTGTGGTGCGGATATCAAAAGAATCTGCACAGGAACAACACCAACATCTCCAGCTCGCGGGATCGGTCGGCTTTTCATGTTTCAGTGGAAATAGCTTCTCTCAGAGGACCGCAGACTGACACTTCTTAAGTTGTCCCTGGAAGGCTGAGGTGGCCTAGAAACCTGAGCGTTGCGGGTGACTGTCCCTGGAGACTGGCTGCTCCCTCTACTCACTGAACGTGACGGGTTCTGCCTCTGAAATGCAGGGGCACGCGCGTGCGCTCTGGGAGCCTCACGCCGGCAGCCCAGAGGAGCTCGGGTTTGACCAAGAGAGACCGAATGTCTCAAAGATGAGCAGCAGGAGCTCGGTTCATAACGGTGTGATGGCGCGGCAGCAGGGAGCCACTTCGAGCCACAGCCGGGGGGGTGTGCTCGAGTTAACCTTTTATCAATGATCTACCTGTGTGGGTCTTATTTCAGGTTCCTGGGACCTCCAACTGGTCTTGAGGGGCCTCCCTGTCCAGCAGCAGAGTTGAATTTAACTTCACAGGAAAGCCACCGTGGACCTAATTTCACTCACACCAAACACGTTACATAACGTTTTTTAACGTAATGAGGATTACGAGGCCAGCAGCGCCTTGATAATATTTGAACCAAGTGACGGATGGCAAAGCATTTCTTGTTCTATAATAAACCAGAGGAAGCACTAACGAAATAGGGAAGTAGGCCTCCTCGTGCTTTATAAGGTGATGCTAAAGTTTTTCCGTCCCCTTATTTAACGTGACAATATGTACAGCAGCACGCTGTATCATGGATCCGGTTGCTAAGGCAACGGGGATCAGGAGGATGGTTAAGCCGTTGTGCATCAAGTGACTTTATGATTCAGTCTAAAAAAAAGACGCCTCCGCAGCAATGGCTGCAAACTGCCCCCGATACGTTTGCAAAACAACAAAAGTGAAATCATGAAGAAGTGACAAGGCGGTGACACCAGTCAGATGGACACCGGGTTGAGAGGGGGGGGGGGGGGGGGGTCTTACCTGGATGTGCAGCGGCTTCCTGCAGAGTCCCCATGGAAACCGTCCTCTCGCCATGGCGAACGGAGAACATCTCACTCAACCCGTCATGGGAGGAAATTCGGCGCTCGGTTGGCGCGGTGCTGGAAAACGCCTGCACGACGAAGCCTGCACATCACTACTCGTATGCAAGCAGTCTCCAGTCATTCGGTCGGCGGCGTCGTGCACGGCGCGTTTTCGGAGGCGGACTGCAGCGAAGTGAGACTCGTGTTGGCGGCGATCATCTTTGGGGCGTTCCGATTCCAGGAGGAGAGGAAGGCGCACAGTTAGAGCCCTCAGATGCCTTCTGGCTCCAACACCAATGCAAAGAAAATACCTGGATATTCTTTGTTTTTACTAGGTGGCAGAACATTTGGTTGTGTTTTCTATCCGTTTAAAAAAAACGGACATATTATTTGTGAAAAACACATGTGTGAACTGCTTATTTTATTGATTTAATTTACTGTGAGACAAAGAGGACTGATGTGAATTCAACACGCACACATATGACAAATGTGCTTTACTGCTTCATGCACTTAGCAACATGTTTGTATGGATCTGGATGATTTTGCCTATACTTCACTGGGATTGGCTGCAGGGTATATGTACGTTCCCCGATAATAGAAACACACTAAATGTTTCCAGTGAAACGTCTGTACATCATTCTAAATGAATGAAGGAAATCGAAACATTCTGTACGCTGAGTTTAACAGTAAAGCCAAAAGCTGCTTGAAGTGCTGCTACCTGCAACCAGGAGGCAAGTACAAAGGAAGAAATCCTATACCATTATCAACATGCCCCGAGGTTCCCCTCAACTAAACTGAGCTTTTTAGAGTCTTTCAGCTCATTGTTTTGCTTTTTATGGTTTATAAAATAATATAGCAGACCTAAAAGTAGAGTGAACATGTATTTACATTAATGTTGAATCAAGACTTCAAATGAATGCAGATTTAATGCTTCCAATGAAACTTGCCTCAGGGAAGAAATGCTAAAAGTAATGTCATCGTCTCAGCAACTGTTGCGAATCCCTTCATGTATATTTGTTTTACTCATTTCATCTCATTGGGATTAGCCTGTATCAAATGCATTTTCTTCCATCGTTGGATCCTAATAGTGGGGAGCAGAGAAACAGCTGTAGAGCATCAGTACAGTATCCTTCTTTACGTGCCCAGATAGAGATTTGCATATTAATGTTACATTATTCCTGTGTTTATAATGTTGAAATAAAGCTTCCTGAAAGGTGTTAATAATTCTAAAATGCTCTCCCTACATGTTTGGTTTGCTCTTGTTTATGCTGTGGCATGTGAGATGTCGTGCCTGCATCCTACAAAGGAAGACATACACCATTGTAAGAGTGCTCTCAATGAATGGACCAGCAAAACGTAATGGGCATTCAGTCATAGAGCACATCATCATGTCCAGCATGATGCCCATTATCATCCATCAAACCAGCCAAACTATCTGCGATTGCATGTCATGATAAAAGCTTTACCAAATGTGAGAGCTAAAACCCAGTATGTCTTTTCACTAAGAGATGAAAGAGATTTGATTTGCCCAAGACTACCCAAAGCATGCATCACAACAGAGCTATGGAAGGCACACTGCTACGTTCTCTACAGAGGGAACATCAGGGAAGACAGAAACAAAGCTGAAATCACTCAGGGAGCAGCTCAGAGATTGGAGGTGGGAGTTACATGAGCCTACAGGAAGAACGCTGGATGCACATGTGGTGTTTCCTGTGATTATGCAAGACTGATTACCTTGAGGCACTTTGAGTGGGCAGATAAATAAATCTATTCCTGAACAAGAACAAACAAACAACAACAACCTCGATGCAGAGAGGAAGGCAGATGTGACACCAACACTGAGATGAGTGGGTTCTATGGAGGCCTGGTATAGATAATCACACAACGTCCAACGTGATGAAGGCCTTCTCCACAAACACAACCTTTTCGATGAATCAACACTGCATCCACAGCAACGTCAACGCCTGAATCCAGTTTACCTTCCACCAATCCTTGTTTGTTCCTGCAGCCCACACCTGCTCTCTACCTCTTACCTCGTCCCACTCACATCCGTAGCAAGTCAACAAGTAACCGTGGTAACAATTGACAGGATGTTTCCCATCCAACCGCCCGCTAGAAATAATTAGTGATTTGGAACTATTTGTTCCTGTGCTGCAAATTGTCTTTAATAGAGATGGCAAGGACAGTAGATGTGGGATGTTGATTTCAAAGTGGATGTTAAAATGATTCACTAAAAAAAGAATATTGCTTCATTAAAAGTGCTCTGCTGAGAGGAAGCAGGCAGACTCACATTAAATAACTGGGGTTAGCCTCCCCCCTCATGGGGATTTACCCGTATTACAACTTTATAGAGCTTTATTCAGCTTGTCTACAAAATACACTGATAATGAGAGCGGGTTCATGAGTGAAAAGAATTTTTAAAAAATCATACCAAGAATGTAATTATTTTTACTTGATTAAACTTATTCAGGGATTTCTGCCTATGAGCCTTTACAGATTAAGTCTGGTAACATTCTGCTTTTAAAAGGATTGTCACTCAATCCAAAGCCTGATCTATCTGTGCTTATTTCTTTTTGTAAGTAAAACCAATGAATGAGCCCCACTGGCTGACTTGCTTTATCGCTTATTGCTTTATTGGACTGGATTTATTTTGAATAAAGGGCCAGTCCGGGCAGGAGAGGGCCTTTTGGGTTTATACGTCGCCTTTGATGCCGTCGACCTCTAGCTGCTCCTTGAATAACGTTGTTATGAAAAAGCTGACCTCTGCTGGAGGCGAACGTCATGATACCACAGTCTGAGAAAGGGAGGAGTTAGGGGAGGGGTCTCTAGTTGTTCTGCCAACTCACCCCAAGATGCCACAGAATCCTCCACACTGTCCCTTAAATGCCACAAACACTGCTCTGCTGCTGTGAATAATCACTTTATGTGGATTAATCCGTTCTTAGACGGGGTCACCAATAAAAACATACAGTAACATCTCTAAATCTAATGCACCCCACAGATGGTTTGAGTGATGCAGTGTTCTCTAGCCTGAGGGAGAGTGGATGATTTAAAAGTTGAAAGTTCCCTTCAATATTTGAGACAGCAAACATGAGACCTTGAGTAACCTGTCTCTCCCATGTGATAGATATTGGAGTACACAAGTTGGAACAAGTTGATCCTAAATTCTTATAGTTGTATCATCTTCAACCATGGCAGCAGATACACAACGCACAAAGCAACACGCCACATGGTCAGGCTTGTGGACACTGTGGGATCAGGGTCAAAATACACCATTGTAAATGCTAGATTCACTTTTTGGTCATGTGCGTGTTCTTAACACAATCGCTTTATTGTAGAGAAGGGAATCAAATGTCTAACACAGCAGCCTTTGGTGGGTTTGCTCCTCCAACTGGATTACCCCCAAGGGAAGAGATCCCACTTGACAAACTTTCTCAAAAAGGGAAATAAGCAAAATGTGACCGTGGCTGACATCGTTTTTATCATCGTTTTACTGATCATAACATCAACATTGCGCAATCCTTGGTCTCATGTAGTTGTTGTTTAGGGTTTTAAAATGAAATAAATGTGAGTTGTTTTTGTTTTTGCACGTGGCCGGCCCGGAAGGAAGGACGGGGAGACGGAGGCTGCGCTAGTCACGCTGCAGGAACTCTATTAAAGAACGAAAGGAAGCCCCGGGGAGAGAGGCCCTTTCTTATTGACAGCATAGGAAAGCTGAAAGTTGAATTAGACATTAAACAAGAACACAAGTTTTTCACCGATGAGCTTTTATCTATCTCTACTCCCGACAATCAGGAGGTACCGTATTTTCGCGACTATAAGGCGCACTTAAAATCCTTTTTTTTCTAAAAAAACGGCGCGTGCGCCTTGTAATCCGGAGCGCCGTATATATGGCTCAATTGGTTGATCCATACTGGTTAACGAGGATCCATTGGAGGGAAAGTCTGGTGCCAGCAGCCGCGGTAATTCCAGCTCCAACAGCGTATTGTAACGGACTGTGTTTTCATGTTCTGGAGCGGCGTTGCACTTTACAGAGTTTTGGGATGGTCAGTGAAGGGCGCACTATGTGACGTCACTCATCTTAGTGCCACCTATGGGGACGCGGGAATTGTTGTTGTTTTGGAGAGCGATGGTGTGTTTTTGTTCGGCCGACAGTAGCCTGTTTCTCCACAATAAAACCAGAAGATAAGCACATTGTCCAGAGATTCATTAGCGAGAGTCGCTGCAGTACATTAAAGCTCGTAGTTGGATGTCGGGATCGCGCTGACGGTCCGTCTGTCCCAGCGCTGCCTCTCGGTGCAAGATGCACCAAAGCATTTACCAAGAATGTTTTCATTAATCAAGAAGGAAAGTTGGAGGTTCAGAGATATTGTTAATATCCACATTAACGTTTGAACAACGTTTCCATGGGAGTGAAGAGTTTTCAGAACGCTTAATAACGTTTGATTTAGCACAGCCCGATCTAGTGGATGCATAACGCAGCCCCAGTCAAACGTTTCACTGCAGTTACTTCTATGCGCCTTGTGATCCGGTGCGCTCTATATATGAAAATAGTTCTAAAATTGGCGATTTATTGAAGGTGCGCCTTGTAATTCAGTGCGCCGTATTGTCGCGAAAATACGGTAATTATTGGAGGGTTATTTACATTGCTAATGGTAGCAAACATCAGAGTAAAACAGCGACAGCTGAAATATAAAATTGACAGTCTGATTAAGTGCCTGGTGTCTGTTTTCCTTTCAACTGCTGTCATCCCCCCTGCAACACCTCTACAGCACTTTCAGATCCTCACCCTCCATCGTTTATACTGTGGGAGCTTCTTTTGCTCTCTGATGCAACTTGTTGATCCTGTATGTATAATCTTGTGAACACGCCATCCTTGTTACAATTCCTTTTAGCTTTATGTACCTATATTATGTCATAAAATACAACAAACCGACAGCAGCGTATAGACAAGTAATGATATGCTCTCTCAAACATTTAGTTGTCACGAAGAAATTTATGAAGTATGTTTAGGTAACTAAACGAGAGCTCTTTAGAGACTTTCTACAAGGACAAAACACTCATTCTCTTTGCTTGAATCACACGCCACAGAGTCCCCATTGATGCCCGACTGTGCCTCTAATCCCACCTCGCACAATGTGCCAACACAACGCTGCAGCCCAAACAGCAAAGACAGAGGGGCCGTGATCCTGTAAGAGACCCGAGGCAGACTGGCAGCATACAGCGTGCAAGAAAAACACTTTCAATCACTTTCCTGCCAATAATTAGCAGAAGTATGAATTGCAATTTTTCCATTTCTGTTGGTAAGAGAGAGTTTGACCCATTCAAAATACTTTTCTTGTAAATATGAAATACTGTATTAGTATTACAGGTACAATTTATGGTCACATTGTTAGTTTGCTGTTAGCAAACACAGGCCCGCCGCAGTGGAACGAGGTTGAGGGTGAATAAAGAGAGGTGAGAACAAAGCGCTTACATTCTCAAGGACTAGTAAGAACATCCGTACCTCCTCACAAAGCTGAAGGTGTGTTTCATCCTTCTGTGTGTGTACCCTGCCTGGTAGAGATATTCAGGAATCAGCAATTAGGAAACGTTTATTGCCATAATATGTTGGACATACATGGAAATTGTCTTGGCGGTTGGTGCATGACAGAAGATAGTACAATAATGACGACATAGTGCAGCAATAAGATAAAAATAAAATAAAAGTATAATAAAATATATGCTATGGGTTAGTACGCTAAAGCTATAGCTATGGGTTAGTAAGTTAGAGGAGATAAGATAAAATTAGAAATAAAAATAAAGATAAAGTGCACCATCTAAACAAAGTGACGAGTGACAAGTGAAAGTGACAAAGTGAATGAATGAACATGGGAGTCAGAGTCAGTCAGGGGGGGCCCCGGGCTCTGTTGATGAGCCCGACTGCCGAAGGGAAGAAACTGTTCATGTGGAGGGAGGTCTTAGTCCTGATGGACCTCAACCTCCTGCCGGATGGGAGGGGCACAAACAGTTCATGTCCAGGGTGGGAGGGGTCGGCTACAATCTTTCTGGCCCGCTTCAAGGTCCTGGAAGCGAAGTCCTGGAGAGACGGAAGATTGCAGCCAATCACCCTCTCCGCAGATGACATGCTGCAGCCTGCCCTTGTCCTTGGCTGTGGCTGCAGAGTACCACACAGTGATGGAGGAGCAGAGGATGGACTCGATGATGGCCGTGTAGAAGTGCACCATCATCGTCTTTGGCAGGTTGAATTTCTTCAGCTGCCTCAGGAAGAACATCCTCTGCTGAGCCCTCTTTCACGATGGAGCTGATGTTTAGCTCCCACTTGAGGTCCAGGGTGATGATGGAGCCCAGGAAACGGAAGGAGTCCACTGTGGTGACGGGGGAGTCACACAAGGTGAGGGGGGAAGGTGGGGCTGCGTTCTTCCTGAAGTCCACGACCATCTCCACTGTCTTCAGGGCGTTAAGCTCCAGGTTGTTCTCGCTGCACCACGTCACCAGGTGGTCAGACTCCCACCTGTAAGCGGACTCGTCCCCACCAGAGATCAGTCCAATGAAGGTGGTGTCATCAGCAAACTTCAGGAGCTTGACGGACTGGTGACTGGAGGTGCATTTGTTAAAACACACGCACAGAAGCACATACAAAACAGTAATAGAGGCCAAAGAGGGCCGTACTATTATCGGTACGCTGTGGGACTGACACACCCTGCTTCTGTCTGGGGGTCCCTTTTGGAAGGTGTTGCTCATGGCCAGTCACATTTGCATGTGGTATAAGGTCTGCCGAAAGTGAAGGTCATCCACAACCTCACTACTTTCACTTATACTGTGGTATGTAACACAATTAAATAGTTGTTAACACCCTGCCCTAAAGCTTAACATGCTTCTTTGAATATGATCAAAAATAGCGAAAGCATGCGTTTTTAGGGTATTTTTTTAAACTTATTTTTCTATATCTTTCTTTATCTATATCTATATTTTTATTTTTATAAATGCATGTCCAGTATAACATGCTGCTCCTCGTCTCCTTTGTTTTAATCTTCCAAAGCGGAGCTGGGTCAAAAATGAGAAAGTGAAATATGATCCTTTTTGCCTGCAGCCAGTCTTATGACTTGTCAATTGTAATGGTGTGTACTAAGAACAGACTGTTTCCAGATGACTTCCAGACATGTGCCGAAGTTACAAAAACCTATAAAAAGCTCAATATCCCCCGCTGGGAAGTTCATTTGAAAACAAAAAAGGGATTTTATGAGCTTCAGCAGCACAAAGATAAATCTATGCCTCAGAGGAGATTATGATTGGACGTTGAAAGCGTGTCAAAGGCGTCTTCCCTGTGTCTCATGCCCACTGATTGTTGCATCGCAGGACGCTCAGTCTTGGTGTTAACTTGCAGATCGTGCTGTTTCATTTTTAAAAACTCAATATGAGTAACCTCGACGGCGAGCTAACTCAGAGGGAGCAGCAGTTACTGAAAATCCGGCGCGACAGCGACACAAAGGCAGCCGAACTTGTCAAGATGGAGAAGATGCTGCAGCAGACCAAGAACCTTTTGGACAAGAAGACTGAGTCTGGTTCAGAGAGCCAGGACTTCCAGGAGAACATGGGTCTGTATCGCTATGGGAACACTTAACTTCATGTTACCCTTTATGCTTTAACTGGTGAGTGACTGTTTGCTTTTTCTGGCTTGTCGTAATAGAAGACCTGGAGGAAAGAGTCCGATCCAGCAGACGGCACAGGAGGAACTCCCTCCATCACACACAGATGCTGGAGAGCCAGATGAAGACTGTGAAGGGTGAGTTGGTGGGCACGCTGGACCACCTTCAGGAGCTGAGGAACGTCCTGCGCCGTTCGCAGCAGAAAGCGGAAGAGCGCAAAGCCACCATGGAGAAGCTGGCGGCAGGGCTCAGGTGAAGCAGGTGGCGCAACGAGGCGTCGGCCTTTTTACGAGCTGCAACCCGCCGACGGAGCGTCAGACGCAGACGCTGGGCAGAGATAACATCGAACAGCCATAGGCCCCTGAAGAAGAGGGAAGAGACGTGACCTGCTGCGCTGATCTTCAACCCTTCGCTGTGGTCAGGCCATTGTTTGGCGAGTAAAGTTCAGCCTTTGGTCGTGCTCTCTCACAACCGGCCTCTAACAAACGTCTGAAGTTGCTTCTTCATCCTTTAATTCTCCCTTTTTTGTCCGGGTTATGGGCTTTGTGTTTAAACTCTCTGTGAGTTTTTGATGTCCTCAGTTTTAAATTACATCAAATTACGCACTCATGTTTCTTCTTCAAGTCTGAAATATGCAGCTTGCTCATTTTAGAAGCAACATATATAATGAATATTAGTTTTTTTCTGGCTCGATGCATGCTCATCCCTTTATGAAAAGAAATGACCTTCATGATTCATGACATCTGCATGAATATCAGAACATCTGCATCTAAAGCTGCAGAGATCCCCTCCCTGTTATTGCCAAAATTTTAATGAATTCCTCCCTGCCAATAATAACATAATAGCGTCATTTTTTTTACTTGTGATGTTACTAAATTGTTAGCATTGGATTTAGTTTTTTGGCCCGTGCATGCATGTGCACATTCATGATTTGCGATCAACAGTCGGGAGTAAAATGTGTCTTTTAAATGAATCCTGAGATGTGACCATTAAATTGCTTCGACTGGCTCTGGGATCATTGGCTTTTGTCTGTTTCCAGCGGTGAGTCAGCTGAAGACTGTGTTTGTTCCTTCCCTGTGGCTGAGACGTGATCACATAAATCTTGTTTCACACAGCCTCACACCGTGTGAGACTCTTGTTCACTGACCCTGACATGTACATTTTCAGCTGTGATTATAACACCATGTCAAGGGGAAGACTGCTCATTACGCACAGCCAGGGGTGTAAAAATAGACACCCTCACTTACAAGTCTCACAAGGGACTCATTTTGCCATCTCAGAAGGACACAGTGTTTACAGGGGTTTTGATGTATGAGAAAATGCAAACCCATCTCAGTCCGTTTCTTTTGTTTGCTTATTGTACAATAACCATCAATAAACAAAAATATAACTAAAGGAGTGATATACTGTACAACCATGCAATGACTGCTTTTATATTACGTCAAAGCTCATTTTATTAAACAAAACCAGTTATGAACCTTATACATTGTTGTGAACTTTTTTTTTTGTTGTAAAATGTTGATCTGCAAAATGTAGGAAATAGTGTTACAGTGGGAACTATTCCTCCACACATATTGTGATGTTTTTATTCTGTCAGTAATGTACAGCTAATGTTGAGTTATTGTGCCGCTGTGTGTTTACTATGGATTTCTTATTCAGCTGTTTTAATTCTTTCATCATCATCATTATTCTTTTCATCTGTTTGTCACAATCTCCTATTACTTCCTTGGTCATTAGATTGAAAGTGAGAAGTGCAGGAGGTTCCCTAGGAGAACCTCATTGTAGAATCGTTCAATGAACGTGTTCAGGCACAACAAAGTTTTTATCCTGCAGGTAGATAAACGTTTGAATTTTACTTTGGTCACATGACTCCATCCCCACAACGTCTAGAGCCTCTCAGGCAGGGGCGGATGGTGTATAGGGGCGATTTGGGCAACGCCCCACCAACTGGGAGAAAGAGGAGGGGGTTCAACAAATTCTATCACAGCAAAAGTATTTTTCAGTGTTCTAGACATATTATCTGTCATTGTCCCTCCACCGACCACCAAAGAATCATCCAGGTAGGAAGGTCTTATCATGAACGACACCGGTCGTAGCGGATGGCCTGCGAGCGCTGAACCTCGACTCTTTGTCTCTCCTCAGGACCACTCAAGGTCGCCCCCCTGGAGTGTGCTGGTGCTTCGCGGGGGCCAAGGGACACGCCGTCGTCTCCTTGTCGCATCCCATCGAGGTCAGGCACGTCACGATTGGTCACATCACAAAAAGACAGTCACTCACCGGGGAAATCAACAGTGTGCCAAGGGAGTTCTCCGCCTACGTAAGTTAGAAGCTTTCCTGGACGCGTCCCGCCTGCTCGGCGCAGTTGTTCCGTCCCTAAAAAAAAGTATTTTTTTCCGTCTTCTCCAGGGATTGGTGCACAACAACGACGAAGGCATCCCCCTGGGGAGCTTCGCGTACAGCAAGAACGGCCTGAGCTCCCAGACCTTTGAGCTGCCCGTGAGTGTGTCAGAGGTCAAGCAGCGCAGCACTCATGACCTCTGCTATAACAGACTGAGGTGGAGTCGCAACCTGAACCAGGTCTGCATCTCCGCCACGAAGCGCGACGCCCTTCATTCACGTGTGTGTCTCTCTCGTCTCTGACCAGGTCGCAGTCAAAGATGTCTTCAGCCACGTCAAGCTGGAGATAAAGACAAACTGGGGAAATGATGACCAACGTGTCTCTGCATGGGTAACCGGTGTCTGGTTAGGGTGTAGAAGGTCGACCAACCCTGAACGGTTTTCTCCAGGTTCTCCGGTTCACCTTCATACCCAACAATTTTGGGTTTACAAAAAAAAAAATGTATCGTTCAATGAACGTGTTCAGGCACAACACAAGGGTCGGATAAATGCATTGAACAAATCCAAAACTGGATGCGCCAGAATTTTCTTCAATAAAAAAACAGTAGTAAACATTTGAGGGTCGAGGACAAACGCTCAAGAGTCAGCGCTCAGCTTCAATCACTGATGTTAAAAAAAACACACATCAAGCCAGAAGTCAAGTATAGATTCAAATCTCAACCTGAACAGCCATATGAAGACAATTACAAAATCAGCCTACTGTTAAAATATTAAGGATTAGAGGACTTATGTCTCAACAGGATTCGGAAACCCTTGTCCATGCGTTCATCTTCAGCAGACTCGACTGCTTTGGCCGTGTGTTTACAGACGCCTGCAGCTGCCCTCACTGGGACCAGGAAAGTGGATCACATCACGCCAGTTCTGAGGCCGTTACACTGGCTTCTTGTCCAGCAAGAAAATGCACTTTAAAACCCTGCTGTTGGCTCATAATGCATGGTTTAGGGTCAAAGTACACATCTGACTTGCTTCTACCTCCGAATCATCCCGACCCCTCAGGTCATCTGGGACGAGTCAGAACAAAACCCAGAGAATCAGCTTCTGTTCTTCTGCTCCACATATCTGCAGTAAACCCTCAGAAAGCTGCAGCTCTGCTGAGACTCCCAGAGGCTTCAAATTAAGACTGAAGACTTTTCTGTTTGCTGCTGCCTTTAATTGACAATTTACTAGTGTATTTTATTTTCTAAACTGCCCTGAAAGTTCTGTTCTATTTTAGCTTTTTTATTGTTTTATTGTCTGTTTTAAATGTTTAAATCCATTTCCTTAACTTAAGATTTATCTGACTTGTCGCACTTGATTCAAATGTGTGTAATCCCAGGTTTGGCACCAATGGGATTCTGTCAAAATGAAAAGTGTATTTACACTGATTTAGTAAAAAAAACAACGTAATCATGACATCCTGCTAGTGCAGTGTCCTCCACCTTTCAGGTTCAGCGCAGGTGTTTATGGGGTTGATGTATAAATGAGTCGGCAAGAGGTTATTTGAGGCCTGCCAGCAAGCTTGCATTCTGATGCATTCAAGGACAAGGGAGAGAAAACCGGTTAATCTGCCTTATTGTAGCAACAGCCTCCTCTAAACGATTTTCTGCTGCCATGTTGCTTATGTGTTTGCATGTGCACAATAAACCCACTGTAAGAACACACAAAGCAGATTTAATAGAATGTTGAATTTTTTGTGTAAGAAGGAAATAATGATATTCATGTGCCCAAGATGCTGCAACAATGTAGCAACATTCGTAAAAAAGACTCTTCATCTTGATTTCCTTCGTCTCCGAACAAGGTTTTATTTCTCAATTTATGCAAAAGTCTCATAACCGCGATAGTAATTGCAGATACTAATGAGGTATTTAAGGTGAGTACGTTGTCAGGAAATATGGCTATTCAATGGGGAATTACCCTGTCACCCTAAAGTTCAATCTCCAGAAACTGGATCTACTTTTTACTTTCTTTCATTCGCCTTGTAAGGCAGTCTTTCTTTTGGCCGAAACCAAATGATTATTCTGTCTGCTTAATGTCTTTGCAAGGATATTTTCACAAATGCACACTGTGCAACATAAATCCACTCAGGATAGAAAATGCTTCAATATCCCGAGTGAGTCCGCCCCACTCACCTTGCCTTCGCCCTTGCGTCACAGTGCTCATGTCGGGTTATTGCTTTCCTTGACTGTATCCTGCTTAAATCCAATATACATTAAAAGTAACCCCAGTTAAATGAAGGACCAGGCTTTATAATGGGCCCCATGGGGGATTGCAGATAATCCAGGAATAATAATGTAAATATAGATAAATGAAAGACACATGACTTTTATTGCTTTATTTAAAGTTCAATATTTTCTGAAACACATTCATTTTCTTTCTGGACACTTGATAATTGATGACTGGTACCCTTCCATCATCGGGACACAGTTAACGTATCCTAAATTAGCATAACGTCTTAAACAAGGAGCCAACAGCTGGATTGGTTTTCAACCTAACAGCATCTAAATGTCACGCATTAACACGTTATACACATCGTGTGTTTAAATCAAACTCTCATATTTGCATTCTGGGTTTGCTGTTTCCCCTCCATTCCTGCTGGACTGCATATTAGAAGGGGACAAAGTCACAGTGAAGTCCCCTATTGATTCGTGGACACTGCTCTTAAGCTTACAGTTTGGCATTTTTTGTTAATGCCAAATATATTTATCCTCACAACCAGAATTGAGATGAGAGGGTTGAACTAAATACGACCTATAACGCTGACTAATGAACATTTCATGTGACCAAAATGTTTCATGAACATAAAAGGGTTAAAAACAAATGAGGAAACTCTTTGGTAGAGACCTGTCAATCAAAAAGTAGCCATGCCCAAAGCATACGTTGCTTCATTGTGTATTCTTCTCTAAAAGGAACCAAAATGTATTGAAGAACACTTGAAACTATAGAGATTGAGACCAAGATTGTTCAAGCCAGAAAGTGCTGTATGCTGCTCGTCTTCATGTGATATTTTCCTTCCTATGCTGATATCCGGCAACGCCCTGTGCTACATGCTACATCCATTTTATGCACGCACAAGCTGGAACAGGTAGCCCGAAGCTGGCAGCTTTTTCATTGTTGGGCCACATTTAAGACTGTGCGTGTGCACTTATGTGTTTGGTCTTGTGGAGGCACATTGGTATGTCCCAGACAATGAGCGTGTAGCTGTGTTTACACTACTCAACGAGGCAGAATGTGCTGATGCAGCTCTGACCGAAGGATTAATGGACCCAGCCCTAAACTGGGGCGACCTCCAGGGCTGAGGGAGAGATTTGTGCCTGAACTCCGTGTCCAGCTGCCACATGGTTGTAGGAGGGGGTCACACAAGAACAAAGGTCTCTTCAGGTTGTGTTACAGACCTTGGTTTAGGTGCAAGTTATTCCTGCAGCGCTATAATGTCTGATCAACTATGCCACCCGATAAGAAGAGTGTGTGGCACAGTGTTCACATTATATTGGATCTAAATTATTCTGCAGCTTTCATTCCCTCTGTGGCTACAATTTGACTATCTTTGGGTGGAGCAGGCTTACAGTCCCTCCTTGTTTCCGCTCATCACAGTAAGCTCAAATCATGAATAATACTTACACCTAAATGTCTACAATAGTTTGTAAACAGATCGAGTATTAGGGATTTAAATGGCAATATTGTTAGATCAAAACACTAACGATAATGTTTTAGCCATGCTTGGGTTTTAGTTGGCTGTCAGATTTGATTTTTAATCTAGCCTTGCATGAGGCTACATAATGTTTCCCTATTTGGCAGCTCTTCTTTAAAGTGGGTGGGTTGGGTCGGGTTGCAGCTGGCCACGCCTCACCTTTTCAACGCGGATGTGTCTCTGCACTATATATCAGACTTGAGCACAGACAATCGGGGCGGAAACCTGGACGTGCAGCTGTTCAGTAGTACCCTGTTCTTCTCAACCAGCATCTACCTTCTCTCCTCACCAGGTAATGTCAAGTTGTTGATTGTCTGCACCTTTAGAATGCTATGAAAAGCTCTCCTAAACTATTCAGATGGGTACGTAGGAAGTAATGACTAAATGCTAGTTTTACCTATTGCAACAAGTGTTCAACAAGTTGCATTGAAGGACGCTTGATAGTTGATGCTACATTTCTACTGCTATGTAATAAATACTAATGCTAAGTTGTGTTTTCTCTCGTGCATGGTTGATATTCTTTGCATACATTAATTTTCTCCCCACGTTCATCTGTAACGCCTCGGTAGCCTCATGAGGGGTTTTCTGATTACTCATTCTTCTCACCTGTATCCAATCTCCAGCCCTGGGTGTTTCCCTCTGACAACCCCACCCATATAAACTTACACACTTCCCACGTTCCCTTGTTAGATTGTAGTTGTTCTTCCTCGCGAGAGCGCTTATACATTAAGGTGTAGTTCTTCCAAAGCGGGTAAACAACCCACACGACTCACTTGGACTTGTTTGCTTGATCCCCTGTGTTGACATCAAGCTGTCCCTTGAGTCTCAGGCCCTGCAGTAACACGCAGCAAGAATTACAATTAATCAACTCTTTATTACAGACTCAAGGTCCAGATGGTACAATAAGAGTAAATACATATATATAAAAAAAAATACAAACAGGGTCACAAGCTGAGTACATAGATTTACAAAGGCCTTATGAACAGACAACTGTACCAATATCTCCAAAATTGGGACTGGTAGCGTGTAGTGCTAAACTTTCTATTTGACAAAGCCAGGATCATTACATTTTCAGAGATGTTAAACCCGGCAGATACATTTAGATTTCTTAATACAGCTTTGAAAGTGTTAACAAACATTTCACTGGCACTACACCATCTAGGCCTCTTTAACAATATTCGCATGCCATCATTATAAGCTACTCTTTGCAGAGACAGGTTTTGTTACTTTGGACTTTGAGCAGCGGCTTTTGAGGCCCCAAAAAATGCTTTTGCGGTGAGTGTAGAGGACACGCCTTTCCTGATGGATCAGGTGATTTTTTTTTTCTCACCACTTTAAACCAACGGTCGTCTGCTAATTACATGGAACCTGTATTACATGTTAAGCAGCAACTTATGCACAGTGAATACATTAAAAACCTTTTGTTCAGAGATGAAGAGTATTTTGCTTTATTTTTAAGCAAATGGGAGTTAAAACCCTGCTGATTGACTTATGAATGATTGGTGATGCACCCAATTACTCAGGTTGAGATGATGATATAAAACTTGAGACAATGCTTTCATGGTTAACAAGGTTTCTTTCTGCTATTTTTCATCAAAACATTTCTGTCTGCCAGAAATCTGTATTAAACTATTTCAACACTCTGTTTTTCATTTCCTAAATTTCCTGTTAGCCTACTTAAATATCCCCAAACCTATAGGAAGTTTATGAACAGAAAAAGAGCAGCAAATCTTCACATTTCTGAAGAATGTTTTACATTTGTGCTTGAAAAGAGACTTCAATTTCCAGTTCTCATTCCGATAACCCTTTGATCCCTGTGTGAAGCTGTAACAGTACACCAGCACCAGTGTTCTAACACATCTGTCCTTGCTGTGCCTGATGGGTTACTTGCTAATGAAGACATGCCTTCCCTCAGACCCAGAGCACTATGGCGTTACACAAGGAGTTTGAGGCCGCAGGGAAGAAGCCCGGCCTGCAAGTGTGGCGTATTGAGAAAATGGACTTGGCACCCGTCCCTCCTGAACTCCATGGCAATTTCTTCACCGGAGACTCCTACATAGTGCTCCACACAACCCGTGCTCCTTCTTACAACATTCACTCCTGGTTAGGTATTGAACTTCACCTGCAAGAAGTCTCTGGCTCATAATATAATTAAACCCCCATCATTGTTCAGTCAATGCTTTCATTTTTTTAAAAATCTCTTCTGTTTGTTTTTTTAACCGTTAAACCGAAGGTGAAGAAGCTTCCCAGGATGAGAAGGGGTGTGCTGCCATCTTCATGACCCAACTGGACACCCACATGAAAGGAGCCCCAATTCAGTTCACTGAGTATCAAAACAACGAGTCCCTCACTTTTCTTGGGTACTTCAAGTCTGGCATCAAATACAAGGTGAAATATGCTATGAACACTGTGTTCTTTTCATGGTAAATCAAAGCCGTAAAATAGGCCAAAACAAAAACCATGTGACGTTTTAAGAAAGATCAGGACGGAAGAACTGAAAAAACTGCGTGGAATGAGTCATGTAATGGAGTGCAGGAGTTTGAAGAGAATTTATAGAGGTAGGTTTTGAGGGCTTGTTTGAATGAAGGAAGGTGCAGCAGCTGAGAAGGACCTGTCGCCCCAGGTCCGGGGCTTGTACCAATAAAAAAAAACAGACAAAGCCAATGGAGTGACCTGAAGGGCGTTTTTTAAAGTGTTGCAAGTTTTTATGCGAGTTGGGTTTTGTTGCTTTTTCAAGTTTTCAGCCAAAGATTTCCACTAGCTGGCAAACAAGGATAGGAGAAACTCTTTTTCTGATGTCGCAACACCAGAAACAGAAAACCAACTACCTCCAGTGTTTTAGTTTAGTATTGAAAAAGGGGGAAATACCAATTGGAAATTATAATAATAATCCAGACATCTTTTTTTCTTAATCTTTGTAAATCAACATGCCACCATGCAGCCACAGTGTAATGTAATCTCACCATTTTCACCATATTCTCTCTAACTTTATTCTTGTCAAAGAAAGGGGGAGTGGCCTCAGGCTTCAAGCACGTTGTGACCAATGAGGCAAACATCCAACGTCTGCTGCATGTCAAAGGTCGTCGGATAATCCGAGCCACTGAGGTTTCCATGACATGGGATAGCTTCAACAAAGGAGACTGCTTCATCATCGAGCTGGGAAAGGTAATCAGGAAGAACCAGAAAGCCAGGAAGCCATTTGTGTTGGACTGAAATAGTGCAGGCTTAAGTTAATAGCGTCTTTCTTTTTCTCCCAGCTCATCTACCACTGGTCCGGCAGTGAATGCAACTTCTTTGAGCGCCTGAAGAGCACTGAGATTGCCATTGCAATCCGCGATAACGAGCGACAAGGTCGTGGTGAGCTGAAAATGATTGATGAAGGCTCCGAGCCGGAAGATGTCATTGAAGTGAGCTTCATTTCAATATCTAAATTTAATATTTATTTTTGGGAAGCAAGGAAGAAATTGAGTTCAACGTTGCAATCTGTGTTTGTGTGTTTATTTGTAGGTGCTTGGACCCAAGCCTGACCTGCCTTCAGGAACCTCTGATAGTGATGTGCAAACCGACACGCGGAACAAGAACCAGGCCTCCCTCTATCTGGTAAATCCGTGCAAATAGTGCATTGCAAATATTCGTATGTTGACTATTCGGGTGATGAATATATATGTTGTTATCATCTCTCTGCTTCCTAGGTTTCAAATGCTGGTGGTTCCATGACGAGCACTATGGTAGCAGATAAAACCCCATTCAAACAAGCCATGCTCTCCAACAGTGAATGCTACATCCTGGACAATGGAGGAGACAACAGGATATTTGTCTGGAAAGGTTGGATAGAGACAGACATTTGTCCATTTCTGCAACATCTTCTCATTTGGATCCTTCTGTTTTGTGTATTCATCAATGCTTAAACCGCTCAAAAACATGACTCGTCCATATTTTTGACTAATGTTTGTTGTCTTTCACCACTGTGTCACATCCCAAACTCCAGGCAGCGCTGCAAATAAAGAAGAGCGCAATGCAGCACTGACTACTGCAAACCAGTTCATCAAAGACAAAAATTACTCCCCAATTACCCAGGTGATATGGCAACGTAGTAAAAAGTTTACCAGGCTACCAGAAGTTCTTCCTCCTAATCTGTCTCTCTGTTCAAGCCTGACCCCCTGTCTGCCTCTCCACAGATCCAGATACTGCCAGCGGGGGGCGAGACCACGCTTTTCAAGCAGTTCTTCTTCAACTGGTTGGACAAGGAAGAGACCACCGGCCCGAGCAAGGCCTACACCATCGGCAGCATCGCCAAGGTCAAACAGATTCCCTTCGACGCCTCAAAACTCCACGGCGACGACAGCATGGCCGCCCAGCACGGCATGGTGGACGATGGCTCCGGCAAAGTCAAGGTATGGTAACCTGCCGGTAACTGGCTGGATATGCGTTGATTCAGACGTTAACGTGGAGGTGTGACAATGGTCACTTATTGTAAGTCGCTTTGGATAAAAGCGTCAGCTAAATGACATGTAATATAATGTAATGTAATGGTCGGTATCTAGATCTGGCGCGTGGAAGGAGGAGATAAAGTACCCGTTGACCCATCCACCTATGGACAGTTCTATGGAGGCGACTGTTACCTGGTGCTGTACTCTTACAACTCGGGAGGCAGAGAGAAGCATATCATCTACACCTGGTGAGTACACATGGCCGGAGCAACTTGTTAGAAAATGGTTTTGGGCCTCTACTGGCCACCATTTATTTAGATACATGCAATAGCGCTTCTGTATGTATAATATCATGTATATGTCAGTACTATTTCATTATATGTATATATAATATAGTTATTGTTTTTGTTATTTTTTTATTACTGGTATTTATAAATGTTTTGATCTTTTTTTAACTTTCTCTGTGTGCACGTTACCCCTTTGCTTCTGTGATTTCCCCCTGCTGGACAAATTAAATATTATTATCTATCTTAAATATATCAACAACAAAACAAATTCTAAATGAGACACAGATATTGTCCCAACTTCCCAATTTCAAGCCTCGCCTTGCTTGCCCGCAGTGCAAAGGATGAAAAGAAAAGGTTCCCAAGTCCAACCATGTTTTATACCATATAAATGTGAAATAAAGACATTGATTGCTAGGACAATTGACCTGCTTTTCACATCTAGCAGTCAATATAACCATTGATTTTGCTTGATGGTTAATTCATTTTTGAATAAATGATGCCTTTGCATTCTTTAGGCAAGGGAAAAAGTGCACTAAGGATGAACTGACTGCTTCAGCCTTTCTCACCGTCCGATTGGACGACTCCATGGGTGGCGCAGCTACCCAGGTAAGACCGTAAAGAAACTCAGTATGATAACTCTTTTTTTTCTTTGAAGGTATAGTTCTTGCAAAAAACAGCCACATGGTTAATGAGAAGGTTGATACCACTCACATAAAAGGACATTACGAGTGAAGCTGGAGCCGGCAGCCAGTTAGCTTTGCATAAATGCTGGAAACATTGGGAGACACCAAGCCTTGTTCTAATGGATGAGCTTTTGAGGTGCTGGTAGGACTATTATGCTATGCGAAGCAAATCAGCTGTAGCTTCATCTCACCAAGAGTGGTATCATCTTGTCATCTCACTCTCAGCCATACAGAAAATGGGCAAATTACTCCCTTAATGTCTTGCTCTAACATATGTATAGCGCCAATGACTCCCACAGGTTGTCCTCATACCTGTTGGCTAAGCTGCTTTGTCTTGATAGATCCGTGTCACTCAGGGACAAGAACCCCCTCACCTTGTGAGCGTGTTTAAAGCTAACCCTCTGGTGGTCCACCTGGGCGGGACATCCCGTGAGTCTGGTGAGAGCAAGCCCGGCAGCACTCGTCTCTTCCACATCCGCCGGAGCTCCACCAAAGCCACGCGGGCTGTTGAGGTCAGTTTGGTTCAGCACATTGATCTCAGCTGACGCTTCACGAGGGACTCACACCATTCTCCCTCCTTTTGTGTTTGGCGGAATCGCAGGTGGTGCCCACTGCCTCTTCTCTCAACACCAACGACGTGTTTGTGCTGAAGTCGCCCACTTCCCTGTTCATGTGGGTCGGGAAGGGAGCGACACCGGAGGAGAAGGCTGCTGCCAAGTATGTCGCCGGCCTGCTTGGAGGAGCTGCCACTGAGGTGGAGGAGAGCAAGGAGCCAGGTGAGCTGCCGGGGAGGGGGGAGGGGGGGGGGGGGGGGGGGCATAAAACACTGTAGTGTAAAATGGACAAATTGACATTCGTCCTTGTTGTCAGCTGGTTTCTGGACAGCACTCGGTGGGAAGAAGGACTACCAGACCTCCGTGGCCCTGCAGAAGACAGTTAAGCCTCCAAGGCTGTTTGGCTGTTCCAACAAGACCGGCAGGCTGATAGTGAGTATCTTGAGTTAATGTGTAAATGAAGAGATGCTGGTTGTTTGTTTAATGTGGATGCGTTTCTCTTACCTGTGTTATCTGAATGAATCATATAGCCACTTCACAAATATGCACTTCTCTATATTTAGGCAGAGGAGGTGCCTGGAGAATTCACACAGATTGATCTGGCACCCGACGATGTCATGATTCTGGACACCGGGAATCAGGTGGGCTGCCAATCGCTTTGGAACAAACAATTCAGTGTGATCTCTCGCTCTATTTTTCCTTTTTTATTGCTGCAATATGCATAAATCTATTTGGTTTCTCTTCCGCCAGGTCTTTGTTTGGGTTGGAAGCGAGGCCAATGAGACAGAGAAAACTGGATCTCTCAATATTGGTAAGACAAACAGAACTATTAAAGATGATGAGAAGTGACATTAGATACTTTTATTTAAGGAATGCATTGTCCTTTTCATTTCAGCTGAACAATATTTGAATAAGGACCCGTCTGGGCGCCGTGGAGTCCCCATCGCCACTATTAAACTGGGGAATGAGCCGCCCTCCTTCACCGGCTGGTTCCACGCCTGGGACCCAGAGATGTGGGGGAAGGACGACGCCCAGCGCCTGCAAGACCTTATCGCAAAGTAGAAGTGGAACACCATGACGCTGCAAGAAAACCTGCATAGACTCATTACTTTTTGTATGTCTTGACTTTAAACGTTAACAAACCATTAGATATTATGAGCTTAGCATGCTCTGTCTGGATGAAGGTGCATTAAAAGTTTCCCTACATTTGGCTGCACTGATGTTTTCAGCACATAAACTTTATCTTTCCAAACACACAATATCTATAATACTAACAATAACTCATTTATTTGTACATGCTGTGTTTTCATACTGTCTTATGCGTTCGAATGAGAACTGTTTAGGATCCAGTTGTGCACTATTTCTCCCCAAATTCACAGATCATCATGTATGAGAATGTTTTTCTGTTTTTCGACAAATCCATTTTACAGCCTAGCTTGCAAAAAATATATAGATTGAGGAATTCTTAATTTGAAATAAAAACAATAAAGATTTTAGAAGATTCTCTGATTGGATATCTTTATTTAAACAAGACCTGCTTTTTCAGCCAAATCTTTTGAGTCAACTCACGGTCTCCAGAGCAATAAACTTGTTATCATGAGCCTAAATCCTCAGCTGCCATGTGTAGTCCCGGCTCAACGGTAATCTCCATTCCATGTCCACAAGGCTTCTGCTGAGTCACGGACCTGTGGATTAAGGAGCGGCCTTTAAAAGGGTCTCCTCACCGTCTCCCTTCTCTTTTGTTTTCGCGTTGGTTCTCCACTGGTGGAGCTGCTGGAGCTGCAGGACCACCACTCACCAGACACCATGGCCCAGAAGGTGGTACTCATCACAGGCTGCTCCTCTGGGATCGGCCTCGCCTTGGCTGCCCGCATTGCAAAGGATGAGAAGAAAAGGTTCATGGGTAAAATAGCCAAAAAATGAAATAATCTAAATTTTGAATAACTTACAACTATGTTTCTAAAACTGTCTGTGTCATTGACACGCAAATAGACTGAGCAGTAAGAGAATAAAGAAATTAGAGATTGGTTTGTACATTTATGATCGTCGCTTAACGGCAAAGTGTCATTTATTTCTGAACCATGAAATTCTTATTACAAACTGCATCAATTGAACCCTGTCATATATTATTATGTTTTGCAGTATTGTTTTAGACAAGGGAAGGGTCCGTTATTAGTGAAGTTGCAGAGTGCCATATTTCTCAAGATTAACTCCTTTTCTCCTTATTGAAAATAAAGATGTAAATTAACAGTGAATATTCACGATTAAACTAAATAAAGATATCCAAGCAAATCAAAGAAGGAAAGGTGTTGTTAGGGGTTCAGCCAGCACCAATTCAACTGATTGCTATGAATGAACAGACCTCAATGCCAACAGCTTTCATTAGAACTACTTTCTATGTAAGAAATAGCCTCAATGTCTGCAGATCATTCCAAGCTACTGGGGCGTTGCATGTTTTGAATGATTTAAAGAATCTCCATAGTATTGTTATAGCAGGAAATATTTGGAGTAAAAGCCCAAGAACAAAACCACTATCAAGACAATCGCTTTGTTGTTTCATCAAAAACGTCATGCTTTCAAGTACTAAAGAAAGTCAGAGTTTCAAAGGAATTTGCTTGTTGCAGTATATGCCACCATGAGGAACTTGAGTAAGGGCGAGGCGCTGGTCGAGGCAGCGGGTCGGACCCTGGGCCGGACTTTGGAGCTCAAGCAGTTGGACGTGTGTGATGAGGACTCCATCAAAGCCTGCGTGGACAGCCTGCCAGAGCGCCGGGTGGACATACTCAGTAAGCACACACCATATGGTACAACTTAGTCCGTAAAATAGATCTGCAGCTTTGCACAGGTGCTCGGTGCTGCAACCATTTATACAGTACGGCACATACTTTGATAACATTCCTCGCCACGCCTGACTTCCTCTCTTAGTAAGCAATGCTGGGATGGGTCTGATTGGGCCCATCGAGTGTCAGTCCATTGATGAGATGAAGACCGTCATGGACACCAACTTCTTTGGGCTTGTGCGTCTTCTAAAGGAAATCCTACCTGACATGAAGAGAAGGAAAAGAGGCCATATAGTGGTCATTAGCAGCGTCATGGGCATTCAGGGTCGGTCACATCTCTTCATCCTGTTTTTTTTTAGTTACTACCCGCCGTTCTGACAGTGTTCGACTCTGTTTTCCAGGGATTTTATTCAACGACGTCTACGCAGCGTCCAAGTTTGCAGTGGAAGGCTTTTGCGAAAGCTTAGCGGTGCAAGCCCTGAGATTTGATCTGAAGTAAGATGCCGTGACGTTGCACGCTCCATTTTTTCTATTTTGCGCAACATTCTCAGTGAGATTCAAATTGGCTCCCAGGTTAGGGAAAACCACATTCCCCTTTAGGGACAACATGTAAATAAATGCCTGCAAAACCCACACTTATCTGTGGAGAAATATTTACGCAATCATATTGCACAACTGGACCCACTATTGAGAGGCTCATGTGCTAGGCAAAGTAGGTTGTGGCAACAAAAAAAAACATCACACCACAGCACATCCTGGTCTGGGGCAAGTACTAACACAAGAGCATTCATTAACCGAATACATCAGAGGGAACAGCACTGCAGCACTGTTCTTCTCCTCTTTTGCATCCCATCGGGTGAGGTATGAGGTATGTCTGTTGTGCCTTTCTGTCCTCAGTATCAGCCTGATAGAGCCAGGTCCTGTGATAACAGAGTTTGAGCGTAAAGTCTACGAGGAGGGCATGAAGACTGACCTCAGCAAAGCCGACAAGGTGACTGCTGACATGTTCGTCAACATCTACTTGAAGAACTACAATCAGATCTTTGAAACCCTCGGGCAGACTGCTGAAGATGTAGCCGAGGTGCAGCATCTTTGATCCCCATTCTTTGCCTCATCATTGTATCGTCTGTTCCTCTGGTTTTACATCCGCTCTGTGTTCTTCCCCCTACAGCATACTCTCAAGATCATCACCATGGAGAACCCCCCCTTCCGTCATCAAACCAACACGCTTTACACCCCTATGACTACGCTGAAATATGCTGACCCCAACGGCGACCTCCCCATTGACACGTTTTACAAAATGGTGTTTGAACACGACAAGGTCTTCAATGCCAGTTTGAACTTCCTCAAGCTTCTGCGCTGGAGAAGCCGAAAGAGCTTTACCTTGGAAAAGGACAAGAGCAACTAGAGTGCCATCGTGTATTTAGTGAGGTACATTCAGCCATGTTTAGGTTGACTGTAGTTTACCTTTATTCTATTATAAATATTTGTGATACATAAAATCTTAGCTGAGTGAAATACTGAATCTGTGTTCATTATGGACAAATAAAAATATGAAAGCTAAAAGTAAATGTGACAATGCATTTAAAACCACGAACTGACATATTTCATTACTCACTGAATCCTTTAAGCCTCAAAGCTCTTTATTACACAATACACTCACCTAAAGGATTATTAGGAACACCTGTTCAATTTCTCATTAATGCAATTATCTAATCAACCAATCACATGGCAGTTGCTTCAATGTATTTAGGAGTGTGGTCCTGGTCAAGACAATCTCCTGAACTCCAAACTGAATGTCAGAATGGGAAAGAAAGGTGATTTAAGCAATTTTGAGCGTGGCATGGTTGTTGGTGCCGGACGGGCCGGTCTGAGTATTTCACAATCTGCTCAGTTACTGGGATTTTCACGCACAACCATTTCTAGGGTTTACAAAGAATGGTGTGAAAATGGAAAAACATCCAGTATGCGGCAGTCCTGTAGGCGAAAATGCCTGGTTGATGCTAGAGGTCAGAGGAGAATGGGCCGACTGATTCAAGCTGATAGAAGAGCAACTTTGACTGAAATCACCACTCGTTACAACCGAGGTATGCAGCAAAGCATTTGTGAAGCCACAACACACACAACCTTGAGGCGGATGGGCTACAACAGCAGAAGACCCCACCGGGTACCACTCATCTCCACTACAAATAGGAAAAAGAGGCTACAATTTGCAAGAGCTCACCAAAATTGGACAGTTGAAGACTGCAAAAATGTTGCCTGGTCTGATGAGTCTAGATTTCTGTTTTCTAGAGTCAGAATTTGGCGTAAACGGAATGAGAACATGGATCCATCATGACTTGTGACCACTGTGCAGGCTGCTGGTGGTGGTGTAATGGTGTGGGGGGTGTTTTCTTGGCACACTTTAGGCCCCTTAGTGCCAATTGAGCATCGTTTAAATGCCACGGCTTACCTGAGCACTGTTTCTGACCATGTCCATCCCTAGAAGGGTTACAGGTTACAAATGAGTACGACTTTTTGAGTTTAAAGGTGAAAAAAATACGATTTTGTGGCGAAAGAGACTCAGTTGATGATTTCTCCGTGTGAAATGGTTATTTGAGGGGCAGGATGTGTTAAATATCTCGGGACATTTGTGGAATGTGGAAAAATAAATGTAGAGGTTTGAAAACCTGTTGTTTTGTTTTTTGGGTATCAAATAGTGAGTTGTGGGTGTCACGGGGTGTACTGAATTGAGCCATAATGTACCTGTTTCAGGTACATTATGTTTGTTTTGTTGTCTTTGTCTTATGAGACATTATTGCTCGTTTTTGGTCGGTCCGATTCAGACTGTATGTTTTCAGTCTTAAAGGACTGATGCGGTGCACTTGACGTTCGCTAATGTTACTTGACTGTTTTAGCTAGCACATGCTAACTATGCCGTCTGTCCGTAATACGTAAAATAAAACACCAGCAGAAGGAGCCCGTGTGCTCCCACACGCCCCCTTCAGGCAGACGAAGGTACTGGCTCAGGCTCCAGCAGTGAAAAGCAGGAAGGGAGACGCACAGTCCAGCTGCCTCCCTTACCACGTATTCACTGCGGCGTTATGTCAGACTAAAATACGTGAAATACAGGACCCAGTCTATGGAGTGTGAGGACATGTGATACAATTGTACAAACATTACATTGGAGACATATAGACACAATAATTGCACATCCTCAAATTGAGCAAAAACACGAGCCGCTCAACCAGGGTTTGTGCAATCCGAACTTTGATTAAGTTATTAAATATAACTCCTCGGTTGTTGCACCTTTGATTTAAATAACTGTGTCCGTGGGGCAGAAACAGTTTCTATAGAGTTAATTATGCTATGGCTGAGTGACTGCTCTGATGGAAGCGCAGAGAAGTGTGTAAGACTGCGACTCTGCATCCTGGTTTGAACTGCAAGTTGGCTGGTACTGTAAGTTCTAAGACCAACACTCCATCTCCTGGAAGAAACCTGCAATTGTTCTTTTTTTCTTGGCTTTAGGGGGAAATTTGTTTGCAATAGCAGCAGTACAGTAAATAAAATGAGAATGACAACATATACAGAGTACAGTAAAATAGCAGAATATAATAAATTAAACTAAAGTGAGGAGTATGTACAGTGGGGTGGAATATGCATGGAATTAAATTAAATTAAAAAAATAAAAAAGAGAGTAGTTCCTTGATATTAAATAAGACATTAGTGCAGTGGTTAAATAAACAAGGATTTAGCCAGTGTTTTGTTGTACAATCTATTTGCAGTTGGCAGAAATGTTTTCCTGTATTTGTCCTTGTGATAGCGGCGCTGGATCAACCTGTTGGAGGAGGTGCTCCGCTGTCGCTGCAGTAGATGGTGACGAGGGTGGTCCAGGATGTTGAACATTGATCAATTTTTTAGAACATAACTATTCAATGTCTGTATTTCTTATCTGTGTTGATAAAAGTATAATTTTGCTTTCAATGAAATATGCAATAATAGAGGTTACAATTAATATTAATATGTCTGTTTAGTTGAAGTTTAACTTTAACTGCTAAAATTCCACTCGGTGTATTGCTATTATTGTCATTATACGGCTCCAATTGTCATCTCCTCGAAGTTCTAGTTGCACTGCGCATGTGTTGCTTTGTAACAGGTTCGCACACTATCCGGTAGAGAAGCGTAGAAGAAGAAGTCGTCACGTGACGCTGTCCACTAGCTAAACTTCCTGTTTTTAATTCAGTCCGTATTTGTTCATGTTTGCCGTCACTTCTCAATATAATTTGTTTTTAACGAGCCGGATATAGATTCCAATAACTGCTAGGGGTGTGTGTTGGCCAAGGAAGCTCCGACACGCGTGTTTAATTGACCCCCGCTAGCTCCAGCTGGTGTGCGCTTCACGTCGTCACAAGCTGACAGCAGTAGGTCGGCAGTATGCTAGCGAGCACCATGGCCAGTCCGCTTCCAATGCACTGTGTGGCCTCTCTGAGGAAATCCCGAATCCATTTAAGAGCTGCTGCCCTGGGCCTCAACAAGCGAAACTACAGCAGCAAAAAGGGGTCTTCAACCGAGTATTTGCACCAAAGTGTTGTACCATCGATGCATTACCAGAAGAGTTTACCCAGGTAAGAAGCTAAATGAAATTGTACTCAAATGTTTACCTTTCATCCCGGAGCAACAAGACCCGGAGGTGTTGTTTGAATACAAAGTACCCTTGAAATGACAGGAGGAAGTAGCAAGGTGATCCCAGTTAGTAAAGGATGTAGGTGAAAGTGCACCCTGGATTTGAGGTGGATGACCACTAGGGGCCGTGTCATCTACTGATACCTCAGATCTACTGGACTCAAGAGGCTACTGTTCAGTTGGCCTAAAAATATATACTTTCATACAAAATGTTCCTACCCCGTATTGCAACTAACACTACAGCAATGTTTGCTGAATGGTTTTGTAAATTGTTTAGACTGCCCGTACCGAAGTTGGAGGATACTGTCGGGAGGTATCTAGCTGCACAGAGGCCTCTGTTGGATGAGGACCAGTTCAGGTGAGTTTTCAGAGAGACATCTGACCTTTTTAATAAGAAACGTAATGGTCTAAATCAAGTTCTTACTTATCAAGTATTTTAACGGTGAATCCGTAGAACAACGGAGAAAATCGCACAGGATTTTCAGAATGGTGTGGGGAAACAGCTGCACGAGGAACTGGTAGCTCAGGACAAAAACAACAAACACACAAGCTACATCTCTGGTAAGTGTGTCATTCCGAACACTTGAGCCCGAAAGTGAGCATCTCAAATATTCCAAATTGCTAGTGAATCTATTGAAATGATTTTCGTTCTCTCAGGTCCGTGGTTTGACATGTATCTATCTGCTCGTGAATCTGTGGTGCTGAACTTCAACCCCTTCATGTCCTTCAACCCTGACCCTAAGGCAGAGTACAATGACCAGCTTGTGAGGGCGACCAATGTGGTGTGTTCAGCAGTGCGCTTCATGAAAACTCTGCGAGCCGGGTTGCTAGAGCCAGAGGTTTTCCACCTCAACCCGGCGAAGAGTGACACCGATAGCTTCAAAAGATTAATCCGCTGGGTCCCGTCTTCACTGTCTTGGTATGGAGCTTACATGGTGAACGCTTACCCCCTGGACATGTCTCAATACTTTCGCCTCTTCAACTCCACTCGGATTCCCAAGAAGGGGAGAGATGAGCTCTTCACCGACGAGAAAGCGCGACATCTCCTAGTTATGAGGAAGGGCAACATGTATGTGTTTGACATTGTAGACAGGGATGGGAACTTGGTAAAGCCCGCAGAGATTCAGGCCCACTTGAAGCACATTCTGTGCGACCCAACGCCAGCGGCTGCCTTTCCTCTCGGGGTCCTGACCAGTGAGAACAGGGATGTGTGGGCCGGCCTGAGGGACAAGCTGATAGCTGCTGGAAACGCAGAGGATCTGCGGATTGTTGACAGCGCCCTTTTCTGTCTCAGTCTGGACGATGAAAGCATGAGGGACCACATCCACATCTCCCACAACATGCTGCACGGGGACGGCTGCAACCGGTGGTTCGACAAGTCCTTCACAGTCATTCTGACCAAAGATGGACAGGCAGCCATCAATTTTGAGCACTCCTGGGGCGATGGCGTCGCTGTACTTCGCTTTCAAAATGAGATCTTCAAAGACACCACGGAGTGTCCACTGGTGAACCCGGCGTCCACTGCTGCCGCTGTGGATTCAGCCTCTGCTGTGCGCAGACTGCAGTTCAACCTGGACAGCAAGCTGGAGAATGGCATCAAAAAGGCCAAGGAGAACTTTGACTCGAGCGTATCTAAACTCACGATTGACGCCATGGAGTTCAAGAAAGGGGGCAAGGCCCAGTTAAAGAAGAGCAAGTTGAGTCCAGATGCTGTAGCCCAGCTGGCTTTTCAAATGGGTTTCCTGAGGCAGTACGGACAGACAGTAGCCACATACGAGTCCTGCAGCACTGCAGCGTTCAGGCATGGCCGCACAGAGACCATCCGACCTGCCACCACACACACGCAACGATGTGCACGAGCCTTTGTTTCCCAGCGAGGACAACACAGCGTGGAGCAGCTACAGGCCATGCTGAGTGAATGCTCCAAATATCATGGACAGCTCACCAAAGAAGCAGCTATGGGTGAGTGTGTGTAAGACATTTCTGCATGAAGGTCATTTATTTGCAGGGATTTTTGTCGAGACTTTTTCTTTTGATGACTGGGTCGCACCTCAATTGCTAAAAACTAAATTAATCTTTAAATTAGCTATTTTAGATGAAAATCTCATCAAAACCAACACAAACGTTTTTTTTGGATCTTCTTTACTAACCACTTGTCATTTCTCCCACTAGGACAAGGTTTCGACCGTCACTTGTTTGCCCTGCGATACCTGGCCACCTCGAAGAGCGAGCCTCTGCACAGCCTCTACACGGACCCGGCTTACGCTGCCATCAACCACAACATCCTCTCCACCAGCACCCTCACCAGTCCAGCTGTGAGTCTGGGAGGCTTCGCCCCGGTGGTGCCTGATGGCTTTGGCGTTGGCTACGGTGTCCATGACGACTGGATCGGCTGCAATGTCTCCAGCTACCCAGCTCGCAACGTCCATGAATTCCTGCAGTGTGTCCACAAGTCCTTAGAGGACATTTTCACTGTCCTAGAGGGAAAGACCCTCGGCTAAGGAACGGGTGTTTGTCATCCAAAATCTTTGATTTTACACAACAGCAGTGATCAGTGTATTTATCTGCGAAATGATCTATTGAGTGAGATAAATATCTAATACACCACTAACTATACACATAGAGGATCGCAGTGCTTAGGTATGAATTTATTATACATTTGATGGTTGAGACTTTAAATTTATTGGTTTAAGGTGTTTGGAAATAACTATAGATTAACAGATGATTATACAAACTGATGGAATTGGGGGGGGGGGAATAGTGTATTATAGTGTGAGCCAAGAGATGTCTTCTGTGTATAATTTCAAATAAATCTCATTAAACTGAATATACGCACCACTTAAAGAGATTAAACCATGTGTGCTGTGTACTTTGGCCTCATTTGAATTGTTAGTCTGTGGTAGGGTGACAGGATACAAGGTTCAGAGTACAATATGTATGCAGCACAGCTTTACAGATGTATAACTTCAGAATGAAGTCAACTTCTGTGCCTCATCAGCATGTTGAATCAACTTTTGCCTTTTGTCACAGTAAGCTCTGCTCATGGATGTGTTAGAATGTATTTTGAAATAAAAATCTAATGACATGTTTTATAAATGTTTGTTTCATGAATGCTATTTACAAATGTTTTTTATACGGATATAAATTATTGTGAATGTTGCGCCATGATGTCAATATCAGCAGAAGATTAGTGTAATGAATTATCACGAGTACCGTAGACAAGTATATATGAGTAATTCCACAAGCTTGATCTACGACTTGTTGCACAGCTGCATCACCTTCCTAATGTCTTGTAGCGCTGGACATTAATATTGGTCAGACGAGCATAACTGTGCTGGTGAATACTTGTGTATTAGCTTTGAAGTGAAGTCGTTGACCCTCCCGGGTGGATCAGTCTGCATGTAGAATAAGGCCAAAAAGCAGTCTGAGTAGCTGTACTGTATATGGTCATTCGGATACTCACTCGAATTGGTTTGTTTATGGTTTGACGGTTATTTTAACCATAACGCTACTGGTCATTATTGGGAGGGAGACCTGTCAGCTTTTCCAAAGACTCGGGAGTAACAGTTAACAAGTGCAACCAGCTGCTAACGTAAAATACTTCAATGAGAACACTGGTTTGCATTCAGTACTCATTTGCTGCATTTCACTATGTTATATACATGGACAGGAGTGTTTGTGTATAATATACATATATCCAATCATCTATGTCCCTCCTTGTATTTTACTTTTCAAAGAAACATTGAGTTTTCACAATAAAATGCACATCACCTGTGAGGGTCGGGCAGTTGAATAAATAAGTGACGTTTGGACTTTCTTGTCACATTTTGCAATGATGTTACCTGAATTATGAATAAAAAATACATAAACACACTGACTGACACTACTGTAATAAACTAAATAAAGGGTTGTTTTGTGACCGCCACTGTGCAACCATGTGACACTGACCAGCGGCAACCGGGCCCTTCCACTGTGCACAATGTGTCACTGGTGATGTCAGAAATTGGCCATTTCAAGACATATATTTGGGTAAAAATGGTAACATGTTTGCCCCAAACACTACCACAATTAAGACACATTGGTAACAAATGACTGAATCTTATGACTGAAATACTGACTTGTCAGCTTCAAGTTTCAGTGAAGATATGCAGCAACAGCTGATCTCATCTTGGAGCTTAGAAACGTGACACGGCCCAGTTAAAGAGCAAGTTGAGTCCAGATGCTGCAGCCCAGCTGGCTTTTCAAATGGGTTTCTGAGGCAGTACGGACAGACAGTAGCCACACACGAGTCCTGCAGCGTTCACTACGATGTGCACAACCAGAACAGTGTGAAGCAACCACAGCCCACGAAGGCTCTAAATATCCTGGACAGCTGAGCAAAGCAGCATTCAGGGGTATGTGTTCATTGTGAAATATTATTAATATACCCCTGGGGGTGCGCGAGCTGCGACCAGGGGGTGCGCGAGAGGAAAAATGTAATGGCGGTCAGTTTGTGGGATTTTTCCATACAATAAAAAAGCATCAACAGTAAACATTTCCTTTGTAATCACTTTTATTTTAAATATAAAAACTATAATTTATTATGAAGAAGAGAGCTGCTGTCTCTACCTCTATTCATGCTCTTCCTTTATGCACTGCAGCCGCTAGGCTATATGCGTGCCAATTTGTTCATCGATGGTTTAAATATGCTTAACTGGCTGAAAACAGGGAAACTGTCAAGTGGGACGTCTTATGATAAAGTTGTTAGTCACGAAGAAGGAGAGGGACCAAGAGAGAGTCCAGATTTGGAGGCAACAGAGACGGAGAGAATAGAGACAGAAAATGAGCAGGATTCAGAAAATGCACAGGAGGAAACCGAAGAGGAGGGTAGGAGATGCCAAAAAAGAAGTGTTGAGGGTGAACACCAGACGGGGAAAAAAAGATAATATGAAAATTATCTTGGTCTGGGATTCACTTGGATCGGCGATACAGATTGTCCGAAGCCTGAGTGCGTGTTGTGCAGTAAATTTCTAGCAAACAGCTATCTGAAGCCATCTTATCTCCGTCGTCACATGCACACGAAACATGGCCATTTAACTCAAAAGCCCCGTACATTTTTTTTAAAGCAAAATTGGAGGAGTTGCAGAAAAGCCCCCCAAAAATGCAGTTTAATTCATGCATTGGGTCTACGAAAGACGCATTACGGGCTTCATATCCGCTCAGTTACACAGTAGGGAGAAAGGGGCTGCCGCACACAATTGCCGAAGACGTGTGTTTGCCAGCGGCCAAAGAAATGGTGGATGTTTGGAGAAAAAGAGGCAAAAAAGTTGGACATGATTACTGTGTCCAATAACACTGTGTCGCGCCGCATTGATGCCATGTCTGAAGACATCCTGGCTGTACTACTCAGGTTCTCTCTCTCTCTCTCTCGCTGCAGGGTGAGCGACTTTTGCACTAACCATGCTTTTTGTTACTGAGCCTGTGTTGATATTGTCATGCGTGTTATGGTTATTTGCGCATGTTTAAACATGAGTCTTTATATGACAATAAAACAAAGTTTTGTTGCGGGTTTTTTTTTATGTGTGAATTGGGGGTGCGCCAACCCGGTTGGGACATGGAAGGGGGTGCGCAGGAAAAAAAGTTTGGGAACCGCTGAGTTATAGTATAAAGTGACAATTTTCAGTGTGCTGGTAATATTTATGCAGTTTCACAGATTTAAAACTTCTCTGCAGTACAGATTAGTTTCAACTTCTTTTAAAATTTTAATTCAACAGCACAATTGAGGTTTGTCACTTTAACAACTTTCGTTTAAACTAGTATTGTCATTTAAAGCTTTTTTGATGAGTTTGAATCAATTTTAAAAAATGATTACATTTACAAAATATGCTTCAATAACAATATTTTACTTAAAGCCTTTCTATTCTCTAGAATAAAATATATACTATAAAATGTAGAATAAAGGGTAAGGCATTAAGGCACATTAAGAGTAGCTTAGAGAAGTAGAATATTTTTGTCACCCTTTATTTAGAATAAAAAAAGTTCCACTCAAAACAAATGTACAAATACGGTAGTACAACAACAGAAAAATTACCTAAATCAATTAAAATGAGCAAAATCCACATTTAGATGGGCTTGATCTTGAAGTGTAGGCCGATGAGACTGAATACAAGGCATTTCAGATCTTGCACCAGGTAATAGAACACGCGAAGACCTTCAGGGTCCCTGAAACAAAGAGCCATTTTGAAAGTTAAGCTATTTGTCACTAGCAAATATACAGTGACTCCCTTCCCCGGGACTGGGTGCATTACTCACTTTGACTGGTTGACGTCAATCAAAGAGCCAATTTTGGAAGTTGTGAATGAAATGTGCTCGTCTCCAATGACAATCTCCAGTTCCTGTGAAAATTAGGGCAAAGAAAGGCTTCAATAACTTTTATGGCCAAAGCCATCGAAAATCTTTCATGTGTCCGACTATGTGATTATTGAAGAAATAACTTATGTCAAATCAAATGTTGAGAAATGTGGTCGTCTACATGTGCTGTACAAGTTTGTGACCCTATTTAGAATACATCAGGTCAAAACAAAAAATGTTTTCTAAGACAGAAATGGACAGAACATATTTTAGTAGATCACATTATCTGGTCACTCATGATGAATACGAGTGACAAACCTGTCTGCCAACTCTGTCGGGAGGAGGCCACAGAGCGTCGTCTTCCTTGGTGATCTCACTGTCATCAATGATCCTCTTTAGCTCCTCCATCACACTCTTGTGTACGTATGCCTGGGTTGGTACAAAGCACAAAGATGGACAGGGTCAAACTTTATAAATGTGTGGAGCCGGGTGTAACACGGATATGTCGTGTGAGGATTTATTATATGCACATCTGATTTTCTTAACACCAAAATCAGGTTTTAGCTTTTATACTGTGTTTTGACTGAGAATCACTGCATTGTAAACCATGACCACCAAGCCCCTTAAGGACCAACCACAACACTGAGTGCGTGTTACATACAATAATACAATAATGCGTGAAAGCACCCCGAATCTAGTCAAAGACGTATGTCGTTTGTTGACGGGAGATTCATTCAACAATGAAAGCAACCCAGACACAATTACTGCGTATTATTGGGTTTACAGTAACTTGCTTATGCACACCAACGTACCTCCTTCCTGATCATGACGTCATTCTTGTAGTTGCTGTTGTTCGCGTACCTCAGTTTACCTGAAAGAAAACGTTCAGTCTACAGTTAAAGACCTTGAAACGACGGAACACTTTAACACTCGTTTTGTTAACATCCCCGGAGGCCACATGGCGCTCACACGGCATGGATAGGTCTTAAAACAGTGCTGCATCTGTAAACCTATATCCTGCAGTATTAATCCAGTTCATACATGAATTAGTTGCAGCCAAATTAAAACACGGATGAAAGAAAAGAGATCATCTGCGACTAGCAACTCGTCTCGAGTAGGCTGCGGCCTAGCCACTACCAGGTGGCTAGCTACGTTAGCTTAGAAGCAGCTAACACATTAACTTTACCGCCAAATTGTACTTACCGTCGGGTCGGAATTCAAATTCCAGAAACTCGTGACCAAACTTTCCTTTGTGCCCAACATAATATCTCAAATAGAAGTCACTTGTTGACATTTTGAATCTCCAGAAAGTACGCTCTTAAGCCAAGTGCGCGGAACAAAACTCGAACGGCAAGAAGCGCTTTGCCTCGCCACCCATGTACGCATGCGCAGCTGGTCATGGGTCTAAAGGATTTTGATGCCCCGTAAGATGTCTTCCAGGCGTTCGTCACTACACTATGGACCTATGCTATGGACGTTATTACTGTACCTGAAATGAATTCGTATGTTTTTGTATTGAATCCCCTTATTCAAAATGGCCATATTTCAAATAGTCTCTTTTCTTTTGTATTTAGTTTGATGACTTTTGGACCCAAATTCCCTTTGGAGTAGGGGTTCCGCATTAAATAGACTGAACTCAGGGAAAAATAGAGCGCGACTTTTACTCGTCGTCGCATATTACTGATGTCATAACTCCCCTCGCCAGAAAACGGCTCCGACACGTGTGGTGGTAGTTCTAAATTATTATAATCCATGGCAGGCTCATTTTCTCTTGAGCTTGAGGATTTGTTGAATCCTTTGCCTAAGTTTGCTGATCCAGAGGATGACGACGATGAGTTGACCAAAGCCAAAGTGGTAGAAGGATTCAATGAAGATGAGGACGAAGACGGGGTTGGCCTCAGTGCCTTGCGAAAGCACAACACATCGTTACTCTCAGACACGGACAAACGGTATGTGGGGAAGAAGATCTCTCGTAAACAACTGCTGATGGATATTGAGGCGTCTGGTGACGACGACGACGACGACGATGATGAAGATGAAGATGATGAAGACGACGATGATGATGTAAAGAGCATAGAAGAGCTAGAAGAAGGAGATCCTTTGGGGAATGAGGGAGTTGATGATGAAGATGATTTTGAGGATGAGGAGGAGGAGTTGGCAGGCAGTGATGCTAAACTGGCATCTAAGTCAAAGGTTACAGACATAACCCTTCCTCAAGGAGTGGACTTCCACAAACTGACAGAGGACATGGATGACTTGGGTGTGAGTGAAGAAGATGATGATGATGACGACGACAACAACAGTGGCGAGGAGGAGAGCGAGGACGATGATAAAGACGCCATGGATGAAGTAACTGCCCGCACATTTTCTCAAGACAAAGTGGACAAGGAGGTTGAGAAAGGAAAAGCTGTGAAGGACCAGCTGGCCCTGTGGGACCAACTGCTCGAGGGTCGAATCAAAATCCAGAAAGCTCTGGTAACCGCCAACCAGCTTCCACAGACGCAGATCTTCCCAGAGTTCAAGAGGAGGGGTGGAGCAGAACTTGCTGGGGAGCTGAAGAACACGCACAAAGCTCTGAAAGCCCTTCAAAGGTCCTTGCTGGAGCTTCACGACCAGCTGCTCTACCAAAACGCAGACACGAGAGCCATTGCTCTGGGGACGTCGGAAGCTCCGGATGAAGATGAGGAGATTAACAGCGACGAGAATGAGGATCTAGAGGCGCCCCTGCACATGGGTGTAGCGCCCAAACGGAAACTGGAGATGGCAGAATATCCGGACTTCATGGCCAAGCGTTCTGCCGCTTTCCAGCCGTACCGCGACGCCACGCTGCAAAAGTGGCATGACAAAACCCGGCTGATCATGGGCAAAAGCAGCAAGGGCTTCGGCGCGTTCGACAGAAACATATTGACCCAGGTGGAGCAGGTGCTGATGGACAACGAGAGGCTGGTGCGGCGCACGCAGACCCGACGCTCAGAATACAGAGTCCTGGGGGTAAAACAGGACGCTGCTCTCACCTGTGAAACCATCTCTGCAGAGGGCGAGGAGCTGCAACAGCAGCTCAAAGCGAACACGCATCTGAATGACCTGGACGAGGAGATATTCGATGACGACGATTTCTACCACCAGCTGCTCAGAGACCTGATTGAGCGCAAGACGAGTGCATCGGACCCCAATGACCAGGTCGCGATGGGCAGGCAGTGGCTGGCCATACAGAAGTTACGCAGCAAGATCAAAAAGAAGGTGGACACCAAAGCCAGCAAGGGGCGTAAGGTCCGATTCGACATCCACAGCAAGCTGGTGAATTTTATGGCTCCTATTGACCACAGCTTGGTGAGTGACGAGGCCCGCAGCGAATTGTACCGCGGCCTCTTTGGGCAGAACTCCGCTGTCAGGGAGTGACGTGTCGGAGGTACTCAGGAGTACACACCGAAGTGCCAGGATGTAAAAAAAGCGGCCTGTGTGAGGACTGAGGCCGTGGATGCTCTTTGTCAGAGCATGGAGTCAAATTAATATCATTAATACCTTTTTTATACACTGTGTGTCCTTTCCAAGGAAACAAAATGCATCCGTGTTAAGGAAGAAAGATCATTTTATTCAAGTAAAATACGTACAAATGAAACCTCTTTTGAAGGTGGAGAACTGTTGTAAAAGGTATATTCTGCACATCACTTGTCTCAATAGTATGTTTTTTTTTCTTTTTCTAGTTAGTAAACAAAGCACCATAAAAAAACTGGTTTATATTAACAGACAATAGAATACCTGCATTGTGAAACTGCTAATTCAGAATGTCTTTTTGTTTCTGGTACATTATTCTTTGAGATGTTTCACAATACATCCTCAATGAGAAAATAAACAAATTAAAGCAAGTTCCAGTTATCTGCAGTCCTTTCCATACATACATGCATTGCATCATTTAAACGTATGTCCATCAACAGCATACATACAAGGAAATAATGATTAAACCAGATAGTCTGTTTTGGTACACTGCAGCCACCCGTGTGTAGTGTATTTACTGTACTTTATATTCAACCTTCCATAGTTATACTCAGTATGGATATGAGACATGCATGATGCATTCCTGGTTCCTAACTCGTAATGAACACAACTCATCTTCAGTATTGGGATTTCATCATTTAATTCAAATTCACGTTGTGGTTTTTTAATCCTCATCATTGTCTAAATATTGCTTTGCTCATCAGCAATATCACCAAAAGAACTATTAATGTAGATTCATGTTGGCCAACACGTAGTGAATCTAAAATATATAATATAGATATTGCATAGGCCCTTTTCACTTTGACATTTTCCAGCCATACATCACTTCGATGTTCAAACCTGACTTCAGTCAGATTACGGGCGTTACAGACAATACTGCAAATGCACCATTATATCAAATCTATATTCACACAATTCAGCTAGCTTAAAATACATTTAACAAAAGAAGCGCAGCTAACTGGCTGCGAGGTCATCAGTGAGGCAGAACACCAAAAATGCATGACCCCAAAATTCAGACAAAGAATGACTTGGTAGCTTTTAAGTTAGCGACAGCCACATTATCATCACTTTTCTCCGTTTCAGTAACTTAACTTTTCAACCTTTTCTCAGCATCTATAATGTGGCGCCACCCATGTGGTATTTACCTTTTATTATGTAGATGAGGAAAACGTCAGTCTTAAAATAAATATGTATTTATGAATCAAACAAAAAACATGTGTCAACGCAAAGCAAACAGAGTACCTGAGAACTTTATCATGACAAAATGTACATAGGACAAAAACCCAATCAAACACTTGCAGTGCAATTTTACATGTTGACATTTGAACAACTCAGTGCAATAAGAAACTTCCCATGTGTCTTTCAAATTAAACCTGGATACAACGCATCTGAATATTCCAGTTCAAAAGGATTCAAAAGAAAGATAATACCTTGTGGTTATTTCGTGACAACTTCTTATGAAATGAATTAAGGTAACGTTAGCATCACATTGAAATAAAAATAAATCTGTACACAAAAACAGCTCTTTGGTGATTTCATACATATATGGTTTGAGGTGGGAATCGGTTGTTTAAATTGACAAATAACTGATTCAGTTTGTTAGATTCAGATAAGACAACGCAAGACGCAAACGTCTGAAATATCAAACCATTAGTGCATTTTTTTCAAAATACAGTAGAACCAGTCAAATCAGGATTTACACAGATCTTGGAAAAAAAAAGACATGACAATTGCAATGCCAAAGAGAGGTCACACGGTGCACCTTATAACCGCAGTGAGCCAAGGTAAGGCCTTGCCTTTAGACAGCATGTCGCTTGAATGCATTCATTGCCTGGTTAAAGGCTGTCAGGTGTTGACATAACAGCGCCTGCTTCGTCAGTGCTGTGGTAACGGCAAGCAGCAATATGAAATTAAATAGCAACTTAGCCCCTTTGCATCCTTCCACATCCCTCCTCACATATAGTACACAAACTGAAGAGAAATACAACTGAAGGCGGCTTTAAACGCCGTGAAAAGGGATTTCATTTCTTCATAGCAAAAAGAGGCCTTGTGTGTCCCTGGAAATCAGCCCTGCCTTGTTAACCGTAGTGTTGCCCCCCCACACACTCAGTGAGGCCGGCTGCTCGACTCCATGTTTGGCTGCTTCTTGGTTGTCGTCATCGTTGCATAAACATTTACCCATCCGTTCAGCCGCTTCGTCAAACCGCCGTTCAGAATATCCTGGATGTGCTGGACAATAAGATTTATGGCAACTGCAACAGGAGACAAAGAGATAGTGTAGTCAGGCTTAGCCACAGTATGTGTGTCCTTTGTGTGACCATTACATCAGAGTCAAAAACCTACACGGCACATCTTTGAAACCCAGAAGGTAACGATAAAACGATAAAACCGCCGTTTCATCCCACGCACGTAACGAAACCAAACATCGACAAATGCTGGATGGATTCCCCGGAAATGTGGTTCAGACAATCATAGAAAAGATATCCACTACTTATAGTAAAACCCATGACTTCCCCATCAGTCGGAACAAATGACGTGGCAGCAACTTGTCGATCACAGGTAAGCACCTCCCTAACACATACCCTCTTTTATCCTCCATTTTGCTGGCACTTACTAAATGAACATGATGCTGTATTGGAGAAGATTTGAAACTACCAATCGAGAGAAAAAACTCATGTTTATAGAGGGAATAAATGCCTCGAATGTGAATGCAACAGAATTACAGCCACATGGCCAACATGGCTGTAGACTCGGGGTGGCTGGGTACAATTGGATACGAATAAAAGACACAACGGACATGAACTGAGTACCCTGCTTGATGATATGTACACTTTAGTTTCCTTTGGATGGTTCCAAAGTTCCCTTCTTGAGTCAACAGACCCATCGGTTTGGTTTCCACAGTAGCAGATGTTTTGAGAACACCATTCCCAGTTTAGAAGCCAACAACAAATACAGCTGTATCCTTTTTGGTAAGACTGTTCAAACAAGTGTCTAACATCTGGACTCCAAAAGCAAAAATACTCACCGAGATTATCAACTCCTCTCGGTATGATCACATCAGCATATTTCTTTGTCTGAATAGCGGCAATGAAAGGACAGAAAGGTTGGGTTGTGAGTCGAGGCTCAGGGCCACATTCATTCCAATGAGTAGAGTTACAGTAGACGGAGAAGAGCACTTACTGGCAGACAGAACTCCTCAAACGCAGGCTTCACAAAAGTAATGTACTGGGCTAAAACGCTTTCCAGGTCACGTCCCCGATCACTTATATCACGCAGCACTGGTAGATGAGATAAGAGCAGGGGAGAGTCATCTTTAACTTACAATAGATGGCTTTGAGGATCGTATGGTCTTCCTGCACAGGCTGTAAAGCTGTGTCCCTCTGCCTCCAAGTCTCTGGATCAACCTAAGCTACCGGCCGGATTTCCCAAAATGTCCAACCATCCTTGACTTGGCGGGGGTTGGGGAACTGCCATACTTGGATGTCTCACCTCTTCGAGATAGACGTGTATCCGCGTCGGTGTCCACAAACAGCTTCATTTGGAAAAGGTCTCGGATCTCCTGAGAATAGAACATCAGGATGCCCTCGAACAGCACCACGTCAGCAGGGTACACGGTCACCGTCTCTTCCTTCCTGCCACGCAAAAGACAGCACATGAAAACATGAGGGTTCCTCTGGAACCCAAGAGTGCATTGAACCAAGCCATGGTTTGTTGTAGTGAACGTTTCCTTTGTAAAAGGAAAAATCTTTACAATATTTAATTATTCAGTTGTCCAGGGCTATGTATATATATAAAAACATTTGCTATATATATATATATATATATTTATTTATTTATTATACACACATACATACATACACACACTAAATTTAGTTCTACTCTTTAATAGTGCCTTGGCTAAAACATATATATGCAAATATGTTGTGTCAGTGTGTAGCTGTAGGGATACGACTTTTTCACCTGGAATGAGAAACAAAGTCATAAACGGGAATGTGTACGGTTTTTCCCTCCTTGATGTCCCACAAAGTCGAGATTATAAGGTCGCAGTCAAAGGCATCTATACAAAAGAGAACAAAGCCGTTAAATCATTCCGGCAGCAGGATTTAATACATACAGATTAGCAGCTGGAAGGTCCTCTCAGAGCACAAGGCAGACGTTCCGCAGGAAACACACAGCTGTTTCAGCCTTTCATTGATCACCCTGCTGTGGCATGTGACAAGCTGATTAACACGGACACACCTGGGTGGTCAAAGTTGAACTGGCCCTTGAGTGCCATGGCCTTCTGCTCCGGGGTGAGGACCCTGTAGAAGCTGTCTTGGCTGAGGATGGCCACCTGCCGCTGGTGGTGGTCGATCTCGTTCTGGCCCAGCAGCTCCATGATCTTGCTGCACACCGACGACTAAGGAGCACAAAAAAGTGGCTTGGGATACGCCAACCTCAAACTTAGTCTGGCAAACAGATGCCCACACAGGCGGCGTGTGTGGGAGAGCAGGTGGCTCTGTGAGCGGTTACTCTTGTGGGAGAAAAACACGGCACAGTACTGGGAAGTCCCACCCACAAAACAACGGTGTTGACTCAACCACCTATAATGTCCACCTACACGGCCAACATTAGAAATAGGAAATGCATATAGCGGCCTTGTCCAAAATGGCTTGAATACCTCTCTGACATTTGGATAACAACATTTAAAGCACACATCGAGTTGAAGCAAGCTTTCTATTGTATATGAAGTCCAGATAATGTCTGACAGACCCTGCTGCAAGCAACTAAAAAAAACTGTCCATGTCTGGTCTGAAGAAGAGAGAACATCACTAATTGACCGACCTGACATTTAGTGAATACTGAATCGCGAATGATAACAGTTTTAGTTTAGTCTCATGACAATAAAGACACAATTGGTGTGCCTGTGAGCCAGCTTGAGAAATGAGGGCAAGTGACAATGCAGTGAGGGCTTGAAACAGAGGTTACATCAGTATCACAAAGAGGTTAAAACAGGTTTCAGCAGAGAACACAGATTATGAAAAACAAAAAATCATCACCAGAGTATTTCATTCATAAATGTATGCTAACAATTACAGCTGGTTGGTTATATTGAACTTCTTTCAGAGGCTGTAAATGCGTTCTATTGTTGTCTGGTTTCAGGTGCTGATAGCTGACTGTGCAGGTCACGCTAATTAAGATCTATTTTCATATCAGCAATATATTGGGAGTCCTTAAGTCTGATATCCACATTTTTAATCACCTAAGATAAATGACCTATTTGGACAACCCACGTGTTATCATATTATGATATAATATAAGCAGTTTGCCTAAACACCCATTACGGTCAATATGGTCTGTCTAATTGCTTTGACGGCCACGCACCTTCCCGCTGGCTGTCCCTCCGGCCACGCCGATGAGGAACGGCTGCCGATCAATGCTCTCATTTTCGGCTTGGTCACCTTGCTTTGTCTCGCTGTCTCCTGCCATGCTTCATCTGCGACACGATGCGGCCCTCTAAAAACACTCTCGCCGGGGTGAGGGAGCTCCTCGCGCGCTCCTCCCATTCGGTGATGCTTTGTGACGACGAGGGGGGGGGGGGGGGACATGTAATATCGTGATGCTAACGTCGACGAGATGAAGAAATCAAAATCTCACTAATTGCCACTAAATCTGCATAGTCGTAGTTTCACGTTTGAATAAATGTATTTATTTCAGTATATTTCTTAGATTTTGGGTGCACCTGCTCATCTGCCCATGCATGCAATTTACGGTAATGCGCGCGCGCGCGCGCACACTGGCGCGCACAGACACACACACGCTCGCACACTCACACGTGTGTATATATACATGAGCACACACAGAGTTACATATATAAATATAAATATATATATATATATATATATATATATATATATATATATATAACGCGTATGTATATATATATATATATATATATATATATATATATATATATATATATATACGCGTATACACATACGCACATACATGTATGTGTGTACAGATATGTTTTAATGTAATTCGTCAATGTAAGCATTTGTAACATAGTTAATATGGGTTAGGATAAATCCTGCTAAAATGGCTGAACTACGCCATCTACTGTTTTAATGTGGTACCTGAACGGACCAACGGACCAACGGGATTGTGGGAAAATCCTCCATTAAATTGAGGATTAAAAAGGAGGTAACGTCTTTTTTTTGTATGTCCGTGAACAATGTTTACTTTATGTACTTTAACAATTAATTTATGGTGTAGCTTTATTATTTTGGATGTTTGTTATCTTCGTTTATATTTGCCTTGGTCTTTTATTAATTAATGTGATGTTTTGTACATGTTTTAGTGTTTGTAATAATGTCGGGTTAGCTAGCTAACACCCGTTTTCTGTCGTCCTCCTAGACACGTGATCCCAAATTCTATTTGTGTCCGCTGTTTTATCAGGTATGTTAGTTTGTTTAGATGATTATTATTTACCACTATACGATCATTGCATAAGTGTTTGTTCATTAAATTGAGGATTAAAAAGGAGACACGTGATCCCAAATTCTATTTGTGTCCGCTGTTTTATCAGGAGCTCCAGAATCGCAAGTAAAAAGATAGAGGACACTTCATAGGAGTTACATTGGTGCCGTGACTCGTCCATGACTACGCCGGACCGGGCAGGTGTCTTCTCTCCGCTGCATCGACTTGGAGCTGAGGTCCTTTGGTTTTGAATGTCGGTCTTATTTAGCTAATAACTGCCATATTTCTTTAGGACTGAGTGGGTATTTTGATAGCAGGTATGAGTTTTAATGTCTTTGCTACATCTGGCATGACTCCTCTCAGTTTTGGCAGGGGGAGGGGGCTGCACATCACACCGGTTCCCTTTTCATTAGCTGACCAACAAGTCGGAGATAGGACAGCTTTTGGTGAGGATTTGGTACACAGTCCTTTCAGACGTGGGGGGGTAGTGACACCTCAGAATCAGCCTACAGTTGAGTTACCTCCACCACAGTGCGCTAGTACATCAGTTCCAGACCCTCTCTCGGATAGTGGGAGAGTAGTTGACCAGATGAGCACCATTGTGCAACGGATAGGGCAGCAGCTAGCTGAGAGCATTATGTCACATCTCGACACGTCAAGACCCGCAGCCTCTGTACATTCAAGTCATGAGGAAACGACCCAACCAAAAGACTCCAGCCGCACACTGGATCTTTCCCAAGTGCAGCTTGTAACTCAGAGAGGAGTCAAGGATCCACCTGTATTTCGAGGGGAGACTTCAGATACACTATCTGTCGAGGAATGGGAGGATTCAATGAAAAATTACATCAGAAAGAGTGGCATTCGGGTTGAAAATCAGGCTGAGGAAATTCTAATGCACCTAAGAGGCAGAGCCAAGGACGTTGTGAGATTTGGAGTAAGAAACGGTGAAGTTGATGTCCAACATAACCCACAGGCCATCTACGGGCTCCTTCGTAGACACTTCAGTACGAGCCATTGCTCTTCTGTGCCATTGGCTGACTTTTACTCCACCATACCGAAACAACAGGAAGATCCATATGAGTATTGGCTTAGACTGAACCGAGCCGCTGATGTTGCTGCAAGTTGTCTTGAGGAGCAGGGAAAGATGTTTGACGGCCCCAGCATTGAAGTCACACGGATGTTCATTAGACACTGCCCCAGTAAAGATCTAGCACTTACTTTTAGGTCCAAGACAATCGATAGATGGTCAGCTCGTGAGGTTCAGGAAGTGTTAGATGAATACCATCTGGAGAAGGGATTTAGGTCTTCTGCAGAGGGGGTTAGCAGAATCGACATAAATAGAGTTGAGGTTGGCAATATTGTAACTTCAGTCCCAGACATTCCTGGACAGAAGACGGCTGTGGATCAAGAGAACTCTACTCTGGAGAGGTTAGTTGGAATGCTAGAGAAGGTGTTGCTCCAGGGCCCGGGTTATACTCAGGTCAACAAAAGGCCACATTCCAGCAACAGACTCCCGAAAGTTGAGGGGTTAAATGAGATACCGTGTTCCATATGTAATGACGCTTCTCACTCTGCCCTCACCCATTGCCGAGAGAACAGGCTCTGTTTCCGGTGTCACTTACCTGGCCATCCAAGACGCACCTGCCCGGAAGGAAGACGTCATTCTGGGAATGGTCAGCAGGGAAACTAAATGATCTGTGTGCAGGGGAGGACAGCGCAGATCGAGTGAGTGAGCCTCCCACCTTGGATTTGACAGACATTGATGATTACGAAACATTGTGCCACACCTACCGTAATGTAGTTGCATCTCAAAAAACACTAATTGTGCAACGCTTGCAAAAACTCTCGAAGACTGATAGTCTATTCTACACAGATGTGACAGCTGATGGTGGGCATACTCTCAGAGCATTGATAGATAGTGGATCTATGGCATGCACTATAAGCGAGACAGCCGCCGCAAAACTTTCACAGTCCATCCCCGATATGGTAAAGAAGTCAGCTGAGGACTTTGTCATTGTTGGATGTGGGGGCCACCTTGTCACACCTTCTGCCATGTATGACTTTGCTGCATCAGTTTACGGATATAAAGTAATAATTCCTGTTCTCGTTGTACCAGGACAAACTGATGAGATGATTCTAGGTAGCAATGCCATCAAGTGGCTCATACCCCGGATGGAAGAAACTGTTACTGGCCAAAACATCACATCTCCAGAGAACAATGCTCGAGATGATATGCTGCCCCATTTGACATCCCTGCTGTCTTACTCGGATGGATGGGAAGGTGAAGCTGTGCCAAACAGAATAGGCACGGCCAAACTCAAAAGATGTGTCACTCTAAAGCCGATGTCTGAACATCTTGTGTGGGCTAAACTTCCTGCATCTGACATCTCTGCGGTGGGAAGGGCGGTCGTCATAGAACCCACCCAGTCAAAAGCCAGGCCTGCACAGATTTTAGTGGGAAGAGTTGTTACCTCTTTATGGGGAGATGGCTGGGTTCCAGTCAAGATATTAAATCCCACAGAGAAGCACCTCACCATTAAAAGAAATGCAAAGGTTGCAGATGTGTCCCCCTGTCTCTCTGTACAGGACCTACCTGAACCAGATCGCGTCCAATCCAATGTGCAATGCACACAGAGCTCACCACCTGCACCAAGGTCAGAAGAGGAGATATCACGCATCTTGAGTGGCATGGGGCTGCAGGATGTGGACCTTTCGTCTTGTGAAGTTTCCCTCAAGTGGAAGGATAAGCTCCTGCAGCTCATTGAGCAGTATGAATCCAGCTTTTCAAGGCATAAGATGGACTGTGGTGAGGCGGCAGATTTTGTCCACAGAATCCGTTTGGTGGATGACAAACCCTTCAGATTCCCATACAGGAGAGTCCCACCGTGCCATTATGACAAGCTTCGGACTGCTCTTAATGAGATGGAGGAGTTGGGGATAATTCGTAAGTCTCAGAGCGAGTATTCTTCTCCTCTCGTCCTGGTTGCCAAGCCGTCTGGCGATCTCCGCATATGCAATGACTTCAGGTGGTTGAATGCAAGAACAGTGAAAGATGCACACCCATTACCTCATCAGACGGACTCCCTTGCTGCACTTGGTGGCAATGTGTTTTTCTCCACAATGGACCTCACATCAGGCTTCTACAATGTCAGGCTGCATGAGGACGACAAGAAATACACAGCGTTTTCTTCCCCATTTGGTCTCCATGAATATAACAGGATGCCCCAAGGCCTCACAAACAGTCCTGCCACCTTTATGAGAATGATGATGTCAATCTTTGGCGATGAGAACTTTACAAGCCTGTTATGCTACCTGGATGATCTTATGGTCTTTGCTCCATCTGAACAGGTTGCGCTGGAGCGCCTGCAAATGGTGTTCTCACGCCTGGCTGCAAACAACTTGAAGCTCTCGCCTAAAAAGTGCCATTTTCTTCGCCGATCTGTCAAGTTTTTGGGACACATCATTAGTGGAGATGGTGTTCGGACAGATCCCACTAAGGTACAGGCTATAAATGATGTACAGGAAGCTGACCTGATGGAGGCTGATGAGAAAACACCTTGTGCAAAGAAGATCCGATCTTTCATGGGAATGGTTCTCTACTACCATCATTTTATTGAGGGATGTTCAGCTAAAGCTAAGCCGCTGTTCAACCTTGTGGCTGAGCCTGCGACACCGCACAAAAGAGGGAGATGTCATAAACCAAAATTCAAAAAAGGCAGAGTTAAACTGTCCCCGACGGACTGGACTGATGAGTGTAGGGAAGCATTCAGAATTCTGAAACACGAGCTTGTGCACAGTGTTGCGTTGGCCCATCCAGATTTTGGTGCACCATTCATCCTCGCTATTGACGCCTCCTTTGATGGCCTAGGAGCTGTACTCTCCCAGTTGCCTCCTGATGGAGAAGTTGCCAGACCTGTGGCGTTTGCAAGCAAGACACTGTCACATTCCCAGCTGAACTATCCAGCACATCGGCTGGAATTTCTTGCTCTTAAATGGGCAGTTTGCGACAAATTTAGCCACTGGCTGAAAGGGCGGTGTTTTACCGTCTGGACGGATAATAATCCATTAACCTACATCTTGACTAAGCCTAGGTTAGATGCATGTGAACAAAGATGGGTTTCCAAACTTGCAGCATACAATTTTGATCTGAACTATGTCCCTGGTGCAAAGAATGTGGTTGCCGATGCACTGAGTAGGGAGCCCTTTGTCCGGTCATGCATAAGCCACCGTCTTGTAACTGAACCGTATGCATTGTTATTGAACCATGTGAATGGAATGTTGGATAGGACAGTACAAGATGCATTCAGATGTACTACTAACTGCCAGTTGGTTGTTGACCACTCCGAGGAGCATGCGGTGGTCACTACACCTTCTCCGCAGGGGTCCCTTTCTTCACAAGATGTCTCAGCTGTGTTGGATGCACACGACTCTGGAGGTGTCAGTCAAATGAGAGGCACTGAACCGGCTATTCTTCAGCTTGCCGATGTTGATCAGATTGATTCTTTACCGAAGAGTGAACTGGTCAATTTGCAAGAGCAGGATGATGTCTTGAGCAGGGTTTTCTTTTACGTTCAGCGTCACAGGAGGCCCTCTAGGCGTGAACGTGCTGGTGAGTCTCGGGCGGTGATGAAACTGTTGAGACAATGGTCTAAGCTTTCCATAAAGAATGGCATGTTGTATAAGGTAAAGAAAGACAGACAAATGAACACGACAATTCACCAGATTGTTGTTCCAGACTCCCTGAAACTCCAAGTCCTCCGTGGCCTCCACGACTCATCAGGTCATCAAGGGCAGGCGCGCACACTCTCTCTCGCCAGGCAGAGGTTCTTTTGGATAGGGATGGAACGTGACATCATCAACCATGTGCGAAACTGCTTTCGCTGTATGGTTGGAAAGACCCCGGAGCCTAACATCCGTGTTCCACTTGAAAGCATTATCACCTCGGAACCAATGGAACTAGTATGTATTGACTTTTGGACAGCTGAGCAGACTGACAAAAAGAGTGTGGATGTTTTGGTTGTCACAGATCACTTCTCCAAATTGTCGCATGCATTTCCTTGCAAAAATCAATCAGCAAAGCAAGTTGCCCGTCGTCTCTGGGATGACTTTTTCTGCATCTATGGTTTCCCTAAACGCATCCATTCAGATCAAGGGGCTAATTTTGAGAGTCACCTCATTAAAGAGCTGATGGAGATGGCTGGCATTCAAAAATCACATACCACCCCGTACCATCCTATGGGGAATGGAGTTGTCGAGCGATACAACAGGACCCTCGGGAACATGATAAGAGCTCTGCCACCCCAGTCCAAAGCCAAGTGGCCACAAATGCTTCAGATGTTGACATTCTGCTACAACTGCACCGAGCATGAGACAACGAGTTTTGCGCCTTTCTTTCTAATGTTTGGGAGAATTCCACGTCTGCCTGTCGATGTTATGTTCCAGCATGCTCTCCCTAACGGGGCTGTTGTTGGCCACAATGAGTTTGTCGCTCACTTGAAGCGGGACCTGTCTGAAGCTGCACGCATTGCCCGGCTGAACAGTCGGACAGAACAGGCTCGTCAGGCAAAGAACTACAACCGCAAGGCAAAAGGGTCACCGCTCACTATAGGTGACAGAGTGCTGCTTGCAAATCGCGGTGAGAGAGGCAAGAAGAAAATTGCAGACAAATGGGAGTCCACAGTCTATGAAGTGACGTCTGGGAGGCCTGAAATCAATGTGTACAGCATCAGAGATCCTGTGACAGCAAAGGAAAAAGTTGTTCATAGAAACCTCCTTCTGCCTGTTAGTTTTCTCCCTGTGGGAGATGACAACGCCTTGGAGTCATGCTCCCCTTCAGTGGCGGGAGGTGAACAATGTGCCCCAGTGGTCCCTGTTGATGTACAGGACAGTGTGACAAAGACAATTGACTGGCTCCAGCAAATGGATGAGGAGAGTGATGAGGACACCACAGCCAGCCAATCGGATGTTGTGAGTGCTTCACCCTCGGAGACTGGAGTGACTATTGCCCCACGCGCTGTGTGTGAGGTTTTGGATACCTCGGATCCTCCGCTACAAGCTCTACAGTTGCCTTCCCCTGAAACTTCTAGTGGATGTGTGGTGTCTCAGGATGCCTCATGCCAGCCCTCGGCGGTGGAAGTTCCAAATATTGTCTCCCCGGACCGGGCGAATGAGACACTGTTAGATGCAAGTACACAAGAACAGGTGGTTTGTGCACAGCCACCTCCCCTTTGCACCAGGGCAGGTAGACCTGTAAAACCTCCACCTCGGCTCATTTGTGAAATGAATGAACAGATTGTAGATGGCTCAGTGTCATCGGTTGATTCTTTGTTTTATTTTGTGAAGAACATGTTTTCTGGTTAGAATGCTTTGAGTTGTTTTACAGGTACCTTACAGTTGTATATGTCATATAGCAGTGTTTACAGAAAAGAGGTGTACACGGCATCTTTTGTGTCTACGTTAGTGGTGGGATTGGCCAATCCGTTGCTGACTTAATTCTACGTGAAAAGTTTTCTTAACTGACTGAACTGATTATGCTTTTATGACTAAGCACCTGGACTTTGGTAGATGGTATCTTTGTTATTGTTTTTTTATTCGGTGTGCCCCAATTTAGCAGAATTTAAGGGGGGTGTATGTAACATAGTTAATATGGGTTAGGATAAATCCTGCTAAAATGGCTGAACTACGCCATCTACTGTTTTAATGTGGTACCTGAACGGACCAACGGACCAACGGGATTGTGGGAAAATCCTCCATTAAATTGAGGATTAAAAAGGAGGTAACGTCTTTTTTTTGTATGTCCGTGAACAATGTTTACTTTATGTACTTTAACAATTAATTTATGGTGTAGCTTTATTATTTTGGATGTTTGTTATCTTCGTTTATATTTGCCTTGGTCTTTTATTAATTAATGTGATGTTTTGTACATGTTTTAGTGTTTGTAATAATGTCGGGTTAGCTAGCTAACACCCGTTTTCTGTCGTCCTCCTAGACACGTGATCCCAAATTCTATTTGTGTCCGCTGTTTTATCAGGTATGTTAGTTTGTTTAGATGATTATTATTTACCACTATACGATCATTGCATAAGTGTTTGTTCATTAAATTGAGGATTAAAAAGGAGACACGTGATCCCAAATTCTATTTGTGTCCGCTGTTTTATCAGGAGCTCCAGAATCGCAAGTAAAAAGATAGAGGACACTTCATAGGAGTTACACATTGCATACACAAATATACATTTACATATCCATAAATATATAACGCTTCTTCTGGTATAATACCATCTTGTAAAAGGAAATATATTAATATATATTTACGACCTTTATTTTAGAGGAATGTATCGCACATAGTAAACAGTTTATTTCAGTTTGAGTACATTGAACCGGAAGTACTTTTTACACGTGTGACCTCCTCCAGAGAGCTGACGTCAGCCTAGTGAGTCTGAGACCGATGTAATGTGCTCACTGGCCGCGGTGTAGCCTGTAATGACAAACTGACTACTTGCCTCTGCGGCTGGCTGAACGGGACGATAATCGGGACATTAGCAACATGAGCACAATGTTTGCTGACACTATTCTAATCGTGTTCATCTCTGTTTGCACCGCGCTGTTGGCCGAAGGTGAGTGAAATCCTCCCGACTGTCCCGACAGGCTGCTCGAGTATGGAGGCATTTTACTACCGTCCAGGAAACACATTCCCTCTCAATTGTTTCACAACCTTCTACATTAGATAGCGCAGCCGTGTTTTTCATGTGATTAATATTGATTAATGTCTTTCAAATGTCTTTGACGACAAGTTGGGTGCTTGCTATACAGTTAATATCGCTAATAAAGCTACGTTAAGTAAAAAAGACGTTAGTATGTCAGACGGCGGAAATGACTTCCGGTTTACATTTCCACAATAAAAGACTTGCATTTACGTTCTTTACAATATATGGAGTAACTATGCTTTATTAATATCCTTGGTAAACGTAATGTGACAGTTATTGGACATTTAATGTCCAAGAAAAGTTGATTAAGAGTTTTTTCTTTTTTTAAACCTTCCCAGCATTCGGTAGCCACAAAGTAATCAGACAGAAAAATCGTACAAATGTATATTGTATCAATGCATATGTTGCCCAATATGAAACCCACGTTGCACAATATGTCTTTATTAGATACACAAACCTCTTCTTCTGCCCCCCCCCCTCCCCCTCCCCCCACAGGGATTACCTGGGTTTTAGTATATCGCACTGAAAAGTACAAGAGGCTAAAGGCTGAAGTGGAAAAACAGAGCAAAAAACGTAAGTGACTCATATGTGAACGTCATACTATATTTTCTCCATTGGCTCTGTAGACTTTTAATGCATTATCTGTTGCCTGTTTGATATTAGTTGAGAAGAAAAAGGAAACCATCACAGAATCTGCAGGACGTCAACAAAAGAAGAAAATTGGTAAGTTCACCGTTAACTCAATTGGTGGAGAAATAAGGCAAGCCTAAAAGCTAAAACCTCAGCATGTCTTAGCATTTCTTCCCTTTGCCAAGTGTTCTTGATAAGTGATGTTTGCCTCTGAATGCATTACAGAACGACAGGAAGAGAAGCTGAAGAACAACAATAGAGACTTGTCCATGGTGAGAGACCATCTCTTTGCAACAAATAGGCAATGCTTAGACTTCTTTATATTAACATACCCACTAGAGCTGCAACTAACGATTATTTTAATAATCGATTCATCTGTCGATTATTTGTTCGATTAATCGATGAATTGGATAAAAAAAATAAAAAAATGTAAAAACATTAATTTCCAACCCTTTATTGAAAAATAGAACTGACTGTGCACTTTCTAAATATGTTTTGCACTAACAGATTGCTCCTTGAACATCCCTAAGTAAGCAAATAATAAATACACAATAAATACATACACACATCGCATGATGTATACTTTACAGCCGCCAAATTAAATATATTAGGCACAAAATCATGAATCATTTCCGTGGTGCTCCTGTGCCAGGCCACATCGCTTTTGCATATCTTACAATCAGACATGTCAACCCTCCCGAATTTCAAAGCCCCTCCCGAAAATATCCCGGACCGACCTTTCTCCTGATTTCCACCCGGACATCAATATTGCTGCACCACCCGTCACTGAGCGCGCTGTTTCAGACCGAACAATAATAAAGGTTACACCTTGAAGTCGAGCGCGGCGATTAGAACGTAAAACTACTGGCGCTGCAAAGAAAACCGCAGCACCCCCCCCCCCCCCCCCGTTGCCCGCTAGGACCCGCACCCCCCATTTCAGTGTGAAATATTTAGGTCGCATTGGCTTCTCTTCCTCCGCATGTTTCAGAACAGTAGTACGGGTCTCTCCGATGTTCTGCTGCGCGAGCGCTCAACTTTTTTTTTTCTCAGCTCTGCGCGGCGCGCGCAACTTTCTTTTAATACTCAAAGATAATAGTCGCGCGACACAGCGAATCGATAATGAAATTCGTTGCCAACGCTTTTAATAATCGATTTTAATCGATTTCATCGATTCGTTGTTGCAGCCCTAATACCCACTCACATCAGGCCTGGGAATGTGGTTGTTTTGGCTGTAGTAGACAGCATTTAAAGGCTTTCCTACACTTTTACATTAGTCATGTTGGTGTTGTATATTTCATTAGTGCCAAACTGCATTTGTCCTTGTATTTGTAGTCAGATGTTACCTGACTTCAAATTTCCCTTTTTAATTGTGTGTGTGTTTTGGTTTGCAGGTGCGCATGAAGTCAATGTTCGCGATAGGCTTCTGCTTCACAGCGTTGATGGGCATGTTCAACTCCATGTAAGTGATGCACAAGGTTAAAATCAAGTTGATTTACGTTTTCATTTCTTGATGTATAGAAACGATCAATCGAAATAAGAGAAAAGTCCAAATGCTGACATGACAAACATTTTTCCCTCTGTGTCGATGAGGAATTGTGGATTGAATTTGGCCAAAGCAAATCTTGTGTGTTTGGTAAAAACGTCTCATTTGTTCTGTTCAGCTTTGACGGACGAGTCGTGGCCAAGTTGCCATTCGTGCCCCTTTCCTACATCCAGGGGCTGTCGCATCGCAACCTGCTGGGCGAGGATTACACAGACTGCTCTTTTATCTTCCTTTACATCCTCTGCACCATGTCCATCAGACAGGTAACGTCCCCCTTAGACCCGGTTCAGGGGCAGTGGGGGCCAAGCATTAATAGGAGTCATGGGAGCTCAAAGTGGGTCTGTCACATGAATTGTATCAGGATTCAAGATCATTTGTTCTTAAATAGCAGCATGTTGTGTTGCTAGCCTGTGGCCCAACAGTGTGAAAGTAATCTGAAAGTGTATGTTACATGATGTACAAATGAAAAATAAGATGCAAAAATATAAAGTAAATGTTTAATTTACTTAATAAGCGGTTTTGGTATCCCAGATATGTTACCGTTTCATCCTATGCACTTATGGGCAATTACTAGGCGAAATAACTAAAAAGTAGTATTTTATATCATTTTATACCAGGTTTTGAACATTTGGGGATAAGTTTCATTCTGCATGTTATGCCCCACAAAGAAATTAAGAACAGCAGTGTCCATATTTTCAGTTCTCTCATAGTCTCATAGCTATTTCCACTAATTTTTATTATAATATAATTTATTATAAGTAAAATACCCAGCATGCTACAATTCTCACCAAAGCGACAATGAGTGCCACGCTGAGTGTTTTCTTCTGCTTCTTCTCCCCAGAACATCCAGAAGATGCTTGGCCTCGCGCCTTCCAGAGCTGCAACCAAGCAGGCTGGAGGCTTCCTGGGACCTCCTCCCCAAGCTGCCAAGTTTTCCTGATCACCAAGCGGGCTCACCGGTGCTGTTCGTGCACATCGTGGCGGCTCCGTCCTCAGGGCACAGACGGAACTGGTTCTGCAGGGCTGTAGCGAACGGCTGAATCACTCCTGCTGGATTTTTCAGTCATGTTTAGTTTTATTTAACTTTTTAGAGTCTCACTTAGATGTAAAGAAAAAAATAAGAAAATTAGTCTGTGATTCCATTGATTACTAAAGGATACAGATGACACCTTGTGTTCAGCACAAGCCAGACATCATTTTGAGATTTGAATGATTCATTGGTGCAGTAACATTGATCCATTTGTCAGTATTATTGTATGTAATTGTCTGTATCCTTATTTCTTACATATTAATAAAGTTTATGATTACTCTTTGTTTTTCACTATTTCAATTTTATTATTTTATTCAAGGTTTGCCTAGCCTTCTTTTCTCCATTGGAAAGCCACATTCCCTCTGCACGGCCTCTTTTGCACACTTTGAGGCGCTGCAGGACTCCCTGTTGCAGAAATAGTTTTCTCCCCTCAGCTGTTCCATTGCTGAACTGTCAAATCTACAGGGATTTGCAGACATGTAGAGAACAAAGAAGTACTAAAGGACTAAAGTTATGAAACTAACGATGCAGTCGACCTGCCGGTGTTAACCCCAACGAGAATATAGAAGAAAATAGATGAGTATACATCCCTTTGTAAACTGCATTACAAAGGAATGAAGGTCCAGTTCCGTTTGAATCTTCTTTACATCAGTACATCTCTGTCGTATGAAAGCCAATTGATCTCATAACTGACTTTTTATCATAATTTCGACTATCACTTTTTTAGTGGCTTTCATACGGTCAGACTATCAAGCAGCAAACTACGCCCCGTTCTGGAGGGCGTGTCTTAGGGCGTGGGTATCAGGGCGCGTGACCGCGCTCTCTCCGCTGGGATTGGCTACATCTGAAAAGTTGAGCGAGTCGCCTTCACTGTGCGCGCTGTGTGACAGACTCTCTCTGCATATCTCTCTCCGTCGTCCATCAGGAACTTTGATGAACCGTCTCCGTGTCCTTGCAGGTACTCTCCCACTCACCATGGCCCAGTCAGTCCTCGACATCATGCCCGGAGCCGCCACGGGTACCGTGCTCATCACCGACCCGCTGAACTTCTGGGGTGGAAAGCGAGTGAAGCCCAGGACGGAGAAAAACGCGGAGCCCGTGTTCGAACCAGCGACGGGTAAGTGCTGGAGTCCGATCCGTTATGTGCTGATTAACACATCACGTGACTATCATGACGTTTGTAAAAATATGTTCGAAACCAGTTCAAAGCGTCTTCTTCTTTGGAAGGAGAAAGTATGAGAAAATGACTTGATTTATTACCTCTGTAAGCATTGTGACCTGGGACCTAGGTCTGAAGGCCTGCAAGATGGGCCTGTGGGCCCCGACTGAAAGGGGCCCTCAAAAGCTTGAATTATTTTAGTATTTTAAGTAATTTTAGCTGGAAATAACGTAATAATAATCACCCAATGCACTTGCAAGTTATGCAACTCCATTGCAGGGTTTCCCCTACCATTTATAGATTACCCCCCCCCCCCCCCTCCCCATTAGTATTATTATTATTTTTCAAGCTATCTAGCATCATAATTAGAAGAATTGAAATCTGGAAAAAGCAGTTTAAAGGAGATGTTACTCCCTGTTTATAGTCAAACACCATTAAAGCCATAAGATCCTTCGAACAACTGGATCTATGTAGGAGGAAATCACACTGAATATGTCGTTCCTTCACCCTGGTTTCTTGGAGCTCTGTAAGCCAGCTGATCTTGTTTGTGCAGGCCGTGTCTTGTGTCAGATGGTTCCCTGTGGGTCTGAGGAGGTGAACGAGGCCATAAAGAGCGCCCACACCGCCTACCTGCAATGGCGCAAGATGGCGGGCATGGAGCGGGCTCGGGTGATGTTGGAGGCCGCACGCATTATCAGGGTGAGCCGGTGGAGCTGCTTCATTCTCTCTGGAAACCAGCCGGACTTCAATGTTACGCAACACAAATTGGAGCAAACTTTTGCAAGCCTGCAGTAAGACACTAGTTACTCATTATGCGACCCCAACCTCTTGCTGACCTACATTTGCACAAAGAAGACCTTTTAGTGTGTCCATATCAGTTTGGATTTTAACCTTCGATGTAATTATTTATTTATACAATGACTATGTACATGCAATAACCGCAAGTAAATTACCAAGTAAATGTTTGAATAGTTTGGTCAAAGGTCTCATTCACAGCTTTTTGTTTGCGTTATTCCAATACAAACAGGAAAGAAGGGAGAAAATAGCAAAGCTGGAAGTGATCAACAACGGCAAGTCCATCACCGAAGCGCTGGTGGACATCGACGTCTCCTGGCAGTGCATTGAGTACTACGCTGGCATTGCTGGTACACTCGCAGGTGTGGTCACAAGCACTTTTTGTTCTCTTCTTTTCACTTTGAAAAAAAAAAAGTTGTCTTAAAAGTGGTGTTTGGGACATTGAAGGCCAGCACATCCAGCTTCCCGGTGGAACGTTTGCCTACACCCGGAGGGAGCCCCTGGGCGTGTGCGTGGGAATCGGGGCGTGGAACTACCCCTTCCAGGTGGCCACATTTAAGTCCGCCCCTGCTCTGGCATGTGGTGAGTGTGTGACGGTGGCGATTTGAGCTGTTTGTCCAGCGATGATGTGTCCCCTTTTTAAACCTTGTGCTACGGTGCGGCTGCATTTAGGTAACTCCATGGTGTTCAAGCCCTCTCCCATGACTCCTGTGACCGCCGTCATTCTGGCTGAGATATACAAGGAGGCGGGGGTCCCGGATGGGCTCTTCTGTGTGGTGCAGGGCGGGGCGGACACCGGCACCTTGCTCTGCCACCACCCGGGGGCCGCCAAAGTGTCGTTCACCGGCAGTGTGCCAACGGGCAAGAAGGTGCAGAAGCCGTACCGTAAATGCCAGATTATTTTTACTGTGGTGAAATTAATGTCAAAGACTGTAGTAGAACTTGGGAAGTAGAAACCACCATTCAATCTGTAAGCATTCACAGTTTTAAAATCAAAATATGTCATCAGCATGAATTGTTGGATCCAAAGAGATTTTTGGGGGTGGATGGAGGGGGATCAACTGGCCGCCCAGCGTTTCTGAGTTTGGAGTGAGACAAGGAGACCGGTGATGTTGTGATCTTCGCTATAATACATCTTTGAGTCTTGGCCAATCAGCGTTGATCTCTACAGTGTCTTCATTTCCCTCCCAACTTCTCACCTTTTACTCCAAATTTTACTGCCGAAACTATAATTTTGTCTTGGCGCAATATATGATCTTTAGTCAGATCAGTTTAGAATTTGGGTCAGAACCATTAAAAAGCCGTGGTCTTGAAGGCTTGAGGGTTCATCACGTCGTGAAAAATGTAAAGTTTAATAAAATAAGTGCTCCCTGAGGCTTCTATTGTCCCTGCTGTTGGTTGTTAATGCCCAGTGTGTCCCCCTTGCCCTCAGGTCATGGAGATGTCTGCAAAGGGGGTGAAGCATGTGACTCTGGAGCTGGGAGGGAAATCTCCCCTCCTGATCTTCAAAGACTGTGAGCTGGAAAACGCGGTGAAGGGAGCACTGATGGCAAACTTCCTGACGCAGGGGCAGGTGAGGCAGATGTGTCATTTAGGCGTTGTACAGTGTCAAGTTCGACCCGATCGAATGCATTCTTTGTTTCTATGCGTAGGTTTGCTGCAACGGCACCAGGGTGTACGTGCAAAGAGAGATCCTGCCCCAGTTCCTTGAAGAAGTTGTGAAAAGGACCAAGGCCATCCCTCTGGGTGACCCCCTGTTGGACGGCACTCGGATGGGCGCGCTGATCAGCAAGCCGCAGCTGGACAAAGTGCTGGGATACGTCAGTCAGGCCAAGAAAGAGGTGCTTCTGATCCTCTCTTATCGTCAGATCAGTCCCTGTGGAAGAACTGAGCCGCTTATCAGAGAATGCCCTTTGCTTTTGTACAGACTTCAAAGCAGTCAAGTGTAGTTCCCTTAGTTCCAATAAGTATTTTGATAATATGTCTTTTGTTTCCAGGGAGCCAAAGTGCTTTGTGGAGGAGAACCTTTTGTCCCCAGCGACCCCAAATTGAAAGGAGGCTACTTCATGTCACCTTGTGTGCTTGGTAAGTGAAGATACACCATCACATAATCACTCGGTTTCTATATGTCCCAGCATGTTACAGCATGTTACATTCTTTACCCCCCTACTCCCTGGCATAGATAACTGCAGGGATGACATGACCTGTGTGAAGGAGGAGATTTTCGGGCCAGTCATGTCGGTGCTGCCTTTCGACACGGAGGAAGAAGTGATGGCGAGAGCCAACAACTCCACGTTCGGTTTGGCCTCGGGCGTCTTCACCAGGTCAGCAGAGTGCACGCAGAGGTCACAGCTCCTGATTCAAAACGCTGACAGTAATAAGTGCTTCAACAGAGCAGTCAAAAGGAGTGATGTAATTACTGGGTGGATTGATTGTGTAATAGGGTGAAATGCAGATGACTGTGTGACCTTTTTCTGTTTAAAATGTGTTCCTTTCCTTCGCCCTGCAGGGACATTTCCAGAGCCCATCGCGTGGCTGAGAACCTTGAGGCAGGGACCTGCTTCATCAACAACTACAACATCAGCCCTGTGGAAGTACCTTTTGGAGGATACAAGATGTCAGGTATGGGGTATTAAAATTGTGCGAATGTGTGTTTTTAAATATTGCAAAACCATTCATAGCATGATGAATGTATAGTAGCGAGTGACCTGCATTATCTTCATTGAATGAAAGGAAGAGAAGTAATTCTAATCTAGTTTTAACCTGGTCTCTGTTGCGCTGCACCAGGTTTTGGCAGAGAGAACGGCCAGGTGACCGTCGAGTACTACTCCCAGCTGAAGACGGTTGTTGTTGAGATGGGCGACGTGGAGAGCCTCTTCTAAACTCCTCCCAGTTAACTGTCACAACTTTGTGCTTTCTGCCACACGCAAGTTCACGAAGCTCTCTCGAGTGCACCTACCTTAATGTGAACTAGTAAATGAACACAAACTGATGTCAAACACACTGCCTTTTAAAACACACTACAAATGCTTGTGTGTCCTTAATTAGACATTCTGTTTGTAGTGAACTGTTGTTTCAGCACTTACGCCTTTTCACCCAAATAAAATGTTTTCAATATAAAGTCCATGCCTGGTTACCTGTCTGTTCTGCCTCAGGAAACTCATTTGAAAAGCCAGCTGGGCTACAGCATCTGCACTCTACTTGCTCTTCTTTAACCTTGCCTCTTTTCTTGAACTCCAAAGCATCGATGGTGAATGCTGAGTACTCTTGAATAAAAGTTTGCCTTGGATTTTTTGCTGTCATTCTTCATCTGGCATTGGGTTGCAAAGAATGTACTTTGATTCAAAATCTGTGCAGACTTGAAACAAATTCCAGTCCTGCTGGAATGAAATTAATAAAATGTATTTATTATACGAAAGTTATTCGTTGAAAAACACGTGCATTTATTCTGAAACGTTAACCGGAAGTGTTTGAGACGGATTTAACGCAAGCATTTCAGTGATAACGTGTAGTTCAACAATGCAGGTAATTCTATATTATTACCCATATCTTGTCAATTAGAGTATCCACCTTTGTTAAATTATATGCTGTTAATTTATACGTAGACGTTTGTATTTAGCGTTTCTGGTTTATTACTTATTTCTGGGGCTGGGAGTAGCTAGCTTGCTAACTGATAGCAGCTAACGGTATGTTAACTAGCGTCTAAGCTAACTTAGGTTAACCTTACAGGGAAGTCAATCTCAACGTGACGTTTAACTGACATTGTTTTGATGAGTAAAGGCTCTTGTTCGGGTTGTTTGGTGTGTACACAGTGGAATATCAGCTTCCGTACCACCACACTGGAGAACAGCGTCTTTCTTTTGTCGTAGAGACTGTTTAACTCATCCTCTATGCGCAAATAGCAGCTGCAACGTCGTGGTGCAGCCCCGATGAACCGATAAAGTGACGTTAATAACTTTGCCACCTTGATTTGCCGTCTGTGTTAATCGTCTCTTTTATTTCCCTCAGCAACGAGAGGAGAAGCAGTTGGAGGCGGCGGTGGAGTCTCTCATTTCTCGTGTAGCACACGTCAAAAACGCGCTACACAGTTTCATCTACAAGCTGGAAAATGAATACGAGCGATTAACGTGGTGGGTAAAGCAGTCTAAAGAATAGCTGTAGTATGCACACCTTTGTGTAAAACCCCCCTCCACATTCATCAGGTTTACAAACTTTTCAACTTCATACTTTAATACATATGCTTGATGAGTTTTCTGCTGCTCTAACTTAGAAAAAGTAATCCTACTTTATATGTTTGGCCCAAGATGCTCTGTTTTGTCATGGAAAAAATATACAAATTCAGAAATATCGTTTTTACGGAGATACTGTGATTTGTGTTTGTTTCATTCAGGCCCTCTGTTCTGGACAACTTCGCCCTCCTATCCGGTCAGCTGAACACCATCAATAAGCTGCTGAAGAACGAAAAGACGCCATCCTTTCGCAACCAGGTCATAATACCGCTGCTTCTGTCCCCGGACCGAGATGAGGATTTAGCAGTGAGTATAAAAAGCCACGGACCAACTTTCCACTTCACTGACATCTTTTCTCTTTTAGCAATCTTTCTCTGACCTTTCCATTCACGGCATCTCGCAGAAACTCACGGAGCAGCGGGTCCCAGTGTTCAGCCATGAGATTGTACCAGACTACTTGCGGACCAAGCCTGACCCAGAGGTGGAAGAGCAGGAGAAGCAGCTGAGTGTAGAGGCGGCGCGAATCGGCCCGGAGGTGGCGCAGGTCAGTTGCTGTCTTACTTGTATGGAAAAATAAAAATAGTCATATGTCTTTTATCAATTACAGCGTGTTTTGCATTGTTCAAACGCCCCCTGGTTGTATTTTCATCAACAGAAACAGATCCAGACGTTGAATAAACTTTGTTCCAATCTGCTGGAGAAGCTGAACAATCCTCGTGATGACAGAGATGCAGAGAGTTCAGGTATGCTGCACTTTTACTCGACCAGGTAACTCATCTAAAATGTTTGGATACGTTTTAAATATGTTGACTCGTGTGTGTTTGTTGGTTTTTCCACAGCAATACGACAGAACAAGCCATCGTTCAACCCGGCTGACACCAACGCTTTGGTGGGAGCAGTTGCATTTGGAAAGGGGCTTTCCAAATGCAGGCCTCCCGGTCCAGTGGCCCCTGGGCATCCGGGACAAGGTCCCATGATGAGTGGAGGTCCAACATTACAGCAGGTCACCATTGGTGGTGGTTCAAGCCAGCAGGCAGTTATGGGAGGACCTGGTGCTCCACAGCAGCAAGGGCAGCCAGGTAGGAGACCTGGAGAGCTCGGTTAGTATGGCACCATGACTACCTTTGTTGTTTCTATTCTTATGAGTTATTTTACAGGTGTTAAAGGGATAATACGGTTATTTTGAAGTAGGCATGTATGAGGTGCTTAGTCAGTGTATTACCCACCGGTCAGCACAGCCGCTGTTAGGAGAAGCAGACACAATGTGTAGCAAAACAACTGTCTTCAAAGCCAACAGGCTCCATTTGTGAAAGAGTAGTTAAAGTTTCACTTTTTTCTTTAATCCCCCTAGTTGGAAAGGCTGTTTCTCTTAAAAAAGAGAAAAGTAGGGCCGAACAACAGTCATGTTGTAGGTAAATAGTTGTATAAATAGTTTTAAATATATATTTTCTGATCAGACCGTATTTCCCCACACATCATCTGAACAAATCAATGCACAGTAAAAGCTAAACACATTGATCAAACACATATTTCAATTAGACATGATGCTGCTGGAAAATGTATAACTTCTTTGTCAATCCCATCATTCGGGAAGATGGAAAGAACGAGACAGAAATTCAGCCCAAATACTTCAATACTAGCAAAAGTATTCATTTTCTCTGTATTTTCTTTCTTTCTCAGGAAAAATGCCCAGCAGCATCAAGACAAACATCAAATCTGCATCTGGTTCAATGCATCCTTACAACCGATGAGCTCCTTTTCTGTTTTCTTTTTTTTGTGGTTATGTTATAAGCATTTTTTACATTTCAGTCTCTGTCACAACACTTATTGATAGAATGGAGCAGCTACAAAGTAGTTACTACTCTGTTCTCTCTAAAGACTCAGACCTTCTTGTTTTGAAATGATCTCAAACATTAAATGTTAATACTTGCAACCATCAGTTTCTTTGTTTTTTTGTCATTGTTGATGCATCGTCTGAACCTCCTTGTTTGAGCCACAAGATGGCAGTATGTCTTCATTCTTTGGGAATAGCAAAGCCTGTACTTAGTACTCCACCATTGACCCTTTTTTCCAATTAAAGATCTTCTGAAAAAACGACCTGGTTGCTTCACAAACACATTTAAATTACTTCATCTTTTATTATTTTCATGAACCTAAGGAAATTAATGACTCTAATTAGTCATTGCATTTTATAATCTTAAACTAGTGGGTTTTTTTTTTTTACAATCAAGTGTTTCCACAGCCCTGTAATGTCCAAACTGTAATATTTTCCTATTAGATCATCCCCAGCGCTACGTGCCTTGACATGGACAGAACATCTGTCCCTCAAATGGCCATCCAGACATTCCAGACATGCACCCAATGATCTGATGTCCCTCGCGTGTCTCCGCCCGTGTCCTCTTCTCCTGCTCCTCTTTGCCCATTTCGCTGCAGTACCAAAGGTGAGAATAATGAGGGTGGACGTTGCTCCGTGTGGCCTGATAATGTCAAAGTGTTTAAGAGGCCAAATGAGGAAGTATCGGTGCTGACGTGTGAGGGGGGCCGCCCCTCTCTCTCTCTCTCTCTCCGTGTGTCCACTCTAATCCCCGTCCTGCTCCACGGCACAGAGGCCCTGCTGCTGTCGCAGCGCGCGGGCCCATCGCTGACCTACATACACCCTCTGTCCCCCCAACAGGCAGACGTCTCGCTGTGTCAGACGCCGTGGTCGGACGCTCTGCTGAGACAGCTCAAAGCTGCACAAGGTCAGACCTGCGTCCACACACGAGTTCTGGATCATAAACAAATAACAGGCGGCATTCCTGCAAAGCCGTGGACACGAGAAGGGTGATCAGTGTTTCTGCGCGATTCGTTAAAGGATCGATGCAGCTTTGGACCGTGTTACTATTTGCACGATGCAGTTCACATTAAATCGTTTTATTTGGATCTAAGATTTCTGATGTCTGGATTCCTTATTTAACAAGCAGCCATTTCCCTTCAGATGACTTGTTAGGTGTGTACACTAATTGTTGCATGATTTTACTATTGCATGCTGGGTGTAAGTCTCTACGAGATTAGTTTCACAACGTATTCAAATAAATCAGGAAGTGACCTAAACTTTCCCTGAGCCTCTTCTCCACTGTGCTTTAGTGTGCACGTCTCTACTTAGGATGCACGTCCCCACATGGTATTTAATGCCCATCCTCTCAAAACAATCCAGGTTTACTTGTGCTTTAATAAGCAGGGAGGCTCGAATCTCAAATGCCTTGTAGGAAAAGATTGTGTGTGTGAAAATGATGAAATGAATGATGCCACGATTAATTGCACTCAGCGGCTTCGGGGTCGGGGTCGTGGTGTTGTGCAGGCCGGCTCACTGGGACAACGTTAATGTTATTAGTGACAGCCTCTCCTGCTATCACCAGTCAGAATGTCTGCTGAGGCACATTTAGGTCCACGGTGTTGAGGCACGCCATGGTCTTACACTACTTAAGGCTACGTGTCTTCTGGACAGTTTGTGATTTAGAATTCAGACGTAGAGGTGAAACATTGGAAACCAATTCACGTTCGCACCGCGATCTAAAGCCAATCCGTTGGAGTTGTCCTTCAATTTCCCTTTAGCTGAAGGCTGAATATTTGGTCAAAACTTGATTTAGGAACCAGAAAGAGTTTATCATGTAAATTACAGTAGAATGTTATTTGGGTTTATTGCAAAAACAACAATACCAAACCCTGGTGACTCCAAACCTGCTGGCTGAGGCCAGCTTAAGCGAATTCACTCACTTCGTCCTGAATGGGTCATACCACATGACCTGTGGCTGAAGCTTAAATCGTACATGTTAATGAGCCGTTTGCATTCGATTGGACCACCAATAAAACGGCGGGCCCAGAACTCCATTGCATTAAAAGTTGTAGATTTATGGATTATTTGTCGTAACTAGTTTACCTACGAGCACGACGTACATTTTGTTTTAAAGTAAGAATAGATATTTGGATTTTTATATTAATATTCAAAGAAATATGTTTCACATATGTCAAATAGTTGACTGGTAATAATTATCTTCCAGTTCCAATCTTTCCATTTTCAGGCGTAACTGTTTATTGCCCTAGGCTCCTTCTTTTTTTTTTTAAAGGTTTAAAGCAATAAATAGCTTAACACCTAATTTCAGAAGTTTACTTTCATGTCAATATACGTTAAAAAAAAAGACTTCCATAAAATGCTGTATATTTCTACTTCCTAAATTTAAAGTTAAATAATTTAACAAATATCTACATATTTATTATGTGTTACATCTTTGTTTACATAATGCCACCTTTCAAAAATTATTTCACAGTCCGTGTTATGTCAATGATTAGCAAAGGAAGTTTGATTTTGATGCGTTTACCGTGCAGGATAATATTCCAAACCCCGGGCTCTGTACTGAAAGCTGAATATAATGAAATGATTTCATGTGGGTGTGGGACTGACATCTGGATACTTGAGGCTGTGTTTGTGTGTATTTGGCCAGCACAGTTCGTCATAGACTCAAGCTGAACTTCCAAAGACTAATTCAAAAATCGCAGCAAACGTTTGAAAGCCCAAAATATCCGGAGTTAGGGCCGAGATGAAAGTTTCATAACGTGTGTTTGTGTGTGTGTGTGTGTGTGTGTGTGAGTGACACATTCAAAGCCTCCATGTCCTCAGTGCGCTCCGTCTCTCACACCATGAGGGGTCAGCAGTGTTTCACGGTTTCGGAGGCACCGACCTGCCACCGGCTCAGATTCCTTAAAGCTGCTTCTGTTTCCACCATTAATCTAAAGATGAATCCGCTGCGTCCACCCGAAAGTGGGAAAACCCAACATGACAGCTGCCTCCTAAATAACAATACACACAGCATGTAGCAGGGTCACAGGAGGAACTGGGCAGCTTTTTGTTGTTTTTTTTTAATCAGACATAAATCCATCCTGACAACATAATCAGCATCGCCACCGCGAAAAGACACGAGTTCCCTCTGAAGCGACACACTGCAGCGGCCAAATGTGTCCAATGGCGTCATGTTCACAAAGGCAGGGGAAACATTTAAAGAGATCAAAACACGGATGCAAACTCCAAACCGATCAGCTGCACGAGGGGTCTGCGTTGTGGCAACAATGAGGCACCAGCAGGGTATCTGAACGTCCTCGACGCTAAAAAACATCTCTCTTTTGTTTGGGTTTCATTCTCGATCCATGTTTGGGAGAGATAACTTTCTTGTTTCTTTAATAAGAGCATTTCCTGGCACCGTTTTAAAGCCCCCGCCCCCCCCCCCCCCCACCCCACCCCACCCGTCCCCATCCTGTAATTGAATCACACGATAAGGTCGACATCTCGCTCATTATGGAAGCTTTAGGCAGATATAAAGAACCAGTTTACAGCCATAAACTCCCACGCCCCGGATGCTCCAGTTTCCTGCGGAGTCGGATTCAAATGTTGCACGGTGGAAATAACATGAAAGGCCTAGATGACACACGCTGATCTGTGAAATCTCCTCCGAGTGTCTTCTTTAGGAAAGTTGGGATGAGAGGAATTCATTAAACATCTGTGGGTGGCTGCACCCACAGTCTTTGCCAAACTGAACTGTTTCCAAATGAGAAATGTGCAAACACGCCCACGGCGGCTGATGACTGGACCCCGTTCACTGCTGCGGTTATTTTAGGATCCACACCATCGATCAGTGGAGGAGGACACTTGTTTCCCCACATCAATGCAGAACAGGGTCCCCCTAAGACAAAGCCTCGTACCCTCAGACCTCTGCGTCCTCCGCTCGAGTACGTGTGTGTGTGTGTGTGTGTGTGTGTAACTGATGAGCAGTATGCGTGAGGCGCTATGAGCCTTGTTATTGTCATTGATATAATGCGGGCCGCGGGCCCCGCTGCACGTGCCACGTGCACTGCGGTCTGGTTGAGGGTGATTGATTGGGACTCTGGGGGGGGGGTGGGGGCGAGGCCTCAGATCAGGTGCACGTAGCCAACGAGGGCGGGGTTTAGAGGAAAATGCTCTCCTTTCTTTTTCTTGCCAATGAAGCGCGTTTAAAACAAATGAAATGACGAGGACGCTCTCCCTTGTGACGTGTTATTCCATCAGAATCAAACAGCCTGTTGTGTGCGCACTGAGTGTCACCCTGGGCCCCATTAAGCCCCCAGAGGGGCCCCCTCCCGACACACAGCGGGAATAATCTGGAGCCATGGCGAGGCTCTACGGACGTAACTGTTAGTCGAGTTTTAAGGCCGCTGCTCTACATCCTTTTCCTTGGAGACGTTAATCGTGCTCTCGAGGTGTATTTCAGCTGTTCGTCATGTGACCGATGATTGTGTCAACATTCTGTTGCATTTATTAGTTGTTCATGTTACAGTAGTGAGGACCAGTGTGGAGATGAGTGAGGTTTAAATCTATTTCTGAAAGTAACTTTAAGCTATTGTCTATTCAACTGAATTAAAATATCAATATTTACACTTGAACCAGTTTCTACACATACTGTATAAAGCACCTTAAAATACTGTTGAAATTTCATGTCACCCAGACTTCTACTAAAATCTACTTTAAATAAATCGGACATTAAGGCATCTTTTGAATTGTGATTTGTGGGAACGACTTGCTCCTCTTGCAGTAGATCAAAAATAATAACACCCGTCATCTGAGTTATATTCCTTAAAGAAAAAAAGATTCAGTTCAATAGTGAGTGACCAAATTGTCCTAAAAATATATGTTGTTTAAGGCGATATTTCATTTATTTCTCATCCGTCCTATTTTAGCCAAGAGGATTTTGAATGGCTAAAGCACCTCAGATAGATTCTGCTTCTATTTGTTGTGAAGTAACGCTGTTGATGGGGTAGCATTTGTCGGTTGGCAGCTCTGAATCCAGCCGCTTCCTTCAAGGAGTCACAACAACGTGCAGCGCCTGTGACTCCAAATGGGATTTACACCTTTTCCCCACATAATGACTGAATCAGCCTCACAATGCCTTTTCTGGTTTCCTAAATGAGCACATGAATAAATGAAATGTGTCCAGCACCTCATACAGTGCCCCCTTTGGTAGAAACAAGAGGCTCCTCCATGTAATTACACTTGATCATGTTTGCATATGTCACTCCCACAGTCTCTGTCACGCTCTCTGAATTCGGATGCTCCTGGGAACCTTTTCCTTAATCCGCTAGTTAATGTCTCAACCCCTTCTTCTGTTCCTTCCTGCACATTTTGTAATTTCCCAAGGACAGATGAATTGAAGGAGCAGAATCAGACCCCCTGTCTGCTTCATCTGGAGGAGCGAGATAACCGTGGATTCCGCCTCTTTCAGGGAACGCACATTAGCCATGCCTCCAAGGGAGAGCAGGGTGTTTGGATGAGGGGGGGGGGGGCGGTGTGTCTGCCAGGAGCAACACAGCTTTCAGTCACTTGGAAAACTGTGAACACGTGCCCTTCACACCCTCGGCAGCCCGGGCCGAGGTGCGGCGCCACGTTCGTGTGGATAAAGTGCTCGCGCAGCGCTGTCCAGAGGTGTTGGACTGACGAGAGCGCAACGTGCAAACTTGTGTCCTACAGTGACTCCTGACCCTGACCCCGTTACAGGAGGCCCGAGGAGGAACCACGCACAAGTTTGAGTGGAGATTCAGCTCTCTGGGGGGGGGAAACTTGACCAAAGCAGGAAAAAACACACACAAAAAACTGCAATTTATTTATGCAACAAAAGAAAGTATTTATTTGGGATATGCATCGTCAGTACAAATTAAGAGGCCAAAAAAACCAAAGCCTTTAAGTTATTTTCTCCTCACAGAAAAAAATGGTTTGGAATTAAAAAGACAACACGTTTCCATTTGATACCCTTTTTACATACGCAGAGATCTTAAAAGTCAAAACCTGTCAAGAAAAAAGGCTCCACGGTTTCACTCTGAAATCCTCATAAAAAAGAAGTTAACATTCAAAACACTGCAGTACGTTATTTTATTGAAGAACAAAAAGGACATGCAACAAATAAAACATTTCATGTTTTACAAATTGTTTGTTTTTTCTTTTCCTTTTATATTCAAAAAACTAGAAAGCATCATTACATGAAGCTTTGAATAATATTTGACAGGCAACGTGAAAAGTAGATTTAAGTTCTTCTTTTCTTCTTCTTCTTTGAGGGGTGCAAAAACAACCCAATGTTTGCTGTCGATCCACTCGAGTGACTTCAGGAGACAACCCCCCCTACCTCCCTCCCCCTTTTATTGTGAGCGGGTGAGTCCAGGAGGAAAGACCCTGGTGAGTCTTGCTTGGTGCGATCATGCCGTGGTGGATTTCATACATGTGTAATAAATACAAACACACTGACAAACTGCTTTCAGGCGGTACGATTGATTGGGATTGAGTTTTGTTTCCCACGAGGCTCCGGTTAAACCAAAAAACAACGCCACGGGAGCGCTTTTCGCGTCGCCTTCATTCGGACAGCAGCCATCTTGGAGGCAGGCTTGTGTGACTTTGGCCTTGGTACAAAATAATAAGGAGGACTTTGCCTTAAATGCGACAGGAAGTCCGCCGGGGCTGCGTTAAAGTGGCTGCAGTCCGAAATCCAAAGATGAAAAATAAGAGTAGGGGTGCATATCTACATCCTGTATATAGAGCATTCTGGGGCTCATTCACATATGGTTGCTTAAAAAAAGAGACAGTCCTGTAGCAAAGACAACATTATATCAAATTAAAATAAACAAACAAAATGGAGACATAAAAATATATCCTAACCTTAGCTGGATTTGTGTGCCATTGTGGTGTTTGTTTCCATTTATTTGGCTTTGGAAACAGAATACTAGACGTAGTGAGATGCTCGCTAGTAGCGTGGATAATAATAAAATCCTACAATAAGAGGAAGAAGGAAAAGGTTAATCAAGCTAAAACAAATGTAGGATACAAATTCTGTTCTTTTTTGGTATCAAAGTATGCAAATGATATCTCGTATACATGATCGACCACATTGTACTGTACATAAAACAAATGTCAAAAATGTAATTTCACATTTTGGATTGGTGCCGTTTTTAGCATTAAAAAAAGTGAATGGACTCTTGAACACAAAAAATCCAATCTTATCTTTTTGTCATCCAAGAACTGGAGTTTCTGTCCAGCACTGACTGCATGTGGACTTTTATTTGAGCCAAACAAATGAGCACCTGATATTTTGACACAGAAAAGGATATTTCAGTGGTTTACCTCGAGCATTTCTTATCATGTTTGAAATCCCTTCATTTGAGCAAATGCAAAAACAATTTAGAATGCCCCATCAAGATCATCGCACATGAATTCCATCACCATGGCACCATGAAGTCTGAAATGTGATTATTTTTCTTTTGGATTTGGTTACCAGCAGTATTTGGCTACTTTGATGACGTCTGACCACATGCTGTATGTGCACTCTATTTCTTCCATATGCCACTCTGCATTGTTGTCTGTGTCATTTACAAATGTTCCCCTTTGAGCTCAATCACTGGCTGTTATTGTGCTTTAATGCACGCTGACGTGCCGTAATTGTCACTTCTAATGCCGTCGATTTAGTGTTTTTCGGGCCAAGTTTTCCATCTGTATTGTGGCTGCAGCCATCAATCACAATAGAACGTCAAATATCCTCATGAATCGCGCTCGATTTGTTAAGTGCTTGAATTGTGACTTCTTTGCATTGTTGCACCGCAGATGAGCACAAATCTTGCATGTCTGGAGATAAAATAGAAAATACCATATATGTCATTGTCTGCTTTACAGTAGAAACTATATAAATCGAGTTATTACCTGACCAATATGACTGAACTAATATAATAATAATAATACTACTACAAATTATGGGGTGGAAGATGTAAGGAATAAAAATGTAACGTTATTGAGGTTGAACTTTGGCTCGGCAGACAAACAGAAATGTGTGACTAAGGACAGAAGTCTTCTGAGGGGGGGGGGGGGGTTACAGAAAGATTCCAATAATTATAAAAAAATGAAAAAACAGAAATATTTTCTATGTTGTTGTTTTCGAATCGAGGTAGTGTGGAAACATTTCAATCTACAAGACGTGGGGCGTTACGCTGATAACTGTGTGAACACATAATAATAGTAACCATAACAATAATAATAAGAGAGATCCAAAGAGGCAACATGGACATCGAGGGGGGACTGTACAAAGTGTGAAGTGTGGATGTGAGTCCTCTCCACAGGCTGCTGGCGGTGCAGCGGCGGTCCGGATAGGAAACGTGAAACATTTGTCCTTAAATGTCATCCCGGACCCCGGCTGTGTCCCACCGCGTGACTACATACAGGGCGCCACGTCCAGTCCTGATGGGGATTGATCTTAAGTTTTGGGAGATGTGGGGGGGGCTGCCGTGATGGAGGAAGCTGAGAAGCAGGAGGAGTGAGGAGTGGAGGATCAGTTGGAGGTGTCGGAGTGAACGCTTCCGGGTCCTTCTGTGGGTGAAGTCACCGACGAGGGGGTCGGCGCATCCTGCCAGCCCCCGTTTGCCTGAGAGGGGAAAAAAAAAAAGAAGCATCACTCTCATATTCATTACTCAACGCAGCCGGGTCAAAACACTGAGAGGTACAACGGAGGCCCTGAGGGCAAGGTAGTGCATGAGCGCAGCGTGGAATGCTGGGATACGTGCAGCCTTAAGCCAAATGAGAAGCTCTCCCATCTGGAATTACGGCTAATATTTCAGAACACGACTGACGCAAAGAAATATAAAATCCTGTTTTCAGCCGAGCAGAAAGAGGGAATTAGAGTCTGCGTCTCAGCCGCGTGTCTCGGCCCCGCACTCAAATTCAAATAATGAAAAAAAAAAAAAAACCTGAGTGGAAAAGAAGCTGGGCGAGGATTTGTCTCGATAAATTCCTGTCACTTTTGTTTGAAAAAAATATGAATAACAAATGTGAATTTTATGAAAAGACCCCCCGAAACAAAACAAGTGCAATCAATGTCATGTGCACTAATTGTGGGGCCGACAGCTGGAATTAACATACAATAAGAGCAATGAATGGCCTTTCCCCCGCCAGAGACAGGCCTGTGAGAGAGCATTTAGGATATTAATAGTGCCTTTAAAGCCAACTGGAAATGGTCGTCAACAGCCTTTCATTTAGAAAAAGGGCTGTTATTTAGGGCGGCGTGGACGGGTCACATGGAAGAATGTCTGAATTGGCCCCTTTCAACATTGTAATCACGGCTGTAATCATCCACAGCATGCATTATGTATCAGCTCAGTCATTACCCAGTCATTTTGTTATTTTTCAGATAAGGTAGTTCCTTTAACTCCCTCCTTATCATTTGCTCCCCACTTCACTCTTGAAATCGGTCTTCAGATGTCTGGAAAACAATTTTCCTGACAATGCATGTGTCTCATTAACAAAAGCACAGAAGGAGACTTTTAAGGCTCACGCAGTGTTATTTTAGTTTCTTTAGTTTGAAAAAGAATAGTAGCATCTCTACCGCGTTATCCATTTGGAGTTTCTGTGTGCTCCTCTGAATTCAAGACCTCACCAAGCCAGACAAGGTGGAATTGACACTTTGCTCTCACCTACAAGGCCGACAACTTTGACAGGAATTACCAACACTTGGGAAAATATAATCGTCAAACTGAAATACGGAGCGCGTATTGCCGAGAGGCCAAAAACACGTATTTGCAGCTCCATAAATCCCAGGCAGACAGATGTATCCCGCTCTTCCATTGTGCACCGCGGGGCCTCCTCACAGGGCACAAGGAGTGAGCATCGCGGCGCGCTGTGGCGGCGTGCGATGCGTCGGAGCAAGCGGGCGTCAAAGGAGGACCGGATCCCGCGAGGTCAAAGGACTGCGAGGGAACAGGGGCCGCATACGTTAGCGGGGGGGGTAGGAGGGGGAGGTGCGCTCCGAGGCAGCCGGGGAGCCCATTTGAATAGGCATACATGTTTTTTCTACAGAGAGGGGAGAGGCGGGGGGGGGGGGGGGGGGCATGTGATTATCATATGGCCACTGAGGCACGACGGCGGCGGCGGGCGCGGCTCGCTGTCAGGGCCATTAGTGCGGCGGGAACGTGATCTGAGCAATGCGCTTGGATTGCTGTCCCAAGTCCACACTCTGCTCTCCTTGTGTCTGTCTTATCGATTTTCCCCCCTACGACACGGCTTGTCGCTGTGAATTTCCCCACTCTTTAGAGCCGCCAGCGAGCCAGCACGCCCCCAACCAACCCCCCCCCCCCCTCCTCCACCACGAACTCACACACAAAATGAGACAAACGCGAGGGGGGGGGGGGGGGACGCAGCCCCATGGCACACGAGGAGCTTTTTTCTTCCTATTTTTAGTTGAGCCGTGTCTTTAGCGGGAGCCTCTGGCCCGAAGGGCCGCTGGTCACGGGTCAGGTGGTCAGAGGGGATTTGAAGTCCGGTGCACGAGGTGTCACCTGGTTGCGCGGCGTGGTCGCGGCTGACGGTACGTGGCTGCAGGTGCCGCGGCGGACCTGATCCGACGTGACAGGCTCAGGCGGCGGCCCTGCGTGTGTCTTGCCGGCCACATGTCCGCGTGGGGCGGACAGCACGCCGCCCGTGGCGCGGGTTATGCAGAGGCAATCAACGAGGTGACCGCGGAGCAGAGACGAGTCCCGCTAAGTGGCATTGTGAGCCCCGTGGCTTTGAAATAATTGGC